>NC_142067.1:83668719-84918719 GCF_059756535.1 Pantherophis guttatus
TGAGGAAAAAGAAAAAGAAATCTGCCTGCCTAATTTTCCAACGTTGCAGCAACAGCAAAGCCAACAGCTTGCTTTACTTTCAGTTTCATTTTTCAGCATAGCTAGGGGAAAAAAAATCTGCTCCAGCAAGCAGCAGAGCCCTGAGCAAAACAGCTGAGAGCAAATCAGCTGAGAGTCAGGAGCCGATCTAATCAAGGGCTAATTAGCCTATGCTGAAGCTCTGCGGGCCAATAAAATTACAAAAACAGAACCGTTTGTTAAATTGTTGGCTCGCCTGCCCCTTGCCCACCACTATTTATTGGCAATAAATAGTGGTGCGGAGGGGCAGGGCAAGGGGTGGGCAGAGCCGGTAGAATCCCACCACTGGCTATAGGGCAGCCCTTTGAAGCCCCGCGGCAAGAATTTAAACAGTTTTTTTTCCTCTAGCCATCAGCTGGGACTCAGGAGGCAGCAATAGATTGGGCGGGGTAAGCGAACGGCCGGCGATCCAACAGAGCAGAGAGTGAGGGTGAGTGAAGGCATGTGGGGGGTGAGAGAGGGCTTTGGCGACCCCTGTGAAATGGCCGTTCGACCCCCAAAGGGGTCGCAACCCCCAGGTTGAGAACCGCTGCTATACTTCTTACTCAAGGTGATCTGACATACTCATTTACTGGAAGTCTGGTACATTCACAGGTCCTTTGACTCTGGTATAATGCGTCCAACCCTTTTCAACTGTTCATACAGCAGTTTCAGTTGTCAGCAACACCTGGAACTGTCCTTCCCAATTCGGCTGGAGCTTTTCGTTCCTCGAAGTCTTTATCAGGACCCAGTCTCCAATTTTATATTTGTGAACTACAAACTCCAAAGGTGGCATTTGTGCTAACAATCCTTCCTTCCTGAGGGTAGAAAGAACAGAAGACAACCCCAGAATATAGTTCTTTAGAAATTTATCCTTAATCTCAAAATGTGGAACCCCTTTCTGATTTTCCAATGGTGATAATCCAAATAGCATTTCATAAGGGGAAACACCCAAGTTCTTTCTTGGTTGTGTTCTTATCCCCAGAAGGGTCAATGGCAGGCACTTGATCCATGGCAATTGTGTCTCCAACACTAATTTAGTTAGGGTTCTTTTTAGGATGTGAGTTTTAACCTCAGTTTTTCCACAACTCCAGGGATTCCCATTTTATTCCCACCCCTTCCATTACTCCCTTAAGGACCTTGGAAGTAAAGTGAGTGCCCTGATCACTGTCTATTACACTAACCATCCCATATCTAGGAATAATTTGCTCTAATATTATTTTAGACACCATTGATGCAGTGGCTCTGGAAGTACGGAATGCTTCTACCCATCCAGTTAAATGATCCACTAAAAGTAAAATATATTTTAAATGGCCAATAGGTGGCACTTCAGTATAATCTACTTGAATGTTTTGAAATGGTCTGAGAGAAGGGGGTCTTCCTCCCTTTTCTTTTTGCCTAAGATGTTGTTTGTTAGGTTTTTTTTTTTTTTACAAATTAAACATCTTTCACAAATCTGCTGTGCTACTGTATATATCCCAATACATCTTTATTTTTGCAAAAAGGTATCACATAGTGCTTGTGTTCCCCAATGTTTTCCTTGGTGTAGGGTTGCCAGTAATTCTTGAGTGATTTGTTTGTTTGACATCTGTCTGCCATCAGGCAACATCCATTCACCTTTTTCAGTTTGCTTAGCTCCTATTTGTTCCAATTGTCCCTGGTCCTTGGTGGTAAACACTGGAACTTGTTTTGGCTCTTCCAACTGAGGTATCAGAGGAAGCATTTTAATAACTTCCTCAGTTAATGCTGTTGCCTTAGCTTCAGCATCAGCTAAAGAATTACCTCTTCCTTCATAAGAAGTCAATTTTTGGTGTCCTTCTACATGAACTACTCCTATTGCTTTAGGCAATAACAAATTCTCAAGGGTTTCTACAATGAGTTCACTATGCACTAAATCTTTTCCTTTTGCATTGATGAGAGCCCTTTCAGCCCAAATCTTTCCAAAGATTTGCACTACTCCGAATACATATTTTGAATCTGTGTAAATAGTGCCTTTGTCATCTTTTAAAAGATTTAAAGCTTGATTTAAGGCATGAAGTTCACAAGTCTGAGCTGACCAAGCTATTGGTAGCTGCCCAGCTTCCACTAGAGAATTGTTATCTCCATCCACAATAGCATATCCATTATGTCTTTTTCCGTGGATCACCCTGGATGACCCATCAATGAATAAATTGTACCCCTGATAAAGAGGAGTTTCTTTAAAGTTCTCTCTTGCACCTTAGTTTGCAAGTCAATGATTTCAGCACATTGATGTTCAGGTTCCACATTAGAGTCAATATCTCCACTCAAAAACAGGGCTGGATTTACTGAGTTGTCTACTACTAGAATTAAATCATCCCTTTCCATCAGTATTGCTTCATAGTGCAGGATCCTTGCATCTGTTAACCATCTCCCTGCTTCAATACTGACCGAACTTGGTGTGGGGTGCCCACTATAAGGGTCCTCCAAAAGTCAATTTTCTGCTTTCTTCTACCAATATTGCAGTGATGGCTATTGACTGAATATAGTTTGACCAGCCATGACACACTGGATCTAATAGTTTAGATAAATAACCCACATGTTGTCTTTTTCCTCCCCACTTCTGAGTCAACACCCCTAATGCTGTTCCTTTATCGACATTTACAAATAAGTGAAAAGGCTTCTTTAGTGAGGGTAAGGCTAATACTAATACTGGGGCAATAATTAATTTTTGCTTAATGGACTGTACTAGAACATTCTCATATTCTGTCCATTGCAATTCTTCTGGCTCTTTATCAAGTAATTTAGCATATAGGTCTTTAGTAAGAGTCACATAGGAATTGATCCATAGACGGTAATATCCTACTAGATCCAAAAATTTTCTCAATTCCTTTTTGGTTTTTGGCAAGGATTGTGAAGTTATTTCTTGAATTCTTTCTGGATCTATTCTTCTTTTCCTTTCACTTATTAAATGACCTGGATACTTTACTTCCCTTTCTACATATTGCAATTTAGTTCTTGACACTAAGTTTATCAGTGGCTTTCTTAACCTTAGGTGTCTTTTTACCCGAGATTAATAAATCATCCACATATTGTATCAATTTAGTTCCCACCTCAGGCTGGAATTGTTCAAGCACTTGTTCCAAACCTTGTAAAAATAAATTTGGTGATTCTATAAAACCTTGAGGAAGAACAGTCCATCTATATTGTTCTTTCCTATGTGTTTCTGGATGCTCCCATTCAAATGCAAACATATGTTTAGATTCCTCATCTAAGGGACAGCTCTAGAAAGCATCTTTAAGGTCAGTAACATTAAACCAAGCATGGACATGTGGTATGGTACTCAAAAGAGTATAGGGATTTGGAACCACAGGGTGTCTGATTTGCACTATTTTGTTCAGATTCCTAAAATCCAGAACTAATCTATAAGAATCATCAGGTTTAGGACTGGCAATACAGGAGTATTAAATGGAGACATACAGGTTCCAAAAGCCCATCTCTCAGTAGTCCATCTATTCCTGGTTGTAATCCTCTTCTTCCCTCAAGTGAGATATTATACTGTCTTTGTCTAACAGTTTCTCCTTCCTTTTTCTTTGAATATATGTTTTATTGGTGCATTTTTTCATTAAAAACATAAAAAATTCCATGTCTATCTGAACAGCGTGTTGTCTAGGCATAATTAATTTTAAGTAAAGGTACAACAATAACCATAATCATACTAGTAATCTTAATAAACATATCAATATTAATCATAAAATAATAAAACAATTAGTTTATCCATCTTGCAATATTTTCAATATAGATTTTTATGATCTCTTTGAATTCTTTTTAAATTCTAACTTTTTTTTGTTAGTTAACCATTGGTAAAATATATCCCATATTAAAAAGTATTCTGTTTCATCCTTTTCTTTTATTTTAAGTGTCAATCTATCCATCTTAGCACATTCTAATATTTTTTATTACACTTTCATCTGTCGGCATCTCATCATTTTTCCATTGCTGTGCAAATACTATTCTTCCTGCCATTACTACATGCTAAATTAAATACGTATTCCCTTTATTATACTGTTCTGGTAGTATCCCCAGCAGAAATATTTCTGGTTTCAATGTGTTGTTTTATCATTTTTTCTAGCCAAGTATGTATTTTGGTCCAGTATTTTTTTGCCTTTGGGCATGTACACCACATATGATAATATAAACCTGGTGTCTGATTACACTTCCAACATTTAGCTGATATGTATTCAAACATCTTAGCTGATCTCACTGGTGATAAATGCCATCTATAAAACATTTTGTATAGATTTTCCTTATAGGGCATTGACATTGTTCATTTACAGTTTCTATCCCACAATTTCTGCCATTTGTCTAACTCTATTGAGTGACCAAAGTTTTTAGCCCATCTTATCATTGTTTCTTTCACTTGCTCTTCTTCCATTTTAATACTCAATAAGTAGCTATAAATTTTTAAATTAATTTTTCATCTATCCCTAGTAATATCTGGTCTAGTTTTGTTGGTTCTTTATAGAAACCATGCATTCTTGCATCTTTCTCATATCTTGATTGTATTTGCACATATGGCCACCATGCTAAATCGATCCCTTGATTAATCAATTCATGTTTAGATTTGAGTTCCCCTTTATCATTCAAAATGTCCTTATACCTTACCATTTTTTCATATTAATCACATTTGGATGAATTAGTGCCTCCATTGTGGAGAGCCAGTATTTTTATATACTGTCTTTCTTTAATTTTCCCCCATATTAACAGTAGTGCATTTCTAACAAGGTGCCTTTGAAAATATCCATGTACAGTATTTTATTTTTCCCATACCATAAAAAGACATGCCACCCCAGTTGGAGATCATGTCCCTCCAAAGTTAATAGTCTTTTATGTCTCAAGTTTACCTATTCTTTCACCCAGACAAGTGGAGAAGCCTGGTAACATAGCTCCCAGTCTGGCAACCCAAGACCCCCTTTCAGTTTAGTATCTTGTAGCAGTTTCAGTCTTATTCTTGCTTTTTTCCCTTGCCAAATATAGTTTAGTATCATTTTGTTTAGTTCTTTTAAAAAAAATTCTCATTTTATAGGAATTGTTTGAAATAAGCATAACAGTCCCGGCAGAATGTTCATTTTTATTGTAGCTATTTTTCTTATCAATGATAGCTGCAGGTTTTTCCATTTCTCCAAATCTAATTTAATTTGTTATAACAGTTTCATATAGTTATCTTCTTTTATAGTTGTGCCTCTTGCTGTTAACTGAACTCTTAAGTATTTGACTATCTGAATATCTATCTTTTCCACCAACTCTTTTTTTTTTTGTTTCTCTGTGACATTTTTAACTAGTATTTTAGTTTTCTCTTTATTCATTTTCAGTCCTGCAACTTCATCATACTCTGCTATTATTTTCATTAACTTGGGTCCAGATTCTTGTGGTTCTTGTAAAATAAATACCAGGTCATCTGCAAATGCCTGTAGCTTATATTTTTCTGTTTTTATTTCCATTCCTTTTATTTCTGAGCCTTGTCTAATATTTCTATTTAGTACTTCCAATGTTAATATAAATAGTTAGGGGGACAGCAGACATCCTTGTCTCATGCCTTTCCTTATGTTAAAGTTCTTGGTCTTATCCCCATTCATCATCACTTATGCAGTTTGCTTGAAATATATTGCCTCAATCATGTTAACAAATTTCTCCCCAAAGTCCATATATTTTAATTGAAATAACATATATTGCCAATTTATGTTATCAAATGCTTTCTGTGCATCTGAGAATATCAATGCCATTTGTTTTTCAGGATGTATTTCATAATATTCCAAGGTGTTCAAAATAATTCTCATATTATGCTTAATTTGCCTTTTAGATAAAAATCTATTCTGGTCTGAGTGTATAAATTTATTCAAGAATCTTTTTAATCTTTCTGCAATTATTGAGGCATATATTTTGTAGTCTGCATTTAATAGTAATATTGACCTATATTTTTTTTATCTGCATTAAATCTAATTCTTCTTTTGGTATTAGAGTTATATTTGCTTCCATCCAGGTGTTTGGAATTTTGGCCTCTAAGAGTACTTCATTATAAACTTCCAACATTGGCAGACCCAAAGTGTCTTGTAAACATTTATAAAGTTCTGCCAGTAGTTCATCTGGTCCTGGTATTTTATTATTTTTTTGTCTCTTGATCGCCTCTTTTAGTTCCATTATTGTTATCTTTTCATTTAGCATAACCTTCACTTTTTCAGGTAATTTGGGTAATTCAGCTTTCTCCAAATATTGTCTTATTTTTTCTTCTGACAACTTCTCTTGATTATATATTTTTTCATAGTAATTCTGGATTATTTTGTTTTTAGTTTCATTTTGATGGTGAAGGATTCCCTTTTCATCTAACAAGCTGTGTATCAATTTCTTCTCTTTCTCCTTTTTCAATTTATATGCTAGCAATCTTCCTGGTTTGTTGGCATTTTCAAAATAGTTTTGTTTTGCTCTTTTAATCTTTTGTGCTAGTTTAATGTTTCCATTAAATTGAGTTTATGTTTTATCAGTTCCATCTGTTTTTTTAGATTTTTTGGTGATTCTTTCTGTAAATCTGTTTCCAGTCTTTTGTGTTCTTCTGCTAATCTCTTTTGTGTTTGCCTCTTTTCCTTGTTCTTTTTTGCTGTATAGGTGATCACTAATCCCCAGATATATGATTTTGCTGTGTCCCATACATTTTGTAATGAGCTCTCTTTTTTATTCTCCTTGAAAAAGAAGTCCATTTCTTTCTCCATTATTTGTATAAACTCTTTATCATTTAATATTGCTTGATTCAACGTCCATCTCACTTTTTTCTTTTGACCTTTCCATTTTATTTTCATTGGGTTGTGATCTGCCCATACATTTGTTTCAATTTTTATCTCTTGTACATTTGTTCTTAATTCTAGTGTCATCCATATCTATTCTCGACCATGATTGATGGTTATTTGAGTAAAATGTGTATTGGTTTTTCTCTAAGTTCATTTCTCTCCATGTATCTTGAAGTGATAGTTCTTCTATCATTTTATAGAAGGTCCTAGGCCAAGGAGTGTTTTCTATGCCTTTTTACCTATTTTCCTGCTTCTATAGTCCAATTTTGCATCCACAATTGCATTAAAGTCCCCCAACACACAAATATTTTCATAATCCATTTCAGTTATTTTCATGTCGAGGTTTTAATAGAATTCCTTTTGTTTATTATTTGGTGCATATATATTCCTTTTGTTTATTATTTGGTGCATATATATCCTCGGAGAGTGGGTGGCATAGAAATATGAATAATAAAAATAAAATAATAAATAATAAATATTGCTATCAAAAGTACTTGTTTTTGGTTTATTATTACCTCTACCATCAAAATTCTCCCTTCTTCATCTGTGTATATTTGCTTGGTGTTTATTGTTTCCTTTATATATATATATAACCACCCCCTTTTCTTTTGTTGTGCTAATGAAAAATATAGTTTCCCCATTTTGGGGTATTCTAAAAACTTACTATGTTGTTTTTGAATGTGGAGTTCTTTGGAGACAAATTAAGTCAATTTTTATAGTTTTGTGAAAGTTTTTTTCCTTTTCTTTGGTGAATTCAATCCATTTATGTTAATTGATAGCATCTGTATTTCTTCTTCCATCTTCTCACTTGTATATAGGTCATAATGTCCTATATACCCTAACTCTTATTTCTCTCTGTTCCTTTACTTTTGCTCCCTCTCGTTCTGCTCGTTCTGTTTTCTTGGACTCATTTTCTTCTTGTCATGTAGTCTTTTCCACAATTACTGCTTCTTTTTGTCCTTTACATTCTACTTCCTCTCCCCTTCCCTGTTCTTCAGTAGCTACAAATTGATATTCACAAAATTAATGTGCTTTATCTAATGACTCCAATCTATATCTTTTTTCATTCCAAGTTACCAAAATTCCCTCTGGTATCAGCCACCAGAAATTTATATTGTATTTAATCAGCTGACCTGTCAAAAATTGATATTGTCTTCTTAGATTTCTTACTCTTCTTGGCACCTGTTTCAACACCACAATTTCTTTGCCTTTATATTGCAGAGATTCATCTCTTGCTTTTTTAAGTATTTCAACTCTTATCATCTTCTTGACAAATCTGACATGAACTTCTCTTGGGAGATTATGTCTTCTCGCATAGGTTGTTTGTATTCGAAATATTTCATCAATCTCTGCTTGCATTTCCTGTTTTGTAATTTGTAAAGCATTTGCCAGCATTTCTGTCATTTTATCAGGTAGGTCTTCTCCTTTTTCCTCTTCTATGTTTTGGAATCTCAGAAAGTAAGTAGCCTTTTCCATTTGTAACAAAATCACGTTTTCCTCCAACTCTTTATTTTCCTGTGTAAGCCTTTAGTTCATATCTTCCATTTTTTTCTCGGCTTGTTCTGATTTTTCTTCTATTACCTGAATCCTTTGTTCATTTTTTCTATCATCTGTTAGAAATTCCCTATTTTTTTCATTCATATCATGTATTGTTTCTTTTACCTCTCCCAACTCACTCTTCACCTCGTTATGATTCTTTGTTATCATCTCCTGTAAAGATTGGAACATCGTCACCACAACTTTTTGAAATGAATTTGATTTCTCTGCTTGTAACATGCTCTCTATCAATCTTTGACTTGATGGACTTGCTGCTGCTGCTGCAGATGATGGTGCAGATGTTGTTTTCTTTCCTAATTTTCTTATATTTTTATACCAACTTTTAACATCCCTATTTTAAACCAAGAAAAGAACACCTTTTTCTCTTCCAATTTCACACCAATATCACAATCTTATAATTTTTATAATCCACCAGATCAGTCTGGAAATTAATCTGTGTAGCATAGAATACTTTTTTGCAGACTCCAGGACTGGCCCATTGTCCTCCCCAGCCTCCTCACTGTCCGACTCCGCTGCCAGCTCCACAGGCTGCTGGTGGACCACAACACTAGGGGGCCTCCTGACAGGTAGAATTCGGCTGTCTTGGTGGAGCCCCGCTAAGTCATTACCATATTGCCACGACATCAGCCCTGCTCCTCAGTTTCTCCTTTCTTTTTCAATTTGATTTTTAAGGGGAGATTTTTAATCCACCTCTGTTTCCTTCACAAATCCACAATTGTAGATCAATATCTTTTTCATCTTCTGTTAATTTAGCTATTTTAGCATTTCAATTTTAAAAGGTGGTATGTTCTCTACGTTTATCTCCAATCCAAATAATATTATTGCATCAATGGGCAGGTGTGAGCTTCAGGTACATACAGAGGCTTTACTTCTATGTCTTTCCCTGGTATCTTCATCTTAACTGGTTCAAATTCTCTTACTTAGAAACTTTTTCCTTTAACACCTGTTACAATCATAGTTTGGTCAGAAAATGTAAGTCCTTGGGGTATATAACTTAGAGATGTTCAGGCTGCTCCTGTGTCCACCAAGAATATACAGCTTCTTGATGAGATCCCACTTGTACATTTATCAAGGGCTTTTTGTGGGATCTTAAGGTCAACGGCCCCTGACCTCTCTAATCTTCTAATTGTATGAGGGAGTAGACTTCCTCCTCTTTCTTCAGGGTGGGACAATCTCTCTTAAAGTGTCCCTCCAGATGACAGGCATAGCATTTGGGTCTGGGTCTTGAGAGTTCTCCATCATGACCCAATCCCCAATTGGATGGAATTCCTCTGCCTCTTGCTACATTTCCTCTTATGCCTCATGGAAGAGTAAATCTTCCTTGTCTCACACTTTGGGATGGTCCTCTTTCTTCCTTTGGACTACTTGTTCCATTGTAGTAATCATGATTTTTGCTTTCTGCTTCTGCTTCTCATCTTCCCTTCTCACATACACTTTTTGAGCTTCCTTTAAGAGGTCACGTATGGACTTATCAGCCCATCCTTCTGTTTTCTGTATCTTTCTCTGTATATCAGGCCATGACTTAGACACAAAATTTAGCTTCAGGAACCCTTCTCCTGTTCGATCATCTGGGTCTACGCCTGAGTACTTTCTCATTTGATCTTTCAGTCTTTGGAGGAATGCACTGGGTATCTCTTCCTTCCCTTGGCTTATATCAAAGCCTTTACTCAAATTCTGGTTCTTAGGTACAGCCTCCTTTATTCCCTCAATTACAATCTCTCTCAAGTCTTCCATGTGTCTCCTATGTTGTTCATTGGTATTTTGCCAATTAGGTTTTTGGAGAGGAAATTTCTGTTCTCCTGTGGGATTGTTGTCCCCACCAGTAGGATGTTTCCTATCCCAATAACTCATGGTATCTCTCCTAATTAATCATCTTTCTCCTCCAGTGAACAAAACATTCAAGATAGCTGTTAATTCACTCCAATTATATATATTGGGTCCCAAGAAATTGTCTAATTGTTCTGAAACTGCTATTGGTCCTCCACCAAGGATTTTAATTCTCTCTTAAAGAACCTCACATCCTGACTAGTAAGTGGGATGTTTACATAAGTTAACTAGGGTAGTCCCTGTCCATCTGTTCCATTAGACACTTCCCTTAAAGGGAGCATTGGTTCCTCTATAATCACTTTCCTTTGTCCTACATCTTTATCTTCCCTTCCAGGAAGAATAGGGAACTGTATAAGGTCTCTTTCACATTGTTCAATCTCTCTCTGCAATTTTGGATATAATCTCTCCTGAGTATCCCTCACAGGTTTTTTCACACTTGGGATATCTTTTTTTTTTTTAAGTTTTACAGCATATTTTATTTCCCTTCTCCAATCTGGGTCTGGGTCTGAGGGAGACCACTGTGCCACAGATTGCCGGATGTGAGTCCCTCTTTGTGAGATGGGGTCATGGGGTTCAGATGGGCTTGCTGCTTATGTACCTGGCTCCCTGCCACGTGGCAACGGCCCTGCCCAAGCTACTCGACGTGATAGCCATGGTGGCAGTTGATACACCCAGGCTTATGGTCATGGGTGATTTCAATCTGCCGTCCGTTGGTGAAACGTCGGAGATGGCTCGGGAGTTAATGGCTTCCATGATGGCCATGGACCTGACCCAGTTAGTTCATGGCCCCACTCACAGGGGGGGACACACGCTGGACCTGATTTTTGTCTCTGGCCAGTGGTTGAGTGGTCTTATTATAGGGGATATAGACATGAAACTCTTGTCATGGTCAGATCACTCACTCCTTCGTCTGGACCTTCGAACCTCTACACCCTGCCGCAGGGAGGCGGACCCAATTAGATGGATCCGCCCCAGGCGCCTGATGGATCCTGATAGGTTCCAGACGGAGCTTGGGCCAATTCCTGAAGATCTGGCACACGACTCGGCCGAGGACCTGGTAGCTGCCTGGGATCGGGCAGCTGGTGGAGCCTTGGATCGAGTCGTGCCTTTGCGGCCTCTGACCCGGTGTCGATCCCTCGTGGCTCCTTGGTTCACCAAGGAGCTGAGGGAGATGAAACGCCGGAAAAGATGCCTAGAGAGCGGTTGGAGGGCCAGTCTCACTGAATCTGACAGAACACTGGTAAGGTCGCATATTAAGACCTACCTAGTGGCGATAAAGACGGCAAAGTTTAACTACTTTTCCGCCTCTATTGCGTCATCAGGGAATCGTCCGGCCGCCCTGCTCAGGGTAATCCGCTCCCTGCTCCATCCGGGAGCATGGGAGGATCCCTTGGAAGGCAGGGCGGAGGATTTCGGACAATACCTGTATGACAAAATCGCTCAGATCCGGGGGGATCTGGACTCTGACTGGGTAGATCAGGGCAGGGTGACGAGGAATAGTCTTGAGAATGTTACCTGGGAGGAGTTTGATGCTGTGACTCCCGATGATGTGGACAGGATTTTGGGGAGACTTAGTGCGGCCACATGTTTACTGGACCCGTGTCCCTCCTGGTTGGTACTGGCCTCCCGGGAGGTTACACGAGGCTGGCTCCAGGGTGTTATCAACGCTTCGTTGAGTGAGGGTCACTTCCCCACTGCCTTGAAAGAAGCAGTGGTGAGGCCTCTCCTCAAGAAGCTGTCCCTGGATCTGGCAATATTGGCCAACTATCGTCCTGTCTCCAACCTTTGCTTCCTGGCGAAGGTTGTTGAGAGTGTGGTCGCACGACAGTTTCCACAATTCTTGGAGGAAACATCCTATCTAGATCCGTTCCAGTCGGGTTTCAGGCCTGGACACGGAAACGGCATTGGTCGCGTTGGTTGATGATCTCTGGAGGGCTCGGGACAGGGGTTGTTCCTCTGTTCTGGTCCTGTTAGACCTCTCAGCGGCTTTTGATACCATCGACCATGGTATCATGCTGCACCGGTTGGAAGAGTTGGGGATGGGGGGCACCGTATTACGGTGGTTCTCCTCCTTTCTCTCCGACCGGTCGCAGTTCGTGTTGGCAGGGGGGCAGAGGTCGACTTCAAGGCCTCTTATATGTGGAGTGCCTCAGGGGTCGGTCCTCTCGCCCCTCCTGTTCAACATTTATGTGAAGCCGCTGGGCGAGATCATCCGTGGCTTTGGGGTGAGATACCACCAGTACGCTGATGACACCCAGCTGTACATCTCCACCCCAGGCCACCCAACGATGCCCTTGAAGTGATGTCCCAGTGCCTGGAGGCTGTGCGGATCTGGATGGAGAGGAACAGGCTCAGGCTCAACCCTTCTAAGACTGAGTGGCTGTGGCTCCCGGCATCCCGATATAGTCAGTTGACTCCATCACTGACTATTGGGGGCGAGTCGTTGGCCCCCACAGAGAGGGCTCGCAATCTGGGAGTCCTCCTGGATAGGCAGCTGTCCTTGGAGGAACATCTGACGGCTGTAACCAGGGGGACTTTTTGTCAGGTTCGCCTGATCCGACAGTTGCGGCCCTTTCTTGATCGGGATTCCCTGTGCACAGTCACTCATGCCCTCGTCACCTCTCGCCTTGACTACTGCAACGCTCTCTACATGGGGCTCCCCTTGAGGAGCACCCGGAGGCTCCAACTGGTCCAGAACGCAGCAGCGCAGGTAGTGACGGGAGCAGCATGGCGCTCCCATGTAACACCGCTCCTGCGCGAGCTGCACTGGCTCCCAGTGGTCTTCCGGGTGCGCTTCAAGGTGTTGGTTATCACCTTTAAAGCGCTCCATGGCATAGGGCCTAGCTATCTTCGAGACCGCCTGCTGCCACCGACGACCTCCCATCGACCCGTGCGCTCCCACAGAGAGGGCCTCCTCGGGGTGCCATCAGCCAAACAGTGCAGGCTGGTGACCCCCAGGGGGAGGGCCTTCTCTGTGGGGGCACCTACCCTCTGGAATCAATTGCCTCCAGAGATAAGGAGAATCCAAGACCTCAGTGCCTTCCGCCGTGCCCTTAAAACCTTCCTTTTCCAGCAAGCCGGGCTGGCCTAATTTTTTAAGTGTTTTTAAGTGTTTTGTTTATTGTTTTTAATTAATGGGGCCAAATTTATATATATATATTTTAACTGTATTTTAATATTTGTACTTGATGTTTTTACTTGGCTGTTCACCGCCCTGAGTCCTCAGGGAGAAGGGCGGTATACAAATTCAAAATAAAATAAAATAAAATAAAAAAAATCTGAGACATAAATTTTGTAGTTTTTGCTTTGAAGATGGTTATATAAAAAGCACATGTTCTCTGAACAGAATATTGCAGCAGAAACCTCCATAAATCAAATGTAGATTAAATTAGCAAGCACAGTCTTCAACACTTGTTAAATGTCTAATGGCAAATCATCTTTGGATTGTTTTTCTCGGCTCTCCACCCATGCTTTGTTAATTGTTCTCTTCATCTCATCATCTCCTTCTGCATATATCTTTTTCAGTAGATTCATCAGTCCTTCACTGGATTCAGATGTATCATAGGAAGCTTTCTCTTTTTCCTTAGTCTCTTTTTCAACCTGTGTTAGGCACTCCCGTTTTTCTTCTTGCTGCTTCTTACATAATATTAAGATCATATCTGTTTTGATCTTCCATGAGCTGCTTTTAGCTAAGATTGGTTTCAGAAGGTTGTTGAACATCATTGCATAGTTTTTGTTATTTAAATTTTTCACCAGCAGATGAAATGAACTTTCTGTAAAGTGCACCTGAATATTCTCAGCTGGCAGATGTTGAACACCACTTAATGTGACATAGATTTTCACAAATTTATCAGACTGATCCCATGCATAATTGTTGATTTTCACTGTATATCCAGTGACTGTTGGTTTTTCTTCTTCAGATCCTTCAGCTTTTAGCTTGAGCGGCTGCCAGTTCTTGATTTCCCTCTCTATTTTGTTTTTTTCTACCAGCACATTTGGGATTTCTTTTTTTTTTTAAATTTTAAAAACAAACTTTATTCGTATTTAAAAAACATTTAAAACAAATATAAGAAAAACAAACAAGTTTCTCTTAATCAAAAACACAAATTACATATACATATACAGTACATATACAGTACTCAACTTCATCTATTGACTACTTTCTATTATTATATATACATATATATATATACATACGCACAGTGGCTTATTTCCTTTTCTATCTATCTGACAGTGTAGTTGTTAATTATATTGATTTCTTCTGAATTTCATCTTTAACCATTCCCCCTCCTCTGATTTATCCACTGGTACCATCTATTCCATATTATGAAGTATTTTGAGTCTTCCTTATCCTGTAACTCTAGAGTTAGTTTGTCCATCTCTGCGCATATATAAATTTTTTGTATTAGCTCCTGGTCAGTTGGCAAGCGATCTATTTTCCAGAGTTGTGCTAATGCTAGTCTAGCCGCCCTTATAATGTGGAGTATTAAATATTTTATATCATTTCTAATATTCTTATTAATCATGCCTAGTAAAAAGACTTTGGGTTTTAATTCAATTTCGTGGTTTGTTATTTCTAATATCCATGTTTTTATTTTGTTCCAAAATCTCTTAATTTCTGGGCAAAGCCACCAAGCATGGTAAAAAGTTCCCTGTGTTTTTTTACATTTCCACAGGCCGGATTTACATTCGGATACATTTTTGCTAACCTTGCGGGTGCCAGATACCACCGGTACCACATCTTGTAATGATTTTCTTTATAGGCTACCGATTTTGTCATGCTATAGTTGTTTTCCCATGCTCTTTCCCAATCTTCCAATTGTATGCTGTGCCCAATGTTCCTCGCCCACGCTATCATCTGCCCTTTGACCAATTCTTCTGCCAAATCGTATTCAAGTAAATATTTATAAATTTTCGAAATTAATTTCCCTTCTTTAGACTCTAGTAGTTTGTCCAATCGATTTTGTTTTAGGTCTATTCCTCCCTCCTCTTGGTCCTTTCTGTATCTTACCTTTATTTGTGAATAGGGCCACCAGTCTATTACTATTCCTTGTTCTTTGAGCTCTTCCCTAGTTTTCAATTTCCCCTGAACATCTACTATTTCTCTATATCTTAAGATCTTTTGTTTTGTTAATATATTGGGGTGAGTCATTGCTTCTATGGTTGATAGCCAGCTGGGAATTTTCATATAGTGTTTGTGTTTGATTTGTTGCCATGTGTTAATTAAAGACTTCCTAATATTATCCTGTCCTGTTGGTGACCCATTGTCTGTTCTTGGATCATGTTAGGTCCCTGGACAATTGCCACCAGGTTTAGGGGTATCTGTGGATTATATGGTAGTGGCAGATTTTCCAGGGGGTCCCACTTCTTTAATGTAACATAGTCTTCATCTGTGTCACTGTCTCTATTTTCTCTCACTACAAATATGCTACCTGGAATACAGCAAGCAACATAATCTGACTGTTCCTCAGAATGTGGTCTGCCATTGACATATACATTTAAGGCTTGGCATAAGCAGTCTTCATAGCTCCCATATTTTGGCTAGAAGACGCCACATCCTTTAATGGGATATACTGGCCATTCAAAGTAACAATACTGAATCATTCTTTTCTTGTCCTTACTTCTAGTCTTTCTGTTGTATTTCCAGTTTTTCAACATTGCCCTTAAAGGACTGTCTGGGGGAATGTTTGGATTGTCTGGGAACCCAGTTTCCTTTTTATTCTTGTCTTGTTTGCTCCCTCTGATTCCCATGTTAGAGGTCACAATCTCTCCAAGTTTAATCTAGACACTTGCTTCATCCTTCTCTGACTGTTTCCCTCTTAGGACAACAGAACTGCAGATCGGGACTGCAGACAAAAAGGATTTTCCAACCACCAGGATAATACTTTTAACAGTCCTCTGTTTCTTACCCTAGTCTGTGCACAGAGTTGCCCAATTGAATTTCAGAATGGTCTAGGTGTCCACCTTCTAGAGAGTCTACTGTCTTTGCTGATTGCAAGTTCAATCTCTTTTTCACTGGATAATGCAGGCAAAGGAAACAGAGACCTCAGTGTTCCATGAGGACCATTGAACTCAACAGGACATATCTTCCTCTCTTATCCTGATGCCTCCTGGATCCTGGTGCTGCTATATCTTGGATGAGTCCCCAAGAAGTTATAAACAGTACATGGAACTACCCGAGACAACAACTTGAAAGCAGCAAAGTACCATATTTTTCGGTCTATAAAAACACACTTCCCCCTCCAAAAAGTGGGTGGAAATGTCTGTGCATTTTATAGAGTGAGTATTGCATCAGCTAGGGGTTTGCCATACCTGGGAAGAGGGAGTTGGTGTGGCAGCAGCAGGCGGCAGTGATCCTCACTGCCTGGAACAGCTGATTGGTAGTATTCCAGGAGGCTGATCCAACTGCTAATCAGCTGCTCAGCTGTGAAGGCTCCAGTGTTCCCCGGCTTAGGCAGCAATGCAGAGGTGGTATTCAGCCAGTTTGGCTGAATGGCTTGTTAACTTTGTATGCAGTTCAGAGAACTAGCTGATCCAACCACTGGCTGGCCTGGGCATGCTCTACATCTGCCTATCCTGCATGAGCTCATTGAGAAGTTTGCTGAGGACGCCCTGCCGCCACCCACTGCCCTGCCGCAAGTGAGCCCTTCCCAGCCTGCATGGTGGACTGTGGCATCAGGTGAGCCCAGAGACACACAGAGAGAGAGGTGTGCATGGATGACACTTGACTTCCAGTGCTAGAGAGGGCGGGCAAGTGAAGCAGCTGAGTTGCTGCCACTTTTCATTGGGGTGCATGTAGAGAGACAGGGCTCCTCTTGCCTTCCCTTTCCCCCTATCACTGGGCATGACAAGGCTTCCTACTCCTCACTTAGCCATCAATACAACTTGGGTGTGGCAGGTGGGGAGGGGTGGGGTGGTGCGGGGAGGAAGGGTACCCAACTCCTGGGCCAATTGGCTTCTTTCTGGCAGGCCTTTCTCTGCCTTTCAGCATCGTCCATCAAAGACAAGGCTTTTGTGGGCAGAAGAGCTGCACTGCAATGGAGAAATGAGCAATGGAGCAGCCAGCTTGAGGGAAGGAGGCTGCTTTCTCCTCTTTCCCTGCTCCTCGTCTTTCCCTCATACCGGCCTCTCCATTGCAGTGCAGAGCCCAGGATCCGTTAGCCAAGGGCAAGCAGTTGAAGCAGGGTGCAATGGGGAGGCCTTGTAGAAAAACACATGGGCCAGGGAGGCAGCGATCCCAGCTGCCTGGCTCATGGGAGGCTTGCAGGAGCCTTGCTGGATACTTTCATGGTAGCAGCAATGCTAGGTTTCCAACAGCAATGGAAGGCAGAGACACTGGGGGGAGGGAGAGAGGCAATCCCAGTTGCCTGGATCATCAGAGCAAGGTCTCGTCTGCTCACTTGGCATGGTTGAAATCTGAAATCTAACTACTATTCCAATCAGCCATTCCTTTGTTTTTACTTTGCTTTACTACTTACACACACACACATACCGGTACATGGGGATGTAAGGGGGCACTGCAGAAACAAAATACTACTCTATGAATAGTGCCTAATAAAGTGCCCTCTAATAAAGTGTCCTCTTTATAAACTCTCCCCTATAAAAGTAAAACCTTGAACGTGTCCCCCATAACAGTATGTCTGCAGCAGATCCTCTATAATAGTGTGCCATTTCTTGATGTTCTCAGCTACAGTACTTTCATAACAATAAAGGCCACATTACTGACAGTTCTTTCTTGTAGAAAAATACTAGGGTACCTCATACTACATACAAGGATGTCAAAGCAGAAAAAACAAGCATATAAAATTTCTTTTAAACTGGAAGAAGTAAAATATGCTGAGGAACATGGAAACAGAGTAGCAGAGAAACATTTTGGGCCACCTCCAACTGAAAAAGTGATAAGAGAGTGGAGGAAACAGGTGAATCAGCTGCAAAAAGTAAAAGATAAAAGTAAGCACAACTTTTGTGGGCTTGCTGCAAAGTGGCCACAGTTAGAGGTGGACATGAAAGAATGGATCACACGTCAATGAAATAATGGCTTCTCAGTTTCTACAAAAATGATAATATATGAAGCCAAATGCATTGCTATAGAGAAAGGCTTTCAGGATTTTGCTGGATCACATGAGGTGATGTGGCCTTGCTATGTGCACCAAAATTAGAATTGTGCAAAAAATGCCAAAAGAATATGAATCTAAGATTCTGTATTTTCATACATTTGTTATTGATGCTAGGAAGAAAAATGATTTTGAAATTGACCAGATTGGGAATATGGATGAAGTCCTGCTAACCTTTGATGTGCCATCTAATAAGACTTTTGGTCTGAAAGGTGCCAAAAGTATAACTGTGAAAACCTCAGGACATGAGAAAACACATTATACGGCTGTGTTGTCCTGCTGTGCAGATGGCACCAAATTGCCACTGATGTTAATTTTCAAAAGGAAAACCTTTCCAAAAGAAGTGATTCTAAAAGGAGTTGTTGTCCATATTCATGAGAAAGAATGAATGGACGAAAATGGAATGAGAGTATGGGTTGAAAAAGTGTGGTCCAAACGTCCTGGAGGGCTTCTGAAAAAACCCCTGCTTTATTAGTGCTCAACCAGTTTAGAGCACATATTAGCGAAACCACAAAGAAAAGATTTAAAGAAGTGAAGACTCATCTAGCTGTAATTCCTGGGGGTCTTACTGTTGTCTCCAATTCTGGTGTGAGCCTGGTGCCAAAGCCAATGGTGGACGCCAGACACAAGGTGCGGGTTTTCTGATTGCTTTTTATTGGAGTACTCCAAGGAAAAGGGCTCCTAGCCAAAATGCCAGGAACCAAGAACAAAGGATTAATAAAGCTTTATACATTTTCACTAAAGAAGAAGGCAGGACTAGGCAGGATAATAAGAAATATCATCCAATAAACATTTTAGCAATAATTCTACAATTTGTTCTATTGGTCTCTAGCCAGGGGTGAAATCCAGCAGGTTCTGACAGGTTCTGGAGAACTGGTAGTGGAAATTTTGAGTAGTTCGGAGAACTGGTAGCGGACATTTTGAGTAGTTTGGAGAACCGGCAAATACCATCTCTGGTTGGCCCCAGAGTGGGGTGGGAATGGAGATTTTGCAGTATCCTTCCTCTGGAGTGGGGAGAGAATGGGGATTTTGCAGTATCTTTCCCCTGGAGTGGGGTGGGAATGGAGATTTTGCAGTATCCTTCCCCTGTCACACCCACCAAGCCATACCACGCCCACCAAGCCAGAACCGGTAGTAAAAAAATTTGGATTTCACCACTGTCTCTAGCTGTCCCTATTCCTAAACCTTGGCTAATGAATGCCCCAGGAATTATCTAATACACATTTTATTTACTGCAGGCCACCTCTTTTCCTAGCTTTTAGCTGATGTCTGCAAGTTATCTAACTCTTGTTACTTTTATCAGCTTTCTAACTACCCAAAATTATTACAAGATTTACACATGCATGTTTCTTGTAGATAAGCATTCTTTGTTCTTGCCAGACAGACTCCACAATTACAGTCTTCCTGGTTTACTTTCAAGTGTGTGCCATGACCTGGCTTTATTTTAGCAGACAGCCCATCATTTCCCCCCTTTGAATCTGAAAATGATTTAATTTTCCAAGATTCACCCAACATCAATATCCCTGTGTTCTGGGAGACTCCATAGTTTGCTTACAGGTGGAAAGGCAAAGCAGAAGGCATTGTAATGCACAACAGGTGATTAAAAGAACAATGACTATGCCTGTCAGGGTCATTATTAGGTTTTTAACCAGTTGAAATCAGGCAGCTATCCTGTCAGTCAATGCCACCAGCCTTTTCATTCGTCCATGGTGGGTGGGGTGGGGTGTTGCAGCTATCTTTGTGATGTGTAATTCAGCTGTGGAATTCCTTTGATTTGTCTTGAATATGTACACAGCATTGTTGTCCAAGTAGTGCACACATAACTCCTTAGGATGCCAATACGATATCTAAAGCCATTCTATTCTGAACTGTCATTTTCTGAATGGCTTCTTGTCCTTTTGCTGCAGCAATAAAAAAACCTCTCCAGTCTCATTAGCTAGGATTTCCTCCACTGCTTCTATATGATACATGGCATTATTGAGGGACCAGAGCCAACTGAACAAAGTAAGGGGTTGGTTGTTCTTCAGGTACTTTCTGGATTGTTCAATGTCCCTATGGTTTCTAATCTTTCTTTCAGGTAAAGTGGGTATAATATAGGTGGGTGGGAGAAGCACAATTGCATAACAAATCATATTGTTGCAGAAAAACAACGGAGATGAATTTCGAGATCAGAAATAGCTTTTTTATTTTGGCCAAAAGGTTCAGACATGCATTCTGTTTTACATCCTGAACAAAGTCCTTCTTTAAGACACGTATCTTTATAGAACAAAAAACAGTCCCTCTGGTAGAAATGTGCCCACCAGGCTTCCATGCATTCCATCAGCTGAGGCCACAGGGGAGGGGCGGGGGAGTAGCGGTTATTATTAAAGAAGGCCTTAGGCCGAGGGAGACCACTGTTCCTAAGACGGCCAGTTGTGAGTCCCTCCTTGTGAAGTGGGGCCATGGAGTCCAGATGGGTTTGCTGATCATGTACCTGGCTCCCTGCCATGTGGCTGCAGCCCTGCCTGAGCTACTCAACGTTATCGCCGCGGTGGCGGTTGATACTCCCAGACTTATGGTCATGGGGGATTTTAACCTGCCGTCCATGGGTGAGGTGTCTGAGGTGGTTCGGGAGTTCATGGCTTCCATGACGACCATGGACCGGACCCAGCTAATTCATGGCCCTACGCACATGGGGGGAAACACACTGGACTTAATTTTCGTCTCTGGACAGTGGTTGAGTGATCTTGAGATAGGGGACATAGTCACTGAGCCCTTGTCATGGTCGGATCACTCACTCCTTCGCCTTGACCTTCGAACCACGGTACCCCGCCGCAGGGAGGTGGAACCAATAAGATGGTACCGCCCCAGGCGCCTGATGGAACCTAATAGGTTCCAGATGGAGCTTGGGCCAATCCCTGAGGATCTTGCTCATGCCTCGACTGGAGACCTAGTGGCCGCCTGGGATAGGGCGGCTGCTGGAGCTCTGGACCGAGTCGTGCCTTTGCGGCCTCTGACTCGGCGCCAATCTCACCTGGCTCCTTGGTTCACTGAGGAGCTGAGGGAGATGAAGCGCTGGAAAAGACGCTAGAGAGTAGTTGGAGGGCTAGTCTTTCTGAATCGGACCGGACACTGGTAAGATCTCACATTAAGAATTACCTAGTGGCGATAAAAGCAGCAAAATGTACCCATTTTGCTGCTCTTATTGCGTCATCAGATAATCGCCCGGCCGCCCTGTTTAGGGTGACCTGCTCCCTGCTCCACCAGGAAGTGCGGGAGGACCCCTTAGAGGAAAGAGCTGAGGATTTTGTTCAATATCTGCATGACAAAATCACTCAGATTCGGGAAGGTCTGGACTCCGACTGGGTAGGTCCAGCAAGGGTGACAGAGGCAGGTCTTGAGAATGTTATCTGGGATGAGTTTGATCCTGTGACCCCAGATGACATGGACAGGATTCTGGGTAGATTGAACGCGACCACATGTTTGTTGGACCCGTGTCCCTCCTGGTTAGTGCTGCCTTCCCGGGAGGTGACGCGAGGCTGGCTCCAGGGGATTATAAATGCTTCATTGGGTGAGCGTGCCTTCCCCACCGCCTTGAAGGAGGTGGTGGTGAGGCCTCTCCTCAAGAAGCCCTCCCTGGACCCGGCAGTATTGGCTAATTATCATCCAGTCTCCAACGTTCGCTTTGTTGCGAAGGTTGTTGAGAGTGTGGTTGCGCGACAGCTTCCCCAGTACCTGGATGAAACGTCGTATCTAGATCCATTCCAGTCGGGTTTCAGGCCTGGGTACAGCATGGAAACGGCATTGGTCGCGTTGGTTGATGATCTCTGGAGGGCTCGGGACAGGGGTTGCTCCTCTGTCCTGGTCCTGTTAGATCTCTCAGTGGCTTTTGATACCATCGACCATGGTATCATGCTGCACCGGTTGGAAGAGTTGGGGGTGGGAGGCACTGTATTACGGTGGTTCTCCTTCTTTCTCTCAGACCGGTTGCAGTCTGTGTTGACAGGGGGGCAGAGGTCGACCCCGAGGCCCCTCATATGTGGGGTGTCGCAGGGGTCGGTCCTCTCGCCCCTTTTGTTCAACATTTATGTAAAGCCGCTGGGCGAGATCATCTGTGGTTTCGGGGTGAAGTACCATCAGTACGCTGATGACACCCAGCTGTACATCTCCACCCCGGACCACCCCAACGATGCCCTTGAAGTGATGTCCCGGTGCCTGGAGGCCGTACGGATCTCCACAAGATCGGCTCCACAAGACCGAGTGGCTGTGGTTTCCGACGTCCCAATATAGTCAGCTGGTGCCATCGCTGGACTATTGGGGGCGAATGATTGGCCCCCACGGAAAGGGCTCACAACTTGGGCGTCCTCCTGGATTCATGGCTGTCCTTAGAAGAGCACTTGACAGCCGTGACCAGGAGGATTTTTCATCAGGTTCGCCTGATCCGCCAGTTGCGTACCTTTTTTGATTGGGACTCTCTACACACAGTCACTCACGCCCTCGTCACCTCTCATCTGGACTATTGTAACACTCTCTACATGGGGCTCCCCTTGAGGTGCACTCGGAGGCTCCAACTGGCGCAGAGTGCGGCCACGCGGGTGGTTATGGGAGCAACGTGGAGTTCCCATGTAACACCTCTCCTGCGCGAGCTGCACTGGCTCCCAGTGGTCTTCCGAGTGCGCTTCAAGGTTCTGGTTATCACCTTTAAAGCGCTCCATGGCTTAGGACCTGGTTATCTACAGGACCGCCTGCTACCACCAATAGCCTCCCACCGGCCAGTACGGTCCCATAGAGGGGCTCCTCCGGGTGCCGTCAGCCAAACAATGTCGACTGGCGACCCCTAGGGGGTGAGCCTTCTCTGTGGTGGCACCTACAATCTGGAACGAGCTCCCCCCGGAGATATGGAGGATCCCGGATCTGCGCACCTTCCGTCGCGCGCTTAAGACTTTCCTATTCCATCAAGCTGGCCTGACCTAAATCTTCTCCCCTTTTTAAATGTAATTTTTAAAAAAATTTTAAATGTAAATTTTAATTTGTTTTAAATTATGGGGTATTTTAAATTCAGCCAAATTCGTTTTTAATTCATTTTAAATTTTTTGTATTTATGTGTTTTATCTCGTGGCTGTTCACCGCCCTGAGTCCTTCGGGAGAAGGGCGGTATAGAAATTTAATAAAATAAATAAATAAAATAAATAAAATTTTAACATAGTACCTCTGCGGTTTGACTTCTTGAACTCTCCAACTGTAGAAAGTATGTTAATTCTGCGGTTTAACTTTTTGAACTCTGCAACTTTCTCAAGTCACAGGGGTCCTTCAGAGATCCTCTAGGCTGACCCCGTATTATTTCACTCTTATAACCAAATTTCACTATACGTCCTGCCTTAATATGGTCTCATCCTGACAGTTGTTAAGTCTATTTGTCTTAATATCTTAGCCTTCACACACACACACACACACACACACACACACACACACACACACACACACACCAATCATCTAGTGGTAATAATTGGATAACTCTCCTAATTCTAGTGTACAAATACCTTTTGGGGAATTTTTCTAATTGAGAGAACACCTATGGGAGATGGTAGTTCTCCTCTCACACAACTATGGTTCGGGAGGCTTTTGTTTCCAGAACAATAACTTACAGTTAGGTCCAGAAATATTGGTACATTGACACAATTCTAACATCTTTGGCTCTATACACCACCACAATGGAGTTGGAATGAAACAAACACAATGTGCATTAACTGCAGACTGTCAGCTTTAATTTGAGGGTATGTACATCCAACTCAGGTGAACGGTGTAGGACTTACAGCAGTTTGTATATGTGCCTCCCACTTGTTAAGGGACCAAAAGTAATGGGACAATTGGCTTCTCAGCTGTTCCATGGCCAGGTGTGTGATATTCCCTCATTACCCCAATTACAATGTGCAGATAAAAGGCCCAGAGTTCATTTCAAGTGTGCTATTTGCATTTGGAATCTGTTGCTGTCAACTCTCAAGATGAGATCCAAAGAGCTGTCACTATCAGTGAAGCAAGCCATCATTAGGCTGAAGAAACAAAACAAACCCATCAGAGAGATAGCAAGAATATTAGGCGTGGCCAAAACAACTGTTTGAAACATTCTCAAAAAGAAGGAATGCACCAGTGAGCTCAGCAACACCAAAAGACCTGGGAGACCACGGAAAACAAGTGTGGTGGATGACCGAAGAATTCTTTCCCTGGTGAAGAAAACACCCTTCACAACAGTTGGCCAGATCAAGAACACTCTCCAGGAGGTAGGTGTATGTGTGTCAAAGTCAACAATCAAGAGAAGACTTCACCAGAGTAAATACAGAGGGTTCACCACAAGATGTAAACCATTGGTGAGTTTCAAAAACAGGAAGGCCAGATTAGAGTTTGCCAAACAACATCTAACAAAGCCTTCACAGTTCTGGAACAAGATCCTATGGACAGATGAGACCAAGATCAACTTGTACCAGAGTGATGGGAAGAGAAGAGTATGGAGAAGGAAAGGAATTGCTCATGATCCTAAGCATACCACCTCATCAGTGAAGCATGGTAGTGGTAGTGTCATGGCGTGGGCATGTATGGCTGCCAATGGAACTGGTTCTCTTGTATTTATTGATGATGTGACTGCTGACAAAAGCAGGATGAATTCTGAAGTGTTTCAGGCAATATTATCTGCTCACATTCAGCCAAATGCTGCAGAACTCATTGGATGGCGCTTCACAGTGCAGATGGACAATGACCCAAAGCATAATGCAAAAGCAACCAAACAGTTTTTGAAGGGACAGAAGTGGAATGTTATGCAATGGCCAAATCAATCACCTGACCTGAATCCCATTGAGCATGCATTTCACTTGCTGAAGACAAAACTGAAGGGAGAATGCCCCAAGAACAAGCAGGAACTGGAGGCAGTTGCAGTAGAGGCCTGGCAGAGCATCACCAGGGATGAAACCCAGCGTCTGGTGATGTCTATACGTTCCAGACTTCAGGCTGTGATTGACTGCAAAGGATTTACAACCAAATACTAAGAAGGGAAAGTTTGATTTATGATTATTATTCTGTTCCATTTGGTCCCTTAACAAGTGGGAGGTACATATGCAAACTGCTGTAAGTCCTACACCGTTCACCTGAGTTGGATGTACATACCCTCAAATTAAAGCTGACAGTCTGCAGTTAACGCACATTGTGTTTGTTTCATTCCAACTCCATTGTGATGGTGTATAGAGCCAAAGATGTTAGAATTGTGTCTATGTCCCAATATTTCTGGACCTGACTGTAAGTCCCAGTTGTTCTACTGAGGAAGTCATAGGCTGCATACTCCAAGAATCAGGAATGGCAGATTGTGGGTATTTCTTCACTCTGGAAGTGATATATCCAAGATGCCAGGCCTTCCACTTTTAGTGCCATATGGGTGGTCAGAACCACTTGAAACGGTGCCTTCCACTTCTGATTCAAGGTGGTTGTTGGTCCCCACATCTTTACAAGCACCCAGTCTGCAGGCTGGAATGAATGTACTGGATAGCCTAATCCAGGGTATTGATTTTCCTGCAGATAACGGGAAAGAAAATTCATAACCTCAGCGAATTATCTTACATATTGGTACAAGGTCAGTTTGCCCACCAATGGGATTGACCTCTCCTCTGCCTTTAGGGAGGGCCTCAAAGGGCCTCAAAGAGGCTCAAGCCTATTTGCTTTCAAGGTGCAATGTGAAGCCCTAACAACGTGAGTAGCAAAGTTTCCAGTGAGGTGAGCCTCCTGGCATATCTTACTGTAGCTAGCTGTTGTTTTTGCAAATCATTACATTTTTCTGCCATAGGACTACTTGCTAGGTGGTAGACTGAGTAAAGCTTCCAGGTGATGCTTAACTGTTCACACAAACCTTAGCTATGAAATTTTTGGATTCAATCTAAAACCTGAAACTTTACCATAGTCTTGTATAATGTCCTTCATCAAGATTTTAATTCGGGCCAAAGTATATAATTCTTTTAATTAATTTTAAATTTTGTATTGTTATGTATTTTAGTTTTGGATGTGTACCGCCCTGAGTCCACTAGGAGAAGGGCGGTATATAAATTGAATAAAATAAATAAATAAATAAATAAGATTATTGATTCCATTGGTTGTGATAGGGTAACAACCAGATCATCTGCAAATGCCTTTATTCTGTAATCCTCTTGCCTAATCTTTATACCTTTCAAGATATTAGAGTCCCGTATTGTATTTAGCAAGACTTCTAGTGTTAAAATAAATAAAAGTGGGGACAACGGACATCCCTGTCTTGTTCCTTTTTCAATTTTAAACTCTGTTGTCAGACTTCCATTAATAATGATCTGTGCCTTTTGCTCTTGATAAATTGCCGAAATCGCCTGTATAAATTGATCCCCAAAGTCCATCTTTTTCAAAGTCTTTAATAGAAAATTCCAATCCACTCTATCAAAGGCCTTCTCTGCATCCAAAAAGACCAGCACTGCAGGGATCTGTTTATTCTTCTCAAGATATTCCAATAAATCTATTACTTGCCTTACATTGTCCTTCATATATCTGCCCTCGATAAATCCCGCTTGATCATCATGAATCACCTTTTGAATTACTGGCATCAACCTGTTGGCTAGTACTTTCGCAAAGATTTTATAATCTGTATTCAAAAGAGATATTGGTCTATAGTTCTCTGGTTTTTTAGGACCGATTTGTTCTTTTGGTATCAAAGATATGTAAGCTGTTATCCATGATGGGGGTATTTTACCCCCTTGCTGAATATTGCAAAATAAATCTCTAAGTTGTTCCACCATTTCAGCTTGCAAAGTTTTGTAATACACTGCGGTCAAGCCGTCCGTGCCAGGAGCTTTGGCTGTTTTTAACTGTTTAATTGCTACTATTATCTCCTCCTCTGTTATAGGATAATTCATTCTTTCCTTTTGTTGATCAGTAATTTTTGTAACTCTTTTATCGTTTAAATATTTTTCTATAAGTCCATTCTGCACCTCCTCTTTAGCATATAATTTAGTATAATAGTCCACAAAAGCTTCTTTAATTAATTTTTGTTGAAAGATTTCTTTCCCTCCAATATCAATACTATCAATAGTCCGTATACTTTGTTTTTTCCTCAATGTGTAAGCCAACCATCTGCCCGGTTTGTTAGCGTTACAAAATGTGTTGTGCTTCGCATATTGTAAGTTTGTTGCAACTTGTTCCGCCATAAGCATTTGAAATTGGTCTTTCAAAAGTTTTATAGCACTACGTATTCTTTCATCTATTGGATTTTTAATAAGTAACTGTTCTTTATTCTTTATTTCTATTTCCAGTTCAGATCTTTTCTTTTGTCGGAACAGTCTATGTTTAGAGTTCATGTAGATAAGTACCCCTCTCATATAAGCTTTACTTGCATCCCACACAATTTCAATTGGGGTACCTTTATTCAAATTTATTTCAAAAAATTCTTTCAAATGCTTTTTAAGTTCTGTTGTATTTTTTTCATATCTAAACAAATTCTCATTTAATCTCCAAGAACGTCTCTCAACCTTGTCCATCTCAATTTCTATCCATACTGGGCTATGGTCAGTCAAAGTTCTTGGAAAAATCTTTGTTCTTTTTGTCTTAACAAGTAAATCATCTGTCAACAAAATAAAGTCAATCCTAGAGAAGGATCTGTGTCTGTCAGAAAAAAAAGTATAGTCCAATTCTTTTGGATTATGTATTCTCCAAACATCTTTTAGTTCCATATCTTCTTTCATGTCAAAAAAGGTCTGAGGTAATCTGATCCTAGACTTTGCCAAACTCTTTTTATCTAATTTAGAGTCGATTACTCCATTCCAGTCTCCCATAATTAAAATAGATCTGTAATCCCATTGCAATATTTTAGTATGTAACATCTTATAGAAATAGTCCTGTTGTTGATTGGGAGCATAAATCCCAATCAGAAGAATTTGGCCATTTGCTGTAGACAATTCAATTGCTACAAACCTACCATCTTCATCTGTTTCTATAACTTTAGCTGTTAACTTTTTATTTACATAAATAACCACACCATTCTTTTTTTGCGAAGTTGAAGATATAAAATGTGTTCCTAGTTTGGAGTTTATCAAATATTTTTGATCTTGAGTTGTAATATGCGTTTCTTGTAAACAAATTATATCATTATTAAATTGTTTCAAATATGTAAATAATTTCTTCCTTTTCTGTGCTAAATTCAACCCATTAACATTCCAGGATAAACACTTAAACATCATCAGCCTCTTTCTGGAGCAAAGAGCAAAATAATTGAAGGTCATCCGAAAGCTTCGATCTCGCTCCTCCCATGGCTCCAATCTCTTGTGCAGTACTCTTATCTGCCTCCTTGTCTTGTCTTTCCTGTTGTTGTTGTTGCTTTTGTTTAAGTAACTTAGCTTGAGCTCGAGTTATACGTTGATCCTTAACTTCAATCATCCGAACCGGGTCCAAGATTGGAGAAGATTCCAGCAAGGGCTCATCCAGAAAACCTCCTTCTGCACCTTGCACTTCTTCTAATTCCTGCTTAGACTGTTTTTGCAGTTCTCGTTGAGGTTGCTTCTCTTCACTCTCTTTAATCTCCAAAACTGTAGATGTACGTGGAGATGGTGTTCTTTCCTTAAGAATAGTAGTGTAGAAGTGCTGTGCCTTCTCCACGGTATTCAAACGGTATCTTTCTCCCTTGTATCTGAAAATTATGCCAACTGGTGCGTCCCACCGGAAAGGTATCTGTAAATTTTGCAATTCCTTAACAAGAAAGCCAAATTCTTTTCTAGCTTTCAGCATTTTAGGAGGCAATTCTTTATAAATTCCAATTCGTGAGCCCCCCACTTGTACAGAAGTGTAAAAGGATTTTTGCAGGATATCGTTTCTTATTTCTCTATCTGTAAAATATATGACCACATCTCTAGGTAATTGTCTTTGTCTGGCCACCCAGGAGTTCACTCTGTAAATTTTGTCTATTTTGTGAAAAACCACATCTGGATTAACTTGTAAAATCTTAGCCAGGGCCTCAGAACAAACTTGTCTCAAATCCTGTCTTTCCTCCTCTCGAATTCCTCGAAGCCGTATAGCAAACTCCATTGCCCTGAATTGTATCATGACAATCTCATTTTCAACTCTTTGCATTTTATTGTCAACATCAGCAATTTTATAATCATTGTCTTTCATCTTAACATTAACTTCTGATTTAAGTTCTTCAACTTTAAAATCAACTTTCCCAATAAATTCTGCCAGGCCAGATGCCACTTCTGATATTTTTTTGGTCACCTTGTTTTGATTCTGTTTCACCATATCTTTAACTTCATTAATTTCCTGCATAAACTCCTGATGTGATTTTTGAAGTTTATCATCTATCTCCTGTTGAGATTTTTGAAATTTGTCATCCAAAGTTCTAGAAATAAATTCTTTTAAATCTCCCACATCAAATTCTTTTTTCTGAGTCTGTAGCTGTTGAGCAGGGGGAAGCTGCGTTTCATGTTTGTGTGGGGGGGATCCCCCCCCTGTTACCTTCCCTTCCTGCTTCTTTGAAGCCATCCTGCCACGTGATCTAGTTTTTCTAAAGAGGGAAGTTCCTTTTCCTTTCCCTCCTGCACAAAGACTTCTAAAAAAGTCCCCCAGATTTGATCAAATAAAGGTTGAAGTAAAGCAAAGTCAAGTATTAAAAAGGGAGAAATTTTCCACTTGTTTCTCTTATTACAAACAAGGCAACTTTGTAGCAACTTGGAAACTTTGTAACAAAACAAGATAACTTCACCAATCCACACTCGCTGGCTCGTTAACTCTAAGGCTGAGCGCCATGTTTTTTCAAAGCACTTTCACTCATTCGCATTTTTCTCAGTTTAAAAAGTCAACAAAGCGCTAATACTTGTGTTTCCAAGTTTCAGGATTCAGGTAATTTCGCTGTTTATTAAAGCTGGTTCTTTTCGCTTTAAGTTTCCTGCAGCCGGCTTGTTCTGCGAAAGCAGAATCGTCCCACGTCGCCCGGAGTTTCAGCAGGTTGGGAGGGAGCCACGCCTGTTCTCTCCCCAGAAACTTCCCTGGGGGGTTGCAGGGGCTCGACCTGTGCCCTGCGATCTCTTCTTCCTCAATCCTATGGATTTGGAAGTTTTCGAGCCGCTTCTTCGTCTCGGAGCGGCTCTACGGGCGGCGGGGCTGGCGGAGCTTCAAAAGGCGCCGCCGTCGCCGAAGACAGGGAAACCTGAAGTCATGCTGGTTTTTAACTTGATAAGACATCAAATCGAGATCCAAAGCCGCCTCTCTTGTATTTATAGGTGATCCAGCTATAGCCTCTGAAGGAGAATCCAAAAGCGGCTCATCCAAAAAGCCCTCTATAACTTGTCGTTTTTCCATTACCTCCATCTCCATCTGCTTGGCCTGAGTTTCAATCTCTTGTTCATTTTGCTTTTCTTTATCCCCCTCCTGTATTCCTGACACTGATGACATACGTGGAGATGTTGGGCCCATTTTACAAACCTTGTAGTAAAATTCTTCTGCTTTTTCAACAGTGTTTAATTGATATCTTTCTCCTTGATATCTCAATATTATACCAACTGGAGCATCCCACCTAAATGGGATGTTTTGTTTCTTTAGCTCAGTCACCAAAAATCCAAAGTCCTTTCTATCTTTTAACATCTTGGACGGCAGCTCTTTATATATCCAGATCTTCATTCCATTCATTTCTAGAGTGGAGTTAAAAGACTTTTGCACAATATCATTTCTTATTCCTTTATCAGTAAAATAAATCACCACATCTCTAGGCAATTGTCTTTGCTTTGCCACCCAAGAATTTATTCTGTAGACCTTATCAATCTTACAGAATACTTCTTCAGAGCTGACCTTTAAAATCACAGCCAGAACTTCAGCAGACATCTTTCTCAAATCCTCTCTGTTATTTTCCTGTATTCCCCTCATTCTGATCGCAAATTCCATGGATCTGAATTGCATCATTGTAACTTCATTTTCAAACCTTTGCTTTATATTATCTACATTGTAAATCTTGTGATCAGCTTCCTTTATTTTAGACTCTACTTCTGAGCTATTTTCTTGAATCATTGTCAAATCATTTTCAATTCTTTGTATTTTATTATCCAGATTATGAATCTTATAATCATCTTCCTTCATTTTAGACTCTATTTCTAAATTGATATCTTTATCCATCTGTACAATTACTTCTGAAAAGCTTTTCAAAACTGTTACAATATAGTGCTTCAGGTTATCATACTTTTGTTGAACCAACTCTTTAATTTCCTGTCTAAATTTTTCAAGATTCTGGTTCATAATCTCATCATGTCTTGCCAACTCCTCCACAACAAATTCCTTTAAATCTTTAAAACCATTCTTCTGCATCTGCAAGCTCAAAAATTGCTCTTGTGATTTATAAATGGGGGACCCCCCCCCCCACAGCTTGATTGTCTGGCTTTGTCAGTTTTAACGCCATCCTGCCACACAAACAGACTCTTTTTAAAGAAAATGTCTTCCCTCCACACAATATCAATATCAAGTCTCTAAGAAGGAAGAAGCATGAAACAGAAATTTTTCTCTTCTCTTGTAGCCAGCGCTATTGCTTCAAATACTTTGTAACATATTAAGCCATTCAAACAGAAAGACTTTCGTTTTCAGCTTTCTTCTCAAGCCTCAGCCAGCCGCCATTTTAAACTTTTTTTTCCCCCTTTTCACTCTTTCTTCATTCTTAAAATCAATCATAGGGTTGTTACAAATACTTGCGATTTAGAGTCCCAAATCCGGATTTAATCCTGTTTATTCAAGCAATCTGTTAGTTTTCGTTGATTAGGTTGGTCACATCGTCTAGCTCTGCAAAGCGCAGAGTTCTCCCGAAGCCCGGAGCAGCGGCGAGCTGGATAGGGAGCCTCATCCTGCTTCCTCCCCAAGAGTAAAAAAAACTCTGGGGACTTCGCAGAGAGCTCTACCTGCTCTCGCCGGCTCTCCTCACATTTCCTTAAAGAAACGGAGTTTTTCGAGCCGCCTCTCAGCTGTAAGGGCGGCTCTTTACGGGCGGCGGGGGTGGCGGTCCCAAAAGACCGTCTAGCGACGACGGAAGCCAAACCACTTTCCATTTTTTGTACTTATCCTTTTTATCTTTCAGTTTATCAGAGAGATCTTTGTGCAGCCATGCTGGTTTCTTCTTGGATTTCTTGTTTTTCTTTTTCAGTGGTATTGTGTTGGACTGGGCTTTTATGATTATATTTTTCAGTGTTGTCTTCCCCTTTAGGATTTTTATCCATTAAGTTTTGCTTAGGCTCTCTCTGAGTTTGTTAAAATTATTTCTTTTAAAGTATAAGACACTGGTTGGATTATATTCTATTGCTTTTGTTTACATTATATTGAATTTCAGTATGACATGGTCATTCTCACTTCACTCTTTCTGGCGCTACTAGTACTGGGGAAGCATATTGGACACCTTCCGACCTGAGGGGCTCATCTTCCAGCATCATATCTTTTTGCCTTTTGGTACTGTCCATGGGGTTTTCATAGCAAAGATACTGGAGTGGGTTTCCATTTCCTTCTCCAGTGGATCACATTTTGTCAGAACTTTCTGGTATGACCTGTCTGTCTTGTGTGTCCCTGCACAGCATAGCTTATAGTGTCATTGAGCTATGCGAGCCTCTTTGCCACGACAAGGTAGTAATCCATGAAGGGGTTAACATATCTTGGTTTATAATTAAAGTGAGAAAGGTTAGCTATATTCTCAGGATGTGATACAGGTAGTCCTCAATTTACAACAATTGAGCCCAAAATTTCTAAGTAAAACATTTGTTAAGTGAGTTTTGCCCCATTTTATAACCTTTCTTGCCACAGTTGTTAAGTGAATCACTGTAATTGTTAAATTAGCAACATGGTTGTTAAGTGAATATGGCTTCCCCATTGACTTTGCTTGTCAGAAGGTCGCAAATCTTCTGATTCCACGACACTGCAACTGTTATAATCAATTGCCAAGCATCTGAATTTTGATCACATGATCATGGGGATGCTGCAGTGGACATAAGTGTGAAAAATGGTCATAAGTCACTTTTTTAGTGCCATTGTAACTTCACTAGTCACTAAATGAATTGTTGTAAGTTTAGGACTACCTGTATTAGTATAGTAAGTTTCTTCTATGCTTCCAAGGCAAAATGAAATCATTTTCCTCCTCTTCTAAAGGTAGAAACATATATAAGAAGTGAAACAGAGGAAAAAAATTCCTTTCAATCAAGATTTTATTGACTTAGTGACAAGGTTTAGACTTGGATGAACTGGAATTTGAAACATTGTAAATATCAGCCCTAAGTCTGACAAAGGTAGAAAAGTATAATTCTTTACCAAACTTTCTCAGAGGGTGAATTAATTAGTTTGCCATGTCCCATGCTATTTATCATGCTTCTGAGTTTCCAGATTCCAATGTTTATTCCATCCAGGAGTTTATTCATTCATTTATTTTATTTATTTTATTTATTTGTCAAAGGTGTACAAGATAACAAGTGTAGGTATGAACATAAACATAAACAAAGGAAGTAAATACAAATAAATGGGGACAGTAAGACAGAGACAATAGGCAAGCTGGTGCGCTTATGCATGCATCCTTTACAGACCTCTTAAGAATGGAATGAGGTCCATGGTAAACAGTTTGAGGTTGAAACTGTGAGGGTTTGAGGCTGTAGCAACAGAATCGGGTAGAGCATTTCAGGCATTGACCACTCTGTTGCTGAAATCATATTTCCTGAAATCGAGTTTGAAGCGTTTTACCTTGAGTTTGTATTGATTATTTGCTTGTGTACTATTGTGGTAGAAACTGAAGAAGTCATTGACAGGCAAGACATTGTAGCAGACAATTTTGTGTACTGTGCTTAAATCGGACCACAAGCAGCACAATTCAGATTGCCCAAGCCCAAAATTTCCCATAGGAAATTCTATTGTGAGTAAAGGAGTGGAGTACTCTTCTCATGAAATATCTCTGAACCCGCTCAATCATGTTAATGTCCGAAATACAGTGTGGGTTGCAGGCGGACAAACTGTATTCAAGAATTGGTCTGGCAATGGTTTTGTATGCCTTAGTTAGCAATACAATATTACTGGAGAAGAAACTTCACAAAATTAGGTTAACAACTGTTAGTGCCTTTTTGGCAATGTTGTTACAATGAGCTCTGGGGCTTAGATCATTTGAGATGAGTACTCCTAAGTCCTTGACAGAATGAGGGTCATCCAGGGGTGAAATGCTACCGGTTCTCTCAGGTTTGGGCGAACCGGTAGTGATAAAAATTACCAGTTTGGGCAAACCGGTAGTTTAAAAAAGCTACCCGTTCCTCCGAACCGGTATTTCTGACAATCAGCTGTGCCACGGGGTTTAGCTTTGCTAGAAAGCAGGAAATCCTGTTTCTAGCAAAGCTAAATTGCATGGAACAGCTGATTCCCCCCCTCGCTGTTCTACTTATCTTCCCAAGCCTCCTTTTGGTGCGTAGTGTGTATGCTTGCAGGTGCAGCATGCGTTTTGTGTGCAGCACGCATGCACGGCCAGCGAACTGGTAGCAAACCGGTTCTGATTTCAACACTGAGGTCATCTATAAGGTCACATCCACCCAATTTGTATTTGATGTTCTGATTTTTATTGCCAATGTGTAGGACAGAACATTTATTACTTGAAATTTGGAATTGCCAATTACACGACCATTCTGACACATAGTCAAGGTCGCTTTGTAGGGCAGCAGCAATGTCAGTGGTGTTAAATAATTTTACATCATCGGCAAAAAGGACACAGCTGCTTATAATATGATCGCATAGGTCATTAATATAAAGCAGAAAGAGTGTGGATCCTAAAACGCTGCCTTGGGGGACTCCACTGTTAACTGGTACCGGATTTGATAGTCCCTCCCTATTTTTAGTATTTGCTGCCTGTTTGACAGGAACGTGGCTATCCACTTGTGCAAGGATCCGGAAGATGCCGTAAGAACTTAATTTCAACAGTAGTTTGTCATGCACCACTGAATCAAAGGCTTTACAAAAATCTATGTAAATTGCGTCAATTGCTTTACCCTGGTCAAGATATGCGATCCAAATGTTTCTGCAGTGTAGAAGTTGCAGATTGCAGGACAATTTTTTTTTCCTGAAACCAAACTGCTTGTTGGAAAGCAGGTTGTTTATTTATAAGTGGAAGGTAATTGATTGATTTATAATTGATTCTATGACTTTACAGGTGACGCAACACAGTGAGATTGGTCTGTAATTTTCTACTAGACTAGGGTCTCCCTTTTTAAAAATAGGTATGACTGTGGCTAATGATCATAAATTGGGCAAGGAGCTGGTTCTGAAAGATACCTCATAGATTGTACATAGAAGTTCGGCTAGGGCAGTGGTAAACTTTTTCAGAAAGCAGGCACATAATCGATCAGGGCCAATGGATAGAGATGGCTTTAGATTATGTAGTACCGTTTCAACGATATCTACTATAAAATCAATATGTAGTAATTGTTACAATTTGTTATAATACGACTAGGAAATGGGGGGCAGCAGCCGTTGCTGTCAACAAAGACTGAGCTGAAGAATATATTAAAAAGGTTGGCCTTAACAGCTGTTGTGGTCCGCCAGCAGCCTGCGGAGCTGGCAGCAGAGTTGGACAGCGATGAGGCTGAGGAAGAACATGGGCCAGTCCTGGAGGCTGGGGAAGGCCCGGATGAGGGCTCTGCATCAGAGGCAGAGATGGGCCAGGGCCATCGGGGAGTGATGTGTGGACTTCGGAGCCTCCAGAGGCTGACAGTAAAGAGGCAGAGGAACAGAAGGAGCCTGTTCCTAGTGCACATATGACAAGAGCTGCCAGAAAGCAGGAGCAGCTAAAGCAGAGAGGATGACTCAGGAGTAGGGCCAAGAGATGATTGGCCCCTCCCATAAGGCTTAAAAGACCAGCAACGGCTCTTGGCCTCTTTGTCAGAAAACAATGTTGAGAGAATTGCTTCTTGTTTCACTGTATTCATTTCTTGTCAGCGTCTTCTGCTTCTGAACTTTTGCCAAGAAAAGCCTTTGGCAGTTTGCCTAATTATACCAAGATTGGTGATAAACTGAGGAATGGTGTTTTGAAGAATTTGCTTTAATTTAGTTTGGACTATGCTGAGAATGAGTTAATTCTCAGGTGTTCTAATAAAGTCTGTTTGTTTTCGAACTGTTTGCATTTAATACTAACTACTTGGGACTGGGTCACAAAAACAGCTTCATCATTACAGTCTTCCCATTAGGCCCTTTTAGGGGTGGAATAGTTTTTGAGTCTGGCGTTTAAGTTTGGTGCTTACAAAATTATAGAAGGCTTGGGTGGATTTAGAGTTTAACAACTCTTCCTCCTGTTTGCAATGGTAATTGCAATTGTAAGTGCTTGCAATTCATATTCAACCATATCTGAATCCTCTAAATCAGTAACCAGCTGCTACAAGAGGATAACATGAACTGCGTATAAATAAGAGGTAAAGTTTATTTCCCAATAAAATGGCTTGACATTTAGTCAAATGGTCTTATTTCTCAATATGACCTTTACAATGAAGTAGTTTATGGGGAAAAGACAATTTAGAAAATGTTTTTCAAGCAATAATAATAATGGGTTGTATTTTATGGTGACTTATAACAAAACATTTATAGTAGTCTTAGGAACAACTCAATTAATGGTAAAATTACTATTTTCACCAATAGGTTTTTTTTTTTGCCACATATTGGTCCAGTTATTGTGAGTATCCAATAAACTGTTTTTCCTCAACTATATGACAAATTATGCAGGAAGATATTGTATTCTTGTACCACCATCTAGTGTTGCTATTGCATTATACTTTTTGTTAACAATACATTTCTAAAACACCAGCCTTGCTGCAGAATTAAAATAAATTGTCTTAAAGAGCCCTAAACACCATTATAAATTGGATTATTGCCAGTATTGATCTGGAACTAAGAAGCTATATTATCTTCCTTTTTCCACTAATGAAGTATTATTTCTTTTCATATATTTAGAACGTTTTCTTACACTTTATGAAACTTGCTTGTACATCCCAATGCTAGATGAAATTATATTCTGCCTTTCAGATTAAAACATGGCAGACATCTTATTAATAGCATCAAAATAATAATTTAAAGGGCATTTTGTTGGTTATTTGTCTCCAACAGATATACAACTAATTTAAAGTCAAAACTTTCTTCTATAGCCTGCTTTTAGAAAGATAATTCCCAACAGAGATTGGCTAATAGATTAGGTGGGGGAAAATTGAATGAGGAGTACTTACGGTTACTATACCTCAGCGGCCAAAATCTGGTTCACCACTTGATAGGAACAAAGAATTGCCAACCTTTTTGCTACCACATAGTGGTCATTCAGTTTTTCTGAAGCTCAGATCTAGTGTCCCTAGCTGTCACTGGCCTTTTGTAAACCTCTGCTGAGACTTCAGAAGAACCAAGATCAACAAATGCCTCAAGTTGCAACAATTTTGTTTTTAATGGAGAAGTCTCCTGTTGGAAATGTGCTTGGGCCAGTAATCAACTTTATTGTGAATGTGCTAAAAATTCTTTCAAATACAGGTAGTCCTCGATGTACAACCACAATTGAGCCCAAAATTTATGTTGCTAAGTGAGGCATTTGTTAAGTGAATTTTGTCCCATTTTACGACCTTTCTTGGCACAGCTGTTAATTGAGTCACTGCAGTAGTTAAGTTAGTAACAGATTAAAAGATTGTTAAGTGAATCTAGTTTCCCCATTGACTTTGCTTTTCAGAAGGTCACAAAAGGTGATCACATGACCCTGGAACAATACAGCTGACATAAATATGACTCAGTTGCCAAATATCTGAATTTTGATTACATGAACATAGGGTTGCTGCAACACTCATGTGAAAAACAGTTTTAAGTCATTTTTCCCAGTGCTGTTCTAACTTTGATCACTAAATAAACAGCTGTAAGTCAAGGACGACTGGTATCACATTGTACCTACTACAGCCCTGGTGGCGAACCTATGGCACCTGTGCCAGTGGTGGCACACAGAGCCCTTTCTGTGGGCATGTGCGCCTTCACCCCAGCACAGACAAAATGCTGGCAGACATGCACCAAAACAAGCAAAGGGCAGAACAGGGCTCTGATTGATGGATGCGATTTCATTTCATCTGTGAAAAATTACATAGATAAACAAGCAAATAACCTGTGCATTGATGAGACCTAATTCCAAAGAACAGGGATGGGGGTGGGTGGGTGAAAGACTAGACTAGAGGGATCTTGCACACTGCTCTCTATCTTTGCAGCAATAATGGATCCCTTACTGCCTACCTCCTCGCCCAGTGCTTGGTCCCCTTGATGTGTTCTTTTCCTGTGGCAGGATTGTCTTGGATCATGTGCAAACTGCCTTCACCATTCAACACCTCTGCCCCCCAAGGTTCAGACTAGGATTAGGCCTTTCAAATCAACCCTGCAAATTTTCAGCCCTCACCAGAGCAATAGAAAGAGAGAAGGAGAGGAGAACTCTTTAGCTTTGCCCTTCTTTGGTCCGGTTTCCTTCCGCCCTCCTGTGCCACAGCGACCCTTCATACTCACCCTGCTTCCCTGCCGCATTCCCACAAGGACCGCTCCACTGTCTCCATTTGGGAGCCCGCCTGATCTCCCTTCTAAGGCTAGCTGGGCTCTGCTGCCTCCTCTTACCCTCCCCCTGCTCTCCACACCAGCAGCATCAGCAGCCAGCAATAAAGGGAGGTTGGCTGCCCTGGGACTTTGCCAGGGTGCCTGCAAAAGGTCTGGCCTGGGGATGGGAGGGCGACGGTGGGAACCCCGCAGATGCTGAGACTTTCCCTCACTAGCAGGGCTTGGCTGACCTGGTTCAGTGACGAGGACGGCGGAAGCATCGTGGAAGTGGTGTGTGTGTGTGAGAGAGAGGGAGGGAGAGGGAGGGAGGGAAAGAGAGGGGGAAGAGAGAGAGATATACACAGAGAGAGGCAGCGAGAGAGGGAGGGAGGGAGAGAAAGAGAGAGAGAAAGAGAGAGGGAGGGAAAGAGAGAGAGGGAGGGAAAGAGAGGGAGAAAGAGAGGGGGAAGAGAGAGAGAGGGAGAGAAAGAGAGAAATGATATTACAAAAGTTTTTCTTTTTTATTGTTGCTAAACATAATATTTCAAAAGCAGAAAAAAATGAAGGGGCATAAAAGTGCATTTATCACTTTTTCTTAGAACAATTAGTTGAACTCTGCCTTATTGATCATTATTTTAGGTAGTAAAACCTCAGTAGTCAGGTTAAATTGTTGTGTTGGCACTTTGTGATAAATAAGTGGGTTTTGAGTTGCAGTTTGGGCACTCGGTCTCTAAAAGGTTCGCCATCACTGTACTACAATACTGTAATTAATGCCTATCTCATGCTAGGGTGATAAGTTCCAGGCTGCAGAAAGAGGGATCACTTCTGTGTCAGAAGCAGCAGAGATGCAGAATACTAAGTAGTAGTACTACTAAGTAATTGACTAGATTTTATAGGTCTGGTAGATTTGCTTTACAGAGCAATACAATCTTTTTATGAGTTACGTGTTGCACATTTAGAAGAACAATGTAAGAAACTATGCTGCTCCTTTCAAACTGCTCTACTTGATTGGAAAAAAAAAGTATAATGAGTTATAGGTAGTCTGTCAGGGTTCCAAGTAATAGACCCATAGCAAACAAGACTCCGAGGCAGGTTTCTGAAGCTGCTTTCGAGTGCGAGGGGGTTGCCAGTCTAAGACCACTTTAACTTTAGCTGGGTCCTTCTTCACCCCCTTGTTTGACACTTGGTAGTCCAGGTAGTCCAGGCCTGTCTTGTGAAATTCTTTCTTATGGTCAAACTTTCACAGCCATACATTGCAACTGGGAAAACCATAGCCTTGACTATACGCACTTTCGTTGGCAGGGTAATGTCTCTGCTTTTTAGTATGTTGTCTAGATTTGCCACAGCTTTCCTCCCCAGGACCAAGTGTCTTTTAATTTCTTGGCTGCAGTCCCCATCTGTGGTGATCTTGGAGGTCAACCTTCAGTTACTATGTACAAAAATAAATCCATTTTTCAGTATTTTTCAGTTGTTTGTCCATTAGCCCCAGCAACAAAAGCTCTGCTTTCAGCTGAATATTAATCTTTAAAATTGTTTGTATAACTGTGTGGGAAAGAAAAGAGATCTTGAAAGGGAAAGAAATTTATAGTTCTAAATAAATAAATCAATAAAGGCATTATTGAAATTAGTCATCAATAGACACATAGACATAAACAATATCTACCTACTATGCAAAACAGACAATCAACAAGCCAAAATGGGAACAAAAACACCAAACACCTCCCCACTAGAACCCAGATGAGCATGTTAACTTCAAGCTTAACATCGGACCAACAATCAAGAAGTAAACAATCCCAATCAAGGAAATGCCAAAAAAGCTAACAGTAAATAGCTCAACCAATACTTACCAAGCAAGCCACTAGAATATAAACTGAAAGCAAACCCCATTCCTTACCCGCACTGATGATGTTACTTAGTTTGGGTCAGGGGTGTCAAACTCGATTTCATTGAGGGCCAGATCAGCATTGTGGTTGTTCTCGGGGGGCGGGAGGTGCATGGCTGGGGTGGTTGTGCTGACTGGGCATGGCCCTGTGAGGATGTGGCCAGCTTGACATCACTCGGGTGGGTGGCACCTGTGGGAGCTGGGCAGGGTTGGGGAGGGAAACCAGGGGTCTCCGTTGGGTGGGGCCGTGGGCGGGAGGCTTGTCCCACAGGATGAGTTGAAGTGAGGCAGAGGGTGGAGCATCTGTTGCCAGAAACCATCAGCCTTTGTGCACTTGTCACCCTTTGTGCACAGGGGCCGATGGTTTCCAGAAGCAGTTGCAGCCTGCTGGCCCCTCAGCTGATGCACTTTGCGGCTCTGGAGCCCGCTGCCACCACCAGGATGGCCGTACAAGGAGAAGATGCAGTGGCAGTATCAGCAGCAGATGAAGGCGCGGGGGAAGGCGCGTGATGTGGATCGCTGGATGTTCTTACTCTGCTTACTTTTGCTTGCGATTGGAGAGCAGGTCACCACTGCTCATCTTCTCCTCAGCCCCCTGGATCTTGCCCTTGGTCTGTGTGTAGAATATGTCCTCCTTGTGCAAGCGATGCACTCAGCCCCTCTGAGGGCTGCCGCCGCCACTACTCAGTAGACCCGCCCAACCCGAAGGAGGTGAAGCAGCCATCTAGAAAGGCTGAGTAGAGATGGTAGAGCACACCCAGGCCCAGCAGGCAAAAGACAGCCACCCGGAGCGGGGAAAGCCACATCACATTGGTGCCATGGCCGCCCAGGCCCAGCAGAGATGGGGGAAGGCACAAGATCCTGGATGGACCTGGGTGGCCATGGAGATGATGGGGATCCAGGTTTCCTCACTCGGGGTGGCCGTCTTTTGCCTACTGGACCTGGAAGTGCTCTACCACCTCCACTTGACCTTTGTAGCTGGCCGCTTCACCTCCTTCATGCTGGGTGGGCCTAATGCTCTGGGCAATGATGGTAGCAGCCTAATGGACCTGCACGAGTGCTGGCAGCCTCGGTGCTGGCAGTGGACTTCAGCGGTGCTGAGGTGTGCCAGGTACGTGAGGGGAATGCGCTCCATGTATGGACCAAGGGCAAGACCTGCGAGGGAGCAATGAGATGACCAGCAGCAACCTGCTCTCCAACTGCAAGCAAAAACAGACGGGATGGAGTAGGCAGGCCGATGGTGTCCGGCAGCAGCTGCCCCACCCCTTGCCTCACCTTGTCTTGGCCTGTGGTGGTGACAGTAGCCAGTGGCAAAGGAGCAGGGGTGAAGCACGTGGTCTGGCCTGCTGGATGCACTGGGAAGCTGTCTGCCCTGTCCCAGCCATGTAGGATGGAGCAGGTGCATCTGGTGGTCCGCATCACATGTCTCCCCCTTGACTCTGTCCGCTGCCAGTGCTGCCGCTGCTGCCACACCTGCTTCTTGGAGGTTAGCTTGGTGGTCGCCTTCCCTCTACATGTGCGCACCTTCCCCTTACATGTGCACACACATACACACGTGAAAGGACAACGAGCGGGGCATGGAGACATTGGTGAGGGCGTGGTGCTGATCTGCAACCTGGTGGTGGCCATCCGGGCTGGACTGCGGTCAGCCTTAGATCCATGGTGCTGCCTCGGCCCCGTCCCCCTGGGTGTGCACTTAGGAGGTGGTGAGTGCACAAAGGCTGGTGTCCTGGGTGAAAATGAAGCGCTCTGAACAAAATTCCCAGGGATGCCAGGCCATGCGGTACTTGCCTCCTCCTGTGAGCATACCCAAGGGATGGAACCAACGTGGTGCCATGGATCTACGGCTGGCTGCGGTCTGGCCCAGAGAACCACCACCAGATTGCAGATCAGCACCCGGTCAGCCTGGGGCAGTCTGAGACCCCATAGGCTGGTTTCCTTCATTGTTTCTCTGGCAGCTCCATGGGCCAGATCTAACCACCTTGTGGGCCAGATCTGGCCTGCGGACCTTGAGTTTGACACCCCTTGTTTGGGTAATGAAAGGTCTGCAAGAAAGATTTCTGGCTGATGTCACGGCAATATTGGACTTGAGGAGAGGATCTCTGCACTCTCACACCGAGTTCTCCACATTAGAAGGCTCCAAAAGGAGCTAAAGCCACCCTGGAGGGGTGGTAAAGAAAAGAAGGACAGGTCGCAGAGAGTCGCAATCTCTCCCACTTGTTCCGGGGGGGGGGAGGTTTCCCTCTCCATCACGACAAGGAGAAGAAGCAGCCAAAAATGGCTGCCGTGAAGCTGGAACAGCCGAGGCAACAGAGAAAGTGCAGGAGCAGTGTAAATGAACAAGTGAATGGAACTGGGTGAGATGATTACTTTTTTACTCAAAACCTAACTTTAAAAAGAAAAAAGGGGAAAAATCCGAAAGAGACTCTTAACTATTTATTAAAGCGGCAAATAATCACATAGAGAAAAGCTACAGACCCAATAGAAAAGAACTAAGAGAGGAAAAGTTTAAAAGTTCAAAGCACAGAAAATTGGATGGTTAAATTGGGTAGGCGTTATTTTGGAAAGGCATTTCATAATGCTGGATCTATCTACTTTAATAACTGACTTTGCTCTTATAAATCAAATTTAAATTGGATTTAATAGCTGTTAGAACTGAGACAACACTGAAACCTAAGCTGAGAGCACCATCTACTGATGAAGGAAAATATACCATAGTCTATAACCTTGGGAAAAAAATTTATTAGAAAAATAAACAACATTTATTTGGAGAACTGTGGTGATATTTACTGTTCTATACTTATCTACCTTATGACTATCAGAAGTTCAATGGTGAGAACAAGGAAGATACCTAAATAAAGCAATTTTGAATGCTATTAAACTTATAGAGGAGACATAAGGAGATACTTGGAGAGTTTCCTGGACTACCTGAATGTCTGATTGAATAACCCTGGGATATAAAAGAACTGTGACTATAGTATTCTTTGAGGGGCAACATTAAGCCTGAACATATGGTTATTGAACTATTGAGTAAAAGTGGATCTTATTAAAATAAGATGAGATGCTCCATATGGGAGAAATGAGTGGAAGTTCAAAAGAAATATTGTTGATATTCAAAAGCATTAAGGACTCTATGACAAGGAACTTTAGGGAGATAAACAATTTAATGCAAAGCATAGATGGGAAAATAGAAAATATTCTACAAGGGACTTTGAATAAAGACCAAGATGCCCAGGAGAGGGAGGAGACAACGAAAAGAATGGAGGAGAAGACAGAACAGATAAATCAACAAAAAAGACGCCTAGAGAGTAGTTGGAGGGCCAGTCTTTCTGAATCGGACCGGACACTGGTAAGATCTCATATTAGGAATTACCTAGTGGCGATAAAAGCAGCGAAATGTAGTTATTTTACTGCTCTTATTGCATCTCAGATAACCGCCCAGCTGCCCTGTTTAGGGTGACCCGCTCCCTGCTCCACCAGGAAGCACGGGAGGACCCCTTGGATGGTAGAGCCGAGGATTTTGTTCAGTATCTGTATGACAAAATCACTCAGATTCGGAGAGATTTGGCCTCCGACTGGGTAGTCTCAGGGGGAGGGACTGGGGCAGGTCTTGAGAATGTTATCTGGGATGAGTTTGATCCTGTGACCCCTGAGGATGTGGACAGGATTCTGGGCAGACTGAACATGACCACTTGTTTGTTGGACACGTGTCCCTCTTGATTGGTGCTGGCTTCCCAGGAGGTGACACGAGGCTGGCTCCAGGAGATTATAAATGCTTCGTTGGGTGAGGGTGACTTTCCCGCCACCTTGAAAGAGGCAGTGGTGAGGCCTCTCCTCAAGAAGCCTTCCCTGGACCCAGCAATGTTGGTTAATTATTGTCCGGTCTCCAACCTTCGCTTCATGGCGAAGGTTGTTGAGAGCATGATTGCGCAATAGTTCCCCCAGCACCTGGATGAAACGACGTATCTGGATCCGTTCCAGTCGGGCTTCAGGCCTGGGTATAGCATGGAAACGGCATTGTCACGTTGGTAGATGACCTCTGGAGGGCTCGGGACAGGGGGTGCTCTTCTGTCCTGGTCCTGTTAGATCTCTCAGCAGCTTTTGATACCATCGACCATGGTATCATGCTGCACCGGTTGGAAGAGTTAGGGGTGAGAGGCATCGTGTTGCGGTGGTTCTCCTCCTTTCTCTCTGACCGGTCGCAGTCTGTGTTGACAGGGGGGTGGAGGTTGACTCCGAGGTCCTTCATATGTGGGGTGCCGCAAGGGTCGGTCCTCTCGCCCCTCCTGTTCAACATTTATGTGAAGCCCCTGGGCGAGATCATCCTTGGTTTCGGAGTGAAGTACCACCAGTACGCTGATGACACCCAGCTGTACATCTCCACCCCGGACCACCCCAACAATGCCCTTGAAGTGATGTCCCGGTGCCTGGAGGCCATGCGGATCTGGATGGGGAGGAATAGGCTCAGGCTCAACCCATCCAAGACCGAGTGGCTGTGGTTTCCAACATCCTGATATAGTCAGTTGGCGCCATCACTGACTATTGGGGGCGAATCAATGGCCCCCACAGAGAGGGTTCGCAACTTGGGCATCCTCCTGGATTCACGGCTGTCTTTAGAAGAGCATTTGACGGCCATGACCGGGAGGATTTTTCATCAGGTTTGCCTGATTCGCCAGTTGCGTTTCTTTCTGGATCGGGACTCCCTACGCACAGTCACTCATGCCCTTGTCACCTCCCGCCTGGACTATTGTAACGCTCTCTACATGGGGCTCCCCTTGAGGAGTACCCGGAGGCTCCAATTGGCGCAGAGTGCGGCCGTACAGGTGGTAATGGGAGCGACATGGCGTTCCCATGTAACACCTCTCCTGCGCGAGCTGCATTGGCTCCCGGTGGTCTTCTGGGTCCGCTTCAAGGTTTTGGTTACCACCTTTAGAGCGCTCCATGGCTTAGGACCTGGTTATCTACGGGACTGCCTACTACCACCAATAGCCTCCCACTGGCCAGTACGCTCTCATAGAGAGGGGCTCCTCCGGGTGCTGTTGGCCAAAGAATGTCGACTGGCGGCCCCTAGGGGGAGAGCCTTCTCTGTGGGGGCACCTACTGTCTGGAACGAGCTCCCCCCAGAGATATGGAGGATCCCGGATCTGCGCACCTTCCGCCGCGCTCTTAAGACCTTTTTATTCCACCAGGCGTGCCTGGCCTAATCTTTTCCCTCTTTTTAATTACGCAAATTTTAATTGGTTTTTTAAATGATTGGGGTTTTAATTTGTTTGGGCCAAATTTGTTTAATTCGATTTTACTTTGTTTTTAAATTTTGTACCTATGTATTTTTACTGTTTGGCTGTTCACCGCCCTGAGTCCTTCGGGAGTAGGGCAGTATATAAATTAAATAAATAATAATAAATAATAATAACAAGCAAAAGAAGAAGAGAAGCCGTAATATAAATTTAGAGGAATGGGAAAAATTATGGAACAAAAACTGTAAATTAACACTATCGACCGCATATAAAGAAAATCAGTACAAATGTTTTATAGGTGGCATTAACACTGGTGAGATTGGCTAAAATGTATGCAAATATGAAACCGGACTGCTGGAAGTATAAATATAAGGATGGAACATTTTATCACATGTGGTGGCAATGCCCCAAAGCAAAGAAATATTGGGAACAGATAAGGAGATGGTTACAGGAGATAGCAGGAGAACAAATTGAATTTAAACCTGAATTATTTTTATTAGGAATAATGAATCAAAAGATAGCAATTCCAACATAACATTTTACATATAGTAACACAGCATGAATTGTTTATGCCCAATGTTGGAAACTTGAAAATATACCAGCCAACGAGAGGATTATTCATAAGATATTAGAATGTGCCAAGATGTATAACCACACATTAGAAATAAAAGGAAAAGAAGAAACAGAATTTTATGAGGTTTGGGATAAGTGGTATAAGTGGTTAGAACAGAGAAACAAAAATGTATAGAAATAAATGTAGATAACTGTAAGAGACACATGACAAGTACTGTTAAAAAATGCTTATTGTTATGTAAATTGGAAAAATGGAAAATAAACATTTTAAAAAAGAGAGAAGATAATAAAGACCATAATGATTAATGAAACAAATCAGGAGAAAAGTATCTTAAGAGATTTAAAAATGGAATGGGAAGATATCACTGAAAAAGAGATAGGGGTTTGGGCAGATAACCTGGAGGCTTTGCAGCATAAGGGGATAGAGATGGGAGGAATACTTATACTAAACAGCAAAAATGCTGAGGTAGATAGAGATGAAGATCGAAGAGAGAAGTATGGGAGGTATGCCAAAAAACAAATAATAATTGAAATATTAAAATGATGGATAGAAAAGAAATGTAATTTCTGGGTTTTTTCCCCCCTTCTTTCTTTAATATAATGGGGGTCTGATTAAAAGTTAGAATAGAAGTAGAAATAAAGATATACATATCATAAAAGTAATAAATAGATGGAAGATTAAAGGTTGAAAGATGGATTTAATATGTATGTTTAAATAATATGTTGATTGTTGTCAGGATGGAGTAAGGGAATTAGATTTTAATATAATATATGTACTATACTAGGATTAGTAAGGATGGCCTGATTAAATAGAATAAATTAAAGAATTAATGGGAAGATTAGAGGTTGAAAGATAGTATCATTATGCATGCTTAAACAATGTTGTAATTCACATTAGAATGATAGATTAAAATATTGAATAATTAAATAATGAAGGTTTATATCTTAATACAAATACGAGTATTAATACTAGGAGTATGTAAGTTTAATTAATGTAACAAATATTATTGATATTAGTATTGTTATTTGTATCAAAATGAATGATACCCAGATGCCACACTATTCATATATTGATGTTGATGTATATATAAAAATAAAATAAAAAACATATTTAAAAAAAAGAAGGAAAAAATGGTCCGCAAGAAACCAAGCAAGCTCAAAGAGCACCAAGGACCTCTCATTTAAAACTTTCTTGGTTAACCCTAAATACTGTTGAAAGAGCGGAAGAATTTTATCAAAATAGGTTGAAAATGAACTTAACATCTTCAGGTATAATACAGGATAAGCAGAAGGAGCTGGAAATAAAGGTAAAATATCGAATTACAGAGACTGTACCAGATGAATTGCCTTTGGATTTATTGGATACCCCAGCTGGACTATCTACAAATTTGAGAGAAGTGGCATCTAACCTTAATGTGATGACTTATCAAGGCAAGGATAAGCATGGAAACCAATTAGGGGATATACAAGGGATAAAAAAGAAACATGAGATACAAAAACAAAACCAGCAAGACCAATCTACAAAGCAGAATAAAAACCGACCAGATGATACACAATTTGTAGAAAGGAAACCAGGATGGAAACCAAACCCACAAAAAGAAAAGAAAAAAAGAAATAGGTGGCATAAAAATAGAAATTTCTAAATCAGGCAACAGTGAAGCCAGTGACTTTAAAATATGAATGATTATGTGTAAACACAGAAGAGGCGACGTATTGGTTAATATCATCCTGAGGATTGTGGCAGATCTCTGCATGGCCGTAATTTGGGGACGTGAAACGAGCCTTAAACTGATGGATTTGAATTATCCACTTTGGAATTTCTTTTTGTGTTGATAAACATATTATATTATCTTGAATCACAAGGCAAGAGAATTATGTTGGGGCATGCAGAAGATCGGGTTGTTACCCACTACGATGATGGGAATTAATAATCCTGATGAAACCCACAATTATTATTATATGGAATATAATTATAATGTCACTCGGGTGGTTGTTTTTACTTTTATACATATAAGAAGATATTTACTACTGATGGGAGCAGATATGATTGAAGATCCTGAATAAACTGTTGCACCAGCAAGCTATGTTACCCGATTATGGATGTTGGTTCTACCAATCCAGTGGAAAGACCTCAAAGAAGATACTATATGGATTATAAATTTAAAGTCATTGTCTTTTCTTTTTTTTTTATTTAGATATAATGGAAAATATAGACATATATTTTTAAGTAGTGTGGGCAGTGAATCAAAGATATTAAGAAATGTTGTGTATGGTAATTTTGCATGATAGTGGGTGAATAAGCTAGTTAGTAGATTGATTAGTCTAAGAAAAGGGATTTTTAAGTGATATATTTAGGGGAGTGGAGGAAATGGATAGAGTGGAATAAATGTTAAACTAGATTTTATGGGGAAGGCTGCTTTGAAATGTTATAATAATATATATAGAAGATTAAATGTTAAAGTAGGACTTATCGTATAGTTTTAAAGTGGAGAAGTTATTCTATAATGTTATAGTATAATGTCTTTTTTTTTTCTTTCTTTTCTCTTTTCTGAAATGTATGGATAAAGGGGGATGTTATAATATTAATAATATTTTTAGTAAGTAAAGGTCAATATTTAGAGGAGGGAGTAAGTAATCTGTTATGAATTAGGTTTTTTTTTTGTTATGAAGAAGTCACAGGGGGGGATGGGTGGGGAGGGGGGGTTAGGGAGGGGGAGGGAGAGGGGAAAAAAAAAAAGGGGGGGGAAATTTGTATTTGAAAACTTTCTTGGTTAGGATTGTGATTATTAAGAATTATAAAAATTAAGTACTATCCAAGATAAACTACTTGTTTCATAGCACCAGATTCCAATTCCACAAAATCATTACAAAAAGGCAGGGAACGGCTAGTAAATTTAACGGAATAAAAAAAAATAACTTAAATTCAGAATTCTACAAGACTCAAAAGACAGAAAGGGACTGCTTTTCCAAACTTATTCTGTAAATGACCAAGCTGTTTATCATGGCTGAAAGGTTAAAATCCCCCAGCAGCAGAATGTCACATTGGAAAGAGATGGTCTAAAGTAAGGGTGTCAAACGCAAGGCCTGGGGGCCGGATCCGGCCCACAGGGTACTTAGATCTGGCCCACAGGACCACTCTGGAAACAGCGAAGAACTGGCCCACGGTGCTTCTGCCAGTGAAAATGGAGCTTGGGAGGGCCACATGCAGCCCTCTCAAGCTCCATTTCCACTGGCAGAGGGTTGCAAGAGGCTGTGGCAGCCGAAAATGGAGCTCAAGAGCCCATTTCACTGGCAGAGTGCTCGGGCCACCACAAGCACCCTTGATATGAGTGACATCGAGCTGACCACGCACACCCTGACCATGCCTACCCTGGAACCCGGCGGTCAAACACAACCCTGATGCAGCCCTTCAATGAAATCGAGTTTGACACTCCTGGTCTAAAGAGTTTCACAAATAGTTATGTACAGGAGTATGAAAGAGAACAAAAAATTTAAACAACATTTTATTAGACAAAGTTTGATAGAACTATAAAACCTTACAAGAAAAAAAATTAACTCTAACATCTTTACCACAAGCATCTCATTTAAATGCTTTTCAGGTTTTAAATAACTATTATAAGAACAGTGTAATTACATTTGAAAGAATCAAATACACATTAAGAATTACTTAGTGAAGGCAGGTAGTTTGTTGTAGAAGATTACCTACTACAAACCGTTACTCCGATATGATATGAAAACAGAACAAATAATGCATGATAAAATGGATTATGAACTTTAAAGAATGGGAAGAATTAAAGAACAAATCCATAAAATTTACCCCAAATGATAACTAAAGAGAAAACTGGTCTAAAATGTTTTATAGATAATATACAACTCCATCAATAATTGCCTAGATAAATCCATACAATAATAAATGCTGGAAATGTATTTATTTTGAGACAGAAAGAATATTTCATCATATGAAGTGGACATATAAAAAAACTGCCAAAACTACTAGAAAGAAGTAGACAGAACAATTCAAGGAATTTTAGAAAACAAATTTGAGATAAAATACATTTTTCTAGCTAAACCTAATTCCAAAATATATTTTTAAAAAGTATCACAATTTATCAAGATACATGTTCCCAGCCACAAGAATAAACTTAACGCAACATTGGAAAAGAGAGATATTGATGATATCATACTGGGAATTTAAATATGTGCAATGGAAAAATTAATAGCATATATTTATGATAGAAATTTAACTAAAATTTAAGCAAGTATGGTTTGCATATGTATTATGTAGCAAGGCAAATATATTAAGAGTATGATTCAGAAATGAATCATACTGAATTCAGAAATACACAAAAATTTTAAACTTTTATAAATATTGTACATCAGTTGGAGTTCAACAAAAAACAAGTTATAAACTAACATTTATTGTATAATGTTTTAGTAGTATTTTTTCTTTCTTTTGTTTTAATTGAATTTTTAATAACAAATAGATTTTAGCATTCAACTCAGAGATTCGTAAAGTAACGTAAAGTAATATGCTTTTTATGGTTAATTTCTCAGCATTTACTGGGCACTAATTATACAATCCTGGTAATTCTTTTGTCGGCTTACTGCTGCTGTTTTTGTATCGACTATTTTTTCTTTTTTTGTTCACTTATTTCTTTTAAAAATGACTAATAATTTAAAAAATGCTAAAAATATATACAATTTAATTTTTTTCCCCTAACCAATATGAGAAGCTAGTTTGGTGTGATCTTTGTGTTGTCTTTTTCAAGGGGCCAGTGTTGATCAGGAAAATCTAGTGCAAAAATTATCAATTTGTTAACAGTTTATGGGGCCAGTTTGAAGTGCAGAAACTCTGAGTGCAAATGTGCGTTTGATCTTGTTGCACCTAACAGCTCTGTCGAACAGCTTACAAGCAAAAATTACAATTAAAACTATATCATGATATAAAAACATGAGACAAAAGTAAAAAACAAAAAACATAAAGGAATAAAAATATAAAACATTCCTAAAATAGCAGGAGGACAACAGAGTTCCAGAAAGACAACAATCAGTGCAGCCCTCCACTGATCTGGGCCTTATGGCAGAGTAGTTAGCATAAAACACATGAAAGCCTGCTTGGAGTTTGCAAAAAAACAGCTAAAGGACTCTCAGACTGTGAGGAACAAGATTCTCTGTGTTACGTTGGGTGAATGAGGACACAGCAAGCCAGGCAGTGAGTGACAACAGCTCTTTATTGTAGGGTGAGAACCCAGCAACTGACCTGGGGAAACAGCTCCCCTTATATACCTTGTAGTTGTGGTGGTCAGCCAATCAGTTGACGGTCAGTTAATTCAAACTGCCCGCCCAAAATCTACATACATAACACTCCTCCCCTCCCAGAAGTCACTTGGGGTGGACATTAGCATAGAAAGTTCCTCAGGTGACCAGGGCGTGTCCGCACCCTAGTTGACCTGCGCAGTTCAGTCGGAGGTGTGGCGTCGAGCAGGTAGGAGGAACTCCCTGTTTCTCCCTGCTCCGCCAATGGAACCTCCGTAAATTTGTTGTGGGCGGCGACTTCTTCGGCTGGTTGATCTTCCGCGATGGGGCGGTGCTGGATCTTGGGGCCGACAGCTAAGTCCTCCACTTGCTTCGGGCTTGAGCTAGATCGGAAGTTCTGTGGGTAGTTAGGGAGCGGTTTGTCGAAGATGTCTTCTGTTTCGATGGTTAAACGCTTCCATAACTGATCAATGTGCCGGCACCAAATCCTCCCATCTCCCATGTCTACCCTATAAGACTTAGGCCCGGTTACCTCCGTGATTGTCCCAATTTCCCAGAGGGGCCCGTTCCCATAATTCCTTGCGAACACTGGCGTCCCTACTGTGAACTCCCTAAGCCTTTTCTCTGTCCCTCTGAAGTTGTCAGGGGAATAGTTGGGGTGTAGCCTGTCTAGGACTCCTCGGAGCTTTCTCCCCATTAGAAGTTCCACCGGGCTCTGGCCTGTGGTGGTGTATGGTATGGTGTGTTGGGCCGTTAAGAATTTGTCTATTCTTTCCTGCCAGTCCCCGGGGCCTAGGCGTGAGATGATTTCCTTAGCCGTTCTCACAAATCTCTCAGCCAATCCATTGCTAGCCAGATGAAATGGGGTGGAGAGTACGTGTCTGATCCCCAACTCAGCTAAGTACCCCTCAAACTGCGTGGCCATGAACTAGGGCCCGTTGTCTGAAACTAAGGTGTCCGGCAATCCATGAGTGGCGAACAACTGCCTTAGTTCCCTAATGACTGCATCGGTGATAGTGGCTTTCAAAGTCTAATCTCTAGCCATTTTGTGAAGGCATCCACGACGACCATAAATACCTGCCCATGGAATGGGCTGGCAAAATCTATGTGGATCCTAGACCAGGGACCCTGAGGCCGCTCCCACTCCCTTACCGGTACTGTCGGGGGGTCTGGCCTAGACTCTTGGCAGAGCTGACACTTCCCCACCCACTCAGTGATGTCCTTATCCATTAGGGGCTACCAGACGTAGCTCCTAGCTAACCCCTTCATCCTTACGATTCTGGGGTGTCCCTCAAGACTTTTTCCCTTAGGCACAAGGGAACAATGACCCGATCGGCCCACAATAGACAACCCCCTTGCATTGTTAACTCGCCCTTTTTGTTAGCGAAGTGTTTGAATTCCCTGCCCTCAGTCTTTTCTGGCCACCCCCTCGTGACCCAACTCGTGACTTTCCTTATCACGTGGTCTTTGGTTGAAACCCTCGCCACCTCTGCTGAAGTGATGGCCCCGAGTCCAAGACATCAATCAGCAGGACTGGAACTCCGGGTGTGGGGTCTTCTATCCTGTCCGGTAACGGGCAATGGCTGAGAGCGTCGGCGTTGCCCATGCTCATCCCTGGTCGATGTACCAGGCGATAGGAGTATGCTGCCAGGAAGATGGCCCAGCGTGTCATCCTGGGAGACAGGGCAGCCGGGGTGGGTCGGTTCCCTGCTATGAGGCCCAGAAGGGGGCGATGGTCTGTGATGAGGTCGAAATCTCTGCCGAACAAGTATTCGTGGAACTTCTTGATTCCTGAGACTGCTGCCAGGGCCTCCTTGTCAAGTTGACTGTAGTTCCTTTTGGTGCTTGAAAGAGTCCGGGAGTAGTAGGTGATGGGTGCCTCTAGACCATTCGGTAGTCTATGACTCAGGACGGCCCCCACGCCGAAGGGGGACGCGTCACAGACTAGAACTAGGGGAAGCGTAGAATTGTATTGAATTAGAAAACTCTCGGCTGACAGGAGTTTCTTTACTGCAGCAAACGCGATAGCTTCAGCCTTCCCCCAAACCCATGTGGACTTTTTGTCCAACAGTCTGTGCAGGGGCTCCGCTACTGTTGCCTTGTCTTTTAGAAAAATTGCATAAAAGTTCAATAGTCCCAGGAACGCTTATAGTTCCGCTTTGTCTTTGGGGGTGGGGGCCTCTTGGATCGCCCTAATCTTGCTTTCGGTAGGGTGTATGCCGGTTCCGTCGACCTGATACCCCAAGAATTCCACAGAAGGGACTGAGATCATGCACTTGTTGCATTTGACCCTCAGTCCGGCACTTCTGAACTTTCCTAGTACTTGACTAAGTCTCTCCCCTAGCTGTTGCTCGTCTTCTGCGGTGACGAGAACATCATCAAAGTATGGGACCACCCCGGGAATCCCCTGTAGCAGTCTCTCCATAGTGCACTGGAACAGTCCGATGGCTATGCTGACTCCAAATTGGAGTCGGGTGCACTTAAAGACATCTCTATGTGTAACTATAGTCTGTGCGGTAGCGCCATCTACAGGCAACTGCTGATACGCCTGCACCAGATCGAGTTTCACGAATATCTTGCCAGCCCCAGGGAATGCAGTAGATGATGTACAATCGGAACCGGGTAAGCGCTCTGCTGGAGAGCCTTATTGATCATACACTTATAGTCTGCGCAGATGTGCATCGACCCGTCAGACTTAACAGGGGTCACTATTGGGATCTCCCACCGGGCATGATCGACTGGCACTAGCACCCCTTGCTTAATCAACTTGTCCAGTTCCACGTCTATCTTGGGCTTTAGGGCGAATGGTACCCTCCTGGGCTTCAACCGGATGGGGGCAATGTTGGGGTCGAGATTGAATGAGATAGGGGTCCCCACATACTTGCCAAGTCGCTCGTCGAACACTTCCTGGAACTCCGCATCAGGTCGTCCTTCAGGGTGCTTCGCACATTGCGGACTCCAGTGAATCCCATGCCCAGGGCTCTGAACCAGTCCATGCCCAGGAGGCTTGGGAGGTTTCCGCTGACTACGGTGAGGGGCAGTTTCTCCTGGAATTCCCCGTACTCCACCTGGAACTCGCCAATTCCTTCCACGGAGATGCGGTTCCCCTGGTAATCGCGCAGTCCCAGCCGCTGGTGCCGTAGTTGCCGTCTCTGGATGCTGGGGACAGCCTTCTTTAGCTTGTCCCAGGACATGATGGTAATTGGGGATCTGGTGTCGATCTCCATTACGCACTCATGCCCCTCGATGTCGACCGTCGTGTAGGTCTTCTCGCCAGGCGATGTGCAGGTCCAGCCGATTCGAATGGTGCAGGCCTCAAGATCCTCAGATTTCGCGCTCTTCCTGTAGCCGCCCTTCGGATTGGTTCTCATCCGCTGCGCCGTCTCTGATTGGCTAGCGTTGCTCCACGGCTTGTAATGGGGGTTCTTCTTGGTTCTGCAGACTCTAGCGATGTGCCCCTTCTGCTCGCATTGCCAGCAAATGGCGTCTTGGAATTTGCAGGTTTGGCGTGGATGGGGTCTCCCACAACTCGCACAGGCATATTGGTGACTTTGCTGGTCCTGCCGGTCCTGTTCGGTCTGGCAGACCTCCTCGTCTGACTCTTCCTCGCTCCTCGTGCCTACGGTTTCCTGGTGAACCGGGGATGACTTCTGTGCCGTTCTGTTCTGTGTCATCCCCTGTAGTCTCTCAGCTGCCTTGGAGGAGGATTCGTGAGCCCTCACCTCGTCCAGTGCGAGGTGTAGTGTGAGATTTGTCTTTGTGAGCAACCTTCTCTGCAAGCGAATATCTCTCACTCCGCAGATTAGTTGCTCTAGCAGCATCTCATCAAGGTCTCAGTACTCGCACTGGTTTGCAGCCTTGCGCAGGGCAGTGACGTACTCGCTGATCGATTCTCTCTCAGGCTGCAGCCGTTGCCGGAAGTCGAACCACTGCACGTACTTTGATGGCGTTGGGGCGTAGTGGTCCTTCAGCAGTGTCTGAAGGGTTTGCCACAAGACGGTGTGGACTGAGTTCGGTTCCGACAGGGCCTCGGCCATATCGAACATCTTGGGTCCACAATGGCTCAGGAACAGGGCCTTCTTCCGTACGTCTGGTAGCCCCTGTAGGTCGCTGGCCACCAGGAAGCATTCGAAGCGGGACATGTAGAATCCCACTTCTCTTCCATTGGGTTGAAAGACGCTGGCGGTACGTAGGCAGACATCGTAGGTAGATTCTCCCAGTGCTCCGCTCACTCGCCTGGCTGGATTCGGGTTTGCAGCTCTCTTGTCGGCTCATGGCTTCAGCTCTTTCCGTGGCTTCTGGCCTCAATATCCCACCTTCGTCGCCAAGGTTACATTGGGTGAATGAGGACACAGCAAGCCAGGCAGTGAGTGACAATAGCTCTTTATTGTAGGGTGAGAACCCAGCAACTGACCTGGGGAAACAGCTCCCCTTATATACCTTGCAGCTGTGGTGGTCAGCCAATCAGCTGACTGTCAGCAAATTCAAACTGCCCGCCCAAAATCTACATACATAACACTCTGTCTGATGAAACCAAGATTGAACTGTTTGGCCTCAATTTTAAATGTTATGTCTAGAGGAAACCAGATACCGCTCATCACCTGCCCAATATCCTCCTCGGACATCAGCTACTCTTTATAAGGAAAAGCTGAATTAGGTAGTAGTAGGATGTCAAATAAGTTATCAAAGCCCCAGCACTTTTTTGCCAATGCTGCACACATGTTCAAAGGAGCAGGGTTTTGATCACAATGCTGCAACCATCATCTTGTCTGTTGACCCCACTGGTGTTATGTCACAGAAAAAGAATTAAACTACTACTAAAGCACAATTGGTCATCATTTGGTATAAGGCCGAAATAGATCTATCCTAGTCTCCCTTAGGTCTCACAGCAGACAACACAAAATGTCTGATAAAGCCTGAAAGTGGTGATTTGAGATGTCACCCAACTATGGCAATACAAACATCTTGATTTACGTAGGAAAAACCCTGACTAGAAAAGTATTGCACATATAATCCTATGAATAAAAGAACAAAATAAATATTTGACCTTTACAGGGAGGAGTCATAAAATAAGGGTGTGGCTGGCTGAAGAGGCCTTCTAAGGCCAAAAAAGATCTATCCTAGTCTCCCTTAAGTCTCACAGCAGACAACACAAAATGTCTGATAAAGCCTGAAAGTGGTGATCTTTTCCCTCTTTTTAATTACGCAAATTTTAATTGGTTTTTTAAATGATTGGGGTTTTAATTTGTTTGGGCCAAATTTGTTTAATTCGATTTTACTTTGTTTTTAAATTTTGTACCTATGTATTTTTACTGTTTGGCTGTTCACCGCCCTGAGTCCTTCGGGAGTAGGGCAGTATATAAATTAAATAAATAATAATAAATAATAATAACAAGCAAAAGAAGAAGAGAAGCCGTAATATAAATTTAGAGGAATGGGAAAAATTATGGAACAAAAACTGTAAATTAACACTATCGACCGCATATAAAGAAAATCAGTACAAATGTTTTATAGGTGGCATTAACACTGGTGAGATTGGCTAAAATGTATGCAAATATGAAACCGGACTGCTGGAAGTATAAATATAAGGATGGAACATTTTATCACATGTGGTGGCAATGCCCCAAAGCAAAGAAATATTGGGAACAGATAAGGAGATGGTTACAGGAGATAGCAGGAGAACAAATTGAATTTAAACCTGAATTATTTTTATTAGGAATAATGAATCAAAAGATAGCAATTCCAACATAACATTTTACATATAGTAACACAGCATGAATTGTTTATGCCCAATGTTGGAAACTTGAAAATATACCAGCCAACGAGAGGATTATTCATAAGATATTAGAATGTGCCAAGATGTATAACCACACATTAGAAATAAAAGGAAAAGAAGAAACAGAATTTTATGAGGTTTGGGATAAGTGGTATAAGTGGTTAGAACAGAGAAACAAAAATGTATAGAAATAAATGTAGATAACTGTAAGAGACACATGACAAGTACTGTTAAAAAATGCTTATTGTTATGTAAATTGGAAAAATGGAAAATAAACATTTTAAAAAAGAGAGAAGATAATAAAGACCATAATGATTAATGAAACAAATCAGGAGAAAAGTATCTTAAGAGATTTAAAAATGGAATGGGAAGATATCACTGAAAAAGAGATAGGGGTTTGGGCAGATAACCTGGAGGCTTTGCAGCATAAGGGGATAGAGATGGGAGGAATACTTATACTAAACAGCAAAAATGCTGAGGTAGATAGAGATGAAGATCGAAGAGAGAAGTATGGGAGGTATGCCAAAAAACAAATAATAATTGAAATATTAAAATGATGGATAGAAAAGAAATGTAATTTCTGGGTTTTTTCCCCCCTTCTTTCTTTAATATAATGGGGGTCTGATTAAAAGTTAGAATAGAAGTAGAAATAAAGATATACATATCATAAAAGTAATAAATAGATGGAAGATTAAAGGTTGAAAGATGGATTTAATATGTATGTTTAAATAATATGTTGATTGTTGTCAGGATGGAGTAAGGGAATTAGATTTTAATATAATATATGTACTATACTAGGATTAGTAAGGATGGCCTGATTAAATAGAATAAATTAAAGAATTAATGGGAAGATTAGAGGTTGAAAGATAGTATCATTATGCATGCTTAAACAATGTTGTAATTCACATTAGAATGATAGATTAAAATATTGAATAATTAAATAATGAAGGTTTATATCTTAATACAAATACGAGTATTAATACTAGGAGTATGTAAGTTTAATTAATGTAACAAATATTATTGATATTAGTATTGTTATTTGTATCAAAATGAATGATACCCAGATGCCACACTATTCATATATTGATGTTGATGTATATATAAAAATAAAATAAAAAACATATTTAAAAAAAAGAAGGAAAAAATGGTCCGCAAGAAACCAAGCAAGCTCAAAGAGCACCAAGGACCTCTCATTTAAAACTTTCTTGGTTAACCCTAAATACTGTTGAAAGAGCGGAAGAATTTTATCAAAATAGGTTGAAAATGAACTTAACATCTTCAGGTATAATACAGGATAAGCAGAAGGAGCTGGAAATAAAGGTAAAATATCGAATTACAGAGACTGTACCAGATGAATTGCCTTTGGATTTATTGGATACCCCAGCTGGACTATCTACAAATTTGAGAGAAGTGGCATCTAACCTTAATGTGATGACTTATCAAGGCAAGGATAAGCATGGAAACCAATTAGGGGATATACAAGGGATAAAAAAGAAACATGAGATACAAAAACAAAACCAGCAAGACCAATCTACAAAGCAGAATAAAAACCGACCAGATGATACACAATTTGTAGAAAGGAAACCAGGATGGAAACCAAACCCACAAAAAGAAAAGAAAAAAAGAAATAGGTGGCATAAAAATAGAAATTTCTAAATCAGGCAACAGTGAAGCCAGTGACTTTAAAATATGAATGATTATGTGTAAACACAGAAGAGGCGACGTATTGGTTAATATCATCCTGAGGATTGTGGCAGATCTCTGCATGGCCGTAATTTGGGGACGTGAAACGAGCCTTAAACTGATGGATTTGAATTATCCACTTTGGAATTTCTTTTTGTGTTGATAAACATATTATATTATCTTGAATCACAAGGCAAGAGAATTATGTTGGGGCATGCAGAAGATCGGGTTGTTACCCACTACGATGATGGGAATTAATAATCCTGATGAAACCCACAATTATTATTATATGGAATATAATTATAATGTCACTCGGGTGGTTGTTTTTACTTTTATACATATAAGAAGATATTTACTACTGATGGGAGCAGATATGATTGAAGATCCTGAATAAACTGTTGCACCAGCAAGCTATGTTACCCGATTATGGATGTTGGTTCTACCAATCCAGTGGAAAGACCTCAAAGAAGATACTATATGGATTATAAATTTAAAGTCATTGTCTTTTCTTTTTTTTTTATTTAGATATAATGGAAAATATAGACATATATTTTTAAGTAGTGTGGGCAGTGAATCAAAGATATTAAGAAATGTTGTGTATGGTAATTTTGCATGATAGTGGGTGAATAAGCTAGTTAGTAGATTGATTAGTCTAAGAAAAGGGATTTTTAAGTGATATATTTAGGGGAGTGGAGGAAATGGATAGAGTGGAATAAATGTTAAACTAGATTTTATGGGGAAGGCTGCTTTGAAATGTTATAATAATATATATAGAAGATTAAATGTTAAAGTAGGACTTATCGTATAGTTTTAAAGTGGAGAAGTTATTCTATAATGTTATAGTATAATGTCTTTTTTTTTTCTTTCTTTTCTCTTTTCTGAAATGTATGGATAAAGGGGGATGTTATAATATTAATAATATTTTTAGTAAGTAAAGGTCAATATTTAGAGGAGGGAGTAAGTAATCTGTTATGAATTAGGTTTTTTTTTTGTTATGAAGAAGTCACAGGGGGGGATGGGTGGGGAGGGGGGGTTAGGGAGGGGGAGGGAGAGGGGAAAAAAAAAAAGGGGGGGGAAATTTGTATTTGAAAACTTTCTTGGTTAGGATTGTGATTATTAAGAATTATAAAAATTAAGTACTATCCAAGATAAACTACTTGTTTCATAGCACCAGATTCCAATTCCACAAAATCATTACAAAAAGGCAGGGAACGGCTAGTAAATTTAACGGAATAAAAAAAAATAACTTAAATTCAGAATTCTACAAGACTCAAAAGACAGAAAGGGACTGCTTTTCCAAACTTATTCTGTAAATGACCAAGCTGTTTATCATGGCTGAAAGGTTAAAATCCCCCAGCAGCAGAATGTCACATTGGAAAGAGATGGTCTAAAGTAAGGGTGTCAAACGCAAGGCCTGGGGGCCGGATCCGGCCCACAGGGTACTTAGATCTGGCCCACAGGACCACTCTGGAAACAGCGAAGAACTGGCCCACGGTGCTTCTGCCAGTGAAAATGGAGCTTGGGAGGGCCACATGCAGCCCTCTCAAGCTCCATTTCCACTGGCAGAGGGTTGCAAGAGGCTGTGGCAGCCGAAAATGGAGCTCAAGAGCCCATTTCACTGGCAGAGTGCTCGGGCCACCACAAGCACCCTTGATATGAGTGACATCGAGCTGACCACGCACACCCTGACCATGCCTACCCTGGAACCCGGCGGTCAAACACAACCCTGATGCAGCCCTTCAATGAAATCGAGTTTGACACTCCTGGTCTAAAGAGTTTCACAAATAGTTATGTACAGGAGTATGAAAGAGAACAAAAAATTTAAACAACATTTTATTAGACAAAGTTTGATAGAACTATAAAACCTTACAAGAAAAAAAATTAACTCTAACATCTTTACCACAAGCATCTCATTTAAATGCTTTTCAGGTTTTAAATAACTATTATAAGAACAGTGTAATTACATTTGAAAGAATCAAATACACATTAAGAATTACTTAGTGAAGGCAGGTAGTTTGTTGTAGAAGATTACCTACTACAAACCGTTACTCCGATATGATATGAAAACAGAACAAATAATGCATGATAAAATGGATTATGAACTTTAAAGAATGGGAAGAATTAAAGAACAAATCCATAAAATTTACCCCAAATGATAACTAAAGAGAAAACTGGTCTAAAATGTTTTATAGATAATATACAACTCCATCAATAATTGCCTAGATAAATCCATACAATAATAAATGCTGGAAATGTATTTATTTTGAGACAGAAAGAATATTTCATCATATGAAGTGGACATATAAAAAAACTGCCAAAACTACTAGAAAGAAGTAGACAGAACAATTCAAGGAATTTTAGAAAACAAATTTGAGATAAAATACATTTTTCTAGCTAAACCTAATTCCAAAATATATTTTTAAAAAGTATCACAATTTATCAAGATACATGTTCCCAGCCACAAGAATAAACTTAACGCAACATTGGAAAAGAGAGATATTGATGATATCATACTGGGAATTTAAATATGTGCAATGGAAAAATTAATAGCATATATTTATGATAGAAATTTAACTAAAATTTAAGCAAGTATGGTTTGCATATGTATTATGTAGCAAGGCAAATATATTAAGAGTATGATTCAGAAATGAATCATACTGAATTCAGAAATACACAAAAATTTTAAACTTTTATAAATATTGTACATCAGTTGGAGTTCAACAAAAAACAAGTTATAAACTAACATTTATTGTATAATGTTTTAGTAGTATTTTTTCTTTCTTTTGTTTTAATTGAATTTTTAATAACAAATAGATTTTAGCATTCAACTCAGAGATTCGTAAAGTAACGTAAAGTAATATGCTTTTTATGGTTAATTTCTCAGCATTTACTGGGCACTAATTATACAATCCTGGTAATTCTTTTGTCGGCTTACTGCTGCTGTTTTTGTATCGACTATTTTTTCTTTTTTTGTTCACTTATTTCTTTTAAAAATGACTAATAATTTAAAAAATGCTAAAAATATATACAATTTAATTTTTTTCCCCTAACCAATATGAGAAGCTAGTTTGGTGTGATCTTTGTGTTGTCTTTTTCAAGGGGCCAGTGTTGATCAGGAAAATCTAGTGCAAAAATTATCAATTTGTTAACAGTTTATGGGGCCAGTTTGAAGTGCAGAAACTCTGAGTGCAAATGTGCGTTTGATCTTGTTGCACCTAACAGCTCTGTCGAACAGCTTACAAGCAAAAATTACAATTAAAACTATATCATGATATAAAAACATGAGACAAAAGTAAAAAACAAAAAACATAAAGGAATAAAAATATAAAACATTCCTAAAATAGCAGGAGGACAACAGAGTTCCAGAAAGACAACAATCAGTGCAGCCCTCCACTGATCTGGGCCTTATGGCAGAGTAGTTAGCATAAAACACATGAAAGCCTGCTTGGAGTTTGCAAAAAAACAGCTAAAGGACTCTCAGACTGTGAGGAACAAGATTCTCTGTGTTACGTTGGGTGAATGAGGACACAGCAAGCCAGGCAGTGAGTGACAACAGCTCTTTATTGTAGGGTGAGAACCCAGCAACTGACCTGGGGAAACAGCTCCCCTTATATACCTTGTAGTTGTGGTGGTCAGCCAATCAGTTGACGGTCAGTTAATTCAAACTGCCCGCCCAAAATCTACATACATAACACTCCTCCCCTCCCAGAAGTCACTTGGGGTGGACATTAGCATAGAAAGTTCCTCAGGTGACCAGGGCGTGTCCGCACCCTAGTTGACCTGCGCAGTTCAGTCGGAGGTGTGGCGTCGAGCAGGTAGGAGGAACTCCCTGTTTCTCCCTGCTCCGCCAATGGAACCTCCGTAAATTTGTTGTGGGCGGCGACTTCTTCGGCTGGTTGATCTTCCGCGATGGGGCGGTGCTGGATCTTGGGGCCGACAGCTAAGTCCTCCACTTGCTTCGGGCTTGAGCTAGATCGGAAGTTCTGTGGGTAGTTAGGGAGCGGTTTGTCGAAGATGTCTTCTGTTTCGATGGTTAAACGCTTCCATAACTGATCAATGTGCCGGCACCAAATCCTCCCATCTCCCATGTCTACCCTATAAGACTTAGGCCCGGTTACCTCCGTGATTGTCCCAATTTCCCAGAGGGGCCCGTTCCCATAATTCCTTGCGAACACTGGCGTCCCTACTGTGAACTCCCTAAGCCTTTTCTCTGTCCCTCTGAAGTTGTCAGGGGAATAGTTGGGGTGTAGCCTGTCTAGGACTCCTCGGAGCTTTCTCCCCATTAGAAGTTCCACCGGGCTCTGGCCTGTGGTGGTGTATGGTATGGTGTGTTGGGCCGTTAAGAATTTGTCTATTCTTTCCTGCCAGTCCCCGGGGCCTAGGCGTGAGATGATTTCCTTAGCCGTTCTCACAAATCTCTCAGCCAATCCATTGCTAGCCAGATGAAATGGGGTGGAGAGTACGTGTCTGATCCCCAACTCAGCTAAGTACCCCTCAAACTGCGTGGCCATGAACTAGGGCCCGTTGTCTGAAACTAAGGTGTCCGGCAATCCATGAGTGGCGAACAACTGCCTTAGTTCCCTAATGACTGCATCGGTGATAGTGGCTTTCAAAGTCTAATCTCTAGCCATTTTGTGAAGGCATCCACGACGACCATAAATACCTGCCCATGGAATGGGCTGGCAAAATCTATGTGGATCCTAGACCAGGGACCCTGAGGCCGCTCCCACTCCCTTACCGGTACTGTCGGGGGGTCTGGCCTAGACTCTTGGCAGAGCTGACACTTCCCCACCCACTCAGTGATGTCCTTATCCATTAGGGGCTACCAGACGTAGCTCCTAGCTAACCCCTTCATCCTTACGATTCTGGGGTGTCCCTCAAGACTTTTTCCCTTAGGCACAAGGGAACAATGACCCGATCGGCCCACAATAGACAACCCCCTTGCATTGTTAACTCGCCCTTTTTGTTAGCGAAGTGTTTGAATTCCCTGCCCTCAGTCTTTTCTGGCCACCCCCTCGTGACCCAACTCGTGACTTTCCTTATCACGTGGTCTTTGGTTGAAACCCTCGCCACCTCTGCTGAAGTGATGGCCCCGAGTCCAAGACATCAATCAGCAGGACTGGAACTCCGGGTGTGGGGTCTTCTATCCTGTCCGGTAACGGGCAATGGCTGAGAGCGTCGGCGTTGCCCATGCTCATCCCTGGTCGATGTACCAGGCGATAGGAGTATGCTGCCAGGAAGATGGCCCAGCGTGTCATCCTGGGAGACAGGGCAGCCGGGGTGGGTCGGTTCCCTGCTATGAGGCCCAGAAGGGGGCGATGGTCTGTGATGAGGTCGAAATCTCTGCCGAACAAGTATTCGTGGAACTTCTTGATTCCTGAGACTGCTGCCAGGGCCTCCTTGTCAAGTTGACTGTAGTTCCTTTTGGTGCTTGAAAGAGTCCGGGAGTAGTAGGTGATGGGTGCCTCTAGACCATTCGGTAGTCTATGACTCAGGACGGCCCCCACGCCGAAGGGGGACGCGTCACAGACTAGAACTAGGGGAAGCGTAGAATTGTATTGAATTAGAAAACTCTCGGCTGACAGGAGTTTCTTTACTGCAGCAAACGCGATAGCTTCAGCCTTCCCCCAAACCCATGTGGACTTTTTGTCCAACAGTCTGTGCAGGGGCTCCGCTACTGTTGCCTTGTCTTTTAGAAAAATTGCATAAAAGTTCAATAGTCCCAGGAACGCTTATAGTTCCGCTTTGTCTTTGGGGGTGGGGGCCTCTTGGATCGCCCTAATCTTGCTTTCGGTAGGGTGTATGCCGGTTCCGTCGACCTGATACCCCAAGAATTCCACAGAAGGGACTGAGATCATGCACTTGTTGCATTTGACCCTCAGTCCGGCACTTCTGAACTTTCCTAGTACTTGACTAAGTCTCTCCCCTAGCTGTTGCTCGTCTTCTGCGGTGACGAGAACATCATCAAAGTATGGGACCACCCCGGGAATCCCCTGTAGCAGTCTCTCCATAGTGCACTGGAACAGTCCGATGGCTATGCTGACTCCAAATTGGAGTCGGGTGCACTTAAAGACATCTCTATGTGTAACTATAGTCTGTGCGGTAGCGCCATCTACAGGCAACTGCTGATACGCCTGCACCAGATCGAGTTTCACGAATATCTTGCCAGCCCCAGGGAATGCAGTAGATGATGTACAATCGGAACCGGGTAAGCGCTCTGCTGGAGAGCCTTATTGATCATACACTTATAGTCTGCGCAGATGTGCATCGACCCGTCAGACTTAACAGGGGTCACTATTGGGATCTCCCACCGGGCATGATCGACTGGCACTAGCACCCCTTGCTTAATCAACTTGTCCAGTTCCACGTCTATCTTGGGCTTTAGGGCGAATGGTACCCTCCTGGGCTTCAACCGGATGGGGGCAATGTTGGGGTCGAGATTGAATGAGATAGGGGTCCCCACATACTTGCCAAGTCGCTCGTCGAACACTTCCTGGAACTCCGCATCAGGTCGTCCTTCAGGGTGCTTCGCACATTGCGGACTCCAGTGAATCCCATGCCCAGGGCTCTGAACCAGTCCATGCCCAGGAGGCTTGGGAGGTTTCCGCTGACTACGGTGAGGGGCAGTTTCTCCTGGAATTCCCCGTACTCCACCTGGAACTCGCCAATTCCTTCCACGGAGATGCGGTTCCCCTGGTAATCGCGCAGTCCCAGCCGCTGGTGCCGTAGTTGCCGTCTCTGGATGCTGGGGACAGCCTTCTTTAGCTTGTCCCAGGACATGATGGTAATTGGGGATCTGGTGTCGATCTCCATTACGCACTCATGCCCCTCGATGTCGACCGTCGTGTAGGTCTTCTCGCCAGGCGATGTGCAGGTCCAGCCGATTCGAATGGTGCAGGCCTCAAGATCCTCAGATTTCGCGCTCTTCCTGTAGCCGCCCTTCGGATTGGTTCTCATCCGCTGCGCCGTCTCTGATTGGCTAGCGTTGCTCCACGGCTTGTAATGGGGGTTCTTCTTGGTTCTGCAGACTCTAGCGATGTGCCCCTTCTGCTCGCATTGCCAGCAAATGGCGTCTTGGAATTTGCAGGTTTGGCGTGGATGGGGTCTCCCACAACTCGCACAGGCATATTGGTGACTTTGCTGGTCCTGCCGGTCCTGTTCGGTCTGGCAGACCTCCTCGTCTGACTCTTCCTCGCTCCTCGTGCCTACGGTTTCCTGGTGAACCGGGGATGACTTCTGTGCCGTTCTGTTCTGTGTCATCCCCTGTAGTCTCTCAGCTGCCTTGGAGGAGGATTCGTGAGCCCTCACCTCGTCCAGTGCGAGGTGTAGTGTGAGATTTGTCTTTGTGAGCAACCTTCTCTGCAAGCGAATATCTCTCACTCCGCAGATTAGTTGCTCTAGCAGCATCTCATCAAGGTCTCAGTACTCGCACTGGTTTGCAGCCTTGCGCAGGGCAGTGACGTACTCGCTGATCGATTCTCTCTCAGGCTGCAGCCGTTGCCGGAAGTCGAACCACTGCACGTACTTTGATGGCGTTGGGGCGTAGTGGTCCTTCAGCAGTGTCTGAAGGGTTTGCCACAAGACGGTGTGGACTGAGTTCGGTTCCGACAGGGCCTCGGCCATATCGAACATCTTGGGTCCACAATGGCTCAGGAACAGGGCCTTCTTCCGTACGTCTGGTAGCCCCTGTAGGTCGCTGGCCACCAGGAAGCATTCGAAGCGGGACATGTAGAATCCCACTTCTCTTCCATTGGGTTGAAAGACGCTGGCGGTACGTAGGCAGACATCGTAGGTAGATTCTCCCAGTGCTCCGCTCACTCGCCTGGCTGGATTCGGGTTTGCAGCTCTCTTGTCGGCTCATGGCTTCAGCTCTTTCCGTGGCTTCTGGCCTCAATATCCCACCTTCGTCGCCAAGGTTACATTGGGTGAATGAGGACACAGCAAGCCAGGCAGTGAGTGACAATAGCTCTTTATTGTAGGGTGAGAACCCAGCAACTGACCTGGGGAAACAGCTCCCCTTATATACCTTGCAGCTGTGGTGGTCAGCCAATCAGCTGACTGTCAGCAAATTCAAACTGCCCGCCCAAAATCTACATACATAACACTCTGTCTGATGAAACCAAGATTGAACTGTTTGGCCTCAATTTTAAATGTTATGTCTAGAGGAAACCAGATACCGCTCATCACCTGCCCAATATCCTCCTCGGACATCAGCTACTCTTTATAAGGAAAAGCTGAATTAGGTAGTAGTAGGATGTCAAATAAGTTATCAAAGCCCCAGCACTTTTTTGCCAATGCTGCACACATGTTCAAAGGAGCAGGGTTTTGATCACAATGCTGCAACCATCATCTTGTCTGTTGACCCCACTGGTGTTATGTCACAGAAAAAGAATTAAACTACTACTAAAGCACAATTGGTCATCATTTGGTATAAGGCCGAAATAGATCTATCCTAGTCTCCCTTAGGTCTCACAGCAGACAACACAAAATGTCTGATAAAGCCTGAAAGTGGTGATTTGAGATGTCACCCAACTATGGCAATACAAACATCTTGATTTACGTAGGAAAAACCCTGACTAGAAAAGTATTGCACATATAATCCTATGAATAAAAGAACAAAATAAATATTTGACCTTTACAGGGAGGAGTCATAAAATAAGGGTGTGGCTGGCTGAAGAGGCCTTCTAAGGCCAAAAAAGATCTATCCTAGTCTCCCTTAAGTCTCACAGCAGACAACACAAAATGTCTGATAAAGCCTGAAAGTGGTGATTTGAGATGTCACCCAACTATGGCAATACAAACATCTTGATTTACGTAGGAAAAACCCTGACTAGAAAAGTATTGCACATATAATCCTATGAATAAAAGAACAAAATAAATATTTGACCTTTACAGGGAGGAGTCATAAAATAAGGGTGTGGCTGGCTGAAGAGGCCTTCTAAGGCCGAAAAAGATCTATCCTAGTCTCCCTTAAGTCTCACAGCAGACAACACAAAATGTCTGATAAAGCCTGAAAGTGGTGAATTGAGATGTCACCCAACTATGGCAATACAAACATCTTGATTTACGTAGGAAAAACCCTGACTAGAAAAGTATTGCATATAGATAGATAGATAGATAGATAGATAGATAGATAGATAGATAGATATAGATATAGATATAGATATAGATATATATATAGATATATATAGATATATGTGTGTGTGTGTGTGTGTGTGTGTGTGTGTGTGTGTGCATATATATCTATATATATATATATATGTGTGTTTTCTGAGGTTTTCGCGGGTGTTTGTATGTAGGTCTTTGGTTATTCGGGTTTTCTCCCGCGTAAAATTGGAGGTTTCTTGGCGACGTTTCGACGAAGTCTCATTCGTCATCTTCAGGCTGGTGTTCTCGGCTTCGTGCTTCCAGGAGCAATGTGAGATCGCAGCTGTCTCTTCCTTTTAACTGCTAGTGGGGGTGTGAGCTGATTGGGTGGGAACTTGGCTGTGTTCTGATTGGGTGGAGGTGTGTTCTGATTGGTTAGAGGCTTGGCTGTGCTCTGATTGGCTGGGGGGTTGGTTGTGCTCTGATTGGCTGGGGGTGTGTTCTGTTTGGGTGGGGGCTTGGTTGTGCTCAGCTTAGTCTGAGTTGCAGGGGGATTTGAGCTGGTGAGCTGCGTTGTTGTTGTTTGGCTTCGTGTTTGTGGCCGTGCGAGTTCTTCATGGTGGGTGTCAGTCTGCTTCATGTATGGATTGGAGGGGTTTAAAGTGGCTAATGATGCAGCTGCGGTCTGGCTTCTGGTCCTTGATCGTGACCACCCTCAAGACAGACACACACACTAACAAACTCCGAAGACTACAAGAACGCCAGAAACAAACCTCTCCCCCCCCCCACAGCCATACATGAAACAAACAGTGCATAACATCTCAGATAGGATCCTCACCACAGCCGAAACCAATGTCCTTTCCAAAGGATTCAACTTTGCAGTCGCTCCCAAACACATCCCCACTGAAACCATTATATGCGGAGTTGAAACCAGCCTGACCAAAGTCAACCCCGACGACGCTAACAGAATCAGACTCGAAATCACCAACATCCTCTGCACCAGCAAGCCACCCAAAAGCAACTTACCCAAAGAGGAACAGGCAGCACTACTTAACCTGAAAGAAGACACGAGCATAATAATCCTACCAGCAGACAAGGGAAACGCCACGGTGGTTATGAACACATCTGACTACCAAACCAAATTAACCAACCTACTCCAAGACTCCACATACAAACCCCTGAACACAGATCCCACCACCTACCTGGAAAAAACCACTAGATCCAAAATAAAAGCCTCCTCCATCAGCGAAGAGACCCAGCAAAGAATCATTCCCAGAGAGAAATCATCCAGATGCCCTAAACTCTATGGTCTCCCCAAGATACACAAAGAAGGAACCCCACTTAGACCCATAGTCAGCTCCATAGGCTCACCTCTACAAAACCTAGCCAAATTTCTCGCCAAACAACTACAGCCCTATGCAGAATCCATCAACTCACATGTAAGAAACTCATTCCAGTTCATAGACATCATAAAGCAACAAAACTTACAGCCCAGTGACCTACTCCTGAGCTTCGATGTCATATCCCTCTTCACCCAAGTACCAATCAAAGAAGCCTTGACAGTTATCCAAAACAAATATAACCCCCCCAAGCACATCTTAGATCTGACCAACCACTGCCTATCCAACACATACTTCATCTATAATGGACAGAAATACAAACAAATAGAAGGAGCACCCATGGGATCACCCCTCTCACCTGTCAATGCCAACCTCTATATGGAATACTTTGAAACCCAAGCTCTAGAAAAATCTGATCACAAACCCAAACTCTGGCTCAGATATGTAGACGACACCTTCATAATCTGGCCACATGGGAAAGAAAAACTGGACAACTTCCTCACACACCTCAACAGCCTACACCCCAAAATACAGTTCACCATGGAAACAGAAGCGAACAACCAACTTCCCTTCCTGGATGTCTTAGTCTACAGAAAATCCAATGGCTCCCTAGGACACACTATCTACCAGAAGAAAACACACACAAACCGCTATCTGCACGCACTCTCACACCACCACCCTGCCCAGATCAACTCTGTAGCCAAGACACTCATTTCCAGAACAAAACGCTTAGCTGACGAACAACACTTAAAAACCGAACTACACACTCTCACCAATGTACTAACATCCAATGGATTCCAAAGAAATAAGATCACCAACCTAATCCAAAAAGAAACCCCCACTAAAATCCAAGACAGAGAACAAGAAAACGGCAAAGCCCTCCTCCCATACATAAAAGGCACCACAGACAGAATAAGCAAAATCCTCCACAAACATAACATCAAGACAGCATTCTGCACAAACCGAAAAATATCCACCATCCTAAGGAACCCCAAAGACAAAATTGAGTTAGAAAATCAAGGAGTATATGAAATCCCATGCACCGCCTGTCCCACCACATACATCGGACAAACCAACAGACGAATAAGTGCACGCATAGAAGAACACAAGAACTCAGTCAGAAAAGAGGAACCAACTTCTTCCCTGGTCCAACACCTTAAAGCCACAGGACATGATATTGACTTTAAAAAGACCAGAACTATCGCCAAAACTGAACACTTTAACAACAGAATAATCAGAGAAGCCATCGAGATAGAAAAACGCCCACACAGCATGAACAAACGAGACGATACCTCCCGCCTACCAGCCATTTGGAAACCCGCCCTTATTGACAAACGAGTCCCTAACACAATGAATGACACCAGACCCACACTCACGAGAGCCACACAGGATGTCACCACCACACATCCACGCAGAAAGCAGACTCAAACCCACACTGATAATGAGCCACGACCAAGGACCAGAAGCCAGACCGCAGCTGCATCATTAGCCACTTTAAACCCCTCCAATCCATACATGAAGCAGACTGACACCCACCATGAAGAACTCGCACGGCCACAAACACGAAGCCAAACAACAACAACGCAGCTCACCAGCTCAAATCCCCTTGCAACTCAGACTAAGCTGAGCACAACCAAGCCCCCACCCAAACAGAACACACACCCAGCCAATCAGAGCACAACCAACCCCCCAGCCAATCAGAGCACAGCCAAGCCTCTAACCAATCAGAACACACCTCCACCCAATCAGAACACAGCCAAGTTCCCACCCAATCAGCTCACACCCCCACTAGCAGTTAAAAGGAAGAGACAGCTGCGATCTCACATTGCTCCTGGAAGCACGAAGCCGAGAACACCAGCCTGAAGATGACGAATGAGACTTCGTCGAAACGTCGCCAAGAAACCTCCAATTTTACGCGGGAGAAAACCCGAATAACCAAAGACCTACATATATATATATATATATATATATATATATATATATATATATATATATATATATATATATATATATATATATATATTTTCAAGGTGTTGAACAAATTTAACTCCATTTTCACACAATGACAACCCTGTAAGGTGAGGTGAGCTGAGAGAGAAGAGGGTAAGTGGCCCAAGTCATCCAGTCTATGGCTTTAAGCGGGTTGCAATGAACCCTTTGAGACTCTGTGATATGAAGTCTCTTTCCATGCAAATCCTATTTGATGTATTTATTTATTTAACAATATTTATAACCAGCTCCAATCCAAACAAAATGTGGGCAGGATTCAGATATAAAGAATGAAACAATCATCAGTATAAAACAAATTCATCAATTCATTATTAATATGGAGGAGATATTTACAGAGCAGGCCAAAGTTCATAGACCTGAGGAAAGACATTGCAATTTCCAGTGATAAGGACAAAGATGTATTTGCAGATATGTTATCTACACAAGGGCGGTTTTCAACCCCTAGTAAAAAAAGGCAGGTGTAGCAGTGGGATGCTTGCTACCAAACTGTATACCTACTAATTTTAGTATTTTAATCTTATAAAAGTGAGTTGGTTTACAAAATGCTTGAGTGTCTCGGTTCACTTTCTCTGACTTAAAAATTATTTAATCAATATACTGTGTTCCTTTCCTGCCACCCATCTTTTTCTATTTCATACCCAACTATTTCTATTTCTATTTCATACCCAACAATTTGATACAGGTAGTCCTGGCTTAATTGGGGCTGAAATTTACATTGCTAAGTCATGCAGTCATGAAGTGAAACATCATATGAAGGCATACTTACTAATGGCAGTTTCAATAGTCCTGGTTCAGATTGTTAGGCCAAGAGCACTCTGTTATTAGGTAAGGACCTCACATTTCTCTTGCCCTGTTGTACTTGCCTCTATTTCAACTCCCCTCATCTCCCCCAATCTCTGCACTTCTGGCTGCCCGGCACTCTGCCTCCCTCCATGCCACTTGGCCACCCTGCACTCTGTCCCTCCAGGTGACCTTCACCACTTCTTCCTCAGGCTACTAACAAGGCATGTCCAGCCTGGTCCTTTGTGAGGCAGCTGCTGGCCATGCAAGGCCTTCCTGTGTGACCTTTCCAGCTTTTGTCAGCAGGGAGATATCAGCAGCAGGATGTCAGCAGCCTTTATCAGCAGCAGGAAGAAAAAGATGGTGAAGGTCAGGAAACACTATTCACATACTGGTTAGATTTCTTTATTGAGGCCTATACCTAGTTAATGTGACTGATCTAGGGAAAAAAACTAACAGGATCAAGCTTAGTTAGTAATGGATTAGATAGTAAACTGAGCTGAATTCTTAATGGAAATACTAACAAGATTGTGGGCTGGTCTGTACATGAAGCTGAAGATATATATCTTGGGAAAGGAATCCGTCCATGTTCATTTTAAGTTTATATTACTTGTACATTGTCTTTTAAAGAACTTCTGGTTCCTGACTTGCTAAGCCAATTTCAAAACATGGTGTACATGGCTTCCGTGTTTCATCAGCCACAATTTGACTAAAAATCTGTTACTTGTTTAATTATTCTGGTTAGGCCCAATTTAATAGACTGGAGGCTTTCTTATAACAAGGGTGTTTATTTATTTCTTGTCTTCCTCAGGATTACATTTGGACAGCTGAGGTTCTGACAGGAGCAACGACTTATATACAGAGGAGGCGGGGCAAAAGGTAAGTAGGGACCAATGGAAAGGAGCATAGTGACATCACACAATAGCATATATACAAATATACATATTTACAGAAAACAGGTTAGGTATTTTCAATTGTAACAAATCTCCCTCTAAATTACCTAACTAATAGTAAATTATTAATTTTATATATGTACATTAAATTTAGAAGTCAAATATACATGTTGTTTGGTTGCTAAGGGTTTAGTGAGAATGTCAGCAATTTGTTCACTAGTATCGCAATGAACAGCTTTAATAAATCCTATACTCGATAATTGTCTCACATGCTTATATTTGATATCGATATGTCGAGATCTTTGGCCTATTGCCTCGGAAGCTGATATATCTATTGCTGCTTTATTATCTTCATTGATGATAATGGGATAAATGGGTTCAGCCCATATATTAGACAACAAATCATCAAACCAGGTTAGGTTATTGACTGCTTTAGATAGGCAAACGTATTCGGCTTCTGCTGTAGAGGTGGCAATTAAATTTTGTTTGCCAGTATACCAATGTACCGTGCAACCATTTATAAGGAAAACATAACCGGAGGTACTTTTTCGGCTCTTTGGGTCTCCAGCCCAATCTGCATCAGCATAACAGGTCAAAGTGGGCTTTTCAGAAATGAATGGTTCTAAATATAAACAGACATCAGCACTAAATTTTAGATACCTTAGAATTCTTTTGATTCCTTCCCAATGATATACACTAGGGCTGCTTACGTGTCTTGACAACAGATTAATAGCAAGAGTGATATCCGGTCTGGTCCAATTAGACATATACAGTAATGATCCAATAATAGATCTATACAAAGTGTTTTCTTTAAATGGCTCGTGTTCATTGTGCATGTTTCTAGTGAAGTCAGTTGACATGGGTGTCTCGCAAGTTTTTGAGTTTATCATGTTGCACTTTTGTATAAGTTCTATAATTTTTTCTTTTTGGGACAATTTGAACCCCTTATCCGTTTTATCAATTTGGACTCCTAAATATTTGTTTACCTTTCCTAATATTTTTAAGTTGAAATGTTTACCCAATTGTTCAGCAAATTCATCACATTTGATTTTATCATGTCCAAAATACAATATGTCGTCAACATAGATTAGTACATATTCAATAGAATTATTCTTTCTTTTAGTGAAAAAACATAGATCCGATGAAGTAGCTATAAAACCCATATCTTTAAGTATTTTTGACAGACATTCATACCATCGTTTACCAGACTGTTTTAATCTGTAAAGACTCTTATTTAATAGCCAAATTTCTCCCTTTTTTGTATTCTTTCCTGGGGGTGCCTTTACATATATTTCCTTATCAAGATTAGCATCTAGATATGCAGTTTGTACATCAAACTGATACACGTCTAAATTTAAAATGGAAGCTAGTACTAATGCAGTCTTTACACTCTCTGCTCTAACAATAGGAGAGTATGTGTCTTCATAGTCATCAGGGAATCTTTGGGCAAATCCTTGAGCTACTAACCTAGCTTTATATAGGAATTTGCCATCTTCTAGCTCTTTGATTTTAAATATCCATTTAGTACCAATGGGGGACTTATCTGCGGGGGGATCTGCTGGTGAGTACACATTTAGTTCCTTCAAACTATCCATCTCCTTTTTCATTGCTTCCTCCCACTTAGTTTTCTCTTCTAGAGGTAATTTAAGTATGTCATCATACGTATTGGGTGTTAATTTTTTGGCATTGAGAGATAGTACGTAGTCATCAAATCTTTTGGGAATTGTACCTCTACTTGATCTAATGGGCCTATCAGGAGGAGTTTCATCACCTTGCATAAACCTTACTTCTTTCTCAGTTAATGGGTCTACTTTTAATATAGGATGCCCCTTTTTCCATTCCTCATTAATTTCCTTTTGGTAATTGTGTTTGCCTGTCTTTATGACCTTGGTCTCAGTTACTGGTGAATTCAGTTTTTTGTGAGTGGGTGTAGTGTTCTCTGACTCGGGGCATAATTCGTTAAGATGTATTCTGGACCAATTAGAGTGTTCATGGAACACAGCAGATCTAGACACAATGAAATGGTTGTTTTTATCTATAAAACGATATCCCTTAGTTCCTGATTCATACCCCATGAACCTTAGTCTTTTAGATACTTTCTCTCCTTTGTGTCTCAACTGTTTAGGCACATATACATCTGCAGTTACGGCAAATATTTGTAGATGTCCGATCTTTGGTTTCTTTTTGTACATGAGTTCATATGGTGTTTTATTAATTACACTGGACCATAATCTATTTAGGGTATAATTAGAGTAAGTAAGGGCTTCTGCCCAGAAGGATTGATTTAAACCAGCATTGTCTAACACACATCTAACCATGGTTTGTAATAAACCATTTTTTCTCTCTACGACCCTGTTCTGGAAGGGTGAAAAAGGACAAGATTTAAAGTGTAATATTCCCTGCATTTTTAACCAATTGGTAAATTCGTTAGACAAAAATTCTGATCCTCTGTCTGTCATTATTTGCTTGATTCTTACATTATGTTGAGTTTCTACTCTTTTAAAGAATTCTTTGAATTTTTTGAAAACTTCACTTTTATGGATAAGAGTGTACACGAACCCAAACCTGTTGTAATCATCGACTATAGTTAGGAAATATTTTTTTCTGTATTTGACCGATGGTTTCATTGGGCCTACGACATCCATATGTACTAATTGAAAAATTGATTGTGTGGTGTGAGTGACTTTTTTGGGCTTAGGTTTGTTTTTGAGCTTAGATGATTTACATACCGAACATTCCAAATAATTTTTATAACTTTTTATTTTTATGTCTTTGGAACATTCTAACATTTTCTGTATAACAGGGAAACTTGCATGTCCTAGCTTTCTGTGAAGTAAATGGGTACAGTTGTCGTGTATAGGTTTACCATTGTGTAATTTTTCTGATATAGTGGTTTCAACAGTTGGCATATTATTACCCCCTTCATAACTATCTGATTCTGCCTCTTTGTTTTTTAATTGAGAGTGTGCACAGATTAACTCGTTATTTTGTGGTAGTAGATATGTTAGTCCTTCATTAGTGAATAGTTTGTCTATGTTCCTGTTGTTTTTAGTCATGAATACTTTTCCATTTTTGAACGTAGTCTCTATCCCATTTTCTGCGCTTAGTTTTAGAGTTGCCAATATATTATGCGGAATTTCGGGTATAAATAGTACCCCCTCTATTTTTCCTATACCTTTTATATGCGTGTCACCTACTCCTCTTACTAGAACTTCATTTTGATTTGCTACTTTTATGTAATATTCCCTTTCTGTGAAGTAGTTGAGAATTTTTCTATTGTGAGTTGTGTGGCTTGTGGCTCCAGAGTCGATGAGCCATGTGTTGAGTGAATCTGATGTTGATGTATTACTGTCTTTTATTCCATATAGTGATCCATTTCTGTTTTCCCTAGGGTTGTCTCTGTATCTTTTCTTTTCTTTTGAATGGGGTGATTCCCTGCGTTTATATCTGTAGTCAGGAGAAGTTCTATCTGAGAAATGTATTCTTCTATCTGATCTATCTTTGTGATAATATGTATCCTGCGTTCTTGGGGCAGTCTCTTTTTTGATGTCTTTCAGATCCACGTATTGTGCATTCATGTGGGTATCTGTCTCTGACTCTGAAATCTACTCTTTTTTGGTTTCTGCCTTCCCTTTGATGTACAGATCATTCCCTTCTAAGTTTGTCTTCAGCTATAAGTTTATTGGTAAGGTTTTCTAAGGTAAGATGTTCTAAACTTAAGCTATCAAGTAAAGTAATGTAGTTATCCCAGCTGGTGTCTAATGAATTGATTATAATGCTTTTCATAGTGCCATCAGATATATTTTCCCCCCTTTGGATGAGCTCTGCTCTGGTTGCATTCAGATTTAGAATATGTTCACTCATGGGTGTATCATGTTTTAGTCTGGCAGAATGGAATTCTCTTGAAATTCTAGTAGTTGTGGCTACACTTTTGCTATAAAATAAATTAAATAATTTTTGGTATATTTCAGATACAGTTAGATTATGTTCAAGACTAGGAAAAATACTTGGGGATATAGAAGCAATTAGTATATAGTATGATGGAGGCAGTCCATTTCATAAGTCCAGGGTTTGTCTGGTGGATCATCAATAAAGAATAAAATGTTTTCCCTCAAATATATAATTTGTAAATGCTGGCTCCATTCCATTAGGTTGTTTCCATCTAATTTTAATTTTATAAAGTCTGTAGGTAGTGTCCCAGAGTGTTGTGAGAAATTACTTACATTCAGGAGCTGTCCATGGTTTAAAACCTTAGCATACTCGCAATAAGGCATAGGTATACTAGAAGCATGTCTGTATTGACTTATCTCTATGTTTTGGCTGGATCTGCGCTGACTTGTATTTATGTCTTCTTCTTTTTTCTTTGCAGGTTCGTTCTGCGCATGCTCAGGCCTCATTCTTCCCCAGCAGTCGACGAGAGAGGATCCTGTGCTTGCGGCTCCCGGGATGAAGTCCCAGTCGGCCTTCTGGTCTTCGGCTTTGTCTCCGGAAGGCCTCTGGTGGCTGAAAAATGTCCAGGATGCCGTCCAGCTCATCGGGAAGTCTCTGAAACTGCGGCGATCAGCAAAATCTTTATCGGAGGCTTGGCGGCCATGTTTTTTGATGCGGCTGGAAAGCGGAGCTCGATGCGGACTATCATTGGCAGTGAAATCGGGTCGCTCAACAAGGTGTTCTGCGGCAGGTAAGTATGGTACTTTTAATTTTGGTTCTTGGTTGTCCTGTGTGGGCCTCTGGTAGTATTTTTCAGGGTATGGTTGCCAGTGCGTTTTTTCTCGGGTGACTAGTTCTTCTTTTAGATAGTCTAGTTCTTTTTGACTTTTGATAGGTGTCAGTTTAGAAATTTCTCTTGCATTTTCTGATTGTGTGTTTGGTATTTTTAGTTTAGTCCCGAATGCTGCAGTTAACACCTGCATGGCATTATCTATTTCTAGTTCAGTAGGTTGAGTGTTATATTGGTTATATAGTTGTTTTTTATTTATTTCTGGAATCGGGTAGGTATCTTCTTGGTAGGTTTTGTTTCCCGCTTTGTAATTTAAAATTTGGGATTCCTTTAATGATTGGTCGGCCATTTTGGGAGTATTAGGTAGACAAGATGGCCGCCATAAAAAAGGCGCGAAACTATCGCCATCTTCAGCGTTAGTTTTGTAGTCAGGGGTTGACTTTTTTACCTTGGATTTTTCTTGTTTATTATGTTCGATCTCTTCATCTGCTGCTGTTCCGTGATTGTTTATTAGGCTGCGGAGTTTCACAAGCAGATTTGATTCATCTGTAGTTGTTTCTATTAACTCTAGTATTTTTCTTTTTACTTCACCTTCTTTGTTCGAGGCTGAGGGAGTTTCTTCTGTTCCAGCTAGTGGTTGTTTGTGTTTTGTTAGTAATTCATTTTCGTGTAATTGTATGTTTTTCTTCATGTCTTCAGTTAGTGTGTTTTTGTCAGGAGTCAGCTGGGCTGCCATTCTTTTTGTTATATATCTAGTGGCAGGTCTTCTTTTTTCTTTTTGTGATTCTTGCATTTTTATGTTTGGTTGGGCCTACCAAACCATCCTCTTGCTACCAAATTGTTACTTGTTTAATTATTCTGGTTAGGCCCAATTTAATAGACTGGAGGCTTTCTTATAACAAGGGTATTTATTTATTTCTTGTCTTCCTCAGGATTACATTTGGACAGCTGAGGTTCTGACAGGAGCAACGACTTATATACAGAGGAGGCGGGGCAAAAGGTAAGTAGGGACCAATGGCAAGGAGCATAGTGACATCACACAATAACATATATACAAATATACATATTTACAGAAAACAGGTTAGGTATTTTCAATTGTAACAAAATCTCAAGTTCAGGCATAACAAGTGAGAATCAACCACATAAGAAAAAAGCACTCTTTCTATGTGCTTGATTCTTTTGGAACTTGACCTATCTCTATATTTTATGCTTATCCATGGTTTATGATACCTGTGAACATATCCCGTAAATCAGATCTGCTGACTGGAAATTGTAATTCACAATACAGTCTTTTGAGGAGCCAGGGGCAAGCACATTTTAAAGCTAAGAGAGATGGAGACTAAGAATGCAATTAATAAGTTAAAAGTAAATAAGTTATCAAACTTTCAAGGCAGTATTTATTTGTTTGATTGTTTTGTTGGAAGAAAAATCCATCTGATTCAGTTCCAAGGTGGGAGAAAGGTACTGGAAACAAAATGGAGGCTGGAGGTTGCTTTATACTGACATGGGCAGGCAGAAATCGAGGCAGAATAGTTAACAGTAATAATGTCCTTTAATTATTACTTTAACAACAGAGTAACGTGAACAGCTAACTGCATGAACGGTGTGAGCGAGCAAGCCCTTATACGCTGACAGCTCTTATATACCTGAGCTGTCAGTGTCTGACCCAATCAGCACCCTCGTAATTCCCGCCAAACTAGCGCCCTCTTCTGGCGGCTGCGATTACGCGTGTGCCAACTGTCAGGACATAACACAGGTAGATTGAAAAGAAGGTCCATTTATTGATGAAGCAGAACCAGCAAGCACTTGTGATTTTGGGCAGCTGACAAAATGGAGTTGAGCATGGGTGGGTTTTTATACCATATGTGGCCCTTGTATTTGAGCTTCCTGTTCCTGTGCAAGAACATGTCCTTTAATATACTACTGGCTGTTGTCAGATTCCTATGGGGTCATGTAGGGGTTATGTAGGGGTCATAGCTAGCTCTATAGGCAAAAAAGGAAATGCAAATCCTAGGTGTTTGACTGAGCTAATCTGGTCAACCTCTGATTTATTGTTTAAATGAGCTCCCAGGCTTCTGTGACTTTGAAGTTTAGACTGCTCTGGGGGTGGTTCAATGAAGGGGTTTGTGTTCTGAAAAAGTGTTGGGCAATTCCTATTGTGGCTAATGGCTTTCGTCCTGTGTTGGATCTTGAGTGAGGGGCTGCTTTCTAATCCTACCATTCTGCCAAGGAGTTTCGAAATATCCTGTCTTGAATGGATTACCAAATCTGCATTTTTAAAAGCTGGCCTTCTTAGTTTCTGCTTGGAGGCAGGGAGACTGGGGCTGGTTTCTGTTTCCCTCCATTTCTCCCTTTGAGGAAATACAATATCCTGCCTTTTTAATATTCCTCAAAATATTTCATTCTTCGGGGGGGGGGGGGGGCTTCCCACAGTTTTATTACATTTTTGAGGCCACCTGATTTCAGATGACTCTGGGAATATAGCAATTTAGAACATTGGAGGGGGAATCCTATAAAACAGGCAGAAAGAACTGCACAAGTCCAAAGAAAAGCATACATTATAACAAAAGACAATGAGGAGAGGAGAGGCACTCCCATACAGCAAGGCCTGGGAGAACTGCCATATCTTTAGTAGAAGATATTGTTATTCATTCTGATTTTTTCCACTCCGAATAAGGCCATTGTATTCATTATCACCTTTTGCTCTTTCTCCCTCCCCAACAAATTCAGTTAATATAATACTTTTTCATTTCCAAAGTCACATTGTATAGATTAAGCTCATCCACCTTTTTTTTTTTTAAAGTGCAGCACACTTTGGTTGTTAATAGAGATTGAGAATACATGAATTAATTGTTACCTTGATTTTATTTATCTGTTAGTATGCCATGTTTCCTATGTTCAAATAAATTTACAAAAAATTAAACACCATTAAAAAAACAAAATATTTTTCAAAAGTACAGTTGTTAGTAGCAACTCTTAATTAGTTATGTGTGTAAAATATAATTGAGAGCTGTAGTAATTTTATATGTTGATGATTAATAAAATCAACTACTTGCTCTCATCTAATACATTTCAACATTTAATTAGCAAATTTCAAATGTGGTCTGTGTGTTATGTGTATATGAATATAACCATAGGATTTTTTTCTACAAATACCTTCCCCATTTTATTGGGATTGGCATAGCTGCTATTCTCACTTTTATCTATTTTAAATATAATTTAAATAAAGCAATTTATATGTTAAAATACTCTGTGGCTAATCAGATGCCTTGGGGAAATCCACAGAGAGAATCTGCTCATATTTGCCAGCAACTAATACCATAGATCCACTCTGCCTCTGATTCTACAGGAAGTGTATGGCTATTTTATAGCCCTTAGTAGACTTACACATTTGTTTCACCCATGAATTTGTCTTATCCTCACTGAAACCCAAATGAATACGGGACCAATAGTAGGAAATTCATGAAAATCACCCCCTGCATTGACTATTTGTTCTAGTATGGATACTTATTTTAGTAAGTGAAAACTTCTTTTTTTTTAATATACTTTATTGATTTTAAAATTTTAAAAAACATCGAATCTCTGTTAACATCTGAGGTGTCGTGTAATTACATATTTACATTATATACATATCGATTACATTTGAATCTACCATTATTGAAAATAAGCATAACCTTACAATCTCATTCTATTATTCCACCATTTGTACCACCTTTCCCATACTGCATTGAATTTTGAGTTCACATCATTATTAAGATCACTTGTTAATTTTGCCATTTCTGCGCACTCTAAGATTTTGTTTATTAGTATTACCTCTGGAGGGGTTAATTTGTCCTTCCAGTATTTTGCAAAAATTAACCTGGCCGCTGTTGTAATATGAATTATAAGATGTATCTTATCTTTAGAAAATCCATCTCCGATCATTCCTAATAAAAAGATTTCAGGGGATAATTCTATTTCTTCTTCCACTATTTCTCATAACCAGTTTCGTATTTTTGTCCAAAACTTTTTTGTCTCGGGGCAGGACCACCACATATGATAGAAGGTGCCAACCTCCTTTCCACACTTCCAACATGTTGCTGAGGCGCTGGGAAATATTTTTGCTAATCTAGCTGGCGCTAGATACCATCTATGGAAAATTTTGTAATGGTTCTCCCTATAGGTTGCTGATTTAGTCAGATTGTAGTTTCTGTTCCAGGCCTCCTCCCAGTCATTGAAATTTAACCTATAACCAATATTTTTTTCCCAAATATTTAATTGATTTCTGGCTATTCCTTCTGCCCTGTCCTCGCCTAGCAGCAAGTTGTAGAATTTCGCTAACATTTTCTTTTGAATCCCCAACATAATTTTGTCCAAATTGTTGTGCTTCGCCTCTATACCAAATTGGTCCCTATCTTTTTGATATCTTGATCTTATCTGTAAGTAGCTCCACCAGTCTAAATTAAAGCCTTGATTTCTTAATATTTCCCGAGATTTAAGGATTCCGTTGTCATCTAATATGTCTTTATACGTGCCGAATTTTAGAATATCTCTTTTATTTGAGGCGGTCAGGGCCTCCATAATTGAAAGCCAATTTGGTACTTTCACATAAAATCTTTGCCTAATTTCTTCCCATGTTTGAATAAGGGTCTCCCTTAATTTATGTTTATGAAAATATGATTTTTTTTTGTTCTTTAAATCCCATAAATAGGCGTGCTAGCCTGCCTGTAGATCATGGCCTTCTAATGTCAAGATTCTCTTGTTTTGTAATGTGACCCATTCTTTAATCCATACTAGTTTAGCCGCCTTCTGATATACTTCCCAATCAGGTAATCCAAAGCCACCCATGTTTCTTTTCCCTTGTAGTGTCTTATATGCAATCCTTGCCTTCTTCCCTTCCCATAAAAAGTCTCGCACTTTCTTTTCCAGATCCAAGAAATATTTTTTGTCGAGATTCACTGGTATAGTTTGGAATAAAAATATAATTTTGGGGAGAATGTTCATCTTGATTGCTGCAATCTTACCTGTTAGGGATAGTTTTAACTTCTTCCATCTATCTATATCCTGCTTTATTTTTTGTAGTAATGGGATGTAGTTATCCTCCTTTAAAGAGGAGTATCTTGAAGTAATCCATATTTCCAAGTACTTTATTTTCTTCACTATCTGAAGATCTAAGGACTTTTCTAGCTCTTTCTTATTTGCCTCTGTCACATTTCTTACTAATATTTTAGTTTTTGTTTTATTAAGTTTAAAGCCAGCAACTTCTCCATACTGTTGTACTTCCTGGAGTAATTTAGGGCCAGATTTCAAGGGATCTTCTATTATTAAGGCCACGTCATCCGCAAAGGCTTGTGTTTTAAATGTTTCTTTCTTGATTTGAAGTCCTTTAATTTCTTTGTTATCTCTGATCTTTCTAAGTAAAATTTCCAGCGCCATTATAAAAAGTAGAGGAGACAAGGGGCATCCCTGTCTAACTCCCTTTTGTATCCAAAATGTCCGCGTCTTGTCCCCATTTATTAGAATACTTGCCCTCTGTTTATGGTAGATATTTTCGATCATCTTTCTAAAATTTGTCCCAAATCCCATTAGGTCAATTTGGTTAACCATAAATTTCCAGTTCAGGTTATCGAACGCCTTTTGGGCATCCAAAAACAGTAACGCCAGCTATTTTTCTGGGTGCTGCTCATAATATTCTATGACATTTATTACAGTCCTCAGATTATCTCTCATTTGCCTCCCTGGGAGGAATCCCTTCTGATCGTTATGAATCCAGCCATTTAAAAATTTTTTTAGTCTTTCCGCAATTATACTTGTAAATAATTTGTAATCTGAATTTAGTAAAGAAATGGGCCTATAATTTGCTATTTGTTTCGGGTCAGCACCTTCTTTCAATATGAGTGTAATGTAAGTTTCCTTCTAGGAGTCTGGGATTCTTGTGCCAACTAAAACCTCATTAAATATTTCTAACAATTCTAGTTGTAGTTCTTCCTCAAATTTTGTATATATTTCCCCCGGAAGACCATCTGGGCCTGGTGTTTTGTTTTTTTTAATTTTGGTAAGAGCCAATTTGAGTTCTTCTATTGTGATTTTATTGTTTAGCATTTCCTTCTCTTCTTCTGTTATCTGTGGCAGGTTAGCTTCCGTCAGGTATTGTTCAGTTTTGTCTGGGTCGATCCCTTCATCTTTATATAAGGCTTCATAGAATTCTCTCACTGTTTCTAATTTATCCTCTTCTTTTGTCAAGATATCACCTTTGGAATCTTCTAATGTAAGGATTTGATTTTTTTCCTGTTCTTTTTTTAATCTATATGCTAGCCACCTTCCAGACTTATTAGCATTCTCAAAATGATAATGTTTTATTCTCTTAATTTTTTGCGCCAACTCCTCCTGATCCAGAATATTGAGATTATGCCTTGCCATCATCCATTTTTGTTTAGCCACCTCGTCTCCCGGGTTTTGTTGTAATTTACTATCCGCTTCTTCTAGCTTCCTATTATAAGCCTCCCTAGCTTTCCTTTTTTCCTTATTTTTGAACGCCATATGCGATATTGCTACTCTCTCACATACGCTTTCATGGTATCCCATACAATTTCCTTCGCCATGCCTTGCTTACCATTTTCAATAAAGAAGCGCTTGACTTCTTCATTTAATTTTATTATAAACTCTTTTTCATTCAAAAGGTTAGTCCTTAGACTCTCTGTTGCTTTCTCTTATTTGTATAATGCCAATTTATTTCAAGAAGTTTATGATCTGCCCAGGTATTTGTACATATATCCGCTTTCTTAATTTCTAGACCTAGTTTTCTAGTAGTCCATACCATGTCAATTCTGGACCAAGAGTTCTGTGAAGTTGAGTAAAAAGTATATTGGGGATCATACGGGTGTAGAGTATGCCACACATCAATTAAATTTATTTCATGCACCAGATCGAAAAAGCTTTTTGGCAGAGGTAATCTTTTATTTTTTTTTCTTTCCCCACTTTTATAATCTTTCTCTGGGTTGACAATACCATTAAAGTCCCCTAACATACATATTTCAACATGGGCCCAATTTCCTAATTGTTCATGTAGTTTTTTGTAGAATTGTCCCTGTTTTTTATCATCAACATCATTTTTGAGTTACCTCTCTTAATTTCTACCATTAGAGTTCTCCCTTTGGTGTCTTTATATTTTAATTCTGCCTCAGTTCCTTTTTTTCACATACATAACCACTCCCCTTTTCTTTTTCTCTGCTAATGACATAAATACTTTGCCAAATTTAGTAAATTCTAGGCTATTTACCTCATCTTTTTTTATGTGAACCTCCTGTATACAAATGATGTCTGGGTTCTGTTTTAACATTTAGGGATAAGATTTTTAGGCCGTCCATTTCTAGTGTTATGTCCGGTTTCTAGTTCTTGTTTGTCTTTAATGTTACTGCTCTTACTTATTTTAGTAAGTGAAAACTTCTCATCCATAGCTACTCATAAGTTACTCATCACATATGTGATTCTTTGGGACTGCATCAGGAAAAATTACCTTTCCTCTCTTTGTACTTCGCTATGCTGTGTTGAAAAAAGCCTTCTTTTTTCTTGTTTATGCTAATTGTGGTTGTATGAGAGTAATTCACGTACTCGCCTCTTCAGATTATCTGAATTTTCTTGAACACAGTTGTATTAGGGCTCCCAGATCTGAACTAAGAAAATCTGGACAATGATCAGATGGAAGCAAAGAAACTAGGCACTATCGCTTTACTGCCATTTCACAATCTTTTATCTGGTAGCATTAATTGTATAATAGAATGTTTTCTTATTTATTCCTTTAGCACATGTTTTCTTGCATTATTTTAAGATTGCATTTGTTATTAGGCAATTTGTCTATGCGTGGCAGTGAAAAAGAGGGCTGGAAATGAAAATAATGTATGGTCTGTATTTTCTAGTTTGGAGAAAATGACTGAATGTTTTGGGGGGCTTGCCTCATACTCAATCAATCTCTCAACAAGTCAACCAGGTAGTCTAAGGTTATGAGTAGGCAACCTGTTTTCTTGTCATGGTTAAGAAATTGCCAGAGGTGTCTCCAAAATGCTCCACCAATTTAGTAAGCCTACTAAACACTATTTGCTTCTTTTAGATACTATACTATATATACTATACTGACTACACAATGAATAAAATGGATAGATGTTTGGCTGAAGGGCAATACTACATGATCTATATAGATCCATCACACTATATTCTTTAGGAACAGGCAACATTATTCAGAGTGCAGAAAAAGAATTGGAAATATTTTACTTTGTGAATACTCTGGATTTCTATTTTTTTTAAAAAAAAAAATTTGCACAAAAAACAGCCTTCCCTACCCTGCCACCCTCCAGATGCATTTATTTATTTTATTTATTTATTGGTTCGATTTATATGCCGCCCTTCTCCGGAGACTCAGGGTGGCTTACAATGCATTAAGCAATAGCCTTCATACTTTTGTATATACTTGCTTAGTAGGGCTTTTGCCCCCCCCCCAAGTGGTGTTCTTTTTTATACAAAGTCAGCTTATTGCCCCCACAAACCGGGTCCTCATTTTACCTACCTCAAAAGGATGGAAGGCTGAGTCAACCTTGAGCCTGGTGAGATTTGAACTTGCAGTAACTGCAGGCAGCTGGTGTTACTTAACAGCACTTTAGTCTGCTGCGCCACCAAGGCTCTACATTACAACTTTGCATTACAACTCCCATTAGCTTCCAATGACACCCCCCATAAAGAAGTGGGTAAGCATGCTGAGACTTTAGCCCAAATACAACTAGAGGATGAGACGATCAGGAAAACTGTCAGAGGAATTATAACATTGAAAATTTAGTTTTTCAAACATATGGCTTTAATATCCACTCTAATGTTGTCCATTTCTTTGTGAAAAAGGATAGTTTGCCATTTCTGTATAGGCTTGTGTTATTTTTGAATGCTTCTATGTCTGAAAATAACATAATGTATGCTTTGTGATGAAAGCAGAATAGATGGTACTAAAATGTCTCTCTTTCCCTTCCTCTCCTCTTCCCCCTCCCCTTTCCCCTTTTTCTGTTATAAATCCCCTGAAGGCAGACTTAGCTGAACAAGTTAAACTAGTTCTTTCTGTCTTGTTTTGTTGGCAAATGAGAAGTTACTTTCTTATAAAAACAGAAGGGAGGCGTGCTGATTGGATATGGTACTAGAAAGGATATGACATCAGCCATATTCCTCACTTTGTTCTGTGTGTCTTAAATCTTCTTATACTTTTTTATTCAGTCAATGAAGAGGTGTTCTGAAAATGTCTTATATGTTTTGGACACTGTTGACAGTAGCTGCAGAAATCCCTTAATAAATAACTCGTGGAACTTGAATCTGGGTTGTTTTTATTTTTGGTTGGTTAGTATGTTTGTTTTAAAAGAGGCAAGTTGGAATTTGAACTCTCATGATCTCAACTGTGAAGTGGAATAACTGTAGCCCAGTATTGCAATGGATGTGGAAGAAGAAGTTATCGGTCTTTGCCTATTTCGAAGTTCAGGAAGGGTCACTCATCCACGTTATTTACTTAATCCACTGATGGGTGGTAAGTACACACTCTGTTATCTGCAGTTTCATAGCCGAAGTGAAAAAGCCAGAGAAGTTGTGAGTTGGCAGTTAGCAGAATTTATTTCTTTAGAATAAATGTTTTTTCAGCAGAGAAAATAATCAATAAAAAGGATCAAATGCAGAAAACACAGAAGAGTATGCAACAAGAGTTGCTAATATAGAGATTTTTTTAAGGCTGAGAATTTAGAAATGTAAACTATATTATCTGTTTGACTTTTACATTGCTTCATAGCATCACCATAAAATATGAGAAAGTTGATTAGTTGGCATAATAATTTGAACAATATCCTTGGGTCCTCCTCTTTTTACTGTATGGATGATGCTTTGAATAATATTAGAGTTTGTGTATCTTTTACAGCTAGGGATAATTCTTTCAGTGTAATATTGGAATTGCAGCAACAATGACTTTAGCATTCACCCCATAATGTCTCACTGTTGATTTTCTGCTTGCAAACTTTTAATTTTTTTTTTTTTACTAAAAATGGCAGCATGCATATGCAATAATTACTATGATATGTTTGTGATCTGCAGTTTATGTTGAAATTCTATAGGGCTTCAGTGCTCTCAGCAAACATACTGATTTTCTGCAACAGAAAATAGGTTAACCTTAGTAGTTATTCCTACTTATACAGTATTCCATTTATATCAATAATAGGTGTTTATCAATAACAGGTATTTATATAAATTTAAAGCTGAGTCATATAATCTTAAATGCATTTTAATTCAAAAAGTTATATGTATTAAACAGGTTGCAAAAAAAAAGCAAAAAATTAAAACTGGGAGAAAAACATCTGAATTGTGACATTTTTACAACTCTAGACACTTGTATGGAAAATAGTTCCTTTATATTCAGTAGTCAGAAAGATTTTATTCCACCACCACCCTTCAATCCCTGAAGATTATAACTTCTGAGAAACAAGTTCAGAGTAGAGATATGAGATGAAGGATTTTTTAAAAATGAGAAACAAAGTTCCATTCTTCACTCTCAGAATTTTTCTGAGTCCCTACATCCTTAAATGTTAGAAAAAAATATTAATATATTTCTGCTATCTTTAATCTTCTAAATAATTTCTAAAAGTTATAGAAAGGTTTCTATGTAAACTTTGTGTATGTACACAATTCTTATACCTACTAGACAAACACAATGGTAAGCTGAATTTGTGGTAGGGACACAAATAATTTGCATGGGAGTAGTTTATAAGTAACATATATATGTGGTTCAACCCTTAACAATATTGTCAGAATTTGTGGTCTGGTAATCTAACAAAATATCAGTTGTTAAAAATATAAAATTTAAACTACATATTATTTAACTTGGGTATCTTGTAGATACCAGCTGATAATTCTCACATGTTGTATGATGCTCACTAATGATGCTTTATATTTTTAGTATGAATGCTATTGAGTTAAAAGTTGTTTTATAGCACACATAAAAAGAAAAGATTGGAAACCAACCAATATAATCAACTCTTAAATATAAGTACAAGAATATATTTCTTCCATCCTGGAAATATTTTACATCAATATGAAACTTAGTTGCCTTCTGTGTAAAACTTCCTACATCTGCCAACAACCATGTATTGATTTTGAAGGATTATAACCTTGATAGTTAGTATATTTTTTATTACTTTATTCATATAGAGCTGTGAGGGCGAACCTATGGCACACGTGCCACAAGTGGCACGCGGAGCCATATCTGTGGGCACGCAAGCACTACCTTAGCTCAGCTCCAACGCACATGTGCGTGCTGGTCAGCTGATTTTTAGGCCTTCCGGGCTCACCGGAAGTCAGGAAACGGGCCGTTTCCAGCCTCCAGAGGCCGTTTTTGTCCTCCCCAGGCTCCTAGAAAGGCTCTGGAGCCTGGGGAGGGCGAAAAATGGGCCTTCAGGTCCCACTGTGCCATCGCGTGCCAATAGCAGGGGGAGCGGGGGGGAGTCGCACTCACACGCGTGGGGGGGGCAAGGCGCATTGAATTATGGGTCTGGGCGTGCGTACGACCCCCCTGTGCTCCCCCCGCTTTTGGCACGCAATGGCAAAAAGGTTAGCCATCACTGATATAGAGAATTTCTCATGTAGGGAAATTTCAGATATATATTAGATCACTGACATTTGAAATATGACAACACTATCTTAATAGTATTTATTCAATTCAATGGTTCTTGCACAGTAACATTTACTCTTGAGAGCAGTTTTCTCTAAGGTGTCTGGCAGTTATTTTTCCATCAATATTACCCTGCTGTTGCAATTGAAATGTCAGGAATTGAACAAAGACTATCTTGTAAACTAAATTTAAGTATATATGTTATACCTAATAATAGTCAAATTATAAAAGTTTATACCCCTATAGAAAGTAACTGCCTTTTAATATTTCTTCAGACCCAAGTTCTTGCTTCTTTTTTAATAAAAATAAATTACATGCTAAAACGTATCTCTAGTACTTCCAGTACAGATCACACCCAAAGAAATCATCTTTGTAAATTTTGCTTTGTGACAGAAATCCTTCAAAGCAATTATTTTTTCTTACATTTTTCCTGTTATTCTAATGGTAAGTCTGTAGTTTGGATATGCTGATGGAATCAGCCCAGGGTATTACTGGGCTAAAGTGAAGATATAAAAATGAAGTGCTGACTTTGCATCTTTAACAAGAGACATGTTGGGAGGGCATGCCTGAGTTTATTACCACTTAATCTTTTTGCCTATGCAAATAATAGCTGCAGAATACAGAGCTGTTTCACCAAATTCAATGCCCTTTTTGAAAGGATATTTGATTCATTTATTTTGACTGAGCTGGAACTATTGGCACAATGCCTGTTAATTTAGCCAGGAGCAAGACTAATTTTGTAGCTGTGTTTAATTATTGAAACCTTTGAATGGTTTAACTCAGCACACACTTTTATTTGAAAACCTTTCTCTGTGAAATCAGCTGTGCTATTGACCTTATAACTCCCCTACTTTAACTAACATAGCATATGATCCTCCTCATGATTAGTGACTTTGTTTTCTGGAAGCTAACTATGTATAAAAGGTAAATGATAATAGCTCAGACCTAGCTACCACTACCACTGGGATATTTAGTCCTGTATTTATAGCTCATTTGGAGCTATTATATACCCTCACTGAAGATCAGTACACTCCTGGGATGGTAGTTGTCTTTCATCAAGTGCACAGCTTTGCGAGGACTTCCGGTGGCACCGCAGGCACTGACAGATGCTCCTTTTGGATCGTCAGCCCCGTGATTTCATTAAAACCGCCAAGACAGCGCAAATCAGCTGTCTGGCGGCTTGGAAACCTTCCCCTCTGGAGAAGAGAGGAAGGCGAGCAGCCGGACAAAGGTAGAGCTCCCCAAAAGCCCTAGGAGCAATTCTGGGGCTTGGAGGGTGAGAGTTCCCTGGTAGTTCAACTGAGCTCCGAATCCGAGGCTTTTCTGCTTCAAGCAGAACAAGATGCCGCAACCACCCCTGCAATCAACATTCAGATTCAAAATAAGCTTAAAACAGGCAAAACAAAAACAGGAGTCCTAGCAACTGCAAGTACTGAACTTTAACTCTGTGTCTATACTTCTTCCTTCTAAGACTTTTAAAACGAAAGCAAAAATGGCGCCTGAACTGTAACAGGGCGTGAAAGTGAAAGTTATAGTGAGAGTGATAGTTAACATCGTTAGCGCTTCTAAGGCTGTTTAAGATTACTGGGTTCTACAATAAAGAAAGAAAGATTTAAAGTGGAAAGACTACAGTTTGGAAATAAACCAGATAGATGGTTAGCCTACTTGTTAAGGAAAAAACAAAAGCTACGTACTATAGAAAAAATAGAATACAAAGATAAAGAGGTATATCAACAAAATATGATTAAAAAAGCTTTTCTAGAATTCTATACAAAGTTATATGCTAGTGATACAATTCAAGGCAAAGATATAGATAGATATTTACAGGAGGAGAATATCCCTGTAATTACACCAGAGCAAAGGGAAGGATTGAACCAACCAATAACTTCAGAAGAAATTATTTTAGCAATTAAACAGTTAAAGGGGGATAAAGCTCCAGGCAGAGATGGACTGACAGCTGTTTATTATAAAAATTTGCAGTTAGAAATGGTAGAACCGCTTAAGGAACTATTTTGTAAGATTCAAGCCGGAAGAGATGTACCCCCTTCTTGGAGAGCATCTTTTATTTCATTGATTCCAAAGAAGGATCAAGACCGTAGTCAACCTAAGAATTATAGGCCAATATCGCTTTTAAATACTGATTATAAGATTTTTGCTAAAATATTAGCAAATAGGTTAATGGTACTCATGCAACAAATGATTTATAATGACCAATCTGGATTTATCAGAAACAAACAGCACAAATAATAATGGTGGTTTAACAGAAACTTTTAAAATTGAAAAAGGAACAAGACAGGGATGCCCTCTATCACCATTATTGTTTATTTTAACTTTGGAACCTTTATTGAATAAAATTCGAAGGTCAAATAAAATAAAGGGAATTAAAATTAGACATCATGATTATAGATTAAGAGCATTTGCAGATGACTTGGTTGTTACTTTAACTCAACCAGTACAATCAGCTACAGGTTTAATGGATATAATTAGCCAATATGGACAAATGTCTGGATTTAAAATAAATAAACAAAAAACAAAGATAATAACTAAAAATATGACAGTAAAGCAAAAAGAAGACCTAGAAAGACTAACAGGATTTAGTAATCCTGTTGGGGAAATAGTAAAAAAGGTTAAATATCTAGGGGTATATATCACAGCCTCAAATGTAAAATTATATAAAAATAATTATGAATTGTTACGGCAAAAAATACAGAAAGAGATGGAGAATTGGGGAAAGCTACAATTATCTCTGTTAGGAAGAATAGCAGCAATAAAAATTAATGTTTTACCTAGGTTTCTATTTTTGTTTCAAATGATACCAATACTCAAGAAAGATGAAAATTTGAGAGAATGGCAGAAGGATATTAATAATTTTGTTTGGGCAGGGAAAAGACCGAGAATAAAGTTAAAAATAATGCAAGATATACGTGAAAGAGGAGGTCTTAAAATGCCTAATCTAAGATTATACTATGAAGCAGCTGTCCTAACAATAATTAGTGATTGGATTAACTCAACAGAAGAAAGAATATTGAACATTGAAGGATATGATTTATTATATGGCTGGCATGCTTACTTATATGATAAAAAGGTAGATAAGACCTTTAAAAGCCATATATTAAGGAATGCCTTGTTACGAGTTTGGAAAAAGTATCAATATAAGTTAAATTATAAGATACCTATATGGGCAATACCCAGACATGCGATAGAGAATATAAGTGTAGAACAAAAGCAAGAGGTGATTACTTATAAAGAGCTTCTTAAAATGGAAGGGGTGTATTGCAGTTAAAATCTTTAAATGCATTAAAAGAAGAAAGAATAATTCAAACTTGGTTTCAGTATGGTCAGTTGCAACCTAGATGGAAAGAAGATCAGAGAAATGGTATCATGCAGAACGAGGAAAATTTGGTAAAACAAATTAGAGACCAAGGTCAAATGCATATAAAAAGATTATATAATGTATTGATAGAAATAGATTCAGAAACGGAATTAGTTAAGGACTGCATGATAAAATGGGCACAAAATATTCAGGAACCAATAATGATGGAAACTTGGGAAAAAATATGGGTTAGAAATGTAAAATTTACACAAGCACAAAATTTAAGAGAAAATTTTTATAAAATGTTCTATAGATGGCATTTAGATCCTAAAAAGTTGGCTTGTATGTATCCAAATTTGCAATCTAAGTGTTGGAGATGTGATTATGATGATGCCACTTATTATCATATATGGTGGACTTGTAAAAAAGTTAAAGCATTTTGGATTAAAATATGGTGGATTATCCAAAATATTCTTAAAAAGAAGATAAAGTTTATTCCACAATTGTTTTTTCTGGGTATAATTACAGATTGTACGGTTATAGAGACTAAATTGATCTTAAATTTAATAACTGCAGCTAGACTTTTGGTGGCGCAATATTGGAAGAAGGAAGATTTGCCTACTATTGACGAATGGACATTAAAAGTAGCGAATCTGGCAGAAATGGTGAAGATTTCAGCATATTTGAAAGATCATTCACAAGAAAGATATATATCGGAATGGAGAAGATGGATTGATTATATTCAAAACAAATATCAGACTAAAAAGTATCAAATAGCTTATGAATGAATAGAAAAATTAAGAGTATTTATATTTAGTTAGGTAAAAGGAGAGTTAAAGTGTGAAGGGGGGGATAGGAATCCTTAGTTAATTAGTTTAGCTTAGCATATGATTGTTAATTTATTTATTTTTATTTATTTATTTTAAATTTATATACCGCCCTTCTCCCTGAGGACTCAGGACGGTATACAGCCAGAATTAAAAAACATAAAATACAAATATTAAAAAACAATTAAAATATATATAAATTTGGCCCAAAATTAAAAATACAAACCAATTAAAACATTTAAAATTTCTTCTTAAGCCAGCCCGGCTTGCTGGAAAAAGTGGGTTTTAAGGGCATGGCGGAAGGCACTAAGGTCTTGGATTCTCCTTATCTCTGGGGGCAACTGATTCCAGAGGGTAGGTGCCCCCACAGAGAAGGCCCTCCCCCTGGGGGTCACCAGCCTACATTGATTGGCTGATGGCACCCTGAGGAGGCCCTCTCTGTGGGAGCGCACGGGACGATGGGAGGTCGTCGGTAGCAGCAGGCGGTCTCAAAGATAGCTAGGCCTGATGCCATGGAGCACTTTAAAGGTGATAACCAGCACCTTGAAGCGCACCCGGAAGACCACTGGGAGCCAGTGCAGCTCGCGCAGGAGTGGAGTTACATGGGAGCGCCATGCTGCTCCCGTCACTAGACTAGCAGCAGAATGCGCTGCTGCATTCTGGACCAGTTGGAGCCTCCGGGTGCTCTTCAAGGGGAGCCCCATGTAGAGAGCGTTGCAGTAGTCAAGGCGAGAGGTGACGAGGGCATGAATGACTGTGCACAGGGAATCCCGATCAAGAAAGGGCCGCAACTGGCGAATCAGGCGAACCTGACAAAAGGTCCCCCTGGTTACAGCTGTCAGATGTTCCTCCAAGGACAGCTGCATATCTAGGAGGACTCCCAGATTGCGAGCCCTTTCTGTGGGGGCCAAAGACTTGCCCCCAATAGTCAGTGATAGAGTCAACTGACTATATCGGGATGCCGGGAGCCACAGCCACTCAGTCTTGGAAGGGTTGAGCTTGAGCCTGTTCCTCCCCATCCAGATCCGCACAGCCTCCAGGCACTGGGACATCACTTCAAGGGCATCATTGGGGTGGCCTGGGGTGGAGATGTACAGCTGGGTGTCATCAGCGTACTGGTGGTATCTCACCCCGAAGCCACGGATGATCTCGCCCAGCGGCTTTACATAAATGTTGAACAGAAGGGGCGAGAGGACCGATCCCTGCGGCACTCCACAGATGAGAGGCCTCAAGGTCGACCTCTGCCCCCCTGCCAACACAAACTGCGACCGGTCGGAGAGAAAGGAAGAGAACCACCGCAACACGGTGCCTCCCACCCCCAACTCTTCCAGCCGGTGCAGCATGATACCATGGTCGATGGTATCAAAAGCCGCTGAGAGATCTAACAGGACCAGAACAGAGGAGCAACCCCTGTCCCGAGTCCTCCAGAGATCATCAACCAACGCGACCAATGCTGTTTCCGTGCTGTGCCCAGACCTGAAACCTGACTGGAACGGATCTAGATAAGATGTTTCCTCCATGAATTGTGGGAACTGTCGCGCGACCACACTCTCCACAACCTTCGCCGTGAAGCGAAGGTTGGAGACAGGACGGTAGTTGGCCAATATTGCCGGATCAATAATTGTTATACCCTGTATTTTGTTCTGGGAAGTTCGGGGTGGGGGTGGGGGGGTAAGGAGGGAGGGGGGGATGGGGAAATACTTGTAAAAAATTCTTTTTTCTTTTTGTAAAACTAATTTTAAAAAAAAGGACATAGCTTTGCAGGGACACACATGGAGTAGTAAGAGAAGAAGGGGACACCCGCCTAGCCAGCCAGATTAGCCAAATCAACCCTGGTGATAATGGAGCAACAGTGTTGCAGCCAACTCGCCCTCACATCCAAATCCAGCCCTGTACTTATAATTTATATGACAGTTGGGAGTGATGGGAATTGAAATCCAACATGTATGTGGGGTAACAAGTCATCTATCATTGTGACGATATTCTTTCGACAATACTGCATCTGTGCTGGAATTACTAATAATAATAACTTCTTACTAATATAATTATATTTATGTTATAATTATTATATTACTAATATAATAATATATTAATGATAATGTTGAAATTAGAAAGGCCACAAATCTGAAAGAAAATTGAGTTAAATGGGGTCATCTTATCATTTAATTCACTTAACCAAAAGCAAGAATATTCATGAACATTTTATCCTTAAAAAAAATGAGGCCATACTGTCAAAGTTCATGCTTAAAGTAAAAGACCATTTAAAATAATTGAAAAGACATGAAATTGAAAGATCCTTTTAATTCTTTTTCATGTAAATAAGAGGGACAACATTTTTGCTGGTCTGCATTTCTTGATAGCCTTTATTGCTGAATTGTGTTTGTTTAGCACTACATTAATTATCTGACACAATGTGAAAACAAAGTGTCAGATAGGAAATGCAATTTTTCATTTTTATAATCAAACTGAACAGAAACCTAGTCATTACCAATTGCTGGACAATTTTTAGAAAAATTTACAATAACTTTTTGATATGTTGTATTAATACTATACTGCCGTTACATCTGTTACTTTAGAACCAAATAGTAAACAGAGTTTTACTGACCCATACACCAAGGAACTTCGATTCTAAAGGAGAAAAATGAAGGAAAGGAAGGTAGAGCTTATAAATTAATTACTGTGTACTTATGTAGCAAGTTAGTTGTAGGCTGAGTTCATGTGCAGTGTAGTAACTCAGGCACTGTGTTAAGCCCTTGCAGAAGAGGCACTCTTAGAAGTAACATTTACAGTAGATGATAGAGGAGAGGTGGTTTATTTAACTTCTCTGGTGAGCATGTTAGCCATACCAGATAGCAAGAGAGAAATAGTGAAGTTGTTTAAGTTCTTCAGGTATCACTGTAGGAGCAAAGTCACAATTAGATATTTTGTGATATAAGTGGAAACAGAAAACATGGGTCATGGATCTAATACATTGGATCTAGAAATGGAAAGAAATCTGGAATATAAGACCTGACGTTGTGGAATCAGAGCTGTTCTTAATATAAATAAATTTGATGGGCAAATGGAATAGAGTGTGTGAATGGTGTCTACTCATTGAAATTGATATGCCCCAAATGCAGTTCAGAATTCTTGCTGTGGTACTCAGGAGCAGACTTTGAAACTCATTCCTGCCTTATGTCATGTGCATAACTCCCACATTAAGGTCATGCATGAAATCTGCTTTAGTTAAGGAGTTTTACATTATTTTAGTTTTGTTGGAGGTAAAAAAAGCTGTGCCTTTTTTGTAAATTGTTTTTCCCATAGTAGGCAGCCAAATAAAATGAGCAGCATAGCTTTTTTATCTGTTTCATTAAGTGTGATATTTTGCTTTTTTCCCCTGAGTTATATAGGACTTAAGATAAGAATAACCTGTCAGATAATAAAATATACTTGCCTTTTCTTATTGAAGTAATATGAAGTATTTAATCACATTGAAACCCATAGATGTGTATAATCTTAGAAAATCCCTTTAGGTAGTTGGAGCTTTATTAAGGTATTATCCAAATTCAAGTACAGAGATATACTAATTAAATTATATCCTTTTTCTCAATCTTCATACAGATTTTGTTTCTGACTGGTCTCCTTTACATGAAGCATCCATTCATGGGAGACTACTTGCTCTGAAGAAACTTATCAATCAGGTATGGTGATAGAAAGGAGATCAATCTTTTGCTTATCCTGATCATTAAATCCTTTTCTGAAGACAGGCTGTACTTCATACAGTAAGGATATAAGATTGACTGTGCTTTGACTTCAAGGAAATCTATATTACAGTATTTTCTCTCTCTCTCCCCAATGTTTACAGCTAACTTTCTCATTTTTATTTACACACATACATGCACATCATTAAAACACTAGTACCTCAAATGTGCCATTGACAATCTGAGGGCCAGAAATCTACTGAACAGTGCTGTTTTTGCCTGCTCACAAAGTAATTGCAGAGTTAAAACCACCCTTAGCTTTGAGGAGGAGACTGTTCCATAAAATGGGGCCACTACTGAAGTTTGTTATATGATCCATACCTTCCATCCATTACAGGTTGGAGGGAATGGACCAGCAACTGGTGTTCACTAAATGACTGTGCAGGTGGCACATTCAAATTTAGCAAGATATTTCCAGATCTCTCCCAGTGCTCTGCTGTAAAAAAACCTACCCATTATAACCAGCACTTGAATTGAACCTAGCCTTTTGGTAACCAATGATGTGACTTTGGAATAGGAATATAGGTAGTCCTCAGTTTATGATCAGTTGCTTAATGGCCTTTAAAAATTACAATGGATACCCACCCCCAAAGGTTCTTATGACCCAGTTCTGAAGTTCTGATAGCCACCTTCCTTGTAGTCATGTGATTGCATGTCAGGTGCTCTGTAACCGGCTCACATTTGTGGCTGTTTGTGATGTTCTACAGTCATATATTTTACAATATTTTTGTCCAAACTAGTATTTAATTCAGGTTTTTGAGAAAAACATGCCAGAGCTAACAATGGTTTCACATTATCACTATTGCATTCACTTTATGTATGCTGTGTTTATGATCACCTCATTCTTAATTTGAGCTTGTTTGGCCCCAACTAAATCCTTACAGTCTTCAGACACTCATTCAGGAATTCCATGGTATCTCTCGTTGAGCTTATATGTTATTGTATATGTGGGTACATATGGTCCCCAATTTATGACAATTTGTTTAATAACTGCCTGAAGTTATGGCAATGCTAAAAAAGTGACTTACAACTAGTCCTTGTGGCCACATGATCAGAATTCAGGAGCCGGCATATATTTATGATAATTTCAATGTCATGGGATCATGTGATTATCCAGGGGTGTGTTCTACCTACCTTTACTACCGGTTTGCAATGGGGCCGTGCACACGCTCGCTTCACTCACGCATACGCACACTTCTGCACATGCGCCAGTGGTGAAATCTAAAATTTGTTACTACCGGTTCTGTGGGCGTGGCTTGGGGAGGTAATGTGACTGGGTGGGCGTGGCCTTTTTTTTTCTTTTAAAACCATTTTTTCTACATTTTTCTACCATTTTTTCTCTTCAGCGAAGAGATTGTAGAAAAAATGCTTTTAAAAGCCTCTGAAGATCCCAGCTGAGTTGCCTGATCGGCAGAGGCTTTTTTCCTTTTAAATGTCTCTGACGATCAGGCAACTCAGCTTGGATCCACAGAGGCTTTTAAAAGAAAAAAGCCTCTTCTGATCAGGCAACTCAGCTTGGATCGTCAGAGGCATTTAAAAGAAAAAAAGCCTCTGCCGATCAGGAAACTTAGCTGGGATCCTCAGAGGCTTTTAAAAGCATTTTTTCTACAACCTTTTCAGAGGTTGTAGAAAAAATGCTTTTAAAAACCTTTGAGGATCCCAGCTGAGCCGCGCGATCATCAGTGGCTTTTTTTTTTTTACTTTTAAAAGCATTTTTTTGGCCAAAGAGGTAGAAAAAATGCTTTTAAAAGTAAAAAAAAAAATCCTCTGATGATTGTGCGGCTCAGCTGGGTATGGGGGGGAGGGCAGGGATTTGTGCTACCAGTTCTCCGAACTACCCACCTTGATCGCTACCAGATTGGGTGATCCGGTCCGAACCGGGAGCATTTCATCCCTGGCATGCGCAGAAGCATTTTGATGACATCAGGGTCGGTGGGCGGACCCTCCCACTGGTTTTACTACCGGTTCTATAGAACAGGTGCGAACCTGGGGCAACTCACCACTGTGGTCATTGTGACCTTCACAGAGGGCTTCCAACAAGCAAAGTCAGTGGGGTTCATTTAACAATAACATGAGATGCTTAGCAATTGCAGCAAAAAAGGTAAAATCAGATACTTAATGACATATTGCTTACTGACAGAAGTTCAGGACCCAATTGTGATTGTGAGGACTACCTGAACTACCATCCACATAGGGATAACACTTCAATTGGTGAATGAGTTTCTCCATCTTCTTCATGCAGAAATTAAAAAATATGGAGAAAAGCAGCAATCCTTGAAAAGCCTTGGAGTTCCTTGCAGATTCATTTCGTTATAGCGATTGATTATGTGGCATTCATGCATTTTGATTTCATTGTGGTGTGTAAAAATAACTTACATCCATGCTTGACATTTCATCTTAAACATGAATAGGATAGTGAGAAACAAAAAAGGATGGCTGAGAAAAAAAGTATAGATTCTATAAAATTCTGTCCTGATTTGCTGAGTCATTTGTAGAAAAATAGGAAGTAAAACAGTAAAAAATAGTTAAAATGCAATGTAGTTGTGTAGGTTCTTCTTCACCTAATCCAGAAGAATAAATCTTTTTGACAGGAAGAACAGTTCAGCGCTCAAATTTTCAATGATTTGCTAAAAAATGCACCCATGCACCCATGGTGGAAGTCAGATGCGAATTATATGTGATCAATCAGGATTTAATTAAAATTAATTTATGTGAATGTATTAATTTCTTCCTCTTTCACATTAAAATACACCTAAAAATAAATATTTTTTGAGGAGCTTTCAAAGCAGCCTTCTGCTCTGAGACTATACTTGTGGACTTCTGGTCATTGAAACTTTGCAAGTAAATCAATCAATTTAAATAAAACTATCTTTGTAAGTAAATATTGTTTTATTTTGAAGGCTTCAGAGAGCTTGAGTGACTTAATTTCTCTTTTTGCCTTTTTTGAACCCATACTTTCATGCTTTTGAAAAAACAAAATAAAATGATGAGAAGAAACTAGTCAATCCTTTCTTCTCCATGTAGTGGTGGTAGTTGTGGTGGGATGTGGATCTTGACACATGTCAATTTTAGAAAACCCTGGAAGGGCATATCAGAGCTATTCATCACTACTCTCCCAGCTCAGATGTACAGGAAAAGTAAAACAGACTGATATCAAAAGTGAAAGTTTTCAATTAATGTTAGCTAGAACTATTGTTAAATTAAATGTATTTTTAAGCAGAGAACATTTATAAAGTTCAACTCCGTTTCCAGATAACTGCAGAAGAGCAATATTTTAAAAGTCAGGTTGTAGTCTGAAAATATACTAATGAACAGTTTGAAAAAGATGGAATCTCTGTATGCTGTTGACAGAAGCAAGGTTTTAGCTTTATTTCCGTTATAACTATATCCGTTCCAGTCGGGCTTTAGGCCCGGGTACAGCACGGAGACGGCATTGGTCCCATTGGTTGATGATCTCTGGAGGGCTCGGGACAGGGGTTGCTCCTCTGTCCTGGTCCTATTAGACCTCTCAGCGGCTTTTGATACCATCGACCATGGTATCATGCTGCACCGGTTGGGGGTGGGGGGCACCGTTTTACGGTGGTTCTCCTCCTTTCTCTCTGACCGGTCGCAGTCTGTGTTGACAGGGGGGCAGAGGTCGACCCCGACCCCTTGTATGTGGGGTGCCGCAAGGATCGGTCCTCTCGCCCCTTCTGTTCAACATTTATGTGAAGCCACTGGGTGAGATCATCCGTGGTTTTGGGGTGAAGTACCATCAGTACACTGATGACACCCAGCTGTACATCTCCACCCCAGACCACCCCAATGATGCCCTCGAAGTGATGTCCCAGTGCCTGGAGGCTGTACGGATCTGGATGGGGAGGAACAGACTCAGGCTCAATCCTTCCAAGACCGAGTGGCTGTGGTTTCCGACGTCCCGATATAGTCAGTTGGCGCCATCACTGACTATTGGGGGTGAGTCGTTGGCCCCCACGGATGGGGTTCGCAACTTGGGCGTCCTCCTGGACTCACAGCTGACTTTAGAAGAGCATATGACGGCCATGGCCGGGAGGACTTTTTATCAGGTTCGCCTGATTCGCCAGTTGTGTCCCTTTCTGGATTGGGACTCGTTACGCACGGTCACTCACGCCCTTGTCACCTCACGCCTGGACTACTGCAATGCTCTCTACATGGGGCTTCCCTTGAGGAGCACCCGGAGGCTCCAACTCAGTGGTTCTCAACCTTCCTAATGCCGCAACCCTTTAATACAGTTCCTCATGTTGTGGTGACCCCCAACCAGGGGTGGGTTCTAAATTTTTTTACTACCAGTTCTGTGGGTGTGGCTTATTTTATGGGCGTGGCTTGGAGGTCATGTGACTGGGTGGCCGTGGCTTGGAGGTCATGTGACCGGGTGGCCATGGCTATGTGTATAGGGACTATTCAGAGGGCTGAAAAAAGTCATTTCTGACAGGTCCTCGCACTTTTGACCATCCTCACATTTATGCCCGTGCAGCATTCTTAACAACCATGTCACTCATTTCACAACTGCTTCTTTTCACCATGGTGATAAGATAGGGCAAAAAACGTAAAATATGAGGATAGTCGTAAATTCGAGATCTGGTCAAAAGTGCGAGGATCAGTCAAAAATAACTTTTTCAGCCCTCTGAGTAGTCCATGTGCACAAAAGGACTACCCAGAGGGCTAAAAAAAGTTATTTCTGACAGGTCCTCACACTTTTGACCGGTCTTTGCACTTATGACTGGTCATCATTTATGCCCATTGTAGCATTCTTAACAACCGTGTCACTCATTTCACAACTGCTTCTCTTCACCATGGTGACAAGATAGGGCAAAAACGTAAAATGTGAGGACAGTCATAAGTTCGAGGACTGGTCAAAAGTGCGAGGACCAGTCAAAAATAACTTTTTCAGCCCTCTGAGTAGTCCATATGCATAAAAGGATACAGCAATAGAGAGGGATGAAGGAAGGGAAGGGAAATTAGAGTAGGAGTGAGGGTAAAAGAGGGAGGAAGAGAGGAGGAGAAGGAGAAAGGAAGAGGAAGTAGGGAGGAGAAGAGGGGGAAGAAGAGAAAGTAAGAAGGAAAGAAAAGAGAGAGGTGGTAGGTTTGAGGAGAAAGATTGCAGTACAATAAAAAAGATGAAAGGGAAGAAAGCCAACCCCAAACAAATATAAAGATATTAAGATAAAGAATGAATTGTTAAACTTTAAAGAATAAAAGAGAACAAATATGAATAAATAACAATAATTAGAAACACACATACAAACATACAATGTATTTTCTTTGAACAGAGTATTTGGCCGGTTCACAAATTTAAACAGTGTTTAGTCATTTCAATTAAATTTACAATTTCTATATTTCCTTTTTGCATATTTATTCCTCATCTATTTTTGTAAAAAACCAATATTACCCTTCATCCTCATCTCTAATCTTAATCAAATTCAGTTTTTCCCTTCTTTTCTATATTATACCCCTTCCCATTGTCATCTATTTTTATATCCATCCCCACATTGGTTAATTATGTAATATTACAGTTGTTTAATATAAATTCAACATTTTAATATAAATCAATTAGTTATATAACTACCTTTTTTGTATATTAATCAATATGAACATGAATATTCCAATTATTTCCATGCAATCCAATTTCTTACAAATTAATTAATTATATTTACCAATAATAATAAACCAAATAATTTCCCCCATATATTCCTCCAAACCACAGCTTAACCATTTCTGCTTTCAACACAATATACAATTAATACTATCTCAATTATTACAATTCCCTAGTTAAATAGAGCTTTTTTTCTTTTGTGTTTTAAAATCTTGAACTCTCCTCTTTTTCCCTAAATTTCCCATTGTTTGCACCTACCTTTTTTGGTGAGGAAAAAGAAAAGAAATCTGCCTGCCTAATTTTCCAACGTTGCAGCAACAGCAAAGCCAACAGCCTGCTTTACTTTCAGTTTCGTTTTTTCAGCATAGCTAGGGGAAAAAAAAATCTGCTCCAGCAAGCAGCAGAGCCCTGAGCAAAACAGCTGAGAGCAAATCAGCTGAGAGTCGGGAGCCGATCTAATCAAGCCTATGCTGAAGCTCCGCGGGCCAATAAAATTACAAAAACCGAACCGTTTGTTAAATTGCTGGCTCGCCCGCCCCTTGCCCACCACTATTTATTGGCAATAAATAGTGGTGCGGAGGGGCGGGGCAAGGGGTGGGCGGAGCCGGCAGAATCCCACCACTGGCTATAGGGCAGCCCTTTGAAGCCCCGCGGCAAGAATTTAAACAGTTTTTTTTTCCTCTAGCCATCAGCTGGGACTCAGGAGGCAGCAATAGATTGGGAGTGGGCGGGGTAAACTAACGGCCGGCGATCCAACAGAGCAGAGAGTGAGGGTGAGTGAAGGCATGTGGGGGGCGAGAGAGGGCTTTGGCGACCCCTGTGAAATGGCCGTTCGACCCCCAGGTTGAGAACCGCTGCTCCAACTGGTCCAGAATGCAGCCGCGCGGGTGGTGATGGGAGCGACGTGGCTCTCCCATGTGACTCCCCTCCTGCGTGAGCTGCACTGGCTCCCGGTGATCTTCCGGGCGTGCTTCAAGGTTTTGGTTACCACCTTTAGAGCGCTCCATGGCTCAGGACCAGGGTACTTAAGAGACCGCCTTCTGCCACCAGTAGCCTCTCACCGACCAATTCGCTCCCACAGAGAGGGGCTCCTCAGGGTGCCGTCGGCCAAACAATGTCGACTGGCGGCCCCCAGGGGGAGAGCCTTCTCTGTGGGGGCACCTGCCATCTGGAACGAGCTCCCCCCGGAGATACGGAGGATCCAAGACTTACGCACCTTCCGCCGCGTCCTAAAAACGTTTTTATTCCAACAGGCTGGTCTGGCCTAACTCTCCCTTTTAAATTGGGTTTTAAATGTTTTATATAAATTGGATGTTTTAAATTTGTTTCTTGAGACCAAATTATATAATCTATTTTTAATAGCTTTTAACTTTTGTATGTTTTTTTGTATTTTTATCTTGGCTGTTCACCACCCTGAGTCCTCCGGGAGTAGGGCGGTATACAAATATAATAAAATAAAATAAAATATTTAGACATAACATATAAGCATTTCATCTCTAACATTAAACATGGAAATAAACCTTTCACTCTACCCCTACCATTATGTCTGTGTATGTAGTATTTGGATTACTGTCTGACTAACATTCATGATTAGTGGTGAGATGAACTGAAGGACAAAACTATCTGGAGCAAATGACAGCACTTGTCTGGGCTTGAACCTCTGGTCAGGCCTGTTAGGTTGGGCTGGGTGGGCAGAAATCTAGATTGAGAAGACACCCCCCCCCCCAAATCCCAGAAGAGGTCAGCAGTAAACAGTTCTTTACTGTTGCATAGAGGTGTTGTGTAATTCCTGGAATCAAGATCAACTCAAGGACATTTTTGCTATTAGAAGCAGGGGTGAAATGTTACTGGTTCGGACGAGCGTGCATTTCCAAACCAGTAGGGAAGGTAAGTAGATTTCATGCAGATTAGAAAGTAAATCTATAAAAGGTGCCTGGTTGGTCTATTTGTTTCCTAAATGTTTGGTCCACATAATAACCAAATTTCTGTAGCTAAAATGCCACTGCATATATATTTTGACCTTATAATTTTGCTGAAATGCTAACAACAGACATTTTGAGCAAGGCCTCATTAATATTTACCAATTTGCTCTATTAAACGGTAAGGTAAAAGGTAAGGAATATTCCAGCTGGACTCTTACACTGTCATGTCTCTGGGAGGATTCTGATTAACAAGAGTATTTTCTCTTTTTGTGTCTTAAAATGGGATATATATATATATACACACATACCCGTGTTTCCCCGAAAATAAGACCCTATCTTACATGTTTTTGAACCACAAAATAAGCGCTTGGCCTTATTTTCGGGGAGGGCTTATAATTTTGGGGTGCATGGAGCAAGATGGGGCTCCTCTTGCCATCTTACCTGATTTCCAGCTCTGCATTTAAATATTTTCGGGGAGGACTTATTTTCGGGGGGAGGCTTACTTTAGTGCATATACTCAAAAGCTCGATTGGGCTTATTATTTTTGGGGAAACAGGATACACACACACACACACACACACACACACACACACACACACACACACAAAATAAAAGCTGTCATCTATCTATCCTCTATTAAGAGATGGATCATGCCAAAGACCTTTTGATCCAATATTCTTTTTTTTTTTTGTCAGAAAAAAAAATAAGATACAAAATGCAAAAGAAAATGGGAAGACATTGAGGGGAAAGGGAGGAAATAGAAGTGAGGAAGGGCTAGGAAAAAGAAAAAAAAGTGTTGACTTCCGACTCCCTTTGTTGCAGTAAAATAAAGTATTAACATCAAACCACAACTTTTTGCTTTCCCATAGTAATGTAAACTAGCCATTTCTATAAATGCATATCAGTCTAATCGGTAAAACCCAAAATCAAAGCTTCATTTTTTTCTACCTCAAGCACAAAATTCAGAAGCGGTCTCCATGTGGCAATAGTCTTTTCTTTAATCAAAACAGTCAATTTAGCCATTTTTGCCAACCCCATCAGCTTCTATAGTCATTCATCCATGGTGGGAATCAAAATGTCCTTCCATTTTTGTGCATACAGTAGTCTTGCTGCTGTCAATTTATATAAGATCAAAGTTCCGTATTTTTTCTCCAAATCTTTTTCCATTATACCCAAAAGAAGTTTCTGGTTTAATCTTTATTTTCGTTTTAAGAATTTTCTGTATTAAAATATGAATCTTACTCCAAAATTTCTTTGCTTTAACACATATCCACCATAAATGATAAAAAGTACCTTCTTTACTTTTACACTTCCTTTTGAACCAATGTTGAAGTCACATTGATCATTTCAGTAGTAGAAAATTTGGGACTATGATCTGAGTCCAAGAGCATCCTTCCATTAGGATTTTCATTGAGACTGACATTTGCAAAGCAGATAGTTTCCCATATATTTCTGCCATAATATTTAAGATATTACCGTAACAGTTTTGGGGGAAAGTCTGCATTCAGTAGAGATAATATTGCTTAGGAAAATTAACACATTTTAAGTTACAGAATAAGCTTTAAGTTCAAAGATATTATAGTTGCCTAATTATAGTGGCCAGATGTTACTTAAAACCCAAATAATAGGTTAATTTATTAGTGGAAAAAGTAGATCCAATCTTCAGCAATATGAATTAGTTTAGATTTGCAAAGAACACCTGGGATCCCTCTCTAACTATGATTTTTGTTACTGTACCAGGGAGCCAATGTGAATTTTAGAACAACAGATTGTGTATCGCCTCTCCATGAAGCTTGCTTAGGAGGACATGCTGCATGTGTCAGTGTCTTATTAAAACATGGGGCCAATGTAAGTACTCAAAAATCTAGAGTTATATAGTGCATGCAAGAAAGAGAAATAATTTGCTAGAGACTAACTTGGTAGCTTCGCTACTGAATGTAAACTGCCATTGATTTTCTTGTACACTTTTTCAACAAAGTAATCCAACTAATATTGGGGAAAAATAATCTGATTCCTAATATTATTATTCCTAATAAACCCAAATCAGCATTAATGTGCTAGAAGTGCTTTTGCTATCTGTTGCTACTAATTAACAGTATCTTCCTTTTGTGAAGAAAGGTGAACAAGGGGATTAAATGTTCTTGACAGAAATGTCCTCTCATTTTAGCTATGTTGGAACAAGGTGAGAAATGTACTTTCTGCCAATGCTCAGAAACTCTCATTTATATCCACACAAACAAACCCACCTATTCAGGGCTGACAATGTTTAAAAGAGCCCAGATCCTATCTTGTCTTCAATCCAAATAGTGGCATATATTCCTTTTTTGTATTAAAATATATTTATGGAGCTACTATGATAATAAAATGTCATTGCAAAACACTTTTTCTATAGCATTTTATAAAATTTTTCAACATGTTTTACAAATAAAACATTACAGTACCAGGTTTTTCCCTTTAGGTAAATGCCACTACTATTGACTGGAACACACCCCTGTTCAATGCTTGTGTCAGTGGTAGCGTTGACTGCTTGAACCTGTTACTACAACACAGAGCCAGCCCTCATCCAGTTTGTGACCTGGCATCCCCCATCCATGAAGCTGCTAAAAGAGGTAAATTTGTCAGCGTATGTACCTATATACCAGGGTAACAAGAGGGGTACAACTTTGTGAAATGATATATTTGTTGTTTCATTCCACACAAATTCTATACAAATCCACAAATTTTGTCTGTTTGTTATATGAATATTGTATAATAAAATGTTAGCTATCTGTTGTTTGGACTATAAAACAAATATCTAGGTGTGTTACAAATAATAATATCAGGGCTGGAGAATCTGTGGTCCCTCAAATGGTGCAGAGTAGCCATTCCCAGCAGCCTCAACCTCAAGAGCAATGCTGAAGAACATGGAACATTGCAGTTCATCTGGAAAGCCCATCACTTTCTCATCCTTCAGTCATAGCATTAGAATTTTCTCTTTGGTCAGATCACTTTGACATCACTTCCATCTTAATATCTCCACCTATCACAGCTTTGAAATGTTGAAAAATATAAAGCTAAAATTAGTGCTCTGCCTTTAGCTGCTGCAAATCCCTTAGCAACAAAAATTTCTATATTTTCATTCTACACAAAACAAAGGGAAAAACAAACTCAGCAGTAGTCTGGCCTTTTGCAGGCTGGCTCATCCAATGTTGAAGAAAAGGGGAAAAGGAGACAAAATTATTTAACCTGCCTGTTTATCTGAGCTACAGAAGAGGATTTGAAATTGCTCTATAGGATCTCTATTCTTTATTGAATTCTAAAACTTGCTGCTGAGCTGGAAATAAATATTCTCTGTTTCCTAACCCTGTTGACTTTGCACTGTTGACTCCAGATGGGGCCTGGATCTCTTTCAACTGGCATAAATACTTGTGTGGAAAACTCCTGCTGCTCTTCCCCACCCCTCCACCCCAAATATGAACATTAATATTGGTTACAATTGCTCTTATCTTTGGGAAGACTATATTTAAATGTTATTATTGCTATACAGATAGACCTCAACTTACGACCACAATTGAGCCCAAAATTTATGTTTCTAAGTGAGAAATTTGTTGAGTTTTGCCTCATTTTATATCTTTTCTTGCCAAATTTGTTAAGTGAATCACTGCAGTTCTTAAATTAGTAACACAGTTGTTAAGTAAATCTGGTTTCCCCATTGACTTTGCTTGTCAGAAGGTTGTAAAAGGGAATCACATGACCCCAGGACACTGCAACAGGGGTGAAATGCTCCCGGTTCGGACCGGATCGCCCGATCCGGTAGCGATGGTGGCGGGTGTTTCAGAGAACCGGTAGCAAAAATTCCTGCGCCCCCACCCCCGCCATGCCCAGCTGAGTCGCACGATCATCAGAGGCTTTTTTTTAAAAACTTTTCAAAACATTTTTTCTACAACCTCTTCCGCTGAAAAAATGCTTTTAAAAGTAAAAAAAAAAAGCCTCTGATGATCATGCAGCTCAGCTGGGATCGTCAGAGGCTTTTCAAAGCATTTCTTTTTGCAACCTCGTCGGCCGAAGAGGTTGTAGAAAAAATGCTTTGAAAAGTTTAAAAAAAAAAAGTTGGCCATGCCCATCCAGTCACATTACCTCCCCCCACAAAGCCACGCCCACAGAACCGGTAGTAACAAATTTTACATTTCACCCCTGCACTGCAGCCATCATAAATGTGAGTCATTTATCAAGTCGAGGACTACCTGTATGGCCAAACAAGACATGAAATTGCTTTTGGTATGTTGACAAGGATTTCTGGCTCCACAGCCTAGCTGTCTAAATGGGCTTGAATATAAAGCTTGTCTTTGTAGCCACAGTAATATGTTCTGAGTCCAGAGCAAAGTATGTTGATATAAAAACTGCCCTCACAGTCGACCTTACAATTCTTCACCAATGAAGCTGGTCTTTGTTGTTGTCTTATCCCCCCACTGATACTTTCAAGACATTGAAGGGGGGGTCTCCCCTTGGGGGTCTCCTGGCCAGCATTTCATTTCCTTTTTGATGTCACCTGTTGTTGGAAAAAAACAATCCCCAATTGCTTTCCTTAAAGTTCAGGTGGGGCAGGTTGAAGGCTCAAACTGTCTTTTTATATAATGTAGGTATTTTGCATTTATTTATAATATTTTGTTCACCTTGGAAATTAAAGAGATTAAGGGACAGGAGAGGAATAGGTTCTGAGAAATGCATAAAGGGAATCTGACCATCAGAAGTAGATTTCTGAGATGCCTTTTCTTCATCCAGTCAAAGCAAGATGTGTCTTATTGCTCAATCTGGAAATACAATCTGGATAGTAATTCCGTCTTCCTACTCCTAATGATTGACGGTTCAAGCCTTGTAATAGGAAATGTAAAAGGAAGAAGCTCATGCTTCTGATACTCTATCCTGAGGCCCTGCAATCCATAGACTTAGTTCTCTTTTGGTTCTCAACTGGAAAACCCTCATGCCTTCACACTGATAGGATTCAATTGGAGGGCAAAACTGTCCCTGCTAAAATGAGATTGCTGCTCAACAAAGCCTGCATTGCTACTCTGATGCTGTTGGAGTTTTGTCCTGTGGTGGTGGTGTGATGGTGGTCGCCATTTTTGGCCAGTGGGAGAACTACACATTAACTACCGTTTAGGGGCACTCTTCACTGGTTCAGCCACTTCTGCATAGCCAGATGGCATGGGCTGTGAAGGACCTGAGTATGAACCCATAACTATAATGGAAGAAGGTTGGTCAGAGAAAGAAATTGGAAAACTTTTGAAGTTTCAGTCATTTGTAAAAACCAGTGAGTCTTTGTTCACCTTTCACATGAAAACAGCTGGGGTCTAGTTTTGGGGCTCAAATTTAATTTTTAATTCCTTTTGATCCTTTGAAGGTCATACCAAATGTGTGGAAACTCTTCTGTCCAATGGAGTCAGTATTGACCATAACATAAAGCATCTTGGAACTCCACTGTATGTCGCTTGTGAGAATCAACAGTTGAAATGTGCCAAAAAGTTACTTGAGTCAGGTAATTCAATAAAAGATATATAATATCAACAAATCATTTTTCATGCCTGAAAATGTCTATGGGTAGAGGACAGAGGCATTAATGGGAATAGCTCTGGGAGGTCAATAGTATTTGTAGATTGTATTTTGATAGAGAGGGAAGGGTATGGTGACTAGGGCAGTACACCACTACAACATTCCTGTGTCTCTCTTCAATTGGTCCACCCAGGCACCTTCCCTCTTAATTTAGTAATATAAGTCATGCTTGAAGAGAAGAAGATGAGCCATATTGGATAAAACTAAAGCCTCAGTTAATTCTAGAGCCTTGGTAGTACAGTGGTTTAAGGCACCCTGTTATTAAGCTGGTTATTAAGACCAGCTGCCTGCAATTACTGCAGGGTTCGAATCTCGCCAAGGCTCAAGGTTGACTCAGCCTTCCATCCTTTCTAAGGTAGGTAAATTGAGGACCCAGTTGTGGGGGCAATAAGCTGACTTTGTATAAAAATATACAAAAGTATGAAGGCTATTGCTGAGCACATTATAAGCCGCCCTGAGTCTTCAGAGAAGGGCGGCATATAAATCAAATTAAAAAAAAAAAATTCAGCCTTCTTCCATAATGGCTAACCACAGGTACTTAGGGGAAGCTCAGGAGCAGGAAGAATACAGCAAGAGGGAATGCATCTCTCTTACTCATGTTTTTCAGAATACTGCTCTTTGGTATTAGAAGTAATAGTCATGTTCCTAATATTTATTAGCTGTCTTCATCCTTTCATTAATGTGTATAACCTTCTTTTAAAAGACATTTCTATTAGTGACTAACATATCTTGCTTTGTTCCTCATATTGATTTAAAACTACAGTGAACAAATCCACAATGAACTCATGGTGAAGTAGCAGATTCCTATAAGGTTATCAAGAAGCTTAACCAAATATAATTGCCAAAACACAGTGGCTTCTAGTTCTTTTTATTTCGTCAGTTTGGCTGGGAACCCTGACAAGATATATGTCTGGAGGCCGTGCGGATCTGGATGGGGAGGAACAGGCTCAGGCTCAACCCATCCAAGACCGAGTGGCTGTGGTTTCCAACGTCCCGATATAGTCAGTTGACGCCATTGCTGACTATTGGGGGTGAATTGCTGGCCCCCACAGAGAGGGCTCGCAACTTGGGCTTCCTCCTGGATTCACGGCTGTCTTTAGAAGAGCACTTGACGGCCGTGAACGGGAGGATTTTTCATCAGGTTTGCCTGATTCGCCAGTTGCATCCCTTTCTGGATCGGGACTCCCTACACACAGTCACTCATGCCCTCGTCACCTCCCGCCTGGACTATTGTAACGCTCTCTACATGGGGCTCCCCTTGAGGAGCACCCGGAGGCTCCAACTGGCGCAGAGTACGGCCGCGCGGGTATTTATGGGAGCAACATGGCGCTCCCTTGTGACACCTCTCCTGGGCGAGCTGCACTGGCTCCCGGTGGTGTTCCGGGTGCGCTTCAAGGTTTTGGTTACCACCTTTAGAGCACTCCATGGCTTAGGACCTGGTTATTTACAGGACCGCCTACTACCACAAACAGCCTCCCACTGGCCGGTACGCTCCCATAGAGAGGGGCTCCTCCAGGTGCCGTCAGCCAAGCAGTGTTGACTGGCGGCCCCCAGGGGGAGGGCCTTCTCTGTGGGGGCACCCACTATCTGGAACGAGCTCCCCCCGGAGATACGGAGGATCCCGGATCTGCGCATTTTCCGCCGTGCACTTAAGACCCTCCTATTCCAGCAAGCCGGCCTGGCCTAATTTTCTCCCCCTTTTTAAAAATTTTAAATTGAAATTTTAATTTGTTTTAAATTATTGGGATTTTTAATTGTCTTGGGCTAAATTATTTAATTTGGTTTTAATTGTGTTTCTAACTTTTGTATTTATGTATTTTATTCTGTGCCTGTTCACCGCCCTGAGTCCTTCGGGAGTAGGGCGGTATATAAATTTAATAAAACAAAACATAAACAAACAAACATATTCCTGCACAGTAATGAATTTTCCTCTGTAGATTTATTTACAAAAAATTATATGCCGCCTACTCAGTAGATTATATAAATTAGGGGTGTCAAAATGACAGGCTGTGAGCTGGATGTGTCACATGCAGGCCACGTCCACCCCAGCTCCGCAAAGGGAAAACGTCATGTGATGGCAACGTGACGCAAGTTTGACACCCATGGTATAAACCAGTGATGGCTAACCTTTTTGCCATTGAGTGCCAAAAGCAGGGGGAGTGCAGGGGGGGTCATGCATGTGCATGTCCACACCCATAATTCTATGTGCCCCACTCCCTGTTCATGTGCGCACAACACCCCATGGTCCCTCCGCTTTTGGTACGCGATGGCACGGTGGGCCAGGTAGACCCCTTTTTCACCCTCCCCAGGCTCCAGAAGCTTTCTAGGAGCCTGGGGAGGGCAAAAATGGCCTTTCCCAGTCTCCGGAGGCCTTCCAGAGGCTGGAAATGGCCCGTTTCCCATGGTGGGCACAGAAGGACCGAAATTAGCTGGCCGGCACGCGCATGTGACCTGGAGCTGAGCTAGGGCAATGCTCGTGTGCCCACAGATATGGCTCCACGTGCCACAGGTGGCACGCATGCCATAGTTTCACCATCACAGGTATAAACCATATCTTCTCAGGGCCTTTTCTTCAGCAATTGTGTCTGGATTGAAGAATTTGGTTAGTTAATTTTTCATTGCAACTTTTTCCTGAAAACCTCAGCCTGAGGGAACACATGCATTGTAAACAGAAACGAATTTGGAATTATTTAAAAATGAATGAACTGTCACAGTTTCCTGCAAAAAAACCTCACTTTGCTGTTTTGCATTAAGAATACTGAGCATTCTTAATGTCCTATTTCAGATCAGTACAATTGATACATTACTTTGGCAGTAAACCTCAGCATTTAAACAGTTTAAAGCTATTTCAAATCAAGAAATGATTATTTAGGAGGCTTTATGCTCCTTTGGCAATCTATAAACTGGAAATTATTCAGATGGATCTGAGATAGCAAAAGAAAGAAATTAAGTTACTGTTTGTTTAATAGTTCTATCTCATTTGTTTTAGGCGCAAGTGCAAATAGCGGAAAAGGCCTGGATTCTCCTCTCCATATAGCTGCTCAAACCTCCAATGTCGACATGGTCCATTTGCTCATTGACTTTGGAGCAAATACTAGGGCTGTTAATGCAGAAGGCAAAAAGCCAATAGAGCTGGTTCCAGCCAACAGTGCACTAATGCAGATATTTCTGCAGAGAGAAGGTGCCCATTAACCTTTGTTTCTTTCACACGCAGAGTACATTATGTTAAGAACCTGAGGCATGCTTTGAATGGACATATCTGTATCATATTGTTAACTCTTATCAATATGCCAGAATGTGCTCTTATCACATACAATATTGCTAATATTTCCTCTAACTTGCTAATGCCATAATGTGGGTGCAACCTTATAATAGTCAAAGGGAATGCACATGGAGATAGATCCAATTACTTCTTGTGAGACATAGATTTCAGACAAAAGGAAGAATGGATTTTTTCCAAAGCTGAAGTTTCAGTTTTGATATTGTTACAATCATAGTTCACATTGTAGATTTTTATAAACATATTGAGTTCAACAGGAAAATGCAAAAAAGAAGGAAAACTTTGTAGCTAGAATGTGTATGTGTTACACATATTGCTGGATATATCTTCAGCAGGAAACTGGTTCATAATATATTTCTAGCTAGAATACCTTTATTCTCAGTAAATGTGTACCCATGCGTGATTGTACACATTATTATACTGTGTACAAAACCAAGACACAAAGTGACCCAAGATTTGTAAAAAATTTGTTCTACTATAGTAAATTGTTTTGACTGGTACTGTGACAGGATTGTTTAATTCCAAATTAAAACAAAAATTATTATATGGTACTGTTGGAAGAAATTTCCCTGGTTTGTTCCCAGCTGGGAAGCAGTCACTGATGCTGAGAAGAAATAGATGTGGAAGCAGCTGCCAGAAAAGGGATCCTTTAATTCACGAAGGCAAGAAAAGTAGTGAACACAGCTCAAGCATTCCTGGCTTGCAAGCAGACTTGGAAGTGTGACTCTGAGCCCTTTATTTTTAATTCCCCTTTGAAGCTCCTGCAGCTTGATGGGTTTATTTGTGTGCCTCTAGTTAAAGTTAAAGTGATTGCCCTGGATCCCATCTTCCTTCCTTAATGGGTTAATCCTGTTCCTGGGGCTTTATCTTTCCTATCCTGGGGGTTAATTCTGCCAGGAAAGATGAAAAGGGGAGTTCCAGGTGAGTTATTTTTAATCTGATTCCCTTTATCTTAATGCCTCTATTTAGCTCTGTTAGCAGGGCTGCTCTATGTTTTTCTTTCAGCTGGTGCTTCTTGGTTTTCTTAAAGGGGGAAGGGCTGGCTTGAGTCTCTTGGCACTGTTTTCTGAGGTTTCTGGTGCTATGAGGTTCTTGGCACTGTCCCCCTAGGGTACACTTCCCACAATATCTTCTGCAATCTGTATGGTACTATATTGCTGTGACTGCTTTAAAGGTTACATGAATCTCACCATTGGCACAGATTTAAAAGCTTGATTAGTTATCTATTTTAAACTGCTTTTTGTGACTGATTAACTTTAATCTTCAACAGTTATCCTAGATTAGGATAAACAAACTAACAATAATTAAGTATGTTATAGTTTGGAATGTTCTGCTTCTTATAGCCAGTTGAGAAGTAAATGTTTTCTTTAATTATTGTTATTCTGGATTGCAAGGAACTAAAACTAGTTTGAATTCTTTAGAAAACAGATTTTAAGATTATTCTTGTGTGTTTTGTTTTGTTTTGTTTGGCATTTTTTTCTTTAGGGCCATTCTCCTTGATGCAGTTATGTCGCCTGTGCATCCGGAGTTACTTGGGAGTCAAAAAGAAAAAGAGAATTAGTGAACTTATGTTACCAGATGAGCTAAAGAAGTTTCTTTTATATGTATAAAAAGTGTTATATTCCTTGCTGATACATACTGTGCAAGTTTTACTTCCTAGCAAAATTGTTTGTACAATTTACATTCCAAATATTCGATCAGGATTTTCAATAGGGCTAGTTTGTTTACCCCTGCATATTTTAATTGTTAGTTCCTATTTGGACATTAACTAAATTTAAGAACTAAATTAAAAAGAAGTAAAGATCTTGTAGCAGAATTTCAATTCCATATAGCTGATTATCTGAGGTGTGTTATAAATGCTTCTCTCGTAAATAGAAGATGCCAAGCATATACAATATTGTGTTCTGTTATTATTAACAATTTTCTGTGATATGGTCCCACAACTAATCAACAAAGTATTATTGTTGTTATTATCATTAACAGTTTTCAGGAAATTACATTGTTTAACAAAGACTGGCAGTGTGATGTTTGTAAGAACTGGTATGGGCACAAACACTCTCCATGGCATGTTTGGATTTCTTGACTAATTAAAATACATAAAAAGGGAAAGTTAGGTAAGTTTCATTGAGTTTGGGTCAACAACAACAAAAATTTATTATTACAGTCTTAGACCAGGGACCAGAACAAATAAAAGCTCTCAGTATATATACACTTAAAAATTCTAGTATAAAATAATAAATAACAACTGAAATCTATAATAAAATACAGTGTCAATTATACATATGATTGCAACTATATGATAGTTGCAATCCCTAAACTGTGTGGCCTGTTGTAGATTCAACGCTAAACGGGAAATGACTAAGCAGCGCAAAGGGTTTGCCACAATTGTTATATAACATCGCTATGGTGGAGAAGACACATCTTTGTGATGAATCCCCAGTGCTGCTGCGCAGAATCTAGCCACCTGGGCTGTAGTTTTGGACTGTTCATCCTTAAGCAACCACTGAAGATAGGTAGTGTTGGAATGGCCAAGATACCTAGCAGTTTTGGCAGAATATGTTTTTTCCTAATTTCCGTATAAAAGGAACATCTAAGGAGCATGTGTCCCACAGTCTCCACTCTCCTGAGCCACAGGGACAGAGTCTTTCCGTGAACAATATCCTTTTATACTTGCCATATAGGATGGCCGATGGAAGCCCATGGCACCGTGTGAGTGCAAATGCTTTCCCATAGTTTGCTGACTCCAACTGACTAAGATAGCTGGCAGGAAGAACAACACATCTAATGACATCTGGAGCGAGAAACAACGGAGGTTTCCCTAAGTCCGCCTGCCTCTCGATGTCCTCCACCCTTTGTCGCAAGGTTTGTCTTGCTAGATCCTAGTCCATCTTGAGTATTAAAGCTGGGGAGAAGCCTAGTTTGGCAAGGATGGACTCGACAGCCTTGATCCATGGTGAAGAGAATTTGTCTTGGAGAATTAATGGAGCAAGACCTTGCGAAAAGAAGTTAAGCTTTAGCCAGAGATTTAAGAACGCTATACAGATTCTTGCTTTGACTTTTGTCAATCCTGTTTCCAGGCACAGAAGTACATTTGAGACACAACGTGGCATCTGGAGAATTGATCTAATGAATTTTGATTGAACTATTTCTAATGATGCAAAACATGAAGCTGATGGTCCGAGCAAGGTCCATAAAGAAGTTGTGCTAGTGACTTGGCCAGAAAAAGCTTAATTGCAGCAGGGACATAATATCTTCCCTTTGTGCGTAAAAATTTAAGAATGATGCTCGCTGATCTTTGGCCCAAGGCAGCTGCATATTCTCCATGTGCTTTTCTTGAATGATTGGCCTGAATGACCACCCCCAGGTATTTGAAGGTGGTTACCTGCACTATTTTGTGGCCATTTAGGTACCATGAATAAAGTTTTGGCCTTTTAGCAGAGGCCATGATCTTTGTTTTCTCATAATTTATATCCAGTTTATTGTAATTACAGTACTGGAGAAGGGCTCACAAGGCTCTTTTAAAGCCTACTGGTGTCCTGGAGAGGATCACAGCGTCATCTGCATAGAGCAGGAGGGCGATGCTTTGGTCACCTATTTTTGGGAGATTATTTGGTTTGCTTAGCCATTTTACCATGTCGTTTATGTAAAAGGTGAAAAGCAGGGGGGCCCAAATGCACCCCTGTTTAACCCCCTTTTGAGTTTTAACTGACTTTGAGAGGGACCCTTGCATATTACACCTCACCTTGAGGGATGTTTTAGTATGTAGGGCACATAATAGATGAAGAAGCCTGTGGTCAATTGAGGCAGTTTCCAACTTCTCCCATAGTTTAGTCCTGGTAACCGTATCAAAGGCTGCCTTGAGATCTACAGTTGCAAGAAAAAGTATGTGAACCCCTTGGGATTACGAGGAGTTTTGCATGAATTGGTCATAAAATGTGCTCTGAACTTCATCTAAGTCACAACAATAGAAAAACACAGTCTGCTTAAAATAATACTACACAAACATTAAATGTTGCCATGGTTTAATTGAACATAACATGTAAACATTCACAGTGCAGGGAGGAAAAAGTATGTGAACCTTTGGACTTAATAACTGGTTAACCCTCCTTTGGCAGCAATAACCTCAACCAAACATTTCCTGTAGTTGCAGATCAGACCTGCACAACGATCTGGAGTAATTTTGGACCACTCCTCTTCACAAAACTGTTCCAGTGTAGCAATATTCTTGGGACGTCTGGTGTGAATCGCTCTCTTAAGGTCATGCCACAGCATTTCAATCGGGTTGAGGTCAGGACTCTGACTGGGCCACTCCAGAAAGCATATTCTGTGCTGTTGAAACCATTTTTTTGTTGAATTACTTGTATGCTTTGGGTCATTGTCCTGTTGCATCACCCATCCTCTGCGGAGCTTCAGTTGGCGGACAGATGGTCATACGTTTTCCTGCAAAATGTCTTGATAAACTCTGGAATTCATTTTCCCATCAATGACAACAATCTGTCCAGGCCCTGAGGCAGCAAAGCAGCCCCAAACCATGATGCTCCCTCCGCCATGTTTTACAGTGGGGATGAGGTTTTAATGTTGGTGTGCTGTGCCTTTTTTTCTCCACACATAATGTTGTGTGTTCTTCCCAGACAACTCAATGTTGGTTTCATCTGTCCACAGTATATTTTGCCAGTAGTGCTGTGGAACATCCAGGTGCTCTTTTGCAAACTTCAAACGTGCTGCAATTTTTTTTTGGGACAGCAATGGCTTCCTCCATGGTGTCGTCCCATGTACTCCATTCTTGTTTAATGTTTTCTTTATTGTAGATGTGTCAACAAAAATGTTAGCATGTGCCAGAGATTTCTGTAGGTCTTTAGCTGACACTCTAGGATTCTTCTTTACCTCATGAAGCATTCTGCGCTGTGCTCTTGCAGTCATTTTTACAGGACGACCACACCTAGGGAGAGTAGCAACAGTGCTAAACTTTCTCCATTTGTAGACAGTCTGTCTTACCGTGGACACATGAACATCAAGGCTTTTGGAGATACTTTTGTACACATACTTTTTCTTTCAACTGTATAAAACTGGCGTATAATGATACAGGTCTATTTGATATGTATTTTTCAATCAGATGATGATGAACTAAGCAATGATCTGTGGTGCCTCTCCCCTCTCTAAACCCGGCTTGTTCTTCAGCGATCAAATTCTCAAGATCCAGCCACTCCTTTAGTTTATCTTGGAGGTGTTTGGCATAAAGTTTGCTGATTATGTTTAGCAGATTTATTGGTCTGTAATTGGCAGGGTCATCTCTCTTTCCCTTTTTAAAAATTGGGACAACAATTGCCAAGTCCCAATCTTCTGGGACATAGCCAGTGGAGTCGATATAAATGAATAGCGCTGCCAGAACTGGTATCCACCACTCCAAATTGTTCTTTAGTAATTCAGTGGTAATGAAGTCAGCTCCTGGGGCCTTCCCAGTCCTGAGTTGGCCAATGAGCGATTTGATTTCGGACTCTGAAATCAGGGGCCATTCAGGTAAGTCCTTCATTGTATACCTTACACTCTCGCTGGAGGGGTCTTCATACATTCTCTGAAAGTGAAGATTCCAGGTTGTAGGAGGTATATGAATATCTAATGGGGTATGAATTCTATCAGAATGACTAGCTATTAGACGCCAGAATAAAGAATTTTTTTTTGCTTTGCTGCCACAATAAGTTGTTCCCAGGAGGACCTTGTGTCGTCTCTTCTTAAGAGCAATCAGTTGCTTATATTGTTTTTTGAGAGTAATAAGATGTTTAAGACTTATTTTATTACCATTCCCAGTCTCGCTTTTGTACAACTTATAAACCAAGGTTAGAGCTTTCTTGGCTTCTATACAATCCTTGTCAAACCATGGTTTGGAGGCGATACAGGGCCTCTTAGCTGATAGGTTCCAGTCATGTACTACCGTGTTTTCCCAAAAATAAGACCCTGTCTTATATTTTTGTGAACCCTGAAATAAGCACTTGGCCTTATTGCCATGCACTCAAATGCCCAATTGAACTAATTATCAGGGGATGTCTTATTTTGGGGAAAACAGGGTAGTAATGGTTGTAACTTATGAACTATGTTTATATAGTTCTAGTAAATCTTGGGAGGGGTTGGCTGTAAAAAAGACTGGGTCATTGACCTGTAATTAAAAAAACTGAAAAGAAATTTAGTATGCTATAAGATAACAGACTATAGCATCATCTTTGTTTATAAGAAAGCTTTCTTTACACAGACATTTTTAGAAAATAATGTCTAGCGCAATTCTTTATTTAAAATTATTCCCATCCACTCATTATAGAATTACAAAATAAATATGGATGGGCCAGAGCAGTTGGGAAAACTAAAAATGGTTGCTTCAAAGGATTTCATTGGTTTACCATGTGGTAAATGGGTGTTTTATGTCCACATAAGCCATTTTGTAAAGAACACATGAAATATGTTCTGTAGAAGCAGATATCCAATCAGACTCTTATAAAAGTAACTGCTAGAACATGGACCAGTAGAATTCTGTCAATCTCTTATTGAGTTTTTGAGAGAATTCTTGAGGAAAATATAATGAAATAACTATAAACTGCAATCCAGAGCTCAAAAAACTTTGTTCTTCTGCATTAAAAAAAATCAATTACTTTTTTTCCCCTTTTACATCAAAACAGAAAAGATTACTTAGACTCAATCAAGTACTGGGAATGAATGCTGCCTGCTGGTGTTCTGAATCTCATACTGTTTATTTCAAGGGTGCCACAGATAATGGGGTTAAAAGATGGGTGGATTCACAGGGGTTGGGTTTAAGGTACAATTGGAATTATTAGCAAATTGAACAGAAAATGGAGCGGTAGTCAAACAAGGCAATTTATATATCAAATTGCCAAGATGTTAAACCATGTGAAAAGATGTTGCTGTCAGACCTAATGACTGATAAAAAGTGTTAGAAAACTTCAGGTGCAAGTCTTTTATGTTCTATGAACTACAAGGGTATCAAGAATAGGTCTTGTAAATGTGAGGCAAATTAAGGAGTTTTCTGAACATTCAGGATTTTCTGCAAAGAGAGGTAGGGATGGTTAATAAAGTTTATTCTACAGTTATTTCACATTCTGCATGCAGAGATTGTGATTTTGAAATGCTCAACAAAATATTTCATGATGCATATGTCCTAATATGCATTATTATTATGCATATTATGACACAATAGATATCTGAAATAAGGCAGATATCTGAAATAACAATTTCTCAGGAGCAACTGATAAGGAGGTCTGCTTAAAGGCATACACACAAAATTGTGTGTTGTCTGTAATTGGCTGGCCTTAGTGTAATGGGTGAGAGAATCTCTCATATTTTGTTACTACCAGTTCTGTGGGCATGGCTTGGTGGGGAGTAATGTGACTGGGTGGGCGTGGCCAACTTTTTTTTTTTACTTTTAAAACCATTTTTTCTACAACCTCTTCAGCCAAAGAGGTTGTAAAAAAAATGCTTTTAAAAGTCTCTGATGATCCCAGCTGAGTTTCCTGATCATCAGAGGCTTTTGTTTTCTTTTAAAAGCCTCTGACTATCCCAGCTGAGTTGCCTGATCAGCAGAGGCTTTTCTCTCTTTTAAAAGCCTCTGACGATCCCAGCTGAATTGCCTGATCGGCAGAGGCTTTTTTTTCTTTTAAAAATATTTTTTCTACAACCTCTTCGGCCAAAAAAATGCTTTTAAAAGCCTCTAACAATCCCAGGTGAGCCGTGCGATCACCAGAGGCTTTTTTTTTACTTTTAAAAGCATTTTTTCTACAACCTCTTCAGCCAAAAAAATGCTGTTAAATTTTTTTTAAAAAAAGCCTCTGATGATTGCATGGCTCAGCTGGGCATGGGGGATGCAGGGATGTTTGCTACCGGTTCTCCGAACCACCCACTTTCATTGCTACCGGATTGGTTTGTTTCAATAAATTTATATTTTTGCCTACTTCATAACTGTAATTTTGGGCAGCTAAGATGCTTGTGAAATCTTTTATCTCTATTATGAATTAAAATCCTACTTTCTACATGCATTTACTGAAAAATATTCCAAATTATAACCACAAGATGGCAATCTTCCACCAGCTTTGCTGCAGACTCAATCTATGTGTCCAGTAATATTGCACTCAGATTAAATAAAATGCTTTCAGAAGTGATAATGTAAACTTTTCTGCTTTGGTGATCAGCAGACTTCTCAGAGTTCAAGTACAAGTGGAAAAATACCAGTGAAAGTGAAAGCTTGTTCAACAGAGAAAACTCTTCCAAAGTATACTAGTATCAGACTCAAGTTATGTCTACTCAGAAAAAAAATTCTACTGAATTCAGTGGATTTAAACTCTAATGAACAGGCAAAGAACTGGAAAATGAAGACTGGAGTTTGATACCTTAATTTAACTAACCAGTGATAAAAACATGCTTTTTAAATCAAGAATACTGCAATTCTATCCTTAGTTTTATATTCTTAAAATGTAGAGCATACCATTACAGATGACTTTTCACAGGACACAGACACATTAAAATATCTAGTGTAGCTAGAGCAGTAGTGGGATTCTACCGGTTCGCACCAGTTTGGTAGAACCGGTTGTTAAGTAGTTAAATAGTTAAGCAGTTCGGAGAACCAGTTGTTAAAAGAAATCATCTTGTGTTTTTTTCCACTTTACAGGGTTAATCCTATAAGGAATTACAACATTTGGTGTTGTTTCCTAGCCTAATCTTTATTGCCCTGCTTACAGAAACTGCCTCTCCGGTAGTATGCCTAGACTTACTGTCACTTCCTGTTCCAGAGGTTCTGGGAGGTTTTTTTTTGCTTGACTTTCTTAAAGGGGAAGGGTTGTTTTATGCTTTTTACACTGCTGTTGGGAGGAAATACTCCCCTGTTGGAGTTCTTCCAGCCAGGGTGCAATGATCAGCACTTTGAAGAAATAATTGAATAACGAAGCAGAAACTTTTAATGCAAGGAACCAAGATGAGTGACATTCAGCAAGGCTTCTTGGCTAGCTAGAAAGATTGACATTCAAATGTGAGTTTACATACCCTTTCTGACTTTTAGTCTAAAACTGGCTTTTGGTGAAGTTTAATTCTGTGCTTGGTGATGTTTAATCCTGTGTTTAGTGATGGGATAATTTTCCCTATTCAGCTTTGTTTGGAAGGAAAAATGTTAATCTCTGTTCCTGAAAATAAGCAGCTTTGGAAATCTGACTAGTTCTGTATCTATTTGTTCTGGTAATTGGTTTAACAAGCAACAGATACTCTGTTTGCTCCTTTGCTTCATTCTGGAGAGTTTAAATGACCTCTCTGCTAAAGGGTTTCACTTTATGAGCAAGAGTTGGCTGCTGATAGTTATCATTGCATTTTAACTATTTTAATTCCTCAAGGTGCTCTTGCACCTTCCCTGATATGTAACTCCAGTTTGCAGGTATTTCTAATCTAATGATTGATATTTAGGGCAGCTTTTTGCAAGCAAAGAAGCTTTTTGTATTTTTGTACAGGTAATCCTTGACTTACAACAGTTATAATGGCACTGGAAAAAGTGATTTATGACCGTTTTTCACACTTATGACCATTGCAGCAGACTGTCATTAGGGCAAAAAAGCGATGCCACATGACCACCTGGCCACGCCCACCCAGTCACATGAAGCACCACAGTTGTGAAATGAGTGACACGGTTGTTAAGAATGCTGCAACAGGCATAAATGATGACCAGTCATAAGTGCGAGGACCAGTCAAAAGTGCGAGGACCTTCAGAAATCACTTTTTTCAGCCCTCTGGGTAGTCCTTTTGTGCATAGGGACTACTCAGAGGGGTGAAAAAGTTACTTTTGACTGGTCCTCGCGCTTTTGACCAGTCCTCGCACTTACGACTGTCCTCACATTTTACGTTTTTTGCCCTATCTTGTCACCATGGTGAAGAGAAGCAGTTGTGAAATGAGTGACACCGTTGTTAAGAATGCTACAATGGGGGGGCTTCCGGTTTGGTCTCCGTCGCTGTCAGATGGTCCCTTGGGACCGCCAGCCCCGTCACCCGTAAAAAGCCGCCTTCACAGCTGAAAGGTGGCTCGAAAAACTCCATTTCCATAAGGAAATGTGAGATAGAGCAGGCAAGGGCAGGTAGAGCCCTCTGCGAAGTCCCCAGAGTTTTTCTTTTACTCTTGGGGACGAAGCAGGATGAGGCTCCCTATTTCCTTCACCGCTGCTCCGGGCTTCGGGAGACCTCTGCCTTTTGCAGAGCCAGGCAACGTGACCAAGCCTCTTAACGAAAATCAACAGATGGTTTAATTAAAGAGGACGAGATTTGGACTTGGATCCCTAAATTGCAAGTATTTTTAACGATTTTACAAGCGTTTTTAAGTGAAGGAAAAAAAAGTTTAAAATGGCGACTGCTGAGGCTTGAGAAGAAGAAGAAAGCCGAAAGTGAAAGTCCTTCCGTAACAAGCTACAAAGTAGCGGAATAAACAGTGCTGGCTAGAATCTAGAAGAAAAATATCTCTTTTAAGTTTCTTTTTTCTTGGAGATTTGTACTTGATCTTGTTTGGGGAGAAGTTTTCTTTCTTTAAAAAGAGTTTGTTTGTGTGGCAGGATGGCATTAAAACTAATAAAGCCTGACAAACAAGCAGTGGGGGGGGGGTGTTCCCCCATTCACAATTATGTGAACAAGTTTCAAGCTTACAGACTCAGAAGAATGGCTTTAATTTAAAAGAATTTGTCCTGGAGAAAATGGCAAGATATCACGAGACTGTGAACCAGAATTTTGAAAAATTTAGGCAGGAAATTAAAGAATTGATACAACTAAAGTATGATAATTTGCAACGAAAGATTGTAACAGTGACTAATGCTTTTTCAGAAATAGTTATAAAGATGGATACAAATATCAAGTTATTAGAGTCTAAAATGGAGGAAGTTGATGATAAGATTTATAATTTGGACAATAAAATACAAAGAATTGAAAATGATTTGATAAATATTCAAGACAATAGTTTAGAAGTAAAGTCTAAAAAGGAAGCTGGTCACGAGACTTACAATGCAGAAGATATAAAGCAAGGGATTGAAAAAGAAGTTACAATGATGCAATACAGGCTCACGGAATTTGCGGTTAGAATGAGAGGGTTACAGGAAAATAATAGAGATGATTTAAGAAAAATATCTGCTCAAGTTCTGGCCGGGATTTTAAAGATTCACCCTGAGGAGGTATCTTGTAAGATTAACAAGGCCTATAGAGTAAATTCTTGGATTGCAAAGCAAAGGCAATTGCCTAGAGATGTGGTGATTTACTTTACAGATAAAGAAATAAGAAATGATATTGTGCAGAAATTCTTTAATTCTACTCTACAATTGTATGGAAGAAAGATCTGGATATATAAAGAGTTGCCGCCCAAGATGTTAAAAGATAGAAAGAAATTTGGATTTTTGGTGGCTGAGCTAAAGAAACAAAACATCTCATTCAGGTGGGACATTCCAGTTGGCATAATATTGAGATATCAAGGAGAAAGATATCAACTAAATACTGTTGAAAAAGCGGAAGAATTTTACTACAAGGTTCTTAAAAAGCAAAATCAACAAGAGATAGAAATTCAGGATAAGCAGAAGGAGGTGGAAGTAATGGAAAAACAACAAGTTACAGAGGTTTTTGTAGATGAGCCACTTCTGGATTCTCCTTCAGAGGTCTCAGCTGGACTATTTATAAATACAAGAGAGGCGGCTCTGGATTCTAATGTGATGACTTATCAAGTTACAGACCAGCATGGAAATCAATCAGTTGATATACAACTTATAGAACCAGAATGGAGATTTAAGCCACAAAAGCAAAACCAACAAGATCAAGTTATAGATCAGCATGAAAACCAAACAGTTGATATACAATTTATAGAAAGGAAATGAGGATGGAGATCTAACCCACAAAAAGTCAAGAAAAGAAGAAGCAGGTCTCACAAAAACAAAAACTTTTAAACTAAACAACAGTGTAATGCCAGTTATCAAAGAGATGATTGAATATATGAAAAGATAGCTGAGGCAAAGTATTGGTTTATATTATCTTGAGGCGAGTGACAGACCTCTGCAATGCTGTAGTTTTGGGATGTGAAAAGGGCCTTAAACTGAATGGATTGGAACAATCTTTTTTTGGATTCTTTGACAAATGCACTACGTTTATGCTGAGTTACAAGGCAAGAGAGTTATGGGATTGGGGCACGCAGATGATCTGATTGTTACCCTATTACGGTGGTTGGAATTAATAATTTAGATGAAAGACACTACTATAGACATTATATGGAATACAAATATAAAGTCACTCGGGTGATTTTTTTTTTGTTTTTTTTTTAGAAGATATTTGCTATTGATGGGGGCAGATGGTAATTGAAGATACCGAACATACTGTTGGAATTAGGATGTGATGTTACCCTAACATGGGTGATGGAGTTTACAATCCAGCTGAAAGACATTACAGAAGATATTATATGGATTACAAGCCTAAAGTCTTTTTAAGAGGATTTTATTTACATAAGGGAATACTTTTTAGTGGTGTGGGCAGAAGAATAAAGATATTAAGAGTTATTAAGTATGGTAGTCCTGTAGGAAAGTGGGTGGAGACAGGTTAGCTTATTGATTGTTTAGTTTAAGAAAAGGGATATTATGTTTAGATATGAATATATGTAAAAGATTTGAGTTAAGAGATATATCTATGGGGGTGGAGGAAATGGGCAGACTATGAGTTGAATTAATGTTAAATTAGGAATTATTATATAGTCTTATAGTGGAAGGTTGCTTTGAAATGTTATATTAATATACATAAAAGATTTGATTTAAGAGATATATGTATGGGGGGGAGAAAAAGGGTAGATTATGAGCAGAAATTGCTAAACTGGGAGATATAATAATATTATTATGCTAAATTAGGAGTTATTATATAATGTTATAGTAGAATGTTATTTTGAAATGTATAGTATAAGGGGGATATAATAATATTATTAGAAAGAAAGGGTCAGCATATGGGGGATGGAGCAAGGGGATGGTAAAGTATTATATAATCTGTTATGAATCTGGGTTTTATTTTGAAGAAGCCACAGGGGGAGGGGAGGGGGAGGGGGGGTTAGGGAGGAGGGGGAAAAAAAGGGGGGAAAATTTGTATTTGAAAAACTTTTTCAATAAAAAAAAAAGAATGCTACAATGGGCATAAATGATGACCAGTCATAAGTGTGAGGAATGGTCAAAAGTGCGAGGAACTGTCAGAAATCACTTTTTTCAGCCCTTTGAGTAGCCCCAATCTGCATATGGACAACCCAGAGAGCTGAAAAAGTTATTTTTGACCGGTCCTCGCACTTTTGACCAGTCCTCGCACTTATGATTGTCCTCACATTTTACGTTTTTTGCCCTATCTTGTCACCATGGTGAAGAGAAGCAGTTGTGAAATGAGTGGCATGGTTGTTAAGAATGCTGCAACAGGCATAAATGTGAGGATGGTCATAAGTGTGAGGACCAGTCAAAAGTGTGAGTACCGGTCAGAAATGACTTTTTTCAGCCCTCTGAGTAGTCCCTATACACATAGCTATGGCCACCCAGTCACATGATCAGCTAGCCATGCCCACCCGGTCACATGGCCTCCAAGCCATGCCCACCCAAATAAGCCACGCCCATAGAACCGATTGTTAAAAAAATTGAATCCCACCACTGAGCTAGAGGCAAACATAGCAGAGAGGGAGAGGAACACAATTAACCAGAATGGGTAGGTGGGAAAGACACCAATAACAGAAAAATTATATCAAGAAAATATAAATATTGCTGAACATGCTGAAATCAATTTTCTTCAAGTTTATATTCCTTTTTGTTATCTATAGTCATTACTGCCAGCAGCTAGCATTTTACATCATTTCACAGAATAATATAGATTAGTTGATTTTCTGAATGGTTACATCACTATCCACTGCCATATGTACAATACACTTGACATCTATACACGGGCTTTGATTTTATTACCAAATGAAAACTAGCTTAATTGTTTACATAATAGCTTGGAATAAATAACATTGGTTAAATGGCACATACAGTATACCTTGCATCAAGACTGTTTTGCTGCCGAAGGGACTTCTGGTTTCCTTGTCTTCGGCGACGGCGGCGCCTTTTGAAGCTCCGCCAGCCCCGCCGCCTGTAGAGCCGCTTCGCGACCCAGAAGCGGCTCGAAAACTTCAAAATCCTTAGGATTCTTGAAGCAGAGATCACAGGGCACAGGTCGAGCCCCTGTAACCCCCCAGGGAATTGTTTCTGGGGAGAGAACAGGCGCGGCTCCCTCCCAACCTGCTGAAACTCCGGGCGACGTGGGACGATTCTGCTTTCGCAGAACAAGCCGGCTGCAGGAAACTCAAAGCGAAAGAACCAGCTTTAATAAACAGCGAAACTATCTGAACCCTGAAACTAGGAAACGCAAGTATTAGCGCTTTGTTGACTTTTTAAATTGAGAAAAATGCGAACGAGTGAAAGTGCTTTAAAAAAACATGGCGCTCAGCCTCAGAGTTAATGAGCCAGCGAGTGTGGATTGGTGAAGTTATCTTGCTTTGTTACAAAGTTACCAAGTTGCTACAAAGTTGCCTTGTTTGTAATAAGAGAAACAAGTGAAAAATTTCTCCCTTTTCAATACTTGACTTTGCTTTACTTCAGCTTTTATTTGATCAAATCTGGGGGACTTTTTTAGAAGTCTTTGTGCAGGAGGGAAAGGAAAAGGAACTTCCCTCTTTAGAAAAACTAGACTACGTGGCAGGATGGCTTCAAAGAAGCAGGAAGGGAAGGCAATAGGGGGGGGATCCCCCACACACAAACATGAAACGCAGCTTCCCCCTGCTCAACAGCTACAGACTCAGAAAAAAGAATTTGATGTGGGAGATTTAAAAGAATTTATTTCTAAAACTTTGGATGATAAATTTCAAAAATCTCAACAGGAGATAGATGATAAACTTCAAAAATCACACCAGGAATTTATCCAGGAAATTAATGAAGTTAAAGATATGGTGAAACAGAACCAAAACAAGGTGACCAAAAAAATATCAGAAGTGGCATCTGGCCTGGCAGAATTTATTGGGAAAGTTGATTTTAAAGTTGAAGAACTTAAATCAGAAGTTAATGTTAAGATGAAAGACAATGATTATAAAATTGCTGATGTTGACAATAAAATGCAAAGAGTTGAAAACGAGATTGTTATGATACAATTCAGGGCAATGGAGTTTGCCATACGGCTTCGAGGAATTCGAGAGGAGGAAAGACAGGATTTGAGACAAGTTTGTTCTGAGGTCCTGGCCAAGATTATACAAGTTAATCCAGATGTGGTTTTCCACAAAATAGACAAAATTTATAGAGTTAATTCCTGGGTGGCCAGACAAAGACAATTACCTAGAGATGTGGTCATATATTTTACAGATAGAGAAATAAGAAACGATATCCTGCAAAAATCCTTTTACACTTCTGTGCAAGTGGGGGGCTCACGAATTGGAATTTATAAAGAATTACCTCCTAAAATGCTGAAAGCTAGAAAAGAATTTGGCTTTCTTGTTAAGGAATTGCAAAATTTACAGATACCTTTCCGGTGGGACGCCCCAGTTGGTATAATTTTCAGATATAAGGGAGAAAGATATCGTTTGAATACCGTGGAGAAGGCACAGCACTTCTACACTACTATTTTCAAGGAAAGAACACCATCTCCACGCACATCTACAGTTTTGGAGATTAAGGAGAGTGAAGAGAAGCAACCTCTGCAAGGCGCAGAAGGAGGTTTTTTGGATGAGCCTTTGCTGGAATCTTCTCCAATCTTGGACCCGGTTCGGATGATCGAAGTTAAGGATCAACGTATAACTCGAGCTCAATCTAAGTTACTTAAACAAAAGCAACAACAACAACAGGAAAGACAAGACAAGGAGGCAGTTAAGAGTACTGCACAAGAGATTGGAGCCATGGGGGGAGCGAGATCGAAGCTGTCGGATGACCTTCAATTATTCTGCTCTTTGCTCCAGAAAGAGGGAGATGACCTTTAAGTGTTTATCTTGGAATGTTAATGGGTTGAATTCAGCACAGAAAAGGAAGAAATTATTTACATATTTGAAACAATTTAATAATGATATAATTTGTTTACAAGAAACGCATATTACAACTCAAGATCAAAAATATTTGATAAACTCCAAACTAGGAACACATTTTATATCTTCAACTTTGCAAAAAAAGAATGGTGTGGTTATTTATGTAAATAAAAAGTTAACAGCTAAAGTTATAGAAGCAGATGAAGATGGTAGGTTTGTAGCAATTGAATTGCTTATAGCAAATAGCCAAATTCTTCTGATTGGAATTTATGCTCCCAATCAACAACAGGACTATTTCTATAAGATGTTACATACTAAAATACTGCAATGGGATTACAGATCTATCTTAATTATGGGAGACTGGAATGGAGTAATCGATTCTAAATTAGATAAAAAGAGTTTGGCAAAGTCTAGGATCAGATTACCACAGACCTTTTTTGATATGAAAGAAGATATGGAACTAAAAGATGTTTGGAGAATACATAATCCAAAAGAATTGGATTATACTTTTTTTTCTGACAGACACAGATCCTTCTCTAGGATTGACTTCATTTTGTTGACAGATGACTTACTTGTTAAGACAAAAAGAACAAAGATTTTTCCAAGAACTTTGACTGACCATAGCCCAGTATGGATAGAAATTGAGATGGATAAGGTTGAGAGACGTTCTTGGAGATTAAATGAGAATTTGTTTAGATATGAAAAAAATACAACAACTTAAAAAGCATTTGAAAGAATTTTTTGAAATTAATTTGAATAAAGGTACCCCAATTGAAATTGTGTGGGACGCAAGTAAAGCTTATATGAGAGGGGTACTTATCTACATGAACTCTAAACATAGACTGTTTCGACAAAAGAAAAGATCTGAACTGGAAATAGAAATAAAGAATAAAGAACAGTTACTTATTAAAAATCCAACAGACGAAAGAATACGTAGTGCTATAAAACTTTTGAAAGACCAATTTCAAATGCTTATGGCGGAACAAGTTGCAACAAACTTACAATATGCGAAGCACAACACATTTTGTAACGCTAATAAACCGGGCAGATGGTTGGCTTACACATTGAGGAAAAAACAAAGTATACGGACTATTGATAGTATTGATATTGGAGGGAAAGAAATTTTTCAACAAAAATTAATTAAAGAAGCTTTTGTGGACTATTATACCAAACTACATGCCAAAGAGGAGGTGCAGAATGGACTTATAGAAAAATATTTAAATGATAAAAGAGTTATAAAAATTACTGATCAACAAAAGGAAAGAATGAATTATCCTATAACAGAGGAGGAGATAATAGTAGCAATTAAACAGTTAAAAACAGCCAAAGCTCCTGGTACGGATGGTTTGACTGCAGTGTATTACAAAACTTTGCAAGCTGAAATGGTGAAACAACTCAGAGATTTATTTTGTAATATTCAACAAGGGGGTAAAATACCCCCATCATGGACAACAGCTTACATATCTTTGATACCAAAAGAACAAGTCGGTCCTAAAAAACCAGAGAACTATAGACCAATATCTCTTTTGAATACAGATTATAAAATCTATGCGAAAGTATTAGCCAACAGATTGATGCCAGTAATTCAAAAGGTGATTCATGATGATCAAGCGGGATTTATCGAGGGCAGACACATGAAGGATAATGTAAGGCAAGTAATAGATTTATTGGAATATCTTGAGAAGAATAAACAGATTCCTGCAGTGCTGGTCTTTTTGGATGCAGAGAAGGCCTTTGATAGAGTGGATTGGAATTTTCTACTAAAGACTTTAAAAAAGATGGATTTTGGGGATCAATTTATACAGGCGATTTCAGCAATTTACCAAGAGCAAAAGGCACAGATCATTATTAATGGAAGTTTGACAACAGAGTTTAAAATCGAAAAAGGAACAAGACAGGGATGTCTGTTGTCCCCACTTTTATTTATTCTAACATTAGAAGTCTTGCTAAATACAATACGGGACTCTAATATTTTGAAAGGTATAATGATTAGGCAAGAGGATTACAGAATAAAGGCATTTGCAGATGATCTGGTTGTTACCCTATCACAACCAATGGAATCAATAATCCTGATGAAGGACATTATACAAGACTATGGTAAAGTTTTAGGTTTTAGACTGAATCCAAAAAAGACTAAAATGATAGCTAAAAACATGACACAAGATCGTAAACATGAGCTTGAAAGAAGGGCAGGTTTTGAGACTGTACCTAAGGTAAAATATCTAGGAGTTCAGGTTGCAGAATCAAACATGAAATTGTTTCAAAATAACTATGAGGTGTTGTGGCGAGAGGTGCAGAAAGACATGGAGACTTGGAAAAAACTGCAGCTGTCTCTACTTGGAAGAATAGCGGCAGTTAAGATGAACATTTTGCCAAGATTTCTTTTTTTGTTTCAAATGATTCCGGTGCTTAAAAGTGATAAACAATTGAAAGTCTGGCAAACTGGACTCAATAAGTTTGTCTGGAACGAGAAAAAGCCAAGAGTGAAATTGAAAATTATGCAAGATGTTCCAGAAAGAGGAGGTCTTAAACTTCCAAACCTACAGTTATATTATGATGCAGCAGCTTTAACTTTAACAAGTGATTGGTTTGGAAGTAAAAAGGCTGGAATACTGAATGCAGAAAGTTTTGATCTTGAATTTGGATGGCATGCTTACTTATTTTATGATGACAAAGTTGATAAAGTATTTAAAAGTCATATACTTAGAGACTCTTTGATGAGAGTTTGGAAGAAGCATCGACTCAAATGGGATTATAAAATACCGCTATGGCTGGATCTTGGTCATACTTTGTGGAATACAAATATAATGTCACTCGGGGGGGTTTTATACAAAGAGGTTCTTATTACAGATGCGGGCAGATGGCAGCTGAAGACATTGCAGACACTGTTGGACGAAGGGATTAATTTAACTTGGTTACAATATAATCAATTACAATTGAGATGGAAAGAGGACCAAAAAACTGGTATTATGTTGCACGAGGAAGAATTGGTTAGACATATAAAAGAGAAAGGTCCAATGCATATCAAAAGGCTTTATAATGTTTTGTTAGAAAGGGATTCAGAAACTGAATTAGTTAAAGATTGTATGATTAAGTGGGCACAAAATTTTGAAGAACCAGTGATGTTGGAAACATGGGAAAAAATTTGGGTTCAGAATGTTAAATTTACACAGTCGCAGAATTTGAGGGAAAATTTCTATAAAATGTTTTATAGATGGCATTTAGATCCCAAAAAGTTGTCATGTATGTACCCTAATGTTCAGCCAAAATGTTGGAGATGTGAATGTTTGGATGCTACGTATTATCATGTTTGGTGGACCTGTAGGAAAGTTAAGGCTTTTTGGATAAAAATTTGGTGGGTCATGCAGAATGTTTTGAAGAAAAAAATCCAATTCTCTCCACAATTGTTTTTATTGGGTATAGTTAAGGGTTTTACATTGGGTGAAACAAAATTGATATTGTATATGATAACAGCAGCAAGATTGTTGATAGGTAAATACTGGAAGAATGAAGCTTTGCCCACTATCGAGAAATGGACTTTGAAGATGGCCAGTTTTGCAGAGATGGCGAAGATTTCAGCATACTTAAAAGATTGTTCACAAGAGACTTATGAATGGGAATGGAAAAGGTGGATAGAATATGTTCAGAACAAATATCAAACTAGAAAGTATCAAATAGCTTTTATTTAAAAATAATGTATTAGAAATATTTTAATGTAATGAGGTAAAGAGAAAAATTATACAGGGGAGGGAGGGGTTCAAGTTTATATATAAGTGTTATATTAAGGGTTTTTGTTTTTTTTTTGGTTGTTTTTCTTGTACCAGTTATGAGTATATTATAGGGAAGTCTGGGGGGAGGGGAGGGTTAGGGAGGGTTAGGGAGGTTGGGAAGTCTGGGGGGGGAGGTGGGGGGGGAGGTGGGGGGGGGAAAGGGTGAAAATGTAATTGTAAAACTTTTGCAATAAAAAAAAAAAGACTGTTTTGCTGCCTACACAAAAATGCCGGAAGCCTTCCTTGTTGCTATGTTTATTTTATTCAAATATCTGCCTTGAGATGTATGCATTGTACAGGTAATTTTGATTATTCTGATCTTTGGTTATAAATAAAGATTGTGATTATGATTATATATCTTGGGGTGGGGGATTGTGAGAAAATCCACTGAAAAGGAACAGTAATAGGAATAACAAGAGGATGAAAAAGGAAGCAATCATCTCAAAAGAAAAATACAAGGCACAGCAAACTTGACTATTTTGGATGAAGGACCAAATAGGATACTATTTATAGATATTTCTGTAGCAAGGCTACCTAGCTAACTGAATTGAAAAATGAGGCTATCAGTGCCTGTCAGCAATGATAACTATCTGTTAGCGATGATAACTACCTGGAATTGCAGACTTGAAACTATACTTCCCGCAGCTAGGAAGAAACAGAGGGCAGCCATCAAGCTCAAGTGATTTCTATTGGCCAGTTTGGGAAATAAGACATTGCTAGTTTTAATGTAACAAAGTCTTTATGTTCTTGTAAGGCTGGGTTAGATGATGGAGAACTTGGGGAAGTGATGTAACTAGATAGAAAGGGGGGAGGGGGACCCCTGTCCTCCCAGTTTGGGTAATTCCAAAACTGTAATAACACTTAAATTAAAAAAAAGTAGATATTATTGAACATAAAATCCTCACCCCTTTTTGTCTAGCAAGGGTGATCCATTTACATGCCAAGGGTGCTGTTCACATATGGCCAAAATTGAAGCCAATGGGTAAGACTTGGTGCCCAATAATTTGAGCAGGATTTTATAGGTACAATTTATTAATCCATAGTCCTTATTTTCAGTTACTATTTAAAAGATGTGATCACCCATCCTACCCATGTAGATTTAGCTGTTGCTGTTCACTATTGCTAAATGTACAATAGCTCATTTCCAATTACTTTTGAATTTAGCAGCTATATTCTCCTTCCAGTGGTGAGATTTTAGGTTGATTAACATGGGAATTTTCACTTTAAATGACATAATGAAAGTGACTACATGTTCTAACATGCATTATCATTAGAAAAGAGTGCACAGTATACTTAAACTGTTTTGTTATGCTCAATTGCAGAACATGAAACCCAACTATGAAACAAGATGCAATCTCCATTCATGCTAAATTCTACGCATGGAATTAAAGACAACGGCTTAACTTTTACATTAAGAAACCTCTCTGTGTCCTTGATGTTATTCATGGACTTAATAAAGCAAGTTAACTTTTTATTGGGATGATGATGCTCAAACATGTGAATATGGGTATGTAGGAAGTTAGCATTCACTCCTCTCCTAGAAGAATGAAATATTCTAGGAAATATTCTAGGAAATATTAAAAAGGCAGAATATTATATTTTCCCTAAAGGAGAAACATGTTTCTAAAGACAAACTCAGAGCCTCAGCTCCCTGCCCCTCCCCAGCAGATATTTTGGTGCCAACCTATCTACAAGGCAAAGGCTGGGCCAGCTCATCTACAACACAAAAGACATGGCCCTCAGGAAATGATAGGATTAGCCCTCACTCAAGATCCAAACCAGGACAAAGCCATTAAGGCATAATAGGAATTGCCCAGAGCCCCATCATTATATCATCACCCAGCAAGATTCAACCAAGCATGGGAGTCTGACAACCAATCAGGATACATTTCTTGCCACAGGAACAGGAAGCAAGTTCAAAGCCCAACAGAGAGTATAAATCTCTCCCTCTCTCACCCATGTGCTTTTTTTTGCCCAGGACCTCAAACCACGTGGTCCTGTCCACCATTAAACCATCTTTCCAAGCAGTCTCCATGTTTCCAGTGTCTTTCTTCCTACTTGGAACTGAACCCAGAGGGACATTTCTTCCAACAGGTATTTTCTAGAAAATTGTTCCATTATTTTAAGAGACAATTTCTTTCTTCCACAAGGAGCTACAGAACCTGGAAATGTCCAATGTTCACTTTTTGTGTTTATGTGATAATCAATTTTGAAAGGCAATAATGTTGTTATTCTAAGAAGAGATACCTGCAGAATAACTCCCATTCATCATTTTTACAAACATTGGAATGACATCCATACCATTCATCTATTTCATTTAGATGTAGTATATTGCTTTGGGGAAATTAAATTGCAAGAAGGCTTAAAAGTTATGTGTAGTCTAATCAAAATTCACAGCAACCCTTTTATTTGTATATGAGCAAGATAAAACACACTTCTATAACTCCACTTCTTCTGTGGCTAGTTCATTTTAAGACCATTATAATGAACTCTTGTAAAATGCAGAATGTATAGAAAAATGTAGCAACAATGCTCCCACTATATAAGATCATATTTGAAAAGAAAACAATGATTAAATCAAATCCTTCTGTATTATTTGACATTCTCCTTAACAATAATTGGGCAGCAGAGATGAAATCCTACCAGTTTGGACCAGTTCGGGCGAACCCGTAGTGATGATTGGCATTGATTCGCCAAACCGGTAGCAATCATCCTTGGTGGCCCCGACCCCACCTGCCCGCTCGCCTGCGCAACAGGTGTGCCAGGGCTGCCTTGCCTGCCTCCTCCGTGCACTGCACTTGGAAGGGGCCACCACTGCTCCACCGCTCTCACCACCCTCCCTCCCCACCTGGCTGCAGATGTCTGCTGCCCTCCTGGAGCACCACCGCAGCACCACCGTTTGCTTTCTTCCTTCTCCCGCCGCGAAATGAAAACGAACGGCGGTGGTGGTGCTTCGGGAGAGCAGGTGGACGTATTCATTATAGTTTTCAGCTGCAGACATCCGCCTGCCCTCCTGAAGCACCACCGCGGTGAACAAAGCAACCCCATTGTGCCAAGCCTTCTCCTGCAGTCAAATGCACCCAGCCATGTGTGCCCTTTCCTCAAATGGGCTGTTCATGGGGCACTTGGAGAGAGAGAGAGCAAGAGAGCTCTCCAACCTCTGTTTTTGTGTGTGAGAGAGGGAGGGAGGGAGGGAGCGATCTGAAGCTGAGGCACCCAAACTTCTGGCAGCAGTGGGGGCAGCTTCTGAGCAGCCCTGAGTCAGCCAGCTCCACCTGACCTACTCCCTGAGTCTTGCCATTCTCCTCACACACACACACACCCAAGCAGTGGCAGGCTCTGTGGGACAACAGGGTTTCAGAATGGGCAGCTCCTGGCTGTAACAGTGAGTGACATGAGTGACGTCAAGTTGGCCATGACCACCAGTCACATGCCCACCAAGCCATGCCCACAGAACCGGTAGCAGAAATTTTTAGATTTCAGCACTGTTGGGCAGGATATTTTTTCAATATGCAGAATTATTTTAATGAAGGCTGAGAAGAAATTAAGGTACTAGCACCTTGCAAATATTAGGCAACTTCGGAGTCTAAATTAATGTAAAACTCAATTTTGCCATATACTCAGCTTCCCAGTACTTGAGCAAGCTCTTCAATCCCTTTATGCACAGGTGACTTGCAGGGGGAGGGGCCTTTTTTCCATGGTTAGAAAACTCCCCACAACCAGGACCCCCGATAAGCATTTGCATACCAAGACAACTTAGGAGCACTATCACAGCAGCAGTGTTTTGCTTTCTGCAGGATAAAACTGCTTCAACAGTATAAAAAAGACATTTGACAATGTACATCAATACATGTGTTTCTGTAGCATTAAATCAGGAAATTGTGTTCCTGAAAGTCAGCGTCATCGCTTCAATTCACTAGAAACAGTGATTCCTCACATCATAAATATGCTAGATGGGAGATAGGATAAATTCTAGTGACAAAAGGTCTATCTGTTTGGAAGAAGCATCTCTCAATTGCAGATATGAAATAAGCATGTTTCTTGAGAAACATGATTTTTGGTAGTTCTGTTATTGAAATACCTCTATAGCAGGAAGGCCAGTCCTGGCATCTCTCTGTGCAGTGTCTCAAGGATATGATCTTCAGAGCAACTCCAATAGATATAGGATTATGGCTTTTCATGTGGCAGAATTTGAAACTTTTTAAATACATGGAGTATGACCTTAATAATGTATTTAAGTAAATTAAAATGTATGCCCTCTTCCTTCTTCAGCCTATTTGTTTTTAGACCATCACCTGTAAAATGCCATCAAGTGCTGATGCTTCAGCTGCAAGGGGGAATCTGTTTTCAGGTGTTTTGAGAGGAGAACGTTTCCCCCACCCCCAGCAAGTTAAAGCTATGCTGATCACTAGTAACATTTTCAGAAGCTCGGAAGAACACATGACTATTTCAGTAAGATGAATAAGAGAAGAAAGAAGCAAAGTGGGTGGGTTCAGAAGTGGCAACCATAACAGCTGTGGTAACAACAGCAAGGGAATGAGCAGTGCTGTCCTGATATGCAGCTATATTCCTCTGAGAATGAGGCTACATAGGAATTAGGAGTGGGGAGAGGGAGTGGGGAGAGTGAGAGAAGAGAGAGATTGCTTTGTTGAGCAACAAAATTTACAACAACGATTTAAATGTACAATAACATTATAAGCGTAGAGTCTTTAATTTTTCCTAACAATGGTCTCCCTTCCAGGTAATTGCTGGTTCTGGTCTTATGAGTTATTTCTTGTCATATTGGCTCTGATAAATTAGGTTCAACATAAAATCAACATATTGATTGTATTTTGTTTTTACCCAATTCAGGTGAAGGAGCTGATGTCATTTTTATTTGTTTTAATTTTAATTGATGAAATAGAACAATCAAACAATATATTTGTGATTCCACAGTTAAAAATAATCGCTACATGCATTATAGAGTGATTCAAGCAAATTGGACACAATGGGAGAAAAAGAAAACAAGGAAAAGGATTAAAAACAAGATCCATTTAATATCATTATAAGATTAAAATTATAATTACAATCTAGAGTTTATACAAACATACTGCTTCATCTTTTCATTTGTTGAATATAAAGACATTTAAAAGCTGATGGTAAATACATATCTCAAATCCATTCCTTAATGAATGAAAAAGTTTATATCTGTCTCTTTAAAATTACAGAAATGCCAAAGGGACTAATTATGGGGCATAGTAATAAATTTGATAATGGAGGTGGTATTGGTAGGTAGACTTCAGTGTTGGATGACTGATTGAACAGCACTTTCTCTAAGAAGCATGCTGTCTGGAGAGGCTTAAAGTTTTGTGCTAGGTTAAGACTTTCAAATCGTATTAGATCTAGTTCTTGTTTTTCTTCTTCAGTCCAACTCCTTTCAGCACATCACTTGATTTAGAAGTGGTTTTACTATATCACATTAATTAGGACAAATCATCTGCTTCAGTGGTGGGTTGCTCCTGGTTCGCACCAGTTCCCGTGAGCCAGTAGCAGTGACGATATGACGTCACCGAACTGGTTCTCCCTCCCCCGCCCCTCCACCCCCCCATTATTCTTACCCTTTATTTGGCCCCACTCCCAATCTATTGCTGCCTCCTGAGACCCAGCTGATGGCTAGAGGGAAAATAACTGTTTAAACTCTTGCTGCGGGGCTTCAAAGGGCCGCCCTACAGCTGATCAGTGTTAAAAGAAAACAAATGAGTAGCTATGCTAGGTAAAAATGAAACTGAAAGTAAAGCAGACTCTGCTGCAACATGACAAAATGAGGCAGGGAGAGATTTCTTTTTCTTTTTGCTCACCAAAAAAGGTAGGTGCAAACAATGGGAAATTTAGGGCAAAAGAGGAGAGTTCAAGATTTTAAAACACAAAAGAAAAGAAGCTCTATTTAACTAGGGAATTGTAATAATTGAGATACTATTAATTGTATATTGTGTTGAAAGCAGAAATGGTTAAGTTGTGGTTTGGAGGAATATATGGGGGAAATTATTTGGTTTATTATTATTGGTAAATATAATTAATTGATTTGTAAGAAATTGGATTGCATGAAAATAATTGGAATATTCATATTCATATTGATTAATATACAAAAAAGAGAGTTATATAACTAATTGATTTATATTAAAATGTTGAATTTGTATTAAACAACTGTAATATTACATAATTAACCAATGTGAGGATGGATATAAAAATAGATGACAATGGGAAGGGGTATAATATAGAATAGAAGGGAAAAATTGAATTTGATTAAGATTAGAGATGAGGATGAAGGGTAATATTGGTTTTTTTAAAAAAAATAGATGAGGAATAAATATGGCAAAAAGGAAATATAGAAATTGTAAATTTAATTGAAATGACTAAACACAGTTTAAATTTGTGAACCGGCCAAATACTCTGTTCAAAGAAAATACATTGTATGTTTGTATGTGTGTTTCTAATTATTGCTATTTATTCATATTTGTTCTCTTTTATTCTTTAAAGTTTAACAATTCATTCTTTATCTTAATATCTTTATATTTGTTTGGCTTTCTTCCCTTTCATCTTTTTTATTGTACAGCAATCTTTCTCCTCAAACCTACCACCTCTCTCTTTTCTTTCCTTCTTACTTTCTCTTCCCTCCCATCTTCTTCTCCTCCCTACTTCCTCTTCCTTTCTCCTTCTCCTTCTCTCTTCCTCCCTCTCTTACCCTCACTCCTACTCTAATTTCCCTTCCCTTCCTTCATCCCTCTCTATTGCTGTATCCTTTTATGCATATGGACTACTCAGAGGGCTGAAAAAGTTATTTTTGACTGGTCCTCGCACTTTTGACCAGTCCTCGAACTTACGACTGTCCTCACATTTTACGTTTTTTGCCCTATCTTATCACCATGGTAAAGAGAAGCAGTTGTGAAATGAGTGACATGGTTGTTAAGAATGCTGCATGGGCATAAATGTGAGGATGGTCATAAGTGTGAGGACCAGTCAAAAGTGAGAGGACCTGTCAGAAATGACTTTTTTCAGCCCTCTGAGTAGTCCCTATACACATAGCCATGGCCACCCGGTCACATGACCTCCAAGCCACGCCCACAAAATAAGCCACGCCCACAGAACCAGTAGTAAAAAAATTTAGAACCCACCCCTGATCTGCTTTATGGGAAATTAGGTTAAAGTTGTCTCATGCCACATGATAGCATTATGCATCTAATTCAAATTTATTCTAACAATCTTGCAAGGATATGAGAGAGAAGCAATAGTAGAGAGTAATAATCAGGAACAATGCAGAGGGACTGGATATTGGAATCCTTTGTCTTTTTTATAATGAATTACCTTTTAATTGTATAGTGACTTCCTGAATAATTGCTTTAGAAAAAAGACTATTACATTAGTGTAATATGTTATTCTCCATGTGGTTGTGGGAGAGTCCAAGAATGGGTTGACATGTGTCCTTTCTGCCCAAAGACTGAGTCATCAGAGTTGTAGACACGCCCCTTTGCCTCTCTCTCTCTCTGGTCAAGTTTTCGATCCAGTCTTGCCTGAGAGAGACATTTCAAAACTAGCACCATCAGGTTGGACAGATTCTTGGACTCTCCTAACATCACTCAGGTTTAAAGCGAGCGCTTCAGTTTAAAGATTGCGGATGCAGCAGGGGCTTATGGCCACGCATTTCCTGCCTGCCAGAATGCCGGCTTCTTTTTGACAGGTCGTGCTGCCTACTCCAGTCCATCTGGTCTGGCACAGCCACCAACCAACAGAATCTCAGGCAGTTGAGGCTGGTACCCCCAGTCTGTCATGGAATAGCTGCCCCAATCTATTCCTACCTGCAGCCGCCTGTGAGTGCGCTAGCTCTCCCAGTCCATCCGGCATGGCTGCCACCAGCAGCAGCCCCACAGCCGATTCAGAGGATCGGAGTCACTGCATAGCTTGTTCTAGGCATATTTGTCAGGGATAGTGATCCCGTATCGTGGCAGCGGCATTTCTGTCGAAATCAGCTCTGTCTGTCACTGGGGCTGCATTACTAAAATGGCGGAGTGCTCAGTCTCAATGGAGAAGGGGGTGGAGAAACAATCCCCTGTGCCACTCCAGCCTGTGGCAGAGGCAGTTGACAAATTTAAATCGGCTAGCAATCAAATGGGACTTCAAGGCAGTCTTCAAGAGGAGACAAAAGGCTCTGGAGAAGCAGATCTCCAGAGCTGAGAAAGAACAAATAGCTCATAGAGGCCATTCAAATTCCCCTTTGACAGCTCCTCTCATTTCCTGCCATTTACAGGCTGAACCGTTGACTCTCTCAGGAGATGCAGTTCAGCAGGCATGGTCACCAGAGGGAGCAAGTAAGCTATCTTCTCAATTCCCAGGCAATAAGGAGAAAGAATTAGATCCATTTTCCTGTCTAGCAACAGCAGGATGGCAACAAGCCTCTCATAGCAGAGCATCTGCTCCTGAGGCAACATTTACTCCTACTGCGGCGGGATTGTGCCCCAGGGAGGAGATGGGACCTGAATTGCCTGAGAATGTTAGAAGGATTATTTCCCAGGCCATATCACAAGGCATCACTGCAGGCCTGCAGCAAAGCCGCCACTCAGCATCTCTGGCATCAGAGCCTTCAGTGTATTTACACCAGCAGCCTCAGCTCCCTGCTGACCGGCCTGCCTTTCAGGGACCTCGATCCCACAGTCCCTCCCTGGTGAGTGAGGACTCACTCTTGGGTGATGAGGGACAGAGGGAGTTAGATCTCTCTGAGGATGAGGACCTGACTCCGAATCCCCCGGCATTTACAGGTTTCTTCCCTCCAGCCTTATTCAAGTCTCTCTTCCATAAAACAAGAACCACAACTCATCTGGGAGCACAAGCAATGTCATTGGAAACACCCTTGGGCCCTCAGGACCCGGGACAAGGTTTCTGCTCTGAACCAATTGCGAAACAGGAGGAGATCCCTACTCCAAAGCTGTTCCTTGTCCAGAAACAATGGGCTCGTCCTGGGTCATTCCCCAATCCAAGTTGGAATGATAAATATTTGTACAATGTGGGCCCTGCCCTTGCCGAAGTGCTTCACATGCCAACAGTTGATGGCCCTGTGGCGACCCTTGCCTCTTTCTCTTCCATCCTGTCTGGTGACATAATGGATAGTTTGAAGGCTGAGGACAAGAAGGCAGAACTAACTCTGCGTAAAATGTATCAAGCAGCAGCCTGGGCAGTCAAGGCAGCTACTGTCGCCTCCTTTTTTAATCGTATTTCCTTGCTCTGGCTTTGCCAGATGCAAGCGAGGGTGCCACCGCAGGAGTCTCGGCTCCACCAGGATATAAACAAATTGGTGGCTGCCACCCAATTCTCAGCAGACGCCACCTTAAATGCTGCTAAGTATGACTCCAGAGCCCTCTCATCCTCAGTAACATCTAGGAGAATGTTGTGGCTCCGTCATTGGCAGGCTGATGCCAGATCAAAATGGAGGCTAGCCTCTGCCCCTTACACAGGTGGCATGCTATTTCGGGAGGACCTGAAACCAATCCTTGTCAAAAACAAGGAGAGAAAGAAGATTTTGCCTGGCATGTTCAGGCGAGCGGACCGTCTGCCTTCACCTTACTATTGCCGGACTACATTTCGGTTTACTGAATTTGATCTCCCTCAACAGCAGAGGTATTTCTTCGAAAGGCCTGATAGCCAGCTGGACAGATCCAGTTTTTGCAACAGACCCAGGCAACAGTTTCAGGCCAAGTGGCCCTTTCGTGGGTCAGGAAGTCACTCTTTTTATAGACCAAAGTGACTGCCTGACAGATTATCCCATTGGCGGTCACTTAGCTCTCTTTGCAGATTGATGGGAGGTGATCATGACGGACACTTGGGTCCTCAATATGGTGAGGCTAAGCCTCACACTAGAATTTCTCTCCACACCCCTGAATCACTTAATTCATTGCCCTGTCCCCAAGAACAATCCAATCAGTTGGATATTCAAGCCATCGAGGCGGTCGCAGAGGACCACAAAGGACAGGGATTTTATTCGATCCTATTCGTGGTTTTGAAGAATTTGGGGGGGGGGGTGTTCTCAAAAAATTGAACACCCATTTGGTCTACAAAAGATTCAAGATGAGCTCCCTCTAGAGAATCTGGAAGCGCCGCAGCAGTACTGGCTGAGAAAAATGTCAGGCTCCGATGAGCTCGGCAAAATCCAGCCAGATGAACCATCACCGGGGGGATCTTCGGACCAAAGCTGTCCTGTAGGGACAGCGAAGAAAGAGAGGCAGCTCGGTGTCTAAAGAGGAATAGGCAAGTCCCTTGGATAGCCCGAGAAACTCTCTCCGAGCCGGTGATGGGGGGCAGTGATCAGAGTGAATTGCCATGAAGCTGGAGCCTCTGGAGCAAGTGATGTGCAGGAGGGAAGATTTGGACAGAGTGCTGGTGTTGGGTGAGTGATCGGCTAACCGACAGACAATAAAAAGAAAATTCTAAATATTTTCAACTACTAAACAATTACTAAAATTACTCCAGCGTGGAAATTGCAGCTAAATAGCGGTGGGGAGAGATAGTGGATGGAAAGAGAAAGTGAGAATGACAAGCGTGCCATAGAAGAACCCGAATAAAGAATTAAAAGTGATTGAGAAATGGAAATGTAAATCTGGAACTTGGATTCAATTTGGATTGGATTATAAACTGATTGGTGATATATAAAGGTGAAAGAAGATGTGAAAACTATTTTTTTCTCTTTTATGACTCAGTAAATATGGATGTGGATTACAAATAAAATGGCGATTTGTTAATTAGATGAGTGGAACTGTGGATTATAGAGAGACATCTGCAGGAGAAGGAAGAGCATGATATGGAATTGTTTTACTTTTAAAACCTTGAACTTTTAAAAAAAGATAACTGGTGAGAACTAAGGAGGATACGTTTTCCCAGAAGAGGACAGACTTTGATGATTATAAAAGAAGGACCTTAATGTGATTTAAAACTGGAATAACTCAACCTGGAAAGAATAAAATGGAGGGAACTTAATGAACTGATAAAGACGATGTGTTTGGAAATAAAAGAAATGATTATAAATTTGCATGGAAAATCGAAATCTGAGGAGTCAAAGACAGAACTAGAATGCACTGAAGATGAAAAGGAAATGACTAACGAGAAACAAGAAAGAGATGGATAATGAAGAAAACAAAGACAAAGAGACTGACTATGGAAAATTAAACAATTGTAATATTAAGTATGGACAAAAAGAAAAGAAACAAAGAAGGAAAAGAGGGTGGAACAGGGAAAATACAAAAAACTTAAATGATTACACTGAGATTAACAGTGGAAAGATAAGAAAGAGGGAAAAGAGATGGAAAATAATAAGAAATAAAGGACAAAATAAAAGATTTTATAATTTTAAAATACAAAATAAGCATAGTAGGATTAACAATGAAAAGACACAAAAAAGGAAAGAGAAAGGACAAACAATGGGAAATATAAGGCAGAATAGGAGAATGCAGAACTTTAAAATACAAAAGAAAGGAAGAAAAGGGGAAAACAAAAGACAAAGAAGGAAAAGAGGGTGGAGGAGAAGGAAAAATATTTAAAAAATAAATGATTACACTGGGATTTACAGTGGAAATATAAGAAAGAGGGAAAAGAAATGGGAAATAATGGGAAATAAAGGGCTAAGATGTCACGATTTTAAGATACAAAATATTAATAATAAAAAGATACGAAAAGGGAAAAGTAAAAACAAAGGGAACATTGTAATAAATGTCACTTGCTCAATAATTTTGGAGGTTTATAGAATGATAAGTTTTAACAATATGAATAAATCAGTTGACGGAAATGTAATATTTGGAATATTTCAAACTATATATTTGAAACATAATTAAAAAGAGAAAAAAAGATAAATTAAGAATATTTTAAGAACTGATTGGATTGGGTACATTGAGAAAGGATTAAGATGCGCTTTATAAATATATATTTGAATAAATGAAAATATATTGTTAAAATGTTTTGAGAAATATATTTAATGATTGAAATTGAATGTAAAACTGAATGAAATTGAAATGATAAAAATGATTTAAATGTTATACTTGCAAGAAGCAAAGTAGAAAAAATATATTGGTAAAAGTAAAAAAGACAAGAGATTAGAAAAGTGTTTGAGTAAAGACTTGAAGGAAAAAAGAGAATAAGTTGAAATATATTGTTACCGTATTTTCCAGCATATAAGACGACTGGGCGTATAAGACGACCCCCAAATTTTCCTGTTAAAATATAGGGTTTGGGCTATACTCGCCGTATAAGACTACCCCTCTTCCAACGCACACCAAATAAAAATTTAAAAAACATCAACTGGCTCACCCACAATGTAAAAGCAACTGTGCTAGACCCAAAATAGCCCCTGAAACAAGCAGGAACCTCACACAGCCACAAAAAGGCCAAAAAAACAACTTTCACGCTTTATACACACACAACACAACACAACACAACTGGCTCATCCACAATGTAAAAGCAGCTGTGCTAGACCCAAAATGGCCCCTGCAACAAGCAGGAACCTCACACAGCCACAAAAAGCCCAAAAACCCAACTTTCACACTTTACACACACAAAATTCCACATACAGCTTTGTGAGATTTTGTGTGTTTGTGTAGTTAGAGTGAAACACTACAGAAACACACTAAATCTCAGAAAGCTGCACAAATATTATTTTATTTTATTTTATTTTTATTTTTATATGAAAGCTAAATTTAAAACTTCCTAAACTTTAAATGGCTAGGTCTAAAAAAGAAGAACTAAAAAAACCCCCAATTAACTATTTTTTTTTAAAGATCCCAAAGGGGAAAAAAACTTACCCAATAGAACAGGGGTCTCCAACCTTGGCAACTTTAAGACTTGTAGACTTCAACTCCCAGAATTCCTCAGCCAGCTTTGTTTTGCTGGCTGAGGAATTCTGGGAGTTGAAGTCCACAACTCCCTGCCTGCTTGATTGCAGGCAGGGAGTTGCTTGCTGATGGAAAGGATTCAGGCAAGCGAAGCAAGGCAAGCAGCTAAGGCAGTGGTTCTCAACCTTCCTAATGCCGTGACCCTTTAATACAGTTCCTCATGTTGTGGTGACCCCCCAATGATAAAGTTATTCCTAAAACCATCAAAAATATGTGTTTTCTGATGGTCTTAGGTCAGGGGTCCCCAACCTTTTGGACCTCAGGGACCACCAACTTCATAATTTTAAATTTCGCGGACCACTAATATGAATCCAGTGCGCCGCTTGCTGAAGCACCTGGACTCCCAGTACAGGATGGGGTCCTTCAGGCACTCTCCCTCCTCTCTTTCTCTCTCATTCTCTCTTTCTCTCTCTCTCATTTTCGCTTTCTCTCTCTCTCTCCCTCTTTCTTTCTCTCCCACTTTTTCTCATTCTCTCTTTCTCTCTCCCCCCTCTCCCCCCTCTCTCATTCTCTTTCTCTCTCCCCCTCTCTTTCTCATTCTTTCTTTCCCCCACTCTCTCTCTCTCTCTCCCTCTTTTTTCTCTCCCACTTTTTCTCATTCTCTCTTTCTCTCCCCCCTCCCCCCTCTCTCATTCTCTTTCTCTCCCCCCTCTCTCTCATTCTCTTTCTCCCCCCCTTGTGAGAAAAATAAGAATTATTCCTGTAAAAGCATAACTTGAGTTACGCCATTTTAAAATCATGTTAAGGCTTTGTTTTACCTTGTATTATATAATTGATTATATAATTTAGCTGACATTTAAGAACATGAGAAAGGAAGTGTGTAATTCCTGTGTTTTTGAGAAAATGTTTGTCTTGCAGGAAATATGCTCCTGGGTTAATTTGTCCTAATTAATTAAAGGAAGTACGCCATTGATGTTTTTGAGGGGTATTTCTGTTGGGAATTGGGGAATTTCCAGGGTGGATTATGTACTGCATATGTTATATAAGATGTTATGTAAGATCTGAAACTGATTCCCAAGGTACTTTATTGATGTGTATTCTGATGTTCCTGAAGACTATAAAAACTTGTGTAAATTGTTTTATTTCCGTCTTGAATGGTCAGTGCAGATATGTGAGGTTTTTGCTTTATTGTAAGCATTGCACATATTAATTAATGAGGTAGAGAATATTTATGCTGATTTAAACTATCCTTATGGTATTTTACATACTTTTGGGATAATCTGGATTGAAAGGGGGTTGATATTTAGTAAAAGGAATTGTGATAGGTGGAACTTATCACAGCTGTTTTAAAGGCAGCTGGGGATCCTTCTAAACTTGATATTATATAAGTAGTGGATGAAGGGGTGTGTAAGTGAATGGGAAATGGATTACTAAGATGGAGTGAAAATTTTTACTAAAGTTGTGATGTGGAATGTGATTGAATGAGTGCATGAGGGAACCTATTGGGGAACGCAAGCACTTATTGATTTTATTAAATGTATATGCATATATGTGTCTAGGGGTATGTATACAATAGTTATATAAATGGTATGGAAATGAATACATTGTGTATGTAAAAATATGTAGAGATTTGACCATTTGGCCTTTTCAGTGAATCTAAGTAGATTACATTGAAATGCTGGTGGTGTGACCATTGATATATGTGATAATAATATTATCTCCCTGAAGCGGGGCTGGAAACTTTGGTCAGGCTCCTCAAGAGACGAGATCTTGCAGGGGGCTGATCTGGCGTCCGCAATGGAAAGCAAAATCCATCTGCTCCCCAGACCAGTCACCATTTACCGCTCCAAGTCCCAAGCATCAGGAGATGAGGGCTGCCTTGTGCCGCAAATATACCAAGGCGGAATCCTGATGCCATTCTTACAGTGGAGAGAAAAAGCCGGATTTTGCTCTCCATTGCAGACACCAAATCGCCCCCCTGCAAGGTCTCTTCTCTCAAGCAGCCCAACCAAAGTTTCCAGCCCCGCTGCAGGAAGCGCTCCTCAAAAGATGAGATCTTGCAGGGGGCTGATCTGGCGTCCACAATGAAGAGCAAAATCCAGCTGTTCCCCGGACCAGTCACCATTTACCGCTCCGAGTCCCAAGCATCAGGAGATGAGGGCTGCCTTGTACTGCAAATATACCAAGGCGGAATCCTGATGCCGTTCTTACAGTGGAGAGAAAAAGCCGGATTTTGCTCTCCATTGCAGACACCAGATCGCCCCCCTGCAAGGTCTCCTCTCTCAAGCAGCCCAACCAAAGTTTCCAGCCCCGCTTCAGGGAGCACTCCTCGAGAGACGAGAGTTTGCAGGGGGCTGATCTGGCATCCGGATTAGAGAGCAAAATCCAGCTGCTCTCCGGATCAGACACCATTTACCACTCTGAGTCCCAGGCAGCAGGAGAGGAGGGCTGCCTTGCGCCACTGGCTGGCACAAATATACCAAGGCGGAATGCTGTTGCCGTACAAATGAAAGTAGTGCTTCACTCCCACAGCTTCCAGCCATTGCAAACACCGCTTCTTCCCGCTTCTGCCGCCCCCTCCCCCACTGCCACAACAGCACCATTCATTCCGGATGGCGAGAGCTGCGCTCGTTTTTCTGTATTGCACCACCTGCAAAACCCCTGTGAAAGGGTTGTTTGACCCCCAACCACTGAGCTAAGGTAAACAAGCTGGAGGGGGAAAAGTTTTTCCCTTCTCCATGGTTCTGGCGATCCCAGCTGAGTTGCCTGATTAGCAGATCGTCAGAGCGTGGATCGCCAGAGCCATTTAAGGCTCGTCAGAGCCTTTCGGGCTGGTCTGCCTGGTTACAGGAGAATGACACCCGGCGTATAAGACAACCCCCGACTTTTGAGAAGATTTTCATGTGTTAAAAAGTCGTCTTATACGCCGGAAAATACGGTAATAATTTAAAAGATAAGGGATTGGGGCTGCCTGAACTCCACAATGGAAAACATTAAATTGAAAATGAATACAGCAATAGAGAGAGATGAAGGAACTGGAGGGGAATAGGAAGGAGAGAGAGGGATGGAAGAGTAAGGATGAAGGAAGGGAAGGGAAAGCAGAGTAGGAGAGAAGGTAAGACGGGGGAAGAGAGGAGGAGAAGGAGAAGGGAAGGGGAAGTAGAGAAGAGAAAAAGAAGGTGGGGAAAGAAAGTTGGAAGGAGAAGAGGGAGAGGCTAGGTTTGAGGAGAAAGATTGCTGTACAATAAAAAAAAAAGAAAGAAGATGAAGTGGAAGAAAGGCAGCTCCGAACAAACAAATATAAATATATTAAGAAAAAGAATGAATTGTTTAAGAATATAAGAGGACAAATATGTACAAATAGTAAAGTTAGAATTTAGGGATAAATGAAGAAGGTGTTTATGTATGCAAGTATAGAAATACTGAGGTATATTCAAAAAAAAAAAAAAAGGAAAGGGGGAAGACGATATTGCCAAAAATTGTAATTGAGTAAAATGTATTTGAATTTAACTAATTGTATAAGATAAGAAACAACCAACACCCTATTCAAAAAAAAAAAAAAAAGAAAAAGAAAGAAAAAGAAAAAGAAGGTGAAGGAGGGAGAGGAGAAAAGGAAAAAACCCAATAAAACGTGTTTGTTTTTTTGTTTTAAAAAAAGATGAGCTCCCTCCAATCCATCCTGGAGGGCATCCGGGAGGGTGACTTCCTCACCTCCATAGATTTGACAGAGGCATACCTCCATGTCCTGATACTATCAGCCCATCATTGGTTTCTCCAATTTTCTTACCAAAGATATCACTACCAGTACACAGCGTAGTTGTTCGGGCTGGCTTTGGTGCCCAGATTCTTTACCAAAGTACTGGCAGCACTGGCAGGTCACATCAGGTCCATACCTGTGCGGCTTCAGTGTTACCTAGACAACATTCTCATACAGGCTCCCTCCCCCGTGTGGGTGAACAAGGACCTACAGACTATGATCTGGGTCCTGCAGGACCACGGCTTCCCAGTGAATTTTGAGAAGAGCCACTTGGTTCCCACTACTTGTCTATTACACCTAGGAGCAGTGATTGATACCAGGTTGGGAGAGGTGTACCTGTCCCAGGAACGTCGGGACAGCTTAGTGGCCCTTGTGACTCGAATCCGAGAGGAGTGCAGGGTACCAATAGCCCTTCTATCACAGCTACTGGGGAAAATGGTGTTGTGCATATCGTGTCCCCTGGGCACGACTGCACACAAGAACCCTGCAGTGGTTCCTTCTCCCATACCAATGGTCTGGCAGCAGCAGATCCAATGCCAGGGTCTGGGTCTCCCTTCGGTACTGCAATCTTCCCAATGATGGACATCTCCAGCGCTGACCAAGGGCTGTGTCTTTAAGGAGCCCAGCTGCCTCACAATTACTTCGGATGCCAGCCTCTTTGGCTGGGATGCCCACTTACAGGACCAAATGGCTCCAAGGGCATTGGACCCAAACAGATCTAAAGAACAACATAAATTGTCTGGAACTTAGGGCAGCACACTTGGCCCCTTAACATTTCCAAGACATCATTCACGGATATCATGTCCTGCTTCTGACAGACAATGTGGCCACCAAGGCCCACAAAATCGACAAGTTCCCTCATGCATGAAGCAGAACAACTAGGGCTCTGGGCGGAGAGGCATTTTGTTTCCATCTGAGCTGAACACATCTCGGGGTCAACCAACGTTCAGGCAGACTGGCTCAGCAGGGCCACGATAGACCACACCGAGTGACAGCTGCATCCAGACCTCTTCAGAGAGCTGTCCAAGAAGTTCGGCCATCCTGTGGTGGACCTGTTCGCCTCCCCGATGAATGACCAGTTGCCAAGATTTTTCTCCAGATTTGTGACACTGGGAGCAGAAGGGGCCAATGCTCTTCACAGCCCATGGCCAGCAGGCTGCTGTACGCCTTTCCCCCTCTCTCTCTCACACAGAAAGTATTGACAGAGAGGGCAGAGATCTTACTCCTTGCTCCCCACTGACCCAGACGCTCATGGTATGCGGATCTGGTCAGCCTCTCAGTATTGCGACCCTGGAGGATCCCTCAGGAGAGAATCTCCCTCAGCCAGGGGGTCTTGGTCCATCCAGAACCACAATGGCTTTAACTGACCATTTGGCATTTGAGTGGAGTCTCCTGAGGAGGGACAAGTACTCCTCCAGGGTGATAGATGATTCAAGCCACCAGATGATTGTCGACCATTAGAATTTATAATGCCACCTGGACAACATTTGCCAAATGGTGTTCCAAGGGTCACATTGACCCCACTTTGGCTTCGGTGCCACAAGAACTGGAATTTCTCCAGGATGGACTGGATAGAGGACTCTTCCATAACACTATTCGCAGACAAGTGGCAGCTCTCTCCACAGTGTTGGCATGTGGGGAGCAGGAGTCCCTCGCTCAACACCCAGTTATCCAAAGGTTTATCAGAGGTGCAGCTAACCTGAGCCCTCCTGTAGTACATAGGTATCCCACTTGGGACTTACCAAAGGTACTGCAAGCCCTCACCTCTGCACCCTTCGAACCGCTAAGAACAGTCAGTCTGTGCTTCCTGACCTTCAAGGTCACATCCCTCATGGTCATCACTTCAGCCAGGCGTATCTCAGAGTTGGCGGCCCTATCTGTCAGAGAGAACCTTTGCATCTTTCACATGAACAGGGTGGTCCTCAGACTGGAGCCTCCTTCATCCCCAAGGTGAATTCCTGGTTCCATAGGGCCCAGGAAATCATATTGCCAGACTTCTGTCTAGGGCCATCCCATGCCCTGGAGAAGAAATGGCACACCTTGGATGTAAGAAGGGCCCTCTGTATTGACATCAAAAGGACATCCCCTACCAGAAAAACAGAGTCACTCTTTGTGTCTTTTCAACCATCTTCGATGGGCACAAGAGTAACACCATCAACGAGGCTTCCGGTTGGCACCGCCGGTGTCGCGGACGGTCTTTTTGGATCGCCAGCCCCGCGATTCTGTTGGAGCCGTTCTGACAGCACTAATCAGCTGTCAGACTGCTTAAAAACCTCTCCTTCGGAAGAAGAAGGAGAGGAGAGCTGGTGGGTGAGGGTAGAGCTCCCCGGAAGCTCTTGGAGCAATTCCAGGGGCTTGGAGGGTGAGAGCTCCCTGCTCAGCCCGCTGAAGCTCCGGATCTGTGGCGACTCCGTTTAAACGGAGTCAGACGCCGGTGACCGACTCTGCTGTCAAGAAGAAGATTAACTGATTTCAAAAAAGCAGACAGAACGGAAGCAGGAGAACAAGCTTTTGCAAGTATATGCTTAACTCCTGGGATACATTGTTTCTACTTGATTTTGCTGAGCTGGAGGTGGAAATGGCGTCTTCGTTGTAGGTGTGAAAGTGAAAGTTGGAAATGAAAGTGCTTGTTAACAGATTTGTGCTCAGAGACTGGATTTAAACTGCTGGGATTTGAGAGCTGGGTGTAGAAAAGACTATCTTGCTTGATAAATTACAAATAAATCTGAGAAAGTTGTTCAAGAGATTTTATGGCTGTGAAAAGAAAAATTCTTTTAAAATAATATGGCTTCCAAGCAAGGAGTTTCTGAAAGTGGTGGAGGCTCTGTAATGGCGTCAGAAATGACACAGAGAACTGAATCACAGAGCCAGGAGGATTTTTTTAGAGACCTTACAGAATTTATAAAGGAAGCCATGAATAACCAAATTGTAATTATTAATAACCTAACAGCAATCATAGAACAAAAATTTATAGAACCGGTGGAGGATATAAAAGCAACTGAGGATGTTTTTGAAGGAAAGCACAATGACAATGTAGGAGACATTTTGACCAAAACAGAGAAGCTGGAACTGGCTGGCTCTCAAGAATCTTCAAACTTTCTTCCTGCCCTTTTGGAATTAACTGACAGAACTTTTCAAAAATATAATTTGGAGCAGAAAGAAGAAGAAACTGACCAGCCCTATGAGGTTTCAGAGGATAAAGAAGATTTGGCAGAGGCTTTCACACAATTAATTGAAATGCAACAACTGGACTTTTCTTTGCAAACTGATCGAGTTAATTCTTCGTTCTATGAACTGACTGATTATATAAACAAGAAGAGTCGATATGGGGGCTCTAAATCAGAGGAAATGGTTCCAAGAAAGGGACAAGTTTTAAAGATACATCAACCCCCAGTTAAAATTCAAAACCTCCTCAAAATAAAAGTAGGAGGGAGGAAGAAAGACTAGAAAAAATACAGAAAGGAAGGAAGAATGGAAGATTAACTTTCTCTGGTCTAACTATTGATGTATTAATGATTAATTATAATGATTAAGTAAATGAATTAAGAGTTCAATTAATGATTAATTAAGGTTTAATTATTGTTGTATTAAGATTTTTAAAAATATTTGAAGTTTGAGAACAAAAGTAGGAGGAAGAGTAACATGATTAAATAAATGAACTAAGAATATCTTACAGATGTACTATGAGATTTTTAGGTTTTGAATGATCTATTAGTGTTTGTTAATGGTTTTTAAAAACTCTTAGGGCTAAAGGATTATATATTACTCTGAGTTTAAAGGGAGGTTGATGAATAATCTGTAGAAGGGGAGTTAAGGGGTCTAGGGAGTTTTAATGTCTTGCATTAACTTAGCATATTTTAGCGTATGTTTGGTAAAATTTATACCCCGTTTTTCTTCTGGGAAGTCGGGGGAGGGGGGAGGGAAGGGGGGTTGAAGGTTGGGTTAACAAATGTTTAAATAGATAAGTGAAAATGTTATTTGTTTGCATTTAAAAAATAATAAAAACTTTTTGTTTTTTTTTTAAAAAAGAGTAACACCATCAACTGTAGGCTGATGGTTAAGTGCGTGCATAGAAAAGGCCTAAGAGACCAAGGCCCTGCCACTACCTGGAGGCGTAACAGCTCATTCAACTAGGAGCGCATCCACTATAGTGGCATGGGCAACTCAGGCCTCAGACATTTGTAGGGTGGCGACATGGTCCTCGCCGTTGCCCTTTATTAGACACTACAAGCTAGACGCCTTCGTGTCAGCGCAAGTGTCCTTTGGAAGGAGGGTCCTACAAAGGGTTCATACTGCATTGGGGACTCTGGATCAAATGGCTCCCAACCCATAGGACAGCTGGCTTTGATATGTCCATTCTTGGACTCTCCCACAACCACACTGGAAAGGGGGGTTGGTCTTACCTGATATGCTCTTTCTCTGTGGGTGGTGGGAGAATCCAAACCCACCCTGGAGACCATATGGTCCTGAGTCCAGGAGCGATCATTTTAGGCTAGAAAGACTTTTTATTCATAACTGCGCCTTTGTCGAAAACTGGGCCAGAGAGAGAGGCAAAGGGGCATGGCTACAACTCTGGTGACTCTGGTCTCTGGGCAGAAAGGACACATGTCAACCCATTCTTGGACTCTTCCGCAACCCACAGAGAAGGAGCATATCAGGTAAGACCAACACCCCTTTGCAGAGATGGGTAAAATTAGAATTGTATTCAAGATTGAATTAGCAATTGAATAATTCATTCTCTCAATGTTTCATAGCCACTCTCAGCTGTCAAGGAAGGTGGCAATTATACCTGAAGTTGTATGGAAGAATCAGGAAATCATTAGTGTTTATCAGAGAGTAATAGAGAGTTGGCCACATTTGTGTAATATTTTTACATAAATGAGTATGAGAGAGAGATAATATGTATGCGTATGTATTTATGCATATATATCAGTATAGTATTTATAGTTTATACTGCTATTCCAAATTGCTAATTTTAATTTCTTCTAAGCCTTTTAGCATATCTTGATTTATTGTGGTCTTTTAGCCATGTTTTAAAATGTACTTTTCTTAAGAATCCTGACAATTTAGTTATGGATATTTTGAATACTTGAAAGAAATTGTCTAATGCTGGTTAATATCTGCAATAAAGGTAAGTTAGAAGATAAATGTGCTACAATATTAACCGAAGGCCTCTAGAATAATTCATAATTACTGCCGATTTGCTACAAGAAGAATGTAAAATGTTTTCTCAATATTGTTTCACCACAACAGAATTCATAGGGACTAGCCACTTAGAGTTAGGATATGGCACTTTCTACATCAAAGACACACTGTGTACAAAAGACTCCAGAGTTCATACTGCCTAATATTTGCACTGCAACTGCTACTATTTTATGAAAGCTCAAACATGACAGGATATAAATTGATATTTAATTACATTAATGAATCTCCAACTCCTTAATCTTTCTGCCTCCACACTATAATAAAAAACAGATACATCAAATGTGCCATACTTTTTTAAAAAAATCAATCAATCAATCAATCAGAATAGAGCTGGAAGGGACCCTGGAAGTCTTCTAGTCTAACCCCCTGCTCATTTCAGACAAGTGGAAGTCCAGTCTCTTCTTAAAAACCTCCAGGGATGAAGCATCTACAACAGGTGGGTTCTAAAATTTTTTACTACCGGTTCTGTGGGCATGGCTTATTTTGTGGACATGGCTTGGTGGTGGTGGTGGGGTAATGTGACTGGGTGGGCGTGGCCAACTTTTTTTTTTAACTTTTAAAAGCATTTTTTTTACAACCTTAAGAGATTGCAAAAAAAAAAAAAAGCTTTTAGGAGCCTCTAACGATCAGACAACTCAGCTGGGATCACCAGAGGCTTTTAAAGGCATTTTTTCCCCTACAACCTCTTCAAACTTCCAATTTGATGTCGCTGCGATATCAGACACAGGGAACGGGTCTCCACGGGCCCTGTGCTGAGTTCTTCCTGTTCGTGGGCTCCATAGGGGGCCAAAGCCACCCTGGAGGGGTGATGAAGCAAAGAGGGGCACCCTGTGAGGTCGAGGGGAGTCGCAAATCCCCTGCCAGACCCGGGATTTTTTCTCCCTCTTAGCCACAGCAAGAAGAAAAGACAGCCTAAAGATGGCTGCCACAAAGCTGGGGCAAATCAAAGAACAACTAAGACAGGTGCTGGAGTGAAGTAAGTGGACTGTGTTGGAACTGGGGGGGAGAAGATTTTCCCTTAAATCTAACCCCAAGAAACAAGATAGTTCAAAACTATCGGCTCAGAACTATTTGTTGAAGCTGAGCCCAAGCACTCTGAGTACTCTGAATAAACCACCAGACCAGAAATGAAAGTAGGAGAGAAAAATAATGAATTTTGAACTCTTAAATTGAGACTGAACTCTTAAATTGAGAAAAGTGGTATGGGAAGGCATTTTTAAATGCTGGAATTACCCATGAAGTTTATTCTGCTTGTACAATCGTTTATAATCGTTTTATAATGAAATGCTATTCGAGTAGCAATACTGAAATTTAAGTGGAAAGTGCCACCTACTGACGAAAGGGAAAACTACAACTATACGAAAAACTGTGAAAATATATATTGGATTGTTTTTAGCTATTTCATGATTATTGGAGACCCCAAAATATAAAATGAGGAAACTATTTAACTAAAGGGACACCTGAATGTCATGCAAGAAGACTGTGTAAAAGGGATGCAAAGAGGCTTTTGACAACTTCTGGGACTATCTAAGTGGAACTGAGTGCTTATATATATAAAGAACTGGGACTAATACACCCCCTGAAGGGGAATTTAAGAATTGAATAAATAATTTTTGGACTGTTACATAAAAGCTGAATCTCCTAAAACAAAATAAGATATTTTATAAGGAGAAATGAGTGGAATTTGGCAGGAGATGGACATACTTTTTCAAAACACAAAGGACATCATGCAGAAAGGATTTAAGGAGATTATGGACAAAATGGAAAATATTATATGAGGAATGATGAGTAAAGACCAAGCCGCCCAGGAAAGGGAGGAGTCAACAGAAGAAATGAAGGATGAAGAAGAGGAGATAACAATGGAAATAACAGTGACTGATGAATTAAATTAGGGGGAAACGTACCAAGAGAGTTGGAAGATATGTTTGAAAGGGAGGCAGGGGCCTGGGTAGGAAACTTAGGAACTGGGCAGTGGAAGAGGGTAGAGGTGGGAGAAGTGCTTAGATTGAATAGTCAAGAAGCAGATGAAGTTAGAGATAAAAATCTAAGAGAGGATTTGGAGAGGCAAGTCAATAGAAAAAGCATAGCAATCAAAATATTGAAGTGAGCAAGGGATGATGGATAGATGATTTTTCTTTTTTTATTGTTCTGGTTTGCTTTCCCTTCTTTTCCTTCTTCGTTTCTTCTTTCTTTTAAAGCATAGCATTAAAATATTGAAGCGGGTTATAGACAATGGATGGATGATCCATCTATTTGTTGTTCTGATTTGCTCTCCCTTTTCTTTCTCTCTCTCTCCCTTCCCTTTTTTTTCTTTTAGGTGGATGACATGATTAGAAGTTAGGATAGACAGAAATAGTTTCTATTTTTTTTTTCCAATATTTTTTTTCAACACATACACCTAAAACACGTCTTTTAAGAACAGAGCCTTGATCCGGTTATACATAAGTACTATTGGTTACCTTTCTTTATCAAACTCTTTCCCTAATTTCATCAACAGTTCTTTTGAGATAAAAACCAAGTACATAAAAAAAAAATTGCCCCCATATTGTAAAATCTTACTCTAAACATTCACCTTTCTATTATATCACCACAATTTCTAATTTCCAAATAACACAACTCTGTTTTTAACTACTATTATTACTTTAAATTTTACCTATATTCCCTTATCCCAAGACCTACTTTGTTAAGTCTTTAAATCTTAAAAACTCTTTTAACTTACTTCTAAATTAAACTTATCACATATTACAGTCTTGATTTTACACAGAATCATTCCATTATCACAGTCTTATCATATTCATTTCACAATCCATAAATCATATTTCTTTTCATTATTTATCTCTTAATCATCTTCTTTTCACTGTTTCCTGGCATGTTCATTTATTGTTTAGCTGATTCCCAGCATATTTATTTGTTATCGCTGATTCCCAGGCTATTTTTATTATTTTGCTGATTCCCAGCCTATTATTGTGGTGCTGATTCCCAGCCTATTTTTATTGTTTAGCTGATTTCCAGCCTATTTTTATTGTTCAGCTGATTACCAGCATCATCATTTATTATTTTAAACTATCCTGCCCAGGAAAAACATCTCCTATTATTTACTATTTCTCAATGTATTCATCTATTATTTAGTTGATTCCAACATATTCATTAAACATATTCTTAGTTTTACTATTTGTCTCTGTGTAACCTCCTATCTTATTTTACCATCCATCTAACTTTAAGCATTCATATTCACTCTTGTTATCATTCTATGCTTTGTTTACAATTTATCACTGAGACATAACCCATCAAATAAATCCTCATATACATCAAAACAATTTCTTAAGTTATTCTCATATTCTTACATTATTATCCACCTTTACTTTAATTTTCTATTTTAATCACATTATTTTGCTTTGCTTCTTTATATCTTTATACCTCTATAAAACACCTTCTTTTTACATTTAATATTTATCTAGATATTACATTTTCATTTTTAATCAAGCTATTCTTATATTCTTATCTCTCAACCATATACACTTGACTTCTTTGTTTCCTTGTCTGTCAATAAATCTTCCATTTCCAATTCAGTGTTATCTAATTTAATTCTCCATATGTCATTTTAATTCTTTTGTTGCTTCTATTCCCTGCAAAATACATCGATTTTACTTCTTTTGTTCCTGTGCCATTTGATTTCTTTTGTTGCTGCGCCAATTAGCAATAGTTTATAAAAGTTCCATTTGTATTTCTCTTCCTTTCCACCGAAAAGCCTTCTGTAGACAAAGCAAAAGCCTCCATAGCCAAAATCCTAAATCTATTATATGTTATTTCAAAGTAATCCAAAACAAGCAGTCTATTGTAGTATTTCTTTTTGAAACAGAAGATGTTTCTCTGCAAACCACATTTCCCCTTAGTCACAGCAGTATCCATTTATCCATTTATGTAACAGTCTCTTTTCTTTTTTTTTTATTGCAAAAGTTTTACAATTACAGTCTCTTTTCAACTCTCATCTTCTTTTAAGTTTTCAAGGTGTTAATTCCCTGTTTTCCCCGCTTTCTTCCTTTTCTCTTTTCTTAAGCTCAATTTCAATTCAAAAAGGATTTTTCCCCCCAGCTTTTTTCTTTTTAAAAAAAACATGTCTCAGTGTTTGATTATTCCAATTAAGTCCATAAAGATAGATTCCCTAGTAGGTCTTTCCCTCCTAAAATCAGTTTGCCACATCTTCTATGCCCCTCACATCCATAGCCGCTGTTTTAAGGCTAGTAATACTCAGTGATCTGGTGGTGTTACAAGCCTAAATCAGTGTAAACTCACCTGGCTTCAAAGAGCATCATTCTTTTCTATTCTCCTCCTGCACATTTCTTTATTTGGTTTGTCACAGCTTCGTGGCAGCCATCATGACTGCCGCCCCCTGCCGCCGACTCGCAGAGAGTTCCCTCCGACCTCCGAGGAACTTGCCCATTCCTCTGGTTGTCCAAGGCGCCTCTCTTTCATCCCCCTCCACAATTGGGACGATTCCGGTCCGAAGACCCATTGGTGGCAGTTCATCAGCCGGGGTTTTCGCGGGACTCAGCAGAGCCTGCCATTTCCCTGGCTGTATCACTGCAATGCCCAGAAATAGTTTAACAAAATGTGATATGATTAAAAGCTAGAATAAGTGATAGAAACAAGAGAAGGGGAATATGAGTGTATACACTTTATAATAATAAAAGTAATAACAAGATACAACATGGAATAATTGAATGATGATGGATTGTAATCTAATATAAATGTGTATTATTGGTAGAAATACATGAGTTGATTGAATGTAATAATTATGATTAATTTCATTTGTTCTATTTGTATTAGAATGTGTGACACCCAGGTGCCACACTGTTCATGCATTGATTTGATATATGTTTTTTAAAAGAATAAAAAAAACTGGGGGAAAAAAAAGAAATTTGTGATGCCCAGGAAACTGCAGCTGCCTGCATGTTTTGAGTGCCTGCCACCCCAGGACTGCTTGGACCTTGGCTGGATCCATTTCTACTCTGGTACTGGACATGCAATATCCCAAATAATCCTAGCCTCCTACCACCGCCGCTACCGGTTCGCCTGATCCAGGACGAACCGGTAGCAACCCACCACTGGTAATATGTTAATTTTCATATTTTATTATGTACTAATCTTTGATCACAATAACAAAAGTATCAAAAACCTATTTAGCATGTTCCCTCCATCTCATACATTTTACTCTCCTTTGAAGCTCTTCCAGAAATCACATTTGCTAAAACAAGCCATCAATTTATGTTCTACTCATCCAGAAATTCTTGGCAGCTGCTCTACATGTAAGTTCCATTACATCAATGGGCTAAATAGATGGAATTGTTCATGGAAATACAGCTTTGTATGTTTGGAATAGCTCTGGTAGAAATTATCATTATCAGGTAAAAATAATATTGATTCTTTCTTATCAAAAAATAATATTGAGCAACTTTTTAAACAATGCATGACATTTCCGTTGAGTCCATAGTTTCAAAGGATTAACATGAAATTATACAGCATTCTTACAAGTATGGCACAAAACATTTATTCATACAGGTTTGGATAATGTTTCAGTCAGTTGACTTTTGCCTGATTGTTTCTAATGACCTTTAAATACGTCATTAAAAATACATTATATTTCTTGGCACTTATTCTTCAATCAAGGCAGGCAAAGCATACCTACTAAACATAGCTTAAAAAAAAATAAAACTTTGTATTATTTAAGGCTTACATGACAAAGGGAAATGGTAAATCTAACAATTTTCTATATGTCTCTCAAAACCTAATTGACCAAAAAGAAAGGCTGCATATAGAGTGCTAATGTAAGGACCTGCTCCAGTTGGTCGCTCAGGAAAGCAAGATACTTGACTCCATTGAAGTGACTCAAAAGAACTTTTACTGAGAGATTGTTGTTGCAGTAAAGTCAGGCAAAATCTGAAAAAGTCCACGCAAAGTACAAAGCAATTCTTTTGTTCCCAAACCCAACCCCCCTGACCAGTCCACCAGCAGCCAATGTGATGCCACAAGATTTTGGATTATGGGTTTCCTGTCTGGTTGCTCTTAGAGGGTCAGATTAGGTAATCATATCTCTTCAGCCCTTATTCTTAACACTGGTACACCACAGGGTTGCATGTTGAATCTCTTACTCTATACCCGTGAAGGCACACCCTCTCTATGGGTACACGAGCCGTTGCCCCAGTTCAGCTCTGCCGCTCATGCAGTCAGCTGGTCTTTGGGTCTCTGCTGTACATGTGAATTTATAATATTTATAAATATCCCAAACAAAACTAATGACATAATGATTTCTGACAGTTATACTGCATTGAATTTTGTCTTATTAGAAAACCGCACAGTGTGGTAAGTGGTAGCAAACAGATGTAATAGTGGCAACATCATATTCTAATTAATTAACGATTGCAGCATATCAAATAGGTTATTTATAAAACTGACAACTAGGTCTGTAAGTTTAATTACTCATAACACTTTAATTGACTAAAAGGTGTTTCTAATTAATCAGTAAGTAGATGATTATAAAAAATATTTTTAATGCATGTCCTATCCTAAAAGCAATTTTCTAGTTGCTCACAAAAGAAAGAATATTTGTTCTAAGACAGGGATGTCAAACTTGATTTCATTGAGGGCCAGATCAGGATTGTTGTTGCCCTCGGGGGGCTGGGGTAGGTATGGCCAGTGGTCCCGGTCAACTAGGTGGATGTGGCCAGGGTGGGCATGATCAGCTCGATGTTGCTCGTGTTGGGGAGGGAGACCAGGCCTGGCTCCAGGGCCTGATCCACTGAAGGAGCCTCACCAACCCTCTCTGGTCAAACGGGCCCCTGGACAGCAGAATGGGCTGCCTGGAGTCCTGGGCAGTGGATACCTGGCCCTTGAGCTCCCAGGCACCGGGACTGTGAAGCCCAGTGCCACTTCCCTGAGGGGATGCCTGGCTACATTTGCCTCCTTCTCCAGGTGCTGCTGCTGTGCTCACTCTCCTTGCCTGGACTGGGCTTCCCAGGCTCGGGGGGCTGAGGACTGGCAGGGGTCCTGCTGGAGGGGGCTGCTGTTGCCAGTGCCACCCTGACAGAGTGAGGCAAGGTGAGGCAGGGAGCAGGGTGGGGGTATCCTGATTGTGGGGTTGTGTGGTGTGCAGGTGTGGGGTGCACGGGGCAGCTCTGGGGCTAGGCTCAGGCAGGGCAGAGGGGAGAGGGGAGTTCTGCCTGCCTCTTGGGGACAGGAACTCCCCACCCTTCCCATTCACTGGGGTTATTGTGGCTGGGGTGGCAGGCAGGAGGCTCGTCCCACGTGTCTGGCAGAGCTGGAAGATGAGGTTTGGATGGTGCGGGCTGAGCCCCGTGGGGACGACAATGGCAGCAGGCAAAGGCAGAGACATGGAGAGAGGCATGTAATTCAGCCTACCAGGCAGCTGCATGGCTACCTGCCATGTCCCAATTGCAGCAGCCGCGGGCAAGTAAAAACAAATGGTGGGACAGAGGCAGAGGTCCAGGGGGAGGCATGTGATTTTGCCAGCTGGGCGGCCACCTGCCCCATCCTGGCTGCAGCGGCCATGGGTAAGCAAAAACAAATTTTGTAAAGGCATGCAATTCAGTCCGTCGGGTGGCCACCTGCCGTGGCAGCTGTGGGCAAGCAAAAACAAATGGTAGGACGGAGCAGGTGAGTAAGTGGGCGGCTGCCCAGCACATCCACCAGGCTGGATCATGTGCTTCCCCCTGCCTCTGCTCCACCTTCTGCTGGGACAGCCAGCCTGGTGGTCGCAGCGCTTGGACCCACCTGTGCTGTGCAGGCAGCAAAACCCTAGAGTGCACCAGAGGGCTGAAGCTGGTCTGGACACCATCAGCCCCTGCACACTTGCTGTGTCAGCCAGCCTGTTGCTTGCTGCCATAGAATGGAGGCAGAGAAAGGGGGGGGGATTACATTGCAGCTTTGCAACTGCTTTTATCTCCAAGGTCGAATCAAGTTTTTTTTTTTTAATTTGACTTATATGCCGCCTTTCTCCGGAGACTCAGGGTGGCTTACAATGCGTTAAGCAATAGCCTTCATACTTTTGTATATTTATACAAAGTCAGCTTATTGTCCCCACAAACTGGGTCCTCAATTTACCTACCTTAGAAAGGATGGAAGGCTGAGTCAACCTTGAGCCTGGTGAGATTTGAACTTACAGTAATTGCAGACAGCTGGTGTTAATCACAATGCTATCAGTCTGCTGAGCCACCAGCCACATACCAGTTGGCTCTGGTATGTGGTTGCCTGGCTACAAGGGGGTTCTGGCTCTGAGGGATTGGGAACTCTGACCAACTCTGGTGAGGCTGACAGCGACGGTGATGATGATCCCCTGGTAAGTCGGCGGGTGACCCCGTAATCCTCCCTGTGGAGTTAGTGGTGCCCTCTTCAGGGGCCCAAGGGAGGATGCTGGCTTTATTGTACTCAGGCTGCACTAGATGCATAGTCAGCCCTGAAGTCATTGAAAAGCTGGGACTGAGACTCAAATGTCTGAGAGTGCTCATAGCGTTTTGCCAGCTAGATGGGATTGTAGCTGGAGGGGGCCCAGCTCACTTTATAACTGAACCAGTAGAGATGAGAATGAGAAAGCATAAAGAGACTCTGAGTTTTATAGTGGCGCCAGGGATGGAGAGGTCCCTCCTCCTTGGATTGTCTTGGTTGCAGAAATGGAACCCTGAAGTGAATTGGAGGAGGGTTTTTTTAAAAAGATTTGGCAGAAAGTGACCAAGGAAGAGGAAAAGATCCAAAACCCCAGCGGTGAGAGAAACAAAGGGCAAAGGAAGCTGGGGGCGGCAGCTTGTGATCACTCAATAAGCGAATCCCAAATCCCAAAGAAGTACTGGGACTTGAGATATGTGTTTAGTGAGAAAGACTCTGATGCACTCCCACCCCATCACCCCACAGACTGCAGTATTGAAATTCTTCCTGGAGCTAAACTCCCAAAGCCTAAACTTTACTCAATGACTCCATGCGAGCTGGGAGAGCTTTGCACCTTCATAGATATGAACTTAAAATGTGGATTTATCCAACGAGCAAGGCCCAAGTTTTGTTCTGGGAGATGAAAGATGGGACTCATTGTCTGTGCATTGATTATAGGGGGCTAAACTCGGTATGCATAGAAAATGTCTACCCACTGCCCCTGATGAAGGACATGTTGGTGCATCTAGCCAAAGGAAAAATCTTCACTAAGTTAGACCTGCGGGAAGCTTACTACTAGGTGCGAATCAAGGAGAGTGACGAATGGAAAACATTTAATTTCCCCCTGGGATGTTTCCAGTTCTGGGTGCTCCCTTTCAGCTTACAGGGGTCCCTGCAGTGTTCATGGAACTGATCAATGAGGTGCTGCATAACTTTTTGTACAAGGGAGTGTTGGTGTATTTGGTGATAGTTTAATATACACTGAAACAAGGGAGGAACATGTGAAATTGGTGCAGGCAGTCCTTAAAAGGCTCTGAACTGCTGAACTGTATACAAAACTTTCAAAGTGTGAATTTCACCAAGATAAGATTGATTACCTGGGTTATTGTATCTAAAATGAAGAAGTGGAAATGGACCCAGAAAAGGTAAAGGCAATGTTAGAGCGGGCCCCTCCCCACACAAGGAATCAATAACAAAGCTTCCTGGGTTTCACCAATTTCTACCAACAGTTCATCTCCTCCTTTGCAGAGATTGTATTGCCAATCACCAACCTTTTAAAAACTAAGGGTGAGGGGAAGCCGAAACTGGATCAACCACTTAAGTGGATAATGGAGTGCCAAGCAGTGTTTGAAAAGCTCAAACAACTGTTCTCAGCAGAAGCACCCCGACCCAGACTTTCCATTTGTAATTCAGGCCAACGTGAGTGATGTAGCTATGGGGGCAGTGTTATTGCAGAGGAATGCCCAGGGCTTGCTACAGCCATGTGCATATACTTCTAAGAAACTCACCGAGACTGAACAGAGGTGGATGATATGGGAGAAGGAGGCGTATGCAGTGCAATGGGCCCTACTCACTTGGTGGCATTTCCTGGAAGGGGCAAGGATGCCGTTTGAGGTATGGACTGACCATAAAAATCTGGAAGCCCTGGAAACTCTGTGCTGGCTATCCCCTAAACAAATCCGTTGGGCTCAACACATTAATCATTTCAACTTCACTCTGCGTCATGTCCTGGGGGTGGGGTGGGGGGGAAGAATGTTATGGTGAATCCTTTGTGTAGATTGCCCCAATACAACAGTGTTAAAGCTAAAGTGGTCAGATCTGTTATCCCCTTGAAGCAGTTAGCAGCCCTGGTGACCACTAGAGCTCAGGAGAAGGTGGAATCTGAGATTCCAAACAGTGTGAGAAGCTCAAAGTAGCACTAAAAGCAGATAAATGGCTTACTACTCACAAAAATGACTGCACCATGCATGATGGACTGGCTTGGGTCAGGGCCAAATTATACGTGCCCTTAAGCTTGAGAGACATCATATTAAAAGATGCCCATGACTCTAAGTCAGCAGGACATTTTGGATTTGTAAAAACCCTGCACTTGGGTAAGAGGCAGTTTTGGTGCCTTCCTTGAAGAAAGACATTGAAAGCTATGTGGCCAGCTGTCCAGTTTGTGCTGCAGCAAAGAGATCTCCGGGGGAAACCCACAGGGCTTTTACAGATGGTGACTAAACCCCAAGCACCGTGGAAAGAAATATCTATGGACTTTATTGTGGAATTGCCTGAAAGTGGGGGGGGGGACACTTTTATTTGGGTTGTTACTGATCTTTTTCCAAAACAGATGCACTTTGTTTTGTGCACCAAAATCCCCTACACAAAGATGTTAGCTAAACTCTTTGTACAACACATATAGAGGTTGCACGGTGCGCCTGAGTGCATTATTTCTGATAGAGGAGTGCAATTTACATTGCCATTTTGGCAGGAATTTTTGAAGCTGTTGGGAACCACCCAGGGCCTCCCATCACTCCCAAACTAATGGGGCTTGTGAGAGAACTAATGCAGTCCTGGAACAGTACTTCATTTATTACCAACAGGACAATTAATTACCAACAGGACAATTCTGCCCCAGCTATGGACCCCAAAGAATGCAGCACACACAAAGTCCATACAAACCTTAGTTTACTAATTAAGGACTACTAATGAGCTTTCTTAGTAGTTGTTCGAATACAAGTACAGTTTAAATCAGTCTTTTCTGAACAAGGGCTGTTAATTTAACTTCATTAACAGCCGACAAGAATCCAAAGAATAATAACTCAATTCTGAGGCACAGTATTTCAGATAACTGTAATCTTACTGTGATTGGCAGAATGCCCAGAAGCAATTTGCAGGAAAACTGACAAGAGAGAAACAAGAGCTCAATCAAATGTTTCTGGAATCAAGACATGAAGGAATATGAACGAAGTTGTTTCCTGCAAATTGCATCAGTCGTCGCCCTTCCTTAAATAGGCTAGGGGAGTGGTCAATTAGCTCCAAACCTTACTCTCAAGGAGACCTCCTCCTGAGGAGCCACTCCTGCCTTTTAACAGCTCTGTGTGCTTGTGCATCGAGAAGAGGCTCCTCCTCTTCTTCCTCTTCACTTATGGGAGCTTCTGGTGGTTCTTTTTTTTTTTTGAAAAAAGTTTTATTTTAGATTAGAAATAAAAAAAACACAACAACAACATAAAAATATCATCCTTACAAACAATTATAGACAGCATCTCAATCGGTAGAAATCATTTCGTGCTTACAATTCTCCAGATCTCCTCATATAACAATTATTCTTTATTTAAACTAAAGATAAATATTTAAACATTTCATATATGTTATCTCATCTCCATACTTTTTTGTCAAATCATTGATAAAATATCTCCCATATCAAATAATTGTCAGGTTTCGGTGCTATCTTAAATAAGTTTCATTTTCAAGCGCAAGATCTCTAATGAATCATTTTTATTTAAGAACAGGAAAAAAAACCCGACATTCCTGATTCAAATTGTAGCCAAACTGGCTCCTCCTTCCAACCCCCTCCTCTTCCGCTCTCCAGCTCAATGTCCCATTGGCCATCATGCAGATCCATCTCTACATCCCGGCACGTTCTTTTCACAGGAATGTGGCCCCCATCCTCGTCCCCCAGGAAACCCTATCTGTTGCATGCAGAAAACTAGGTAAAAGTTCATCTCAGCAATAAATCAACGCTTCTGGTCTTTGCTTCATCTTGTTCATGTCAGAACTGGAAGAGAGCCTAATTTGGAACGCTGACATCCGGCCCCTCTCCCTTCACTTCTGCGACATCACCTATCCCATAGGGAAAAAACACAACAAGATAAATCTCATTAGCCCCTCCTTGGCTGTGCACCCCCCCCTCCCGGCTTCCCCAGGTGGTCTGCATGGAATTTTGCTATAAGGTGATCTGCTTGGATGTTTGCGCTCTTCACCCAGGAAGCCTCTGACAATGGGTAGCCCTTCCATTTAATTAAGTACTGGTGGCGCCCCCTGTGCCATCTTGAATTAAGAATCCGCTGCACTTCGTAGTGTGTTTGGCCCCCAACAACCAAGGGTCCAGGGGGTTCACGTGGCATTGGCCTTAAAGTAGACCCCACTACAGGTTTTAGAAGGCTACTGTGAAAAACGGGGTGAATTTTCCCCAAAAGCCGTGGTGACTGCAATTGCACTGTAACGGGGTTGATTATTTTTATTATAGGAAATGGTCTCTCGGCTTGTCGTTCGTTCAGAACTGCGATAGGAAATAATCACCAGTAACACACAGAGAATCAGGGTTTACTTTGGCAATGATAAGCTTGCAGTCAAAAGTAAAGTACAAGTCGGTGTTTTGGTTCAAAGTCAGCGCTGGGTGTAATCACACCACAGCGCTATTTAACAAAAACTCAGCCCCTTAAACATACATCCGGTGATTATCAATCAAGCACCCCCCACTCCCTTAACAGTAACAGCTGCGAGCAGCGAGGACAGCAGAATCGGAGAGGCCCAGCAACGTCATCAATCATTGCCCTGAATGCTGCTATCCAGGAACTGTTTGTGTGTTCTCTGCGGCTGCTTATCTCCACTCCTTCGTCTCCCACACACCCCATCGATGGCGAGCTCCGGCAGGACTCGACAGGCGGCCCCCCCTACCAGGAGCTCACCTCTAAATAGACAGCATACAGATGTTAGTCACTGTTACGATCCTGCATTAGGTTTGGCTGGGTATTTCCGATGGAACCGTTGTATCAATCGGGCAGCGTGAACATCGGGTGCTGCCACCCACGAGGCCTGTGTTACAGGGTATCCTTTCCACCGCACAAGATATTGTAACATCCCCCTACGAACCCTGGAGTCCAATATTCGGTCTATCTCATATTGGTTGGTATGCACGGGACCTGGTGGAGTAGTTGAGGTACCTGGCCTTTCTATCGTCACCGGTTTCACCAAACTGCTATGGAATACGGGATGTATCCTACTGAACAGAGGGGGAAGTTTAAGAGCTACGGTTACAGGATTGATGACTTGTGTTATGGGAAATGGTCCTATATATTTAGGTCCTAATTTTTTACTGGGCAGTCGGAGTTTAAGGTATTTCGTAGATAAGTATACTTTGTCTCCTATCCGGAATGGTTTTGGATCAGCTCTTTTCTTGTCTGCATATTTTTTATACTCGTCTGCTGCCTTTTGTAATGCTGTTTTTACACTTGGCCATACATTACTAATTTTATCGGCCCAACTGCGTGGCGTGTCACCGTCTGTCATAGGGGGATCCAACTCTGGAATGGCTGAAAACTCTCGGCCATATATTACTTGGAAAGGGGAGAACCCAGTACTGCGGTGGGGTATGTTGTTATATGCCACTTCGGCGAAAGGCAGGAGTCCTGACCAATTCGTCTGCTGGTATGAAACGTAGCATCTGATATATCTTTCGACCATAGCATTGGCCCGTTCAGCCGCCCCGTTAGTGCTCGGGTGGAATGCTGAACTTAACCCTTGAGAGGACCCAATTAAACGGACAAATCGTCTCCAAAACTTAGAGGTGAATTGAACACCGCGGTCGGATATAATCCTCTTAGGTGCTCCATGGAGACGATAGATATGTTGCAAAAAGAGTTCGGTTAATTGTCGCGCGGATGGTATGCTTTTACATGGCACAAAGTGGGCCTGTTTCGAAAACAGATCTACCACCGTCCAAATTACAGTGTGGCCATGGCTAGGGGGGAGATCGACTATGAAATCCATAGCTATCTCTTCCCAAGGCCTGCTAGGATTCGCGACTGTCTGTAATAGTCCTAACGGTCGTCCAGACCAGGGTTTGGCGGTTGCACAGGTTGTACAACCTTTTACGTATGTTTCTATGTCCTTACGCATTCGTGGCCACCAGAATTGCCTCCTCACAAGGTGTAGAGTTTTTAAATACCCAAAATGGCCTGCTGATTTGGCATCATGGCACCTGCATAACACTACGTTCCGTAAACGTTCTGGAACATATATTCTATTCTCCCTCCACGCTATTCCATCATTATAGCTAACCATAGAGGGGTTTTGGATTACCCATCGATCCTGTTGTAAAGCTGTTTTAAACTCGGTACGTAAGTGACCATCTACTTCTGTAAGTCTCAATAGGGTTTGGGAAGGTGCAATTAGAGGTTCTATCACTTCCTCTCGCTTGCTATTATACTGTGGCATCCGGGACAGCGCATCAGCCAGGAAGTTTTTCCCAGCAGGAACATACCGCAACCGGAAAGAGAAACGCTGAAAATATTGTGCCCACCTTATCTGTTTGGGAGATAGTCGCCTGGGCGTTTGTAAGGCTTCTAAGTTTTTATGGTCCGTCCATACCTCAAAAGGATGAGACGCCCCCTCCAAGAGATGTCGCCATGTCATCAACGCCCAACGGACCGCGAATGCCTCTTTTTCCCAGATCGCCCATGCCCGCTCTGTCGTGGTTAACTTTTTAGACGTATAGGCACAAGGTTGTAACCCTCCCTGCTGTGTTCTTTGTAGGACTACTGCTCCTACAGCCACGTCGCTAGCATCTGCTTGGACTACGAATGCCTGCGTTGGGTCTGGATGCTTGAGTACTGGTTCTTGAGCAAAGAGTGTTTTTAACTGCTCGAAAGCCATTTGACACGCTGACGACCACGTCAACGCTTGTCCCGGCTTTGGTTTAGCTGTGGCCGGTTTGGTCCGTAACAGATCCGTTAGTGGTAGGGCTATTTCAGCAAATCTGGGAATGAACTGCCGATAGAAGTTTGCAAAGCCTAGAAAGCTCTGTAATTGCTTTCTGGTTCTAGGGGCCTGCCATTCAAGCACTGCCTGGACTTTTCTGGGATCCATCTCTACCCCGCTCTCTGATATTCTATAGCCTAGATAATCTATCCTCTTTTTGTGAAACTCACATTTGGATAGTTTCACGTACAGCTTAGCAGCTAATAATTTGTCTAAGACCTGTCGGACCAGAGATATATGTTCCTCTTCAGTTTGCGTGTAAATTAAGATGTCATCCAAATATACAAGGACACCCCTGTACAGATGTTCATGCAGCACTTCATTGATGAACTGCATGAACACCGCAGGGGCGCCCTGTAGTCCGAACGGCATGACCTGGAACTGATAGCTTCCCAAGGGACAATTGAATGTTGTTTTCCACTCATCCCCTGGTTTGATTCGTATCCTATAATACGCTTCGCGTAGGTCGAGTTTCGTAAAGATACGACCGGTGGCTAGGGCAGCTAACAGGTCCTTCATTAAGGGAAGTGGATAGAGGGGCTCCACACACACTGCATTGAGACCTCTGAAGTCAACGCATAAGCGTAAACCCCCGTCTTTCTTCCCACGAAACAGGACAGGGGCAGCCATCTTTGATCGACTAGGTGTGATAAAACCCCGGGCCAAGTTCTTGTCTATATATTTCCGTAATTCTTTTAGTTCGGGTTGTGTCATTGAATACATCCGGGGCTTGGGTAGCTTCGCCCCGGGTATTAACTCAATACTGCAATCCGTAGGCCGGTGAGGGGGCAGGGTCTCACATTCCTCCTCACTAAAGACTCTGGCGAGATCCCTATACACATCAGGATACGTCGTGTCTACTGGTGGGCTCTCTGCTTCTATTCCCCCTGCTGGCTCCTTTTCCTCCTTGGTAGGGGGAGGTCCCAACGGTAATCGAAGTTTGCGAAAACCCCCTTCCCACCATATCGTAGGAGCCCACTTGTCCAACCATGCTAATCCTAAAATCACTGGTTCTAACATTTTCTCCACTATAATAAACCGAATAGTTTCGGTGTGCTCCCCAATATCGAGGTGCACCTTTTCTGTTATATGAGTCACTGGTGCCCCTCCCAGCAATGAACCATCCATTTGTTCAAAGGTAATAGGGGTTCTCAACCGCACAACCCGCAGCCCAAGTTCGTCAACTATCGCCCTACGAATTAAACAACGAGTACACCCTGAGTCAATCAATGCCTCATATCGGCGTCCAGTGGTGGCCCGTGGGTTTCGGAGTACGACTGGTACCACAAAAGGTCGGATGGGGTCGCTCACCATCGGGTCATGTGGGTCCTCATCGTCGTCATCACTATCCCCAGCCACAATCGGGAACTTTTCCGCCACCACTTTCTTAGTATCTGTAGCCAGGGGATCCCTCTCCATACAGGATGTTTGAGTCATTTGGGACCGTTCGGATGTTGGTCGGCCTCTGCCTCTCAACACAGCTCTAGGAGGGGGGTTTTGGTCCAAGTTACGGGGCATGGGATGAGGACAGTCGGCTGCTCGATGACCAAGGCGATTACATCTGAAGCAACGAAACGCAGGCCGCTGGATCCTTTCCCCCAAGCCGGAGCCAGCATTCGGTTTAGTCTCCTTGGGTGTTTGTGTGCGTTCTGCTGGTCGTTTTCCTTGACTTGCAACCCCTTCACCCCGTATACGGAATTCTCGGAGACCGACGTCCAATTCGATGGCTGCCTTGTACCACACACTCAACTTGGGGGGCAAGCCCCGGTACACGCAGGCTTGCCGTAAATCACGGTCTAGTCCTTTATGGAATTGGTGCACCAGAAGACGTTCTGGCCACCCCACCAACCGAGCCGCAATCTTTCGGAACTCCTGTACATATTCCTTTGCTGGTACGCCCCGTTGCTTAAGCGCAAACAAATCCCCCTCTGCAACCTGGGCGCTTGTTTCGTCTTCAAATCTGGCACGAAGAGCCTCCAGAAATCGTCCCAGATCCACGAGTTCCCTTGCATGTTTAGCATGGAGGCCTGCCACCCACTCAGCTGCTTCTCCCGTCAGGACCCCTGTAACAGCAACCACCATAGCCCACTGGGAGGGATACCACTGTCCATATTGGTCCATATGGCTTATCACCTGGCTTAAGAAAATAGCCACTCGTTCAGGGTTTCCGTCAAAGGAAGTCTGCAGGGCAGGTGGTCCCCAAACGGCCTGCGGGACCCACAGCCCCGGCGGGGGCCCCGGAGGCCAAGGCATGGGGCCTGGGGTCCTCGCTGCTCCAGTCGCTCTCCTGTCCTGCCTAGGTTGGTCCCTCGTCGCCCCGCGACCCCCAACAGGTAAGCCCCCTGCCAATTGCGTTGGTTGGGGCTCAGGACCGGCTCCAAGGTCTCCCGACGAGGCACCTTGGTCTTGTTCTGGAGGGGGTTGGTCCATGGATCGTCTAGAGGTCCGCTCCATCCTCAATTTAGGACTTGTGAGCCGGAACTGGGTCTCCGAAGCGGTCACCCCTGTATCCTGCCAAGAAGAACCTGGAGGCTCCAGCCCTGCAACCCAGGGCTGCCAGGATGGGGCGTCACGAAATCCAGATTCCCCAAAACGCTCACGTAGCGTATCCATGGTGCTGGGACCGGATGAGGCAGGATACCCCCAATCCCCTTCATCCTCCTCAGTCCATCGCCTCTCCCTCCAGCCCTGGAAAGATGCTCCCAAGCGAGGGGGTGTTGGCATCCGTGGCCCGAGGAGAACAGAGCTGTGCCACCAATCCCCCGTCCGAGCCCGTTGTCCTGGAAAACTCTCCTCCTCCGGTCGGGGCGGGGCGCTCTTGGGTTGCTTGACTTTTGGTTTCACTGCCAACTGTTCCACACTCTCCTTCACCTCCTCTATCAGTGGTTCCTCCCCCTCCACATCTCCACCACACTCCTGCTCTTCCAAGGCCGTCCCTTCTGCCATATCCCCCTTTGCTGCAAAGCCACAGGGACTCCTCACCTCTTGCGAAAAAGAACCGAGCGCTGACTTTCTCTCGGCTTGTCGTTCGTTCAGAACTGCGATAGGAAATAATCACCAGTAACACAGAGAGAATCAGGGTTTACTTTGGCAATGATAAGCTTGCAGTCAAAAGTAAAGTACAAGTCGGTGTTTTGGTTCAAAGTCAGCGCTGGGTGTAATCACACCACAGCGCTATTTAACAAAAACTCAGCCCCTTAAACATACATCCGGTGATTATCAATCAAGCACCCCCCACTCCCTTAACAGTAACAGCTGCGAGCAGCGAGGACAGCAGAATCGGAGAGGCCCAGCAACGTCATCAATCATTGCCCTGAATGCTGCTATCCAGGAACTGTTTGTGTGTTCTCTGCGGCTGCTTATCTCCACTCCTTCGTCTCCCACACACCCCATCGATGGCGAGCTCCGGCAGGACTCGACAGGGTCCTATAAATTTTGGGCCCAATTTCCTGCTCGGGAGTCTAAGTCTCAAGTACTTGGTGGAAAGGTAAACTTTCTCTCCCAGCTGAAATGGTCTTTGGGGAGTTCGGTGCTTGTCTGCTTGTTCCTTATAAGATTGAGCCGCCTTTGCCAGAGCCCTCTTAACATTCTCCCAAGTTTGTCTCAACATTGCCATCCAGTCGGTCAAACTAACTGAGGAAGGGGGCTCCCTCGGGTATTCTGGCATGGGGACAAAATCCATGCCACTCACTATTTTGAACGGGGTTAGCCCCGTGGTGCTGTGGACAGCATTGTTATATGCAACCTCCGCAAAAGATAGGAGGTCTGCCCAATTGGACTGCTGGTAGTCGACGTAGCATCTTAAATACTGTTCTATCATAGCGTTCAGTCTTTCTGCCCCCCCATTGGTGCTCGGGTGAAATGCTGAGCTGAGTCCTTGGGATGAACCTATAGATCGTAGAAACTCCCTCCAGAACTTTACTGTGAACTGGACCCCTCTGTTGGAGATGATTCTCCTGGGGACTCCATGTAGGCGGTAAATGTGTTTCAGGAACAGTTTGGATAACTGACGGGCTGAAGGCAGTCCACTACAAGGAATGAAGTGTGCCTGTTTGGAGAATAAGTCTATTACAGTCCAGATCACTGTATTTCCACTGCTCCTCGGTAGGTCTACTATAAAGTCCATTGCAATCTCCTCCCATGGTCTTGTTGGTTCAGCTACTGGTTGCAACAATCCAGGCGGGCACCCTGGTCTTGTTTTCATCGTGGCACAAGTGATGCAGCTCTTTACATAACTGTCTACGTCCTTTCTCATGTGTGGCCACCAGAACTGCCTTCGTACTAGGTGCAGAGTCTTTAGGAACCCGAAATGTCCTGCTGGTTTAACGTCGTGGCTCCTCTTGAGAATCAGGATGCGTAAACTCTGTGGGACATAGAGCTTTGTCCCCCTCCATGCTAGTTCCTCTCTTTTTGTCAAGAGATGTTGATTGTCCCGATACCAGGGGTCTGTCAGCGTTTCATTTTTTAATTTTGCAGTTAAGTCACTAGCAAGTTGGCCTTGCTGGTCACGTTGTTGCCGTCTGGTGATCACTTGGGCCGCAGCTTGGGTGGAGGGGATGATGGCATTCACTACCTGCTCTCGCTCACTGTTGTATTGGGGCATCCGGGAGAGGGCGTCAGCCAGGAAATTTCTCCCTCCTGGGATGTGCTTAAGCTCGAAATTGAAACGATTGAAGTATTGTGCCCACCGCACTTGCCTGGGCGACAGTTTTCGTGGGGTTTTTAGGGCCTCTAGGTTTTTATGATCAGTCCAGACTTCAAATGGTTTTTGGCCTCCCTCTAGTAGGTGCCGCCAGGTCAACAAGGCCCATCTTACTGCAAATGCTTCCTTCTCCCACGCCGCCCATCGCCTCTCTGTATCGGTGAGTTTGCGGGAGGTGTAGGCGCAGGGTTGTAGATCACCTTGGTTGTTCTTTTGGAGTAATACGGTTCCTACTGCCACATCACTTGCATCTGCTTGGATGACAAAAGGCTGTTCTGGATCCGGGTGTTTTAAGACAGGTTCTTTCGCGAACAGTCCTTTTAGTGTCTCGAACGCCTGTTGGCAGGTCAGGTCCCACTGTAAGGGTTGTCCTGGGCGAGGTTTCATCGCTGGGCTTCCTGTCTTTAAGAGGTCCGTCAAAGGTTTGGCAATCTTCGCGAATGAGGGGATGAATTGTCTGTAGAAATTCGCAAAGCCTAGAAAACTTTGCAGTTGTCTGTGGGTGCGAGGGGGTTGCCATTGTAGAACTGATTGGACCTTGGCTGGGTCCATCTCTATCCCCTCGTTTGATACTCGGTAGCCCAGGTAGTCTAGCCGTGATTGGTGGAAATCGCATTTTGACAGTTTGACATATAGTTTTGCCCGTAGCAGTTTTTTCAGTACTTGGCGGATGAGGGGTATATGTTCGTCTATGGTCTCCGTGTAGATAAGAATATCGTCCAGGTAGACGAGGACCTCTTTGTAAAGGTGTTCACGTAAGACTTCATTTATTAACTGCATGAATACTGCCGGGGCTCCTTGCAAACCAAAGGGCATTACTTTAAACTGGAAACTACCCAGGGGGCAGTTGAACGCTGTTTTCCATTCATCTCCTGCCTTTATGCGTACCCGGTAATAAGCTTCTCGAAGGTCTAGTTTGGTGAAAATCTTCCCTTTAGCTAGGTGGGCTAGCATGTCTTTCATGAGGGGGAGGGGGTACAAGTTTTGCACACATACAGCGTTGATACTTCGAAAGTCGACCACCAATCTCATGGAGCCGTCCTTTTTCTCTTTAAACATGACCGGTGCCGCTACCCTTGGTTTTACTGGCTCAATAAATCCCCTTTGTAAGTTTTTGTCTATGTAGTCCCGCATTTCCTGCATTTCTCGGGGCGTCATGGCATACATTTTTGGTTTGGGTAGTTTCGCTCCCGGGATAATCTCGATGGCACAATCGGTCTCACGGGGGGGGGGGGGGGCAGAATGTCACAGTCGGCCTCGCTGAATACTTCAGCAAGGTCTTGGTACTCCCCTGGGATCTGATCTGCATTACAAGCGGTGGTGGGTGCGGCTGCCAATTGCTTTACTGTACCTTCTGGGAGGGACCCTTGTGTTGGTGGTGTTTTGTTTTGTGATGGAGGGCTGCTTTGGGGTCTCAGCGTGGGAGGGAATTCTTCTGGTCGGGGCGGCAGGGGTTGGGGGCCCTTTGCTATTCTCAGTCTGCGGGTCCCCTCTTGCCACCAAATGATTGGGCCCCATTTATCCAGCCACGAGAGTCCCAATATGACTGGTTCTGTCATCTTGGGGGCTATTATGAAGCGGATCGTCTCCCAGTGATCTGCGAGTTCTAGTCTCACGGGTTCGGTCAAGTGTGTGGTGTACGCTCCCCCCACTAGGGACCCATCAACTTGCTCAAAACGAATTGGTTGTTTGAGCTGTTTAGCTCGGATTCCCAATTTCAGAACTGTGGGTAGGTTGATTAGGCACCGTGTGCTACCAGAGTCTATTAGGGCTTGGAAAGTCTCTTGGGCCCCTGTTTTGGGGGCTGTTAGGCGTATGGGGAAAAGAAAAGGATGGACAGGTCCACTCACCATCGGGTCGTCTTCGCCTTCGTCCTCTGTGTCGTAGAGTTCGGGAAACTGATCTCCCTCATCTGGGGTTCCTCTGGTTTCGGTCAGGTGAGCGAAAAACTCCGGGATTTGGGGGTTTTCCCGCGGTACGTGGGTGGCGCGCTTGGGCCCTCATTCCGGTTGTGCTTTGGGCGGTGGAGCTGGTCCCGGTCTAGGCGTTCCACATCTTGCTGCTATGTGGCCGCTCCCCCCACATCGGTAGCATTTCAGTGAGCTCCGTGGGGCAGTTGGTCTGTGGGAGGGTTGTGATGTTGGGGGTTCCCGTCTGTTGGGTGGCCCTTGGTCTGGTCGACCTCTCTCCTTTCCCTCTGGTGGTTTCGGCGTGTCGCTCGCCCGCAACCCTCTGTCGACTTTTATCGCTACCCGGAACCATTCAGAGAGTCGGTTTGGGATGTCACGATAAGCAGTCACTTGGGAAATTCTCTTATCTAGACTTGTTCTAAAAAAGTACACCAGCAATCGCTCGGGTAGGGGAGGCAGTGTCCCAACGACTCTCCTGAATTCACGGATATGCTCTTTGATGGGCTTCCCCTTCTGCATTAGGTTTCTGAGTTCGTCTTCCACATAGGGGTCGTCCTCCTCCTCCTCATAACGGGCTCTCAATAGTTGCAAGAACCCATCCGCATCTTGCAGCTGGGGGGCCCTGTTTTTATAGAGGGATGCTGACCACCTCTTTGCTTCTCCCTCCAGCCCTTCCGAAATGGCATTCACTAGGGCTCTGGGTAAAGGGTAAAGGTGTCCAAAACGCTCTATGTATATCTCAGCTGAATCGAGGAATTGGGCGAGGTTGTCTGGGTCACTGTCGAACTTCCCTCTGAACTGGGGTGGCTCCTCCCTCTCTGCCCTCTCCTCTCTGTGCTGAGCTATGTAGGGCCGGTCTCGGTGTTGATAGTCCTCTGCCTCGCCTCTCACCCTGGGGTATGGAGGTGCTGCCTCATCTAGGCTTTGCTGCTTTCTGGGAGGGGGGGGGACCCATGGATGCATCGTTGGGCTCCTTCTCCTCCTGCTGTGAAGGGGGGAAGGGCTGCGCCTTGGCCTACGTCCTCTCGGGTCAACAGCCCAGACTGGTTCTCTCTTTTCTTTGGGTCTGCAGGATGGTTCCTCCCCCTGAAGGGTGGCACGGTCAAATTTCTCTTTCAACTCATCTATGGGGCTTTCGAGTGGCTTCCTTAGAATTTCTTGGCGCTTACTTTGTTTTCTGGCTTGTTCCCACTCCCATAGCCAGGAGGCTCTGCCCAATTCACTTAGGGGTTTTCTCTTGTCTCTCACGTTGGGAAAGGGAAATTCCGCCTCTGAAGCTTTTGGCACAGTTCCCGGGTACTTATCTGATTCAGGCTTCTCTGTTTGAAGTTTTTCCGAGAAGGAAGGCGGGGAGAGTTGAGCCTTCGTAGTGTCCAAACTGGCTGGAGTCACGACCGCTTCTCCTCCACTCGCTGCTTGAAACAGGCTTTCCTCCGAGAGCTTTGCTTCAGCCATAATGTCGGGGGATAACCTCCAATCCGACCATACGTCTGGGAGGGAAGGGGATGATTTAAACTCAGCCAGCCTGGCTTTGAGAGAGTTTGGCTATCTGTCAGGTTTCGGTGCTATCTTAAATAAGTTTCATTTTCAAGCGCAAGATCTCTAATGAATCATTTTTATTTAAGAACAGAAAAAAAACCGACATTCCTGATTCAAATTGTAGCCAAACTGGCTCCTCCTTCCAACCCCCTCCTCTTCCGCTCTCCAGCCCAATGTCCCATTGGCCATCATGCAGATCCATCTCTACATCCCGGCACGTTCTTTTCACAGGAATGTGGCCCCCACCCTCGTCCCCCAGGAAACCCTATCTGTTGCATGCAGAAAACTAGGTAAAAGTTCATCTCAGCAATAAATCAACACTTCTGGTCTTTGCTTCATCTTGTTCATGTCAGAACTGGAAGAGAGCCTAATTTGGAACGCTGACAATAATATTGTTTATCTTCCTATTCTCTTATTTCAAATGTCAATCTACTCATTTCAGCACAGTCCAACATTTTCATAATAATTTCTTCATCAGTAATTATCTTCTCTCCTTTCCAGTTTTTGGCAAATACAATTCTGGCCACTGTTAAGATGTTCACAATTAAGTATTGTAATTCTTTATTAAATGTCTCTGGTAAAATTCCTAATAAAAATATATCTGGTTTAAAATCAATATGTCTCTTTGTCATTTTTTCTAACCATGTATGTATTTTAGTCCAAAATCTCCTTGCTTCCACGCATGTCCACCACATATGGTAGTACGATCCTGGAGTTTGATGACACTTCCAGCATTTCTCCGATTTATTCTTAAACATCCTGGCTATTCTCGTTGGAGGTAAATGCCACCTGTAAAACATCTTGTTATGTATGTATCTATTTTGTGCGGGAAATTCAAATGTAAAGTGAATCCTGACTGGTTCTTGGTCGCCTCTGAAAAGTATATAAGGAAGGCTGTTGCCTGTGTTCTTTTGCTGAAGTCTCACCCTGAATTAAAGAGCTGTTGTCACTAGCTTGCTTGTGCCTCTCATTATTCCCGCGCTACAACATTGGCGACGAAGGTGGGATTGAGGCTACAAGAAGCAATTCAAAAAGAGCTCTGAGTTTCAGCCAGGGTGACTAGCGAACATGGAGACACGGCATGTCTGCCTATGTTCCGCCAAAACCCTTCGACCCAACCCGAGAGAAGTGGGGATCGTATCTGACCAGGTTTGAGTGCTCCTTGGAAGCGAGCAAAATGCAAGGGCTCTCTGTGAACAGAAAAAGGGCCCTGTTCTTAAGCCACTGCGGGCCAGACGTATTCGAGATGGCCGAATCCCTCTGCGAGCTAACCCCAGTCCAGACGGTTCCCTGGGACGTCCTACAGGCCAACCTGAGAGCTCACTACGCTCCGGTTCCGTCCAAATTTGTACAGCGCTACGAACTCCGGCAACGAGTTCAAAAAGAAGGAGAGCCGGTCAGCGCTTATGTGGCCGCGCTTCGAAAAGCCGCAATGCATTGTGACTACAGAGATTTAGATGACACACTGCTTGAACAATTGATTTGCGGGGTTCAAGATACCCGGTTACAAAGACGTCTTCTAGCCAAGCCAGACCTAACACTAGCCGGCATGCTAGACGAAGCCCGAGCATACGAGGCATCAACGAAAGCTTCGAAAGCGCTGCAGCGACCAAGTTCGAGCAAAGACGGGCCGAAAACAGCCCCCGTCCACAGAGAAGAGGTGCGAACCAGCACAGAGGAAGAGTCAGACGAGGACGTCTTCCATACAGAAAAGAAACTGAGCGAACAAAGCCGCCGCCACGAGAACTGTCCTAGCTGCGGCGGGGATCACGAGAGACATTCGTGTAAATACAGAGAAGCCATTTGCAGGCGTTGTGACAGGAAAGGCCACCTAGCACGAGTTTGCAGAGCTCAATTTCCGCGTAGTCGAAAGCCACGTGACTACCGCGACCAACCAGAGCCGGCCCGTTCAAAACAGCCAATCAAAGATGACTGCGCGAGAAAAGGGCGCGAACCTCAAAAGCGGGAGACCTACAGCATGAGAATTGGCCAAGCCAGCACAACCGACGATGAGAAAGTCTACACGAAAGTAGAAATCGATGGCAGACCGTGCGAAATGGAAATCGACACTGGGTCTACGTTATTGATCATGTCCTGGACAACACTCAAGGCGCTCCTGCCCAAGTTCCAGAAAACCCAGCTGTCCCGTCAGAAAATCCGCCTCCTCAACTACCAGAGAAACTGAGTTCCCGTTGAAGGCGTGGGCACGTTCCGGGTCACCTACGGCGAGTTCCAGAAAGAGCTGCCCCTGACCATCATTAGCAAGCCCCTACCAAGTCTACTGGGCATGAAATGGTTCCAAGCCCTCGGCATGGGCTTCACGGGCATTCACAGCATCAGCGGATCATCCCTCAAAGAAACCCTTCTCCACGAGTTTTGGGACGTTTTTGAAGAGACTCTAGGCAAGTACGTGGGGACCCCAATATCCTTTAATTTAGACCCCAATGTAGCGCCAATCAGACTGAAAGCAAGACAAGTTGCCTTTGCTTTAAAGCCCAAAATTGATGCGGAGCTCAACAAGCTCATTAAGCAAGGGGTGCTAATTCCCGTAGATCACGCTAAGTGGGAAACCCCAATAGTCACGCCAGTCAAATCGGACGGCTCAATTAGAATTTGCGCTGACTATAAGTGTTCGGTTAACAAGGCGTTGCAGCAGAGCACCTATCTGGTTCCAATAGTCCACCATCTACTGCACTCCCTTGGGCCTGGCAAGCTATTCGCAAAACTAGACCTTGCGCAGGTGTACCAGCAACTGCCTGTAGATGATGCTACGGCAGAATCATAGACAATAGTAACTCACAGAGGTGCCTTTAAATGCACCAGACTTCAGTTTGGGGTCAGCATCGCCCCGGGCTCTTTCAGAGCACAATGGAGCGCCTTCTACAAGGCCTCCCAGGTGTCGTCCCGTATTTCGACGATGTTTTGATTAGTGGCCAAGACGAAATTCAGTTAGGCCAGAGGGTTAGACAAGTCCTAACCAGATTCAGAGAAGCGGGACTTAAACTCAAATGAGCAAAATGCAAAATAGCGGTTCCATCAGTGGAATTCTTAGGCTACCGAATCGACGGCACAGGCATTCACCCCACAGAAAGCAAAGTCAGGGCCATCCGAAGCGTGCCCACCACCAAGTCGAAGTCCGAACTGCAGGCCTTTCTGGGCCTTCTCAATTTCTATACGATGTTTTTAAAACACAAAGCCACCATTGCGGAGCCCTTGTACAGGCTCCTTGGAAAAAACGTTCCGTGGGTTTGGGGAAAACGAGAAGCGGCTGCATTCAACGCAGTAAAGAGACTTTTGTCTGAGGACAGTTTCCTTATTCAATACAATGCTGAACTACCCCTAGTATTGGTCTGTGATGCTTCCCCCTTTGGCGTAGGCGCGGTTTTAAGCCATAGACTGCCGAATGAGTTAGAGGCGCCCATCGCCTATTACTCTCACACTTTGTCTAGTGCTGAAAGGAACTATCGCCAGCTAGATAGGGAGGCATTAGCGGCTGTAGCTGGGGTCAAAAAATTTCACGAGTATTTGTTTGGTCGCACCTTTGAATTCATTACGGACCACCAGCCTCTTTTGGGACTTTTGGCTGGAGATAAACCGACCCCGGCTGCTCTTTCCCCCCGGATGACCAGATGGTCCATTTTCTTAGCCGCCCATTCTTACAGACTGCTCCACCGGCCGGGCAAAACCTTAGGACATGCTGACGCCCTCAGCCGATGCCCCTTGCCCGAATTGTTGGACAACCTGACTCTGGAAGCCCCGGTTTTACTTCTTGACATTGTTTCCCCGGGCCCCATTTCCTCAATCGAGGTGGCGAGGGTTTCTGCCACAGACTCTGTCTTGCGCACTGTATTGGGCTGGGTAACGAGGGGTTGGCCTACCAAAGTGGACGGTGGTGACTTTCAATTGTACTTTAACAAAAAAATGAACTGTCAATGTTGGGGGGTTGCTTGTTGTGGGGAGACAGGGTGGTCATTCCTTCGCGGTTAAGGCACAGAGTTCTAGAAATGCTGCATGAGGGACACCCTGGTATTGTTCGCATGAAAGGCCTAGCTCGTAGTTATGTTTGGTGGCCACATCTTGACCAAAATGTCACTGAGTGGGTGGGGAAGTGCAGGCCCTGCCAGGAGTCCCGCCCAGATCCTCCCATAGCTCCCGTTCGGGAATGGGAAAAACCAAAGGGGCCATGGGGGAGGATTCACATCGATTTCGCTGGCCCGTTCCATGGCCAAAACTTTCTTATTATTGTAGATGCATATTCTAAGTGGCTCGAAATTGCCTTGATGCCATCTACCACTTCTGAGGCCGTAATCAAAGTACTCAGAAAACTATTCGCAACACATGGATTGCTGGACACCCTGGTATCCGACAGTGGGCCCCAATTCACGGCAACTCAATTTGAGGGCTACCTAGCCGAATTAGGCATAAGACATGCATTATCCGCTCCTTTTCATCCGGCTTCTAATGGTCTTGCAGAAAGATTTGTAAGAACGGCCAAAGAAGCTCTTTCCTGGCTTGATGCAGAGGACTGGCAGGCTAGAATAGATGAGTTCTTAGCGGTACAGCACGCCACCCCGTGCCCCACCTCGGGCCGCAGCCCAGCTGAGTTCTTAATGGGCCGAAAGCTAAGATGCATTCTCGACCGTCTGCATCCCAATTACTCCTCCGATAGCTTCACGGGGGAAGGGGGAGGACTAAGACAATTCCAAGTAGGAACACCAGTTTCTGCTAGAAGCTACACCAATGGGCCCTTATGGGTAGAGGGAACCATAGTAGGAATCACCAGTCCAAAGCCTTACACAGTGGATATAGGGCATGGTAAAATTTGGAGGAGACATATAGATCAATTGCGTAAACGTTTACAAAACAAAAATTCTTGTCCTAACTATCAAAGTCTTCCTGACACAGCTACCTCAAGCCTGAGTAAGCCAGAATACTTATCTGGCAACCCAGAGTTCCAGCGCTGCCCCAGTGAGTCGACACTCCCAGCCGGAGATAGCCACACCTCCAGAGAAATCCAGGAGGTTCCATTGGCAGAGCCGGGAGAGACGGGAGGTCCCTCCGACCGGCTCGACGCCTCGCCAACAACTGAACTGCGCAGGTCAACCAGGATTAAGACACGCCCTAGTCACCTGCGTGATTTTGTATGTAAATATGTAAATAGATAGGATAAGTGCCTTCTGGGAGTGGAGGGGTGTTATGTATGTATCTATTTTGTGCGGGAAATTAAAATGTAAAGTGAATCCTGATTGGTTCTTGGTCACCTCTGAAAAGTATATAAGGAAGGCTGTTGCCTGTGTTCTTTTGCTGAAGTCTCACCCTGAATTAAAGAGCTGTTGTCACTAGCTTGCTTGTGCCTCTCATTATTCCCGCGCTACAACACATCTTATACAAATTCTCTTTATATGCTATTGACATTTTCATTTTATAATTATGTGACCACAATTTTTGCCATTTCTCTAAATCAATACTATACTATAGCTTTTGGTGGTTCTGAAGGCCCTGGCACACATCTTCTCCAGCCTCCTCATTGTCTGACTCGAGTGCCAGCTGCACAGGCTGCTGGCGCATCACCACACCAGCCTCCTCGCTGTCGGAATCAGTTACTAACTGCACAGGCAGGTTTTCCCTTAGTAAATCAAACCCACAAAACCATCCCCTCACTCCTCAGTCAATCACATGCTCCAATCAACTGCCGTCCCATCTCGACACATTACTCCGACCACTCCTTCTCCAGATGCAGGATTGCCCTGACCTTGACTGACAGAAAGAATGCTATTATGTCTACAGACAACCACACTACTAAATCCCCCCTCCTTCTTTCCCACACATGAGAAGGTGGCAGCATGGAAGCTTCCGGCCTAATATGGCTTCGAAAGCTGACAGGCATCCCCCCCTGCAGAAAAACACACACCCTGAAAAATAAAACAGACAAAACAGAAAAGAAAGGGTTAACCTTGTACAGGACCCCTTAATCCCCTCTCCCCCCTCCAGGTGGACCATTTGGTTTCTCAGGGAATTTATCATGAAATTGCTTTACTAGAGTATAAGCATTCACATCCCAACTTTTCACCCAAGTAGCTTCAGACAACGGGTACCCTTTCCAGTATCAAATATTGTAACCGACCCCTATATAGTCTAGACTCTATATATAACTTCATAATGAGTCTCCCCTTGTACTACCAAAGGAGGGGGGAGCAGCTGGTAAGGGCCTTAAATTAGATTCTCTTGCTGGTTTCAATAAGCTACTGTGAAAAACTGGGTGTACGTTCCCTAATATGCGAGGGAGGTTAAGTTGGACAGTCATTGGGTTAATCACTTTCACTATAGGGAAGGGACCTATGAATTTGGGTCCAAACTTCTTATAAAGTTTTTTATTTTTCATAAACACATTTACATGTACAGTCATTTCCATCATTTTTCATTCATCTTTTCTTTTAACTTTCATTTTTAATTTTTACTTTTTGGGGGCTTCTCTTTTACCCTTTACCTTTATTCCAAACTTTCTTCTTCTCCTCCCCTTCTCTTCCTTTCTGTTTCTCCTCCTACTTCCTTCGTTCTTCCTCTCCTTCTCTTTCCTACTTCCCTTTCTCTTCCCCCACTCCTCTCTTCTTCCCCCCTTCTAACCTTCTCCTCTACTCCTCTTTCCCCTCCTTCTTCTTCCTCTCCTTTTCCCTTTCTTTTTTCTCCTCTTCTCTTCTCTCCTCTCTTCTCCCTTTCTCTCTCTCTACTCCTTCCCCTCTCTCCTGTTGTTTCCCTTTTCAGTTGAATCTAAAGTGATATTCGAGCAGCCCCAATTTCCTAATTATCTTTATTCTCATTTCAATTTCTTATTCAATTATTATTTATTTTTATTTTATCATTTGCATACATTTTTATATCTCATTTTTTCCTTTTACCCCCCCCCCCTTTCTCCTTTTACTTGACATCATCTGGGTATCTATTTTTCTAATTATTTTCTCCCATCTATTCTCTATCTAGTTTATCTCTATATCCTTATTCATGTTTCTTTTCTAACCAATCATAAAATTTATCCCATGTCTTGAAATACATTGACTCCTCTTTATCTTTTATTCTCAGTGTTAATCTATTCATTTCTGCACATTCTAAAATTTTCTTTATAATTTCTCCTTCCAACGGGATTTTATCTGGTTTCCAGTTTTGTGCAAATACAATTCTAGCCGCTGTTATTATATGAATAATCAAATATGTATCTTCTTTGCTATAATTCTCTGGTAAAATTCCCAATAAGAATATCTCTGGTTTTAACTCTACATGTTGCTGCAACATTCCCTCTAACCATGTTTGTATTTTCACCCAATATTGTTTTGCTTCTTTACACAACCACCACATATGTTAGTATGATCCCAGCAGCTGGTGACATTTATAACACTTAGCTGATTTATCTTTAAACATCTTAGCTAATCTTTCTGGTGGCAGATGCCATCTATAAAACATCTTATACAGGTTTTCTGTTGCCATTGTTAATTTATAATTTCTTTCCCAAAGTTGTTGCCATTTATTCAATTCTATCGTGTATCCAAAATTCTTTGCCCATGCTATCATTGTTTCTTTTACTTCTTCATATTTTAGTCTAATACACAATAAATAATTATATAATTTCTTAATCATTTTCTCATCTGTTTCATCCAGTTCTGATTTCCCCAAGTTAAGCCATATTGTCTACGATCTGCTTCATAACTTGATTGTATTTGCAGTCTTGTATACCAATCTATCTCAATCCCTTGACTGTCTAGTTCTTGTTTTTGTTTCAGTTCTCCCCCATCTGTCAAAATGTCTTTATATCTAACAATATTCCCCATGTTGACAATATTTGGGTATGTCACTGCTTCTATTGTAGAAAGCCACATTGGAATATTCAAATAATGCTTTTCTTTCACTCTCTCCTACATTGATAGCAAACCATTTCTTACATAATGTCTTTGGAAATATCCATGTATCCTTTGTTTCCCGTAACATAAAAAGGCATGCCAACCCAGTTGTAAATCATGACCCTCCAATGTCAATAGTCTTGTATTCCTTAATAAAATCCATTCTTTAATTCATGTTAACGCTGCCGCTTGATAATACAATTCCCAATTTGGAAGGCCAAACTCACCTCTAATTCTTGCATCTTGTAGCATTTTTATGCTAATCCTTGCTCTCTCTTTCCTTGCCACACATATTTCCACGTTATTTTCTTCAACTCTTCAAAATATTTTTTCTCCAGTTTTATTGGTATAGTTTGAAATAAAAATAATATTTTGGTAATACATTCATTTTTATTAATGCTATTCTTCCCATTAGTGATAATTGCAAGTTTCTCCATTTCTCCAGGTCTATTTCAATTTGTTTTTTCAATTTGTGATAATTGTCTTCCTTGAGCATTGCACATCTTGATGTCAGATAGATGCCCAAATATTTCACTTTCTTCACAATTTGAATGTCCAGTTTCTCCATCGTCTGCCTTCTTTTGCTTTTCTCTCATATTTTTGACTAATGTTTTTGTCTTATCTTTATTGATTTTCAGACCTGCTACTTTCCCATATTCTTTTATTTGTTCTAATAGTTTTGGCGCTGTCTCTATTGGGTCTTCCATGATAAACACCAAATCATCCGCAAATGCTTGTAGTTCTTCTTTTTTAATTCTCATTCCTTTTATTTCCTTTTCCTGCCTCACTTTTCTATTTAAAATCTCTAATGTTAATATAAATAATAATGGAGCTAAAGGGCATCCTTGTCTTGTTCCTTTTCTAATATGTATTTTCTCTGTCATTTCACCATTTACCATCACCTTTGCCACTTGGTCTCTATATATAGTTTGAATCATATTTATAAATCTATCTCCAAAATCCATCATTTTCAACTGTTTTATCATAAATTGCTAATTCACATTGTCAAACGCCTTTTGTGCATCTAAAAATAACAACGCTGTTTGTTTCTCTGAATGTAGTTCATAATATTCTAATGTGTTTAATATAGTTCGCATATTGTCTCTAATTTGTCTTTTTGGTAAGAAGCCATTTTGATCCAAATGTATAAACTCATTTAGTAATTTTTTTAATCTTTCAGCCATGATTGATGCAAAAATCTTATAATCCGCATTTAATGAAGGTATCGGTCTATAATTCTTTACCTGTTGCATATCTGCCTCTTCTTTTGGTATTAAAGTTATATATGCCTCCATCCACGAGTCCGGAATTTTAGCTTTAAGTAATAGTTCATTGAATACTTGCAGCATCACATTGCTTAGTACATCTTGTAAGGTTTTATATATCTCTGCTGGTAATCCATCTGGTGGGAGACAGACCGGTTTTTAGTAATTCTATCAAGGGGAGAGCAACCTCAGGGAAGGAAGGGATGAATTGCCTGTAAAAATATGCAAACCCCAGGAAGCTTTGAAGTTGCTTACGGGTTCGTGGGGGTTGCCAGTCTAGCACCGCCTTCACCTTCCCTAGGTCCATTTCAATCCCTTGATTCAACACCCTATATCCCAGGTAGTCCAAGGACTCCTTATGGAACTCGCATTTTGACAGTTCAACAATTGGAAGTCCAATTAAACATTTGGTGCAGCCTGTATGTATTATTGCTGGCAGTTCTCCTTGCTTCCCTGTCTCTGGCACCACCAGTTTCACTTTAATTGAAAAGGGAGGATGGGTGAACTCACCATTGGGTCTTCATCTCTGCTAGCCTCATCAGGAGGGGCTTCTTTGTGAAGAGGTTTCTCACTCTCTTCAGTGGGGAGGGGAACCTCTACAGCTTGTCAGGTGAATCGACTGGTGTCTTAGTTTTATTAAGTTTTAGTTTTATTAAATTTGTATACCGCCCTACTCCTGAAGGACTCAGGGCAGTGAACAGGCACAGAATAAAATACAGAAACACAAAAGTTAAGAACAATTTAAAACCAAATTAAATGATTTAGCCCACAACAATTAAAATCCCAATAAATTTAAAACAAATTAAAATTTCAATTTAAAATTTAAAAGAAAGGGGAGAAAAATTAGGCCAGGCCGGCTTGCTGGAATAAGACGGTCTTAAGAGCACGGTGGAAGATGCGCAGATCCAGGATCCTCCGTATTTCCGGGGGGAGCTCGTTCCAGATAGTGGGTGCCCCCACAGAGAAGGCCCTCCCCCTGGGGGCCGCCAGTCAACACTGCTTGGCTGACGGCACCTGGAGGAGCCCCTCTCTATGAGAGCGTACCGGCCAGTGGGAGGCTATTTGTGGGAGTAGGCGGTCTTGTAAATAACCAGGTCCTAAGCTATGGAACGCTTTAAAGGTGGTAACCAAAACCTTGAAGCGCACATGGAAGACCACCGGGAGCCAGTGCAGCTCAGGCAGGAGAGGTGTTACATGAGAGCGCCATGTTGCTCCCATAACCACCCGCACGGCCGCACTCTGCGCCAGTTGGAGCCTCTGCATGCTCCTCAAGGGGAGCCCCATGTAGAGAGCATTACAATAGTCCAGGCAGGAGGTGACAAGGGCATGAGTGACTGTGTGTAGGGAGTCCTGATCCAGAAAGGGACGCAACTGGCGAATCAGGCGAACCTGATGAAAAATCCTCCCGGTCACGGCCGTCAAGTGCTCTTCTAAAGACAGCCATGAATACAGGAGGACACCCAAGTTGTGAGCCCTCTCCGTGGGGGCCAGCGATTCGCCCCCAATAGTCAGCGATGGCGTCAACTGACTATATTGGGACGTCGGAAACCACAGCCACTTGGTCTTGGATGGGTTGAGCCTGAGCCTGTTCCTCCCCATCCAGATCCGCACAGCCTCCAGACACCAGGACATCACTTCAAGGGCATCGTTGGGGTGGTCCGGGATGGAGATGTACAACTGAGTATCATCAGCGTACTGATGGAACTTTACCCCGCAACCACGGATAATCTCACCCAGTGGCTTTACATAAATGTTGAACTGAAGGGGCGAGAGGACCGACCCTTGTGGCACCCCACATACGAGGGGCCTCAGGGTCGACCTCTGCCCCCCTGCCAACACAGACTGCAACCGGTCAGAGAGAAAGGAGGAGAACCACTGTAGAACAGTGCCCCCCACCCCTAACTCTTCCAACCAGTGCAGCATGATACCATGGTTGATGGTATCAAAAGCCGCTGAGAGATCTAATAGGACCAGGACAGAGGAGCAACCCCTGTCCCGAGCCCTCCAGAGATCATCAACCAACACGACCAATGCCGTTTCTGTGCTGTACCCAGGCCTGAAGCCTGACTGGAACGGATCCAGATACGTTGTTTCATCCAGGTACTGGGGGAGCTGTCGCGCAAACACACTCTCAACAACCTTCGCCACAAAATGAAGGTTGGAGACCGGACGATAATTAGCCAACACTGCTGGGTCCAGGGAAGGCTTCTTGAGGAGAGGCCTCACCACCGCCTCTTTCAAGGTGGCGGGGAAGTCACCCTCACCCAACAAAGCATTTATAATCCCCTGGAGCCAGCCTCGCGTCACCTCCCGGGAAGCCAGCACTAACCAGGAGGGGCACGGGTCCAATAAACAAGTAGTCATGTTCAGTCTACCCAGAATCCTGTCCACATCCTCAGGGGTCACAGGATCAAACTCATCCCAGATAACATTCTCAAGACCTGACCCAGTCCCTCCCCTTGAGACTACCCAGTCAGAGTCCAAATCTTCCCGGATCTGAGTGATTTTGTCATGCAGATACTGAACAAAATCCTCGGCTCTACCCTCCAAGGAGTCCTCCCATGCTTCCTGGTGGAGCAGGGAGTGGGTCACCCTAAACAGGGCGGCCGGGCGGTTATCTGATGATGCAATAAGAGCAGCAAAATAGCTACATTTTGCTGCTTTTATCACCACTAGGCAATTCCTAATATGAGATCTTACCAGTGTCCAGTCCGATTCTGAAAGACTGGCCCTCCAACTGGTCTCTAGGCATCTTTTCCAGCGCTTCAACTCCCTTAGCTCCTCAGTAAACCGAGGAGCCAAATGAGATCAGCGCCGGGTCAGAGGCCGCAAAGGCACGACCCGGTCCAGAGCTCCAGTGGCCACCCTATCCCAGGCGGCCACTAGGTCTCCAGCCGAGGCGTGTGCCAGAGCCTCAGGAAATGGCCGAAGCTCCATCTGGAACCTGTCAGGTTCCATCAGGTGCCTGGGGCGGAACCATCTTACCGGCTCCGCCTCCCTGCGGCGGAGTGCAGCGGTTCGAAGGTCAAGACAGAGAGAGTGATCTGACCATGACAAGGGCTCGGTAACTATATCCCCTATTTCAAGATCACTCAACCACTGTCCAGAGACAAAAACCAGATCCAGCGTGTTTCCCCTCCGTGTGGGTAGGGCCATGAATTAACTGGGTCAGGTCCATGGTTGTCATGGAAGCCATGAACTCCCGAGCCACCTCAGACGCCTCACCCATGGACGGCAGGTTAAAATCCCCCATGACCATAAGCCTAGGGATCTCAAACGCCACCGCGGTGATGATGCTGAGTAGCTCGGGCAGGGCTGCTGCCACGCAGCAGGGAGCCAGGTACATGATCAGCAAACCCTTCTGAACCCCGTGACCCCATTTCACAAGAAGGGATTCACAGCTAGCTGTCTGAGGAACAGTGGCCTCCCTTGTCACTGCGTTATTTTATTTCCCAGCTGAACTCATCATTTCTGGACTGTCAGACTCTCCGTAGCTTTGCCAACTTCTTATCAGTAAGCTACGTGTTTCCGTATCCACCCACTTTCCTTCTCACACCACCTTCCTTTGTTCTCTTGCCACGGGTGCCGGTTGCTGAAAGGCAGCTGGCCCAAATTACTTCCAAAATGTAACAATTTACTTTTCTTAGTTAGTGAGGTGTTTTATTTTCTTTATAACAAATAAATGAGTTTTATTAGAAACCTTTCTCGCGTTTCTTTTCAGATTATTGCAACTTGGAATAAGCCACGATACATCTCCTCTAAACCAGGGTAATTAGTCCCAGAGCCAAACATGGGATTAATAAATGCCCTGACATCTGATAGCATGAGGATGGTTGGATTTATGGCTTTTTCCTTGTTTTGTTACTTCTGATAAGAGCGCATAGGCAATTAGTTTTTAGCTACTGAAGTACGCTAATTATATTGCTGAGATGCCGAAACAGAAGAAAAAAGGCAAAGTGAAACCAAGACCACTCTTCATAAATGATTTGATTGATCTTTCCAACGAAGAGGTGGCAGAAAGGAGGTTTCCAGATTTCCAGCCCCTTACTACAGCCACACGCCTGGAACAAGAAGAAGCCGTGGGAACAGAAATGGAGGCAGATAAGACAGAAGCTGTTTTTGAAGATGATGATTTACGACTGAGGTCAGTAACATTTTCTTCTGATCTTCCAAGCTCTGAAAAAGTCTTCCCAGAACCTTCTGAATTTGTAACGCTCGATGCAAGGCTAAAGCACACTGCCGAGCAAAATTCCTCCCACGCAGAGAGAGAAACAATTCATTATTCTCCTCGAAGCTCTAAGCTCACCCTGGATGAGCTGGCTATAAAAGCCTATCGTGACCGTATAAAAGTCTATGAACAGCAGCTATCCCAGGCAAAAATGGCTATATCTATGCTTGAGCAAGATAAGGGAGATAACTTAAATTTTTCAAAAAGCGCCATATTGTCTTCTTGCTCAGAGCCAAAGACACTCCCCCTGGTGGATTCTGTGTCAGGCCAATTAAGACAGAGGGCACTGCATACGTCACATGAAAGTCTCCCTGATCAAGTTACACATGTCTTACATAACCACTCCTACTCTAAAGCATACAATGCCAGGTATGCAAAGCTGCCCGAAGCTAAAGGTGCAGCACCATCTGCTGGCAAAAGTAATTTACTACAGGAAGCTGAAATGCCACAAGTGTCTCCACGGGCTCAAACTCCAACACCCCCTGGTGGTGATGGTGCCTTTTTAGATGGAACACAATTAAACTTTATGCAGCAAAGGCAAATGACTGCATCTCCAGCAGGTCATGCCAATATTGTAGATCAAGCACAAATGGCAACTGGAATACAGCAGATTCCAGTGCATCAGCCACAGCAGCTACAAATGCCTGCATATGTGCCACAGCCACAAGTGCAAAGAGGGCCACCTCCTGGCCCACCTCCAATGGCACAACCAAGACCATTTTTAGGTCCACAACAGGCACAGCAAATACCTCTGCCAGTACAGCCAGCATATCAAATGCAGGCTCCTTACCAGGCATTTTCTGTCTCTCCACTAACTGGTGAGTCAAAACTAAAAATGTCAGGACACAATTACAAAGCCTGGGTCAGTGAGATTACACTATTGCTTCTTAGAGAAGGCACGCACTGTATGGTATTTAACCCACCTGCTCCACCTTGGACTTATGCAATAAGAGATTTAGAGATAAGGGCTCGCACAACATTATTGATGTCCATGGATACTGAACTGCAGGTCACTTTTCCACCAAATACAACAGCCCGTCAAATTTGGGCTGAATTGGAAAATTGCTACAGGCTTATCTCAATTGAATCTTCATGTTTACTCATGTCTGAACTCCACGGTTTGAGATTGAAACCTGGTGAACAAATTGGAGGACATTTGACCAAACTGAAAGGTCTGAGAACAGAATTGAGAGAAAGAGGCCATAACATTGAAGATATTCAAATGATCAGCATCATTATTAACTCTTTGAATTATGAATGGAAAGATGCTGTTACAAAAATTAACCAAGTCCCAATTGCTCAACGCACAGTGGACAATGTCTGTAGACTTTTAATTGAAGAAGAGGCATTCATGCTAGCCACACCACACTTGAGAGGACCACCCACATCAAAAGCTCCAGCTAGGCGCCCCTTCCGAGGAAGGACCTATGCTCCAAGGATGCCAAGGTGCAACACCTGCAATCGTGTGGGACATGCCACCCGGGATTGTCCCCAACGAGTTCCAGCTCCTGTCACATACCAGCCCAGAGGAACAGATTCCAGAGGCAGAGGCGGAAGACAAGGTCGTCGTGGTCCCCGGCGTGATCCACAAACTCCACTCGCCACACTGGCTTTAACCAATGATCCACAACCTCAACCAGAGTACGACAGACGACTCCTGTGGACTTTGGACAGTGGTGCAGCATTGCATGTTACCTACAGAAAGGAACTTTTCACAGAAATGCACGAGCCTGAACCAGAACTACGTGAACTTTATTCATTTTCAAATCATCCTTGTTAGGTCAAAGGAAAAGGAACTGTTTATGTTGAAGAGCTCGATGCATTCATTCCTGATGTTTATTACATACCAACAGCAACCAGTAATTTGCTTAGTCAGTGTCACTTGTCTAGAATGTTAAAGTTCCAAGTTCACCACCTTGAAAAAGCAAGTTACATAGTTAAAGATGGAGATATTGTTGCTGAAACCATGTTAATTGGTGGTGTTTATTACTTAAAGCCAAAGCCTAAAACACAAACACAGGCAAGTATGCAAACTCCAAAAAGGGAACGCACGGGCCCAGAGAGAGATGCTCCAGTGAGAGATCCTGTTGCTATTCCTAAGGCTCCTAAAGCCAACAAAAATAGAATTGGTAAACAGGTTGCTCAGAGCAAGCCTGAGGTTCCGCATAAAAATGTTAATGTTGAGAATTCACTAACTGGTAAACCTTTGCATTCCAGGTGTATCCACAAATGGCATAGAAGATTGGGGCATGCCAGTTTCCGTGTTCTTAGGAAGATGCCGGAGTTCGCAAAGGTTTGGATCTAAAGGGGTGTAAGGTGTTTTTGGATTGTGCTGTATGCAAGAAGGCCAAATCCAAAGCAGCAGCCATTCCCAAACGCGCTACACGCCTGTCAACACGCATTTTTGATTTGGTTCACATTGACATAGTTGGTCCTTTCCCGCCATCATTTGGTGGTAGAAAATATTTTCTAACAATTGTTGATAATTACTCTAGATATGGATATGTATATCCTATGAAAGAAAAATCAGAGACTTTTCAGATCTTTAAAGACTTTGCAACCCTTGTTTCTACCCAACACCAAGTTCGCATCGCCAGAATCCAGAGTGATCGTGGTGCCGAGTTCATGTCTCAGCGTTTCCAGGACTGGATGCGTAAGAATGGAATTGTTCATCAGACGTCGGCCCCTTACACACCGGCTCACAATGGAGTCGTAGAACGAAGACAAGGGGTCCTGCAAACCATGATGCATTGTCTCCTAGAAGACGCCAACCTTGGTAAGATATACTGGGGTGAAGCTATCAAGTATGCAAATTACATTGTCAACCGTACTTGGAGCAGTGTAACAAATCAGACTCCTTTCTTCATGTTGTATGGCTACAAGCCCGATCTTAAAAACATCCATATTTTTGGTTCATATGCTATGGTGAACATTCCCTTAGCTCAAAGAAGAAAAGGAAGTCCAGCAGCAAAGAGACTGAGATTTATGGGTATTGATGATAACTCAAAATGGAGCAGATTTATTGACTCTAAACATGCAATTGTGATTTCCCAATCTGCTAATTTTGAGGAAGATATTGACTGGTCCAGGATTCATTCCAATGATCCTGGAGTTTATTTTCCTAGAGATGATACTGCTGATGCCACGCAGATTGATGACCAAGATTCCACTGATTCTTCTCAACCCGATGTTCCGTCTTCGCAAGCCGCAGATGCTGACGCTAGCGACGAAAGTGAGGACGAGGACGAAGCAGAAGACAGGACAGTTGTTCCGAGACGTTCCAAGAGGGCCACAAAAGGGATCCCTCCACAACGATATTCTTGGCAACTGACAAAAGCACCCTTGCCTTTGATTTGCAATGTTACACTTCCACCTGATAATTTCACGCAAATCAAGCAGCTCCCTGATTCAGAGCAAGACAAATGGTATGATGCAATGCAGGTTGAAATGGACAGTCTAAAGAAACTTAAAGTATTTACACCTGCAAAACCTCCAGCAAACAAAAAGGTCATTGGCACTCGATGGGTCTACAGAATCAAAAGGAAACCAAATGGTGAGTCATTGTACAAGGCCAGACTTGTAGCTCAGGGTTTCGCTCAACGTTATCCTGAGGACTACACAAATACTTACTCACCGACAGTCAGAACTGAGAGTGTAAAAATTGCTTTAGTAACTGCAACTATCCTTGGTTTAGAAGTTTTCCAGTTTGATGTTGACACGGCTTATCTACATGCAGACCTAGACGAAGAGATCTACGTGAGAAGTCCTCCAGGATTCCGACAGCAAGAAGGGGATACCTGGTTCCTAAACAAAAGTCTCTATGGTCTGAAACAATCTGTTTTAATGTGGTATTTATGTCTTACTGACAAACTAAATTCAATGGGCTTTATTAAGTCCGAAACTGATGAGTGCGTGTTCACAAAAAGATCTAACAATGCATATGAGATAGTTCTTGTTTATGTTGATGATATTGTTTATATTGGTCCAAATAAGCAAATGAGCGAAATTTTTGCCAAAGCTTTGCAGAGATACTTCACATTGAAATCATTAGGTCACATTAGCACTTATTTAGGTGTTCAGATTGAAAAAACACAGAAGGGGTTTAGTCTTTCACAAGAAGATAAAATTGAACAAGTTTTGCATCATTGCAACATGAAAGATGCTAACACAACAAAGACACCCATGCAAACAGATTTTCACAACTTGACACATGAAGTTATTGTTAGAACCAACACATACTGATTATGCAGAATTATGTTGTTATGCAGATTCTGATTGGGCAAGTGATAAGAAATCACGTAAAAGTACTTCAGGTTATATGATGTTCTTAAATGGATGTCCTGTTTATTGGCAAGTACGTAAACAGAATTTTGTTTCTTGTTCATCTACTGAAGCTGAATATGCTTGTGTTTCAGATGCATGTAATTCTCTAACTTGGTTTGATGCTTTAGTCACAGATATCTGGACACACCCGATCCGACCGATCACCGTGATGGAAGACAATGAATCGGTGGTTTATATTTCTGAATCTCATTTCACAGGTTCTAGGTCCAGACACATTGACATCCGTTATCAAAACATAAAACATTTAGTGAAAAAAGGTTTTGTCAAAATGCAGTATGTATCTACACAAGATCAAATTGCTGATATGCTCAACAAACCACTTCCAGCAGCTCAACACGAGTATCTGCGTAAGAAGATGTGCCTTATTTGATGATGTACTGATATTCGCTCAACTGGCAAAGAAGGGGAATGTCACTGCGTTATTTTATTTCCCAGCTGAACTCATCATTTCTGGACTGTCAGACTCTCCGTAGCTTTGCCAACTTCTTATCAGTAAGCTACGTGTTTCCGTATCCACCCACTTTCCTTCTCACACCACCTTCCTTTGTTCTCTTGCCACGGGTGCCGGTTGCTGAAAGGCAGCTGGCCCAAATTACTTCCAAAATGTAACAATTTACTTTTCTTAGTTAGTGAGGTGTTTTATTTTCTTTATAACAAATAAATGAGTTTTATTAGAAACCTTTCTCGCGTTTCTTTTCAGATTATTGCAACTTGGAATAAGCCACGATACATCTCCTCTAAACCAGGGTAATTAGTCCCAGAGCCAAACATGGGATTAATAAATGCCCTGACATCCCTCAGTCTCAGACCTTCGTTAATAATAACCGCTACCCCCCCGCCCCTACCCTGCAACCTCGGCCGATGGAATGCGCGGAAACCTGGTGGGCACATTTCAACGAGAGGGACCCCCCCTCTTGGCCCAGCCAGGTTTCCTTAATACCTGCCAGGTCCGCTCCCCCCTCCTGAACAAGATCACAAATGAGGGGGGCTTTACTTACTACAGACCTGGCATTGCATAACATCAGACGGAGGCCAGGGCCCTGAGGATCTGCGCCACCTGGAGAATGAGTGGAGCTTTGGGGGCCGGAGCGCACCACTGCTTGAAGACAGCGGGCGCGCGCTCCCCTAACACGATGTGGCCCCCTACTCCCGCCATATCTACCCCTCCCACCCACAGTACTGATGGTAGAAACTTTATCTGGATGAACTTTAGCCCCCCGCCTTGACCCCAGGCCCCCACCCCCCGTGCCGTGCTCCACAGCCATACCCGGCCCTCCCCTTAGTGGGTTATCCCCCATACCCATGGCCCTACTTCTGATCCAACCCTCCCCGCCCGGAACCCCTTAAGAAATTCGCTAAAACTTTATATAAAAAAACCCTCAAGCCCCTCTTCGCAACATGCCACCTCTCTGGGTTCCAAAGCCCTTCATCGAGGTAGGCCTTCGGTAACGTGGAAGGCCAGGCTTGCGAGAGGGGGGAGTCTTGCAAGGCAAAGAGCTCAGCCGGTGAATACATTCCTACAAGTCCGCCTGGGGAAATGGAATAAGGCTAAGGATTCAATGATGGTACATTTAAAGGTCCAGGAGAGACAGTCCACCATTTTGGCGCGGATCAAAACCGGGGCTCCACTATCCTCTCACGGCAGTGGAGAGGAGTCTCAAGCCAATGCCCCGAAAAGCAATGACCAAGCGACCCTCTCTCGGCGGCTGGTATCGACAGGTCTAATTCGGTGGCAGTAACAGCAAGGTGACTCCCTCGGTGACCACACCCAGGCTTAAGCCTCTCCTCACAGCAAGGCATTATAAATGTGACTGGGACTGATGATATAGCCGGAAACCGGGGGTCAATTATAGTCAGGTCAGGTCAGGGGTCCAATAAGTCCAAATGCAGTCCAATACCGGTGCAGTTAATGTCCAGATCAAATGGCCACAGCCCCAACCACGCCCATAACCAGGCCATGGCGGGAAAGGGAAAAATGGATACAGACCAGGGGGAGGCAAGCCAGTCACCCAGCTTTGCCAAACCCCCAGTCTCCATAAGGTCTTCTAATCCCCTTTAAGTCCCCGGTCTTCAGGGGTCTTCAGGAGTCAGCAACCGGTCAGACTGCGTTCTTCCCTTCCTCCCCTCCGCAGTAAATAACCGACCCTGATAGAAAAGTCTAAAGTCAGTCTGAAAACAGCCAGGGTAGCGCCGTTCCACCCAGCACCACCCCAGCGGCCGTCATTTCATCCCCAGTCACCGCAGCCGCCGCTCCAACCGTCACCGCCGCCGCTGACAGCCGGGAGCCATTTCGGGGTGCTTTTCCAGGGGGAGGGATCCAGCGACGCTCCAACGAGCTGCTGTCTCCCCACACCCCTCCCTGCTCCGGCCGCCACTGGGGGGGTGCCAAGGCAAACCGGCACCGCCCTGACCTTGCTCCAGCCTCCTGTTCGCCGCCGCCATAACCTCACGGCATTTTTTGGCTCCAGCCGGCCATGCCGATCATTTGGGGGAGCTCAAAAGCTCACAACAGGCCGCCCACACATTCCTCTTGCTGGGCTGGGGCCAACAGCTGATATTCGGCCCCTCGAGAGTCCTCAACAGGCCCTACCTCTCCCCTGAGGCATCGGAGCTTCACCTACGAGCCGCCATCTTCGCGCATGCTCAGATAAAACCTAATTTGTCTTGGAGTCCTTCTGTCTCAAGTGGCAGTGGCAGGACATTGTTGTTGAACTGGGGCAGGGGCCAGGCACTCAGAAGCTTGATGTCCCAGTTGTCCACACCGATAGCATTTAATTGCCCCTGCTGGTTCAGGGTGTGTGTGTGTGTGTGACTTCAGCAGGCTTTGAAAGGGTAGGTAAAGCTCTCCGAGAAGGCTTCTCTGCTGGGGTTTTGCGGTGGGGGTGAATTTCTCTGTCTAGAGCTATGGACATGGCATACCAGTCGTGCAGTTGCTCAGGCACCCCCACAGATTGTTCTGACTTCTTGATCAATGGCCTCTTTAAAATAGTGTAGGAGTATGCGGTCTGGCCAATGCCCCAGGTTCTCTGAAACCCGTCTAAAGTCCCATACAAAGTCTTTTATGGGTTGATTACTGTGCTTCATCACCTTTAGTGTGCCTTCATTTTCATTTATTCGATCTGGGTCTTCAAATCTGGCCCAGAGCAGCACAACAAACTCATCGACATCATTTAGTCCACAGAGCCTTCATTGTGCAGCTGGGCTATCCATTCAGAAGCCTCCCCTCATTCATCCCATCAGATGAATCGCTGATACCAAGTCCTGGTCTGACTCGTATTGGTCTCCATACTGATCTACATGAGCCCAGACCTGCTGAGGAAGTAAGCCAGTTTGGCAGACGTACCATCAAAGATTGCTCTGAAGCAGGGTGGCGTTGGCCTCGCGGGTTGATTGGGCCTGGCAACAGATGGCTGAGCTGGAATCTGTGGTGCTTCTGGTTGCTGGACTCCAGCCAGCTGCTGGGGGAGGGGGGCTGGCTGCTGAGCTGTTTGCTGGGCTGCAGAAAGGGGGGGAACTCCAGCCAGCTGCTTGATTAGCCCCCCTGTGGTACCGGGATCGTTGGGCCATATTGGGGCCATGGGGATCCCTGGAAAATTGGAGCAGACAACGCTGGATACCACTGGCACTGGACCCACCTCTGGCCAAGATAGAATCCCCAGCCTGGAAGTATACATTCAGCAGGAAGTAGCACAAAGGCACGCTTGCGAAGGGCCCCAGCAGGGGGTTTTTGCATTCCCCATGCTGGCTGTGTCTGATGTCTCCCGGCTGCAGGATGGCCATGCTGCACTGATCTGCTCATTTCACCCCTGGCCGGGTAGAGAGGTGCCTGTGCCACACTAATTCCTCTGCCAGGTCCTGGATCACGGAAGGTGAATGTAGGTTGCGCTAAGCTCCATTTCACTTGAGGAAGTTGAGAGGGGGATGCGTAACTTCCCACTTCCATCCGTTTGAAACGCTCAGGAAGCCCAGTTAACAATTGGCTTTGCATTGAGGGCAACAGATTCCAGTCCCAGGAGTCTCCAGATCCCATAGCTGTCCCTCTTCTCCACTCTGGCTCATGGGGCGACTTCATTGGGCTGGGAACAGCACTATATCCAGGGGGTCTCTCCTCTGGTCCCCTTTCTGGAGTTGGGTCAGACTGGCAACTTTTCTAGGAATCTGACTCCTTGGGCCGAACGCCTAGCCTTTGGGCCTCCTCTGCAGCCTCAATGGCTCACACCATTTCTTCAGAAGGAGAAAGCAGGGTGTCGGTAAATCCTTGAGTATCCATTCCCACCGCCCCCTCTGTGATCACTCCTTTCTCCTCCATTTTCACTGAGTCTTCACACCACCTGAGGTTTAGGAAGATGCTGGGGCTCAGCACCCCTGACAGCCCCCTTTCAGGGTGCCGTTATGCTTCAAGGTGGATTTGGGTTAATGTCAGTGTTCCAGAAAACCCCCCAACTCCAAGTAAAGACTCTGAAGCAGGCATTTTTCAAAGTTCTATTTACTAGAATTGGTAAACTAGCACATCTGGGAACACCCAAATCTGAGAGGTCTGGGTTTTCCCTCAGTAAATCAAAACCCACAAAACCATCCCCTCACTCCTCAGTCAATCACATGCTCCAATCAACTGCCGTCCCATCTCGACACATTACTCCGACCACTCCTTCTCCAGATGCAGGATTGCCCTGACCTTGACTGACAGAAAGAATGCTATTATGTCTACAGACAACCGCACTACTAAATCCCCCCTCCTTCTTTCCCACACATGAGAAGGTGGCAGCATGGAAACTTCCAGCCTAATACGGCTTCCAAAGCTGACAGGAAGATGGCAGTTTTGGAAGATGACAGGAAGCTGTTCCAAGATGGCATTCACTCTCTCTGTGCCCCATCAGTTTTGGGGTGATGGGCGGACAACAGACACACTTGTGTCTGCAATTCCATGAGTAAGGTCTGCCAAAAGCGTGCCGTAAATTGCACACACACACATCCCAGTCCGACACTACTCAGTCTGGTAACCCATGCAGCTGAAGCATATGGGTGATCAATAACTGGGCCATCGCCTGCACGGAAGGGTGACCTGCACATGGAATAAAATGAGCAATCTTGGTGAGCATGTCCACCACCACCAAGATGGTTGTGGCACCCTTCGATGGGGGCAACTCAGGTGTGAAATGCTCCCGTTTCGGACCGGCTAGGGCAAGTAGGTAGCAATGGCGGCAGGCAGTTCAGAGAACCGGTAGCAAAAATCCCTGCCCCTGCCCCCCATGCCGAGCTGAGCCCCGCACCCATCAGAGCCTTTTTTTCCTTTTAAATGGCTCTGACCAGCCAAGCTCTGACATCCCAGCTGAGTTGCCTGCTAATCAGGCAACTCAGCTTGGATCGCCAGAGCCATGTAAAAGAAAAAAAGTTTCTTTTTTTCTCCCCCCCCCCCAGCCTCCAGCTTGCTTACCTTAGCTGCTGATCGCATGACGATCGCAATCCATGCATCAGCAAGCAACTGAATCTCCCTGCCTGCAATCAAGCTCATCGGTGAGCAGCTCTTTCTGCCTGCCTGCCTTCCTGCCTAGACTTGTGGACTTCAAAATGTGAAGTTACGCAAGCCCAAAACTTAAGAGAGAATTTTTACAAAATGTTTTATAGATGGCATCTAGATCCTAAAAAGTTAGCTTGTATGTATCCAAGTGTGCAACCTAAGTGTTGGAGATATGAATGTGATGATGCCACGTATTATCATATATGGTGGACATGTAAAAAAATTAAGGCATTTTGGATAAAAATATGGTGGATTATTCAAAATATTCTCAAGAAGATAAAATTTACTCCACAGTTCTTTTTGTTAGGTATAATTACAGACTGTACTTGTCAGATATATATTGATGGTCGTGCTCATTTGGTTCTATGAGGAAGTTATTTGGTCAATACAGCTTGAGGTTCAAAAAGTTGTTTTATTATTTACAAAATATATACATGCATACAATAATGAACAAGGTGTCCTGTTGCACCTTTTACCCTAACTGTATGACTCAGATGTTGAGAGGAGAGATAAGTTCACGTGTTGTCTTGCTGAGAGATAGATGAGAGAGAGAAAAAAAACAGGGAAGATGTCCAAGTGGTTTCTGGGTAAGAGTTCATTGGCTGATATACTCACATGTGATGTCTGTAAAGACTTTACCCCTTTCTAGTCTCTGGTACATCATATGCAGGCAATATTCTGACAGACCCCTTCTATTGCCAAGTGTGATGGAACAGTGTTCAAAGATAATAATAAACACAAGTATAAGAAAAAATAAATTATAAGTACAGTCCAACTGATTTGCAGCGGTTCCAATGTATTTCACAAGGTACAAGTTTAGTTAAGAAATCGGCAATTTGGTCCTTGATATCGCAATGAACAAATTCATCAAAACCCTTTTTAACTAGGTCTCTCACATTTTTATAACGTATATCAATATGGCGAGATCTGAAGCTGACATCATCCCTGACTGAAGAGGCTATGATGGACTCATTGTCCTCGTGGAGAGTGATAGGTAGTGAAGGTTGTGTCCAAATATCTGAAACTAATTCGTATATCCATGTGAGAAGTGTGCAAACGTCAGAAGCACTGGCATATTCAGCTTCGGCCGTGGAATTAGCGATGAAGTTTGGGCGACAAACGCGCCAGTCTATGGGACAACCATTTAGGAAGTATATAAAGCCTGATGTGCTTTTTCTTGATTTTTCATCCCCTGCCCAATCGGCATCTGAATAACAGATAAGTTCTGTGGTGACCCCTTCATCAGGTTCTAATAATAAGACCATATCTTTTGTATTATGCAAATATCTGAGTAACCTTTTCATAGCAACCCAGTGTTGTTCTTTGGGCTCATTTACTTGTCTAGATAAGAGATTTGTACTTAAAGACATATCGGGTCTACTCCATCTGCTGATATAAAGGAGTGATCCTATGATGCATTGATATTGAGTTTTATCATGATGCTTGTTACCGTCTAGATAAGCAATTTTATTATAGTCAGTGCGCATGGGTGTAGCAGGCAGTTCGGAGAACCGGTAGCAAAAATCTCTGCCCCCGCCCCCCATGCCAAGCTGAGCCCCGCACCCATCAGAGCCTTTTTTTCCTTTTAAATGGCTCTGACCAGCCAAGCTCTGACATCCCAGCTGCTAATCAGGCAACTCAGCTTGGATCGCCAGAGCCATGTAAAAGAAGTGCATTTTGGGTCTAGCACAGCTGCTTTTACATTGTGGGTGAGCCAGTTGTGTTGTGTTGTGTTTTGTAGGTTAAAAAAGGGCAAAGAAGTGACATTGACTTGGCCACACCCACCCAGTCACCTTACCACCAAGCCACGCCCACTAATTAAGCCACGCCCACAGAACTGGTAGCAAAAAAATTTAGATTTCACCTCTGGGGCAACTCGGTTATGAAGTCCAGTGAGACTGCCTCCTAGGGTCTTTCCGGCATGTATAGTGGCTGCAAGAGACTAGGGGCCACACTGGTAGCATTCTTGGCCTGTCGACAGATCCCCTCATATCCCAATACATCATGCCAGAGTCACGGCCACCAAAACATCCTGGAGTTGAGGTGCAGCATTTTGAAGACCCCAAAGTGACCCGCTGCTGGGCTGTCATGACACTGCCGCAGCATGAGGCCATGAAGAGGTCCTCCAGGCATGTAGTTGTGGTCACGGAAACTCAACAAGTCCTCTGTATACATCCAAGGGCTTTCCCATCTCCCATCACCTTCCAGCTCTCAACGATGAGCCGCCATGAATGGATCCTGCCGCTGTGCCTCCTGAATCCTAACCTGGAGGTTCACAGGCTCCTTGGTGCCTATGGGAGCATAGGCCTGTAGGAGCACCACCCCAATGGCCACATCCGATGCATCCAGCTCCACCACAAACAGTCAGAATGGATCAGGATGCTTGAGGATGGGCTCGGAGGTGAAGGTGGCTTTCAGTGCATTAAAGGCTCTCTGCTCCTCAGCACCCCAAAGGGAACTTTTCCCCTTTCTTGAGTAGATTAGAAATGGAAGCACTCAAGGCAGCAAAGTGGGGAACAAATGTGTAGTAATAGTCTGTGAATCCTGAATCCCAAAAGTCGCTGCACGTCTTTGACCTGCCATGGCAGTTGCCACACCTGCAATGACTCGACTTTCTCCTGGTCCATCTCAACTCTGGCAGGCGAGAGACAATGACCCAGAAAGTCAATCATTGTTTGTGCAAACTGGCACTTCTCTCACTTTGCAAATAGGTGGTTGTCCCACAAGCGTTGTAACACCAGCAGCACGTTTCCAGTGTTCCTGCGGGGATGATGACTAGACCAGGATGTCATCAAGGTAGATAACCATGAACTGATCCAGCAAGTCCCAGAAGACGTTTTGCATAAAATGCTTGAACAAGCTGGGCGCATTGGTCAATCCAAACAAAATCATGATATATTCAAAGTGACCGTAAAGTGTGTCCAGAAGGCTTTCTTCCATTCATCACTGGCATGAACTCAGACCAAGTTGACACACACACACACCCCGTAGGTCCAGCTTTGTGAAGATCTTGACCTGACGAAGCCGCTAGATCAGTTCAGGGATGAGGGGAAGCGGGTATTGATTCCGTACTGTTATCGCTTTCAACTTGCAATAATCACAGCACAGGCACAGCTCCCCTGACTTTTTCTTGATGAACAGCACCAGCGCAGCCAATGGGGAGGTAGAAGGCCAGATAAACCCCTTCCGGAGATTCTTCTCAATAAAGTCCCACAATATTGCCAACTCCAGTTCCAACAGGGAGTAAATCCGACCCACTGGTAATTTGGCATCAGCACAAAATCAGTTGGGCAGTCATAAGACCAATGCTGGGGCAACCAATCTGCCTCCTTTCCCCCAAACATGCAAATAGTCCACCAACTCCATATGTAGGTCCAGGTCCACGTGGGTAGCCACAACCCCTGCACAGGCATGCAGGTGACGGGTGGCACACTTCTTACCAGGGAACCACACTGCCCCAGATGACCAGATGACCTGTGGATCATGAGCCCGAACCACTCCAGCCCCAGCACTAGCAGGAATGCGGCCTGATGTGCATGTGAAGGGTTCTTGCCACTGCAACCACAGGGCCTGAACGTAGGGGCCGACTGTCAATCGTCTCCATCAAGACAGGTGGTGACACCTGCTGCTGGGGGATGGACCACTGCATGGCAAAGGCTGAGTCTATGAAATTGGCTGTGGCCCCCAAGTCCACCAAAGCCTGGATCTCCACCGCTCCCTAACCAGGCACGAACACACTCATTGCTAGCACAAGGTGCTTCACAAGAGTCAGCGAGGGTGAAGGTGGCTGGCCCATTGCCCAGCAAGTCTGACCTACGGAGCACTCTAGGCCGGGCCATGCCCATTTCCCTCCGCTGCTCCCACTGCTGCTTTGGGGTGCCTTAGCAGGACACTTGGCCACCATATGGCCTTGGCCGCTGCAATACAGACAAAGGCCTCTACTGTGGCACTGATCCTTTTCGGCTTGTGTCAGGCGAGGTCATGCAGCCCCCAACTGCATTGGCTCGTCTGCAGGTGGTGCCGATGGCAGCGTCTTGACAGGTACAGGCATGGCCTCTGTCCATCTTAGCACCTGTCGCTGCTGGAGCCTTGCGTCGATGCAGAGGTACAGGTGCATGAGCTCCTGCAGAATGTGAGGGCATTCAGTGCATGTCAGCTCATCCAGGAGACCTTCCTGAAACTGGTCCATAAGCGCTGCCTCGTTCCATTGCAAATCCTGGCAGACCACCCAGAAGTGAGCGATATAGTCTGTGAGTGAGCCATGCCCCTGCCACAACTCTCTCAGCTTCCTGTTTGCCATTTGGGCCCTAACAGGGTCCTCAAACATGGCCCTTAGCTGATGGCAAAACTCGGCATAATTATCCAGCAATGGGTTGGGCTGGGTCAGCAGGGGCATCGCCCAATGTGCAGCTGCCCCGACAAAAGGCTAATCAAAAACCATTGCTGGATCCTCTGAGAGAGTCTTAATGTAAACTGAGATTGATTTCTAGCTTTTTTCTATTTTATAAGTGTTCATTATTATTATCACATTATCAGATTTCCATCCAACAAAGTGAAGCCATACGTTTTACTGACATTTTTGTGAAAAATATTGCATTACTAGCCACACAATTGCTTGAAAACCTCACAGATGAGTAAAACCTCAGGATTATGCCATTGGAGTCCTTCTTCCAAACCTTAAATACATTATCATCACCTTACTCAATCTCTTTAACCTTTCTGGATTTAATTTGAGATATAATGTCATAATGAGTTCCAAAATTGAAAATGTGAAATGAGTGGGAAGTGGCAAAAATGGAAATGACTTTAAACAGCTTAACAGACTGTTCTTCTCTTGGCAAATTCTGCCCTCACAATTGACAGCAATGATGTAGCACACAGTGAACAAGAGTTAGGCTGCCTAGAACATTGACACAGATGCTTCAGGGCAGATCTGCCATACCAAATACAGCATCCGTGACATTAGTGACTGCTTGCCAAGTGCTCCAAACTTCTGTGTGGTTTGCCATCTGAACTAGGCAGCAAAAATAAATCTTCAGAGCCCGTGCGGACTGCTTATTTCATTTGGATGATGGGCTAGTTAGATTGTATTCACAAGTGGTGCCAGGTATACTGAAGCAGCTTTCCTCGGTTTGGCAACTTCTAAATATTTTCGGATACAACATCAGAACCCTAGCTAACATTGTCAATAGTCAAGCTGCAGTTGATGTATTTACCATTGGTTGGAAAAATAAAAAGTGATCTCAAGAAAGTATGAGGTGTTTGAGAAAGATGAAAGAATTTGAAACCCTTCTAAAAAACTCATATCAGTTACTTATATAATCATGTATAAATGTATATAGTGATAATAAAATGATTAAATTTATATGCCATCCAGCTTTGGGGACTCATACCAGGGGTGGGTTCTACTTACCTTTACTACTGGTTCACACCGGGATCGCGCGCGCGCGCTCAGACTTATTATTTCTTTTAAAAATTTATATGACCACCAGTGTCACAGCTGTGACTCTGGTGGCTAAAAAATGAATTAAAACCAAAAATAGCAGAACTGTAATTAAAAACAATAATTAAAAAAATAGATCAACCATTTGTAGAGGAATGGCCTTTAAGGACAAGGAAAAGATGCTAGCAAGATAATGATCAGCCAAGGCAGGGCTTGAGTCCATTAGTTTCTTGGTCTGTTCCATCTTATATGGCTCACACAATTGACACAACCTGTGTCAAAAGTCTAAATAGATTTTTCCATTAAAAAAGTGCTGCAATATATTTTATAACTTGTATTCAAAATTGCAGACTGCTGTAATTGCCTATGTTTTTTTTTATTATTTTATTTAAATTTTTTAAAAATACATACATTCCATCTTTCTTTAAGCAGTGTGTCATCTGGGTACAACTATCTCTGTGCAAAATCCTTCAATATTTGCAACATCATTCACATTCACATCAACATTACTTCTCTTAACTTTAAAATTACAATACATTAAATAATTAAACATGATAAAACTCTTTATTTTCTTCTTACTATCTTCTAACAATAGTACAGTAAGAATATTGAACATAGTTATTTTTGTTATACATATGCTAAAAATTATCTTATTTATATCTCTACCTTAATATACAGTATTTTCTATCTTTCTTTAATCTTCTTCATTTCCAAATTCCTTTTTTATTCTCTAAACATTGATAAAATACTTCCCATATCATATAATATTCAGTTTGTTCTCTCTCCTTAATTACTAGTGTTAAACTGTATCTGGTGGCACTTCCAACATTTAGCTTTAAACATCTTTGCCAACCTCGCTGGTGCAAAGTGCCATCTATAAAACATCTTATACAAGTTCTCTTTATATGCAGTTGACATTGTTAATTTAAAATTAAGAGCCTTGATAGTACAGTGGTCTACGCACTCTGTTATTAACACAGCTGCCTGCAATTTACTGCTGGTTCGAATCTCTCCAAGGCTCAAGGTTGACTCAGCCTTCCATCCTTTCTAAGGTAGGTGAAATGAGGACCCAGTTTGTGGGGGCAAAAAGCTGACTTTGTATAAATATACAAAAGGATGAAGGCTATTGCTGAGCACATTGTAAGCCACCCTGAGTCTCCGGAGAAGGGCGGCATATAAATCAAATTAAAAAAAAAAAATTCCTGTCCCACAATTTCTGCCATTTATCTAGTTGGGTCTAGGACTTTTCGGCTCAAACTCTTGGTACTGCCTGTTTCTCCACCAGGGTTTCGCCTCCATGTTATTACGCCTCGGCACTTTGGGCCATGGCCCCTCCATCCCAGTTCGTTCGCTGTGGCCCATTCGTCACAGTACAGTTCGCATTGGGCTTTGGACAGTTCGAAGCCAGCCAATCGATGAAGGGGCTTGGGTGCTTTGGGAATAGAGCGGGGGCTGCATTTCAGAGGGAGGCTCTGTCAGTTCGGAGCCTCCCGAGGCAGCCGAGAGGAGCATGGGGGAGGGATCAAGCCATAAAAGATGGGGGAGGGGGTGGTAGGGGTTCCCAGGGCTTCTCCCTGTGGAAGAGGGGGCTGGGAGGCAGCAAAGGTATTTCTATTCCGACCGGGGCTGCCCTAGTTAGTAGAGCTTGGGGCTGTGAAACCCCTACCCTGCCCCAGCCAGGAGCTTCTCACCTGTCAGTTCAGAACCTCCCGAGGTGGCCAAGAGCAGCGCAGGGGGAGGAGGGCTGTAGAGGACGAGGGATCCATTAGGTGGGGCTTTTGCAACCAGCTGGCCGGCCTGATCTTTTGCTTTTCCTTGTGGTTTCTGAAGATCTTTTGCTTTTCCTTCTCCTGGTTTCTGAAGACCTACCTGTCCCAAGAGCCTTGCTCTCTTCTAACCCCCATCCCCACCTCTGCGTTCCCTCTCTGCTTCTCCCAGGTTTCTGGGAGTGAAGTATCTGGCATTTGTCAAAACATGGGTTAGATTCAGTGATGGAAGAGACAGACACAGCTCTTTAGTGACAACAGCTCTTTATTAGTAGACCAGTGCAACCCAACAACCTGCTTGTCTGGCAGCATCCTCTTTTATAGAGGGCTGCCAGACAGCTTAACCAATGAGCTTCAAATATTTTCCTGCCATTTTGGAGGACTTGAGTGAAGCCTATGACTAACTCCTTATATGGTCATAACCAGTGGTGGGATTCAATTTTTTTAACAACCGGTTCTCTGGGCGTGGCTTAGTTGGGGGTGTGTGGCTTGGTGGTCATGTGACCGGGTGGGCATGGCTAGCTGCTCATGTGACCAGGTGAGCGTGGCTAGCTGGTCATGTGGCCGGGTGGGTGTGGCTATCTGCATAGAGACTACTCAGAGGGCTGAAAAAAGTCATTTCTGACTGGTCCTCGCACTTTTGACCGGTCCTCGCACTTATGACCATCCTCATATTTATGCCTGTTGCAGCATTCTTAACAACTGTGTCATTCATTTCACAACTGCTTCTCTTCATCATGGTGACAAGATAGGGCAAAAATGTAAAATGTGAGGACAGTCATAAGTTCGAGGAGTGGTCAAAAGTGCGAGGACCAATCAAAAATAACTTTTTCAGCCCTCTGAGTAGTCCATATGCACAAAAGGACTACCCGGAGGGCTGAAAAAAATGATTTCTGACAGGTCCTCGCCCTTTTGACCTGTCTTCACACTTATGACTGGTCATCATTTATACCCATTGTAGCATTCTTAGCTCATAGTCTCCTTGTTGCAGTTTTTAAAAAGCAGATAAAAAACTGGAGGCCGGATCCACACTGCTTCTCTTGTAATTTGTTGTTTTTCTTTCTTCATATTGAAAATATTCATATAAATCCCAGGTGCAAAATGAATTGTTACATTGCATTAAATTTTAAACATGCCGGTAAATAAAAAGTGTTGCTAATGTACCCATAAATAAAATATGGCATGCAATGTTAAAGGAGAATGTGTTTAATTCAGTGGTGGGATTCAATTTTTTTAACAACCGGTTCTGTGGGCGTGGCTTAGTTGGGGGTGTGGCTTGGTGGTCATGTGACTGGGTGGGCGTGGCTAGCTGCTCAAGTGACCGGGTGGGCATGGCTAGCTGGTCATGTGACCGGTGGGCGTGGCTATCTGCATAGGGACTACAGAGGGCTGAAAAAAGTCATTTCTGACTGGTCCTCGCACTTTTGACCGGTCCTCGCACTTATGACCATCCTCACATTTATGCCTGTTGTGGCATTCTTAACAACCGTATCACTCATTTCACAACTGCTTCTCTTCATCATGGTGACAAGATAGGGCAAAAACGTAAAATGTGAGGACAGTCGTAAGTTCGAGGACTGGTCAAAAGTGTGAGGACTAGTCAAAAATAACTTTTTCAGCCCTCTGGTAGTCCATATGCACAAAAGGACTACCCAGAGGGCTGAAAAAAGTGATTTCTGACTGGTCCTCGCCCTTTTGACCGGTCTTCGCACTTATGACTGGTCATCATTTATGCCCATTGTAGCATTCTTAACAACCGTGTCACTCATTTCACAACTGCTTCTCTTCACCATGGTGACAAGATAGAGCAAAAACGTAAAATGTGAGGACAGTCGTAAGTTCGAGGACTGGTCAAAAGTGCGAGGACCAGTCAGAAATAATTTTTTCAGCCCTCTGAGTAGTCCATATGCATAAAAGGATACAGCAATAGAGAGGGATGAAGGAAGGGAAGGGAAATTAGAGTAGGAGTGAGGGTAAGAGAGGGAGGAAGAGAGGAGGAGAAGGAGAAAGGAAGAGGAAGTAGGAAGGAGAAGAAGGGGGGAAGAGAAAGTAAGAAGGAAAGAAAAGAGAGGGGTGGTAGGTTTGAGGAGAAAGATTGCTGTACAATAAAAAAGATGAAAGGGAAGAAAGCCAACCCCAAACAAATATAAAGATATTAAGATAAAGAATGTATGGTTAAATTTTAAAGAATAAAAGAGAGCAAATATGAATAAATAATAATTATTATTTATTATAATTATTATAAATAATTATTTATAATAATAATTAATAAATAACACACATACAAACATACAATGTATTTTCTTTGAACAGAGTATTTGGCCGGTTCACAAATTTAAACAGTGTTTAGTCATTTCAATTAAATTTACAATTTCTATATTTCCTTTTTGCCATATTTATTCCTCATCTATTTTTGTAAAAAACCAATATTACCCTTCATCCTCATCTCTAATCTTAATCAAATTCAATTTTTCCCTTCTATTCTATATTATACCCTTTCCCATTGTCATCTATTTTTATATCCATCCTCACATTGGTTAATTATGTAATATTACAGTTGTTTAATATAAATTCAACATTTTAATATAAATCAATTAGTTATATAACTCTCTTTTTTGTATATTAATCAATATGAACATGAGTATTCCAATTATTTCCATGCAATCCAATTTCTCACAAATCAATTAATTATATTTACCAATAATAATAAACCAAATAATTTCCCCCATATATTCCTCCAAACCACAACTTAACCATTTCTGCTTTCAACACAATATACAATTAATAGTATCTCAATTATTACAATTCCCTAGTTAAATAGAGCTTTTTTTCTTTTGTGTTTTAAAATCTTGAACTCTCCTCTTTTCCCCTAAATTTCCCATTGTTTGCACCTACCTTTTTCGGTGAGGAAAAAGAAAAAGAAAAAGAAATCTCTCTCTACCTCATTTTGCCACATTGCAACAACAGCAAAGCCAACAGCCTGCTTTACTTTCTGTTTCGTTTTTCAGCATAGATAGGGGGAAAAAAATCAGCACTCTTTGCAAGCAAGCAGCAGAGCCATGAGCAGAACAGCTGAGAGCAAATCAGCTGAGAGTCGGAGCCGATCAAAGCAAGGGCTAATTAGCCTATGCTGAAGCTCAGCGGGCCAATAAAATTACAAAAAAACACCGAACCCTTTGTTAAATTGCTGGTTCGCCCGCCCCTCGCCCACCACTATTTATTGGCAATAAATAGTGGTGCGGAGGGGCGCAGCAAGGGGCGGGGCGAGCCAGCAATTTAACAAAGGGTTCGGCCGAACCCCCTAGAACCGGCAGAATCCCACCACTATTATAAACTGCCAGTGTTCCTCTCTGTAACATGAAAACAGGATGTTCAATATCGGAGAACTAAATCCTGTCATGCTACATTTAGTATTTTTTCAGCATCATGGGAATAATTCATGCTGATGGAGATTGCAGGCAAGTACCAAAATTGGCTTCTCTATTAGCCAAATTAAATATTGACAAAAGAGAGCAACAACTAGATCTACTTGTGGTCATTCATTTCTGAATCATTTATACACAAAAGCATGTGGAGATCCTGCAAAAATTACTCAATCAGAATCAACCAATTTTAGGTGCATCCAACAATGTATTTGTTCTAATGGAAAATACTTATAAAAGAACTTATAATTGACTTCAGGAGGAAGAGAGATGTACATTTACCATTGTACATAAATGGTGAGAAGATGGAGAAGGTTGGTAGTTTTAAATTTCTGGGCAATTATATCTTGAAGGACCTCTCATGTACTATGAATGTTAATATGCTTGTGAAGAAGGCACAGAAGAGGCTGTACTTCCTGAGAATGCTCAGGAAGATAAATCTATCTCAGCATGTACTTCTGTCCTATTATCACAGCACCAATGAGAGTGTCCTGACATATGGCATTCTTGCATGGTATGGGAGCAGCTCTATAGCAGACAAAAATGCTCTACAGAACATCATTAAAACTGCCCAGAATATCATCAGGCTCCAGCTACCAGCCCTGGACGACATCTTCGAATCTCACTATTTGAGGAAGTTGTATAACATTCTCAGAGACTCTTCCCATCCTGCTTACAATCTTTTTGGACTGTTGCATTCTGGCAGAAGATACAGAACAATTAAAACTCGGACCACACGTTTTCTGAATAGTTTTTATCCCAGAGTTATAATTGCACTCAACAATGAACTAAAGGGCCACCATCAGTGAGCTGTTGGACAGCATTACTTGGTCTGTTGTGTGGATGTTTGGGTGGTTTAGGGGTGGGAAATTTGTGGTGGGTGGGGGGTGTGTTTGGGGATTGGTATGTGTGTTGGACCTGGTCTTTGGGTGTTAAGTGAATTTCATTGTATGGGTATACTGTGTATACATGTACAATGACAATAAAGTTATTATTATTATTATTATTATTATTATTATTATTAGTAGTAGTAGTAGTAGTAGTAGTAGTAGTAGTAGTAGTAGTGATACAAATTGAGATTTCCAACATTTGCTGATTCTATCCACAAAGCAAAGAATAGTTTTGAAGGGAATAAAACAAGAGGTTATGAGGATTAGCAATAATCTGTGCTTTGACTTGTAACAACAACAGAAGCATTGTTCATTATACTGTAGAGGAAGATTCACTTATTTTATTTGGAAAGATTAACATGATTAATTTTCTCTCTTTCAGTGAAATAGAATAACAATATAACTAACATGAACTTGATTTATCTATGTTTATTGTTTTAATTGCTGTTTTGATTGTACACCGCCCAGAGTTACTTCAGGTGAAATGAGCAATTATATAAATAAATAAATTTATATTAGATGCAAATATTTTTTTTTTGTTTTTTGTATCTAATCATATTTATGACTATGTCCAGGTCGTTGTTGTGGAGAGGGATGTTAGTATTTATTTAAGGCAGAAGTACACATTCATCACATTAAAAAAAGTCACAAATGAAAAACAGGTTACTTCCTGTAACTAGTTCGGTTTGATAACAATCTGCTCATACAGTATACGCCTCATCAACCTGTATGGAAGATTGTCAGTGTCTTTTATAATTGATGAGGTTGTTAGAAGATTATCTGTTCCATGTTTATCCTCCCAAAAACAATTCATTTTTCCCTTTGTGTTACAAAGAAGTAATGCGGGCAGTCTTGGGCTCCAGAATACCTAAGTAAGCACTTGCACAGGAAACAATGCCAGAGTTTTATGGATGCTCAGCTGATCACTTGAAAGAATTCTGGTAAAAGGTAGGTAAAATTTGTTTCTTTGATATGGTTTCTTTGAATCATGCTTATCTAGACTAGGATGTAGAGCACTTGTCTTCTATTAAGCCATGGAAAACAATATTGCTCTGACTTTTCACAGGCTGTCACAGTAAGAGATTTGCCAACTAATAAGACAATGAAGATTATCTTTAATTTAATAGGCAGATCTACAGGTCCCTTCCTATAGCTGGAATAACACTTTTGCTATATATTTCACATTTAGTATAATGACAATACTGAAATGTATTGTGTGAATAAAGAATGAAAAAAAAATGTTCCAGATTTGAGGTTGATACAAGGGAAAAGTAGGAAAAGCAGTATTGGTTGAGATAGAATGTGGCATATCTTCTTAGAGATAGGTACTGTAAGTTCAGTCTTACAATCTTAGTTGGAACTAGAGGAACAGGGGCTCCCAGTGAAGAATACAGAGTTCTTACACCAAACCACAGATATTGATTACCAGAAATATCATCTTAAAGAAGAAAGGATCTGCCAAAAAAGATTTAGAAGGCTAAAAGCATATGGATCCCAGGCTGAAATAAGAAGTTTGATTTACGAAAAAATACTAGCAAATCTAAAGATAAATTCCTCAAGAGCTGTTTGAAAAAGGAGTTATTTGTCGATATGTTGAAATAGGAGAGAAAATAAACCTTAAGGAAGATTAAAGCCTGGCTCCAAATGTTAAGAAAACAGAAGGAAGTAGAAGATTGGACAGTAGTAGGCTGTAAATCAAGCCCTAATGAAATAAGATAGATGCTAAGGACTAATATGAAGGCTTTAATATATGGACTTTGGGCAGGAGCATTTGAAATCAAGGATCTAGACTGTCAGATCTGATGGAAGATCTGTCTCATATTTGGACAGGTGATCTAATTGCATCAGAAACCAAAGGTAAGGCAGTTTCCTTGTCCCTGAAGGAATGAAGGAAAGTCTCATTGGTATGTGTCATATTGTTTGGAGAATTCTGATTATAAGTAGAATCAATGACACACATATATAAGAACTTCTGGCCAGTCTCAAAGGAAAAAGTATCCATAGAGGCAGGATGATTTGTTGAAGGCCATAGTGCCATTCTCTGAGGTCACTTGTATCACTTTATCTTGAGCACCAAGCTAAAAATATAGTTCTTTGAAAAGATGATGTACTTCAAGTAGTTAATATGATAATGATCCTCTGCAACCATTTCAGGGCCCAAATAGTAAAAATCAGCTCCTGAGGCTTTCATTAGGACATTTCTTTAACAGTCTTCATGGGAGGTTGATAGAAAGTATATCTTCAACAAAGTTTTTTTTTTTTTTAATTCTGCCTAATGGAGGTAGTCTTGTACTATGATTGGGATATAATGACATAGTCTGGTAGTCTATTTTAGGGCTTTCAAACTCCTGGCCCAAAAGCCAGATGCATCACACGCTAGCCACGCCCACGCCTAGTTTAGCAAAGAGGAAAAAAGTCCTGATACGTCACCATGACACCGCTGTGATGATGTGAGTCTGACACCTCTGTTCTATTTCATATACTAGGATCAAAACCAGTATTGAAAAAATGTTTTTGTTATCATTTAGCTATAGCTAAGAATTTTGACTATGATAGCTGCCATGTGGCTAAGAAGTTGATCTATTGACTTCCAGTGGCACCGCAGGCGTCAAAGACGCTCCTTTTGCGAGCGCCAGCCCTGCGATCTCGTAAAGCTGCTAGAACAGCGCAAATCAGCTGTCTAGTGGCTTGAAAACTTTCTCCCCAGGAAAAGGGGAGGAAGAGAGCAGACGGGTGCATGTAGAGCTCCCCAAGAAGCCCCAGGAACAATTCTGGGGCTCGAAGGGTGAGAGCTCCCTGGAAGCCCGACAGAGCTCCAGATCCGGGACGATTCTGCTTTAAGCCGTGACTACCCCTGCAAACAACGCTTGGAATAAAACATCATTTGGAAGCAGGCTGAGCAAACCAAATGTGTATTAACTCCAAATTTGTATTACTTCCTTCTGATTTACTATGGGGAGAAAGTGAAACCAAGATGGCGATTGAGCTTTAATGGGGCATGAAAGCGAAAGTTAAAAAGGAAAGTTTCATTTAGTGCTGGTAGCCCCTGTTCAAAACTAGAGATTTTTGCTTTAAAGAAAAAAGAAGATTAAGGCTAAAAAGATTACAGCAGCGACTTTTTTTTTTTTTAAAAAAAGGATTGATATCATTTAAAGATTGGGAATTTTTGGAGTTGGTGGATTTGTTATTCTGGCTGCTAAACAAATTCAAATTGGAAACTAAAAATGGCTTCAAAACAAATAAAGACTATTGTTACCAAAAGTTCTGGGACCTCGCCAGCTCAAACATCCAAATTGCAATCTCTCTCTGTTCCAACAGAATCACCAATATTAACACTTGAAATGTTGCAGGAAACCCTTAAAACACAAGCCTCTGCTATAGAAAAAAAAATGTTTCAATGTTTGAGGATAAAAAATTGCTGGTACAGGCCCAAAGGGAAGCTTTGATTACTCAAGAAGATTTAATACAACTTTCAACTACTGCTCAAGCTTTGGAGATGTTCGATAAAATAGAAAAACCTAAGGATCAAAGACAGACCCGAGCAGCAGCCAAGCGTCAAGAAGAATTAAGAGTGCATCAACTTCAAATGATTCAAGATACTACAAAAACAGAAGCCGTGGGAGGAGCAAGGCCAAAAAGTAAAATGCATGGAGATTTCCAGCATATGCTCCAAATGCTTCAGGGGGCCGAGAATGCCAACTAGATTTCTGACTTGGAATGTTAATGGCCTAAATTCACCACAAAAGAGGAGAAAAATATTTCATTACTTGAAACAGTTTAAAAATGATGTAATTTGTTTACAAGAGACTTACATTAGAAGTAAAGATCAAAAATACTTAATAAATGCAAGGTTAGGTATACATTTTGTTGCATCTGCTCCCGAGAAGAAGAATGGTATAGTTATATACCTAAAAAAAGACTTAATTGCCAAATTAATTGAAACAGATGATCAGGGAAAATTTATAGCAATTGAACTTTTAATAAAAGGAGAAAAAAATACTTTTAATTGGAGTATATGCACCGAACCAACAGCAGGAAAAATTTTAAAAGCTTTTACATTCCAAGTTACTACAATGGAATTATAAATCATGCATTTTATTGGGCGATTGGAATGGAGTTTTGGATACTAAAAAAGATAAGAAGGGACTCTTGCAAAGTATCTCAACGTGTGCTAGATTGCCAAAATCGTTTTTTGAAATGATGGATGATATGGAGTTGGGAGATATTTGGAGAGAGAGGAATTTTGAAGAAAAAGACTTTACTTTTTTCTCTGATAGACATCAGTCCTTCTCTAGGATTGATTTCATATTAATTACTAATGATCTTTTTTCTAGGGTGAAGAAGACAAAGATCTGCCCAAGAGTTTTAATGGATCATAGTCCAGTTTGGATGGAATTAGAGTATGGAATGGGATCTAAGAGGTCTTGGAGGCTAAATGAAAGTCTGTTTAGATATGAGGAAAATGTAAAAGAATGCAAAAAATTTTTGAACTAATTTTTTACTATAAATATGCATCAGGGTACATCTATGGAAATGGTTTGGGATGCAAGCAAAGCATATATGAGAGGTATTTTGATATATTTGAATAATAAACATAGATGCAAACAGGAGAAAAAAAGGAAGGATTTAGAAGAGGAAATTAAAAAAAAAGAACAAGCTTTGATATTGAACCCAGCAGACAAGAAAATAAAAGAGGCAATTAACTTATTGCGAGGGCAATTTAATATGCTAATGGCAGATCAGGTCACAATTAATTTGCAATATGATAAACATAATACTTTTTGCAATGCTAATAAACCAGGGAGATGGTTAGCATATCTGTTAAGGAAAAAACAAAAGTCACGGACCATAGAGAAAATAGAATATAAAGGTAAAGAGGTTTATCAGCAAAACATGATTTAAAAAGCATTTTTAGAATTTTACATGAGGTTGTATACTAGTGATAAAATTCAAAGTATAGATGTAGATAGATATTTACAGAAAGAGAATATTTCTATAATTACAAGAGAGCAAAGGGAGGGTTTAAATCAACCAATAACTTCTGAAGAGATCATGCTTGCAATTAAGCAGTTGAAAGTGGGTAAAGCCCCGGGGACAGATGGTTTGACAGCTGCTTATTATAAACACTTGCAGCTAGAAATGGTGGGACCACTTAAAGATTTATTTACCAACATACAATCTGGAGGAGATGTACCCCCATCCTGGAGGACAGCTTTTATTTCTTTGATTCCAAAGGAAGAGCAAGACCTCACTCAGCCAAAAAATTATAGGCCTATATCACTTTTAAATACAGATTATAAGATTTTTGCTAAAATACTAGCAAATAGATTAATGATAGTCATGCAACAAATGATTCATAATGATCAAACTGGTTTCATAAATGGTAGACAAATGAAGAGTAAGGCAAGTGGTTAATTTATTAGAGTATTTGGGGAAGAACAACCAAATCCCTGCGGTGCTAATTTTTCTCAACATGGAGAAAGCATTTGATCGATTGAATTGGCATTTCTTATTGAAAATAATAGAAAAGATATAGTTTGGAGAATATTTTACACAATCTATTAAGGCAATATATCAGAAACAAACAGCGCAAATAATAATTAATGGTAGTTCAACAGATACTTTTAATATAGAAAAAGGAACAAGACAAGGATGTCCTTTGTCTCCATTATTGTTTATCTTGACTTTGGAATTTTTGTTGAGTAAGATACGTGGGTCGGACAAAATAAATGGAATTAAAATTAGACAGTATGATTACAGAGTACGAGAATTCACAGATGATTTGGTTGTTACTTTAACCCAACCATTACAGTCGGTTGTAGGTTTAATGGATATAATTAAGCAATATGGGCAAGTATCTGGATTTAAAATAAATGCAGGGAAAACGAAGATAATAACTAAAAACATGACTACAAATCAAAAAGATGAATTAGAAAGATTAACAGGATTTGAAATAGTTAAAAAAGTTAAGTATTTGGGGGTTTATATTATGACATCAAATGCAAAACTATTCACGCATAACTATGATCCATTGTGGCAAAAAATACAGAGAGAGATGGAAAGTTGGAAAAAGTTACAGTTATCCTTGTTAGGAAGAATAGCAGCAGTAAAAATGAATGTTTTGCCTAAGTTTTTGTTTCTTTTTCAAATGATACCAATACTTAAAAAAGATGAAAATCTGAAGATATGGCAGAAGGGTATTAATAATTTTGTCTGGGCAGGGAAGAGACCGAGAATAAAACAAAAAATAATGCAGGATATACGTGAAAGAGGAGGTCTCAAAATGCCCAATTTAAGACTATATTGTGAGGCAGCTGCCCTATGAGCAATGAGCGATTGGATAAACTCAACAGAAGAAAGAATATTGAATAGTGAGGGATATGATTTGGTTTACGGGTGGCATGCTTATTTATTATATGATAAGAAAGTGGATAAGACTTTTAAAAGTCACATATTAAGGACTTCTTTATTGCGTGTCTGGAAAAAGTATAAGTATAAATTAAACAAGAAGTTACCAATGTGGGCAGTACCCAGACACGCGATAGAGAATACAAGCGTAGAGCAAAAACAAGATGTGATTACATACAAAGAGCTTCTTAACAAGGAAAGAGGTATACTACAATTAAAATCTTTGAATCAACTAAGAGAAGAAGGGATAATTCAAGCATGGTTTCAATATGTACAGTTGCAAGCTAGATGGAGAGAAGATCAGAAAATTGGTATTTTGCAAAATGAGGAGAATTTGGTAAAACAGATTAGAGATCAAAGTCAAATGCATATAAAAAGGTTGTATAACGCATTGGTAGAAATAGATTCAGAAACAGAGTTAGTTAAGGATTGTATGATAAAGTGGACACAAAATATTGAAGAACCAATAATGATGGATACGTGGGAAAATATATGGGTTAGAAATGTGAAGTTACGCAAGCCCAAAACTTAAGAGAGAATTTTTACAAAATGTTTTATAGATGGCATCTAGATCCTAAAAAGTTAGCTTGTATGTATCCAAGTGTGCAACCTAAGTGTTGGAGATATGAATGTGATGATGCCACGTATTATCATATATGGTGGACATGTAAAAAAATTAAGGCATTTTGGATAAAAATATGGTGGATTATTCAAAATATTCTCAAGAAGATAAAATTTACTCCACAGTTCTTTTTGTTAGGTATAATTACAGACTGTACTTGTCAGATATATATTGATGGTCGTGCTCATTTGGTTCTATGAGGAAGTTATTTGGTCAATACAGCTTGAGGTTCAAAAAGTTGTTTTATTATTTACAAAATATATACATGCATACAATAATGAACAAGGTGTCCTGTTGCACCTTTTACCCTAACTGTATGACTCAGATGTTGAGAGGAGAGATAAGTTCACGTGTTGTCTTGCTGAGAGATAGATGAGAGAGAGAAAAAAAACAGGGAAGATGTCCAAGTGGTTTCTGGGTAAGAGTTCATTGGCTGATATACTCACATGTGATGTCTGTAAAGACTTTACCCCTTTCTAGTCTCTGGTACATCATATGCAGGCAATATTCTGACAGACCCCTTCTATTGCCAAGTGTGATGGAACAGTGTTCAAAGATAATAATAAACACAAGTATAAGAAAAAATAAATTATAAGTACAGTCCAACTGATTTGCAGCGGTTCCAATGTATTTCACAAGGTACAAGTTTAGTTAAGAAATCGGCAATTTGGTCCTTGATATCGCAATGAACAAATTCATCAAAACCCTTTTTAACTAGGTCTCTCACATTTTTATAACGTATATCAATATGGCGAGATCTGAAGCTGACATCATCCCTGACTGAAGAGGCTATGATGGACTCATTGTCCTCGTGGAGAGTGATAGGTAGTGAAGGTTGTGTCCAAATATCTGAAACTAATTCGTATATCCATGTGAGAAGTGTGCAAACGTCAGAAGCACTGGCATATTCAGCTTCGGCCGTGGAATTAGCGATGAAGTTTGGGCGACAAACGCGCCAGTCTATGGGACAACCATTTAGGAAGTATATAAAGCCTGATGTGCTTTTTCTTGATTTTTCATCCCCTGCCCAATCAGCATCTGAATAACAGATAAGTTCTGTGGTGACCCCTTCATCAGGTTCTAATAATAAGACCATATCTTTTGTATTATGCAAATATCTGAGTAACCTTTTCATAGCAACCCAGTGTTGTTCTTTGGGCTCATTTACTTGTCTAGATAAGAGATTTGTACTTAAAGACATATCGGGTCTACTCCATCTGCTGATATAAAGGAGTGATCCTATGATGCATTGATATTGAGTTTTATCATGATGCTTGTTACCGTCTAGATAAGCAATTTTATTATAGTCAGTGCGCATGGGTGTATCTGTGGGATTGCAGTCTTCCATGCCACATCTTTGTAACAGGTCTTCAATCTTATCCTTTTGTGAGAAGCAAAAACCTCTATCAGTTTTAAAAATTTGTACACCCAGATATTGGTCTATATGATCTAAGGTCTTTAAATTAACATGTTCTCTTAATTTGTTTGCAAATTGTTTGCTGGATTGTATGTTGGGCCCGATATAAATCAAATCATCAACATAGATTAAAATAATTTCTTTTCCCCCTTTATAAGGTTTTGTCATTACGCACTGGTCTGATCGAATCTGATTATACCCCATTGATTTTAAAATTTTGGTAAGGCAGTCAAACCAGAGTTTGCCTGATTGTTTTAAGCCGTATAACCCATTGTGTAGCCTCCATGTTTTGCCGAATTCAACTTGGAATCCTGGTGCCCCATTGACATAAATTTCCTCCTCTAATGGTGCATGGAGGTATGCGGTTTGGACGTCAAATTGGTAGACTTCTTGATTTGAGACAATGTCTGAAGTCAGTGCCGTTTTTACGCCTTCTGGTTTTACTGTGGGGGAGTAAGTTTCATCGTAATCTTCGGGAAAGCATTGGGCAAAACCTTGGGCTACGAGGCGGGCTTTGTATAGATATGTGTTGTCAGGGAGTGTTTTAATTTTGTAAACCCATCGAGTGCCAATCGGGTGTTTGTGTTGTGGAGGTGCTGTTTTTGTGAATACTTTTAAATTTATTAAACAGTCTATTTCTTTGGACATAGCATCCCATCATTTAATTGTTCTGATTCCGGTAATTGGAGCATGTGTTTAAAAATTTTTTGAGTGATGGGTATTTGGTCTGTCTGTGTCACATTGTTCACGTCAAATCTTTTAGGTGGGATGCCTTGTGTAATTCGTTTGGATTTTCTGATTGGTAGTTGTGTATCTGTGTTGTTTGTTCGTGGTGTAACTTTTGGTGTTGTTGTTTGTACATGTTGAATTCTCTGTGGTGTATCTGATGTATTTGTTTCTTGGGTTAATACGTATGAGTCATTTGAGTGTATTTTGGTCCAGTTGTGGTTTTCTATGAATGTGGCTGAACGGGAAAGTATTACTGTGTTGTTGTTTTTTATGAATCGATATGCTTTCGAACCTGGTGCATATCCTATGAAACGTAATTTTTTGGACACCTTATTCCCCTTCCGTCTGAGTGGTTTGGGGATATTGATGTATGCATAGCAGCCAAAAACACGAAGATGTGTGAGGTGTGGTTGAGTGCCATATACAAGAAAGTAGGGTGTTTGGTTAATAACCTTATTCCATGTGCGGTTAAAAGTGTAATTGACATATGCAAGGGCTTCTGCCCAATAGCTGGGGGTACATCAGCATCTAACATGATGCTGCGCATCATAACATGATGCTGCGCATCTGTAATATTCCATTTTTTCTTTCACAAATCCCATTCTGCTGGGGGGTAAAAGGAGATGTTTTGTAGTGTATAATGCCTTTGGAGTCAATCCAGTTTTGAAATTGTACAGATGCGAATTCGGCTCCACAATCTGTTTGAATTTTCTTTAATTTGATATTGTGTTGGTTTTGTATGAGAGTGTAAAAATTTTTTATTTTTTGGAATGCTTGAGATTTTTCAGTAAGGGTATAGATATGTCCGAAACAACTGAAATCATCGACCAAGTTCAAAAAATATTTGCGTTTGCCCAAAGAAAGTGGAAAAGGGCCTACAATGTCAACGTGTACCAATTCGTACATGTGTTTTGATCGTCTGGTGCTGGTGTGGGGAATTGGAGTGGCCTTTGATTTTGCAGCTTTACAAATCTCACAGTCAAGTTGGATAGGGCAATCCTTAGTGTATATGCCTTGGGAATTTTTTTTTTTATTGCAAAAGTTTTACAATTACATTTTCACCCTATTTCCCCTGCCCCTCAACCTGCCCAAATCTCCCAACCTCATCCTCCCTAACCCTCCCTAACCCTCCCCTCCCCCCGGACTTCCACACAATATACTCATATCAAGTAAAAAAAAACCTTTGTATAAAACTTGAACCCCTCCCTCCCCTGTATAATTTTTCATCTTGATTACATTAAAATATTTCTATCTTAATATAACATTTTCAAATAAAAGCTATTTGATACTTCCTAGTTTGATATTTGTTCTGAACATAATCTATCCACTTTTTCCATTCCCATTCATAAGTCTCTTGTGAACTATCTTTTAAATATGCTGAAATCTTTGCCATCTCTGCAAAACTGGCCATCTTCAAAGTCCATTCCTCGATCGTGGGCAAAGCTTCATTTTTCCAGTATTTACCTATCAATAATCTCGCAGCTGTTATCATATACAATATCAACTTTGTTTCACCCGAGGTAAAACCCTTAACTATACCCAATAAAAACAATTGTGGAGAAAATTGAACTTTTTTCTTCAAAACATTCTGCATAACCCACCAAATTTTTATCCAAAAAGCCTTAACTTTCTTACAGGTCCACCAAACATGATAATATGTAGCATCTAAGCAATCACATCTCCAACATTTTGGCTGAACATTTTATAACATTTTATAAAAATTTTCCCTTAAATTCTGCGACTGTGTAAACTTAACGTTCTGAACCCAAATTTTTTCCCATGTTTCCAACATCACTGGTTCTTCAAAATTTTGTGCCCACTTAATCATACAATCTTTAACCAATTCAGTTTCTAAATCCCTTTCTAACAAAACATTATAAAGCCTTTTAATATGCATTGGACCTTTTTCTTTTATATGTCTAACCAGTTCTTCCTCATGCAACATAATACCAGTTTTTTGGTCCTCTTTCCATCTCAGTTGAAGTTGATTATATTGTAGCCAAGTTAAGTTAATCCCTTCGTCCAACAGTGTCTCTAATGTCTTCAAGTGCCATCTGCCCGCATCTGTAAAAAGAACCTCTTTATATAAACCCCCCCCGAGTGACATTATATTTGTATTCCACATAATATGACCAAGATCCAGCCATAGCGATATTTTGTAATCCCATTTGAATCGGTGCTTCTTCCAAACCCTCATCAAAGAGTCTCTAAGTATATGGCTTTTAAATACTTTATCCACTTTGTTCTCATAAAATAAGTAGGCATGCCATCCGAATTCAAGATCAAAACTTTCTATATTCAGTATTCCAGTCTTTTTCCTTCCAAACCAATCACTTGCTTGAGTCAAAGCTGCTGCTTCATAATATAATTGTAGGTTTGGAAGTTTAAGACCTCCCCTTTCTGGAACATCTCATAATTTTCAGTTTCACTCTTGGTTTTTTCTCGTTCCAGACAAACTTGTTCACTCCACTTTGCCACTCTTTCAATTGTTTATCACTTTTAAGCACCGGAATCATTTGAAACAAGAAAAGAAATCTTGGCAAAATGTTCATCTTAACTGCTGCTATTCTTCCAAGTAAAGACAGCTGCAGTTTTTTCCAATTCTCCATATCTTTCTGAGCTTCTTGCCATAACACCTCATAATTATTTTGAAACAATTTCATATTTGATTCTGCAACCTGAACACCTAGATATTTTACCTTTGGTACAATCTCAAAACCTGCCCTCCTTTCAAGCTTGTATTTGCGATCTTGTGTCATATTTTTAACTATCATCTTAGTTTTTTTCTGGTTCAGTCTAAAACCTGAAACTTTACCATAGTCTTGTATAATGTCTTTCATCTGGATTATTGATTCCATTGGCTGTGTTAGGGTAACAACCAGATCATCTGCAAATGCCTTTATTCTGTAGTCCTCTTGCCTTATCATTAATCCTTTCAAGATATTAGAGTCCTGAATTGTGTTTAACAAGACTTCTAATGTTAAAATAAATAACAATGGGGATAACGGACATCCCTGTCTTGTTCCTTTTTCAATTTTAAACTCTGTTGTCAAGCTTCCATTGATGATAATCTGTGCCTTTTGCTCTTGGTAAATTGCTGAAACCGCCTGTATAAATTGATCCCCAAAGTCCATCTTTTTTAAAGTCTTTAATAGAAAGTTCCAATCCACTCTATCAAAGGCCTTTTCCGCATCCAAAAAGACCAGCACTGCAGGTACCTGTTTATTCCTCTCAAGATATTCCAATAAGTCTATTACTTGCCTTACATTATCCTTCATGTATCTACCCTCGATAAATCCCGCTTGATCATCATGAATCACCTTTTGAATTACTGGCATCAACCTGTTGGCTAGTACTTTTGCATAAATTTTATAATCAGTATTCAGAAGAGATATTCGTCGATAATTCTCCGGTTTTTTAGGACCTACTTGCTCTTTTGGTATCAAGGAAATATAAGATGTTGTCCATGATGGGGGTATTTTACCCCCTTGTTGAATATTACAAAATAGATCTCTGAGTTGTTGCACCATTTCTGCTTGCAAAGTTTTATAATACACTGCAGTCAAACCATCTGTTCCAGGAGCTTTAGCTGTTTTTAATTGTTTAATTGCTACTATTATCTCCTCCTCTGTTATAGGATAATTCATTCTTTCCTTTTGTTGATTAGTAATTTTTGTAACTCTTTTATTATCTAAGTATTTTTCTATAAGTCCATTCTGCATATCATCTTTAGCATATAGTTTAGTATAGTAATCCACAAAAGCTTCTTTAATTAATTTTTGTTGAAAGATTTCTTTCCCTCCAATATCAATACTATCAATAGTCCGTATACTCTGCTTCTTCCTTAATGTATAGGCCAACCATCTGCCCAGTTTATTGGCGTTACAAAATGTATTATGCCTTGCATATTGTAAATTAGTTGCAACTTGTTCCGCCATAAGCATTTGAAATTGATCTTTCAGAAGTTTAATAAGACCACGTGTTCTTTCATCTGTTGGATTTTTAATAAGTAGCTGTTCTTTATTCTTTATTTCTGCTTCCAATTCAGATCTTTTCTTTTGTCGATTCAATCTATGTTTAGAGTTCATATAAATGAGTACCCCTCTCATATAGGCTTTACTCGCATCCCACACAATTTCAACTGGGGTACCCTTATTCAAGTTCATTTCAAAAAATTCTTTCAACTGCTTTTTAAGTTCTGTTATATTTTTTTCATATCTAAACAAATTTTCATTTAATCTCCATGATCGTCTCTCAATTTTAACCATCTCAATTTCTATCTATACTGGGCTATGGTCGGTCAAAGTTCTTGGAAAAATCTTTGTTCTTTTTGTCTTAACAAGTAGATCATCTGACAACAAAATAAAGTCAATCCTAGAGAAGGATCTATGTCTATCAGAAAAAAAAGTATAGTCCAATTCTTTTGGGTTGTGTATTCTCCAAATATCTTTTAATTCCAAGTCTTCTTTCATATCAAAAAAAGTCTGTGGTAGTCTAATCCTAGATTTCGCCAAACTCTTTTTATCTAGTTTAGAATCAATTACACCATTCCAATCTCCCATAATTAAAGTAGATCTATAGTCCCATTGCAATATCTTAGTGTGTAGCATTTTGTAGAAATGATCCTGTTGTTGGTTGGGAGCATAAATTCCAATCAAAAGAATTTGGCCGTTTACTGTAAGCAATTCAATTGCTATAAACCTACCATCTTTATCTGCTTCTATAATTTTAGCTGTCAGTCTTTTGTTTACATAAATGACCACACCATTCTTTTTTTGCAAAGTTGAAGCTATAAAATGTGTTCCTAATTTAGAATTTATCAAATATTTTTGATCTTGAGTTCTAATATGAGTTTCTTGTAGACAAATTATATCATTATTAAATTGTCTCAAATATGCAAATAACTTTTTCCTTTTCTGTAATGAATTCAACCCATTCACATTCCAAGATAAGCACTTAATTGTCATCTTTATCGTTTTGAAGCGACGAGCCGAATAGCCGAAGACCCTCCGAAATCTTCAGTTTTGCTCCCCCCATGGCTTCAGACTCTTGTGTAGTACTCATAGCTCCCTTTTTGTATTGTCTTTCCTGTTGTTGCTTTTCTTTAAGTTGCTTAGATTTTGCACGAGTTATACGCTGGTCTTTGACATCAACCATCCGAGCCGGGTCCAAAATTGGAGAAGATTCTATCAGGTGCTCCTCCAAGAAACCTCCTACAGCACCCTGCACCTCTGGCTCCACCTGCTTAGACTGTTCTTGCAACTCTTGCTGGAGTTGCTTCTTATCACTCTCCTTAATCTCCAACACTGTAGACGTATGTGGAGATGGTGTTCTTTCTTTAAGAATATTAGAATAAAAATGCTCCGCCTTCTCCACAGTATTCAAGCGATGTCTTTCTCCATTATATTTCAAAATTATACCAATTGGGGCATCCCACCGGAATGGTATCTCTTGTTTTTTCAGTTCATTTACTAGAAAGCCAAAATCTTTTCTAGCTTTCAACATTTTGGGTGGCAATTCTTTATAAACTCCAATTTGAGCCCCCCCCCACTTGCACAGAGGAGAGAAAAGATTTTTGCAGGATATCATTTCTTATTGCTCTGTCTGTAAAATATATCACCACATCTCTAGGCAGTTGTCTCTGTCTGGCCACCCAGGAGTTCACTCTGTAAATTTTGTCTATTTTATAAAAAACCACATCAGGATTAATTTTTAATATCACTGCCAAAGCCTCAGCACAAGTCTGTCTCAAATCCTGTCTGTCATCCTCTCTGATTCCTCGAAGCCTTATAGCAAATTCCATGGCCCTGAATTGCATCATTACATTTTCATTTTCAACTCTCTGCATTTTATCCTCAACATCAGAAATTTTATAATCATTGTCCTTAATCTTAACATTGACTTCTGATTTGAGTTCTTCCACTTTAGAGTCCACTTTAATAATAAATTCTGCAAGGCCAGACGCCACATCCGTTATTTTTTTAGTCACCTTGCCATAATCCTGTTTCACCATATCTTTAATTTCATTAATTTCCTGCATAATTTCCTGTTGAGATTTTTGAAGTTTATCATCTATTTCCTGTTGAGATTTTTCAAATTTATCATCCAAAGCCTGAGAAATAAATTCTTTTAAATTTTCAAAGTCAAAATCTTTTTTCTGAGTCTGTTGGGCGGAAGGAGGCTGTGATTCATGTTTGTGTGTGGGGGATCCCCCCCCTTCTGCCTTTCCTTCCTGCTTCTTTGAGGCCATCCTGCCACGTAAGTTAGTTTTTCTGAAAAGGGAAGTCCTTTTTTCTTTTCCACCTCCATAGAAACTTCTAAAAAAGTCCCCCAGGTTTAATCAAATAGAAACTAGACTGGAACAGACTCAGATTTTAAAGAAAAAGTTTTTTCCTCTTCTCCTATTCCTCTGTATTACAGGCAGAGTAACTTTGTAGCAGATCAAAATAGCTTCACAGAATCACTTTCACTACCTCGTTAACTCTGCTGCTGGGCACCATTTTTTTTTCAAATCAGTTTCACTCGATCGTACTTTCTCTAAGTTAAAAAGTCACCAAAGCATTAATACTTGCAATTTCCAAGTTAGGGGGTTCAAGTTGATATTTCCGCTGTTTGTTGAGGTTGGTTTCGTTCAATTAAAATGTTTGTAGCAGCCGGCTTGTTCTGCAGGAAGCAGAATCGTCCCACACCGTCCGGAGTCTGGCAAGTTGAAAGGGAGCCGCACCTGTTTCCTCCCCAGCAGCGATTCTCTGGGGGCTCACAGGGGCTCAACCAGTACCTTGCCGTCTCTCCTCCTACAATCCTTCGGATTTTGGAGTTTTCAAGCCGCTTCTCGATGTCGAAGCGGCTCTACAGACGGCGGGGCTGGCGGTCCTTAAGAAGAGACCGTCTTCGCCGGCGGCCAACAAACCGGAAGTCCACCTTGGGAAAATTTTGAGTATTGTCTACAGCAACAGTATTGGCATGTGCTAAATGTCTGCGTAATAAATGGGCACAATTATCATGTAAAACTATACGAGTTTGAATTTTTGTTTTTGAGGTTCGTTGGTTTTGTGATGTGGGTGACGTTGGAGAGAGGTGTGGTGTGGTGTGTTGGTCGTTATGTGATTCGGAAGTGTCATGTGTATTGGTATGGTGAGGTGTGGTACCTTCGTGGTGGGTGTCAGGGGTACAGTCGGGATGATTGTCAGGGTCAGGTCTCGATGAGGATTGAGGTAGTTGAGTCATGGGTGAGGATGATGTGAAGGAATCTGGAATAAGAAAAGGTAAATCATTAATGACAGAAATATTAGCAATAATAGTGTTATCATGTTTGGATTTTATAAAACAGTGTTGATCATCAAGAGATATTTTAAAACCGATTTTACCTAATTTTGAAGTACTCAAAATATTGTGGCCAAAGGTAGGTGTATAGAGCACTTGACTAATTTCCCCTATACCGGGTATAAAGATAGATCCTTCATATTCAACTGTATTGGAAGTACCATTTGCTGCTGTAATTGAAATATTGGTTGGGTGTATATCATAAAATATGGATTTGTCATTGGTGGTAAGGTGTATGCTTCCAGAATCAATGACCCATAGGTGCGTGGTGTCACGCAGATATTGTTGGGTGTTGGGAAAGATGCTGAATGTTTGGGATTCGGAGTTAGAATATATAGATTGTTCAGTATGTTGTCCCCTTCTGTCTTTATAATCTTTGTGTGTGGGACCCTTTCTAATGTAAAATTCAGTGGCCATGGATCTTTTAGGTTCAGTATGTTCTTTGATAGTATGATTTCTTTTGTTAGTCTTGTCTGTAGGGGTGTATCCCTTTGTATCATGAGTGTGGGTGGTGTTGTCACCATGTGGAGGATGGGAGTTGTAGGTATGATGATGTCCTCTATAGTTACAATAATTAAAATTATTTTGATATTGAGAAGGGTGTTTCTGCCAGTTTTGGTAGAATGGTTTGTGTGAAGAATGGGAAGGATGGGAATCATGTTTAGGGTAAAAAGGGTGGTCAAAAGAAGTAGGGTATGTATCAGTATGATAGAGTCTTCTATCTTCGTCTATTAATTTGGATTTGATTTCAGCGACAGTGTACATGTGGGGGGGTAAGGAGTGGAGACTATTACTGAATCCTGACCAACCAGGAACGTGTTTAATAGAATTGAAAATGATACCAATCATGGCAGTTTCAGGTATAGGATGATTGCGTTGAATCAGTTGTTTTCGCGTGGATTCGAGTGGAAAAGATGTTTGGCCATAGATGTGCCAGGTTTATATATGGTGCTATAAAAGTCACTGGCAAGAATAGCGATAGTTGCAGGCAAGGGTTTGTTGTAATGGTTTTGTAAGTATTGCCATACTTCTTGTGCAGTAAAACCTGTAGGTATAGAATGAACAATATCACTTTCTAAAGTTGACATAAGAGTGGCATAAACACTATTGTGAAGAAAAGTTAAGTCAGATGACCAAGGTTTAGTAGGGGGAGATTCAATTATAAGAAACGTGCCTTCTCTTAAAAGATGTAAATGAGTTTCTTGTTCCCAAGTAGAGAAATTATTACCTGAGGTTTGTAATTTTGTGAAGTTTGGTGATAAAAGTAATGGGCCATGTTGTTTAAAATGTTGCAAAACAGTTTCAATTTCTAAAGATAAATTTACATTAGTAGATAAAGACAAAGAATGATTAGTTTCAATATTTAAATCATTACAGTTTATAGTAATAGAAGGCTGAAATGAGTTACTGTCAGCAGAGATAGGTAATTGACCGTTGGATTGTTGATTGGAGTCGTTTGGTGTGAGAGAAGATGTTGCAGGTGATTCAACGATAGGAGGAATAATGGAGGTGGTGGTTGTAGTTTGATTCAGAAGAGCTGCTGCGACGGCGTCGGCTGCTGTAGAAGGTAGATTGGCTTTTGATGCAAAGGCTGCAAAAATCGTATGAATTTGTTGTTTGGACGGGGCATCTGTAGTGTTGGAGGTGGCAGCAGCAGCGGCGGCATCTTCGGCGATAAGGGGGGAGTGAGGCGACAGCTGCAAAGACTGAAAAGGATCTTTTTACATTGGAAACAATATTGGTATCAGTAGAAATATATGCAGCTGCTGCAGCTGCAGCAGTATAGATGGGGAGGTCTGCAGCGGCGGCAAAAATAGAAAAGTTCTGAAAATTTAAAAAAAAATCGGGAGGATTCGAACTCGGTGCTCTGGATGAAGAAGGTAGGGAATCAGTCTGAATATCTCCAGTTGTGGGGTGGGTAGTAGGATGTATGGGGGTAAGGGGGTTGGATGAGACCTTGTGGTCTGAAGTGGTAGACGTCATTTTGTTTAAAGTGTGATCATATAAATTGTCGGCCATTTTGTGGACTGCATGGTGGAGTGTGGGGGTGGCCATTTTGTCGGCCATTTTTGAAGCCATGCTTTTGGGGAAGATGGAAGCCATATTAGAAGCAATAAAGTCAATAGGTGGGGAGGGAGGATTTTTAATATAATGGGTGTTTAAAAAGTCAGTCTGGGAATCTATGGGTTGAAGCAAAAAATTGTTGCTTACCAGATCTGGTAAGGTTGAAAGGGTGTTCAACAGTTCAAGAGTTCTTTGAGGAGTCCAGTCTGCATTTAGCAGGCCTGTCGCATGTAAAGCTTGATATAAATGCTGTTTTGGAGAAGCTTGAGAAAATAAAAGTTGGTCTGAAGTTATAGGGTTGGAACAGACAAGGGATTCAGAAGGTTGAAGTCCTTGATGATAGTCATGAAGTGGAGTAGAATTGAGATCGAAGCAAGGTTGTTGTAAGCGTGGTTCTGTTCTTTCGGTGTTCGGGTGAAGAGGAGAAAAAAAAATTGGGTCCTTTCGTAAAGAGGTTTGTACTTGCTGCGTAGCTTCAATAGAAAGTTTTTTTAGTTTTTTGGATAATGATTGGTGCTGTTTTGTTAAGGATACGGTTAATGCATCAATCTCTTGTAAAGATAATTCGTTCAGGTTCAAGGATTCCATGTTAGGAAAAATCGTTCTATGATTTTAAAATTTACAAAAAAATTCATAGACCTGAGCAATAATTTTTCATCGTCTGCTACCATTTGTCAGATATATATTGGTGGTCGTGCTCATTTGGTTCTATGAGGAAGTTATTTGGTCAATACAGCTTCAGGTTCAAAAAGTTGTTTTATTATTTACAAAATATATACATGCATACAATAATGAACAGGGTGTCCTGTTGCACCTTTTACCCTAACTGTATGACTCAGATGTTGAGAGGAGAGATAAGTTCACGTGTTGTCTTGCTGAGAGATAGATGAGAGAGAGAGAAAAAACAGGGAAGATGTCCAAGTGGTTTCTGGGTAAGAGTCCAATAAAAGAGTTCATTGGCTGATATAGTCACATGTGATGTCTGTAAAGACTTAACCCCTTCTAGTCTCTGGTACATCATATGCAGGCAATATTCTGACAGTACTGTTATAGAGACTAAGTTGATTTTAAATTTAATAACAGCAGCCAGACTTTTGGTGGCGCAGTATTGGAAGAAGGAAGACTTGCCTACTATTGAAGAATGGACATTAAAAATAGTGAATTTAGCAAAGATGGCTAAAATTTCAGCGTATTTGAAGGATCATTCAAATGAAAGATATATATCAGAATGGAGAAGATGGATTGACTATATTCAAAACAAATACCAGACTAAAAAGCTTCAAATAGCCTATGAATGAAACTATTTTTTTTAAAATTATGTTTTGTTACTGGAAAGGGGAGTTAAAGAGCAAGAGGGAATTAAGACCTTACAGAAAATTAGCATATTTTAGTTTATGTTTGTTAAATGTTATACTCTGTATTTGCTCTGGGAAGTCCGGGGTGGGGGGAGGGGGGTTGGAGGGAGAGGTGGTGTGGGAATCAGGTGGCCATAGTACATGTATAGACCAGTTTAATTGGTTGGACACGTGTATGGAATTTAGCACCGAAATAATCTGACTATGAAAAGCGGGTTCAGCTACATGACCATTGGAGGGGCCCTATTTAGATTGGAGGATGTGTTTGCTGCATAGCAGAGACATCTCCTTGTAGAACATTCCTGACAACTGAGGTAGATCTCTGGTAACGGGGCCTCTCGGTTGGCAGGTGATGGGATGCTGGGAACGAAGCCAAATATGATAACATAGCAGAGTTAAGTTTTGTTTTTACCTTAGGTATCGCTTTCCTAGAATTCACGTGATTTACTGTAATTGGTAGAATGTGAAACCTATATGGAGAATATATGGATGCTTTTCTATTTCATGTATGTAATATGAGATGTGTAGCCATAATAACGCCTTCTGATGACACTGTATTTTGATAACTAATAAGAGATGGCAGACTTTTGTTCTCTGCTTTCTCATCCCGAGAAACACCTGTCCTTGTGCTTTCTCTAATCTGGACTACTCATGAGGAGCCCGCCAGGGTAAATGCAACATCTGGTGACCCCGACGTGATAACCTTCGTGGCTATACGTCTCTTGGCACCCTCATACTCATTCGGCTGGAATAAGCCTCTGCAAACCAGGGTCGGTCGTCTGCGGATGAAGCACCCTCCCATAAATCGTGAGTATGGGGGCAGAATTCTCTAAGCCTCAGGTCGCGTACCTCCACAACTTAGGGAATTGGCCAAGTACCCCAACGTGATAACCCTTGAGGCTATACGTCTCTTGGAACTCCTGTTCTCACTGCCTGGAATGAGGCTGCGCACCCGATTTCGCCTGAAACACGACGATAATCTTTCGTGAGAATGGGGGAAGGTCTTTCCAAGCTACAGACGAAGCATCTGAAGAGCTTGGTGAGATATCCAAGACTAATATTACTATTTTAAAAGATAACGGGAAAGTCCTGCCCGTGAAAGAATTTGATTTACTTTCTAAAATACAATTGGCAACATTATCCGGCTTATCCGGAAAAGGGCTGTCGAGCCTCGGTTGGGTCTCGCCATCACTAGGGAGGACGACGAGGAGGGGGCAAGCTGTTGGACTCTCCGGGGGCGTGTCATCAGCTGTTTGAGAAGTCTTTACCACCCGCACACAAAACGAAGCAAACTCTTTCATCGGAGATGGGGGGGGCATGGTGTTTGCAGATGACGCTGCCTTGTGCTGTAACAGAGGCGCGCTCCTCCTACAGGCCAGCTTGAGGAAGGAGGGATGATGTTGACTGTTTGATTGTTAATTGATTTATTGTGCTCCTCCTTCAGGCCAGCTAGGGGAAGGAGGGGTGATGTTAACTGTTTAATTGCCACTTGATTTATTGCTGTGTATATAAAAGGCGCTACACTGCGATTGCGTGTAGCGCTAACTTTAAACCTTGTTTCCGGCTTGTGCCTTTCTCCTGCCTGTGTTTGCTGTGCTGAACCTAATTAAAGGATTGCAACTGCTTTATTCCGTTCTGGTGTTGGCTTGTTTCCAGTACAGTTGGGTGGACTGGCCGAGAAGGGCTCTTTAAAAGTGAAAATGTGGAAACAGATGGGAACATGCCTCCACGAACCTCCCCAGCCCTGAAAAAATTCCTGCACTCTGGAGATTGGTTATAGAGTGTTTAATGATGAAAAAAAAAAAAGCCTTCAGGACACTGTTAATGGTTCCTTTTCAGACTTTGTTGAGAGACTGCAAGTTGCGCTCTCGCGTTAAATCACCCACGCAGATGCACGGCATGAAATTAAACATCAGCTCCTTCTGAAGGAGTCAGTTACACCCCCACTAAGCAGAATTTAAAGAAACAGTTAGACAAAAAAAGGAGGGGGTGGAATATAGAAGAAATTCCTGAAATGCCTTCTGTCTGCTGCACGTTCCTTATCTGTATGTAGGGCATAAACTATTGCAATCTCTTTCTGCTCCGGCTTTTAAAGTTACCCAAAGTTAAATTTGCAACAATTACTGGGTACTATTAATTGGGACTGCTCATATTTTTCTTTACCTATGCATTTACTTAGCCCATTATTTGAGTTATTGACTAAAGGAAAAAAGCCAGGAGATTTAATTAACATCTTGAGTATTCAGTTTGTGGATTGGATCCCTCATAGAAATTGTCAGTTTGTTAATATTTCCTACTAGTAAGCTACCCAAAGGAGTATTGGCTGCTTTAAAACAGCAAAAAGTATATTGTATTGAATGGCTTTATTTGTCTCATTACCATCTAAAATGTTTTAATAAATATTATTATTTCTATCTCAAAATCTGACTTTCACTTTTATCTTCAGAATAATTCATCTCTTCAGTGTGCTCTAACTAATTATGTAATCTTATACTAATTGTCTGCGGCTATATTAGCTTTCCACACTTTTTCTCAACAACCTTTTAATCTGATCTCTGACTCTCAGTATGTTTCTCAGGCTGGAAAAAAAGAAATTGTTTATTGTTCTTCCCACCTGGGGTTTAGCAGGTAATAAAATTAGAGCCTGTCTAAATGGGAAGACTCAGATAATTTGAACTGATCAACTTGAAGTGATTTCTGTTTAAAATATTTTGTTGATGTACATCTATAATGATAGTGTGTGGAATTAAATGTGGTTGAATGCATTTTTGATATGCTTGGCTGGCCAGCAAAAATTGACTGGGCTTGAACTTGAAACTGTGGAGAGCCGGGCAGTGGTTACGGGCCCAAAATATGACCATTGTGATTATGATTGCTGCCTGTGTTTTCCGCGGTTTTGGGGATAAGCTAGTTCATTGAAATAATTTGAATGACTGATTTGCATGGAGGACGTATTATACAAAAGGTCTGATTGCAGTACAGATGTGAATGGGTGTGTATTGGATTGCATGAAATGTAATTTTGTGTATAAGCACCTTTTTTCTTTTCTCTTCCTGCCTTCCAAGGAGGAGGGAGGCTTGTCTGTTTTTTAAAAAAATTTTCCTTTCTCTCACCCCCTTTCCTTTTTTCCCTGGGAGATGAGAGGCACGAAGGGGGGGGGGGCTACGGGTTTTTTTGTTCCTTTAAACATTTTTTTCTCTCTCAGAGAACCAGCCAGAGAAAGGCGGGGTAAAGTGTGATATCTGATACCTGCCTTTGCAGTTTCAGAGCATTGACTCAAAGTACCTCATTTAGATTGTTTGTTTTATTTTTGAAGCTGTTTTTCTTACTCCTTTATGTTTTTATGTCTGCGTGCATTTTGCATACTTAACAGATGGCACGTTTGTTCTTTGTTTGTCTGTTGTTTATTTGTTTGTTTGTTTGTCAGCAGCATAAGCTGCTGCCTTTTTAGGAATTATCACAGAGATGAGTTAGAAATCACAATATGTAGACAGAGAGATAAAATACATAGGACATTTAATTAATGACAGAAGATAACACCTGAAGAGATGAGGAAATTTTTAGGATTGACTGGATATTGTAGGCTGTGAATAGATAATTGTGCTATTTTGAATAAAGACTGGTATGCAAAGAACCCAGTGTTACAGGGCATGTAAGAGAGAGTTAGTGAAGGAAAGCAGAAAGTTGACTTTTGGAAGTATGCTTGTTTTTTGTTTGAATCAAGCTCAGTTTACAAGGAGATTTAGAAGGACGATCAGATATTGGTGCAGAGAAGGAGTTGAATTGATTAAGAGAAGACATTTAGGTAAGTTGGTTTGCACAGACTTGGACTGGCTTGGAAGTCAGAATGGCAGTGGGAGAAAGGATTTGAATCTTTAGCGTTATAAGGAGATTTGTTTATTGGAAGGTTATAGATGTTGTGGGTGGCAGAGACAGAGATTTCCATCAAAATAAAACCCTGGTACAGCTGCGGCAGTGCCTGGGGACCATCAACTGGGCACGCCCGTTCTTGGCCCTCACCACTGCGCAGCTGACCCTTCTGTTTAATGCACTACCTGGGAAGCCCTGCTTTCCACATGTGATCAATTACAATTTGCACTCGCTGATTGGCCAGGAGAAGTGTCATGCCACCCGCCCCCAGATCAGAGATTGTCACCTTTAAAAACCATTCCTTTTGTTTGGAACTCCCCGTTGGCATCTGGCCCCATACTGAATGCTGCCACTGTGTTTGCGGATGGCGGTAAAAAATATGGAGCCTGTGTATGGCAACATAATGGAAAATGACAAAAAAAGATTACTCTCCCTCAAACATCAGCACAACGTGCTGAACTAGCTGCCTCTATTCTTGCCTTCCACACGTTTTCAAAATCTCCTTTCAACCTTATCCTAGAAAGCCTCGATGTCACTCAAATTGTTAAAACTATCTATGCCTCCTATCTTTCCCCCTCTCTCGACCCGCTGTTGCTCTCGTTGTTCCTCACTTTGCAACAATTAATACATTCACGAAGACACCCTTTCTATGTGGCTCACATAAGGAGCCATCAGCCCTTCCCTGGGTCCCTCCAGGAAGGGAATGATGCTGCTGATGCTGCGGCGTCCTCTGCCACCTCTGGCACACTTCTTCTCCACTCTTCTTTTACTGTTTCTGCTCTCACACCATGGGACAGCCATGCTTATTTTCATCAAAATAAGAAAGCTTTGGCGAAACAATTTGGTCTCACGGCAGCCGAAGCGACTGCCCTCATACAACAATGTCCTACCTGTAGTCAATAAGCTCATTCTATCCCTATGGATGTAAACCCTAGAGGTCTCAAAGCTTGTGAAATTTGGCAAATGGATGTAACTCAGTATCCATCCTTTGCCCCATGGAAATATTTGCATGTTTCCGTGGATACTTATTCAGGATTTATTATTGGCATTCCCAAAAAGGGGAGAAGCAACCAAACATGTAATAAATCATTGTATTCGGACTTCTGCATCGATGGGACGCCCAATTGAACTTAAAACTGACAATGGACCTGCGTACACCAGTACTGCCTTTGCAGACTTTTGTAACAAGTGGTCCATCACACACAAATTTGGCTTATAAATTGAAAGAGGAAAAATGCCTCGGACTCCCAGCCATGCAAAACAAACTCAATCTTTGCTTATATACTTTGAACTTCCTTAACCTGACTGGACAGCCTCCCACATCGGCTGCGACCCGTCATTTTTCTGCTTCTCCATCAGCTACCCCAAACCATAGGTCTATTTCCGCCAACTACCCGATCCTGCATGGAAAGGACCTGCTGACCTTATTACCTGGGGCCGTGGATACGCTGCTGTCCAGGACAATGATTGCATCATTTGAATCCCCAAAAGACACGTAAGACCATTTCATTTACAACAAAAAGAAGGAGAAACCCCTGGTGCTGAGATTTAAGAAGAAAACATCTTGCTGAGTTCTCCCGACAACAGACTCTTAACGCACGGTGGTGACCATCAGCTTTGCAGGACTACACCGGAAGCTAGTCCCCTGTGCACAACGGAAGATTCATCAGGAGGAAACTACCTTCACATTGTACATATACATTTTAACACTTTCTTACACATACTAATGTTAGTAGAAGTTTGGGAGTGGGTATTGTGGGTAATTGTTTTTCTAATTTTGCTAGTAATTTTGTTTCACACGTATAAGTGACTATGATTTGTTTATGGCCTTGGACATTGTTAGCTTTGGGACTCTCAAGTGACCATGTAAGGAATATCAAATCCCCACATACATACACTTTAAGTCAAGTACGCTCCCGCCACAAACACATTGTCTATGCATGAGGTCCTTACTTTCTACCTAAGTCTACTCCACCACCTAAGGTTCCCATATTGACATTTCCAGCTGAAGGGGGGGTGAATAAGGACAATGGGCCTCTGCAACAATTGCATAGAGGAGACTATATATCACGGATTCTGGAATCAAGTCACGATCTTGCATCTATTGCCCCTACATCTCATGATCCTTCATGTCAGCAGCCGCTACATTCAATTATGATGGGACAGTAATAAAAGACATTCAAATAGCTGCTAATCGGACAAACTCCACTACTCCTATTTCCCAAACCACACCCACCACTGACACTGGGTGGCTCATTAAAAACTCAGATATCCAGAGGCATCTTGCCCAATCTCGGGTGGCAATGAACTATCGGGATCTTCATTTATTAAATAACTGGACAGTACATATGTTCAACGAGACTATCAAGGTGCTGAAGCTGATGAACAAAGAACTGGCTGAAATCAGGGAGGTAGTCTTACAAAACCGATATGCCTTAGATATTATGCTAGTAGCTAAAGGAGGCATTTGTGCCATCATACACTTACATTGTTGTACCTATGTATATTGTATCTATAATCATACTGCTTGTTTTGCTTCGTTGCTGTATCCTATGTCTCCGCTCCCTTCTGCAAATGTGCAAAGGTTTTATTCCCTCCAATAGGAAGGACGTCCTGTTAAGTGAAGCCAAAGCCCTTCTGGAACTGGAGGAACAAATCAGGTGTGGTCAGAGAAGGTGCTCGGGACTTGCAAGATAGGGCTTCCAAGATAACTCAGAGGTTACAAACTCCTGACATGTGGTTTTCTTGGGTGCCTGAAACCGGATGGATTTACAATTTGTGTGAGCGATTTGTGGAAATGTATAACTGGAATACAACTCAGAAACATGATGGCCTACCTCGCTTGACATCTCCTGGCCACTTTCCCACTAACTTTGTTCACCGTAATAAAAGGATGGGTGAGCTAAAAACATTTGCAGAAACCAGATGGCTGAAGAACATATTGTCTACTGTACTCATGATCATTGCTTTGCTTATTTCTGTATGTTGTAGTATCCAATGTATTCCTGCTTTGTTTGCTATGATGACAAACATATTTGCCAAACATAAAGAGAACATCATAATAACAACATAGCTGAACCCTGTTGCAAAAAAAACAAAAACAGAGGAGATGTGGGAATCAGGTGGCCATAGTACATGTATAGACCAGTTTAATTGGTTGGACACGTGTATGGAATTTAGCACCGAAATAATCTGACTATGAAAAGCGGGTTCAGCTACATGATCATTGGAGGGGCCCTATTTAGATTGGAGGCTGTGTTTGCTGCAAGGCATAGACATCTCCTTGTAGAACATTCCTGACAACTGAGGTAGATCTCTGGTAACGGGGCCTCTCGGTTGGCAGGTGATGGGATGCTGGGAACGAAGCCAAATATGATAACATAGCAGAGTTAAGTTTTGTTTTTACCTTAGGTATCACTTTACTAGAATTCACGTGATTTACTGTAATTGGTAGAATGTGAAACCTATATGGAGAATATATGGATGCTTTTCTATTTCATGTATGTAATATGAGATGTGTAGCCATAATAACGCCTTCTGATGATGCTGTATTTTGATAACTAATAAAAGAGATGGCAGACTTTTGTTCTCTGCTTTCTCATCCCGAGAAACACCTGTCCTTGTGCTTTCTCTAATCTGGACTACTCATGAGGAGCCCGCCAGGGTGAATGCAACAAGGTGGGATGGCGGGTGGGTGGTGGGTGGAGGAGGAGGAATGGGGAAAAAATCTGTTGTATTTGATAAAACTTTTTAATAAAAAAAAGAAAGAAGTTGATCTATCATGTGGGCTCTAACTAGTTAATATTGGCTGATATTATAAGCCATGTTTGATAGAAGCAGAACTCTGTTATTAGGAAAGTTGGGAGTTCAAGTTGCCAGGGTTGAGAAACACTGCTCTACAGTCTATAAAATTAAAGAAAAGGATCCCAGGCTGAAGGAATTACTGATTACTGCAAAGTAGAGAAACATTGTATGTCAGGATTACATTGTCAAGTGAAAATAAATCAGGGGTGAAATGCTCCCAGTTTTGACCGGCTCGGGTGAGTAGAAAGTGATGGCGGCAGGCAGTTCGGAGAACCGGTAGCAAAAATCCCTGCCCCTGCCCCCCATGCCCAGCTGAGCCGCGTGATCATCAGAGCCTTTTTTTTCCCATTTAAATGGCTCTGACGATCCAAGCTCTGACGATCTCAGCTGAGTTGCCTGCTAATCGGTACCAAAAATCCCTCTCCCTCCCCCCCTCAGCTTGCTTACCTTAGTTGCTGGTCGCAATGCCTTGCTGTAATCCCTGCAATCCATTGCATCAGCAAGAAACTGAATCTCCCTGCCTGCAATCAAGCAGGCAGGGAATTGTGGACTTCAACTCCCAGAATTCCTCAGCCAGCAAAGCAAAGCTGGCTGAGGAATTCTGGGAGTTGAAGTCTACAAGTCTTAAAGTTGCCAAGGACGGAGACCCCTGTTCTATTGGGTAAGTTTTTTTCCCCTTTGGGAGCTTTAAAAAAATAGTTAATTGGGGTTTTTTTAGTTGTTCTTTTTTTAGATCTAGCCATTTAAAGTTTAGGAAGTTTTAAATTTAGCTGCTTTTATATAAAAATAAAAATAAAATAAAATAAAATATTTGTGCAGCTTTCTGAGATTTAGTGTGTTTCTGTAGTGTTTCACTCTAACTACACAAACACACAAAATCTCACAAAGCTGTATGTGGAATTTTGTGTGTGTAAAGTGTGAAAGTTGGTTTTTTGGGCTTTTTGTGGCTGTGTGAGGTTCCTGCTTGTTGCAGGGGCCATTTTGGGTCTAGCACAGCTGCTTTTACATTGTCGGTGAGCCAGTTGTGTTGTGTTGTGTTATGTGTATGTAAAGTGTGAAAGTTGTTTTTTTGGGCTTTTTGTGGCTGTGTGAAGTTCCTGCTTTTTGCAGGGGCCATTTTGGGTCTAGCACAGCTGCTTTTATATTGTGAGCCAGTTGTGTTGTGTTGTGTTTTGTAGGTTAAAAAAGGGCAAAGAAGTGACATTGACTTGGCCACGCCCACCTGACCAACAAGCCACGCCCTCCCAGTCACCTTACCGCCAAGCCCCGCCCACTAATTAAATCACGCCCACAGAACCGGTAGCAAAAATATTTAGATTTCACCCCTGAAATAAATCCTTGAAGTCTGTAAACACGAGTTAATTTCCCTAATAGTGTTTTCAAATATGCACAGAGTACAGTATACTGGAGTTCAGGACAGAACAAACTTGGAAGTAGTGGACTTACAGGATGTTGATTTCCAGCAGTCTTCTTGAACTCTACAAGTCCACTCAGTTCTTACCAAAGGAAAGTAGATTGCTTTGGCAGCAGGAGGGAGAGGAGAAGGAGGAGGAAACAACAACCACCTATTTGGTGATCCACATTATTCCTCTCTGAGCAATTCCTCTCAATATTTCTTAAAATTGATGCCCAGAACCTGATACAATACCAATTAATACCGAATTACTTCTGTGTACCAAGTAATACAGAATTATTACTTTCTGTGATTTTGAAACTATATTTCTATTGTTGGAGCATATTTTTTACATCATACTCTTATTTGGTTTGCAATGAACTTCTGTTTCACAGTGATTGCAAGGTGGTTTTCATTGAAACTGTCACCAAGCCAAACATCTCTCATCCTATAATTAGCCACCCATTTCTCTAAACTACCATGATTGCTTTGAAGTTTATTTCTGACTTCTAAGGTATTAACTATCCTATCTGCTTATTTGATGAGCATTCCCTCCACCTTCTTATCCAATAATAAAAATACTGAAAGCTTCTGATCTAGGGATGGTATTGAGGTCATTGCTGTACTTCCACTTTAGTTTAATTAGAACCACTTTAATGTGGTTTGAATTTAGCTTTCCAGTCAATCCATATAGCTGCTTAATTATTGTATCATCTAGACTACGCATCATGGCAGGAATTTAAGATAAAAATCAAATGCATTTTAATAATTGTTTTCCAATCTCTAAATGTTGACATATAACTTCTGAAATGTCTATTGATAGTTTTATATTTATATTTCCATTACATTCATGAAATTATAAATGCATATTCTGCTTTAAGTTCTTCCTGGAACATAAAGGCTGACTTGCCCTAGCCAAATTGAATGAATCACTTTCAGAAGCAGATGCAAAACCTAAAATGTATATTCAAGGATCAGATCAAATACTAGAATTCAAATTCTTATTGAATAAACTGGAGATCCTGGCTCAGTCTTCTTATTACTGTGACTAAAACATAATTGTTTCACCTAGTATTTAACTTGAGAGTTATCAGTCCTCCTAGGTAAACCAGACAAAAATACAACCATACATTTATTGTAAAACTACATTAATAGCATCTTTCAAACCTGAAAGTATAAATCTTCCACTGTGACTTTAACTGCCTGGCCCATTATGGTTAGTTTTTCCTAGGTTTCTTTCTGACCATTACAAAATGGTGAGCGCCCTCCTCTCTAACCTGATCTTTCTTTCCCAGAGAACATTTTTTCCCTCTCTTGAAGGTCATTCTTATAAATCATTACAACAGTTTAGCTTTTCCTGTTTTGACAGTATTGACACTAATATACTTTGAGGTTCTGCTTTTGCCAAAGGAAGTGACATAATTACTTACAACTATTTGAGTTTCAACTCTTTAATTGTCAACAATTATTTCACCCAACAGCAATCTTCAAACATATTAGTGCCACCCTGCAAGTCAGTACATTATGTAAGAAAGAGGAAGATAATTCATTCTCTTCATGTTCTTATTTCTTAATTATGCTTCTGTGTTCTCTATGTTCTGGAAGGTTTGGTAATTTTACAAAACAGATGCCTTTGCCACTGGATTTGGTCCTCCTTTGAACAATTTGTCAGTTGTTTCCTACTAGCAAGATGAATGAAAACATAGGCATTCTACTTCTACTCTCTTCGTCTCTCTTTCTGTGTGTTCCTGCCATCTGTTTTTTCTCTTGACTGATAATCCGTATTTCCCCAGAGCTTGTGGAACAGGTGTTCAACTTGCTTCAAACTATCTTTACTTAGAATTTTTTAGAAAAACATGGAAATTGAACCTGGGTACATAGGTAAGTGTATTCTTTTTTAAATTCTTCTTTGTCAATAAGTGTTTTTATTTACATATTATGTTTAAGGTAGTCCTTATTATGTGTCCAGTTCCTTTAATGGAGTTTTTGGCTCTCCATCTCCCACTCTCACCTCTTCTGCTATATATGGCATATGAAACATTCACTGTAACTAGACAGTGAATAAAATATTTGCATTTGCTTTACAAAAGAGATGAATATACAAATGTTCAAAAAAAAAACCCTAAACAGACATGTAAAAGTTCAGTTTCTTGGTGGAAGCAAAAGATTTTAGAATAAAACACTGTTTTAAAATTTAAAGATGATTATGTGTAAGGCTCTACTTTGCAATCAGTGTTGCCTTTTTTTTTTAAGTACTTGTTGGATCCTATCTCATTGCCCTATGGGATACTGACATTGTTCTTTTAAAATTTGTATTTTCTTTAATTTCTTTTAATTTTCTTGCCTCCTTTTTTTTTTAATTCTCTCCTTAGAATGACATTTGGTCTCCAGCTGCCTGAAGAACTTTTCTGTTGGTTGGTTGCTTTTTTTATTACCCTTCTTTATAATTTAATCAGTGGTGGGATTCAATTTTTTTAACAACCGGTTCTGTGGGCGTGGCTTAGTTGGGGGTGTGGCTTGGTGGTCATGTGACCGGGTGGGTGTGGCTAGCTAGTCATGTGACCGGGTGGGCGTGGCTAGCTAGTCATGTGACCGGGTGGGCGTGGCTAGCTGGTCATGTGACTGGGTGGGCGTGGCTATCTACATAGGGACTACTCAGAGGGCTGAAAAAAGTCATTTCTGACTGGTCCTCGCACTTTTGATGGGTCCTTGCATTTATGACCATCCTCACATTTATGCCTGTTGCGGCATTCTTAACAACCATGTCACTCATTTCACAACTGCTTCTCTTCATCATGGTGACAAGATAGGGCAAAAACGTAAAATGTGAGGACAGTCGTAAGTTCGAGGACTGGTCAAAAGTGCGAGGACCAGTCAAAAATAACTTTTTCAGCCCTCTGAGTAGTCCATATGCACAAAAGGACTACCCGGAGGGCTGAAAAAAGTGATTTCTGACAGGTCCTTGCACTTTTGACTGGTCTTCGCACTTATGACTGGTCATCATTTATGCCCATTGTAGCATTCTTAACAACTGTGTCACTCATTTCACAACTGCTTCTCTTCACCATGGTGACAAGATAGGGCAAAAACGTAAAATGTGAGGACAGTCGTAAGTTTGAGGACTGGTCAAAAGTGCGAAGACCAGTCAAAAATAACTTTTTCAGCCCTCTGAGTAATCCATATGCATAAAAGGATACACCAATAGAGAGGGATGAAGGAAGGGAAGGGAAATTAGAATAGGAGTGAGAGGAAGAGAGGGAGGAAGAGAGGAGGAGAAGGAGAAAGGAAGAGGAAGTAGGGAGGGGAAGAAGAGAGGGGGGGAAGAGAAAGTAAGAAGGAAAGAAAAGAGAGGGGTGGTAGGTTTGAGGAGAAAGATTGCTGTACAATAAAAAAGATGAAAGGGAAGAAAGCCAACCCCAAACAAATATAAAGATATTAAGATAAAGAATGAATTGTTAAACTTTAAAGAATAAAAGAGAACAAATATGAATAAATAGCAATAATTAGAAACACACATACAAACATACAATGTATTTTCTTTGAACAGAGTATTTGGCTGGTTCACAAATTTAAATAGTGTTTAGTCATTTCAATTAAATTTACAATTTCTATATTTCCTTTTTGCCATATTTATTCCTCATCTATTTTTTTAAAAAAACCAATATTACCCTTCATTCTCATCTCTAATCTTAATCAAATTCAATTTTTCCCTTCTATTCTATATTATACCCCTTCCCATTGTCATCTATTTTTATATCCATCCTCACATTGGTTAATTATGTAATATTACAGTTGTTTAATAAAAATTCAACATTTTAATATAAATCAATTAGTTATATAACTCTCTTTTTTGTATATTAATCAATATAAACATGAATATTCCAATTATTTTCATGCAATCCAATTTCTCACAAATCAATTAATTATATTTACCAATAATAATAAACCAAATAATTTCCCCCATATATTCCTCCAAACCACAACTTAACCATTTCTGCTTTCAACACAATATACAATTAATAGTATCTCAATTATTACAATTCCCTAGTTAAATAGAGTTTTTTTCCTTTTGTGTTTTAAAATCTTGAACTCTCCTCTTTTGCCCTAAATTTCCCATTGTTTGCACCTACTTTTTTTGGTGAGGAAAAAGAAAAAGAAATCTCTCTCTGCCTCATTTTGTCACGTTGCAGCAAAGACCCTGCTTTACTTTCGGTTTCGCCTTTTCAGCATAGCTAGGCTAGGGGGAAAAAAATCTGCTCGAGCACTTTTTGCAGAGAGCAATAGAGCCCTGGCAAAACAGCTGAGAGCAAATCAGCTGAGAGGCGGGAGGCTGATCTAATCAACTTGTGCTAATTAACCAATGCTGAAGCTGAAGGGGCTGTTTTTTCTTGCTGTTTGCTTGCAAGGAGGTAAGTGCTGTGAGGCACAGGGCAAAGGGTGGGGGCCACCCTCCTTGCCATTTAGCCTCTCCTCCCACCCCCCTTGCCTCTTACCGCCCCCTAAGGCATTCCACCACCCCCCAGAGGGTGGTACCACCCACTTTGGCAACCACTGGCTTAACTACTTAACTACTTAACAACCAGTTCTTCCGAAGTAAAATCCCACCACTGGGTCTACCCATTTATTTTTGCAGGCATCGGTCTAGTCATTTGTTTTCTTTTAACACTGATCAGCTGTAGGGCGGCTCTTTAAAGCCCCGCAGCAGCTGCGAGGCCAATAAAATTACAAAAAAACACCGAACTGTTTGTTAAATTGCTGGCTCGCCCACCCCTCGCCCAGTCTCAAACCTTCTCTTCATTGCGAAGGTTGTTGAGAGTGTGGTTGCACGACAGCTTCCCCAGTACCTGGATGAAATGTCATATCTAGATCTGTTCCAGTTGGGCTTCAGGCCTGGGTACAGCACGGAAACGGCATTGGTCGCGTTGGTTGATGATCTCTGGAGGGCTCGGGACAGGGGTTGCTCCTCTGTCTTGGTCCTGTTAGATCTCTCAGCGGCTTTTGATACCATCGACCATGGTATCATGCTGCACCAGTTGGTAGAGTTGGGGGTGGGAGGCACCGTACTACGGTGGTTCTCCTCCTTTCTCTCCGACCAGTCGCAGTCTGTGTTGACAGGGGGGCAGAGGTCGACCCCGAGGCCCCTCATATGTGGGGTGCTGCAGGGATCGATCCTCTCGCCCCTTTTGTTCAACATTTATGTAAAGCCGCTGGGCGAGATCATCCGTGGTTTTGGGGTGAAGTACCATCAGTACGCTGATGACACCCAGCTGTACATCTCCACCCTGGACCACCCCAACGATGCCCTTGAAGTGATGTCCCGGTGCCTGGAGGCTGTACGGATCTGGATGGGGAGGAACAGGCTCAGGCTCAACCCATCCAAGACTGAGTGGCTGTGGTTTCCGACGTCCCGATATAGTCAGCTGGTGCCATCACTGACTATTGGGGGTGAATCATTGGCCCCCACGGAAAGGGCTCACAACTTGGGTGTCCTCCTGGATTCACGGCTGTCTTTAGAAGAGCATTTGACGGCCGTGACCGGGAGGATTTTTCATCAGGTTCGCCTGATTCGCCAGTTGCGTCCCTTTCTAGATCGGGACTCCCTACACACAGTCACTCATGCCCTCGTCACCTCTCGTCTGGACTATTGTAACGCTCTCTACATGGGGCTCCCCTTTAGGTGCACTCGGAGGCTCCAACTGGCGCAGAGTGTGGCCGCACGGATGGTGATGGGAGCAACGTGGAGCTCCCATGTAACATCTCTCCTGCGCGAGCTGCATTGGCTCCCGGTGGTCTTCCGAGTGCGCTTCAAGGTTTTGGTTACCACCTTTAAAGCACTCCATGGCTTAGGACCTGGTTATCTACAGGACCGCCTGCTACCACCAATAGCCTCCCACCGGCCAGTACGCTCCCATAGAGAGGGGCTCCTCTGGGTGCCGTCAGCCAAACAATGTCAACTGGTGGCCCCTAGGGGGAGAGCCTTCTCTGTGGGGGCACCTACGATCTGGAACGAGCTCCCCCTGGAGATACGGAGGATCCCGGATCTTCGCACCTTCCGTCGCGCGCTTAAAACGTTTTTATTTCATCAAGCTGGCCTGGCCTAAATCTTCTCCTTTTTTAAATTTAAATTTTAAACACAAATTTTAATCTGTTTAATTATGGGGTATTTTAAAATTCAACCTCAATTATTTAATTTGTTTTAATTATTTTAAATTTTGTATCTCTGTGTTTTATCCTCTGGCTGTTCACAGCCCTGAGTCCTTCGAGAGAAGGGCTGTATAGAAATTTAATAAAATAAATAAATAAATAAATAAGGGGCGGGGCGAGCCAGCAATTTAACAAACGGTTCGGCCGAACCCCCTAGAACTGGCAGAATCCCACCGCTGAATTTAATCCTTTGTTTTCTATCCTTCCATCATTGCCTTTTTCCTGTCCCATTCAACTAGGAATTAACAACAATTTAATGGCACATAATCAATTCAGCATACTGGGCACATCTAGAAAAGATTATTTTAATATTATAGGCACATATTAGATACACTATTTCAGTAATGTATAGATATGCATACATAGAAAAGTAGGTGCACCAAAAACATCACTTTAGCAGCAATGGGACCCATCCTGTTTTAACATGTTGCATATTAATGTAGAGTTTCAGTCTTATGATCATGGCTACCACCTTGACTTTTTTGACCTCCCATTGTGACTGCAGAAAAATATCCTTGTATTCCAATCTGTTAGCATTAAAAATGCTTGAAATGGTAATTGTCAGGGTTGGTTGACTTTACGTACTAGCAAAGCCAAAAGCAGTCATTGTTAAATAAGCAATGGTTTTGTACAGTGCCTGAATCCAGTCTAATGAATAATACTCTCTTGAGTTATGCAGTACATTAAAATCTGGCTTCGCTTGAAACTTACTGGTATATCCCAAATTCCTAGATCTGTCTTTGGTATATTAAAGGAGAAATGTCCTGGAATATTCTCTTTAACTCCCAGATCTTCAGGGTGCTGAATTTAGCATGTAGTCATTCATTTTCTGATTTCATGACTGGTTTTTGAATGAAACCTAGTTACCACAAAAGAATAAGTAGCTTATTGTATCCTGACATAGTGTTTATTTGGACTACGACTTGCTTGTGCTTAAGAAGTAGCAGTTCACTAACTGCTAAAAGTAGCAGTTCACTAACTCCTGAATTCTGTTTAATACCACAGTTTTCCAGTAAAGTGGACCAGTTATGATTTTTGCATAGCAAAAGAGGCACTTTCCCCAGGTCTGGTAAGGTAGATATGCAGATAAGAGTGGCAAATAGTCCCAATTATAGGAATAACTATGTGCTCTCCAATATTCTGACCCATCTCTTTAGATATTACTAGTAGTCTAAAGTTGATTTTATGAGTAAATGAGGTAGTTCTCGTTTCGCAAGCACAATTGCTTATGATAAAATGATCACTAAACGACATGGTTGTTAAGTTAACTCTATGCTAGAGAAAGAGAGGAAGAGAGAGACATCCTATAAGCCAGGCTTGCTTGCTGCTGTCTTATTAGACAAAATTCTCACTCCAGCATGCATTGCATCAGGCATAGAAATATGGGCATAAATGCATGCATGGACTGGAAAAATATTTTTTTACTATGACTTACTACTGTTTATTACTGTCATATTTGCAAATGGTTATTAAGGAGTCAATTATTAAATTAGAACTACTTGTAATGGTGACCCCCAGGGGGAGGGCCTTCTCTGTGGGGGCTCCCACCCTCTGGAATCAGTTGCCCCCTGAGATAAGGAGAATCCATGACCTCAGTGCCTTCCGCCGTGCCCTTAAAACCTTCCTTTTCCAACAAGCCGGGCTGGCCTAATTCTTTTTACATGTTTTTTAATTGTTTGGTTTATTGTTTTAATTAATGGGGCCAAATTTATATATATTTTTTAACTGTATTTTAATATTTGTATTTGATGTTTTTATTTGGCTGTTCACCGCCCTGAGTCCTCAGGGAGAAGGGCGGTATACAAATTCAAAAATAAATAAATAAATAAAATTAAAAGTGCCTAGTTGCCAAGTGCTTCTTTTTTTAGCTACCTGTGGTTGGCTAAAACTGCATTAGAAAGTTCTCAGCAGGAAAATAAAGGAATCACAATTTAAATCTCCTGATATTTACAGAAATTTTAGTTTATTGAGGACATGATTCAACCTACTATAACTGATGTATATAAACTCATGGTAAAAAAATACTAGTGGCCTGTCCTAATTTTGAGAGAATTCTGCAATGCCCCACCAATAAAATCACACTTATTTTTGTAGATAAAATAAGTATTCTTGCCTTGGTTACTTTTCTATAACAGTGTTTTCCTCCTTGAAGAGTGGTTGAAAAGAAACTTGAGCAATTTGAATTTGTTGACTTGAATTTAAAAGGAGGGAAATTATATATTTTAATCTAAATATCCTTTAGTAATTGGACAATTTGAGCCTTGGAATTTATTTACACCCTCAATGCCTATGGTGACTTAAATTTAACATAGAAACAGAGCAAAACAAACAAAAAAAATCATGGATTTCTTTACTATAATTACATATTTTAAAATTACTAATTTAGCCTTGATTTCAGCAGGTTCCATGTGGTGTGTAATAATAAAAAAAATAAATGAAAGGAAGCAGTCACATCTGCACTGTGACAACAAAGGGGATTCCATGAAAAATGAAAACACAGAGAAAACATGAAAACATGTGAGCAAGTGCAGGTGCACATATATTGATTTTCCATAGTATGTAATAATCACTGAAGAATATGTAAGGGCAAAAGGAGAATGAAGAATTATGTTATTGAAAGGAATGAGATCTGTAAGAAGGGATCAAAAGCACAAAAGGCAACAGGAGAGAAAGTTTGCAATCAGAATCAAATTGATACACCCCCCCCCCAAATTGAAAGCACAAATGTGCTGATTCTTGAAAGACAAGAGTACAAAAGGTGCCCTAAAGTAAGACTTTTCAAACGTTCAGTTGTGGAACCTGTAAGCATACAACCTGGAACTCCAGATGAACAACAGCAAAAATGACAAAAAATTGGCAATAAACCAAAAAGTAAGCTTTTTATTATATATGCAAAATTAACATTTCAAGTACAACAAAAAATAGACTTTGATTTTTACAGTTGCTATATTTGGGTAGGTTAATGTTTTAACATTTTAACCAAATTAATCAGCTCTCAACAGCTAGGATATGGCTAGCTGTTTTTCCTTATTTAAAAGTTCAGTATGTGGTGCAATTAATATTACTTGTAGGCAGAGTTCACTTTCTAATATATTTAGCCTACTTCGATACTTGTCTTGATTGCAGCAGCAGTGGATTTAATTTTCCATTTTTTGTACTATCTGCAATTGTACCAGTTTGTAAGCCAGTCATCTACAGGTAGTCCTCGACTTACAACCACAATTGAGCCCAAAATTTCTATTGCTAAGTGAGATATTTACATGAATTTTGTCCCATGACCTTTCTTGACAGATTTGTAAGTGAATTATTGCAGTTGTTAAGTTAGTAACATAGTTAAGTGAATCTGGCTTTCCCATTGATTTTGCTTGTCAGGTCACAAAAGATGATCACATGACACCAGGACATTGCTACCATCATAAATATGAATCAATTGCCAAGTGTCTGAATTTTTATCACATGACCATTGGGATGCTGCAATAATTGTGTGAAAAATGGACATAAGTCACTTTTTTCAGTGGTGTTGTAACTTGAACGGTCACTAAATGAACTGTTGAAAGTTGAAGACTATCTGGAAAAATTTTGACATTATAGACATAGTTATTAAACTTCTTTAAAAAGTAATACGCATATCTTGGGTGTATATCTGAGGGCATGGATACCACTAAAGTCACTTAAGTACCCATATTTCTCCTGCCTGCCTTGAAACATGATTCTCATGGATGTTTACTCAAGAGAAAGTCTACTTCCAAAGAGATTTCAGGCACATGTGCAGTGCAGCCAAAGAGAACAACTTTCTTCATTAATTTTTCAACAGCTTAACGGAGCTTATTCCTAAAGTGTGCACAGGATGCTATCCCGATTATGAAGCAGCCCTCTTGGGGACTGCAGAGATATACATTTTGTGTGCAATATGGAAAGTGCAGAGGGGGAGAGGTACTCACAATTGCTCTTGCAGAGTTAGAAATATAGGTAGTCCTTGGTTTACCACAATTGGGACTAGAATTTCCATTGCTGAACAAAGCAGTTAAGTGAATCAAACCCAATTTTATGACCTTTTGCCCCAATTGTGAAGTGAATCACTACAGTTGTTAAATGAATCATGCTGTCATTAAGCAAATCCTGCTTCGTTTTGCTTGTTTGAAGCTGGCTGGGAAGGTTACAAATGGCAAGCACAAAGCCCCAGAATGCTGCAATTGTCATAAATAGATGTCTGTTGTCAACATGTTGTGACGATCTAAATGCAAGGACTGGTTATAAAACACTGTTTCAGTGTTGTAACTTGAAATAGTTGCTAAATGAATGGTCATAAGTCAAAGGATACCTGCATTTATCTGAGTTGAGGGACAGGTAGAGTTGGGTTTTGTGTGTCCATATGTATGTGGCAAGAGAAAGCTACTCACCTTCTGCATAGAGCACTTGCAAACAATGGTCATGTACAGTCAGCAAGAGAGAAAAAGCTGAATCAAGGCAGGGATGAATGGTTAGGTGTGTTCAGGCTTTTCCCCCCATAAGCCTTCATAGAATTCATTCAGCTCCCTGTGGAATTCTTGGGTTCTGCATAACCAGTTTACAAAATCCTGAATGTAGAATGCTCTATTGGACTCTGTGAATCACATATATGGGTTATGAACCTGCAAAGCTCCCACTGCCACAATATTAACATTTTATTTGTCCTTCAGCTCCGATCACCCTTAAATGTTTGCCAAGAATTTGCTTAATATGCTTATTGCAACCATTTATCTCATTTGTGAAGCTACTCTGAGTGGCAGATTTTGAAGCTATTGTAGCTTCTCCCTTCAAAGCTTCCATTTCTGACTTGACTCATCTCCAAATGTGCCACTCTTGCAGAGAATCCTGCTCCACTACACTAATATTGGCATCAAGGAAACAGTACGACCATTCCATTCCTCTGGGTTCAGATATGAGGCAGATTTTTCTAGATGATTTTACACGATCTCAAAAGAAGTGTACACTTCATATCTTCCACCACCTATATCCATGTCCCAATGTGACGTTCACCTCTGAATCTTTCTTCAACTGCTTTACAGACATTATTTGAGAATTAATATTCCAAGCCAATGCGACTCTTTAAGAAAAACAAAAGGGCAGAGCACCTTGCTTGAAAGAGGCCAAGAAATCAGTCAGGTAGAATGGGAATAAAACTTGAATGCATGAAATTTGGAATATGATTTATATTTCTTACAATTGCAGGCTGCAGCACTCATCTGGATAAACTGCTATGCTGAGGAGACCTGTGGTTGAGACATTGATCTTCATCCAACATTATCAGTTGGATATTTGCTTCCAAAGGGAAGTAATTTTTAGCAGGGAATCTTTTCTTCAGTTACTTTAGGACATATCATGCCTCCTATAGATAAGAATTATGCTGTTCATGTATGAATCAGAGGCTATTGAAGATACAAATTGCTTAATCTCAGTTGTGGAATCCTTGATGCTCTCTGAGCTTGGTTGTTTGCTTGCAAATGTTTCATTAACTTACTAGGTAACATCTTCAGTGCTAGAAGCAGCAGGGCTTGCTCTGTTTATATACAGCAGCTTGCCCTGTCTGTTGGCAGAGGTGTTAAACTCTGAGCTACATATATTCTATTCTATTGATAATTTTATTTCTCTTGAGTTATCACTTGTGAATTCATACCACACACTCCTGTCCAGTTAGGTACCTTCAGATCCACTGCATCCATGTTAACTGCAAGGGTTGAGTAGGAGCTTTGCTTAGTTGCCTGGAGCGTATGGAAGGGGGTATGTCTGTCAAATGATTCTGTAAGCTCTAGAAGGCTACAAACACACCTTTGTATTAGTGAACAACCAATACTTCTTCACAGATAAAGAACTGCAGTTAAAGGTAAGTAACCAATTTGGATCCACCATAATAGAAAGATTATTCTTTCTATTCATTCTTCCAAAGACTTATGTTTACAACTGTTTTGTCACTATTTTGATCATTTAACCATTTTGATCATTCAGCCATTTTAACAACTTACCCTACTTTTCAGCTCCCACATGTTACGTGGGCCATCTGTTTAAAAAGTACTGGTAAGTTTTAATTTTAGAAACTTCCCTCATCCCACTTTCTTTCATTTTGCTAAAAATGGATCATGGTAAAAATGGTAAGGGAGAGCATATTTCAAGAAAATTTGTAGGCTCAAAACACATCAATTTTATTAAAAATAACTTAATCCTTACAGTGCTTTTTAAAATTTTTGTTACAGTATAATGCAACTCCTTTGATTGGCAGCAGAATAAGGTATTAATTGTATCAAACACAATTACTTAAAATAATAGGTATCTGAAATGACATTTTATAAAAAATTGTTTAGTCATTTGTTTGCAGTTAGGCATAACTGGTGTTGCAACAATCATTTCAGAATAGGAGTTTTACTCTCAAGTAAAAGATACTCTGTCTATTGAAATTTGGAGGCTTGTCATTGTGCTAAATTTCATGTAAAGTCACTTACCAGAACTAACCTAATTCTGATTCTGAAGCATTTTATCCTATTTCCATTTTTAATAATTCATTTTAAGTATTTCATGAAATACTTCGGGGTATCTTTCAGCCACGAGTATAAAAAAGCAAAGGAAGAACAATATTAAGTTATAACCTAAGCAGATGCTACAATTGTGATGTCATACCTTGTAGTAAGGATATTTATTTCATTTAAATTTATTGACTGTCCACATCCAGTGAACTCTGGACTGTAGACAAAACTAAGGGACTTAAAACCAGCTAAAAATATTAAATAAACAGATAGTTTGAACTATCATGCTTTCCTGACTAAATTCATAACTGACTGACCAACTTAATAGGCTTTACACAGGATGATTTGGGATAAAAATGTAGTTTGAGTTGTGACCATTCATTCAGTGACTGTACACATAACACTCCATGAATGGTATCTATGACTGGTCTTTTAAGTTCTAGCTATTGCAGCACCCTGCAGTCACGATTGCAATTTGGGCACTTGGTAACTGGTTCATACTTATGACAGTTGCAGTTACATGACTGCCACTTGCGACCTTCCCTGCTAACTTCCCACAAGTGAATTGGAAAGCTGGCAGAGAGGGTGGGTCACCCCATCTCAAGGAGTCCCAATATGGAGAACAAAATTCCAGGGTGTCATACTCCATACTTTTTTTAAATTTGAAGGATTTTGCATACTTCTAAACATATGCTTATGAAATGGGAATATTATCCTAGTCCAACTATAATGTACTACAATATCCAACAGACTTCTTATATTATTAATTGGGGTCAGATGATTGAACCCATTTACCTTCATTCTTTTAAAAAGCTGTACTGTCACAAACCTAGAGTTTCATCCCATTGTGTTCAAACACTGCATCAGGTAATAGTTCACAATCTGCATACTAAGGTTAAATTTTCACTCAAATCTATTGAAGTAAATTAATAATTCATGTAGACTTCTTCTGGGCCTATAAAGTATAAATAACACAAAACTAGTCCTTTGATGACAAACAAAACCAGGTAAAGTGGAAGGCGGTTTAATACTACATTTTAAATACAGATTATACTGAAGTGCAAGAAAAGGGTTATAGCTTTGAAAATGTATTAAAATTGTAGGGTTTTTTTTTAAGAACTGCAGTGAACACTAATTTATTTCACAATTTGAATTATTTATCTGTAACATATTAAAATAGAAAATACCTACTAAATTTCACATAGAAAATATGACTACAAGTTATAAAATACTGAAAATATTTAAGCACCAGAATATCAATATTTGACATTTTTATGGATATATCAGGAAAATATTCAATAAAGTGCAATTAATTTCATTCCAACTTATGGCAAGTATTTTCTAAAAATATTTTTAACATTTAAGACTAGAATGATCCTCTATAATTATCTTACTGAAGAATTTTTATGGCAGAAATTTATTGAAAGCACACATGCCTCAGATTTGAGATGAGAAACAAATGATTCGAACAGTTTGGCTTCCTTGTGGAAATGAAAGTGGTATATATATTTTTAATAGAGAGGATAACCTGAGTGACTCCCAGAAAATTGTGTAGCCTGTGATCAACAGCTAAACATGACAAATCAGTATAGAATAGATCCAGGAACACAAAAGGTAACTTTGGAAATATATTTCATTATTACACAAGTAATTGTTACACAATTAATTGTTCTGGATTGAAATTGCCCTGCCAATTATTATGCCTTTTGATAAAATTCTTAGTTTCAGTATTTCTCTAGGAGTAAAAATAAGTTGAACTAGACTCAATGACAGCAGGGCAGTATTTTTTAAAATGGGGTCTTCCAAATTAGTCTTCTGTTACCAGCAGAATGAACAAATCATAATTATACCCATTAAAGCTGCACCTCCAATATAGTTAAGTGCACAAGCCTTTTGAAACCTTATATATTTGTAGGAATGCATTAAAAGTGTCCTAATTACAATGGCAATGACTAATCGAGGAAAAAAGTGTAAGCAGTACTATCAAGCTGTACATTTTTAACAGCAGTTGCATTTTATAACAAAAATGTGTTCTGCGCTGAATGCCAGTTTTCCTACATATGGAGAATTTGCGGTAATATGAGATTTTTAAAATAATGAATCCTCTGACAATGTAACAAAAATTTCTGTGTACAAATGTTTACTTCATTTGCAAAATGGCAAATGACAAATTTTTAGATATGGTATGTTCTAGATTTATATTTTACAGGGGTGGGTGCCTTCGTTCCCCACCTCTGTTTTACAGTATTTTGCAGTGTGACAAAAACCTTCAGAACTGATTTTAAGGCTTGCTTTGAACCATATATCTACATTTTGTCTCAGCTTGACACAAACAAAAAAAGATTCCACATTAATAAATGTGGGTAGCTGATAGATATTTATCAGCTTCCATTAATTTTCATGAAATGTTGAGCCTAAGGAATATTTGAGAGATATTTATTCATTTTTTAAAAATGTTTCAGAATTATGCTTGTTTTCATGAATTTTCATATATATCTTTCATTCCAAACTGTAGGAATCATAATTTATAATATTCTAGCAGTTATCCCAAGATTACTCCAAAATGTATTCAGTAATACTGCAACAAGAAATTGAGATCAAAGTGTGACCGTTATAGACACATTTTCACTAAAAAAGATACTGAAATCATAGTACTGTATATAGCACCTTTCTACATGAAACAAGTTACAAGAGTCTTATAAGGATATCTTTGGAACTCTGGCAGCCACCTCTGGGTAATAGGGCTATATTGACTGCAAATAGTTGAGTGTAAAATAGGTGCAATATTTCTGGAAGATATGAATAAGAATTAGGAATGAGTTCTTCAGTTTTAAACTGTACATTCATGGGCCATGATGGTACTTAGACACCAGGACATTATGGTAAATGAAATTCTAGTCTGCTATTCCCCAATTACATTTCAAAGGAAATTAAGCAATTTATCTGCATGACAGAAATAAGTTACTACGGTGTCCAGTGGAAAGACTCTCTTATTACCTTGTTTTTTTAACTTTGTAATAAATTAACAAAATCATATGTGCTGATTAAAGGCAAAGATCACATTATTCCTTTTTTATTTTTTAAGAAAACCTATACAGATCTCACATTTGGCCAATAAGGAGGGCCCATAGAGTAATACTGGTTCTTTGCCTTTTTACAGCACAATTGCATAGAAGGGACATTATATTTCGCTTCCTGGAGCACACAACATAAAGAAACAAACAATAGTGACTAGGATAAAGATTAGGAAAAGTGTAACTTGTTGGAACCAGACACAACGGTCAATCTGTTCTTGAAGTCTTTTATTAGCTTGTAGTAGTTGCCTTAACTGAAAAAAGGGAAAAAAACAGAAGATGTTATCAACAAAGAAGTATTTTTCCCAGCTGATTTTGTCTACAATTTACCAATATACAATATAGTTGGGATATACCGTAAATAGAAACAATTGTAAATCTTTTTTAAAATCACCAAATCACACACATAAACCAAACTATAAAAGAAACAAAAATGTATTTCAGTCACATGTATCAAAAATATTTTAAGAAAAGGCACAATCTTACAATTTAATAGTTTGAATATATAAAAACAAAAAAACTAGTTTGGATTTTGCATATCAGAATTCATTTTAAAAGAAAAACCAAATGCAACAGAAAAGACCAGTTTTAAGGGTTCCTCATGTAAACATGACTAAGATCAAAACTTTTTAAAGTCTGGTTCTTCTAAGTTTCTGTTGCTAAGAAGTGATGTTACAGGATTTAGTTAGTGCAAAGAAAAAAAGAAGCCTACAGGAAAGTCTTGAATTTCATAATAAAGACCAGTGTACGTGTGAATGAAAATGCATGTTTTGAACAATCGTCTTAGAAAGAATCTTACTTTCAGGAGGAAATCAATTTCAAGGTGGACAGGGGAGGCAATTTTTTAATATAAATGTATGTTTAAGAATGAAATTTTATAGGACTTCCTGTTTGCTCTCTGTCGCTGCCAGACGGTCCCTCAGGACCGCCAGCCCCGTCGCCTGTAAAGAGCCGCCTTTACATCTGAAAGGCGGCTTGAAAAACTCCATTTCCATAAGGAAATGTGTGACAGAGCAGGTGAGGGCAGGTAGAGCTCTCTGCGAAGCCCCCAGAGTTTCTTTTTTACTCTTGGGGACAAAGCAGATGAGGCTCCCTATTTCCCTCGCCGCCGCTCCGGGCTTTGGGAGACCTCTGCCTTTTTGCAGAGCCAGGCGACGAGAACAAGCTTTTTAATGAAAACTAACAGATTGTTTAATCAAAGAGGATGAGATCTGGACCTGGGACCCTAAATCGCAAGTATTTTCAATGACTTTATAAATGATATTGAAGAAAGGAAAAAAATTTAAAATGGCGACTGCCGAGGCTTGAGAAGGGAAAGCTGAAAGAGAAAGTCCTTCCGTTCCAATAGTTTAACAAGCCACAAAGTAGCGGAATAAATACTGCTGGCTACAATTGAGAAGAAAAAGTTTTACTTTTATGTTTCTTTCTTCCTGGAGATTTGATATTGATCTTGTTTGGAAAGAAGCTTTCTTTTCTTAAAATAGAGTTTGTCTGTGTGGAAGGATGGCGTTTAACCTAACAAAGCCAGACAAACAAGCAGCGGGGGGGATTCCCCCATTTACAAACTATGTGAACAAGTTTCAAACCTACAGACTCAGAAAAATGATTTTAACTTAATTGAATTTCTCTTGGAGGAGATGGTAAGAAGGGATGAGATTGTGAACCAGAATCTTGAAAAATTCAAGCAGGAAATTAAAGAATTGATACAATCAAAGTATGACAATTTGAAACAAAAGATTATAACAGTGACTGATGCCTTTTCAGAACTATTTATAAAGATGGATGATAATATTAAGTTATTAGAGTCTAAAATGGAGGAAGTTGATGACAAGATTTATAATTTGGATAATAAAATACAAAGAATTGAAAATGATTTGATAAATACTCAAGACAATAGCTCAGAAGAAAAATTTAAAATGGAAGTTGATCATAAGACTTGCAATGTAGAAAATATAAAACAACGGATTGAAAAAGAAGTTTTAATGATGCAACACAGGTTCACAGAATTTGCTATCAGAATGAGAGGAGTACAGGAAAATAATAGGGATGATTTAAGGAAAATATCTGCTGAAATTCTGGCTGGGATTTTAAAGGTTCATCCTGAGGAAGTATTTTGCAGGATTGATAGAGTCTACAGAGTAAATTCTTGGATTGCAAAGCAAAGGCAACTGCCTAGAGATGTGGTGATTTATTTTACAGACAAAGAAATAAGAAATGATACTGTGCAAAAATCTTTTAATTCTACTTTACAACTGTATGGAAGAAAGATTTGGATATATAAAGAACTACCGTCTAAGATGCTAGTAGATAGAAAGAAATTTGGATTCCTGGTGACTGAGCTTAAAAAACTAAATATTTTATTTAGGTGGGATGTTCCAGTTGGAATAATATTGAGATATCAAGGAGAAAGATACCAATTAAATACTGTTGAAAAAGCGGAAGAATTTTATTATAAGACTTTGAAAATGAGTTCAACATCTTCATGCACAACACAAGATAAGCAGAAGGAGCTGGAAATAATGGAAAAACATCGAGCTACAGAGGTCTTGGTAGATGAATTGCCTTTGGATCCTTTAGATGTTTCAGTTGGACTACCTATAAATAAGAGAGAAGCGGTGTTGGATTCTAATGTGATGACTCATCAAGTCATAGACAAGCATGGAAATCAATCAGTTGATACACAACTTATAGAAAAGAAACATGAATGGCGATCTAAGCCACAAAAGCAAAACCAACAAGATCAAGTTATAGATCAGAATGAAAATCGAACAGTTGATATACAACTCATAGAAAGGAAACCAGGATGGAGATCAAACCCACAAAAAGTCAAGAAAAAAAGAAATAGGTCTCACAAAAACAAAAAATTTTAAACTAGGCAACAGCGAAGCCAGTTATCTAAAAGATGATTGAATACATGAAAAGACAGTTGAGGCGAAGTATTGGTTAATATTATCCTGAGGAGAGTGACAGACCTCTGCAATGCCGTATTTTTGGGATGTGAAAAGGGCCTTAAACTGTTGGATTGGAATTATCTATTTTGGATTCTTTGATAAATGTATTACGTTTATGCTGAGCTATATGGCAAGAGAGCTACGTTGGGGCACGCAGAAGATCTGGTTGCTACCCCATTATGATGGTTGGAATTAATAATCTTGAAGAAAGCCACTATTACAGATACTATATGGAATACAATTATAATGTCACTCGGGTGGTTGTTTTCTTTTTTTTTTACATACATGAAGATATTTATTATTGATGGGGGCAGATGATAACTGAAGATTCCGAACATTCTGTTGGAATTAGGATGTCATGTTACCCTAATATGGGTGATGGAGTTAACAATCTAGTTGAAAGATATTACAGAAGACATTTTATGATTACAAGTTTAAAGTTATTGATTTTATTTATATAAGGGAATATTTTTTTTTAGTAGGGCGGGCAGAAGAATAAAGATATTAAGAATTGTTATGTATGGAAATTTTGTAGGAAAGTGGGTGGAGACAGGCTAGTTTATTGATTGTTTAGTTTAAGAAAAGGGATGTTTAAGAGATATATTTATGGGAGTGGAGGAAATGGACAGACTATGAGTTGAATAAATGTTAAATTAGGATTTATTATATAGTTTTATAGTGGAAGGCTGCTTTGAAATATTATATTAATATACACAAAAGATTAAATGTTAAATTAGGATTTATTATATAGTCTTAAAGTGGAAGGTTGTTTTGAAATGTTATATTAATATACATAAGAGGTTTAAGAGATATATGTATGGGGAGGAGAAAAAGGGCAGATTATTGTTAAATTGGGAGTTATAATAATATTATTATGTTAAACTAGAAGTTATTACATAATGTTATAGTAGAATGTTATTTTGAAATGTATAGTAAAAGGGGGATATAATAATATTATTAGAAAGAAAGGGTCAGTATTTGGGGGATGGAGTAAGGGGATGGTAAAGTATTATATAATCTGTTATGAATTTGGATTTTACTTTGAAGAAGTCACAGGGGGAGGGGTGGTGAGGGGGGGTTAGGGAGGAGGGGGGAGAAAAAAGGGGGAAAATTTGTATTTGAAAAACTTTTTCAATAAAAAAAGAATGAAATTTTATAGAAATATATCTAATATCAATTATGGAAATTAGTTAAGAACGGAAGCTGATAATCTAAAAGTTGTATGTGTGTGCATGTAATGTATAGTACTGGAAAGCAACTGATTTTCTATTATGTTTGGAAATGTCAATAGCTTTTTGGAAACCTGCCTTTTCAAGAGATTTTGGTGGGTGGGTAATAGACTAAAAAAATCCCAATTTTTTATTTCCCTTGCTATGGCATACTTAAGGAATAGTATAGCACAATTGAAAGAAAAGTAATAATAATGGTCATACACGTTACCTGAAAGTGTAAATCTTCATTGGTTTTTGAAGGATTGTTAAAGGCATTTTCATTTATGGTTAAAGAAGAAGGCTTGCTACTTTCTACAACATGGCATCTTAACCTGAAACAGAAAGCAATTATTTTGAGTTCACTTCTGCAGAATTATAGTTGTTTATTCCCTGGGTTTCCATGTTTTTTATCTTAATGTTTTTCATATTTTATGTTTTTACATGTTTCTCCTTATACCCTGGCATTAAAATCAAAGAGAAGAACATCCAGAAAACCACTGCATGAACAAAATGACACAGAACCAGTATACCATGCAGGACATGGGAATGGGGCAGGACACAGCACAAAATAGAAATATTCCTTTTGTAAAGGAATGTACTTGATGAATATAAACTCAAATATAAAACATATGTACATATATAAAGTGTGAGCAAAACAAACTGACGAGGTGAAAATAATTGAATTTTCTTGGCTTCTCTTTTCTACAGTGTAGACATTGAAATGCAGTAAGAACAGACAAGACAAAAAGGAAACTGCAGAATGTTTATTGACAGGATATACTTGTACATGGAAATATCTCCCTTCCCAAAAGTTTAGCTGAGCCAAGAAAAAGACCACCTTTTTTCCTTTTGAACTGTTTATAGCTCTAGCCACAGTTTTGTCTTTTGTTTAGCAATTTACACGTTTGGTTTTATGCAAAACTAGCTTTGCAATATTTAGCCAACTTTCACAGGTCTCAGAAGGTAAGTAAGATCTAGACTGGTTAATACCTGAGTAACCAGGAAATTTTAAGTTTGACTGAGAAGAAAACATTCTGGAAGAAGGTATATAATGATGTCAATTTGAAAGTCAATATAAAATGTTTACCTATGCTCCATCACTTTGTTTCTAGGAATTTCTTTCCAAAATTGAGATAGTTCCTGTGCTCCTGTTCCAGAGCACTGTTCCATTTCTGCTGCCATAATTAGAAAACGGTCTTGCAAAGAAGCAGCACAACCTATTCAACCAACAGACAGCTTAATAAAAATTATTGTATTTCATTTAGATATAATCAATAGCCCATAAGGGGAAATATTACATTTTAATAGATGTGTACATACTATGTACTACACAGTTAATTTACTACAACAAATGTAGCACAGCAAATAATGAACACAAATGTGCAACTCCCCAATTTCACAAAACTCTTGAGAAGAATAGAAGATGAAAAGAAAAAAATGTGGAGACTTTATGGACTCTAAACTTGACAATGTGTTTAGCCAAGTGCAAAACTTCAGAAAGAATATTCTGAATGGATGATCTTACAAGACTGATGGACAATAAAATAACTTATGTTCAAAATTTTTAAGTTAATTGAAATATAAATACACTGCTCAAAAAAATAAAGGGAACACAAGCAGAAGACATCCGAGATCTGAATGAATGAAATAGCCTTATTAAATACTTTGTTCGTTACATACAGTAGTTTTGTGTTCCCTTTAGTTGTTTGAGCAGTGTATAAACTACTGTATGTAAAGAACAAAGTATTTAATAAGGCTATTTCATTCATTCAGATCTCGGATGTCTTCTGCTTGTGTTCCCTTTATTTTTTTGAGCAGTATATTTTCAATGTAGAAATCTACTTAGAACAAATATAACTGGGGTTAAACTGGATTATTTTATTTATTTTGCTATTCTAATGTCCTAAATAATTTTTAATCACTAAGATACACATGTTTTATATTTTAAATTTATCCATGAGAAAGTCATGTGAAATGCTTTAAACTAAAATCAAGTTACTATAAATTTTAAAAATGATCAGGGCATATTTGCACACAAATATTTTATATTTTTATATAGTATTTGGCAATGGAGGATATTTAAAAATATTAATCAGCATTAGCATAATTTAATAAACTCTGTAGGGTACAACAGAGAAAATTTATTTCTCTAAGCTTAATGTTTTTCAAATTTCAAATTGTTTTAAATAGCTCATAACTTGAAAATGCATGAAAAATTAATGGTTTATTTTTATGAATTTGGAAAAACTTCAGATATATTTTAAGAAAGGTATTAGAAGACAGTAATGTGTAAGTAAAAAGACTGAGAATTTAGATTTTACCATTTTGTGACTATTTTATTTCAAGATTAGGAGCAGTTCTGATGCTCCTTCTCCTGTCCAAACAAACATAATACAGGAATAATTGAACTAATTATTTTAATTAAGGCAGAATTTAAAAGCTACCATTTAAGTTTAAATATATGATCTGATTTCAACAGCACCTTCTTTCCAGAACTTGTACAAAAATTATCAACCTTCTCAAGGCAAAGTATATTAGACAATGACTGCATTCTATGTGTAGATAGTAATGCAATTTGTTACTTACCCCCATGAAGAGATACAACAATATCTACTGAAATACCAGGTTCACAACTGCTGTTACTTGGTTTTACTCTGTACTTGTCAGGAGCAGTTGTTCTCACCTATATGAAGGACATTCACATTAAGAACAGTTCTCCCATAAACCATTTTATATCTGAAACCTATTTCTATTTTTAAGGAAGCCGTGCAATTCAATTTTGATTTTTTTCATGTCTTTATAAGGAATGAAGCAAATATTTTAGGAATACTTTTAAAACATGAATTTTGTAGTTTAATATTCAGTTAATTGTAATGTAACCTGTTTAGCTCTGTGGTTTATAAGCTCCCCATTGTCTTAAGACCAACAAAACTCAGTGCAAGAAAATAAACCATCTCTTTCCATAGCACTCATTTAGTTTTCCTTGAAATGTACCATCATGACAAAAAGATAATACTTGCCCCCTTCAGCCCAAAGGGTTCGTCCAACTAGGGACTATTACTCAGGTAACCTGAATCTTTACTGATGAATATAGAACCACCTAGGGAACTACAGAGAAAAATCAGATTTCTGAACCCCATTACAAGATATTTTTTAAAAGCAAACATGTAAATATATATTAATATGCTGCCTATCTACCATCTAAATAAGTTAAACATAAAAACTGTATTATTTACCTTAAATGCCACAGCATTTTTAGTAACATTTGTCAGAACTATCAAACATTTCTTCTCTGCAGTTTCTTTGGACCCAAAATGCAATTCCTCTGCCGGACTATTGAAAAACATAACATTTTCTACAATAACTATTTGAAAAGATTGCAGACATACATTATTTTCTTTAAAATAGTTAAGAAATTTATTTAAAACAATTATACGTGATTTATCAGGCTCAAAGATAATACTTCAAAAGCTTTAAATTTTAAGGAATATGTTGAAGGCTTTTAACAATACTTCAGGTAATTTTTTACAATACACAGTATAATGTGCAATGGAGATGAAATTCTACTTTGCATTCCAAAATATGAAACATTGTTAAAATAATGCAACATTTGAAAACATGCATTATTTGAAAAAATACAACTGGACTCCAATGAATCGAGGACAAAGCAATCATAATATTTAGAACAAGTAACAAAAAGTCTTCTCAAGTTTGTTTGGTTTTTGTTTTGTTTTGTTTTGTTTTGAAGTCTCCTGTCCTGTGCTTCATAATATGGTCAGTATCTTGCTGAACAAGAATGATGGATGTTATACTTTGATATATTAGTGTGCCTTATTGGAAAAGGCTAGCCCATTAGCTTTAGTATAGCAGCAGCTCTTCAAAGTCTTTCCCTGTCCCATGAAATAAATGTTAGAAAAAGTAGAAAAGAACTTGAATTGAAGATGTTGAAATTGATCTTCAACATCTGAAGTTAAATTACTTTTTTCATATCATCTGCCAGTCTATAGCAAAAATACTGGTAATTTGCATACTGAACCTATTGGCTTTAAAAATATACCTTATATGGGAGCAAGGAATTTGCAATAATAAGATTTATAATGTATTTAATTTAAATGTAACTGTCCATGCCATCTTAGAAATGGCTGCCTAAACTTGTTATATTTAAAAAATGAATTCTCGTTCAGTAAACACAAACCCATACTTTGTAACACAGTGTTATTAGAATAATTTTTCACATTAGTTTTTATAAAGGACTACAAAAAGCTTATAGAAAGTGAGGCATAATTACATTTTTTTGTTCCAAACTGGGAAAATGTTTTGCCACCCAGCCTTCAGAGGCTGTTCTGTCCAAAATAACCTACTTCTTCAATTGAGGCTGTGCTGCTATTAAAACATGTAAAAGTCTACAATGTGAAGGTGATTATTACTGTCTTTTACCTGATATGCAATAAAGATCCTTTAAAAGTGGTAAGTGCTTTCTTGGCATTTTTTGTTTTAGAATCTAATTTGTCACACTCTTCTGATTTTGGAGTTTGTTCTGAAGTATTTCCCTAAGCAAGCAAACAAAAACAGCAGCTATGTATATTCAGGATTAATTATTTTGTACAATAGAATAGAATGGTACAACTACATTTTCAGCTACTGAATTACAGTACATCAAAAATAAGAATACCAAATGTAAATAGGATCATATAATAGAGAGAGGAGGAGGCGGGGGGAGAAAAATGTAGGATATATAGTCTATCCTACTATGTACTGATGTATGTTTCAAACACTGCAAAATTTTATAGAAATAATTATCTTTTTCACAATCTTGAAAAAATCTGGTTGTACTTGGTATTGTAAGTAACATATTATGTATTCTAAACCTTCAAAACAAAGATGACATTCCTATACACAATGGGAATTCTTTAGAAAAATTGTTACCATTAGCATTGATAAATAATTGTTACTCTCACTTTCTTTTCAAAAAGAAGTTGATCATTTATATTTTGAGTATCATGATGGTTTTACATGAATCTTGTACAGCTACACATGGACAATTTTGTTTAATGTACTTCAGAAAGCATTTTATAAAGCTGGAAAAGACTTGCCAAAATGATCAGAAGATTAGCATAATCTGGAAAGGGTACAAAATTTAGGTACTATTTCATTTTTTTTAAAATACAAAATTTTAGTATATATATATAAATCCAGGGTCATCCAACAAGAACAGTGGAGAGAAAAGACAATAAAATGTACAGAATTTTGTATGTACATAACCTTTGATGGAGGCTACAACTTTAGCTTTGAGGAGGGGGTAAAAAGATTGATATAAGATAAGGCCACTGATACCTATTAGTTATGCATGACTGACTTTTTTTCTGAAAATATGACAAGCAACAAGAGCAGAAAATAGTATAGTATAGCTTTTTATGTCTTGTGCCTTGTTAAGTTTATACACGGCTATTTTAGGACACAAATTTTGGTCTAATATAGCCCTTTTTAAGATAAATTACTGCTACAATTGCTATATTTTTCTTTATTTTAATGGAATACTGAGTACAATATGTTAGATTGGTCTCACCATCCTTGCTTTGAATTACTAGCAATGGTAGGTGGATTTTGATGATAAGAAGGCATAAGCAAAAAATGACTGCAGTTTTATATATCTTACATCTAACCATTTGTACATTTAAATGAAACTAGTGAACATGTAAAAGTTAAAATTTTGGCAGATAGTAAAGGGATAGTAAAGTGGCAAAATAGTCCGTACATCTTTCATGGGCCTTGGGGAAGCTAAAGATTTCATGCGCTGGTCAAGGCTTTCAAATTCAGTGTCATCTTTACTTTCCAACATAATACTATACTTTGTTAATTAATGAACATATATGAATATGTATGGAAGGAAATTTAAAGTATTGCAGTAGAATATTTCCTGTAGTGGTTAGTATACTTTGACCTATGAACTAATGAAAGCCAGAGAGAATAGTTATCTGTCTCCATGATCGTAAGTAAAAATCACATTAAAGTGTGATGGAATATATTTGAAGCCAAATGCCCAAACTATACTTTGATGGGTGGAAAGGCTGGTTTATCAAAGAGAAAACAAAAGCAGCAGCACAGTTAATCCTCCATAATAGCCCATGCGTTGCATGGTAAGAAATACAGGTAGTCCTTGACTTACAACCATTCATTTAACAGCCGTTTTAAGTTACAACACTGAAAAAAGTTACTTATGACCATTTTTCATACTTACAACTGTTGCAGAATCCCCATGGTCACACGATCTAAATTTGGGTGTTTTGCATGTATTCATGATGGTTGAACTGTCCTAGGGTCATGTGATCTATCTGTAACCTTCCCAGCTGGCTTTCAGCAAGAATAGTCAATAGGGGAAGCTGTATTCACTTAATGACTGCATGATTCACTTAACAACTGCAATAATTTGCTTAACAATTATGGCAAAAAGGGGCATAAAATAGGGCAAAACTCAACAACTGCCTTGCTGAGCAACAGAAATTTTGGGTCAATTGTGGTCAGAAGTTGAATAAAGTACATATAGATGAAATAAAGTGGGGACAAAGAGATGGCAAAGATTTTCAGCACATAGTCTTGATATGGATAGGACTGTCAATTTACTGAGATAAAGAAATAAATGTAATAATGTGTAAGCATACACACACCAGTTTAGGTTCTAAATGTAGAAATTAGATGTCACTTTATGAATACTTCGGAGGACAGGACTGCAGCTTAAGTTCCAGTCAGTATTGATAGGAATACAGGGCGTTTTAACTAAAAGATTCTGATTATGCTAGATTGTCTTTCCTTAGGTTAAGTAGAAATATGAATCTTGGAATAGCTCGAGTTTCAATACTACTTTATTTTAATCTATATTTTACATGTGGGCAACAATTTTGAATTGGGACCAACATTTCAACTGTTCATGGGCATAAAACAGTGTCACATGACTGCCTCACTTAGCAACAGCAGTCCTGAGAATTCCAGTTGTCACTGTAGTTGGAAAACTGCATGGGTCATTAAGTGAGTACTTCACACAACTTCTTATAAGAGACAAAAGAATCAAAGTTATGTATCAGAAAGTGAAGCAGAAAACTGAAATTCCACATCAGAACAAAAATGTATTCCTCAGATGAAATTTGGCAGGAATTAAAATTGACTGTCTGCAGTTTGTTTATAACATGGACTTTAGATTCTGACAGCAAAATATAATGGTCAAATACTTCTTAGGCATTTTTATTAGGTATTGCAAATTAACAGTAACATGGGAAATACAGACATGAAACAGTGAGAGATGTCATTCTCTTATGTAGCCTTCAGTTGAGGGATACCTTTTTTGAATTGAGTGCTTGGTCTTCAGTAGTGTCTAAGTTGTCTTTGTTATTGGTGTCTACTTCTTTGCATTCAGCTTCATCTTCACTAGTAATAGGTCCGTTTTCACATAATGGAGTTTGGAAATCATCATCAACTAATGGAGGATAACTGTATTTGAAAGCATCCTATAACAAAAAGTAACAAATACATTATTTGTGGCTATGAAAGTCAAGACTTGTGGGTGGACAGAATATGAAATTTTATAGAAAAGAAACTGGATTCAATTAGAAACAATCCCAAAAGTGATGTGGGTGGAACAGTCAACTTGATTCGCTCTTTAAGTGGTTCCATTTCAACTGAACAGTTTTTGATGCAGCAGAAGCTGAAATTGTTTGCTTGTTCTGGTTTTCATAAATCTAGAATCTACAAGATTCTGAGGATTTGGTGGACTACCAAATGACAGAAAAATCTCTCTTTGCTGCTAACACTGGAAAGGAAGTGCTAGACTCTTTAGAACCCTGACTGAGTGTTTAAAGGAACATATACCTTCCACCAACAGCATTTTGAGGGAAAGACCAGCGAAGCCCTTAGTAAGCTGTCCTGAGAAATTGGCAAGCTTGAGAATGGGTTGAATTGTGGGCTGCAGTTTCTATCCGATAAAAGATTTGATCCTAAGAAATACACTACGATTGCCAGCACTATTTCCTGGTGACAACTACAGATTTAAACTGCAATGAAATACCACATCTGAATACTTTCTCCCCATTTGGAGAATCATACTTTCAGATTCCTTCCAAAGTAGCCATTCCTAGTGCTGAATCTGTAAAGAATAAAGGATATGGACATGCAGGTTTTGGAGGGATTTGTACATCCCTAACACACAATGACTGAATATTTCAACCATCATTAGTCTTCTATCTTTTCTTATGCAAATATGAAATCCTGTAATAATCACAAATGATATTTGAAAAATATCCATATAGGGGCTTACAAAACATGACCTTGGAGCTGGCTAATTTAATTCATTATTGTTAGCCCTGCAGCTAGCTAATTAAGGCTTTTTTTAAAAAAACGTAAATCAGAGAAAGCATTCGTAGACATAAAAAAATAGAAAATTATAAAGATTGAACAAAATGTTTGTTTTCCCATTAATGACTGTAATTCAATATCAAATATATTGAGTGAATATACCAGAAAAGTAATAATTCCTTTATTGTAGTTATTAATAGTCTTCTCATACACATTATAATAATTGCACAATTGCATACTTACAGTCCCACCCATATAAGGTGGTAGGTATTCAGCAGTTATGTACTCCTGGATTTCATTCTTATTGGTCAACTTCAACAAGGTGGCTGCTTCTGGACCCAGCCAATTTTTTACAATTTTAAAAGCAGCTAGATTAAAGAGACAGGAATAATCACGATAGTAAAAGCTTTTTCCAACCTATTTTTATTAATATGAGATATAATGCAAATTCACTTCAGATTAGTGCCATTACTTAAAATGGGAATCATATAAAATAACTTAACAGAGTCCCATGTTTCGGAAAACATGTTCAGAATCGACTGGAACATAGGTAAATTTAATTAAATAATTTTTAAGTGACTTTTGATGCCTCAGATAAAATAAACATAGAAATCTAAATATATGCTTTTAATTCAACTGTTAATCATAAGAATATCCCTACCACTAATGAATTCAAAAATCTTTGAAGAAATATTAACTTCTACAGTTTTAAAGATACTCTCTAAAGATAATTTAAAATTGCAACTCACCATTCATTACCCAAGGCAATTCAAAAATCACAATTTTTGCTGCAAGAACAAAAAAAGAGTTTTTATTTATCTATTATTTATTCATAAAATTTATTTGCTGCCCATCTCGTATCCAACAACTCTGGGAGGCTTTTGTTTCCATGAACTTATTACAGTAAATGTGCTTTGATAATTTTTAACTGCTACATTTTTTTCAATTCTCTCTTCAGAGAGATTATTTTAATAATTCTTATTTTTTTAAAAAAAAAAAAGATTAGTTTTTTTTAAATGTATTTCCTGGAACTATGGAGTGGTATAAACAATGCCTTTAGCTAAAATTAGCTTTTTTTCTTGGTGGGTCTGGCTCCTGAATCTTAAGGATGAAATTAAATCAATCTGGTTAAAAAAAGTTAAACTTTAATCCAAGGGGCTCTCATTGAAAATGAAAATGTCAGAAGTTTTCTTCAGCAGCATATCTATAACACTATTCTTCAACTCAATCATCTGCAGCATATGGAATCTTCCAAACTGATATAATACGTGCTAATTTCTTACCTCTCTTCTCTCACAGGCCAGAACTTTTTCTGGTTATTCTGACTAGGCCAGATCCACTGCCTTCTGTCATGCTCTTCGAACATTGCAAAAATATTCCTATACGTCAGCATAGATGTCCTCGGAGGACAGCTCAGTAGTCTAGTCCTTGAGGTATACCTGTATGACAAAATCGCTCAGATCCGGCGGGTTTTGGACTCTGACTGGGTAGATCAGGGCAGAGTGACGAGGAATAGTCTTGAGAATGTTATTTGGGAGGAGTCTGACGCTGTGACTCCCGATGATGTGGACAGGATTTTGGGGAGACTTAGTGCAGCCACATGTTTACTGGACCCGTGTCCCTCCTGGTTGGTACTGGCTTCCCGGGAGGTTACACGAGGCTGGCTCCAGGGTGTTATCAACGCTTCACTGAGTGAGGGCCACTTTCCCGCTGCCTTGAAAGAGGCGGTGGTGAGGCCTCTCCTCAAGAAGCCATCCCTGGATCCGGCAATATTGGCCAACTATTGTCCTGTCTCCAACCTTCGCTTTATGGCGAAGGTTGTTGAGAGTGTGGTCGCGCGACAGTTCCCACAATTTCTGGAGGAAACATCTTATCTAGATCCGTTCCAGTCAGGTTTCAGGTCTGGGCACAGCACGGAAACGGCATTGGTCGCATTGGTTGATGATCTCTGGAGGGCTCGGGACAGGGGTTGCTCCTCTGTTCTGGTCCTGTTAGATCTCTCAGCGGCTTTTGATACCATCGACCATGGTATCATGCTGCACCGGCTGGAAGAGTTGGGGGTGGGAGGCACCGTGTTGCGGTGGTTCTCCTCCTTTCTCTCCGACCGGTCGCAGTTTGTGTTGGCAGAGGGGCAGAGGTCGACCTCGAGGCCTCTTATCTGTGGAGTGCCGCAGGGATCGGTCCTCTCGCACCTTCTGTTCAACATTTATGTAAAGCCGCTGGGCGAGATCATCCGTGGCTTTGGGGTGAGATACCACCAGTACGCTGATGACACCCAGCTGTACATCTCCACCCCAGGCCACCCCAATGATGCCCTTGAAGTGATGTCCCAGTGCCTGGAGGCTGTGCGGATCTGGATGGGGAGGAACAGGCTCAAGCTCAACCCTTCCAAGACTGAGTGGCTGTGGCTCCCGGCATCCCGATATAGTCAGTTGACTCCATCACTGACTATTGGGGGAGAGTCTTTGGCCCCCACAGAAGGGGCTCACAATCTGGGAGTCCTCCTGGATAGGCAGCTGTCCTTGGAGGAACATCTGACAGCTGTAACCAGGGGGACCTTTTGTCAGGTTCGCCTGATTCGCCAGTTGCGGCCCTTTCTTGATCGGGATTCCCTGTGCACAGTCACTCATGCCCTTGTCACCTCTCGCCTTGACTACTGCAATGCTCTCTACATGGGGCTCCCCTTGAAGAGCACCCGGAGGCTCCAACTGGTCCAGAATGCAGCAGCGCGGGTAGTGATGGGAGCAGCATGGCGCTCCCATATAACACCGCTCCTGTGCGAGCTGCACTGGCTCCCAGTGGTCTTCCGGGTGCGCTTCAAGGTGCTGGTTATCACCTTTAAAGCGCTCCATGGCATCGGGCCTAGCTATCTTCGAGACCGCCTGCTGCTACCAACGACCTCCCATCGTCCCGTGCGCTCCCACAGAGAGGGCCTCCTCAGGGTGCCATCAGCCAATCAATGCAGGCTGGTGACCCCCAGGAGGAGGGCCTTCTCTGTGGGGGCACCTACCCTCTGGAATCAGTTGCCCCCAGAGATAAGGAGAATCTTAGCACCTTCCGCCGTGCCCTTAAAACCCACTTTTTCCAGCAAGCCAGGCTGGCTTAAGAAGAAATTTTAAATGTTTTAATTGGTTTGTATTTTTAATTTTGGGCCAAATTTATATATATTTTAATTGTTTTTAATATTTGTATTTCATGTTTTTTAATTCTGGCTGTACACCGCCCTGAGTCCTCAGGGAGAAGGGCAGTATATAAATTTAAAAATAAAATAAAATAAATATGCTTCTCTTTGCTCTTTATACAGGGAATCGTAGATAACATTTATCCATCCTATCCTAAAGAAATTATCTGACAAAGAGGATGGCTTCTATCTGTCATTTCTCCCATCTGATCGTTATTTGGTGCTAACATCCTGGGTTGCCCAATTTGATTGTATGTCTCTGCTTGTGACTGAAAACTTCTTTTTGGCTTCATTTTTTTCTATTTTATCTATATTTCAGCCACCACATTGGTGGCTTTAAGCCCTTCAGAAAGATTTGATTTGATATGGATGGCTTCATACTTACTGAGAAAATTAGGATAATATACTTTAAAACAGCTAATGATATACCGGACAAAATCAAAGTCCTAAAATAAAAACAGATTATTTTTATTATTATTAAGTCAGCAGATATTTTGCTTAGAAATCACCCTTAAAGGTACAGAGTATTTTAGAAGTGAGTTAAGAGTTTCAAGCATTTTTTTGTACCAAATAATATAGAATATTGTATTTCCTTACTAGAAAAAATATTCAAAGGTTAAATCTTAAGTTTGCAAAGTTTATATACACTGAAGCAATCTGTTCAAACTGCCTATAATGTTAACTGGGTGTGCAGTTTTAATAAAATCCTCTCAGAGTTTTTATTAGTTGCAATGAGAACAAAAACCATGTGGCATCCTGCATGCACTCTCATGAGGTTCTTTCCTGACTTGTCACAAGAAAACACTTGATTGCTTCATCAGAAGACTGATATAAATGCATTTTCCCCAATAGCTATATAATGCTGAGTTGCTGTTAGGTCTTAAATAGCTTTCCATGGGACTTTGCAAACCAGCATACATTATTACATAATTTTCTCTTATTAAGTAAATAGAATACTTATGCTAGCTTTTATTAAAGAGCAAACTTTGTGATTAATGAGCCAGTCAATCCAGAATACTTAAGATGTATCCCAAGGAGCAAATAATTAATTTAAATTCCAGTACTCTACCTAGAGGATTATCTAAGGCTGTTCTGTATAAATTAAATTTTCAAGCCACAATAATATGAAATAATTTAAAAAATGCTTACGATATTACTCAGTCCAGTGTCAGCCATGTCGAACACCACTGTCAATGGCTTTCCATTTTCTCTTTTTGCATAGCGCTCTAACCAAAAGGCTACTAGTTTCTTTTTTTCAAATTGTGTTTTAGAATCTTTTGTATGTAATTTCACTCGGAACCAAACTAATGTGGGGAGGGGAAAATACATATAAATGTGTCAAAAAGGTAAGAACAGCTTTCAGGCTATCTCTAAATGAAGATACTATTTGTTTGTTTTTTAACATGTATGTTTTCTTTTTTTCATATGTCTCTGTAACTTCTTTATTCTTTTAATTTAAAATTTTAGAAGATAAAACATTACAAATCAAAAATATTTTATTCAAAAATCAGGTAAAATTAATTTTTCTTTACTAGTGTGACATTAAAAATCAGTGTTACTGAATTAAAAACAACAATTCAATGTGGATGATTGACGAATATAATGTCCAAATATAATTGTCTATTTTAAATTGCACAGTATCTGCTATACACCTTAAAATAAGGCCAGAAGACCTTTGAAAATTGCTATTTGATTATGTACCACTACTTCAGAAAAATTCTGTATGTTTGATCCTTTTAACAACAATATTTTATCACATACTATACCAGTGATGGCTAACCTTTTTGCTGTTGCGTGCCAAAAGCAGGGGGAGCGTGGGGGGTCGCGCATACCCACACCCATAATTCAATGCACCCTGGCCCCCACGCATGACCCCCCCATGCTCCCCCCGCCTTTGCCACACGATGGCACAGTGGGCCCGGTAAACCCGTTTTTCGCCCTCCACAGGTTCCAGAGGCTTTCTTGGAGCACGGGGAGGGCGAAAACAGCCTTCCCCACCCCTTGGAGGCCCTCCAGAGGCCGGAAACAGCCGTTTCCCAACTTCCGCTCCCACCAGAAGTCAGAAAACGGGCTGTTCCGGCCTCCAGAGGGGTGGGAAAGGCCGTTTTCGCCCTCCCCAGGCTCCTAGAAAGGCTCTGGAGCCTGGGGAGAGCGAAAAACGGGCCTTTCTCACCCCCCTGGAGGCTGGAAACAGCCTGTTTCCCGACTTCCGGTGGATCCGAAAATCAGCTGGCCGGCGTGCGCATGCATGCTGGAGCTGAGCTAGGGCAACCCTCGCGTGCCCACCGATATGGCTCTGCGTGCCACCTGTGGCACATGTGCCATAGGTTCGCCATCATGGCACTATACTATCACTTTCCAGTAAGTATTTTGGTTCACATTTCAATCTAAGTGTAACAATTTCTGCACTTTTTAGATATTCCAATTACTATAAAGGCTATTCATTCTAAATTAAAAATATACACCTTAACATCTAAAATGTCTAAAATTATGCTCCTCTAGCATCTTATAAAAGTATAGATTTCAGAGACAACCATGCTGGACTCCACAAATGTTCAGAAGCTCAAATTAATTGAGTTTGTCCAGAATGCAGTCTACCCTTTTTATATTCATCAAATAAAATTGCTAACACTGCAGTGACAATATGGCTCTAATGCAAATCAAATTTAATGAGAGTAATTATTTATTTTCACTGAATTGGATTGTAATAACCAGGTCTGAAGTAGGAAGACTGAAAACAGACAGAAATTTAATCAGAACAAGGATCTTTGTATACAAGCCTCAAAAAGCAGCATTATGCATGGAAAATCTATAGACCTCTGAATCCACTTTTATGTGATGGCGACAGTCTGTTACATTTTTTATCACTTCTTGTGATAGATTTCTTGTACAAAAAATTATTTTGTACACAATATAGCCTCTTGAATTGCAAATGAAATCACAATCCTTCCAAAAATACCAAATAAACATCAATTCAATCCACAATCTAGCCCAATTCATTCTGAATTATCACTCAAATCATTACAGCCCTCAATTCAAAACAATTACTGAACATATTCATACATAATCATCCATGGTTTATTTCATTATTGTTTATTGAATAAACCACAATTCGATTTATTTTTAAGCCAAGATCCAAGAAACCATATTATGGCTTAGTGAACAAAAGGTTTAACTCTGAACTAGATAGAATAGGGGAAAAAAACATTAGCACTTTCAAATTTAAAATGAAATCTAAAATATGTTATGTTATAGTTATATCACCTCTAACTTAAATATAGTATTACTTAAAGCTCTATTTTTATACCTGTTATTAAACTAAAAAATGCAATTGTTTTTTTAATAGATATATACAGATTGCATTGCTCCTCTTAAATGTCAGAAGTTGTAAGCAATTTTAAATGTATATCAGTACTAAAGAAATACATGGGTTTTGTTAGATACCTCCACCACCAATGTCACTGATTTCAGTGACTTTATACCAATCCCTGTATTACTTTAAATTCTTCATTCTGATTGCATTTGTATAAATGAATAAGTAAATAAAATTGTAAATTTGACTTACATATTTTATAGCCCTCCTTATCATAACCATGTAGGTAAATAGCACCAACATCAAGTATCAATTTTGGAAAAGAAGATTCAGTCAAATCTGAAGAAAACAGTCTTGTTTTATTATTACAATAATTATTTTAGTATATCAAATACTGTAACAGCAATCTAAAATCTTAAATAAAAAGGGAAAATAAAATTGCTATTTTTTAATCCAAAGAAAAGAAAATGTTATATTTATATTTTAGACCAAAGGGTAATAGTTACAACTTAAAGGGTAATGCCAAATTTAGATACAAATTTTTAAATCTAAAATGGAGTTTAAAATATTAGTTCAAAGTTAATTATATAATTATTCTTATTCTCATGTAATAGCAGAACCTCTGACAATTAAGGAATTAGGCAACTACATTGAAAATCTGCAAGCAGAGTTCATGGTTTGATTCTTGGACACTGCACAAAGACTACTGTGAATTAGATCAACAGTCCCCAAGCTTTTTGGCTTTAGGGACTGGTGGTGACAGGGGGGAGGGGGAGAAGGGATGATTCTGTGCGAGCAGCGGGTGAATATGTGCAACTCATTCTTAGCAACAAGCAGTCCTGGTTGCTGTTGTTAAATGAGGGCCATGCAGGTTGTTCAGCAAACACCTCACAGGATTATGATTTCAAACTTCCTGCCAGTTTCCCCAATGACTTTACATGTAGAAAGCTGGTGGGGAATGTAAGAAATCGCAATCATGTGACTGCTGGGATGCTACAATGGTTGGAATTACAAAGATCTGTCATAAGTACCATTTAATCAGCATCATGTAACTTTGAATAGTTTGAACTTTGAACCTGAGACTACCCATATAAACATAACATTTAATAAATATATTTATTAAATTTGTATGCCATTCATCTGATTAGTTATACCCAGCCTTGAAATACCTAGTTTCATTTTGTTCCAGTTTAGAATACAATTTCCTCTGGCAACAGTTACTTTCAGCTGTTTCTTATATTTTTTTTATCAAATGCATATCAAAACATTTTTCAAAATGATGAGATATCTTACCATGAACTGCATACTCTTTCCTCCACTGAAAGCTTTCATCAATCATCTTCAGTGTATCATCCACAATATCATCTCGCCATATTAAGAAATTATCAACCCAGATATCATCTTGATGCAATCTTTCTATATCTCTGGAATCATATTTATCTCTTTTTGCTAATCAATATGAATAGAAGTTAGTTATTTAATATGTTCTCATAAAAACTGGGTCATAAAGAATATATTTAAAAGAAGTATTTGTAGCAAGCTAGTATTTAATTTATAAAATAATTAAACAAAATATATATCCTTTTTCTTGACTTATGGATGTAAACCCCCCTCCCCAAAATTGCGAATGAGTTCTAACCAATTTTCAAGTCCTTGAATATTTCAAACCTAAATGCCTGAAGAGGAAATGCTTTTTCAAAATCATATTTGAGCTAGCAGTAAAAATGCAGCCTAGCCTTTCTGCTATTGAGAGGCTGCACAACTGAACTGGAAAATCATATTTTTGATTAACCATAGAACTTTCTAAGTTTGGCTATCCATATGATTCTGTTTTTTTTTTTATCAAAGAACCCATATTCTGTGAAAACCTAGGCAAGAGCATAAATTCAATATGAAAAGGTTAAATTTATAATAGGGTAGTGTTAAGTGTTGTTTGTAACCACAATCAGTGTATATTTTTTATTATAATTGTATAGTATGGACAGGTCAATAATGCTTCCTTACTCTGCATCTGGTTTTTATCTTTAGATTACAGATAAGTAGTATTATAAGCATGAAAGAAAATGAAGCTGACTCAAGGAGCATCATGATGTAATGGGAAGATTGTTACAATAAACAAATTTCATTGGGAGTATATGAAGAGATAAGTGGAACCAAATGTTTACCTCTTAAAAACTTTAATCATGAGGATTTTCAAACTTAAAACTGTAGTCATTCACACAATCTTTAGTAGTCACAGAATACAAATATAAAGAAATTAAGTTATGTACCTCTGTCAATCAATATGTTTTCTTTCCTATTACAGTCAATCTGTAATGTTATAAATGTACAGGATAAACTATAGTATGAACAGAATATTCATATTACCAACCTGATAAATATTCTGTCTCAAAACGTTGTCTGATTTCACTTATTAACGGGCCCCTGTTACCCTGCTGAGAAAGAACACGAACTCATCAATACATTAAACATTTTTATTTTTAGGTTGAGCAAACTTCACACTTTTTCAGTCTACTATACTTTGGTTTTCTACTGTACTTCAAGTTCAAGTAATAAGTGCTAAGTAAGCAGAGTTTCTAAGCACATGCAGAGCTCAGGAATGTGTTCTGTTATTATAAAAAATTCATGCATAGGGCGGGTTGTTTCATTTGAGAGTCATTCTACTATTGTTACTACCAGAATTACAAGTCCTAGAGGACAGAACTATTACAACTCATTCTGTAAACTGGGTTCTGCAAGAGGTCTAAACACATTCCTCTTATAAATAAATTTGAATCTCTGCTTAAAAGTCAGTTTTAAGCCAAAGTTTCTTTGGTTGGCTTCCTCAAAAAGGAATACCTGGGGCCCACTGTTCTTTGCAAGAATGAGTTAACTTTTTAAGCACATCTGGGAAAGGAAGGGGGGACACTCTGCACCAGTTTCACAGGATCAGATAGTCAATTGTCCCTATGAATGAGCCTCTCTCTATACCTGTGTACAATTGATCGTTTCTGACCAGTATGGTCACAGGTTGTGGGAAGAAGAATTGTTCCTCAGCACAGTCTGTAGAAACCTGTACTAAATTATCTTCTCTGAAGAGCTGCTTTACTAGACTCTAAAAAGAGGATGCTGTCTTCTTATCTCAGCCATACTCTACTATATTTGAATTTTATTTTATTTATATCCTGCCTTTCTGTTTTACCCATCTCTACAAATGAATTCATCGCATTCCGCTCTCCCTAGGAGGGGAAAATACGAAGAGTATTCTTTTCCACCTCTTGTGGTCTATCTTCCAGACTGCCTATCCTCAAGGGCACGCAGCTACTCACATCCGCCATGGTCCTGCTCACACAAGATTAGGAGCCGCAGCAAGGCGAGCGAGAAAAAGGGAAGAAACTCACGAACCAAAAGCAAAGGGCGCGTGACCCAGACTGAAGTAAGAATTGACACCAGCCGGCGCCGGGCACCTTCGGCGACAACCGCCGCACAACAGGCGTTGCTGCCAGCCAATCCCCGTCCTTCCCTTCAGCAACAGCCGCCCTCTAAAAGAAAAAAAAAAAACAGCGAAGAAAGTTCCCACCCTCTATTTCCACATCCTTTCAAAGCGCGTCCAGCCCTTTCCTTGCGCAATTCCGCTGTCTGCTAATTGGTTGCGTTGGCGTCTCCTCAGGGAATTGGCGTCTTGACGCTCTACAATTTGCGAAACAGGAAACAGCCAAGAATCAGGCCCTTTCAATCCGCCCCTTGGGTGGCGGGCTCTGATGGATGGCAGAGTGGTTTCGGGTTTCGGGTTTCGAGAAGGTCGGCGCAAAGCCTTACTACATTGCCTATGAAAGGGATGAACGCACGATGGTGAAAAAGTAATTGCGTGGTATGTTTTAATACATTTTTGTACTGCCATGCCCTGCTACATTCTGCTGCACGTCCAAGTCTTCGATTGGGAAGATGGGATCCAGATCCTAAGCACAGGAGGTGGGTGGGTAAAACCATTTTGTAGCCTGGATTATCAAGAGGAGGGTGTCCCTAGTAGCAGCCGCCAGCTTGTCATGGAATCTAGGATTTAAGCATCACAATGTAGTATGAAATCTCTTCAGCAGGATCTCAGCCCACAAAGAAAAAAGCAAGTTGAAGCACAGACTTGTTAATTAAAATGGGCTCTGTGACTCCCACTGAGCCTTGATCCAATCACAACAGAGCTGGAAGGGACCTTGGAGGTCCTCTAGTCCAACCCCCTGCTCAAGCAGGAGACCCTATACCAGTGATGGTGAACCTTTTAGAGACCAAGTGCCCAAACTGCAACCCAAAACCCACTTATTTATGGCAAAGTGCCAACATGGCAATTTAACCTGAATAATGAGGTTTTACTACCTAAAATAATGATAAACAAGCCAGAGTTCAGCTAATTGTTCTAAGAAAAATGTGATAAATGTACTTTTATGCCCCTTCATTTTTCCCCCTGCTTTTGAAATATTACATTTAGCAATAATAAAAAAAACTTTTGTAATATCATTTCTCTCTTTCCCCCTTTTCTCTCTTTCTCTCCCTCTTTCTCTCCCTCCCTCCCTCCCTCTTTTTCTTTCTCTTTCCCTCCCACTCTCTCTCTGTTTCTTTCCCCCCCCTCTGTCTCTCTCTGTTTCTCTCTCTCTCTTTCCCTCCCTCTCTCCATCTCTCTCTCTTTTCCTCCCCCTCTCTCTCCCCCTCCCACCTGGGGAGTGGAAGAAACCCCTGAACTTAATAAAAATTAAACATTAAGGGTTACAATTAAATGTGTCAGGGGATTAGAGCAGAAATAACATCACCCAAGTTCAAGTATGCAGCACCAAATGTTTTAAAGCTCTATGCAGCAAAATTAAATGTTCACTCTCTGGGTCCCATTCTCCTAAACTTCTCCGGATTGAGTGTAATTCCTCAGGCATGAAATCTCACTTCTTCTCAACCCAAAGGAAATTCATAATTTCTCCTCCCTCATATTTGGGCAAAAGCCCTCATATTTGAGTTTGTAAATTTTTTTAAAATCCCCCAGCTAACTAGTAGATCACTTAAAATTCAGATTCAATTTGTAACTTTCTGCATTTCTTTAATTTCTTAGTGGCCTGTTTAAAGAAAAATCAGGTTTCCTCCACCAGCTCCACCAGGATAAAGTTTAACCACATTTCCTACATTTTGCCCTTTGTCACATTTGTATCTTTCAATCAGGATTCCGCCCAATAGCAGCGAGATGCACTTCGCCAAGGAATTCCCAGTAGTTGTATTTTTCAGATCCGTATATCTGCCATTACTTTGGGGGAGGGGGCCATGTGGGTTACATTGCTTGAAAGCTGGCGGAGGATGACTAAGAAAGTTCCCTTAGCATTTTCTCAGAGTGGCCAGTAGAGTAACATCTTCACACGTGCGGATTGGCTGAATCCACATCGGACTGTCGGGAGGTGTTTCTAATTCCTTTATTCTAACTATGGCCTGAGGGCCCCTCAGAGCCTGCTTTCTTTTCGCCCTGCTATCACCCCTGTTCAATAAAATGCTAAGTTTTGAGAGTCTTTACTTTCTTGAATAATGGGGAGAGGCTGGGCCTTACAGAAAGCAGGTTCTGCAAATGTGATCAACCCAGAGAGAAAAATTTTACTCTACCGAGGGGATCCTACAAACTATGTCTGAACACAGCAGCGAGCAAGGAGAGGCTGAATGCTGGGGGGAGACCTCCACAGCCACCCAGCCAGATGCCGGCCCCATATACCCCATTGAAGACATCCAAGCTGTCCTGGAAGGCCCCATGAAACCCAGGTGGTCAATTGGCGTGGGGAAGAAGGACAGCTAGGAAGGGAGAACCAAGGGAGTCACCCTCAACTGCGGTAGCCGAAAGCCAGGGTAGAAATGGAGTTGGAGGCCCTATCCGACCAGGAAGAGCTGATCGAAGAACCGCTGGGCAGTGACCGACTCAGCATGTCACCTGGCTCATGATGCAGGCTCTGGGGGACCTCAATGTCTGAAGGGAGCCGGATCATCAATGGAGGAGGGCAGATGCAGCACCAGCAGCTGATGAAGCCAGAGCCATCACTCTGGACCCCGCAGCAGCCGACCAAGCCTCCACTGCCGCCGGAACAGCAGCTGCGCTGGGAAACCCTCCTCTCATAGCACCAGCCCAGGTGAATGCCCCCGGCCAGCTCAGGGGACCTCAGTTGTAGAGGAACCCCACCCCCCCGGGAGTAAAGTATGAGGGAGCCCCCAGAAGTTGGGCTTTTTCTTAGCCCAAGTCCTCACATATATGCAGGAATACGGCCAAAACTTCCTAACCCAGGGGGCGCGAGTTCGAGTCGGCACCCTGGCCCTGGAGGGGGCAGCTGCCTGATGGATGATAACTATAATGCCGACGCCCTGGAGCTGCGAAACTTCAACCATTTTATGATAGCCCTGTGACAGCATTTTGGGGACCCACTAGCTAACCGCAAAGCCCGCAATCGCATCAGGGTCATGAAACAGGGTTGCCAATCAGTAGCAGAATACACAGAGGAATTCCGCGACTTAGCCTGCCATATTGACTGGCCAGAAGACATCCTAGTGAGCTGGTTTAAGTATCGGCTGAATGATGACCTGTACATCGCTTGCTTAGCCCGAGGAGCCCCTAACCACTTGCATGAATGGTACCTGATGGCAGAGGAAGCCGAGAGTGATATGACCCGAAACCAGTACCAAGCAGTTAGAGTGTGGACAAGGTCCCCACCCCAGGGGAAGAGGGAACCGTTCAAGCTGCAAACCGCCCTGGCACCGAGGCCATCGGGATGCTTCAAATGCAGAAAGGAGGGGTACTGCGCAGCAGAGTGCCGTTTGAAAACTCCTGCCTGTCTGGAGGAAAACCTGCGAAATCGACTCTCCAAGGAAAAGAAACTGCTTTGAGAAGCAGAGAGGCCGTGGCATTTCCATTTATATGCCATTTCTTTAGGGGAAGGGGGTGGGATTTCTAATTACTTTCTTTATTCATTACTCTCTTTCCTATGTATCCTGTATCCTGCAATTTATTGATTTATAACTTTTAGCCTGGGGCCTAAGCGCCCTGGGATTTTTGCACCTTTTGGGGAATGTAAGGGGAGGGAGGGCCATGTGGGTTACATCGCTTGAAAGCTGGCAGAGGATGACCCTGAGAAACTTCCCTTATCATTTTCTCAGAGCGGCCAGTACAATAACATTTTCACACCTGCGGATTGGCTGAATCCACATTGGATTGTTGGGAGTAGTTTCTAATTCCTTTATTCTAACTGTATGGCTTGAGGGCTCCTCAGAGCCTGCTTTCTTTTCACCCTGCTATCACCCCTGTTCAATAAAAGGTTCCTTTTGAAACGCTAAGTTTCGAGAGTCTTTACTTTCTTGAATAAGGGGGAGAGGACGGGCCTTACAGTATTACTCATTCTTTGCCTTTGTATTGTTACAGCATTCTTCCAACCATTCTTCCAATGCTGTAAAGGCAGCCTTCGTACATATGTACACATACACACACAAAACATAAGCTCCCAACCCCTTGATCAGCAGAGCAAATCCCTATATTAATATTTCTGTCGTTTCACCATCCAGGTCTGCAGCATTTCTTCATTTCAGTTTGCTAGCAACATTTTTTACTATTTCTTTCTATATACACACAACACCTCCTCATTGTAAGTGTCCCTCTTTCTCTCCCTCTCTCTCTCTCCCTCTCCCTCTCTCTCCCTCCCTCCCTCCTTCCCTCCCTCCCTCTTTCTCCCCTGGGGGCGGGGGGGAAGGAAATCCTGAATGGGTGGTGGGAATCTGACGTCTGGAGGCCAACAAGCCCAGGAGAAGTGCAACGAAGCTCTGTTGGCTGGGAGGGAGGCGGGGCATCCCATCACAGGCAGCTCTGCAGGAAAAAAACTGATACCCGGGAGGCCAGAACAAGCTGAGATGACGCCAGGGTCACATTGTGGCTCCACGCTAAATTTCACTTTGCTGTGCAAGGCACTGTGAGAGTAGGGGGCAGGCCATGGAGGCAGCAACAGCAAATGTACCACGACGAAGGTGGAATGCTGTTTCACACATTTTTTTTTAATCTCTCAAATTTTTGTTTCCCTGCAAATGACAGCGAGAAACATAACAGAAACACAATGGAGCTGGGCTGGGGCAATAGCGTGCGTGCTCACAGAGAGGGCTCTGCATGCCACCTCTGGCACATGTGCCATAGATTCGCCATCACAGCCCTATACCATTTCAGACAAGTGGCAATCCAGTCTTTTCTTAAAAACCTCCAGTGATGAAGGCCCTACAATTTCTGAATGCAAGCTGTTCCACTGGTTAATTGTCTTCATTGTTAGGAAGTTTCTTCTTAATTCCAGTTGTTCTCTCCTTGATTGGTTTCCTCCATTATTTCTTGTCTTGCCTTCTGGTGCTTTGGAAAATAAGTGGATCCCCTCTTCTTTGTGGCAGCCCCTCATATAATAGAATGCTACCTACTGTCATGCCCCAAAGTCTTAACATCTTTTTTGTAATGTGGTAACCAAAATTGGATGTAGTATTTCAGGTGTGGTCTTTCTAATCCACATTTTTCTTTATTTAGAATTGACAACTAAAAAAAAATCAGAAAATGGATTTTTACTGGTCTCCTAATAATTTGATCTACAATCCTCTGAAGTTGGTAAATAATTATACACATAATAATTGTCCAGGTTATTATTTATGTGGACAAGGTTACCTTGGCTTGAAAGAGTGTTACATTCTGTGGCATGATTCTGGAATGAGGAAATTCTAGTGTTGTAAGTCCTAACCATGCCAATTTCCAGGTAGGTGGACCATCTCCCAAAATTCTTAAAAATGATCAACCACCTTGTGGAATTGTGAGAGTTGAAGTCCCAACACCTAGAAATTTCTTTTTTAAAAAAAAAATATATATATTTATTAAATTTCCAAAGTTTAAAATACACAGTACAAAAAGAAACACAATACACACAAAAAAAGCAAGAAAAGAAACACACAAAAAACAAAAAATAAAAACAACAAAAAACAAACATCAGAATTTCAATACTAATAACAACTTTTCTGCAACGTTAACTCTAACCTATTTAACCTCTTTACACAAATTCTACTTCTAAATATCTCTATCTTAAACTTACATCTTTATCTAAATTATCTTGACTTCTATTTACAATTCAGTCTCGTAACAAAAACATCTCTTAAGTTTTATGTTTACTCTCCAACCAGGAATACCATTTATTCCATATTAAATAGTACTCAGTGTCCTCCCTCTCCTTCATTTCCATAGATAATGTGTCCATCTCTGCACATTCGTATATTTTTTTTATTATGATTTGATCTGGAGGGGTGTCTGATTGTTTCCAATTTTGTGCTATCACAATTCTACTTGCCATTAGTATGTGTAATATGATATATTGTATACTTTTCTGCATTTTCCCTTCCAGAATACCCAGGAGAAACAATTCCGGCTTTCTTTCTATCTTCTGCCCTGTTATTTCATCCAGCCATTTTTTAATCTTGCCCCAAAATTTCCTAATCTTAGGACAAGTCCATGTGGTAGAATGTTCCTTGCTTGTGTCCACACCTCGAACAATTCGGAGATCTATTCAAGTACATCCTGGCTAATCTCGCTGGAGGCAAATGCCATTGGTAGAACATTTTGTAAAGATTTTCTTTATAAGTAGCTGACATCGTTAGTTTGTAATTTCTCTCCCATAATCTATCCCATTGATCCAAATGAATATTATGTCCAAAAAATTTTGCCCAACTAATCATTGTTTCTTTCACAGTTTCCTCTTCCATTTAAATTTCAACAAAAAATTATACATTTTTGTGATCATTCCCCCGCCCTCCCCGGATCCTAATAATATCAAGTTCCAATTGCTCCCTGTATATGCCAAATTGTTCCTTATCTTTTTTATATTCTGTTTTGATCTGTAAGTATGGCCACCAATCAATCAGAATTTGGTACGTTAAGTTTTTAAAAGTATATATTCATAATATTTTGGCTTCTTCTCAAGTACTGATTGCTATTTATTGAAGGTAAAATAATTGCTATTTATTAAAGGTAAAATAATCAAAATCTTTTGCAGTATTAATAAAGCTCTTTACATTTTCAGATTTAAAAATGTTCTCTGGATCAAAAATTACAGAAGAATCCTTGTAGTGGAATTCAGAGAAACACCAATCTTAATATAATGGAATCTTGTTAAGAAAAGAAAATGTGGATGCATCAGCAAGAGAAACTGTTGTCTTATAATGGGATACTGCTTCTTTTCCAACTATCAAGAGGGAACAATTCACAGAGCGATGATAACACAATTACTACATTGCATGTGAAAAGAATGACATTTGACAATGGCACTAAATTTTTTAATGAGGTGTCCACTGGATCATTTTGCATATATGGTGAAGATATTGAAATTATTCACTGCAGCAATGCATCTGATTTCAGAACTGGAATTCTTCACCCTTGCATTCTTTTGAAAAAGAAGAAAAAGAAAAAAATTAAATATATGCTATTGTTGATTCATACCAATAATAAATTTGAACTGGTTCTGCAATTTAAATTAGACTATACAATCAAAGAACCTGTAAAATTATTGGCTGGTCCAACAATACTATGGTGTTATGAAGGACATCTGTTACATATTTCTCCCCAAACTGGCATTGTTTTATGTGCCCCTATTCAGTTTTCTTCTGTCCAATGGGCTGGTCAAATGAAAGGTGAGGGTACAGTTGTTTTAGGAACCAGAGCTGCTGGTTTTCCAGGAGACAATAAGCAAAGTAGTGCTAGGTCAGACCTGGCCATCTGGGGATATGAGTGTTTTGCATATGGAGTTGACAAACAAAAAGTACTATTGAATGCTAGTTTCTTGCCTCACGCTTATGGCAGTGTGGTGCGTTGTGTATATGTTTGCAAAACTGAAGTAAAAAGAAGCAAATATAAGACATCACTGATTGCAGTTACTTGCAAAGGCCAATTGATTTTTTTTCAAGATGGTTGGCCTAAACACCTCCTGCAGCTTCCATATGAAAATCCTTTTTCGGTACAAATAGCTGCAGTGGATGGAGATCGCAAATTGGTGATCGTGATGTTTGCTTCCGGAGATGTATGTGCTATATGGAAACATAACTTGCAGGTATTGAACTGATGTTCTAAAACAATTATTATTAGAATTGTGGAGATTCTGTCTCATTGTTTTTGTAAAATATTACATGTCTAGTTATTCCAGTCCAGATTAATGAAAGAAATGTGGATGCATGTTCTGTTACTTTGCTTAAGTGTTGAACATTCAATCAAACAAAATCTGTTCCCTGCAGTTATGATAAAGGACAGCCATTGTTTACATAGGAACTTAATGTGCATTATGGAGTTCTGACATATGAAGGTTTTCTTGGTCCTTGTAGACACAAACCTTATCTTTTAAAATGAGTGATACAGTTTTGACATAATTTAATTGATTCACTCCTTTTTAATTTTATATCTGTTCTGTGTCTTAATTAAATCCTTGCTCTTTATATCAAACCTGGTTGAACATATTTATTGGTAATGGGCTCTGTACAAGCTCACAGATAAAAAATTTGTTTTAGAGCTGCAAACTATCATTAAGTTATATAAGCACAAACATGTACATATATACAAGGGATAAGCCCAGGTTATTCCGGGCTTATATGAAATTCTAACCAATTTATTATTTATTTTGATTAGATTTAAAATATAAGTCATGGGAAGGATCATAGTTTTTAAAAGAACAAATTTATAAATTAAATACAATATTCACAGTTAGTGCATGGTAGATTGTATTCAATCTTGGATTTACAAATGTTCCGTGTAAATTGACATTATGACAGAAATATGAGTAAAATTATTCTTATGCAGTGCGATCTTGTAGTTGCTCTACCATGTATCTTAAGCTGCCTTTTCAGTAAGTACAACTAACATATTTTAATAAGTGCAAATAATGCCTATCGCTGCAAAATTTCAGATAAAATGCTGTCTTACATATTTTAATCATGCGCTGTATGTATATGACTAATTTTAAAAAATCATTACATTTCTGATTTATGTTATAGGTGGCTTTTTGCTGGAAGAATGTGAGATCTGTTCTGGTAGATGATTTTGCTGGTATTGGAACTGAACAAATCTTAGTTTTTTTAAAGAGTGACTCTATTTCAGAAACATTAAAGGCATTTCAAATAACAGATTTTGGAAATATTAATTATGAGGTAAGATATGCTACAAATAATTGAGAAATGTTTATTTTAAAAATTACGCTGATTATTGCTTTAATGTTTAATGTTTAATTTATTTAATTTAAATTTAGTTTAAAATTTAATTAATAATTTAATATTTAAGTTCATATTTCAGTACAGATTGTAGCATTGCATGCAGGATTTCAATGAACATTTTGATTCAAATTACTGACTTTGGTCATGTCATCCTACAAATCAAAACTTTGACTCAATTAGTTACAAAGCAGACAAAAGCCTTCCTACGTAAGGCTTAACATGGTTTATTATTCCAGTACAAAGTACTTATAAGCATTGGGCTTGTAGATTTCGGTCACCATCTCCAGTACAACTACAAGTAATTTAAAGCTTCCATTTATGTTTTATTTCAGGTTCTCATATTATTTCAGTAGCATAGTGAAATAAACCACATATAAACTACACTGGAATGGATCACACATGTTAAGTTAAAACTAACAAAATACATTATGGCACCTTATGGTACAGTATATAAACATAGCCTGTGTTTAATCTTAACTATGATTTATTGAATAGCATAAAGTCAATTCTGCAATTTATGCATGAGACTACCATGATTTATCTCATCTGATTCTAAAAATTAGGGTTTGAATGACATACTAAGCTTTGCTTTCTGTTTCTAAAGGACAAGGTTGGATTTATTGGATGTAGATATATAGATGGTAATACATAAATCCCAAGATGCATTGTGTTTATCAGTAGTTTTGTGTGATTTAGCATTCTGATCAAACTTGGCCACTGTGTATGCCTCATTTTCAAGCTTTTAAATTACTATACAGTCTTAGTGGTGTGATTAGCATCTTTAGAATATTTTTTAAAATTGTGATACCCTCACCCCCCCTCGCCGCCCCCGCAATCTAATCTATGTTACATCAAAAATCAGACTGCAACTACATGCAGCATATTTTAAACAGTTCAGAAATATATATAAGCTATATCTGGTGTGGGATATATTTTTTTGTCTCCTCCTCTAATATACAGGGTTGCATACAAAGCAGTGTCAGTCTCTTCTGCTGCCTGACCAGAAGGGGTGTGATTAGTTTCAGTTTTCCTGTGGAAAGATCTTAAATTTATGTTTGGATTCTTGTGATATTCTCCACTTTACAGAGTATTCTGTATAAATCTTTGGTGTTTAATTAGTATGTGCACTGCTTTTTCTTAGAGTAATATAAACTATGAAAATGACTGTTCTGCTGAAGAGATACAAGAAAATCGCCTTCTTACTATCAAAGCCCTTGAAGCACGATTACAGGTTGGTGTATAGCATCTTTTTCTTGGATATACATTTTGTTTTATTTAATGAAACTTGTATTTTGACATGTTTTCAGTCCATCTACTATGTAGGTATTACAGCAGAACATTAGCAACTATTCACAATGATAAGCATGGCAAAATATATATTATTTTACTTGAATTTAGAAATACATTTCTGGAAGTCTAGAAGTCAAATTTCTAACCTAAGTAATTTTTAAACCATATGAATAAAAATAAATCTTTAGCATCTTTCAGGAAGAAAATACCATGATGCTTACAAGAGTATCATCACAAAGCCTCTGTTCTTTTATATAGGCTGGTTTTGCATCTGTTCGAGCCATTCAACAACATTTACGCCTCAAAGAAAAAGTTTTGATGGAAAGCTGTCATGCATTATTAGATCTTGTTCAAGATTGGAAACAAAGAATTCCTAGGATCAAAAAGGTATTTTGCAGCAATGTTAAAAGTGGAATGTAATTTTTTCCCTATTATATAGGTATAGAACTTCCATTTCTAGTAACAGAAACAAAAATAATAATGGGTCTGGTTAAACAAGTAATGTAATTATTTTTTAACAGAATGCCGGTTGAAAAATTGTTGCTGTCGTGTTTAGAGATCACTGAAATATTCAGCTTGCCAATAACACATATTTTTATAATATTCAGGATAATGGTAACTTTTCAATAGTTTATATGGAAGCATATCACCTGGGCACTTGCATAGTGCAGTTTACTCAATTTGAAATTGAGGGGAAAAATCAGAATGGGTATAAATACTTGATAAGGATGATTTAAAATCGCATATATCTACTGTAAAAGTATACCATACTGTGGTAATACAACAACAAATTTTCATTATACAAAAAGTTATTGGACTTTATATTTAAAAAAATATTAATCTTTCCATCTAAGGAAAATCTTGTTTCTCTTTGGGATGAAACAGAGGAAGAATTTCATAATGGTGTATTGACTCCAACTGAAGATGAAGAACAAATTGTAAAGAAGGTTTGGTATCGTGTGGTGGATGACCAGTTAATAGTTGGAGTAGAAGTCATGGAAACATTCAACTTGTGAGTAGTTTAAATTCTATACAATCATGTTGAATCATTGGCAACATTTATATGGTTGAAGCTTGAATTCCAAAATAAAAGAAATCCAGATATACAGATATTTAAAAGAATTCCAAGACAAAATATTATGATACATCTTATGAATAAATATTGAAGATATATTTAATTACATTGTATTTAATATAAAGTTGACACAAAGCAGTTGTGAATTATAAATATCAAATACAGGTAGTCTTCTACTTACGACCATAGTTGAGTCCAAAATTTCTGTAACTAAGCAAGACAATTGTTGAGTTACATGCCAGTTGCCAAGTGTCCAAATTTTGAACATGTGATATTGGGGATGCTGCAACAATCGTAAACTCTGAAAAACAATCATAAGTCACTTTCCAGTTCCACTTGAACTTTGAAAGTCACTAAATAAATGGTTGTAAGTTGAGAACTATCTGTACACAAGAGCATAGTACACTACAAATGCTGAAGCTATAAATATATTTGTTTACATTGTGTTCTTTTGTTTTGAAGCAGGCAACTCAGTGATGCCAGTTTATCTCTGATAATTGGCCAGAAGTGCCATTTACTTTCTCCATCAAAATGCCACTGTAGAGTAGTTACAGTGACGAAAGCTTCAGAAGCTGAGCCTCTATCATGTTGGCACTTGGAACCATTGCCTAAAAAAATCAAGTTAAGTTGCCTTAATGAAGAAAGCAAGTGCAATGGAAAAGACTCAGAAGTGAAGAGGAATAAGGCAAAAGCCATTACAGCAGTTACCCAACTGTCCCCTTTCTTGGCATGGCATGAAATAACTTGCATGGTACTGCTTCATGCAAAGAAGAGCAGTAACAGTGAAAACTGGCAGAAAAGCAAAAGATTGACTTTGCTATGTGGAGATTTTTTACTAAGTCTGGTAGAGATTTCTACTGGAAAGCTTTCAATAAATTTGAAAGAGTATCCAGGTAAATATATATTTACAATAAGAAATCTATACAATAAAGAATGAAACTTTTTTTCAACTTAAGATTTCCATTAGTGTTTTTATACTGTATACAGTATTGTCTGTATGTTATAATTGTGATCAAATTCAATATTTTTGTTTCAAAAGAACCTTTAAAAATATTTAGAATAACATTTTCTATAATATAAATAAGACAACACTTTTCTATTTTTTATTTATTTATTTATTTTATTTTAATTTATATGCCCCCTTCTCCGGACACTCAGTGCAGCTTACAAGGCGTTAAGCAGTAGCCTTCATACTTTTGTATATTTTATACAAAGTCAGCTTATTGCCCCCACAAACCGGGTCCTCATTTTACCTACCTTAGAAAGGATGGAAGGTTGAGCCTGGTGAGAATTGAACTCACAGTAATTGCAGGCAGCTGGAAGCTAAATACTACCTTTAACAGTAGCATTATTTATTTATTTATTTATTTTTCATATTTGTATACCGCCCTACTCCCGAAGGACTCAGGGCGGTGAATAAATACAAATACATATAGAAGTTAAAAACTATTAAGAAACAGATTAAGTAATTTAGGCTCAAAGATTAAAAACATCCAAATTTATCTAAAGAGGTTTAAAACCCAATTTAAAAGCCAGTTTAAAAGCCAATTAAAAAGGGAGAGTTAGGCCAGATCAGCTTGTTGGAATAGAAATGTTTTCAGGGCACGGAGGAATATGCGTAAGTCTTGGATGTTTCGTAACTCCGGAGGAAGCCCGTTCCAGATGGTAGGTGCCCCCACAGAAAAGGCTCTCCCCCTGGGGGCCGTCAGTCGACATTGTTTGGCCGACGGCACCCTGAGGAGTCCCTCTCTATGGGAGCGAACTGGTCGGTGAGAGGCTATTGGTGGCAGGAGGCGGTCTCGTAAATACCCTGGTCCTGAGCCATGGAGCGCTCTAAAGATAGTAACCAAAACCTTGAAGCGCACCCGGAAGACCACTGGGAGCCAGTGCAGCTCGCGCAGGAGGGGGGTTACATGAGAGCGCCACATTGCTCCCATCACCACCCGCGCGGCCGCATTCTGGACCAGTTGGAGCCTTTGGGTGCTTCTCAAGGGGAGCCCCATGTAGAGAGCTTTACAATAATCCAGGCGTGAGGTGACAAGGGCGTGAGTGACCGTGCGTAACGAGTCCCGATCCAGAAACGGATGCAACTGGCGAATCAGGCGAACCTGATAAAAAGTCCTCCTGGCTACGGCCGTCATATGCTCTTCAAAAGACAGCCGTGAGTCCAGGAGGATGCCCAAGTTGCGAACCCCATCTGTGGGGGCCAACGACTCGCCCCCAATAGTCAGAGATGGCGCCAACTGACTATATCGGGACGACGGAAACCACAGCCACTCGGTCTTGGATGGGTTTTTTTTTTATTATTTTTTTATTATTTAAATTTCTATACCGCCCTTCTCCAAAATAGGACTCAGGGCGGTGAACAGCCAGAATAAAAAACAATACATACAAAATTTAAAACAATTTAAAATAATTAAATATTTTTGGCCGTAAATTAAAATAACCCAATTTAAAATCAATTTAAAATTAACTCAAGCCAGCCCCGGGTTGAGTCTGAGTTTGTTCCTCCCCATCCCCATTAGTCTGCATTAGTCTGCTGCGCCACTCAGGCTCTTTTTGATCCCTGTCCTAAGACCATGTCTCAACCCTTCTTCACTCTCCCTTTATAGATAGCCCTTGACTTACGACCACAGTTGAGCCCAAAAATTTTTGTTGCTAAGTGGGACAGTTAAGTGAGTTTTGCTCCATTTTACAATCTTTCTTGCCACAAAATCATTGTGGTTGTTAGTAATTTTTTTGTTAAATGAATCTGGCTTCCCCATTGACTTTGCTTGTCAGAAGATGGCAAAAGATGACCTTGGGAAACTGCAACTATCATAAATATGAGTGAGTTGCCAAGCATCTGAATTTTGATTATGTGACCATGGGGATGCTGCAATGGTCATAAGTGTGAAAAATAGTCCTAAATCACTTTTTTCAGTGTTGTTGTATCTTTGAATGGTCACTAAAGAAATTGTTGTAAGTTGAAACTACTTGAACCCAGTTTTTATAGGCTTTTGGAAGAAAGTTTAGAATTTCCTCATTTATTTCAAATTAATTTCATAATTCTAAGCAACCCCCAGATGTTCTTTGTTAATTCTAGGAATTATATGGAAGATGTATACAAGCAATATTATATATGGGTCTATCAGAACATATGTTTCATTAAATAATTTCTTCAGTTGTGACCCCAACATTCTGAGCATCAAAAATATGACACTTTCCTAAACAAAAAAAAATGCAATAGCGTGCACTTGCTATTTTAGTAAATACTTTCATTGTACTACAGTTGCAAGAAAAAGTATGTGAACCCCTTGAGATTACATGAAGTTTTGCATGAATTGGTCATAAAATGTGCTCTGAACTTCATCTAAGTCACAACAATAGAAAAATACAGTCTGCTTAAAATAATACTACAGAAACATTAGATGTTGCCATGGTTTAATTGAACATAACATGTAAACATTCACAGTGCAGGGAGGAAAAAGTATGTGAGCCCCTAGTCTAATGACTTCTCCAAGAGCTAATTGGAGCCAGGAGTGAGCCAACCTTGACTCCAATCAGTGTGATGATATTGGATGTGTTGCTGACAGCTGCCCTGCCCTTTAAAAACACACACCTGTTTTGGGTTTACTGGTTTCAAGAAGCATTGTCTGATGTGAACCATGCCTCGCAGAAAAGAGCTCTCAGAAGACCTACGATCAAGAATTGTTGACTTGCATGAAGCTGGAAAGGGTTACAAAAGTATCTCCAAAAGCCTTGATGTTCATGTGTCCACGGTAAGACAGAATGTCTACAAATGGAGAAAGTTTAGCACTGTTTCTACTCTTCCTAGGCGTGGTCGTCCTGTAAAAATGACTGCAAGAGCACAGCGCAGAATGTTTCATGAGGTAAAGAAGAATCCTAGAGTGTCAGCTAAAGACCTACAGAAATCTCTGGCACATGCTAACATTTTTGTTGACACATCTACAATAAGGAAAACATTAAAAAAGAATGGAGTACATGGGAGGACACCATGGAGGAAGCCATTGCTGTCCCCAAAAAAAATTGCAGCACGTTTGAAGTTTGCAAAAGACCACCTGGATGTTCCACAGCACTACTGGCAAAATATACTGTGGACAGATGAAACCAACATTGAGTTGTTTGGGAAGAACACACAACACTATGTGTGGAGAAAAAAAGGCACAGCACTCCAACATCAAAACCTCATCCCCACTGTAAAACATGGCGGAGGGAGCATCATGGTTTGGGGCTGCTTTGCTGCCTCAGGGCCTGGACGGATTGTTGTCATTGATGGGGAAATGAATTCCAGAGTTTATCAAGACATTTTGCAGGAAAACGTTCGACCATCTGTCCGCCAACTGAAGCTCCGCAGAGGATGGGTGATGCAACAGGACAATGACCCAAAGCATACAAGTAATTCAACAAAAAAATGGCTTCAACAGCACAGAATACGCCTTCTGGAGTGGCCCAGTCAGAGTCCTGACCTCAACCCAATTGAAATGCTGTGGCATGACCTTAAGAGAGCGATTCACACCAGACGTCCCAAGAATGTTGCTACACTGAAACAGTTTTGTGAAGAGGAGTGGTCCAAAATTACTCCAGATCGTTGTGCAGGTCTGATCTGCAACTACAGGAAACGTTTGGTTGAGGTTATTGCTGCCAGAGGAGGGTCAACCAGTTATTAAGTCCACAGGTTCACATACTTTTTCCTCCCTGCACTGTGAATGTTTACATGTTATGTTCAATTAAACTATGGCAACATCTAATGTTTGTGTAGTATTATTTTAAGCAGACTGTATTTTTCTATTATTGTGATTTAGATGAAGTTCAGAGCACATTTTATGACCAATTCATGCAAAACTCCACGTAATCCCAAGGGGTTCACATACTTTTTCTTGCAATTGTATATAAGAGTGCATTTTTGTATGCCACTTAAAGTTTGTCATGTCTGAAATGGTATCTAAACATAATAAAAATACATTTTAGAAACAAAATTAAGTAGATATCGGTTTTAAACATATTGCACTGCTTAGCTTCATTGAAAAAAAATTGTGTTACAGGTTCTACAGAAGATCTTTTGGCACTCTGTTCAATAACACACAAATCCTCTTTCCAAATAATCTCCTCTGACTGCACATTGTTTCCAGTAAACAAGCATCTATTGGAACAAATGGAGTGTGCACCAATTGAAAAATATCCGGATTATATGGTCTGCTGGAAATCTGGAAATCTGAATGGCACTCTTTTCAAGTGGAATCTAAAAACACCTTTTGAAGGATTTTTAACAGTATTCTGCAGGTAGCAACCATTGAAAGGCTGAAAAAGACTATTTTAGCTTCTTTTTGAGTATTAACAATTGTCCTGAATTATTTTGTAGAGGTAGTAATTGTATATGTTGCTGACAGAGGATCCCTAAATGACCATTTTTTTAATCATTGTACCACTAGTATCTGCTAGATACTGCTAGATACATCGGCAAGTGTTTCATTTGTTTATTAAAGAAATTTAAATAGTTTACATAAAATGCCATTAAAAAAACTTAACTACTGGATTAAGGCAGTATCTGATACACTTTAGAGGAATTTGAAAAAAGTACTTTATTTTTTCTCAGAATTAACATTAATAATCAACCTTTTTTTTTTTTAATTATATAATGTGTTGGAAGAGAAACAATATTTTCAGTATCATAATGCTGCTAAGTAAATGTCAAATGAATCTTAAGAGAACAAGTCATGAGAACATGGTACATAATGCTGCCTCTGGATTTTGCAAGTTTTTGAATGTTTAAGACAGGTGTTTTCAACATTGTTTTTATGCTTGGCATTTATTCGAAAGATTTTTTTTCCAGGCAAAGTAGAGTCATGTTTCTTTGTCATGAGAATTTTGTTTTCCATATAAATCTTTCCATTGAATACATGGTGACAACTGTCTTGTTCATCTATTTCACAGACATCAACTTGCCTTATTCCAGTGCCTTCATGCCTTCATTGGATTGCTACCACCAACTTGCAAGATAAAATTACTGAAGTTAGGAAATAAGAATCTACTTGCTGAACAGCTTGGACTGACTTTAATAAAAGAAACAGAATTTTTCCAACATGTTTTATCGTCAGCTCTGAGACAAATTGAAAATAACTTTTCTCTGAAAAATGAAGGAAGCAAAGAAAATAATACCACTTCCACAGTTGAACATTTCAAAGAAGCATTTATAAAAGAACAAAAGCAAAGTATGCTGAGTATGAATAGAACATTGAGTGGTTCCTTATTCAGAAAGCATATTTTGAATGTGTTTGATTTGCAGATGAATTCTGATATGATGTCATGGTTATGCTCTTCAATCTGACTTTACTTTGCAGTATTTATTAACTAGAAATATAATTCGTTTATAATATAATATATTTAAGTCTACATTTAATTAGTCTGTAAGATTAAAAAAAAACAAACCTGCTTGTGTTTTAATTCTATTTCTAGGAAGTTTCTATTACAAGAAAATTATTGTGCAAAAATTTCAAGGGCTATGGGCAATTATTACTTGGCTAAGCAGACATACATTTACCAATATATATGCATTTCTCACAATTCTGTATTCACATATTGCTTTATTCTAGAACAGCACTTAGGAGTCTACGGGGAGGAGGAGGATAGTATGAAATACTTGATTTGATACCATTTACAGATAAAGGATGGTATAGTGATATACCCTGATATTTGCTGTAATCAACATTGAGTTTTCTAAGATGTGTTATCTAGGAAAAAATCCTGCAGCAGATAGCTGTATTAGAATACAGCTAGGTACCTTGTTGCAGTGAGATACTAAGAGCAGCTATCAATTGTTCACTTATTTTTGTATAGATAACATTTGTCACAACAGGAATGATGCATGAGTGCTTTAGATTCAGCATTCAGGATATTTTTTTCCAGTTAATATTCAATATGGAGTTTTTATCTATGGAATGTTGTGGGTGGCCACTGATAATTATATTAAGGATATTCTTGAATGCAGTTGAACAAATCTGAGAACCTGCAGAGTTCTGCGTGAGAACCTGCTGCATGAGTAAATTAAATTATCCCATGAGTATGTTCCGTATGTATCTGTTGTATTCACTACAAATATAACAAATATTTTATCATCATGTTCTGTTTAAGATATTATGTTTAATGTCAGCATACAACGTATATTTAGGTTCATACTGTACATACTAACAGCAATCAGCATTCACAATTGATCCTATACTAGTTTACCTATAGCTGTAGTCATCTTAAAAATCTTTGGCTATCTACAGTTTAGTAATAAAATATGGTATGGAAATTGGCAGTGTGCTTCTTATAATCCTGTGCATAGAATAATAAGGCATGTTGTTCTGGCAATTATAGAACTTGATAATTACAACTTTCACTTTTTCTTGATCACTCTTAGATTGCTGTGGGCAAAATGCTAGTCAGACCTTGCTTCAGATAATTACAATTTGTTAAAATACATTCAAAACATATTTGGCACTACGAAAGAAATAAAATGCAAATGTATGGTCTATAGCAGGAGTGTCAAACTCATGTTGCCACAGCAGCATCACATAACGTATCGGGACTTTTTCCCCCTTCGCTAAACCAGATGTGGGCGTGGCCAGTGCTTGATGCATCCATCCCATGGGCCGGGAGTTTGACAGCCCTGGTTTATACTTTAAAGCATATTTATCAGACCCTTGATTTTAAAATTCTTTTTCAAAAGAATAAGTGGATTGAAAAAAGCAAGTGATCGCTGTGATGAGGGGAAACCATCATTTCAAAAGCAGCTAGCTGCAGGTTCCAGAATGTCTTTGGGAAAATTAACTGGAAATATTAAACTTTCCAACTGTTCCTATAGTTTCCTTACTTTTTTGCTGTCTTCTGTTTCATGGCCAAAGAATATCTTTCTACCTCTATCAATACTTAAGCATTGGTCTCTGATTTTAAAAATCCGTTGGCAACTGATAAGCAAATTTCACATTCAGAAAATAATTTCGGACTTCTGGTGGCTCCGCGGACATCAAGGACGGTCTCCATTGACCGCCAGCCACCCGATCTGTTAAAACCGCCCTGACAGCGCTAAACTGCTGTCCGGCGGTTTGAAAAAACTCTCCTTCGGGCAAAGAAGGAGAGGAGAGTTGGAGGGGGTGGGTAGAGCTCCCCGAAAGTCCCTGGATTAATTCCAGGGACTCGGAGGGTGAGAGCTCCCCAGTTCAGCCCTCCCATTGCTTCAGATCGCTGGTGCCTCTGCTAGCCAGAGCCAGACGTCGCGTCCAATTCTGCTGGCAAACGGTGAGTTTTAATGATTTCTAACAAGGCAGACAGAGCGGAAGCAAGAGTGCAAGCCTTTTAAAAGAAACAGAGCTTAACTCCGTGAATACATTGTTGCAAACGGAACTTTCCTGAGCTGGAGGCTGGAGAGGAAGCCTTTCTTATGGGCAGAAGGGAAAGTGAAAGTTAAAGGGAAATTGCTTGTTAAGAGTCTTCTGCTTGAAGAGAAAATTGCTGGGGACTGAGAACAGACCGGAGAGAGGATTGTTTATTCTGAAAAACTCTGAAATAAACATTGTAAGACTGTTTATAAGACTTTGTGGCTGTAAAAGGAAAAAACTCATTTTAAAATAAAATGGCTGCTAAACAACCAAAGCCACCAACTTCTAAAGGGGGAGGAGGTTCCCCTGTAGTGACTCAAAAGCAACAACTTCCAGCTGATACACAGTCACAAGACCTTAAAGAATTTATAATGGGTGCCCTGAACAATCAGGCAGAAATGATGAAAGAATTTTCGGAGGAGTTAAAGAAAATTAAAGATGTGGTGGAGGAAAAACATGATGCAATAAGAGATGACATTGTCTTTGCAGTTTCAGGACTGGCTAACCATATGTTAAAGATTGAGGAGAGAGTACGGGAAGTTGATGAAGCTAATTTGGAGCTAGCAACTAAATTAGGAGAGGTTATGATACAAACAGAGAAAGTGGATGATGAAATGGTCATGCTACAATACAGATCAATGGAATTTGCCCTGAGACTGAGAGGTTTGAAAGAAAAGAGTGGTGAAAACTTAAAAGATATTTGTTCCAATGCTTTAGCAGAGCTGATTTCAGAAAGGCCAGAGGATGTGGCAATTCAAATGGACAAAATCTATAGGGTTAATTCCTGGCTGGCAAAACAAAATCAGCTACCAAGAGATGTGGTGATCTATTTCACAACAAGGAGAATTAGAAATGATATTCTGCAAGCTTCTTACAGAAACAAGATTCAAGTGGATGGACAAGAGCTGGTGGCCTTGAAGGAGCTTCCTCCTAAAATGTTAAGAGATAGAAAGCAGTTTGGTTTTTTGGTGAATGAATTAAGAAACCAACAGCTCCAGTACAGATGGGATGTCCCATTTGGGATAATAGTGACATACGCTGGGCAAAGACATCGCTTAAACACAGTTGGAAAGGCAAAAGATTTTTACGCCAATGTCTTAAAGGCTGGACGGCCACCCTCACCAGGGGGTGCTAGAAAGCAATAGGAAATGATACAACAGGAGAAAGATGGAGGGCAACCACAAACCTATGCTCAAGCTTTAGCTGGAGGAGCTAATTTGGAAGAAGACTTATTGCTGAGTGGGGGTCCACCACCAACCCTTGAGCCATTAAAGATGATAGAATTGCCAAAAGATCAACGATTGACAAGAGCCACTTATAAACAGCATCTGGCACGACAGCCTCAAGATTCAACCCAACAAGTCCAAAAAACACAAGCAGTGGGAGGAACTAGGCCGAAGTCCAAAATGGCGGAGGAGGTTCAGCTGATGCTCTCAAAGCTTGGAGGGCCCAGAGATGGCAAATAAATTTTTATCTTGGAATGTCAATGGTTTAAATTCTCCACAAAAAAGAAAGAAAATATTTTACTACTTGAAGCAATTTCAGAATGATGTTATTTGTTTGCAAGAAACGCATATCAAATCCTCAGATCAAAAGTACCTGATAAATTCGAAATTAGGTACACATTTTGTGGCATCAGCACCAGAGAAGAAAAATGGCCTAGTTATATATGTTAAAAGAGGCTTATTGGCCAATTTAATTGAGGCTGACACTCAAGGTAGATATATTGCAATTGAATTAACAACACAGAACGGGAAGCTGCTTGTAATTGGAGTATATGCACCTAATCAACAGCAAGACAAATTTTATAAATTTTTACATACTAAAATATTACAATGGGATTACAGATCTTTATTTTTAATGGGTGATTGGAATGGGGTAATAAATACCCAGAAAGATAAAAAAAGTCTTTCCAAAATATCCATGCGTGCTAAGCTGCCTAAATCTTTTTTTGATATTTTGGAGGATATGGAGCTGAGAGACATTTGGAGAGAAAGGAACGTATTGGAAAGTGATTTTACTTTTTTTTCAGATAGGCATCAATCTTTTTCTAGGATTGATTTTATATTAACCACAAATGATCTTTTTTCTAGGGTGAAGAAGACGAAGATATGTCCAAGAACTTTAACTGATCATAGCCCGGTTTGGGTGGAACTAGAACAGGAAAGAGGGGAAAGGAGGTCTTGGAGGTTAAATGAGAATTTATTTAGATATGAAGATAACTTAAATGAACTTAAAAAACAAATGAAAGAATTTTTTGTTAACAATATGAATAAAGGTACCTCGATGGAAATGGTATGGGATGCGAGTAAGGCATATATGAGGGGAACATTAATTTTTCTGAACAATAAATATAGATTAAAACAACAAAACAGATGGAAAGAGATAGAGGAGGAAATTAAAAAGAAAGAACAATTGCTTATAACTAATCCGGGAGACAAAAAGGCAAAAGATATGATAAATATCTTAAGAGAGCAATTTAATATGTTAATGGCTGGGCAAGTAGCAACCAGCATACAATATGCCAGACATAATACATTCTGTAATGCCAATAAACCTGGGAGATGGTTGGCTTACACGATGAGAAAAAAACAAAAATCACGTGTTATAGACAAGATAGAATTTAGAGGTAAGGAGATTTACCAACAGAATTTAATAAAAAAGGCTTTTTTGGAGTTCTATACAAAGCTATATGCTAAAGATGCAATTCAAGATGTTGATATTGATAGATATTTAAAGATAGATATTCCTGAACTAACGCTGGAACAGAGAGAGAGATTGAATCAGCCAATAACTTCCGAGGAAATTGTTGGGGTAATTAAACAAAAATAGGTAAGGCTCTGGGAACAGATGGACTAACAGCGGTTTATTATAAACATTTAAAATCTGAAATGCTAGAACCACTCAAAATCTTATTTAATAAAGTACAGGTAGGAGGAGGAGTACCACCTTCCTGGAAAACAGCTTTTGTCTCACTAATTCCAAAGGAGGATCAAAATTCCATCAAACCTGAGAATTTTAGGCCAATTTCACTTTTGAATACTGATTACAAGATTTTTGCTAAGATACTAGCTAATAGATTAATGCCAGTTATGCAACAAATAATTCATAATGACCAATCAGGGTTTATAAAAGGGAGACAAATGAAATATAATGTTAGACAAATTGTAAACTTACTGGAATATTTGGAAAAAAATAACCAAGTCCCTGCAGCGTTTATATTTTTGGATGCAGAGAAGGTATTTGATCGCTTGAACTGGCAATTTTTGTTTGAAATAATAGAGAAAATGCATTTTGGGGAATATTTTACACAATCAATTAGAGCGATATACCAGCAGCAAACAGCACAAATTATAGTTAATGGAGGTTTAACAGAGGTTTTTAGAATTGAGAAAGGAACAAGGCAGGGGTGTCCTCTGTCCCCATTGTTGTTTATCTTGACTTTGGAAGTGCTATTGAATAAGATACGTGACTCAGAAAAATTGAAGGGTATTGTAATTAGACATCAAGATTATAGATTAAGAGCATTTGCAGATGATTTGGTTGTTACCTTATCCCAACCTATAGAGTCGGCTCCATATATATTGGATATAATTGATCAATACGGGAAAGTATCAGGATTTAAAGTTAATTCACATAAGACAAAGATGATAATTAAAAATTTGTCTGTATTTGAAAGAGATGAATTAGCAAGAATAACAGATTTTGAAATAGCTAAAAAGGTTAAATATCTAGGAGTGTATATAGCAGCTTCAAATACAAAATTATACAAAAATAACTATGAGGATCTCTGGCAGAAGGTACAGAAGGATATGGAGAATTGGAAAAAATTACAGTTGTCTTTATTGGGAAGAATTGCAGCAATTAAAATGAATGTGTTACCTAGATTCTTATTTTTGTTCCAAATGATACCTGTGCTTAAGAAAGATGAAAATTTGAGAGAATGGCAGAAAGGTGTTAATACTTTCATCTGGGCTGGGAAAAAACCCAGAATAAAGATGAAAATTATACAAGATACACATGAAAGAGGGGGTCTCAAAATGCCTAATTTAAGATTATATTACGAAGCAGCGGTTTTATCACAAATTAGTGACTGGTTTAACTTAACTGAGGGAAGAATTCTGAATCTAGAAGGTTATGATTTGTTATATGGATGGCATGCCTATTTGTTATATGACAAAAAAGTGGATAAAGTATTTAAGGCCCATATACTTAGAAATGCTTTGTTGAGGGTTTGGAAAAAATATCAATATAAGTTAAATTATAAGATACCTGTATGGGCAAATCCTAGACATGCAATAGAAAATATAAGTATAGAACAAAAACAGGAGGTGATTACCTATAAAGAGCTTCTTATTATAGAAAGGGGGGTAATGTATTTGAAATCTTTAGATACATTGAGAGAAGAAGGCATAATTTATACATGGTTTCAGTACGGTCAGCTTCAAGCTAGATGGAAGGAAGATCAAAAAACTGGCTTCGTGCAAAATGAGGAGAATTTGGTAAAACAAATTAGAGATCAAAAACAAATGCATATTAAAAGGCTGTATAATGCTTTATTGGAAATAGACTCTGAGACGGAACTGGTTAAAGATTGCATGATTAAATGGGTGCAAAATTTTCAAGAGCCAGTGATGATGGAGACTTGGGAAAAGATCTGGACTAGAAATGTGAAATTTACACAAGCACAAAATTTAAGAGAAAACTTTTATAAAATGTTTTATAGATGGCATTTAGATCCAAAAAAATTATCATGTATGTATCCTAATGTGCAAGCTAAATGTTGGAGATGTGACTGTGATGATGCAACTTATTATCATATATGGTGGACTTGTAGAAAAATCAAAGCATTTTGGATAAAGATTTGGTGGGTGATGCAGAATATTTTTAAAAAAAGACTGAAATTTACTCCGCAGTTGTTTTTACTGGGTATAACTACGGACTGTACAGTTGCAGAGACTAAACTGATTTTGAACTTGATAACAGCAGCAAGATTGTTGATAGCACAACATTGGAAGAAGGATTTTTTGCCTACTATTGATGACTGGATATTGAAAGTAACTAATTTAGCTGAAATGGCTAAAATTTCAGCATATTTGAAGGATCACACACAAGAAAGGTATATACAGGACTGGAGAAGATGGATTGATTATATTCAAAATAAATATCAGACTAAAAAATATCAAATAGCTTATGAATGATTTTTTTTAACTGTATAAGCGCTATATAAGTGATATTAGAAGTATTATGTCTAAGAAGTAGGATTTTATCTATGGGGGGGTTAAGAATTTTTTTTTAGGGGGTGTTAGTTTAATGGTTGGTTAAGCAATTTAGTTTATTGTTTAAAGTTAATAGAAATACCTTGTGTTCTGCTCTGGGAAGTCGGGGAGGGGGAGGGGGGGTTGGGTGGGAGGGTTGTGGGGAAACTGTTTGTTTCACCAATAAAACTTTTTTCAATAAAAAAAAAGAAAGAAAATAATTTCACGTTTTCTGTGATTTCAGCCTGCAAACCTATATCTTTTAAAATTTCTCTTAGGATAGTTATACTAAGCATTTTCACTTTAGCAACTGTTTTCCATTTATTATATATGATTAGAACTAATACAGCCATCCATACGTAATAGTAATGAATGCATTGTTTAACTATAGATGTTAATGTAACTAAAGTAGCATCATCCACATACAAGAAAGAGGAGGGAAATTTCTTGGAATACTTAATACTTTGCAGAAGTTTTCCCTAAAAATAGAAAAATGCTAAGGATAGTATATATCTAAAATATATGTAGAACAGCCTAGTGCACATATTCTGGAGAGTGAGAAGTTCCCTGATGATGGGCTCTAGCATGAGCCTGAAAGCTTAGAAGAATAAAACCTTGGTTCTGGTGACCGACTCAGATTGGATCCTGCAACACTATCCTGACACATCTATATTTACCTTCATTCATGACACTGAAAATAGCTTAATAAGAACCAGATGTACACAGGATATAGTTTGCAGCAGTGGTGAAATCTGAACCGGTTTAGTACTGCTTCACTGGCCGCACATGCGCACCATGCATGCCATGCACCAAACACGTGCTGCGTGGGTGCATGCACAGTGCACCAAATGTGAGCTGCGTGTATGCGCAGTGCACACCAAAAGGATGCTTCGGAAGGTAAGTAAAACAGTGCATGAGGGTGATCATCTGTGGTGCATGTGGGAACCTTTTTTTAAGACTTTTTAAAAGCATTTTTTACTACTGGCTCAGAAGAATTTTTAAATGCTTTTAAAAAGTTTTTAAAAGGCTCCGACGATCACAGCTGTGCCGCGCGATCGTCGGAACCTTTCTTTACTACCTATTCGCTACCTATTGGTAAAAAAATACTAAAAAAGTTTTTTTAAAAAAGTTCCCACAATCACATGTCTCTCAGCTGATCATCAGAACTTTTTTTAAAAAAACATTTTTTACTACCTGTTCGGGCGAACTAGCCCGAACCTGTAGCATTTCACCCCTGGCTTGCAGGCTGACCTTGGGGTATGAGGAAGAAAACAGAGCATCTGGATAGTATTGCTTAGATGTATTTATAAGGGTGAAAATATTTGAGCTTTGAAATAGTGATTCTGTGAAACTAATTGCAATTACTGTAATTTATCTGGAGACTTCATTATTTTCTAAATTAACACATCAATAAATCCAGCAGTCTTGAACTGTACTTTTAATGGACTGCTTGGCTTATTGTTTCCCACTTTAGTTCACATAAATATTTTTGCAGACTGTTATCTCAATATGTGAGATAAAGTCCCATATAATAATTATTTATATAGAGAGAGCCTGGATAGCTCAGCAGACTAATGCATTGTAATTTAACTCTAGCTGTCTGCAATTAGTAAGTTCGAATCTTGCCAGGCTCAAGGTTGACTCAGCCTTCCATCCTTTCTAAGGTAGGTAAATTGAGGACCCAGTTTGTGGGGGCAATAAGTTGACTTTGTAAAAATATACAACAGTATGAAGGCTATTGCTTAACGCATTGTAAGCCGCCCTGAGTCTCCAGAGAAGGGTGGCATATAAATCATTTTTTTTTAAAAAAAAAATTTAAATGTATAATATCCTTATAGTACTTTCCCATTATTCAAAGTAACTTAAAACAATTTAAATATAGAACTTCAATTATTAAGCAATACGGGACAAAGGATAGGATTTTTATTAGTTTTTGGAAAATGGAAAAGTTACTAAATATTGGGTACAATGCTAGTTAAATCTTATTGTCTCTGGTCTTTGTCAGTAGCAGTTGAGCCAATTTTGCTTTTTATTAATCTATGAAGAAAAATTCACCCCTAGCACATTAATTATAATAAGCCAGTAACAACTTGTCTACTACAAAGAACATTGTATGTATTTTTTGTAAATTGGGTTTCAATTATATTTTTAATTTTTTTAAATAGAAGTTTTATTTTGTTTATCCTGTGCGAAACTGATTCATAAAAGGAAGCATGAAGGGTTGAAACACTTCTAGACATATGCAATCATATGAAAAAGCAAATATATCACATGTAAAGTTTTCTTTTCAATATATGTGTGGACATCAATATTTTATATTCATTTAAACCAGAGTTTTCCAGCCCCCAGGACGTGACCTGTTTGGAATCGGGCCACATGAGCAGTGTGCCGGCGCATGCATGTGCACCCAGCTAGACTTGCGCGAGCAGCGGCCTGGTTCCCCCCTCCCTCCCACCAAGCTGCCAAGTCGTAAAGGTTGGGGAATGCTGATTTAAACAATATATAAAGATAATAGTGATGTACTTAAACAAAAAAACCTATGAAAAAATGACTGCAATAACTTATTCAGCATAAAATTGCAGGCATGGCATTTCCTTCTGTGGGGAAAAGTAAGTACATCCTTGGCTCTAGTACCTAGTATTGTCCCTTTTGGCAGGAACAACCTTAAATAGGCATTTCTTATCATTGTCTACCAGACACTCACATCAACTAGGAAGATTTTTTTGCTTCTCCATGCAGAATTCTTTCATCTGTGCAATGTCTGAAGGGTTACATACACAGCCCATTTCAATTTCAATTCACCCCACAGTACCCCATGACTTTGAAAGGAGATTTAGATATGGGCTTTGAGCAGCCATTCCAGATCCCTTCATTTCTTTCTTTTTTTCCCCTCCAACCATTCCCTGATAAATTTAATGGAATGTTTAGAGTCATTGTGATGCAAGGTTCACTTTTAGTTGAGTTTCAATCTTCTGATAATGGTCACAGTTCATCCTTAAGCACCCATGGGTACAATGAAGAATTCATAGTGGGTTCTATGATGGTGAGCTGCCCAGGTTCTGTAGCAAAGCAGCACCCAAACCGTTACATTTCCACCATCATGCTTTGGTATCAGTTTTTTCCTAGTGAAATGCTGTCTTTGGTTTTGCCAAATACATCTTCTGATACTATGAATAAATAACTCTATCTTGCCCCATCTATCTAGAACACATAGTTCCAGAAGTCCTAGTCTTTGTCTATGTGTCCATAAACAAATTATTCTTACCTGATGTGCCTATATTCTGTTCAGCAAAGGCTTCCTCCTGGCCCACTTACCATGTAGATTTAATTTATGCAGCTCTTTTTAATGGTATACTCATGTACTTTGTCATCAAGAGCACCAAGAACTATCGATAGGTCACATAATGAAATTCTAGAGATGTTAGAGACACTTCTTTCAGTATCTTGTATTCTGTTCTCAGGCTGAACTTGCTGGGACTGCCTGGCCTGGACAAATTGGCAATTTGTAATCTTTACATGTAGATGATTTTACAGACAGTGACATGATTGATATCCAATTGTTTGGGGTTCTTTTTCAATCATTTTCTAGTCTCGGGCATCTATAGCATTTTTTCTGAAGGTTCCAGGGAGCTACTTGGATGTAGGCATGGTGATACCAAACACCAATATAAGAAAATAAACTAAATATCTGAGTTTTAAATAAGACATGCCCCTTCCAGATTCTTTCTAACAATGTTCTGATTGTTTGCATCTGATTGAGTGAAGTTAATTTTAAGCATTTGAAATAGTGATAAATATGGGGCTGCACCAGGGGTGAAATACTCCCGGTTCGGACCGGATCGCCTGATCCGGTAGCGATGGAGGTGGGTGGTTCGGAGAACCAGTAGCAAAAATCCCTGCCCCCCCCCCATGCCCAGCTGAGTCACAAAATCATCAGAGGCTTTTTTTATTTTTAAAAGCATTTTTTCTACAACCTCTTCGGCCGAAAAAATGCTTTTAAAAGTAAAAAAAAGCCTCTGCTGATCAGGCAACTCAGCTGGGATCGTCAGAGGCTTTTAAAAGCATTTTTTTCTACAACCTCTTCGGCCCAAGAGGTTGTAGAAAAAATGCTTTTAAAAGTCTCTGACGATACCAGCTGAGTTGTCTCATCGGCAAAGGTTTTTTTTTTCTTTTAAAAGCCTCTGACGATCCCAGCTGAGTTGCCTGATCAGCAGAGGTTTTTTTCCTTTTAAAAGCCTCTGACGATCAAGCAACTCAGCTGGGATCATCAGAGGCTTTTAAAAGCATTGTTTTTACAACTCTTCGGCCAGAAAAAAAGAAAAAAGTTGGCCACACCCACCCAGTCACATTACCCCCCCAAGCCACGCCCGCAGACCCGGTAGTAACAAATTTTAGATTTCACCACTGGGCTGCACTTAATTTTTTCTACATGGAACATTTATATTTAGAGATATTTAAATTACACAATGGACTACAAAATGTAAATGGTGCATGATATTTGTAATATTTCATTTATCAATACTGTTGAAATGAAGATAAAATATCTATATTTTGAAATATAATATAATTAAAAATCTCAATGGGTATTTTTTCATAGTACTGTACCTCTATGCTGTGAGACTGATATAAAAATCTTCCCACCCTTCTTTTTACTTTTTGTATGCCAGGACAGTGTAGAGAGTAAAGAGGATTATTTTGAAAGAGAAGAGAATTATCTTGAAAGAACAGTGAGATCTGTTACAAAAACAAGGCAACTTGCAAGATTTTGTTACTAGAACCAATCTTAAGGGTAATTTAGTCTTCTGGTGGAGTTGATTTCTAGGTCTCGTCTACACTATTGACATCAATCTTCCATGTCTGATTGTGATTTACCTCTCCATTCTTATTCTCCTGGGAATAAGAGAGGTTTCTGTCTGAAATGTTTTTCCTTCTTTGTGCATGATTGGGGCTTAATATTTTTCACCTTGTTGTTTGTTAATGGATCTTGCTTATTTCTGCTCTCTACAGACAGTACAAAATCTCACAGACTTGGTGTGAAGGATGCCAGGTGAGATATTCCTACAAAATAGGTGGTGGTAACAGTAAATACCAAACATATCTATCAAGGCAGAAAGCAAGATCAGATGTGTAGTCCTGAGAGAACAATTTTGAAACTTTCAGTCTTTCACTTTATGGGATCAGCTGTGCCACTGTAAAATTAAGCTGATTATAATGAATTTGTTTCTATCCACACATATTTACAATTTAGCAACATATTGTATATAATCAAGAAGAAAAGAAAAACATGTATCCTCTGGGAAGCAAAAGTCGTGCCTCATAACTCCTGTTTCTAGGAGGCTGGATATATGTACAGCGGTATAAGAGACTTAAGCTAAATTTGTTCTCATCTAGATTTTCTTTGTTTTAAAATCAGAACTTCATTCCTTTAAAGCGTCTTTTCATTGACTAACATGAAAGCATCAATCTTCCTGAGGTTGAGGCTGACTTTTTTTCAGCTTTAGTGCATGTGAAAATAAATCTGTTATGCCCTGCTTAGCATTGAGGACTCCTGTTCCTTTTCATTTACTTTTGCTTCAGTGTAATTGTTGAGTCTCCAACTAGAAATGATCTAACTCTAGCATGCCAATTCAGTAAAAGTTCTACTTTGCCAATAAAAATGTAATCACTATGATTGCAAATAGGTTTGAGAAGTATACATGCCTTAACTATAGATACTCCTTGATTTATGACCATAATTGGGATTGGGAAATTAGTTGTTAAGTACAGATAGTCCTCAATTTACAACTGCTCATTTAGTGACCATTCAAGTTACAACAGCACTGATTTATGACCGTTTTTCACACTTATGACCGTTGCAGCATCCCCATGGTCATCTGATCAAAATTCCGATGCTTGGCAATTGGTTCATATTTATGACAGCTGCAGTGTCCTGAGCAGTGGTGAAATGTAAAATTTGTTACTATAAATTTTGTGTTCTGTGGACGTGGCTTGGTGGGGGGGGTGGTAATGTGACTGGGTGGGCGTGGTCAACTTTTTTTTTTTACTTTTAAAAGTATGTTTTCTACAACCTCTTCGGCCAAAGAGATTGTAAAAAAATGCTTTTAAAAGGCTCTGATGATCCCAGCTGAGTTGCCTGATCGTTAGAGGCTTTTGTTTTGTTTTAAAAGCATTTTTTAAAAATAATTTACAACATTTTTTGATGGAAACCAGCATTTTGCCTGAGAGAGAGAGAGGGAGGGAGAGAAAGAGAGAGATAAAAACAGTACCTAAAAAAAAATACAGGAAGTCCTCAACTTATGACAACAATTGAGCCCAGAATTTATGTTGCTAGGTAAGAAATTTGTTAAATAAGTTTTGTCCCAAAATGTAAGTTTACGTCTTTTCTTGCCACATTTGTTAAGTGAATCACTGCAGTAGTTATATTAGTAATACTGTTAAGTGAATCTGGCTTCTCCATTGACGTTGCTTGTCAGAAGGTTGCAAAAGGTGATCACATGACCCTGAGACACTGCAACTGTCATAAATATGAACCAGTTGTCAAGCATCCGAATGTAAATCACATGACCATGGGGATGCTGCAATGATCATAAGTATGAAAAACTGTCATAAGTCACTTTTTTCAGTGCCTTTGTAACTTTGGTCACTAAATGAACTGTTGTAAGTTGAGGACTATCTGTACTGAACAAAGTAAGTGAATGCATTAATATTAATATTCAGGAGGTATTGACTATAACTATACATGACAAAAATATGTAGAATAGATATGCTGATAGTTTGGAAAGCCTCCTTATTTGTAGAACACACTTCCCAACTTTCATAAAATGAAAAGTCGTAAAATTAGAATAGGTTAAAATGAACTTTTAACACACACACACAGGTTAAAATGAACTTTTAACAAACACACACACACACATCTACTTCACAGTCTGCATACCAGTCTCATAATATTCTTCATTGTCATTGGACTGCCAATAGGCAGGAATATGGAACAAAGCTGATGACTTCAGTGAGAACCTCTGGGTGCCACCAGAGGTGAGTGAATTAAGCATTTCCTGGGCTGCCAAACTGTATTGCAAGGAGATATACTTCTGTCTGCAGCCCTTGTAAGACTTCACTAAATACCATGAAGGGACACTTGGAGCTGTTTATCTGTTACATGTAATGATGCTCACTTTAACTACTGATAATTAACTGGATTGCATACAAAGTATTTGTCTCTAGGGATCTTCTAATTTGTATGTTGCTATTAATTAATGGATATGACCTAAGAAAAAAGGGAGGAAAGGAAAAATGACGTATCAGTAGTTCTTTTTTATGCTAGACCAAAGAATTTCACTTGCTTGTAACACTAAATTTCATACATGTATGAAAAGTCAAATGATTGTTGACCAAAGCAACTAGTTTCTCATGTGGACCATGTTTCATACTTCAGAGTTACAATAAACAAATAATCTCAACTGTTTTTAATGATATCATTGTACTCTTCTATAGTGAAACCGATTCACTCTTGGGAATTGTTAATATTTTCCCTCTGTGAATATTTGGAAGTATTCAAGACAAAATCAACAAAATTTATAATACCATTAAAGCTTACAAACCTATTACAGGGTAATTGCTGTTATTTGCTGGATTAGTGTTCTTCTATGCAAGTTTATTCTACCTTAATAATGGGAGCATACACATTCCATGAAGAAAAGAAAATGTAATTGCATTTGAATAACTATAAGGTTTGGTTGGATTATTTATTATTTATAATTCACTTGCATAAGGTTGCTAATTCAACCATTCTGGGCAATGTGCATATAAAAAATATAACTCAATACAATAAGACAGTAAAACAAAATAATAAAAGATGACTATAACCAGGGAATCACTATAACCCAATATATTAATGTCAATTTATTCAGGTGGACTAGAGTAAAGTAAGGACTTCAAGGTTTTTTGAAGGTTGGGAAAGCTGAGGCTCTTTGAATCAGGGTCTGTGCCAACTCACCACAGCCAACTTGCTGCGGCCAACTCACCATGCCCAGCTCGCTGCAGGATAATCTGTTAATTAGTTACATTAGTTAATGGTAGAATAAAATCATTAAAGGATGTAAAAGGAGGAACAGAATGAAATATGAATGACAAAAATTAAAAAAAAATATTTTAAATAATTAAATTGAATTATTACATTGTCCTTTGGTGAATTGTCCCACAGCATGTTGGCCATGGCGAGTGTCCCCCAGTGAGTTAGTCATAGTGACTTAGCCGCAGCAAGTTGGCCGTGGTGAGTTGTCTATAGCGAGTTGGCTGTGGCGAGCTGTCCCATTCTGCTTGAGAACCATTTGGGGAGATACTGTTTTGCTGGGCATCACTGTGACAGATAAGATAATCCTTCTGGGTCTCATCAAATAGCCTTCCTTGAAAGATAGGACCTGGAGTATGCCCCCTTATTGGATCTTACAGGGTGGGAATGAGAGACAGTCCCTCAGATAGCCTGGCCCTATGCTGACCCACTTCATGGGTGACAACCAGCAATGCAATTCATGCAGTAGAGGTGTCATAGGGCTATATTGATGCATGCCAATATCTGACCACACTACTGCATTCTGAATAAATTCTCATCCTATTGGAAAATGAAAAACCTTTGCTGGCTAAGTACTGTGGGAGTTGTTGTTCTGTTATGCCCAACAGGTTAGAAAGCCTAGAAGGGGTGGGGGAGCATGTGACCAACAATAAATTCAGCTCTTAACCTGAAGAAATATTTCCTGCCTCCAAATGGATTTACTCATTCAGGAAATGGGAATTAGACTAGCAATACTAATCTTCTGTAATTTCTTCAGCTGGGGACCACTAATAGAACCAGATAAACTAGTTATTATTGCAAGCTTGTCATATTACTCATTTGAGATAAAGTCAATTTTTAATAAGAACTTTGTGGATGGGGCTTCTGGTTTGCTTGCCTCCGGTGAAAGATGGTCCCTTCTTAAGGACCGCCAGCCCCGCCGCCTGTAGAGCCGCTTCGATACCGAGAAGCGGCTTGAAAACTCTGAAATCTGCAGGATTGTAGGAGCAGAGTAGGCAAGGTACAGGTTGAGCCCCTGTGAGCCCCCAGAAAATCGCTACTGGGGAGGAAACAGGCGCGGCTCCCTTTCAACTTGCTGAGACTCCAGACGGTGTGGGACGACTCTGCCTTCTGCAGAGCAAGCCGGCTGCAGCAAACATTTAAATTGAATGAAACCAACCTTAACAAACAGCGGAAATATCAACTTGAACCCTCAAATCTGGAAATCGCAAGTATTATTGCTTTGGTGGCTTTTTGACTTAAGAGAAAGTACGAATGAGTGAAGTGGTTTGAAAAAAAAATGGCGCCCAGCTGCAGAGTTAACGAGCTGAGAGTGAGAGTGGATTTGTGAAGTTACTTTAATCTGCTACAAAGTTGCTCTGCCTGTAATAAGGAGGAACAAGAAGAGGAAAAAATTCTTTTTTAAAATCTGAGCTTGCTTCAGTCTATTTCTATCCCCAATTTGATTAAACCTGGGGGATTTTTTCAGAGGACTTTGTGGTGGTGGAAAAGGAAAAAGGATCTCCTTTTTCAGAAAATCTAACCTACGTGGCAGAATGGCTTCAAAGAAGCAGGAAGGAAAGGCAGCAGGGAGGGATCCCCCCCACACAAACATGAACAGCAGTTTCCTCCTGCTCAACAGAGTCAGAAAAAAGACTTTGATTTTGAAAGCTTAAAAGAATTTATTTCTCAGGCTTTGGATGATAAATTTCAAAAATCTCAACAGGAAATTATGCAGGAAATTAATGAAATTAAAAATGTGGTGAAGCAGGATTATGGCAAGGTGACTAAAAAAATATCGAATGTGGTGTCTGGCCTCTCAGAAATTATTATTAAAGTGGATTCCAAATTGGAAGAATTTAAATCAGAAGTCAATGTTAAAATTAAGGATACCGATTATAAAATTTCTGATGTTGATGATAAAATGCAGAGAGTTGAAAACGAAATCACAATGATGCAATTCAGGGCCATGGAATTCGCTATAAGGCTCAGAGGCATTAGAGAGAATGACAGACAGGACTTGAGACAGATTTGTGCTGATGCTTTGGCTGTGTTATTAAAAATTAATCCTGAAGTGGTTTTTTATAAAATAGACAAAATTTACAGAGTGAACTCCTGGGTGGCCAGACAAAGACAATTGCCTAGAGATGTGGTGATATATTTTACAGACAGAACAATAAGAAATGGCATCTTGCAAAAATCTTTTCTTTCTTCTGTGCAAGTGGAGGGGGCTCAAATTGGAGTTTATAAAGAATTGCCACCTAAAATGTTAAAAGATAGAAAAGACTTTGGTTTCCTAGTGAATGAACTGAAAAAACAACAGGTACCATTCCGGTGGGATGCCCCAACTGGTATAATTCTGAAATACAACGGAGAAAGACATCAGTTGAACACTGTTGAGAAGGCGGAACATTTTTATTCTACTGTTCTTAAAGAGAGATCACCATCTCCACGTACATCCACAGTGCTGGAGATTAAGGAGAGTGATAAGAAGCAACCTCAGCAAGAGAAAGAAGAACAGTCTAAGCAGGCGGAGCCAGTGGAAACGCAGGGTGCTATAGGAGGTTTTCTGGAGGAGCACCTGTTAGAATCTTCTCCAATTTTGGACCCGGTTCGGATGGTTGAAGTCAAAGATCAGCGTATAACTCGTGCAAAATCTAAGCAACTTAAAGAAAAGCAACAACAGGAAAGACAATACCAAAAGGGAGCTAAGAGTACTACACAAGAAAGTGAAGCCATGGGGGGAGCAAAACCGAAGATTTCGGAAGATCTTTGGCTATTCTGCTCGTCGCTTCAAAAAGATGAAGATGACAATTAAGTTTTTATCTTGGAATGTGAATGGGTTGAATTCACTACAGAAAAGGAAGAAGTTATTTACATATTTGAGACAATTTAATAATGATATAATTTGTTTACAAGAAACTCATATTAGAACTCAAGATCAAAAATACTTGATAAATTCAAAATTAGGAACACATTTTATAGCTTCAACTTTGCAAAAAAAGAATGGTGTGGTCATTTATGTAAACAAAAGACTGACAGCTAAAATTATAGAAGCAGATGAAGATGGTAGGTTTATAGCAATTGAATTGCTTACAGTAAACGGCCAAATTCTTTTGATTGGAATTTATGCTCCCAACCAACAACAGGATCATTTTTATAAAACGTTATATACTAAAATACTGCAATGGGATTATAGATCTATTTTAATTATGGGAGATTGGAATGGAGTAATTGATTCCAAATTAGATAAAAAGAGTCTGGCGAAATCTAGGATTAGATTACCACAGACTTTTTTCGATATGAAAGAAGATTTGGAACTAAAAGATATCTGGAGAATACATAATCCAAAAGAATTGGACTATACTTTTTTTTCTGATAGACATAGATCCTTCTCTAGGATTGATTTTATTTTGTTATCAGATGATCTACTTGTTAAGACAAAAAGAACAAAGATTTTTCCAAGAACTTTGACCGACCATAGCCCAGTATGGATAGAAATTGAGATGGGTAAGACTGAGAGACGATCATGGAGACTAAATGAAAACTTGTTCAGATATGAAAAAAATATAACAGAACTTAAAAAGCTGCTGAAAGAATTTTTTGAAATAAACTTGAATAAGGGTACCCCAATTGAAATTGTGTGGGATGCGAGTAAAGCTTATATGAGAGGGGTACTCATTTATATGAATTCTAAACATAGGCTGAATCGACAAAAGAAAAGATCTGAACTGGAAGCAGAAATAAAGAATAAAGAACAGCTACTTATTAAAAATCCAACAGATGAAAGAATATGTGGTGCTATAAAACTTTTGAAAGATCAATTCCAAATGCTTATGGCGGAACAAGTTGCAACAAATTTACAATATGCGAAGCACAACACATTTTGTAACGCCAATAAACCGGGCAGATGGTTGGCCTACACATTAAGGAAGAAGCAGAGCATACGGACTATTGATAGTATTGATATTGGAGGGAAAGAAATTTTTCAACAAAAATTAATTAAAGAAGCTTTTGTAGATTACTATACCAAATTATACGCCAAAGATGATATGCAGAATGGACTTATAGAAAAATATCTAGATAATAAAAGAGTCACAAAAATTACTAATCAACAAAAGGAAAGAATGAACTATCCTATAACAGAGGAGGAGATAATAGCAGCAATCAAACAATTAAAAACAGCTAAAGCTTCTGGAACGGATGGTTTGACTGCAGTGTATTATAAAACTTTGCAAGCAGAAATGGTGGAACAACTCAGAGACTTATTTTGTAATATACAACAAGGGAGTAAAATACCCCCACCATGGACAACAGCTTATATTTCTTTGATACCAAAAGAACAAGCAGGTCCTAAAAAAACCGGAGAACTATAGACCAATATCTCTTTTGAATAATGATTATAAAATTTACGCAAAAGTACTAGCCAACAGGTTGATGCCAGTAATCCAAGAGGTGATTCATGACGATCAAGCGGGATTTATTGAGGGCAGATACATGAAGGACAATGTAAGGCAAGTAATAGATTTATTGGAATATCTTGAGAGGAATAAACAGGTACCTGCAGTGCTGGTCTTTTTGGATGCGGAAAAGGCCTTTGATAGAGTGGACTGGAGTTTTCTATTAAAGACTTTTAAAAAGATGGACTTTGGGGATCAATTTATACAGGCGGTTTTAGCAATTTACCAAGAGCAAAAGGCACAGATTATTATTAATGGAAGTTTGACAACAGAGTTTAAAATTGAAAAAGTAACAAGACAAGGTTGTCCGTTATCCCCATTGCTATTTATTTTAACACTAGAAGTCTTGTTGAATACAATACGGGACTCTAATATCTTGAAAGGTATAGTGATAAGGCAAGAGGACTACAGAATAAAGGCATTTGCAGATGATCTGGTTGTTACCCTAACACAGCCGATGGAATCAATAATCCAGATGAAAGACATTATACAAGACTATGGTATAGTTTCAGGTTTTAGATTGAACCAGAAAAAAACTAAGATGATAGTTAAAAATATGACACAAGATCATAAACATGAACTTGAAAGGAGGGCAGGTTTTGAGATTGTATCAAAGGTTAAATATCTAGGAGTTCAGGTTGCAGAATCAAATATGAAACTGTTTCAAAATAATTATGAGGTGTTGTGGCGAGATGTGGAGAAATATATGGTGACTTGGAAAAAACTGCAGCTGTCTCTACTTGGAAGAATAGCAGCAGTTAAGATGAATATTTTGCCAAGATTTCTTTTTTTGTTTCAAATGATTCCGGTGCTTAAAAGCGATAAACAATTGAAAGAGTGGCAAAGTGGAGTGAACAAGTTTGTCTGGAACGAGAAAAAACCAAGAGTGAAATTGAAAATTATGCAAGATGTTCCAGAACGGGGAGGTCTTAAACTTCCAAATCTACAGTTATATTATGAAGCAGCAGCTTTATTTCAAGCAAGTGATTGGTTTGGAAGGAAAAAGACTGGAATATTGAATATAGAAAGTTTTGATCTTGAATTTGGATGGCACACTTACCTATTTTATGATAATAAAGTGGACAAAGTATTTAAAAGCCACACACTTAGAGACTCCTTGATGAGAGTTTGGAAGAAGCACCGACTCAAATGGGATTATAAAATACCGCTATGGCTGGATGTTGGTGATATTATTTGGAATACAAATATAATGTCACTCGGGGGGGTTTTATACAAAGAGGTTCTTTTTACAGATGCGGGCAGATGGCAGTTGAAGACATTAGAGGCACTGTTGGACGAAAGGATTAACTTAATTTGGTTACAGTATAACCAACTACAACTGAGATGGAAAGAGGACCAAAAAATTGGTATTATGTTGCATGAGGAAGAATTGGTTAGACATATAAAAGAGAAAGGTCCAATGCATATTAAAAGGCTTTACAATGTTTTGTTAGAAAGGGATTCAGAAACTGAATTGGTTAAAGATTGTATGATTAAGTGGGCACAAAATTTTGAAGAACCAGTGATGTTGGAAACATGGGAAAAAATTTGGGTTCAAAACGTTAAATTTACACAGTCACAGAATTTGAGGGAAAATTTCTATAAAATGTTTTATAGATGGCATTTAGATCCTAAGAAATTGTCATGCATGTACCCTAATGTTCAGCCAAAATGTTGGAGATGTGATTGTTTAGATGCTACATATTACCATGTTTGGTGGACTTGTAAGAAAGTTAAGGCTTTTTGGATAAAAATCTGGTGGGTTATGCAGAATGTTTTGAAGAAAAAAATTCAATTTTCTCCACAATTGTTTTTATTGGGTATAGTTAAGGGTTTTACATTGGGTGAAACAAAGTTGATATTGTATATGATAACAGCAGCGAGATTATTGATAGGTAAATACTGGAAAAATGAAGCTTTGCCCACTATCGAGGAATGGACTTTGAAGATGGCCAGTTTTGCAGAGATGGCGAAGATTTCAGCATACCTAAAAGATCGTTCACAAGAGACTTATGAATGGGAATGGAAAAAGTGGATAGATTATGTGCAGAACAAATATCAAATCAGGAAGTATCAAATAGCTTTTAATTGAAAATGTTATATTAAGATAGAAATATTTTAATTTTGTGAAGATGAAAAATTTATATGGGGGATGGAGGGGTTCAAGTTTCATATAAAGGGTTTTTTTTTTTTGATGGGAGTATATTCTATGGAAGTCCGGGGGGGAGGGGAGGGTTAGGGGGGGTTAGGGAGGGTGAGGTTGGGGAGTTTGGGATGGGTTGGGGGGGGATGGGGTGAAAATGTAATTGTAAAACTTTTGCAATAAAAAAAAAAGAACTTTGTGGATGGAACTGAATGATAACACTGGAGTCTTAAAGATAGGAATGTTTTTTTCACAGATAATGGAACTCATGCGTATGAATTGATTTCAAGGGCTTGCTGCTTCTTGCCAAACTTTTAATTTCATGCTATGAAAGTAAGGAGGGAAGGAAGAAGAGAGAGGCATAATTAGGGCATTTATCTTATAGCACATAGATTCTATTTTAGACACAATGCACACAACTTCCTGGCACTGTCAATATAATGAGCGGGCAAGAGGTTTGAAAAAGCTTATATAAGTTCAGAATCTTCTGAATGCAGGTATTGTCTGAAAATAAAATAATAAATAAGTATTTATTTATTTTACTTGCTACATTTTAGTTGACAGTATAAGGCAATGTTTTGTCCCACATCTTGACAACTTTGTAAAGGAAGTTGTCTTCTGTGGCTATCACAGCTGAACTACTATTTCTAAAGTTTGTGTTTCCCCATCTCCCCCCTGACATTTATCTATTGCTTGTGCAAAATAAAACTGATTCTCATCCAAAAAAAATCTTACCTACATTTGCAGTTAAATCTGCAAAACTGTTAAAATTACAAACCATAATATTTTTTTAACAAAAGATAAAAATGTTTAACAAATGGCAAATTGTTTAGAAGTTAGCAGAAATCAAAAAATAAAAATACTAACGTACCTCTATGAATTATTTTGAATATTGATCTTCCATAACTAAACCAAATATTCTAGCACTAAAACTTCACAGGTTATTGTAATTAACTAAGATTGGTGTATTGTTCAACTGATTATTGCTCTAGCCTAGCATAACTCCAAAAAGTTAAAACATATTATTAAATCTAATGATATAGGCAAAAGTTACTCAATTTAATTTGTTGGCAATTGTTCATTGATTCTGAAATTCAAATACCAAGTTTTTACAAATCCCTATTAGCACCTGCTTATCTTCTTAACCAATTTAAATTACAGATCATGGAAAATTAGAGATTCCTTTGAGAAGATTTCAAAAGGTCAATATAGTGACCACCACCACATCATTGAAGCCCTGCCTTTTCTATGTCTGCTTGACATTTTTTTTTACCCCACTGCCAATGCCTCTGGTTCCAGACTCTAGCCCAAACTTAGTATCCGTTGCAACCAGACATATCCTTGGCAAAGAAAAAAATCTTCTCATAGACAAAAGGATCTGAAATTAGAGTGCTGGAGTAATATTAACTTTCATAAAGCTTTAATTGAAGGAAAGATGGGCAACCAACTTTATAATATAATTATTGTGACACCTTAAAGACAATTCACAATCACATTATGTATATCAGTCGATTTCATCAAACATATGAAGTTCAGTTGTGGAAGGTGAGTATTATCTATATGCACAGCTGTTGTAGGAAGAAGAAAAAGGGGAAATCATGAAAGGAAAAGTGAAGGAAAGAACTGATTTATTGTGAGTAGTGACGCAAACCAACAACAAAGAGTCTTATGAAATCTTCAAGTCTTCCAGATTTAATAACATGTAACCCCCTAAGTGTAATATACAATACATCTCAACAATATGCCATTGCAATCTATATAAATAATTTTTATGCAAAAGAGCAGAGATTTCACACTCCAACACTTTGGAAGAGAAATGTCATTGCTTTGGAATTACAGAGCATTAAAGATGTATTTGAATGGGTTTGGCTGGAAGTTCTCCTACAGCTGATTTCCTAATTTGAAGAATACCCATTTTTATGTCTTTCACTCTTTCTGACTAATTTACGTTCACTCACTAATAAGATGGATGAAATACTTCTAAACAGATCTCTGATTTTTACAACTCAATAGCCCTCTGCTTCACTGAAATCTGGCTAAATGAGTCAATTGAGGATAGCAGCTTGCATATCCCAGGGTTTCAGAGGGCCAACAGAATTACAGAAACATCCGGTAAAAAGAAGGGAGGGAAGTCTCTCCTTTTATATCAACAATCGATGGTGCAAAAATGTAAACACACTAAAGAAATTCTGTGATGTGGGCTTAGAGACATTAACTATCAATTGCGAACTGTTTTATTCTCCATGAGAGTTTTCCCCATTCCTTCCATTTGCACTCTATGTTCATCCACAAGCTTGCATAAACAATGCATTACAAACTCTAGCTGACCAGATTATGTGGGCTGAAGAAAAATACCCAGATTCACTCCTCATTATGTTAGGAGATTTCAACAGTGCTAACTTAAGCCAAGATCTACCAAAATACTTTCAGCATGTCAACTATCTTATTAGAGGCAAGAATACTTTAGACCAGGGGTGTCAAACTCAAGATCCATGGGCCAGATCCAGCCTGAGGGGGTGCTTAGATCTGGGCCGCAAGACCACCCTGTAAACAGCAAAGGTGTGGCCTATGGTGCCTCTGCATGTATGTCAGGGTTCCAAGTAACACCCCCAACAAAAGAAGAGTCTGAGGCTAGAAATTCCTCAAAGTTCCATTTTATTAGAGATGTCATATTGGCACATCTGGGAAAACCCGAATCTGAAAGCTTCCAGGTTTTCCCTACCCAAAAGAAAGTCCAAGTCCCTTTCCCTGCACCCACATGTCCATCACATGGCCCAATTAATGCACAGTCCCAACTGGAGATGCCTCCCAGTCACGCCACTCCAGGTGCAGGTCCGAATGTCCTTGACTCTCAGAGAAAGGAATGTTATTATGGCTAAATATCTCCACCACTCTATCTTATCCCCCCACCCAGTTTCCCATAGCATTAAGTGTGGCAGCCCTAAGATCCAAAGAAAAAGACTTCCAGGGCTGACAATGTAGCCGCCCCCCTCAACTGATGATCGTGTCCTGCTACGAGAGGGACATAGGGGGTTAATGCAATATCCCCTAACCACCTCTTCCCCCCCCAGGAGGACCCTTTGGCTTATCAGGGAATTTATCATGAAATTGTTTCACTAATCTGTCTGCTTTTATGTCCCAGCTTTTAACCCAAGTAGTGTCATGTCCCTGTCAGAGTCTGAATCCAAGGAGGAAGATGAACAGCTGACAGAGAGCGAGAGAGTGGCTCTGTTGGCTGTGGAGGAAACTGGGGAAGGGCAAAGTCAGGTTGGGCAGAGCAGGGGAGAGGTAGAACAAGGGAGAGGGGGTTCAGATGAAGACCAAGGTCCACCCCATCCTCATCCTAGAGCACGCAGGGAAGAACGGAGAAGAGAGCAACGTGGGTTGCATGGCTTACGAGGGAGGAAAGGGCCCCAATTCCCTTCACTAGGCACACCTGGGAATGGAGTTTAAAGGAGAGGCAAATGGGAGGGGCAATTGTCGGGAACAAATGCTGAGTTCATCTTGTGTTAACTGCTTTATCTGAGTTCCTGGCATCTTCCCAACTGGTTTGATTCACTGCCATGCTACTTCACTTCTGGGATTCCTTTTCTTGCTTGCCCTGCCAGATTAATTACCTCATCTTGCCTTGTTGGATCTATAGTTGGAAGTTTTCTGTTTATAATGCTTGGACTGGAGTATTTACAGCCAATGGCTGTTACAGTTTTGTGGGAGAGTTTTTCTCCAGACCGGAGAGTAAAAGGGATGTTGGGGGCAAAGTTGGAGCTAATAAAGGGACTCATACTTATTCTATGGCTGTGTTGCCTTTGTGCCACGCCCCGGGTCATCACAAGTAGCTTCAGACACAGTACCCTTTCCAATGAACTAAATACTGTAATCGACCTCTATACAATCTAGAGTCTAGAATTTTCAGAGTTCTGGTTCACATCGCAGTGAGATTGGACCCGAAGAGCAGGTCTCCGCACTCTCGTGCCAAGTTCTCACTGTTGGTGGGCTCCGAAAGGAGCCAAAGCGGCCCTGTAGGAGTGGCAAAGCAAAGAGGGGTGCTCTGTGAGACCGCGGAGAGTCGCAACTCTCCTGCTGGACCCTGGGTTTCTTTTCTCTCTCAGCCACGACGCGAAGAGGCAGCCTAATGATGGCTGCCACAAAGCTGGAGCAATCAAGCAACATCTAAGACTGGTGCTGGAGCAGAGTTAGTGAACAGTGTCTGGAACTTGGTGAGAGGATTCTTTCTTACTTAAAACCTTACCTCAAAAGGAAACAGTCCAGGAAAAGAGAGGCTCACAACTATTTGCTAAAGCAGTGACTAAGCACTTTGAGAAAAACTTCGGAATTGAAAGGAAAGAATTAAGGGGAGAAAGGCAAAAAAAAAAAAAAAAAGAGTTAAAAATAGAGAAAATTGGACTTTTAAAGTGAGCAGCCGTTGTTCTGGAAAGGCATTTTAACAATACTGGAACTATTTACCTAAATACTGGAACTATTTACCTAAAAACTAAAACTATTACTATATTTGTCTTATTAAACTGGTTAACATTGAAATCTAAACTGAGAGTGCCATCTGCTGACGAAAAGAAAGTATAACATACACTTACTCCTGGAAAATTCTGACAAGGATATGTTTTATCACCTACATGACTGCTGGAGATTTAAATATGAGAATAAGGAAGATTTTTTCATTAAAGAGACCCCTGAATGCTATTATACAAGATTGAATGCATAAAGAGGATTTAAGGAGGTTCTGGAAAGCTTTTGGGATTATTTAAAGGAACAGATTGATTAATTATGGAATACAAAATTTGTGAACATTGAATTCTTTTTGGAGAGGCTTGAATATATAGTTTTTGGATTACTGGACAAGAGCAGGACTCATTAAAACAAGGCGAGATGTTACATCAGAGTGAAATGAGTGGAATTTGGGAAGAAATTGCATCAATGTTTCAAGACATCAAGGACACTCTGATAAGAAACCACAAGGAGATTAAGAATTTAATACAAGACATGGATGAAAAACTGGGAAATATTATACAAAGAAAAATGAGTGATCAAGACACCCAGAAAAAGGAGGAGCCAATTGAAAGAGCAGATGAAAAAGCAGAACAGATTAACCAGCAAACAAAACAAGATGACAAAAGGAGACAATAGCAAAAAGAACAATAACTGATGAAATAAACCAAGGGGAAAACATTTTAAGAGATTTAAAAAGGGAACCGGAGATGCAGGAAGACATTTTTGAAAGGGAGACAGGGATGGGGTAGATATTTTGGAAGCTAGACAATGGAAAAGGGCAGAGATGGGAGAAACGTTTAAAATGAATAATCAGGACATAGATACAGATAGGGATAAAGATCCAAGAGAGGGATATGGGAGGCAAATAAAAAAATGAACAATTAAAGCTTTAAAATGGGCAAGAGATGATGGATAGAAAGGATTTGATCTTAAATATAATGATGGCATGATTAAAAGTTAGAATAGGGATACAAAATAGGAGAGAGGGGGAATATTAGTATACACATGTTTATACAATAAGATAAAAGCAGTAAGAGGGAAGATTAGAAATTGAACGATGGTATTATGTATGTTTAAACAATATTGTGATTGGCATTGGAATAACATATTGAAACATTGAACAATAAAATAATGAAAGTTTATAATGTAATACAAATATGTGTATTAACACTAGAACAGGGGTCTGCAACCTTAAACACTCAAAGAGCCATTTGGACCCATTTCCCACAGAAAAGAAAACACTGGGAGCCACAAAACCTGGGTGGGCATGGCCAACTCAACATCACTCCCACCCAGTCACATGACCCGCCCCAGCCATGCTTACCTGAGTTTTGTGGCTCCGGGTGTTTTCTGTGGGAAATGGGTCACTCTCTCTCTCTCCCCCTATCTCTCTCTTCTGTTTTTCTGTTTTTCCATCCTGTTACATGCATAGTTTTTGTAAGCAGACTTTATTTCCTTGCTTCTACTAGGGGATCAAGGTGAGAGAGTTAACAAAACAAAATAACTGCCCCCAGGAAAAGAGAAGTAATTACAGGTATGCATAATCTCTGAGAAGCAGTTGCTGAGTTATATGTTTTGGATCCCCTATGACGAAATTTGCACAGCTATGTGGTTAAGAGACAGTATGAAAATATAATTTCCTTGGTTTCATATACTGATCCAATTATGTTTACCAAGTCATTCCATGCTACCAGGTTTGTAGTTTACTTAATTTCTCCAATGAAGCCAAATATAAATGCCTTCGGTAACGATGAGAGAATGAATTTGGGTTGGTCACCGAAACCAGAGATTTACTCTTCCAAGGTTTTCGAACTCATGCTGGAGCCCATCTTCAGGGAAACTGGAATACATGCTTTGGGGTATTCTGTGAAGTCATGTTTGTGTGGTGCCTTCCTATTGGCTGATTGGTGTGTTGATGACTGGCAATTGGCTGTCGTTTCCTTGTGCTGCCAAGACCTCGGCTCCTAAGTATTTGATAAACTGGTGGTAAATCAGCACTCCTTTTTTTTTTGAAAAGTTTTTCAACTTTATTTCTTAAACACATAACATAAATGTACACTCCTCTCTTCTTTTCCCCCTTCTCACCTTCTCTCCTATTCCTGTCCCCTACCCTTCCTTCCTCTCCTTTTCCGTTTCTTCCATTCCTCTCCTCTTCCTCTCCTCTCCTCCTCTCTCCTTTCTATCTTCTTTGCTGTGGCATATTCTCCTTGTTTGGTATCCAAGCAACTCCTATATTCTAATAGTATATACTTTCTTTCAATTTCTTTTCAGATTTATTTTATCTATCAGTATTATCATCATAATTGCTTAACACATTGTAAACCGCCCTGAGTCTCCGGAGAAGGGCGGCATATAAATCAAATTAAAAAATAATAATTGTACATTTATTCTTATTATTTTCTTTCTTTTCCCCCCTTTTTCCCATCCCCCTTTTTCATTTACTCTGGTGTCATCTGGGCTTCTATTTCTTTTTTATCCTCTCCCTCATTTAACTTTCTATTATCTAAACCATTTATCTATCCTCTTATCTTCATAACCATATATAAAATCTTTTTTCTAACCATATATAAAATCTTCCCCATGTCTTGAAATACACTGATTCCCCTTTATCTCTTATTCTTAGAGTTAATCTATTCATTTCCACACAGTCTAAAATCTTTTTTATTACTTCACCTTCTGATGGAATTTTTTCTGCCTTTCAATTTTGTGCAAATACAATTCTTGCTGCTGTTATTATATGTATAGTTAAATACACATCTTCTTTACTATATCTCTCTGGGAGAATACCCAATAAAAAAACCTCTGGTTTTAATTCTATAGATTTATGTAATATTTCTTCCAACCATTTCTGTATTCTAGACCAATAATTTTTTGCTTCTAAACATGACCACCACCTATGATAGTATGATCCTGGCAAATGCAAACATTTCCAACATTTGGCTGAATTATCCTTAAACATCTTTGCTAATCTTTCTGGTGGTATATGCCACCTATAAAACATTTTATATAGATTTTCTTTATATGCAGTTGCCATTGTCAATTTATAATTCCTTTCCCATAGTTGTTGCCATTTCTCTAATTCTATTGCATATCCAAAATTTTTTGCCCATGTTATCATTGTCTCTTTTACCTCTTCATCTTCCAATTTAATTTGCAACAAATAATTATACAGTCTTTTAATCATTTTTTCATCCTTTCCAGTCATTATCTGATCCAACTCTGATTCCCCCAAATTAAAACCATATTGTTTCAAATCTCTATCATATCTTGATTGTATCTGCAGCCATGTATACCAGTCAATCTCAATCCCTTGTTTTTCTAAGTCTTGTTTCTGTTTTAATTCTCCCTTCTCTGTTAAAATGTCTTTATATCTTATAATCTTATCCATGTTAATCATATTTGGGTGTGTCAATGCTTCTATTGTTGAAAGCACATTGGTACTTCCATATAATGTTTATTTCTTTTTTATTTATTTGTTTTGTCAATCTAGTCATTCTTATCTCCCTTAGTTCCTTAACTTCTTTCGCCCTCACTCCTTCTCTTAACGCTCTCTCTTCTTGTTCTTTCATTGTCTCTTTTGGTTGTTCTTTCTTCTCCTCCTGTTGTTCATCCCCTTTTTCTTCCCTCAACCTTCCTTCCTCTTGGACATCTATGTATTTTTCTATGTATTGTTTATAAAATAACTCTGCTTTCTCTACTGAATCTAATCTGTATCTTTGTTCTTGCCAGTTTACCAATATTCCTTCTGGAATCAACCATCTAAAATTTATTCCTCTCTTTATCAAACATTTCGTGAGAAATTGATATTCTTTTCTCAGATCTCTCACTCTTGGAATTTGTTTCAGTGCCATTACTTCTCTCCCTTTGTGTTTCTCATCAATTGCAATATCTCTGTTCTCAGTGTTTTCTTGGTGAATCTGACATGAATTTCTCTAGGTAGATTATGTCTCATCACATATCTTGTGTGCACTCTGTATATCTCGTCGAGTCCACTTAATATCCCTTCCTTACTTTCTTCCATTGTTTCTGCTAGTATCTCTGTAATTTTCTCTGCTAAATTTTCTCCCCTTTCTTCTTCAAATCTTAAATAAAAATCAGCTTTATCCATCTCCAGGCTTATAATGGTTTTTTCCTGATTTTTATCAGTAATTGTAAGTCTACAGTCTATCTCTTCAACTTTTTTCTCCATTGCTTCTGCTTTTTCTTCCATTTGCTGCAATCGTTGTTCATTTTTCCCTATCATTTCTTTAACTTCTTTCAATTCTCCTTCCATTTTTTCCATATTTCCTTCCATTTTTTTCCTTTCTCCCATCTACCTTGTTTAATCTTGTCTTAAGATCTTCATATATAGTCTGTAGCATATTTTTTTAATTCTGTGATGCAATTTCTGTTGTCTTTTGCCCTGTAGTACCAGGCGTTGTTGATATTGATGGTGATGATAGATGTTGTGTTTTTTTCTTCATCTTATTTTTTTCACAAGACCACTTCTTATCAAAATCTTCTTGCCAGTTTCCAAAACATCCCAAGGCCACTCCCTTCCCATCTTTTCCTTTGTCCAATATATCTCTTTAATTTCCTCTGCAATCCAAAATAGTCTTAAAAGAGGAAAAAAAAGAAACCCCCAGCTTCAAAACTCCAAATTCAACTTTTCAAATTACAGTTCTTTAGCCAAAAATGCCTCTTTTCCCAATCTGCTTTCAGTTTGTTAAATTACTTTTTCAGCTTTTGTTAATTAGCTTTTATTAATGGCTTCCACTTCTTCGCAGCTGTTCTGGAGGTGGGAAGGTAGCCTTTTCCCAGTCCCTCCCCTCTCTCTTTGCCAATTTTCTCAAGTAAAATAGTTTTAAAAGTTCAGGAGTTAAATATATAAAGGAATCTTGTTTCCAAGATCACCGTTTCTCACCCAGATGATCACCTCATTCCCCTAACAATTACAGCAATCACATTGCTCACTATAAACACATCAAGTTGCACTTAGAATCCATATGAACAGAATTAATCATGGACACTGGATTATCAAGAGTGCTATACTAAATTCCCTAAACCAGCTTCTTCACTGTCACTGGGGGCAGATTGATCTCCGCACTGCAGAGTGGCTTCCTGAGGCCCCAAATTGGAAGCGGATACTCTGTCTTTCAAGCAACCCACCATACCGCTGATGCTATTCAAGATGAAGGCACATCTAGCTTCCTTTCAAATCTTTCCCATCAGAGTTTTCTGTGAGGAAAGGGTTAAACCCTTAATTGTTAACACGTGAGCTTCCAAAGTTGCTGTCTCTTCCACATTCTCAATCTTGGAAAAGAGAGAGGAAGAAAGTGGGACTAAGCCAGTCTTGTCCGGTGAAGATGTACTTAACAGCACAGAAACTGGTCTCATTAATGCTTTTGGCACTCTCCCAAGGAAAGAACAAGATAACATGCTATTCAAGTTAGAAAATTTAAAGAAATCCTTATTGGATATAATCGACACAGATGAATTACTTATTGATCTGGTTTCCCCTATAATTGAGCCTCTTACTTCTCCCCCAGGGGGCAAGGGTTTGCATGAATATGAGATCATGGAAAACAGAAGCCAAGATACAGAGGGGCCATTAGAGGCCCCAGTAGAGAAGGAGATGTTAGCATCCTTATGTGATTATCCTATGTTACCTTTAGCACCACATCAAGAAAATGAGAGAGGACCTACGTCAGTGTCATCAACTCAAAGCCGGATGGAGCACGACCGAATAACCCCCTGCTCTACACCTAGAGAAGAGGCATCGGAATGGCAAGCCTTGTTAGCTGGTGCTAAATCCTCTTACCCTGAACAATTTTACCAGGAGTCAACACAGAATTTAGATGGGGCACCCCTCCTTTTAGAGAAGGCCAATTTTGTGCGTGATGACACCTCAAGCCATTGCAACAACCATACAACTTCCCTTTGTATAAATCAAATTTCCTGATGAGCTGCAAAGGAGGATTCCCTCTCCATCATAACCTGGAATATAGCGGGTTGGACTGTTCCGTCAAAAGACCAACTTTTTTTTTGACTATGTATCACAATTTGACATTCTCTTCTTACAGGAAACCTGGGCCTCCACAGAGATACAGTTAGATGGTTATTGGTTAACTCTATCTCAGTTGTCCCAAGTAAGGTGGGTGGGAGAGCTAAAGGGGGTATTGTGACATTAGTGAATATATCCTTGCAATTTAAATGTGTATCACTGCCACCTTTGCAGCCATGGGTTGTGACTACCTTACTCTTATTTAAACAGGTGGAGATTTCGCTTTTTAATATCTACATTCCCCCACTCAATAAGAATAATTTGATCAATAAGATTTGGGATGGCATAGAAGATTTTATCCTGGACTGCTTAGATAAATACCCTACAGCAGCAATAATTATTGGGGGGGGGACTTAAAGACTTTAATTTAATTTAATCAATTATTTAATAAATCTTAATCAATTTAAGATCCATTATGATGAGAATGTATCAGGAGAACCCCTGTATCCCAGATAATTTAAAGGCACTAAGGCAAATCGGGCAGGTCTGTGTGTAAGACAGATGACTGTACACTTGGATCTTTGTATCTTGAATGGTTCCACTTGGAGTGACTACCCAGCAGACTATACTTATCGGGGAGCAGGAAGAAAATCCACAGTTGATTGCTGGATAATATCATATAACCTCCTGAAGTTCTTGCAGAAGTTGGAGGTAGACTCGCATCTGGAAAGCGATCATGATTCACTTATCTTTACTCTTACATTACACCAGAAATTACTAAGGGCTGGCTCAATCTACCTACCCAGATTAGAGAGCCAAAATACCCAGGTAAAAATTAAATGGACCGAGAAAAATGCAAAGGAAGTTACTAAATGGATGTTAGTTCCAGAAACCATAGAATTACATACATCTCTACTAAGAAATAAGTTTGAAGGACCATACTTAGAGGAGTTTGAAACTTTAATTTCAAATTTGAAATCGATTCTCACTAACAGAATACTAGCTCACTCCAAAAAGCCGGTTTTAAAGAACAAAAAATGGGTTGATAGAAATTGCATGCAATTAAAAAGGATATATAATGAGTACAGAAAAAATAAAAATGACCCTTCTGAGGATCACACTCACTTCTTAAAATAGTTGAAGGCACAATATAAGACCCTCCTAAAAGAAAAGAAAAGTGTGGCTTTGAAGGAGTCTTGGCAGAGATTAATTGCATCAGTTAGGACAAAAAATACATCCCTTTTTTGGTACATCACCAGAGGATTGGGGAAATCCCCCCTACCTCCCAACTAATCAGGTACCGATTCAGGACTGGGAAGAATATTTTAGAGAGTTATATACAGACCCCAACCATGTAACTAAGGAGAGCCAAATTAGTTTGGACCAAACTGTTTACTGGCCCCTTGTTACACCAGAAGAGATATCCCAGTTGATCAGAGCCCTTAAGGCTAATAAGGCACCTGGTGCTGATAATGTCCTCCCAGAAATAATAAAAAAGAACACCAGTTGGTGGGTCCTGCATCTCTGTTTATGTTTATAGATAAAATGGGTTGTATGCCAAGAGATTGGGGATTAGAAATTATACCAATCTATAAAAAGAGTAACAAAAATGATCCAGGCAACTATAGACCCATTAGTCTTCTGAGTGTTATTAGTAAATTGTATGCTAAACACCTAAACTATAAACTTCAGGATTGGCTAATTTCAGGGGGAATAATCAAAGATGAACAAGCCGGTTTTAGAAAAGGAAGATCTACGGTGGATCATATCCTGATACTTCACCATCTGGTGCAAAAATACTGTATACGTACAAAAAAAATCCTTTCTCTACATGGCCTTCCTTGATTTTAATCAGGCCTTTGATTCAATATCCAGGAAACGCCCTATGGGAGAAATTAAAATGATCTACAATCGATAAACGCCTTCTTTTCCTCATACAAAAACTGTATGCTAATTCCACCTTGAAAGTGAGGTGTAATCCTCAAGGGACTTTAACCAGCCCAGTAAGGGTTCAAAAAGCGGTACGGCAGGGCTGCATCCTGTCCCCCTCCCTTTTTAACTTCTATATTAACCCCCTGATTGATCTCTTATAGAACCCTGATCTACATCCTCCTAACATAGCACAATGCAAAATCCCAATTCTCCTATATGCCGATGCTGCTGCTATTATTTCACAAACTCCCATAGGACTGAAGAGCGCAATTAACTCTTGGTAACTCTTGGCTTTTGTAGACAGAACAAGTTGGCCCTTAACTTTGATAAATCAAAATTTTTAGTTTTTGCTAAAAGACCCAGACAATACCCCTGGAAAATTGAAGGACACAGATTGGAACAGGTTAGGACATTTAGATACCTTGGGGTGGTCTTCCACTCGCAAGGGACATGGAAGGCACACCTGGAGCAGACATTGCAAGCAGCCAATAAGTCCTCAAATGCAATTAAACACTTCTTTTATACAGGCGGAGGTCAATTAGTATCTGCTAACATTGGCACAAATTCTTTATGGGGTACAAACAGGAATCCTTGCAAAGAAAAACTTGCTAGAAACTATACAAACCAAATTCCTGCGAGCCATCTTAGCTGCACCCAAAGGAACTCCAAATGCTCAGCTAAGAATTGAAACAGGTATGCCTCAAATTCAGGTAAGAGCCTGGACGATGACAATAATTTATTGGCTAAAAATTCATTTCTTTCCAGAGGGACTGTCCCCGCTAGTGCTGACTGACAACTTCCCCTCCCCCTGGAAATAGGCGATAGATCACAAACTGGGCTCTTATGGGCTGTCATCGGTATTCTTAATGTCCCTCGGCTTTGACAAAACAAAGCAAGTAGTAATTGATAGAATAAAGGGCATGGAGTTCCAAGAAGAACTAAATACTGTAGTTTGCCTCTCCACATTAGGGACAGAATCAAGCAGGGTGAGTGGGAATCAGCAAGATATCTAAATGATCTGATCTTCCCAAAACAAAGAATAGCTTTCCTCAGAGCCAGATTTAATATTCTCCCCTCAGCACTTCTCCAGGGTAGGTACAAGAGAACACCAATAGCAGAACAGGTATGTATATGTGGAAAAGGAGAAGTTGAAGATATCTCATATGTTTTATTGTACTGTGAGTTATATAGAGTATGTAGGTCAATATATATTCTCCCTTTACTAGAGAGATTGCCAGGGAGGACAGACAACTTTTACGTAGGCTTTCTCCTCCAAGACTCAAATCCAGCTACCACCTGGGCAGTGGCAAAATTCTGTGTCGCTGCAATGTCCACAAGAAAATAACTGGTTACAGAATTATAGATGTCAACTGGTGCCTATTTTTTGGAGATATCTATAACAATTTTTGGAAAAATACATTTACTCACATACTTATCGGCTCTCCACTCATGTAAATTAGGGAGTGACCCTAACAGTGTGAGATCATGTATTTTCATAACAGGGATGTTATTATTCACAATTAATGTCAGTATTATTTTTAATTTATCGTACGTCTATTGTTGGTCGACGACCGTAATAAAGTTTATATTCTATTCTATATTCTATTCCACAGGGAACCCGGATTCACTTAGTGCCTGTGTGACTTACTTACGAGCTGCAACTAATCGCTTAACAACGGTGGCAAGATGGGCCATAAAGTGGGAGAAAGCTGACTGAATAGCTATCTCCCTTAACAATGGAGATTCGAGGCTCAATGGTGGACCTACACTAAGTCGAAGGCAGGGGTGAAATCTAAAATTTGTTACTACTGCTTCTGTGGGCGTGGTTTGGTGGTGGTGGGTAATGTGACTGGGTGGGCGTGGCCAACTTTCTTTTCTTTTAAAAGCATTTTCCCCTACAATCCCTTTGGCAGAAGAGGTTGCAGAAAAAAATGCTTTTAGAAGCCTCTGATGATTAGGCAACTCAGCTGGGATTGCCAGAGGCTTTTCAAGGCATTTTTCCCTCTACAACCTCTTTGGCCAAAGAGGTTGCAGAAAAAAAATGCTTTTAGAAGCCTCTGATGATCAGGCAACTCAGCTGAGATCGCCAGAGGCTTTTAAAGGCATTTTTTTTCTACAACCTGTTCGACTGAAGAGGTTGCAGAAAAAAATGCTTTTAGAAGCCTCTGACGATCCCAGCTGAGCCGCGCGATCATCAGAGGCTTTTTTTTTTTACTTTTAAAAGCATTTTTTTGGCCAAAGAGGTTGTAGAAAAAATGCTTTTAAAAGTAAAAAAAAACAGCCTCTGATGATCTCAGCTGGGCATGTGGTGGGGGGACACAGGGATTTTGCTACCAGTTCTCCGAACCACCCGCTGCCATCACTACCGGATCGAGCGATCCGGTCTGAACCGGGAGCATTTCACCCCTGGTCGAGGGGTAACTTTACCCTTTCCTTACCAGTAATCCAGCAGGCCTTTGCTTTAAAATTCTGAATCTGGCCCACAGTGATTGACATCCACTGTTGGAGGATGGATTGAGTAAGATGCATCAAAACTCACTTTAACAATGCTCTTGCCTAGCAATCAAAATTTTGGGCTCAAATGATACAAGGTCTCCTGCTGAAGCAGGGGGTTGAATTGGATAACCTCCAAGGTCCCTTCCAGCCCTGGATTGCTGTCCTGTTTCAAAGCATCCACTGAAGCTGCATCTAGTGCCAGGGTTTGTGGTCCTTCCTTCCTCTCCTTTTTCTCTCCCTCCCTCCCTCCCTCCCTCCCTCTTTCTTTCTTTCTTTCTTTCTTTCTTTCTTTCTTTCTTTCTTTCTTTCTTTCTTTCTTTCTTTCTTTCTTTCTTTCTTTCTTTCTTTCTTTCTTCTTTTCTTTTCTTTTCTTTTCTTTCTTTCTTTGTTCTTTTTTCTTTTCTTCTTGTCTCTTGTCTCTTCTCTCTCTCTTTTTCTCCCTTCCCTTCCTCCTTCCCTCTCTCTTTCTAAGGCTAGGATACCCACCCGAAACAAAAACTCCTTTGGATGAAGCCAGCTTCTGGCTGCCAACATTGGCAACTAGCTGATTGGCTGGCAGCTAACTGTCCCAGGAGGCGAAAAGCCCGGGACTAACAGTGTGGTGTCGAATAGGCAGTGCTGAAGTGTATGGGACGGAGGGGCCATGGCCGACTAGCCATGGCAAATGGGTGGGGGCGTGTCAGCCGAGGAGAGGAGAAAAGCTAGAGAAGAATCTCCTGAGGCGGAAGCCTGGCGGAGAAGCAGGCACGGCCAAGAGTAGGAGGTGAAAAGTCCTAAACCCTGCTGCAATGGTCATAAGTGTGAAAAATAGTCATAAGTCACTTTTTAAGTACCATTGTAACTTTGAATGGTCACTAAATTAACTGATGTAGGTTGAGAACTATCTGTATTGTCTTGCAGCTAGGGCAGCTCATTTGCTCACTTGATGGCTCAATTGCACTCCAAAGACACACCTGAATTTGTCTCCCCATTTTTTATTCTATTTCCACTGACCCAGCACAACAGCCAGCCTGGCTTCAAAACCCATATACCATAAGCCTTAAGTTTGCATTAGTCTTATATGGTCAGTGCTACAAAAGACATAAAAGTTGTCTTGACAAGAATTGTGCATGCTAGTAATAGATTTGCTAACCTCAATAAGGAATTATGTTTCTGGAGATTCCTCAGAGGTGCACTAAAAGAGAGTACTAAATTTTGCAGTACAATTGTAACTTAATTATACAGCAACCAATTGAAGATATAATTTATTATCAATTGACTAATTAAATTACTCCAAAAGAACTGTAAAAGAAAAGAAACTGCTGTTTCATTATCAGAGCTGCTTTGCTGCAAGGATGATCAGAACATTATGTTTTTTATTTCTTTTACATAATAAAAGTTTAATGTTAATTTTTCCTTTAAGGCAACATATTTAAATTACATTGTTTTCGATTCTATACACAACAATTTAGCTTATGCTGAATTTAAATAAATTCAAGAAACCTTTTTTCCCTTTCTTGGGAACATCTATGCAAATATAAATATTTCTGTTCTGGATCTGAGAGGGGTGGATAAACCTATTCTAAATTATAGATATGAGATATTTAATGTGAGACAATATACGAATGTTTCAAATATATGTGTAACAAAAGCTTTTCATTAAAAGTATTATTGCTCCTATGTTACCACAAGTAATTCTTAATAGAAAATATTGGTTTTTCCAACCTAGAAAATTATAACCTCTCTAGCTTAGCTGTAGAAAATAAATAAATAATTAAATAGATAGATAGATGAATAAAAGCATTTTAAATTTATTTTTTTATATCCCAGAAACTATAAAAATGTTTAAAAATACTTAAACTTTCTATTTTTAGTTTAAAAATAAACTTTCTGGAATAATTGAAAAACCGCCATGTAGTTCTAAACTTGGGAAGCTAAACCAATTCCTTATGTGAAGAAGATGTCCCTCAGAGAGTCTACAGCAGGGATGTCAACCTCAAAGGGCCATGGGCCGGGGTGGGTGTGGCCATGGTGGGCATTTGACATAGGCTCAAGATGCATTTTTCCCCTTTGCATTCAAAACAGCTATTCCAAAGGTAGATTTACTTTCTGGCACAAATAGTCTCAATTCCATAATGTAGAGATTAAAGACATGTAAAGTCCCTAGCTGATATGGGGCTTGACTCTTTTGTATGGAACATAAATGAACTGACAATTTCTCCGGATGTCTCTAAAAACTGTCTGTCCAACAGTCTACCAATCTTTGTTACTACCTCTGGCACAGCCCTAGAGGAGAACTTAATATTAATAATAATTTACAAAATTGATATACCACCCAATTCTCAATGATCCTGGGTGGCTCACAACAATAAAAAAAAATACAATTAAATCAATCACAGGTAAAAGATTAAGATAAAAGATGACAAATTCAGTGATATGAGGGGGCTCACTCTCTCTCATCAAAGACCTGGGTGAAGAGCCAGATTATTTTTGGCTCTTCTGAAGAACAGCCATCCAGATCTTGGAGGGTACCTAGCTCTAGTTGGCAGATGCTGCTAAAGGGAAGGTGAAGAAGGTGCTGCCTCCTGCAGCACTCTGCCTCTTGCCCACAGGGCCAGCCTGGAAATATCAAAGTAACAGTGGTGCCTCTGCTGACCAAAATAGGCAATGGGGGGGGAGCTATCTGTGCCCCCTGTGGCCCATTTTCAGCCAGCAGAGTGCTGCAGGAGGCAGTGGAAGCTGAAAACTGGCCACAGGGGGAGGGAGTGCGGGCAGCCACCCACACCCCATTTTGGCCAGCAGACGCACCGCGGGTCGGTCCTTTGACATTTCCAGGCCGGCCCCCCAGGCCAGATTTAAGCATCCTGTGGGCAGGATACGGCCCACGGGCCTTGAGTTTGATGCCCCTGGTCTACAATATCAAAATGTTTGGCAAGACTGGAGCAATGAAAGCTCTCTCACTTCCTACAAGTGTACAATGCAGGCAAAACAATGTTAAGTGTTGAGTCATTCATTATGGTGCTGTTGACTTTGTTGTGAATGATCATGTTCCTCATGTGAGCAAAATTTACTCAAGATCTTACAAAGAAGAATAAAGGCACATGTGGAAGGAAAAATGCCAAATGAACAAGTTTCAAAAAAGAGAAGATAGACACTACAGTAATTCAAGTAGCTAACTTAAGGCAAATAAAGGGGAGACCAAGAAATATAGAAAAAAATTAATCCTAAAAAGAAAGATGAATTTTGGCAAGATCATGAAAGATAAAACATAACAAAGAACCAAATATTAAAGACAGTGGTCTATCCAATGGTAAAATATGACTGTGAAAGCTGGTTTCTGAGAAAAGGTGAGGAAAGAAAGGCAGTTTTTAGTTTTGAATCTAGAGACTTTTATTAAAAATATACTAGAACCAAGCAATTAATCCTCAAAGAAATCAAGACTGATTATTCTCTTAAGACACTGATTAACAATCTGAAATCCACAGACTTTGGTCATGTGATGCACGTAAATGATGGGCTAGAACAGGGATGTTGGCTCAGGAATTCTGGGAGCTGAAATCCACAAGCCATAAAAAGGCCATCACCCGTAGACTAGAACAAACTCTCAATTTGGCAAAATTGAAGGAAGTAAGGAAAGGGAAATAACAGATACAGCAGAAGAAATTCATGGGATGTCATTTGAAGGACTATAAGATATTGGTGGGAAAAAGGTCATTGCCTCTTGTTTGGTTAGTATTTGTCCAGGCAATCACAAAAGATTCCAAATGAATCAATAGCTAACTACCTGAATAAAAACATGAATGTTGTGGAATAAGCTGAATTTGAAAAAAAGTCTGGGAGAATATGCATCTTTTGCTAGGGTCTTCATAATAATAAGTTGAAAGAGTGCCTAAAAATAAGACTGTGAGTGTAGTACTATTTGAAAGCCAAGTTTTTGTTAGCTACATTTCCACTAAATATTTCTGGATGCATTTTGTTTATATTAGAACAGGTTAACATTCTTGAATTTGGAAACATATTACATACTGTATGATGGCAGGGTCAGGAAGAAGAGAATTGTGTAATAGTTTCAGTTTCAGTTTACTTTATTGATTAGCCCTTGGACCATATCAAAGTGCAGAGTTCCCAAAACAAATTATTACTAAAATCTGATAAAAACAATTTAAAATGGAATTGGAATAATTTGTGTAATACTAAACCTTCTCCAGGTAATGTTGATAAAATGTTGGTAAAACTTCAAAAGGTGTTGTCAGGTTCTGGAATGGCGCTTTGAAATAAGACTCTAGGCAACTGGGTTCCTAGTTGTAGAGATCTTTATCAGGCCCTCTGGCACATTCCAACAATCACCAACTTTCCAAGTGAGATATTGTCAGCGCTTTCGTGCAGTGCTCCCCACCACCATTTTAAAGGCTCCTGCACTCCACCCATGACTCCATCCCTTGGCCCCGCCCCCATCTCGCGTTTCTTCTACAGTTAACCCACGTCTGACCAAGCAAGCCAACCTATACCAAACCTAGCCTGCTTTAACTCCGCTTTTCCTCTCAGCTCATCAGACCAGCCAAGGCTTGGCTTGGCTCTGCTCAGGCAAGGCCCCAAACTTCAGCTGCTTCTGAGGCCTACCTCTCAGCTATGCAGTGGTGACGCAGGCTTTGGTGGTGATCACAACAGCAGCAACAGGCTTCTGATGCCTAGGCTGGGTGACTGGACATACTTCTGAGTGTCGCAAGGTCAGCTCCCTGGTCCTGCCTGAATGACAGCACCAAGCCATGAGGCGCGGCACAGTGGAACTGACAGGCCTCTGTTGGGGACACTCAGGTATAGGTACAAACTCAGTCCTGGTGGCTATTTGGAAGGGAATGCGTCTGGTGCTACTATGGATGGTGTTGTTATACGCCACCTCCACAAAGGTTAGTAAGTCCGCCCAGTCCGTTTGCTGGTGTTTAACGTAGCACCGGATGTATTGCTCCACTATAGCATTGGTTCTTTCAGCTGCTCCGTTGGTAGCCGGGTGGAATGCCAAGCTAAGCCCTGAGATGACCCTATCATGACCAGGAATTTACACCAGAAATTGGCGGTAAACTGAACCCTTCGGTCAGACACAATCCTTTGTGGTACCCTTGTGTAATCGATAAACATGCATAATGAAAAGCTTAGCTAATTTCCTGGCTGACGGTAACCCTGAACAAGCCATGAAATGGGCCTGTTTTGAGAAAAGGCTGATGACCGTCCAGATTACTGTGTTTCCCTGACTGGTTGGTAAGTCCACAAAGAAGTCAATGGCTATCTCCTTCCACAGCCTAAGAGCCTGCTTTAACTCTGCTTTTCCTCTTGGCTCATCAGACCAACTGAGGCTTGGCTTGGCTTGGCTTGGCTTGGCTTGGCTCTGCTCAGGCAAGGCGCCAAACTTCAGCTGCTTCCGGGGCCTGCCTCTCAGCTATGCGGCAGTGGTGCAGGCTTTGGTGGTGATCACAGTGGTGGCAGCAGGCTTTTGACACCTAGGCTGGGTGACCGGACTACTTCCGAGTGTTGCCAAGTCAGCTCCTGGTCCTGCCTGAATGACAGCCCCAAGCCGTGAGACGCAGCGCAGTGGGGCTGACAGCTGTGTGTAAAAATTATTCTGCAGTTCCCTTCTCTTGCCAGAGCTTATACTTCTAAAGCTAATGTTTGCAATATGTTGGAAATTAAACTGGGAAACCCAAGATTCTATAATACAATGCAACCAAGGTTCGTGAGAAAGGCTCCCAGTTTACCATAATATATACTGGGCTCAGCTAACAAGCTGGCCAGCATTCCTTAAAGATTTATGGAAGGCTATCAAGGCCACAGCCATCCAAACTGGTTCTGTAGGGCAAGTGCAAACAAGAAAATATCCTATCTCCTGAATTCTATTAGAATACAATAGAACAGAACGGAATAGAACGGAACAGAATGGAACGGAATGGAACAGAACAGAATAGAATAACCGAGTTGGACATGACCTTGGAAGTCTTCTAGTCCAACCCCCTGCTTAGGCAGGAAACCCTATATCATTTCAGACAAATGGTTATCTAATCTCTTCTTAAAAACATCCAGTGTTGGAGCATTCACAATTCCTAGAGTCAAATTGTTCCACTGATTAATGGTTCTAATTGTCAGAAAATCTCTCCTTAGTTCTAGTTTGCTTTTCTCCTTGATTAGGTTCCATCCATTGCTTCTTGTCCTGCTTTCAGGTGCTTTGCAGAATAGCTTGACTCTCTCTTTTTTTATTCGTATTCTTTTCATATATTTATAATTATCTTTACACTTGTATCTGTCATAAAATACATGCTTGGGGAAATAAATAAATAAAATAAAATAAAAATAAAATGTCACCCCTAGTCCTTCTTTTCATCAGACTAGACATACCCAATTCCGGCAACCATTCTTTATAAGCTTTAGCTTCCAGTCCCCTAATCATCTTTGTTATTCTTCTCTGCACTCTTCATTGCAATAGTCCAACTACAAAGTGACTAAGGTAAGTATAAATAAGTCTCTTAATGTTGTGGTCTGCCGGTGGCCTGCAGAGCTGACAGCAGAGTCGGACAGTGAGGAGGTTGGGGAGGAACATGGGCCAATTCTGGAGTCTGGGTAAAGCTCAGATGAGGGCTCTGTGTTGGAGGCAGAGAGGGGGCCAGGGCCATCTGGGAATTATGTGCTGCCTCCGGAGCCTCCAGAGTCGGACATCAGCGAGGCAGAGGAACAGGGGAACCCATTCCCAGCGTGTGCATGCACAGAGCTGCCAGAAGGCAAGAACAGTTAAGACAAAAGGGACGACTCAGGAGTAGGCCTTGGAGATGATTGGCCCCTCCCATAAGACATAAAGGAGGAGCAAAGGCACATGTGCCTTTGCAGGAAGCAACTTTGTTCTGGTTGGTTTAAATTCTGAAGCTCAGTTTTGACTCTGTGCTCCGTGTGGCCTTTGCAAAGCCAATTGCCAATTAGATCTTTGGCAGCATGTCAAGGGAGATAAAGGTGGGTGCTTATCAGCCTTATCCCAAAGGACTGTGGCAGACTTCTGTCAGATTCTTTACAAACTATTTGTGACTCATTACGGGCTGTGAATGAACATAATTCACAGCCGTTAAACTAAAAAGAGGGTTTTGGGGGCTAATTGTGTGCTTTTTACTGTCTCAGGAAGCCTAGGTCAGAACACTTAATCCAGGAAAAGTTGCAATTGAACAACAGTCCTGAGTCCAAATTATTTATCATCTCTGTCTTGGAGGTTGCTATCTCATTCATTCAGGCTAGAGAAGGAAATATCCAAATTTGGGAAGTCCCTAAAACTCATAACCACTAGGTTTTGTTAGGGTTAAGCCTGTTCTTCCCTATCCAGATCTCCACAGTCTCCAGGCCTTGGAAAAAAACCTTGACAGCCTCATTTGAAAGATCATGGACCAAGTTATATAACTGAGTAGCATCAGAGTACTGATAATATCTCACCTTATATTGATGGATGCCCTCATCCAGTGGTTTCATACATACATATACGTATACGTATACGTATACGTATACGTATACACATACACATACACATAGACATACACATACACATACATACATATTACAAACTATTCTAAAAATAAAAGTTCCAGGTATATTAGTAAAAAAAGAAGCAGACACATTGCGAACTCCAGAACTTAAGATTTTAAAATTTTAAAAGAATTAAAATTTTATTTTACTAAGCTTTTGTCAGCTATCTGCTGACATCGTCAGAGTATTAAACTACCATTACAGAGATCTCTGCCTTTATATGCCATTAATCAGTTTAGCCCTTGCATGTGTAATAGGCCCTTCCAGCCGTCCCCCACTTGTAATCAGCTGTGTTGTTTTTGCTGTCATCATGCTGGATGATGGAGGCTTGATTCCTACTGTTTCCTCCCTCCAAGCTTGCTTATCAGTGGGGGGTGATGTTAGCCTGTCAGCTATTGCAATTTGCTGCCTTGTCTGTGACTTCGTGGTCAGCCAGATTTGTTTCTCATTAATACTATCTGTTGCAGTTTGAGACAGCCCTGCCAGTTTGCTCTATTTGGTCAGAACTAACTGTGCCTTCACAGGCTGAGTCTGCATGGCCAGAGGTGGGAGGTGGGTGCCTTTGGTCTCTGCTCACTGATGGAAAGCCATCTCTGCTCCTCCTGCAGGGTCTTTCCTGGTGTCTCAAAGCCTGGTAGGCCGGTGGCAGTTCAATATGCCTGTTGATAGAATTGTTATTGGAGAACCAGGCTTCTTTTAATAGGCGTCCTGCTTTAGTCATATCATGGGCAATAACCTCAGCCTCTTGAAAATCAAATGTGTGGTTGTGCTCCTTCATATGCGTCCAGATCTGGGAGTGCTGTTCCTTGCATCGGACAGCTAGTTCATGTTCGTGTACTCTGGTCTGTAACTGCTTGGCTGTTTCCCCTACATAATTGCTTGCACAATTACTACAGTTGATGCGGTAAACTATTGAAGATGTCTCTTCCTTGGATAATGCTTCCTTTGGGTGCATCACTCTCATTCTCAATGTTTGGTCCGGCTTATGCACCACTTTGACTTCATGTGCCGAGAGGATGCATGCAGCAGTGTCGAATACCCCTGTACATATGAGAGTACCCTCCACGCAGCAGTTCCACTGGCACCTTCAGTAGGCTGCCAAACCCTAGGTGTAGCACACCTTCAGATAAATGGACTTTATCCAAAGGTGTGCTACACCTGGGGTTCTAAGCTACATGACGCCATCGAGAGGCAGCAGCAAGTTTACCCTGAGGGCTGGGGATTTTAATCAAGCCTGTCTACAGTCTGTTCTCCCTAAGTTTGTGCAGAGGTAAGAACACTCTAGACCATATGTATTCATACTTAAGACAGGCATATAGAGCAATCCCCTTCTCCCATCTGGATACATCTGACCACCTCTCTCTGCTATTGTGCCCAAAGTATATCCCCCTTAGGAAAAGGATAAGGTCAGTGAGGAAAACTGTTAGAATCTGGCCGGAGGGAGCACTATGCCAGTTGCAGGACTGCTTTGAAACTACTGAGTAGAGTATATTTGAACATTTGGAGCTGCAAGAAATCATTGACACTGACATTAAAACATGCACAGACAATGTAACAGTGAATAAGTGCATTAGAGTTTACAATAATTGTAAACCCTGGATGTCAGCAGAGGTACAATCACTTCTGAGAGCCCAAAACTCCACCTTCAAGGCAGGAAAGAAAGACAAATACAATGACGCCAGGGCAACCTTGAGATTAGGCATTAAGGCAGCTAAACAGAAATACAAAGAAAAAGTAGAGAAGCATCTGGCAGATAATAACCCAAGACAGGTGTGGCAGGGCTACAACATCTAACCAATTATAAGGGAAATATGATGAAAATAGCCAACGCTGATGCCCTGCTAGTGGAGGAGCTGAATAGCTTCTTCGCCTGCTTTGGGGTTAAAAGACCTGTCTCTGTGGCTTTATCTCAAAGGCCTTCTAATCTCCAGTCACTCACCCTGCATGAACATCAAGTGAGAGCTGTGCTGAAGGCTGTAAATCCCAACAAAGCTGCAGGTCCAGACGGGATTCTGGGGAAAGTGGTAAAAACCTGTGCTGACCAATTAACAGGGATCCTGACAAGGATTTTTAACATCTCCCCATAATTGACTACAGTCCAGGGGAAATGCTCCCAGTTCGGACCGGATTGTCTGATCCGGTAGTGATGGCGGCGGGTGGTTTGGAGAACCGATAGCAAAAATCCCTGCGCGCTCCCCCCCCCATGCTCAGCTGATCCGTGTGATCATCACAGGCTGTTTTTTTTACTTTTAAAAGCATTTTTTCTACAACTTCTTCAGCCAAAAAAATGCTTTTAAAAGTTTTTTTTTAAAAAGCCTCTGATGAATGTGCGGCTCAGCTGGGATCGTCAGAGGCTTTTCAAAGCATTTTTTTCTGCAACCCTTTTGGCCGAAGAGGTTGTAGGAAAAAAAAAGCCTTTAAAAGCCTCTGGCGATCCCAGCTGACTTGCCTGATCATCAGAGGCGTCTAAAAGCATTTTTTTCTGCAACCTCTTAAGGTTGTAGAAAAAATGCTTTTAAAAGTAAAAAAGATTTTATTTATTTATTTATTTATTTATTTATTTATTTATTTATTTATTTATTTATTTATTTATTTATTTATTTATTTATTTATTTACAAGATACATTGCCAAATCTCACTGTTTCAGCAGAGTAAGGAAGATACTTATGGATGATTTACACCAGTGATGAAATCCTGCCGGTTCTGTCCGGCTCGCGTGAGCTGGTAGCACTGGTGGAGCATGATTTGGTGAACCGTTAGCAGCAGCAGCATATGGTTCGGCGAACCGGTAGCAGTGGCAGCGCAAGGCTCCACCCATCTACCCGGATGTCATTACTTCCTGGTTTTTAACCCTCTGTGCATGCGCAAAGCCTTCTGCACGTGCGCAGAGGGTCAAAAATCGGATGTGACAATGGTGTACAAACTTTCAAACCAGTAGGGAAGGTAAGTAGATTTCACCCCTGATTCAGACCCTGGCCACTGTCTCTTTTCACTTTTACCATCAGGCAGAAGATATAGAAGTATAGCCAACTGGACAAACAGTTTAAAAACAGCTTCTGCCCATGGGCTGTCAGATTTCTAAACACAATCACAATCACTCTACATACATATGGAAACGTATGACTAGTTTTTCCCCCCCAATTACTTGTATAGGGATTATTCTCTATACTATTCATGTTGTCTTGTATTTTCTGTTATGGATTGCACAAGTGGAGGCTAGACCAATTTTGTTGTATACATGATGTACATGACAATAAAGGTTGTTGTTGTTGTTGTTGTTGTTGTTGTTGTTGTTGTTATTATTATTATTATTATTATTATTATTATTATTATTATTATTATTATTATTATTATTATTGAAAGTAAAAAAATCCAAATATTACTTTGCTGGCTCTTGGTAAACAAAATCCACTGATCACTAGTATTCAAATGATACAGGTAGTCTAAATTAAAAGCTCAGTTTAAGAATGGAAATTAAATGGACTAAGATTTCAAGTTATCTTTATTTTAGATAGACAATACTGTAGTCAGAAAAAAATAAATTCTGGCAAAATGTATTACACACACACATACACATCCAATTGTTTAAAAAGTTTTCAAATTATAGTAGAATTTATTATTAAGTATAAAAGGTACTTTCAGGAAAGCAGATGGGATCTCTTGAGTTAATTGCATGAATAGTAACATACTGTTCCAGCTAACCTGAACAAACAGAAATACCACATTATGTTCTATTAAAGAAAATTCCATTAATTACAGTATACATCACACCTGCAAGAGATCACAACCTGTGCTCATTATTAATGGAGGGTATTGGTTCCATTGTTTTTAGTTGATCAGCTGAAGGAGTTTCTCTCTACCACCTGAGTGATTCAGTGCAGTGGTGGGTTCCTCCCGGTTCGGTCCGGCCGAGCCGGTAGCGGTGACGATATGACGTCACCGAACCGGTTCTCCCCCCCCCCACGTTATTCTTACCTTTTATTTGGTCCCACCCCCAATCTATTTTTTTTAAAAAAAATTGATTTATATGCCGCCCTTCTCCGGAGACTCAGGGCAGCTTACAATGCGTTAAGCAATAGCCTTCATACTTTTGTATATTTATACAAAGTCAGCTTATTGCCCCCACAAACTGGGTCCTCATTTAACCTACCTTAGAAAGGATGGAAGGCTGAGTCAACCTTGAGCCTGGTAAGATTCGAACCTGCAGAAATTGCAGGCAGCTGTGTTAATAACAGGGTGCATTAAACCACTGTACTACCAAGGCTCTATTGCTGCCTCCTGAGTCCCAGCTGATGACTAGAGGGAAAAAAACTGTTTAAACTCTTGCCGCGGGGCTTCAAAGGGCCGTCCTACAGCTGATCAGTGTTAAAAGTAAACAAATGAGTCGGGTCGTAAGTGCGAGGACTGGTCGTAAGTGTGAGGACCTTCCAGAAATGACTCTGACCAGCTAGCCACGCCCACCTAGTCACAAACCTCCAAGCCACACCCACAAAATAAGCCACGCCCACAGAACCGGTAGTAAAAAAATTTAGAACCCACCCCTGATTCAGTGCAACTTACATAAACGTAGATGATTAGAATAATCATGGATAATACATGAGCTATTCTTATTTTTCTCCAATGAAAATAATACTCTGAAAATTCTTGTTCTTAAGCATTGTTATTTTACTCCCTGCAGTTCCAGCTATATGGCAGCAAACCTCCCATTGCACCTTCCTAATTTCTGTTTTTGCACCTATCAGAAGAAAATTGACACATTTTTACATTAGTGTAAATATTTTTACATGATTGCTTGAAGATCCCATTCTCATAGAAAGCATAGATCCAGCTCTATGCTTTCTTAAAGATAGTGCTCATTTTTCCACTTGATCACATGCTAGAAATTGTTAGTATTTATGCTTACCATTGCCATTGAAGATTTATTTTAAAGTACTATGGTATTTAGCACTTAGCACTTAGACTTATATACCACTTCACAGTGCTTTACAGCCCTCTCTAAGCGGTTTACAGAGTCAGGACATTGCCCCCAACAATCTGGATCCTCATTTTACAGACCTCTGAAAGATGGAAGGCTGAGTCAACCTGGTGAGATTTGATCTGCCAAACTGCTGGCAGCTGGTGATCAGCAGAAGTAGCCTGCAGTACTAAACTCTAACTAATGCGTCACCGTGGCTCTTTAATATTTAATAGTTATTTTACTGGAACAGTAGTTAAGAAGTTAAGAAGAGACCTCTATTCTAAAAAGTTTCAATTCAAGTCAGAGAGAAGTTAGAGAATAGTTTTTTTTTCTTTTATCTGGTGCTTGTAACTCTAAATCAACTCTAACATTAGGTAAAGTGAGGTAGTTATCTTGAGCATCTATTTCTTGGAAGCAATAATAACAGTATTGCAATTGTTCTCCATAAGCAATCCAGCTTCTGTTGGTTGCAGAGTTTAGGTTTAGAGATGTGCTAGATGGCATTTTTTGGGCTCCCTAAGAAGGTATGTTGTATTGCAGTGCAATAGAAAGAAATGCTCCATTGCCAACAATAAAGAAGGAATGGCTCTATTGCCAGAAATGAAGTTTATCGTCATGTGGCCAGGGCTCCATTTTGTCTTTTGCCTCATACAACAACTCATTACAAGCTTGCTAACATCTTGTTTCCTTTCTTTACATAACCTTATTTTCCTCATATTTCAGAGACTAAAATGGATTGATGGAGATGTGAGTAAAGAACACGTTACTCTATTCAAAACTATCTTGGATTTGAGATCAGCAGATGATAGAAAAACTCAAGTGCAACCCAAAGCTGTAATTGGGACTTCATGGTTTTCCACATTTTTTTTGTTTTGTTTTTGTGTCTTTAAATCATTGTTGACTCCTGATAACTACCTGGATCAGTCCCTGCAGTTTTTTTGGCAACATCTGGAAGTGGTTTGTCATTGCCTCATTCCTAAAACTGAAAAAGAATGACTGGCCCAAGGACACCCATCTGGCTTTGTGTCCAAAGCAGGACTAGAATTCACAGTATCCCGTTCTCTAGCCCAGTGCCTTAACCACTACACCAAACTGGCTCTCTTTCAGAAATTAGTTTTGAACAATTCATTCTATTAAAAAACAACTTTATCATGAAACTATCTGAATCTACAGATATGAGCAAGAACTTTTAGATCAGTCTTCCCCAATATGATGGTCTTTTGTTTGGCATTAATATAGTGGTCCATCTAACATACTTAGGAGATACCAGATTCAGAATGGATGAAGAGCATCATTACTGTCTGTAAAGGAAAAAAAAATCCAACTGAGCTAAACTGAAAATTTACTAATCAGCCTTGTCAAAAATATTGTCAACTTAAAGAAAAATTTCTAATATCTTTGATAGCTAGGCCTGATGCATTCTGGGAAATTTGTTGTGGGTATGATGTGCCTGAAGGCTTTCTTTCACAAACTTGACCTGCATTTAAAATGAAGGGTAAGAAAAATCTAAAGGGAATAAAATCAAACTATGAAGTCTAATAGCTGTGACTAATATTTCACATTTCCTTAGAGTGGTGAAAAATTGGTGCTATTGTCTTTTTTAAAAAAACAAACACTACTCCTTTATTACTTTCTACTTATTTTATGCACATGAAGTACTGTACAAAGAATCATGTATAGAACTGCTACTAATACATTCCAGTTGAGCTGTGTTTCATTTTTATACCTAATGTAATGAAGCGGGCTCTGATAGATGATCACTGGATAACTTTCTATTCACTCTATTCTAAAAAGCAATGCATCCGGTTGGAAAAAGTACAAACTCAGCCAAAATCCTTTTGGTTCCTCTAGGAGGCCTCTAAATTGTCAGAAGAAAGGAACATTCTAATGACATACAGCTTAAAGGTTGGTTAGGTCAAGGGGATCCACATGAGTTAAAAGTTGTCCATCGTCAAAAGATGATTTGAATCTATGCTTCAGTAATCTACAAAAAGAATTATAACTGTTTGCAAAGAAACTTTGTAATTAGGAAATGTCAATTAAAAATGATAAATGTATATGACCATATGAATTGCTGAGTTAACAGAATCCTTTGTCTAGAAGGGTATAAAACCATTGTACCTAATTTCTGTCTTTGTTCAACGCTTCATGTACAGAGCCTTGAACCTATTGCGCAATATATAAAATCTGTCTCTGATTAATCTAAAAGTTGTGTTTGTCTTATTAAATCCACAACATTTATGGCACCCTGCAGATGGGACTACAAGGCAGAGAACTTTTGTTCTACCAGACAGCCTGCCTCAGTGGGAATCGACGCCTCCCCAAGGAAAATCCACTGGCCGGCCATTAGGACTCCTTTGAAGTCCATGGAGATTCAGTGAGGAGGTGCCGTAAACCCGCTGACGAAGACAGGCCAGTCAAGAATCCTTGAAGGTTAATCAGACAACAGAGACTCAGCATAAATACATAAGAAAGAAAGAAAGAGGAAAAGAAAACAGGTAGTATAAATCAGAGAGTTAAAGTCTCTCTGTTTAGAGGTGCCTACTCTTAAAGGGGTGGAAGAGTGGGGTTTGATCAACCTCCTGGGGGACCAGGTGGCATCCTGAAGTCTCTGGAATTAAGTATTTAAGTATTGGAATTAAGGAACTAAGTATTGTGTGTAATCTTATGTGTGGTAAGAGAAGAACTAATTGCAGTGTTATAAATTTTCTGATAAACTGACATTCTTAAACAGCCAGAGAACTGTTGTTTACTGTTCTTCCCTCCCGGGGTTTAGCAGGCAGTTAAAAAGGTGAAGCCTGTCTAAATGGGAAAACAGATATGACTTGATCAATTTGGTGTGATTTCTGTTAAATATATATGTATATATATAATGATAGTGTGTAAATTTGAATGGAATTTAATTGATTGTGATATGTGTGGCTGCCAGCAAAGTGAGATGATTTGTGCTTGAGGCTGTGGGAGATATTTGAGATGTGTGTTGAGAATGTGAGAAATTAGAAAGAAATGCAGAGGGTTGTGTTGTTGAAAGGAGAGGCAAAAGGAAGATGAGAATTCTATGTACTTTAAATATTTTTCCCTGTATTTCCCCCCCTTCCTTTGGAAGAAAGAAGCAGGAAAAGGGTGGGCTGCGGACAGCATGTCTCTCTTCTGAGCAGAGAAAGGAGGGGGAAGTGGGTGATCGGCTAATGCTGTTTGCTGCTGGTCTCTTTAATTTGCATATGAAAGCTTTTCTGCTCTGAATACAATTTTGATTTTATTTTTTCTGGAAATTTTTGGAGGTTTAAAAATGCTTCATTAACCCTGTACTCAGAATCCTGTTGTTTCGCCAGGCTGGGTTAGCAACATAATTTTAAATCGGATGTTTTAAATTTCTGGGGTTTTAAATTGAGCCGAATCCATTTAATATTTTTAATTATTTTAAATTGGTGTTGTCTTGTTTTTTTAAACAAAATAGGCTGTACACCGCCTTGAGTCCTTTGGGAGAAGGGTGGTTCGTTTGTATGTTTGTTTGTTGTTTATTTGTTTGTTTGCTAGTAGCACAAGTTACTGCCCTTTTTGGGAATTGTCACAGAGATGAGTTGGAAATTGCGATGTGTGGTGGGAGAGATTCAGTGGCATTTTTGTCTAAAATGTTGGATTCTGCCTCGAGAGTGTGCTTGTTTTTGTTCACTTCAGTTTGTGGGGAGATTATATAATTGGAGCTGAGGAGCTAATTTGTTTATAGAAAGGATATACGGTAGTTGACGGGTGAGAGGAAGTTTTAAGGGAAGTCAGAAAGTTGCCTTTAAGTTTGTCTACACAGACTTGTGCTGGCTTGGAAATCAGGATGGCAGTGGTAGGAGGAATTGAATGTTATAATAAGAAGGAGTTAGAGAAAGTAGAATTGATGGAAAGAAGAAGGTATGTGATTTGTTTTTGGAAGGTTATGGATGTTGTATAACCTTTGGACGGGGAAGGAAGAAAGGAATGTGAGAGTGGAACCAAGTGATAATGGGAAGAAGTGGTGATATGGGCAGGGAAGACAGCGTTAAAGATTGCCCGATCCAAAGAAAAGAGAAGTGGTGTTTTTCGTTGACAGAGATCAGATTAAGTGAACAAAGCATTTGAATACACTTAATCAGTGAAGGGAGTGTTGGAAGATTTGAGAAGCTCAATATTAAAAGCACAAGAAAATTCCCTTAAAGAAAATAGGCAGAAACTCAGGCAGAGTTCAGCCCCCACCTTTACCAATGGGCCATTAAGAAACTGAGATGCTGCCTTATTTTCCAAAACAATGGAAGAATAAAAGATGTGTTTGTTTCTTGCTTGCCTTACTAGGAACAATAAAACTGATTCCAGGAGTTTTGAATTCAGGAAGGGAAAGCTCTGCCTTTCAGTAATCTTTAAAGGGAAAGACTCCCCCCCCCAGGAGAAAAAAAAATCACTCCTGATAGAAAGGAGGGGTGGCATCTCCGCCTCCATCTATAAACAAGCAAGAATTAAGACAATTCTATGCAAAATTAATTGAATCTGGACCTTGGAGTTTGAAATGGGAGGGACATGAAAGAGGAAGCCTTGAAAATTTGAAACAGGCTTTAACCGGGGCTCCTGTATTGGGTTTGCCAAATTTGGAAAAGCCATTTGGTCTCTTTGTAGAGACACACACACACACACACACACACACACACACACACACACAAATTGAATTGCACGAGGGGTGTTGGCTCAGAAAGTAGGAAATTGACCTTTGAGGGAGCCCTCATTGTAAGCACCCCACATCAAGTCAGAACTATCCTTCAGTAGTGGTTATCTGATTCAAGATTCTAAACAAAAATGAAACAATTTTAATGCAGCAGACAGATTTGATTTTACCTACAGTTCACAATTTGAATCAAGCACAGTTCTTAACCAACACCAGATCAATGGATCACCTTGGATGAGAACATTATGGTGTGGAAATAATTGGTCTCCATACAAAAATAAGACCAGATTTGGAGGGACACCCCCTGGAGACAAATTGCCTCGAAATTGGTCTGCTCAAACCTTTGAATTGTATTCATTAAATTAAGCTCTATGGACAGGGAGCCTGGATAGCTCAGTAGACAAATGCATTGTAATTTAACACCAGCTGTCTGCAATTACTGTAAATTCGAATCTCACCAGGCTCAAGGTTGACTCAGCCTTCCATCCTTTCTAAGGTAGGTGAATTGAGGACCCAGTTTGTGCGGGGCAATAAGCTGACTTTATGATGGCTATTGCTTAATGCATTGTAACCCTTAGTTTCTGGACATCATTTGGCAAAATATGGGTGGAGTCATTGGGGACTTCAAGCTATTGTAGATGAACTTTTAAACTAAGCTTTGGTTGTATTGGGATATATCCTTTAGTAACATCAATTATAAACAAATGTTTGGTTTGTACAAAGGTGAATGAACATGCTGTCAGAAAACAACAGATGGGTACCAAAAGTGGGGAGTGTAAAATATTTATTAGTCATAGTGAACCACCTCACAGGGTGGGCTGCAGCTTTTAACTGCAGTAATGCTACAGCAACAGTGGTGTCAAGAGTTTTACCCAACCTAGACAGATTATCATCATATGAACTGGATGTCAGCACTCCAACTTATGCTCTCTTCCAGTGCTGTCATGAAGACCAGAAGTGCTGAATTATTGCTGAGATGAACTTTTACCTAGTTTTCTGCATGCAAGAGATAGGGTTTTCTGGGGGATGAGGGTGGGGGTCACATTCCTGTGAGAAGTACGTGCCAGGACGGAGAGATGGATTGGCTAATGGCCAATGAGAAATCAGGTTGGAGAGCGGAAGAGGAGGGGGTTGGAAGGAGGGGCCAGTTGAGCTGCAATTAGCCTCAGAAATGTCGGCTATTTCTGTTCTTAATAAAGAATGATTCATTAGAGACTGCGCTTGAAAATGAAACTTATTTTAAGACAGAACCAAAACCTGACAGACAGCTCAACTCTCCTCCAAATCCAGGCTGGCTGAGTTTAAATCATCCCGTTCCCTCCCACACAACTGGTCGGACGGACTATGGCTGAAGCCAAGCTATCGGAGGAAAGCCTGCTTCAAGAAACGGGAGGAGCAGAAGCGGTCGTGATTCCAGCCAACTTGGAAAATACAAAGGTTCAACTTTCTCCACCTTCCCCCCCCGCAGAACTTCAAGCAAAGAAACGTGAAGCAGATAAGTACCCGGGGACTGTGCCAAAAGCCTTAAAGGCGGAATCCCCTTTTGCAAAGTTAAAAGATAAAGAAAAACCCCTAAGTGAATTGGGAAGGGCGAGCTGGGGATGGGAATGGCAGCGAAGCCCAGACAAGGCAGCACCTCCCCACCCCAGGATGAGAGACGAGGCAGAGGACTATCAACACCAGGGCTGGCCCTCCAGAGCTCAGCACAGAGAGGAGAGGGCAGAGAGGGAGGAGCCACCCCAGTTCAGAGGGAAGTTCGATGGTGACCCAGACAACCTCGCCCAATTCCTCGATTCAGCTGAGATATACATAGAGCGGTTCGGACACCTCTACCCTTTCCCCAGAGCCCTAGTGAATGCTATCAGGGAAGGGCTGGAGGGAGAAGCAAAGAGGTGGTCAGCATCACTCTACAAATACAGGGCCCCCCAGCTACAAAATGCGGATGGGTTCTTGCAACTATTGAGAGCCCGTTATGAGGAGGAGGAGGAGGACCCCTATGTGGAAGACGAACTCAGAAACCTAATGCAGAGGGGGAAGCCTATCAGAGAGCATATCCGTGAATTCAGGAGAGTCATTGGGACACTGCCTCCCCTACCAGAGCAATTGCTGGTGTATTTTTTTAGAACAAGCCTAGATAAAAGAATTTCCCAAGTGACTGCCTATCGTGACATCCCAAACCGACTCGCTGAATGGTTCCGGGTAGCGATAAAAGTCGACAGAGGGCTGCGGGCGACTGACACGTCAAAACCACCAGAGGGAAAGGAGAGAGGCCGACCAGACCAGGGGCCACTCAACAGACGAGAAACCCCAACATCACAGCCCTCCTACAGACCAACTGCCCCACGGAGCCCACTGAAATGCTACAGATGTGGGGGAAGCGGCCACATAGCAGCAAGATGTGGAACGCCTAGACCGGGACCAGCTCCACCGCCCAAAGCACGACCGGAACGAGGGCCCAACCGCGTCACCCACGTACCGCAGGAAACTCCCCAAATCCCTGAGTTTTTCACTCATCTGACCGAAACCAGAGGAATCCCAGATGAGGGAGATCAGTTCCCCGAACCCTATGACACGGAAGACGAAGGCGAGGATGACCCGATGGTGAGTGGACCCGTCCATCCTTTTCTTTTCCCCATATGCCTAACAGCCCCCAAAACAGGGGCCCAAGAGACTTTCCAAGCCCTAATAGACTCGGGTAGCACACGGTGCCTAATCAACCTACCCACAGTTCTAAAATTGGGAATCCGAGCTAAACAGCTCAAACAACCAATTCGCTTCGAGCAAGTTGATGGGTCCCTAGTGGGAGGAACATATGCCACACATTTGACTGAACCCGTGAGACTAGAACTCGCAGATCACTGGGAGATGATCCGCTTCATAATAGCCCCCAAGATGACAGAACCAGTCATATTGGGACTCTCATGGCTCGACAAATGGGGCCCAATCATTTGGTGGCAAGAGGGAACCCGCAGGCTGAGAATAGCAAAGGGGCCCCAACCCCTGCCGCCCCGACCAGAAGAATTTCCTCCCATGCTGAAACCCCAAAGCAGCCCTCCACTACAGAAGAAAACACCACCAACACAAGGCTCCCTCCCAGAAGGTGCAGCAAAACAATTGGCAGCCGCACCCACCACCGCTTGTAACGCAAACCAGATCCCAAGGGAGTACCAAGACCTTGCAGGGGTATTCAGCGAGGCCGAGTGTGACATCCTGCCCCCCCACCGCGAGACCGATTGTGCCATCGAGATTATCCCAGGAGCGAAACTACCCAAACCTAAAATGTATGCTATGACGCCCCGAGAAATGCAGGAAATGCGGGACTACATAGACAAAAACTTACAAAGGGGATTTATTGAGCCAGTGAAACCAACGGTAGCGGCGCCGGTCATGTTTAAAGAGAAAAAGGACGGCTCCATGAGACTGGTGGTCGATTTTCGAAGTATCAATGCTGTTTGCGTACACAACTTGTACCCTCTCCCCCTCATGAAAGACATGTTAGCCCACCTAGCTAAAGGAAAGGTTTTCACCAAACTAGACCTTCGAGAAGCTTATTACCGAGTACGCATAAGGGCAGGAGATGAATGGAAAACAGCATTCAACTGCCCCCTGGGCAGTTTCCAGTTTAAAGTAATGCCTTTTGGATTGCAAGGAGCCCCGGCAGTGTTCATGCAGTTAATAAACGAAGTCTTACATGAACACCTTTACAAAGGGGTCCTCGTCTACCTGGACGATATTCTTATCTACACGGAGACCATAGACGAACATATACCCCTCGTCCGCCAAGTACTGGAAAAACTGCTACGGGCAAACCTATATGTCAAACTGCCAAAATGCGATTTCCACCAATCACGGCTAGACTACCTGGGCTACCGAGTATCAAATGAGGGGATAGAGATGGACCCAGCCAAGGTCCAATCAGTTCTACAATGGCAGCCCCCTCGCACCCGCAGACAATTGCAAAGTTTTCTAGGTTTTGCGAATTTCTACAGACAATTCATCCCCTCGTTTGCGAAGATTGCCAAACCTTTGACAGACCTCCTAAAGACAGGAAGCCCAGCAATGAAACCTCGCCCGGGATAACCCCTACAGTGGGACCTGACCTGCCAACAGGCATTTGAGACGCTAAAAGGACTGTTCGCGAAAGAACCTGTCTTAAAACACCCGGATCCAGAACAGCCTTTTGTCATCCAAGCAGACGCAAGTGATGTGGCAGTAGGAGCTGTGTTACTCCAAAAGAACAACCAAGGGGATCTACAACCCTGCGCCTACACCTCCCGCAAACTCACCGATACGGAAAGGCGATGGGCGGCGTGGGAGAAGGAAGTGTTTGCAGTAAGGTGGGCCTTGTTGACCTGGCGGCACCTTCTAGAGGGAGGCCAGAAACCATTTGAAGTCTGGACTGATCATAAAAACCTAGAGGCCCTAAAAACCCCACGAAAACTGTCACCCAGGCAAGTACGGTGGGCACAATACTTCAATCGTTTCAATTTCGAGCTTAAGCACATCCCAGGTGGGAGAAATTTCCTGGCTGATGCCCTCTCCCGGATGCCCCAATACAACAGTGAGCGGGAGCAGGTAGTGAATGCCATCATCCCCTCCACCCAAGCTGCGGCCCAAGTGATCACCAGACGGCAACCACGTGACCAGCAAGGCCAACTTGCAAGTGACTTAACTGCAAAATTAAAAAATGAAATGCTGACAGACCCCTGGTATCGAGACAATCAACATCTCTTGACAAAAAGAGATGAACTAGCATGGAGGGGGACAAAGCTCTATGTGCCACAGAGTTTACGCATCCTGATTCTCAAGAGGAGCCACGATGTTAAACCAGCAGGACACTTCGGGTTCCTAAAGACTCTGCACCTAGTACGGAGGCAGTTCTGGTGGCCACATATGAGAAAGGACGTAGACAGTTATGTAAAAAGCTGCACCATTTGTGCCACGATGAAGACAAGGCCAGGGTGCCCGCCTGGATTGTTGCAACCAGTAGCTGAGCCAACAAGACCATGGGAGGAGATTGCAATGGACTTTATAGTAGACCTACCGAGGAGTAGTGGAAATACAGTGATCTGGACTGTAATAGACTTATTCTCCAAACAGGCACACTTCATTCCTTGTAGTGGACTGCCTTCAGCCCGTCAGTTGTCCAAACTGTTCCTGAAACACATTTACCGCCTACATGGAGTCCCCAGGAGAATCATTTCCGACAGAGGGGTCCAGTTCACAGCAAAGTTCTGGAGGGAGTTTCTACGATCCATAGGTTCATCCCAAGGGCTCAGCTCAGCATTTCACCCGAGTACCAATGGGGGGGCAGAAAGACTGAACGCTATGATAGAACAGTATTTAAGATGCTACGTCGACTACCAGCAGTCCAATTGGGCAGACCTCCTATCTTTTGCGGAGGTTGCATATAATAATGCTGTCCACAGCAGCACGGGGCTAACCCCGTTCAAAATAGTGAGTGGCATGGATTTTGTTCCCATGCCAGAATACCCGAGGGAGCCCCCTTCCTCAGTCAGTTTGACCGACTGGATGGCAATGTTGAGACAAACTTGGGAAAATGTTAAGAGGGCGCTGGCAAAGGCGGCTCAATCTTATAAGGACCAAGCAGACAAGCACCGAACTCCCCAAAGACCATTTCAGCTGGGAGAGAAAGTTTACCTCTCCACCAAGTACTTGAGACTTAGACTCCCGAGCAGGAAATTGGGCCCAAAATTTATAGGACCATTTCCTATAATAAAAATAATCAACCCCGTTACGGTGCAATTGCAGTTGCCACGGCTTTTGGGGAAAATTCACCCTGTTTTTCACAGTAGCCTTCTAAAACCTGTAGTGGGGTCTACTTTAAGGCCAACACCACGTGAACCCCCTGGGCCCCTGGTTGTTGGGGGCCAAACGCATTATGAAGTGCAGCAGATTCTCGATTCAAGATGGCACAGGGGGCGCCTTCAGTACTTAATTAAATGGAAGGGTTACCCATTGTCAGAGGCTTCCTGGGTGAAGAGCGCAAACATCCAAGCTGATCGCCTTATAGCAAAATTCCATGCAGACCACCCGGGAAAGCCGGGAGGGGGGGGTGCACAGCCAGGGAGGGGCTGATGGGACTAATCTTCTTGTGTTTTCCCTATGGGATAGGTGATGTCGCAGAAGTGAAGGGAGAGGGGCCGGATGTCAGCACTCCAACTTATGCTCTCTTCCAGTGCTGTCATGAAGACCAGAAGTGCTGAATTATTGCTGAGATGAACTTTTACCTAGTTTTCTGCATGCAAGAGATAGGGTTTTCTGGGGGATGAGGGTGGGGGTCACATTCCTGTGAGAAGTACGTGCCAGGACGGAGAGATGGATTGGCTAATGGCCAATGAGAAATCGGGTTGGAGAGCGGAAGAGGAGGGGGTTGGAAGGAGGGGCCAGTTGAGCTGCAATTAGCCTCAGAAATGTCGGCTATTTCTGTTCTTAATAAAGAATGATTCATTAGAGACTGCGCTTGAAAATGAAACTTATTTTAAGACAGAACCGAAACCTGACACTGTTGTTTGGAGTAGTTTTCACTACAGGAAGCATATGCATTACTTCCTTGGAAACCAGAGACAAAGTATTGAAACAATATGTGTATAACTTGTCCAGATATTTTGAAGTTTTTAGGAAACAAGGACTATTAGCCCAAACACCACCTTTGAAGTTTCCAGTCCACAAATTCCACCACGATGATTGGATGTTAATCCAAACTGGATGGAAGTTAGACCCCAAGTGAACGGGCCCAATCTCATCAAGGAAATCCACTGAAGTTGATGATCCAAAGGATCCAGCCACCAGTGGGAATAGCGTTCTTCATCATCTGGACTATTTTTGTATTTTTTCTTTCTTAGGATTCAGTGGTTGCCTATGCTGTTTCCCAACTGAAAAGGACTACAACTGCTCAGATTCCTTTGCGCACTCGCCCAGATGTATTGGTTTTGTAATTGTGTTTTTAAGATCTTAGAAGGACGATCCTGGATCCACTGGATGAGACTGATACCAGGTGATCATCAGCCCTGCTGAATCACTCCGGAAGCTGATTCTCAACGAACGGCGGAAGATTTGTAAAGAGGACAACTGCCTTCACATTGCACATATACATTTTCTTAGCTTTAATATAACACTTCCTTACACATGCTAATGTTATTAGAAGTTTGGGAGTACGTTTTGTGGGTACTTGTTTTTCTAATGTTGCTAGTAATTTTGTTTTACATATATAAGGAACGGTTTTGTGGTAGACCTAGGATTTTTATTGCTACTCCTGTTTCCCAAACCACATGCACCACTAACCCTTTCCCTGACGTAGTGAGCTTCACACCATGGTTGATTATGATTTGTTTATGGCTTTGAACATTATTCGCACTAGGACTCTCAAGTGAACATAAAATGAACATTGATTCCCCAAGTAGAGACACTTTAGGTCAAGTTCGCTACCGCCAAAAATGCATTGTCTATGCACGAGGTTCTTACTTTAGACCTAAGTCAACTCCACCACCTAAGGTTGCACTATTGACATTCCCAGCTGAGGGTGGAATAGATAAGGAAAAAGGGCCTCTACAACAATTGCATAGAGGAGACTATATATCACGGATTTTGGAATAAAGTCAAGATCTTGTTAAACAGTATGACCCTACCCTAGGTCAGAAATGCTGCTTATGTTTATCTGCTAGCCCTGCATCTTATCATGCTGTTCCTGTCAAACCACAACTCTGGGTTAGAACAAAGGCTACCAGAAATAAACTTTAAGAAGGGAAAGTGGGGTGGATAGAATCTGTCCAAGACCATTTCAACCTTCAGAATTTCCGCTCTGGTTCAACTTAAAGTCCAAATCAGATTTGTGCATCCTTTTTCCATCTGGAAATACTACCTCTCGATATGTTTTTGAAGGACCAATTCTCAGAGATAAACAGAAGGACCCCTCACTGGAAGTCCCATTGCAACCACTGGCAGGAATGTTTGTGGCAGGGACTTAGGGGTCTGGACTAATGCAAGGAACTACTGAGTGCATGCCTTTTCCATAAATCTTCTTATGTGGAAAGGATGCATATTTGTGTTTACCAACAAACTGGACAGGAACATGTAACGAATCAGGTGTGGTCAGAGAAATTGCCAAGGAATTGCAGGATAGGGCTTCCAAGATAGGTCAGAGGTTATAAACAACTGACATGTGGTTTTCTTGGTTGCCTGGATCCGGGTGGATTAATATGGCTGTGGCAGGCCTAGCTTTTATTCCTTGTGCAATCCCTATGCTGAAACAGCTATCAATAAGAGCAGTAAAGGAGATTCAAGTTGAAAAGGAACTAGCTTTGATAGAACATTTTCTTAATCAACTTGGTCCCTATCCTGTGGAAGAACATAAAGATTCTGAGGCAGACCCATATGAGGAAATGGAACCTATAGAAAGAGGTAGAGAATCTCCCCAAGAATCAAGAGAGTAGAAAAACAATCAAGAACTACCTATCCTTTACTTTTATTAATTATCTTTTGTTAGACCCTATATATGGTAGAATTGTTTATTGGAACCTTGTATACTCAGAAGTTAAACTTATATGAGAATAGTGAAAGTTTCTGCATTGAAAAACTTTCAGAGGGGGGAATAATGTAATGAAGCGGGCTCTGATAGATGATCACTGGATAACTTTCTATTCACTCTATTCTAAAAAGCAATGCATCCGGTTGGAAAAAGTACAAACTCAGCCAAAATCCTTTTGGTTCCTCTAGGAGGCTTCTAAATTGTCAGAAGAAAGGAACATTCTAATGACATACAGCTTAAAGGTTGGTTAGGTCAAGGGGATCCACATGAGTTAAAAGTTGTCCATCGTCAAAAGATGATTTGAATCTATGCTTCAGTAATCTACAAAAAGAATTATAACTGTTTGCAAAGAAACTCTGTAATTAGGAAATGTCAATTAAAAATGATAAATGTATATGACCATATGAATTGCTGAGTTAACAGAATCCTTTGTCTAGAAGGGTATAAAACCATTGTACCTAATTTCTGTCTTTGTTCAACGCTTCATGTACAGAGCCTTGAACCTATTGCGCAATATATAAAATCTGTCTCTGATTAATCTAAAAGTTGTGTTTGTCTTATTAAATCCACAACATACCTGCTTAAAATACTACATATAAAAAACCCCACTTCCATTATCCTTTAACAAAAACAAACACTGCCAATATCTGTAATTAAAGATTCTGTTTACAATAGTGGTAAACTAGTGTAGTTTATATTATTCCTTGAACAGCAGCCCATAAGCATTTTCAACAATCACTATTCATCAAGTAAATCAACCAAGGAAGCCATCTGAAATACTATTCACACAGTCCTATTTTATGTGGTCAGATTTGGGGAGGAGAAGAGAGGTATTACTGAATGGCACCTGCACTGTTAACAGGAGTACCCAAGTGGAGATATCAGCATGCAGCACTTTCAGGCAAGGTATGCATATTTCCTTTTTAAAAAAAATATACCTCAAGAGAGGACAACTCAACATTCACGGAAGCTGCATTTTTGTAGTTTTGATTTTCTGATCATTTAGTTAAGTATTTATATCACTGAGAGAGATTGGTGGGTACAAACACTCTTGCCAACCTGATGTCATCCGGGTATGATTTAACTAAAAAATCCGGAATTTCTAGCTGGAGGCTAGCTAAGGAATTCTAAGAGTTTCAATCTTTTCTCTAGGCAAAGAGTATCTGATCATTATTGTGTATCACTGTGAACTCTGATGCTTCCCACAAGTGAATTCTGGTGCTAGCTGCACCATCGGTCTTTCATTTTTAGTATAGGTAATCTTCGATTTACAGCCACAATTGGGATTGTATTTCTGTTGTACGTCATTGTGGTTGTAAGGAGACTAGGATGTAATTTTACAACCAACTTTACTGTGATCATTAAGAAAATCACGTGGTTGTTAAGTGAATCCAGCTTCTGCAATGACAATTGTTTTGCTGGAAACGGTGATCATGTCACTCCAGAATTCCATAACTGGTTTTTAATGTGAGCCAGTTGGCAAGAACCACAATTATGACCACATGATGTAGGAATGGAGTGACAATTGTAAGTGTAAGTACAGGTCATTTTTTCCAAGGCTGTCATATTTTTGAACTGTTGTTAAATGAATGGCTGTAAATAGAGGATTACCTAAAAGGCCTGCTGTCTCAAGAGGGGCTATGTACTTGGGTTTCTCAGAAGAATGATATTTCTTTTTCTTCATGTTCTGGGAATCCTTTTTCTGTTTTCAAATGAAAGATTACCAATTTGTATTTGCCCATTAATGGCAATACCTGACATACCTGAGCTGAAAAAGTATCAATAAAGAAATAGTAAAAATTCTTAACATCCATAGTTTTGCACTCTAGATAGGATACTCCTGCTATCACAAATGCATTTTGTTTTAAAATTCTTTGGGTGGTATTAAATGTATCAGACTCCTTTTCTCTAGTTTGTTTCCAAGACAAGTATTCCATATCAATCAATCAAAGGACGATCCCATTCCGAACCGGTAGTAAAGATAAGTAGAATCCATTCCTGATTTGGGGACTCCATAGTAGGAAAGAATAATGAACAAAAATGAATTCTACACTTAACTTTATTGAAATTGAATAATTAATTTTTCTGTAATAAATTTTTACAGCAAATGTAAAATCTTAATGTTTCCTTTGTTTTAAATATTACAGTTTTTTTTCTTGGGTAAACAAAAATACCTCCATTTTCTGTTCACTTTTTAAAATTGTTTTCATATGTACTTTAAAACACATAGCATGGATTTAAACCACATAGCGCTGGCACCAAAAGGTTAACAGGTTATGAAAATCACAGTACAGTTTAAAACTCTTTAGTAAGTTAATGATATTTAAAATGACACCCACCTGGGTTTCTTTTAGTAAAGATATAAAGTCAAGGTCTGTAAACAAGTCATGTTTACCTACAGAGTTATCAACTCGCAACTACAAGGAGATCAGTAATAGAAATTCAATGCTAAACTGAACTACTCTTGGACATAAATTCTTAACCAACAATATGGTGTAGAATTATGATAGGTAAAGTATGGTTTGGCACCTTATGCTGCATGTAGTTAATTTAAAAAAAATAAATTGAAATAAGTGCACCATCTTAAAATAAGAACATTATCCATAGCACAAGCCATTTCTGTAGATGAAAGGAGTGAAATTAATCACAGTCTATGCAAGTTGAACCTCAGTTCTAAGAAAGCAAGAATATTAAAATGTACCCCCATAAAGTTAATAAAGTATAAGGCTCTTCTTCCCATGCCCTCTTAGTAGAAATAACTTACCATTGACAAGGGGACTTCTGGGCTAACTACAGAGATTAATGGAATGTAGCTTGTAGTGTAGATACTTGTTTCCTAAAGGAAAGCAATGTTACCCTGAAAAAAATTTGGTCCTCTTAAAACTTACTGCAGTGCAACCATTACAGACAATCCCATGACAGATGCTTTTAAGAATTCCTTAAATAGAGCTGAAACACACTGACAACTCAGAACAAATATGCCCTGTGAGTGTGTGATCTTGGTAAGAATACTGGAAGAACCACATAGAGACTACCTTTTCATTTTGCAATCTTATCAATGTAACTTATTTTGTGCAATGGTTATTGTTCCCCATTACTTGTTTAGCAGCACAAGACAACAAACCTTCAGTGCCAAGGACAAAAAAAAGACACTTCACTATTTACAAGAAAGTCACTTTGGCTAGAAAACCCAGCTTGCAAAGAGTTACTTATTTTTTGTGAATATCCTCATGACGTATAATTTTGTATGTGATCCAGTAAAATATGTTGAAGATGAGAAAGGCAAGTGGGAAGGCAGCTCGGGATATTGTATCAATCCTTTTGGCACGGTCCACAAATTTCTTTTTGATGGAATCTGAATCTTTTGGCATGGGAGGTGGTAGAGGATTGGGAGGTGTAGCTTTGACTGCGGTACCATCTTTTACTTGTAGGCAGTGACCCATCCCATAGCCACCAAAGTTAAATCGGCTGTCACGAGCTCCATCTTCTTCCTGAAGAAATAACAACAACAACAAAAAATTAAGAGAAATAACAAAAACAATCAATTTGACTAAATTCCATTATATAGTATGTTTTTTGCTTTTAAGATGTCCTTCCATGGAATGGGACAACTCACCATGGCCAACTCACTGTGGGACAACTTGGTACAGGATAATTCAACAATTCAATTTATTTAAAATAAATTTTAAAATATTTTACTTTTTGCCATTTACATTTCATTCTGTCCCTCCTTTGGCATCCTTTCTTTAATGATTCTATTCTACCATTTATTTAATGTTAGTGTAACTCTTGTTCCATGGCAAATTGTCCCGCGGCAAGTTGGCTATGGCAAGTTGTACCGCAACAAATTGGCTGTGATGAATTAGCCATGGCAAGCTGTCCTACACCCTCCTTCAAGAGTTGAAGAGATTGGGTTTCTGGTTGTCAAATGAATGGCTTTATGAAATCTCTTTGCTTTGATAAGACCAATATATTTTGATAAAAGAACAGACAGATAACTTAAAACTATATTGTCTTCTTGCTGAGTGCCAGCGGTATAAGGGATGCTAATCCAGATCTAATAGCCTTATACCTGTGTGGTAAATGTACAGGTATTTTTCACAAATAGCTTGATTAATGGAGAGCTTAGCTAGAAGTAGATCTAATGATAATGATAAATTCCACAGAAAGCTGCAAATTTGAGTGTAATATAGCTCTTTCTGGAAGATTTTTTTCCATTCTAAAATGGTAACAGGTTTATATAAAAAAATACTATGATAAATCTGGAATATGTAATTTCCTTCTAAACTTTTAATTACAGTTTTGTAAGAATGTAGCAAAGCAATGTTCCCAAGCTGCTTTCTTTTTTACATGCAAAAGGCAAGCAGATCCAGATCAAAAGATTAATTAAAGAAGTAAGGAGTCCATGTTTTGTATTTTAAATTTATTTGCATGCTATCTGCTATGGTAATAATTTATTATATGAATTACACTTCTGACTTTTTAGCTTTTCTCAAGAATGATGAGTTTCTGCTTCAGTTCCTGATGAATTGAATGATTAAACGTGGTCTAGAAAAAATAATAATAAAGGCTAACACAGCTTTATATGATCTCCTTCCTTTGCTTTAAAAAAACATGAATTCTGAAAGTTCTGTACTACATATACAGTATTATATGTACTACATATAATAAGTATTATACCAATGAAACAGTTTTGCTTCCTCCTTTAGCCACAGTAATTGTGATTTGGTAAGGATTTTGGAAATATTCAGTTACAGATACATCAGTGGTGGGTTCTAAAATTTTTTACTACTGGTTCAGTGGGTGTGGCTAGGTGGGGAGGCATGACTGATTGGGCGTGGCCAACATGACATCACTCACACACTCAGTCACATGACACCCCCCCCAAGCCATGCCCACCGAAAAGGTGGCTAAAATTTTTGGGACTTTTTGAAACTTTTTTTTGACACTCCGGCCCCATATCCAGGTCGGGACATGTGGGGTGGTGGTTGTCATCTTGGCTTTCCCTCCGTTGCCCTTCCTGGTCGAAAAGTGCCCTTTCTCACCTCTGACAGGTCTTCCTTGTGGTTGCAGCCAGAGCAATCCACTTTGCCAGCTCAGGGCAGCGGACTCAGCTGCAGCCCAGATGAGCCAAGGAACTGCGGGGAGCCTCCCGTGTGTTGCACTCCCTCTCAGCCTTTCCCCCACGCCTCCGCACCATTTTGGGGCACCCAGCTTACTGGGCTGCCCCCATCCCTGTCGCGACTCCAATGGGAGCGGCTTCGGGAGACGCTGGTGGCACGGAGGCGTGGGCAAAGGCTGGTAGGGGGATGCAACACGCGGCAGGCCAAGTCCACTCCCCTTTGCCTCCCCACACTTGTTTACCCATCCCAGAGAGCTTGGGCTACATCTCCCTCCAACCTAGCCGCCTTCCTTGCTGGCGTCGCTCCTGAGCGAACTCTTCCGTCCTTGGCTGTTGTGAAGAAGCGGCAGCTCTGGGTGCGCCACGCCCGCTTCGTTCTCTTTGAGAGCCACTTTGCACCTTGTTTGTAAAGCGGCTCTCAAAGGGAAAGAAGCGGGCGTGGCGCACCCAGAGTTGCTGCTTCTTCACAACAGCCGAGGACCTCTTCTGCTTGGAGCTCCAAGCTGCGGGGAAGGGGGACGGCTGCAACACTAGCAGCTTTGGTGGGCTCCTTCCCTCAGTGGTTTGCTTTCTTTTATCTCATCTAGGTGGCTTTGTCATTAAAGGTTGTTCCACATCTTTTGATCTTTCTTGGACGCGGAGAAAAGTGACCCTGTGTGAAGGGACTGAGTCTGCTGCTGAACTTGGAAGCCAAGAGGCTTCTTTTCCACCCAGCCACTGGTGCACAACGCCAGAAAGACCTCCGGTTGCTGCCATCATCTTCTCGCATGTATAGCTTTCTTCTCACCGGCTGAAGGACTTTTCGACACCCTGCGGCCAGGCAGATGAGAAGCTTCTTTGCTCCGGTCAGCTTCAGGTAGGTGAGCAAGCAGGGACCAGGGAACCGGTTCAGGGGCATGGCCTGGCTGCCGTTACTACCGGTTTGGAGAACTACTTCCTAAAGTTACTACCTATTCTGTAGAACTGGGCCTAACCGGTAGCAACCCACCACTGAGATATATACCCTTCTTATGAAACTTTTTTCTAGTGAAAAAAATAAAGGTGAATTTTAATAGTTATTCTATCCATTAAGAAAAAGGATGTAGTAGATTGACATAATTATATTTTTGAATATATTACCTTATTACCAGTTATATTTTGAATATTTCTGTGCATTAAAAAAACCAAGAGTTTGTGTCCAACAATTACTGATGTGCAAGCAATATGTTTTACATCATGTATTAGTAACAATATTATATTATTTACAAACCTGCAAACTAATAAGTATAGTGCAGGAATGTGACAGGAATGGTCTGTTTTTCACATTTTTATTTTGAATGGCAAGGTGCCACTGATACAAGGAAACTAGACAATCCAACCGAGTTTAAACATTAGGACTTGGCTGTCTAGCTTTGGTTGAGCTATACCTTTATTTTTAAGACATAAAGTACATGGTAAAGTTTTGAATAGGAGCAAAGAAGTAACTCCAGTTCCATGGTTTTTCCAAAGATTGGATATGAGAGAGCATAAGTTCGACTGAGAGAGCATAAGTTTGACTTGGTATTTGCCTTTTCCAGAGAAAAGTGATGAAGGAAGGCCTGAAGAAACATGACATCCAGGATGCCCTGGTGTGTGGATAAAAACACTGAAACTTTAAAGTAATGGATGAAGGCTTATTTAAGTCTCTACGGCTATATGGAGCAACCTAGCAGGCAAGAGTAGAGCTTTGATTGCAAGCATCCAGATGCGCACTAGATGGTATTAAAGAGATATATGATAGCCACCCTTGGAATAGAGATTCCCACATTTGATTCTGGGCATAACAGAAGTTTTGTTGAATAGAATAGAATAGAATAGAATAGAATAGAATAGAATAGAATAGAATAGAATAGAATAGAATAGAATAGAATAGAATAGAATAGAATAGAATAGAATAGAATAGAATAGAACAGAATAGACCTTGGAGGTCTTTGAGTCCAACCCCTCGCTTCAGCAGGAGACCCTATACCCATGATGGCGAACCTATGGCACGCATGCCAGAGGTGGCACACAGCGCCCTCTCTGTGGGCACATGAGCCATCACCCCAGTTCAGCATACATCCATGCCTCCCACTGGTCAGCTGGTTTTTGGGTTTCTTCCACGCATGCGCGGGGGGCAGGTCACGTGGGGGGGGTGCATGCACGTGGGGGTCTGCATGCACATGCATGGGAGGTGGGACATGTGTGGGTCACAAGCACAAATGCATGGGGATGGGGCGCATATGGGGGTACGCATGCATGTGTGGGGGCGGGGTATATGCAGGGGGGCCCAGGGGCCCATGCGTGGGGACAGGGTGCATGAAAGGGCATGTGTCCATGTGCAGAGGCCGTGCGTGCCTTGCATTTTGGGGGTTTGGCCACACACGCTTTGGGCACTTGTTCCGGAAAAGGTTAGCCCTCACTGCCCTATACCATTTCAGACAAATGGTTATCCAATATCTTCTTAAAAGCTTCCATTGTTGGAGCACCCACAACTTCTGGAGGCAAGTTGTTCCACTGATAAATTGTTCTAGCTGTCAGGAAATTCCTCCTTAGTTCTAGGTTGGATCTCTCTTTGATAAGTTTCCATCAATTTCTTCTTGTTTTGCCTTCAGGTGCTTTGGAGAATAAGTTGGCCCTCTCTTCTTTGTGGCAGCCTCTAAGATATTGGAATACTACTATCACGTCAACCCTAGTCTTTCTTTTAATTAAACTAAACATACCCAATTCCAGCAACCATTCTTTATGTTTTAGCCTCCAATCCCCTAATCATCTTTGTTGCTATTCTCTGTACTCTTTTTGAGTGTCAGCATTTGTTTTACATTGTGGCAACCAAATTAGTTTGTATGTCACAGAAATGCAGGTAGTTGTAAACAATGGCAAATAAATAATAAGAGCTAAGCAAATCCCTGTAATCTAAATTCAAATACAGATGCCATGGTAATTAGTAATTGCCAGTAGCAAGCCATTCTAAGCAAGCCACTCTACTCACCACTTTCAGCATTACATATTTTCCAGTCATTTGAATATGAGCAGAATCTGTCTCTTACAAAATATGTCTTAACAATTATTTTATTGATTCATCCATCCTTAGCCTGGAATAATGGCTCATTCTACAGTGAAAAAAAATCCACATACTTTTAGGTATTGCTAGATATGTTGCAACTAATAATGTACATCTTAGTTTTCTCCTTCCCTTCCCAAGTTTGGTATAATGAAATCCTATGTGGATTTGCTGTGTAAATCATAATTATTTCCTCCATGTAGCCTTTATTTTGAGGCATAGAAAATATGACTTGGCATCTGCAAGTTCTGTAATTTTCATCCATCACAATCAATTGTTCAGAATGTCTGAATTTGAAATCCATCTGTAAAACAGGTTTGGAAAGAATGCTTCAGTGGTTAAGCTAATTCTTATAGACTGTATGTCATTACTTGCTTCCAGAAATTATGGGTGCTCCAGCACTGGAGGTTTTTAAGAAGAGATTGGACAGCTATTTGTTTGGAATAATATAGGTACTCCAGTTTGAACAGGAGGTTAGACTAAAAGACCTCCAAGATCCCTTCCAACTCTGTTATTCTGTTACTATAATCCTCTTGCTATTGCAGTCCAGAATAAAATGACTCAATATTGACTCAGTTTCAGAAGAAATGATGACTTTGAACTGAGTGCATTCAAGGCACTGTCAGTTTTATATTTAATTTCTTTACATTTGAATTGCAACGGAGAGCAAACAACTTTATCAAACACAGGACTTAATTGAATTTCAAGGACAAAAATGCAAGTACTAGTTTTTTGCCAAAGGACTCAGTAGGGCATCTATTAGGTTTCAGTATATGTTAGCACAGAATAGAAAATGTGCTTTCTATTTTCTACGTGGGGAATTGGAAGAGGTTCTAGGAGGTAAACGGTTGTCTTGGTTAAATTATAGCCAAGTGGAACAATGGACTAAAAATTGGATAAGAGAAAATGGAGAATGTAGAGAGTTAAGGAGGTTTGAGGAATTAATTGAAAAAAATGAAACTGTAAAGGAAGAAAATAAAGGGATAAAAGACTTAATGAGTGGAATTTATAAAATATTGTTGGAGGAAGAGGAGAGGGAAAATTTAGGAAAGATGGTATGGGAAACCGATTTGAAGGTACAAATAGGGCAACAGAGTTGGGACAGAATTTGGCAACAAAGAGTGTTGAGAAATATGTCAGTAAGAATAAAAGAGAATTATTATAAAATGGTATGGAGGTGGTACTTAACTCCGGTTAGATTAAGCAATATGAATCAGCACTATTCAGATAACTGTTGGAGAGGTTGTGGGGAAAAAGGAATGTATTTACATATGTGGTGGGATTGTAAATTTGTGCAAAAATTGTGGAAGATGGTGTTTAAGGAGATTGAAGAAATTGTAGGAATAAAGGTAGAAGAGGCACCAAAGGTAGCAATACTCTCACTATTGGAAGATATAAAGTGTAAAAAAGAGATTAAAGAGTTGATAACAAATTTGTTGACCGCAGCGAGGTTAATGATTTCTAGGAACTGGAAGACACGAGGTGATTATTGTTTGGAAGAATGGTATAAGGAAGTATGGGATATTGCCATAAATGATAAATTGACTTGTAATATTAAAGTAAGGAGGGGCATAATGAAAGTAAATGAATTCAATGGAATCTGGAAACAGTTCCTAATATATGTGTTTTCTGGAGGAAGGGGGATACCACCATCAGAAGAAGCTTTAAGATTTTGGAAGCAGGAATGATCCCGAGGGGTGGGGGAGCACTTGTTGATTGTTTGTATTGTGTATATTGTTATATATTATATATTATGATTCATGTATGTTATGTATGTTAAATTTTTTTAATAATAAAAAAAATATGAAAAAAAAGAAATCTGAAAAATAAACTCCATATTAATCATGAAAAAAAAAAAGAAAAAAGAAAAAAAAAAGAAAATGTGTTTTATCATTTTGGTACTGAAATAGGACCACAATCTGCCATATAGTTCACAAAATAGGGATTCACTTAAATGAATGAAATATATGCCACATTGTGTTCCTGTGTGGTTCCCATACATTGAAATGGTGGTGATTTCTGGGTGGATGGTGCCTTTAATTTGTAATGATAGAATTAATTAAGAAACATGTTGAAATAAACTTTATTTTTTCTGCTTTAAAGGTCTGTAATTTAAACATTTGAGTGTTAATAATCTCTTGTCAATATTGTATAAATATCACTATATCAAAATAATATATAATATAATATAATATATATTATAAAATAATATAATGTATTACCGTACTTACAATTTATAATAATATTATAAAACACATTTTAAAAACTACTTTAAAATACATTTAAATCTGTTATCTAAAGGCATTTTTATAATAAGCACCTTATCATAATTGTGGCTGGTATATTGTATCTATATAATGTGAAACAGAATCAGACAAACGTTAGGAGATTGAAAGTCACATTTCTATTTTTTCCATCTCAGAAGTCTTCAAAACTGCACAAACATTCCTACAGGCAGTCCTTGATTTACAACAGTTCACTTAGTGATTATTCAAAATTACAACAGCTATGAAAAAAGTGACCTCTTACTTATGGCCATTGCAGCAATCCCAAGGTCACATGATCAAAATTCAGACGCTTGGCAACTGACCCATATTTATGATGGTCTCAGTGTCTCAAAGTCATGTGATCACCTTTTGTGGCCTTCTGACAAGCAAAGTCAATGGAAAAACCAGATTCACGTAACAGCCATGCTATCTTAACAACTGCAGTGATTCATGTAACAACTGTGACAAGAAAGGTTGTAAAATGGGGCAAAACTCACTTAACAAATGTCTCACTTAGCAACAGAAAATTTGGGCTCAATTGTGGTCATAAGTCAAGGACTACCTGTAGTCACTTTGTGGGGACATGTGTACCCATTTAGTAGCAAAATAACTATGTTGACCTTTTTTGAAAGATCTACAAAATGAATGCTACCAAAAATTTCTACCAAACTTCAGCTGTTTTAAAGGGTCACAAACATAGCGTGAAAAGCTGCACATTTCCTTTCCTATTGTTACTTTAAAGTTTTACCACTGTTTAAAGAAAAAGCTTCCTCAGCTTCACAATGGCGTTTACCTTTAGTACATAGAGTATACTTCTATGTGTATTTTACCATACTGCATGTATTTTTGTACTTATATTTTTAGTTACCTACATGACAAATTTCAGACAAAGTGACTATTACTACATAGGTGTATTGCACCTTATTGAATTTCCTGTATTATAAATGTTTGACTTCACACTGGTAATTGCCTTAAATTAATTCACTGAATCTCTCCTCCACTCTCTCCTTTTTGTTCTGCCTGCCCAATCTTAAAGCAGTATGCTGTTTGTTAAGGAGCACATGTTCAACAGATAAGCAACTTATCTCCCCAAATGTACGATTTTTTTTCAATTACTATCATCTCTTGCAGAAAACAGCTCATCAATAATGATTGCTGCTCCTGTAATCTTTCAGTCATCTCAATTCAAATGCCTATATGTGGGTCACCCTGAAGGATAAGGCTGTGCATTTTTTCTATTGTTAAATTTATGTCCCTGTCAAAACTGGCATCCTGTTGTTTCAAATGAGCAAAACAGTGTACTGAAATTGAGGTTAAAAATTAATTCCAGCAAGTTTCCATGCAAAATCTATCTCTGTATCTAAGTTTACTAGCTGAATCTTTCCTTCATAGTTTGAATTCTTTATTTTCACATGGCCCTTCTGAATTTGGAAAGCAAATTGTTTTTAGCTTCTTCATAATCTATGAAAGAATTATTGGTAGTCCTTGATTTACAACAGTTCATTAGTGACCATTCAAAGTTACAACAGCACTGAAAAAAGTGACTTATGACAGTTTTTCACAGTTGCAACCATTGCAGCATCCTCATGATTACATGATCAAAATTCAGACGCTTAGTAACTGGCTCATATTTATGACAGTCACAGTGTCCCGGGTTATGTGATCACTTTTTATGACCTTCTGACAAGCAAATGGGGAAGCCACTTAACAACAGTGTTACTAACTTAACAATTGCAGTGATTCACTTAACAATTGTGGCAAGAAAGGTCATAAAATGGGGAAAATTAATTTAACAAATGTTTCACTTAGCAACAGAAATTTTGAGCTCAATTGTGGTCATAAGTCAAGGACTTATACATTTTCCATTTGTTCTCAATGATAGACTTTCAGTCTGTTTCAAAAGTCATGAATTGAAAGTCTATGCCGTATTAGTCATGATTATTTAACATCAATGAAATTTAGATGGGCTATGATCTTTATCAGCAAGTTTCTTCTATGATTTTGATTATCTTCTTAACTTAAGACTTCTAAATTTCTCTTAGTACTTAGATGCTTAACTTAAATGATATATAATTGTAATGACAGGTTTGCAAAGGAACTCCACTGCTATATGAAAGTCAACAAGGTTGAGAAAGATAGGTCATTCAGAGAAAGTAGAACTATAGAGCAAATATGAATGAGAAATTGTTACAGGGCTAAATCTATAATTTATGCCTGCAATATGGATACTTGTTAATCAGAGACAATGAGTTTTGTCGTTTTGTAATTTCTTTGTTCTCTTTTATGATGGCCACTTCTTCCTCCTGCCATCTGCACACTGCAGAAAACACTGCTTGGAAGAGACTGAGAGAAAGAGAGAAAAAAAGTTTTCTATGATATTCAGCAATGGTTATATGTATGAACCAGTTGCCAATCAACCATATGATCATGGAGATGCTGCGAAGTTCATAACTGTGAAAAATGGTCATGTTACTTTTATTAATGCCATTGTAACTTTGAACTGTCACTACATGAACTGTTGTTAATCAAGGACTACCAATAGATAGATAGATAGATAGATAGACAGACAGACAGACAGACAGACAGACAGACAGACAGACAGACAGACAGACAGACAGACAGACAGACAATATGAAGATGAATTGCATGCATTTAGTGCAATGCTCTGTGGGAATGACCTTGGGAGATGGGATGGGGGATATGCTTAGGGAATGATCAGATAAGAGAGGGTATAGTCTGCAGCTACATAATGGGAGGAGAAAGAGGCTAAGAAGGGATCCCTCATTCCAAATTTTTAGATTGGAAAGGCAATGGCAGATTTATATTTTCAGACTTGCAAGATTCTGTTAATGTAGTCTTACAATAAAATAAATTAGATCATTTGGTTGTGTTTCCTGTCTAGTTTATCTGGGAAGGCTGACATTTAGTGACAATAAAATAAGAGCCTCTAACAGGAGAGTAATTCAGAGCCTGTCAGAACCACCAGCTTTGGTTTCATGCCTCACTGGCATTCTGCCACCAATGGGGGAAGGGAGGGGGACAAGGGGGGAGCAAATGGTCAGACTGCTGTATACTTTTATGATGGGAAATTGGGAGGGGGAAATTGACAGTTGAGGAAGAACAGAGGAATCTGGTTTGCACTGGCACTGGCATTTTCCAGGCTGTTTGCTGTGAGTGTGGAATTTCATCAGCCCAAATACCTCAGTGTTTCTCATAACGTTTTGGTAGTGCTGGATTGGCTATGCATGGATGGACCACAGGGAGAGGGCTAAGGGAACCAGGGGTTTTAGCTTCATGTTGGCACACGGGAATTTTAGATTCTGCTTGCCTTTAATGCAACCAGTATTCCTTAGTAAAAGTGCCTCTTTACTTTTAATGGAGTCAAGAGTTTTACTTCCCTAAGGGATCAAACTGGAGAGGTCTGACATTAAGCGGAATCTGCAATTATGGTCAACCCAGAGAGGACATCACCTGTACCATGAGGATTGTGCCCACAATGTTGGCTTTAGGGAGTGATCAGGAGGAGATTGAATACGGGGGGCGGGGGAAGCTTTGTCCAGGCCCCTTTCCAGGCTGGATCTCTCCAAACAGATGTGGGACACAGAGAGCTGTGGTGACCCACTGAGACCCAGGTTGTCCCTTGGCTTTGGAAGGAAGGAGGACTGGAAAGAGAAGTCCTTGTGGGTGACTTTCACCTGTGAAAGCTGTGGCAGCCACCAGCGGAAGCAAAGGGTGGAGCTGGAAGAACTGGAGGAGGAGGAGGAGGAGGAGGAGGAGGAGGAGGAGGAGGAGGAGGAGGAGGAGGAGGAGGAGGAGGAAGAGGAGGAGGAGGAGGAGGAGGAAAAGATGGATGGAGAATAGGGTCAGGCTGACTGGATGATGGAAAAAGCCATCAAATTCATGTGGGGAGCTTTTGAGAACCTTGGCCAAGCCTCCCATCTAGATGATCAATCACACCCAGCCTCAGTGGCCAATGGGGCAACTGTGTCCACTGTAGCAGGCTGAATCTGTGGCAGCAGCAGTCTCTGCAGCCCCAGCACCTGGAGGGGCAGCCCAGCACAGGACCCTTGTGGGACTGGCACCAGCAAGGAGAAGGCGCTGCAAGACCTTGCGGCTGGTCATGAAATTTGGCAGAGATCCTCAGCAATTGGGGTTCTTCCTGGCTCAGTTTGGACCTACATGCAAGAGTATGGTCCCAAAATAGCTACAGAAGGCGGCAAGGTGAGATGTGTCACCATGGCCCTAGAGGGGGCTGCAGCAAGGTGGATGGTCACCCTCCACAATGATGATGTCCCTGGAGCTGAGAATCTTTAATCATGGCCACACCCCATAAGCACTTTGAGGACCCCCTCACTGACCACAAAGCCAGAGACCATATCAAAACCATCAGCCAGGGTGGGGGAGTGTAGCCAAGTATACCCAGGAGTTTTCTGACATGGCCTGCTGACTGAACGACAGGCCACAAGACATCCTGATTGGGTGTTTCAAAGACAGGCTAACCGATGAGGTCTACAACACCTGCATCTCCAGGGCACTCCTCCTACTCCCTATGGCTGGTGCATCCTGGCTGAGGAAGCAGCAATTGACCTCACCTGAAACAGGCATCATTCAGAAAGAGGATGGTGACAACCTTTCCAAGAGAAGAAGGAGACCCCAAAAGCAAAGATGAGAACTTAGAGCCCTCAGAAATGCTCCACAGCTTGCTTCAAATATGGAAGGGAGGGGACTGGGCTGCTGAGTGCAGGTCTAACCGACTGGTCCAGAAGACAACCATAGGGCCCACCAAAAAGCCTGCCAAGCCACCACTGGGAGCTCATGAGACTGCCCTGGAAGATATGGGAGTTGATGAGTTCTTCCCATCCCCCAAGGATAGTAAGAGAACTATGACCAGCCCAGCGAAGAGCCCAGGGGAAAGTGATACTATCAGGGCTGCCTCTGTCCATTTCCTAGGAAAGAAAAATCCTTGGCTTCATAGATTTAGAGAAAAGTACTTTTTACTAAAAACAAATTGAAAGCAAGAAATTCCAGGCAAGCTCTGAGGCAAAGTGTGCAAAAACAGCAACTTGAAACAAACTCTACAGCCCAACCCCCTTGTAGCTAGGCAACCACAGACTACTGCCTATCAGAACTATGATATGTTCTGGCTGGGCATTCGCCTCAAAGGCCTCAACATATTTATAGTTCTGTAAAAATGTTGTTCACATCTCTCTCTCTCTCTCTCTCTCTCTCTCTCTTTCCCTCCCTCCCTCTTTCCCAGGAGCAGTGTGTCAATGATTAGCTGGTTGGCAGAGAGCCAAAGACCAGTTGGCTGGTGAGAAGGCAGGGCATCACAACATTGGAAGTTCTGCAGGAAAAGCAACTGATATCCAGGAGGCAAGAATGAGCCAATGGCAATACAGAGTCGCATAGTGGCTCTGCATCATAATAAGCTCCAGGAGGAGGGGACCCAGTCTCCCCCATTGTGAAGTGTGCTAAATTTCACTGTGCTGTGCAAGGTGCTGCGAGAGCAGCGGGCAGGCCATGGAGACAGCAACAGCAAATGTATGGTGATGAAGGCGGTATTCTGTTTCGCACAAAGGCAAGTGCAGGGGTGCTTCGCTCCCGTACTAAGGCTCTGGCCATTGCCACCGCTGCAACAGGGTGACAGCTCTTTTATCCCTCTGCCATGACAGGATGACAGGGAGCCTCAGCAGAGGGATGAAAGAACCGCATGTGGCTCTGGAGCTGCAGGTTGCCGACACCCGGGCTAGCATGTTCTTCATGAAAGGGAGGGAGTACATGTTCTTGATGTACATGCCATTTATTCCCCAGAAGTCCACATACAGACGTACAGACGTATGTGGACTCCATCCTTTTTCCTGAACAGGACCGGGGCCACGATCCGGGACCTGGCCAGCTGAATGAACCTAGCCATGTTCTTCTCTATATACTGCCATAGTTCCTCCATTTCCTTTGGCATCATCAAGTACATTTTCGGCTTTAGAGGACTTCCGGTTGGCGCCGCGGGGACACAGACGGGGAAATGGCGAGCTCCGCTGAGCCCTCCAAATCCCCTCTGCTAAGCTGCCACTGATAGATCTGTGGACCTCCCCTGTCTTGTAGGGACAGGGGGACAAGAAGGAACACCTTGGGTGGCCGAGAGGAATGGGCAGGTTCCTCGGGGCCGGAGGCTTCTCCTTCACACCGGCAGCAGCAGAACAGCAGCCATGGCGGCTGCCCTGAAACCGCGGCAACCAGGAACAAGGATTGTGTTGAAGGAAGAAGATGAAGAAAGAGCAAAAATCAAGAAGCCGGGTGAGTGACACCAACCCAGGCAATATATTGGAATTATTGGAAAATAAGACCCCAAAATTAAAAGCGGCTGCTGGACTGCGGGCCTTAAAGATTGAAAAGAAAAGAAAAATGGGTAAAAGACCCAAATTGAATTTTGTTGCAGTAAACTTAAACTGGATGATTTGGTATTAATAAATTTCTGAAATTTGATTGTGCCTTTAACTGGAGTGGAGAGGAGAAATGGATATTCCTGAGAATTAATGCCTCTAAAAGAAAATGAAGCTAATGAAGATAGATGGATGGCTACAAAATAGCCATGGAGTCTGCAGTGATTAAGCAGGGAAGTGGATTGAAGAGATTTCCCTTTCTGGGTGGAAAAGAAACATGTTAATTGGCTTTTTACCTTGGATTACTTGAAATTAATATTGGATATAAGAATTTTGGAGATTCCTACTCTGTCCCAGATGATTTTAAGAAAGAAGAAAGAAGAAAGAAAGAACATTTTGGATTTTAACAATGGAGACTGACAAAACTAGGTGTGGCGTAGTTAACAAAGACAGGAAGCTGATGCACTACGCTTGGATCAGACATTTTAAAAGTTTTAAAGGGACATACAGAAATTCTTTACTTTGAACTGATGAACCTTGAAATAGAGCACTTTGGACAGAGAGGAAAAGGAAGAAAAGGAAGAATTAAAATGGATAAATTTAAATGTGACTAACTGAAATGTAAAGTTTAAAAACCTATGTATATATGATAAAGTTTAAAAGCCTAGGTATATATGATTTTTGGATAAAAACAGGAAGGGTTGTGAAATAATAAAAATAGAAAATAAGAGGTGGCTATTAAAATAGTTGATGATATCAAGGGGATAAAAAAATAAAGAAGAATATATTTTGAGGCAGGAAAATTTTAAGAAAATGTACTGTTTGATGTAATACATTTTAATTTTAATTTGCAAACAAATATTAAACTGATGAATAAGGATTGATTGAACAAAATACAAGATACACAGATGCTAGTGATTAGTCTTGAATTAAGGTAATACAAGTTGGAAAGGATGACTATTATGAAATATACTGAGATTTAAATTGAAAGTGCAGGATGGAAAAATGATATAAAACAGATAATTATATTACAGTTAAAATGTGTGGGATGGATACCAACTAGATAAGAGTTTGAGACTTGGTGGAAATACGTTGGAAATTAATTCAAAATGCTGGAAACATCCAAACAAATAGGAGGAGAGTTGGAGGAGACTATGCTGGTAATCAGCCCACAAAATGCTGGAAACAGTCAAACAAATAGGAGGAGAGTTGGAGGAGATTGAGGAACTATTCTAAAATCAACTAAATAGTTGGTGTTTTGGAGGGGATCAAGCTGAGAATTAATCAAATAGAACAAGTTGGAAGATAGTTAAATATTAGAGGGAGATATAGTGGAAAATATATTAGAAATTGGAGTAAATAAAATATGCCTTTGAGAGAAATCTGTGTAATATGTAAACTGGGAGAAAAAAAAACTAAGGTAAACTGATTTGAGGATAAGGGTCAAAGGATTAAAATTAGATAAAATGTTGTTTTATAAAATATAATAAAAATGGAGTGGTATTGAATTGAAACTAAGAATAAATGGTGATAAAATTGGAAGGTAAACACTTAACAAGAGGTTAGAATATTGTAAAAATTATTTTGATATGACTTGTATAAGATATAAGGTAAAGAAGAATAAAGATATGTTTAGAATTGTTATGCAGATGTAAAAATAAGTGAAAGTGAATTTGAAACTAATTTTGGATAGATATAATGGATTTATATAAATGAAAATGTTAAATTTGAGGTAAAATTGGTTTTTTCTTAAGTCTTGAATTTCTTTTTTATCTTCTTTTTTATCTTTTTTTGGTTATTTATAAAAGATGTAATGGAAATTGTGAATTGAGCTTGTGAAAGGAATGTAAGCGTGGTAACCATCTATGACCAGATCGAGATTTTTGCTCTTGAAAGTTATGTTTTTATGTTTAAATTTGAAAAAATAAATAAAAAATATTTACAAAAAAAAAAAAGTACATTTTTGGCTTTGGCAATTTGGCCCCTGGACAGATTTCTATGGCCCAGTCAGTGGGCCAGTGCGGGGGGAGGATGTCATACTCCTCCCTGAATACCTCAGTGTCTCTATACACCTGAGGGAAGTCCATTTCTTCCCCTGTAGCCTTGGCCCACATGTCCACAGGAGTGGGGTTTGAGGTTTCTGGGGTTGCTATGCAGTGATGGTGTGGGACCATTTCCTATCTGCAGGTGTCAACACCTGCTCTCCCACCAGTTGGGCCCCACTTGTCTAACCACACTAGTGTTGTGGTCCGCCAGCAGCCTGCGGGGCTGGCAGTGGAGTTGGACAGTGAGGAGGCTGGGGACAAACATGGGCCAGTGTTGGAGTCTGGGGAAGGCCCAGATGAGGGCTCTGCATCGGAGGCAGAGATGGGGCCAGGGCCATCTGGGAGTGATGCACGGACTCCGGAGCCCCCAGAGTTGGGCAGCAGAGAGGCAGAGGAAAAGAAAGAGCCTGTTCCTAGTGCACGCATGCACAGAGTTGCCAGAAGGCAAGAGCAGCTAAAGCAAAAGGGACAACTCGGGAGTAAGGCCAGCAGATGATTGGCCCCTCCCATAAGGCTTAAAAGAGAAACAAAGGCACTTGGGCCTTTTGCAAAAAAGCAACATTGCTAACTCTGTTTCCAGTCGGCATCTCTTGTTTGTTTCTGAACTCCGTGGGGCTTTGCCAAGTAAGGCCTTTGGCAGGATGTCAAAGAAGATAAAGGTTGGTGATTATCCCAAAGGACTTCTTCCGAAGAACTTTTTTGCAACTAATTGGGACTCAGCTGGGAATGAATATAATTCTCAGCTGTTACAATAAAATAGGGTTTTTTGGGACTAATTGTGTATTGTAGTGACTCAGTAAGCCTAGGTCACAACAATTTGCTTTCCTGCCACAAAACTAAATACGAACAAACCTTTATCACGGAGCAGCTTTGGGCCGAGAACACATAGCTTCAGCAGCAATTAGCTTTGTTGGCAGCACAGATGTCTCAGCTCCAAGCTCCTGCTGCTCCCCGTTCCTGTAGAAAATGTCCCATTGCTGTGCCAGACAAGTTTGATGGCAATCAGGCCATGTTTCCTGTTTTTTGGGGGGGACAATGCCAGCTTTTTATCAGCCCGAGAACTGAGGACTTTCCCACTGACCAGGATAAAGTGGGGTTTATGATCAGCCTGCTCTCTGGCTCTGCGGCTTGCTGGGCTATGCCCCTGCTGGTCCAGGCTAGTCCTCTGTTGGACGCTTTCAGGGGGGTTTGTGACCATCTCAGACTTATGTATGAGGACCCCATCAAAATGCAGACTGCTACCAGATGTCTGAAGACCCTAAAGCAGGGCCGGAACCCACTGCAGGAATATATCAGTGAGTTTCAGCTGCTTAGCCAGGATTCAGCCTGGTATGAGGCTGCCCTCATGGACGCATTCCAGGATGGGTTATCAGAGGAGTTGCAGCACGAGCCGGTCCAGGTTGATATTCCTCTGACCCTTAATGCACTGGTTCACCTGTGCCTTAGGATCGATGCCCGGTTGCAGATATGGACTAGTCACCCTGCCTGCCAGGAGACCGAGGTGGCACCAGAAGTGCGTGAGACCCCGGTTCTACAGGAGGAGCCCATGGAACTAGGCTCAGCCAGACCCCATCTGTTGGTGGCCGAGAAAAACAGACGACAATCAGGGGGGTTGGGTTTGTATTGCGGGGAACCTGGGCACATGGCCGCCTCTTACCCCAAGAAGCAACAAGGGGAGTTGGCTCTTGGGCCTGCCAAACAGTCATAGAAAACCCTGTCAGGAAACGCCCTGAGCCCGATCTAGGGGAGACCATGGGTCGGGCACACACCAACACCAAGTGATGCCCAGTGGATGTGGAGCCTGGACCCCCCCAGCACTTGATCCTGGAGGCAAGAGTATTCTTGTCCAATAGTCCGCAGGGGATTCAGTTCATGCCTTGGTTGACTCCAGAAGTACAACCAACTTTATGGATGCGGCATTTGCAGCCAAATATGCAGTCCCTCTGTGTCCAGTGGATCCTTCCATGCTCATGGAGACCATTAATGGCTGGGTGCCATTACCAATACCAGAGAGACCCTGGGGTGCCATTTCCATGGTCTTCTTGATGGATTTGCCTCCGTCTTCTGGATTCATGACCATGTTTGTGGTGGTCGACATGTTGACAAAAATGGTGCATTTCATTCCATGTTGTGGGTTACTGATGGCTTGTGCCACTGCCCGCATGTTTATCCAACACATTTTCCAGCTGCACGGCCTGCCTGATAGGGTCGTATCGGACAGAGGGGCTCAATTTACAGCCCAGTTTTGGAAAGGACTGATGACGGCCTTGGATGTGAAAATCTGCCTGTTGTCAGCGCATCATCCAGAAACCAATGGTGGGATTGAAAAAGTTATTGGCATTCTGGAGCAATACCTGGACTGCTTTGTGAACCAGGAACAAGAAAATTGGTCAGATTATTTGGCAGTAGCAGAGTTTGTGTTCAGCAACTCACAGCACACCTCCATGCAAACGACCCCTTTCCTGCCCAATGTGGGATATCATCCTCGGTTCTTTCCCCTCAAGCAATTCAGCTCCCTGGTGCCAGCAGCTAATGACTAACTGTCCAAGTTGCAGGCTGTCCATCAGTTGGTGTGACGGTATCTGGAGAAAGCCAAGGAGGACTATAAAAGAGTCGCAGACCAGTCTTGGCAGGTGACACCGCTGTTGGCTGTGGGGGATCGGGTCTGGTTGTCCACCAGGCACTTTTTGTCAGACCGGCTGGTCAGGAAGTTAGACCACCGGTACCTTGGTCTGTTCCCTATGGTTATTAATCCAGTCACCTACTGCCTGACCTTGCCACGCTCGATGCGTGTTCACCCAGTCTTCCATAGATCCCTCCTTGTCCCAGAACGGCCAGCCTGTCCGCTCCACCAACCTGACCGTCCCCAGCCAATGCCATGTGATGGAGATGGACTGCCCAAGTACAAGGTTGCCTGTATTTGGGACTTCCAGTGGCTAAAAGGATGGTTCCAGTATCTCATTGAGTGGAAGGGATATGGGCTGAAGTACTTTACCTGGGAGGATGTGACCTCTGTGCATGGCACCTGCTTTGGTGAAAGCATTCCATGACCAATTCCCATCATGGCCGTATCTGGATTGCCAGACCTGGGGGAAGGGCCCTGCAGTGAGGGATAGTGTTGTGGTCCACCAGCAGCCTGTGGAGCTGGGAGCGGAGTCAGACAGTGAGGAGACTGGGAATGAACATGGGCCAGTCCTGGAGTCTGGGGAAGGCCTGGACGAGAGCTCTGCATCGGAGGCAAAGATGGGGCCAAGGCCATCTAGGAGTGATGCACGGACTCCGGAGCCCCCAGAGTCGGGCAGCGGAGAAGCAGAGGAACAGGAGGAGCCTGTTCCTAGTGCACGCATGCACAAAGCTGCCAGAAGGCAAGAGCAGTTAAAGCAAAAGGGATGAATAGGGAGTAAGCCCCGAGATGATTGGCCTCTCCCATAAGGCTTAAAAGAGAAACAAAGGCACTTGGGCCTTTTGTAGGAAAGCAACGTTGCTAACTCTGTTTCCAGTCGGCATCTCTTGTTTGTTTCTGAACTTCGTGGGGCTTTGCCAAGTAAGGCCTTTGGCAGGGTGTCAAAGAAGATAAAGGTTGGCTATTATCCCAAAGGACTTCTTCCGAAGAACCTTTTTGCAACTAATTGGGACTCAGCTGGGAATGAACATAATTCTCAGCTGTTACAATAAAATAAGTTTTTTTGGAACTAATTGTGTATTGCAGTGACTCAGTAAGCCTAGGTCACAACAGCTAGTCCAAAATCACTGATTCAGCTTTTATTGGGGCAACAATGAAGTGAATGAGTTCCCTATGCTGGCCTAACTCCAGTTTCACCTGCTCTGTAATGTGGGTGGCAGGTGCTCCTCCCAACAATGAGTCATCCACTTGCTCAAACCTCATGGGCTGGGACATTCTCCTCACCCTCACCCCAAACTCAGCAGCTGTTGCCAGGGTAATGAGGTATCGTGCACACCTGGAATCTATTAGTGCCTCGCAGATGCCATACCTCTAGGCCATAAGTACCATGAGCACAACAAAGGGCCAGATGGCATCGCTTACCATCGGGTCACCCACCCCTTCGTTATTGCTGTCATAGCTGGCGAGTTGGGGCTCCCCTTCCACCGTCCATCTGCCGTCATCTGCGGGTAATCTCTTGGTTGCTGTTGCAGCCTGCAACACCCCTCTGGACTTCTCCGGAATTTTCCAGGGCATCCTCTTTGGTTTCACCATCCCTGAGGAACCTGCCTTTTTCTTTCTTTCTTTCTTTCTTTTTTTTTTCAGCATAAGGGCAGGGCATTCTGCTGCCTGGTGGCCCGGTTGAATGCAGCGGAAGCACAGGATAGGCAGCTGGCCAAGTTCTGGCCTAAGAAGACAGCCAACCTATTGGGATTTCTTTCAAACATGGCCTTCAAGACTGGTGGCTCCCACAGTGGAAGAGGGGCCTGCCAGAATCCCACAGACCACCCATGGTCAGCTTGCCTAGTCCCTGCTTGTTGCTGGGCTGAAGGTACTTGACTGGAGCCCTCACACTCCTGGGGGCGTACATCCAGCTGAGCAATCCCACCTTGCTCTGGAATGACCTCCGGGGGATGGTTCTTCCACCACTCTGGCAGTCGCCTCAGTCACCGTTCTGTCAGCCATTCCCATGACGCTCCCCTGCCGTCCTATACCTGCAGGTGACCAGTTGTGCTGGCGAGGGAGAATAGGAAAGTGTAAGAATGCTAACTTACTGTCACATTCCATGTATCCAGCACCAAGAAACCGCAAGCAACCAAGTTTTTGTTTGAAGCTTTTTATTTTGGAAAGCTTGGAAACCCAGCACTGAGTGACATACAAAGTCAGCATTACCCACGGCCTTTTCACCATGTCTTAAATCGCCTTGCATGTGCCTACCCCACCCCCTCAACTTCTGGATGCTGCAACAGCCTGGAATCTTTGGCTGCATCTAGGCTGACACTCAGCTGCTGGCCTGCTCTCTGAGCTGCAGCTGATCAGTGCTTCGTTTCCCAGCCAATCAGCTCCAACGCCCAGCTGCTTCTCCACATGCGGATCAGCATCGCAGTCTCCATCCGGTGCTCCATGTCCAGCTGATCCATTTGCCGTTTGCCTCCCAGTTGATCAGCACATCCAAGCCATTTGCTGCCTCCTAGCTGATCAGTGCGACCACTCCATTTGCCGCCTCCCAGCAGATCAGCACTCATCTGATCAGCACAGCTCCATGTCATGCCCCTGTAGCCTCCCCTCCACAAATGGCAACCCCAAGATGGCTCACCAGAGGCTTGCTGTTTCATGGTTTGACATCTGGATTTGCTTATTGAGTGATCCCAAGCTGCAGCCCCAACTCCCTTTGCCCTTTATTTCTCTTACTGCTAGGTTTTGGAATTTTTTTCTTCTTCCTTGGCTACTTTCTGCTGAATCTTTAAAAGCCCTCTCCTCCAATTCACATCAAGGTTCCATTTCTGCAGCCAAAACAATATTAGTAGGAGTGGCCTCTCCAATCCCTAGCACCAGTATAAAACTCAGAGTCTCTTTACGCTTTCCCATTCTCATCTCTACTGATTCAGTTATAAAGTGAGCTGGGCCCCCTCCAACTATGTCCCATCTAGCTGGCAAAATGCTATGGGCACCCTCAGCTGTTTCAGTCTCAGTCCCAGCTTTTCAATGACTTCAGAGCTAAGTATGCACCTAGTGCTGCCTGAGTCCAATAAAGCCAGCATCCTCCCTTGGGTTCCCGGAGAGGGCACCACTAGCTCCACAGGGAGGGTTACAGGCATGGGTGGGTTCTACTTACCTTTACTACCAGTTCGCATCGCACGCATGCACACTCTTCTGCGCATGCGCAGAAGCTTCTGCGCATGCGCAGATCACCTATGATGATGTCCGGGTCAGTGGGCAGAGCCTCCCACCAGTTTTATTACTGGTTCTTGCGAACTGATCCAAACAGGGGGCAACCCACCATTGGTTACAGGGATCACCCACCGGCTTACCAGGAGATCATCGTCGCCATCACTGTCAGCCTCACCTGCGTTGGGTAAGGCTGACAGTTCCCAATCCTTCAGAACCAGGAGGGGTGAACTCTATGACCTCCAGACCTTTCAGCACTGTCTCTTGGGCTCTTGGAGCTGGTTTTATTGCCTCCTTCCTCGGGGTTGCCATGGCACTGAGCTTGGGTTTGCTGGATTGGCATGCCACAGCTCGGTGCCCTTCCTCCCCACATCTGAAGCATCTGAGGTGTTTTTTACGCATGGGAGGGAAGGACTTGCCCCATCCACTGGCCTTCCAGCACTGGTCCTGGGCAGGGGTGAAATCCGACCAGTTCGGACTGGTTCAATTGAACCGGTAGCGGACATTTGGCCTGGGTTGCTGAATTGGTAGCAACTGCTGGCTGGCCATGCCCCCAAACTGGTCCCCCAGTTGCCGTTCATTCACCTCGCCCAGTCTCTGCTCTGCAGCTTGCCTGTCTGAAGTGCTGCGCCCCAACTGAGTGGCCCTGATCTGCCTGCCAGTTAAGCCTGCAAGTCACGGCCTAGCTAGCTGCCCCTGCCCCCCCCCCACTATCCCAGCCTGCCTTCCTACTTCCTTCTCCATGGCCCACAGCCCTGCCATGTTTGCCTGCCACCCACATTGCCTTCCCAGCAGTCCCCCTTGCCTTCCAAGGTCGGCGTCCAGCTCGGCCCAGCCAGTGGGTGGGTGGCCCTTGGTGGAAATGCAGACGCTGTGCTGGGGCTGAGAGGGGTGGCGGAGGTGGTGCTCTGGGAGGGAAGGCAGATGTCTTGGGGATGCTGCACATGCATCCGCCCCATTTCTGCAAAGGCAGAGTCCCCCCCTGCAGAGCGATCCAAATAGGGAAGGGGAATGCTGCAGCAAGATGTGAGGAAGCTGCTGGTGGCCAGCCAGTTGGCAGCCCCCCATGTGGGGAGACGGCCAGGCCCGGCTGCATCACCGCGGAGCCTGTGGCGCTTTATCTTCAGCCTGGGCAGCGGCACTTACCTGGGTGGGCCAGTGCGGATAGTCCTTCATCTTGGCAAAGACCAGGTTGCCGCACTTGTAATTGTGCGGCTGGCTGGAGTGGGACATGGCATGGGCAGAGAGGCCAAAACAGCCCACCCAGAGCACTGCCGCAGTGCTACTGTTCACTTTCTTCCTTCTCCCGCTGTGAAATGAAAGTGAACGGCGGCAGTGGTGCTTCAGGAGGGCAGGCGGAAGTCTGCAGCCAGACAGGGAGGGAGGGCAGTGATCACTTGGCTAGGTTGGCCTCGGCAGGGGCTGCCTGTGCCATGTCCTGTTCCAGCTGGCCACGTGACTACAAGTGCGGTGACCTGGTCTTCGCCAAGATGAAGGGCTATGTGCATTGGCCCATTTGGGTAAGTGTCACTGCCCAGGCTGAAGGCAAAGTGCAGCGGGCTCCACAGTGGTGTGACCAGGCCTGGCCCTCTCCCCATGTAGGGGGCTACCACCTGGCCAGCCACCGACAGCTTCCGCACTTCTTGCTCCATTTCTTCACCGGTGGGAAGCAGTGCTGCTGCCGAGCCTCCTTACTCTGGAGTGCTGGACTCTGCGGGCTGAATTCCCGGAGTGGTGCTGGTGGTTGGCCAGGCCGATCTGCAAAAAGAACAGGCAAGTGGCCAGGCGGGAAGCAAGTGGGTTGATTTGGAGCCCGAAGCCCCGTGTAGCTGGCACAAAAGGCATGTGGGCCCGGGTGGAAGGTGGCCTTTTCTGCAGCATCCCCCTCCCCTCTTTGGATCGCTCCTTGGGGGGGTGGGCTCTGCATTTGCAGAAATGGGGCGGGTGGTTTGTATGGAGGATTGGCAGCAGGGGGATGTGTGGCTCTTTGGGATGGAGAGCGGGGCAAGAGAAGGCTCCAAGGCTCGTTTGGGCAGTCAAGCCAGATGGCGGAGGGAAACTCAAAGTATTGGGGGCTTCAGAAGGGCAGAATGTGCTTCAGAATGTGCAGCTCCTGGCTCTAACAGTGAGTGACGTGAGTGACATCAAGTTGGCCATGCCCACCCTGTCACATGCCCACCAAGCCACGCCCACAGAACCAGTAGGGAAAATTTTTGGATTTCACCACTGGCCCTGTGTGAGGTTGATCTCCACCACTGCCAACACATATCAGCATTGTAAGGTTCGTGGGGTCCTGCAAGATACGCAGGTGTGGTCATTGTGTAGATGTTTATCATTGAGGCCATCTTTAAAGCAGTCAATGAGGATGTCTTCAGGCCATGTGGCCTGCCACTGCGTTCTTGTATTTCCCAGCTGAGCTCATCATTTCTGGACTATCAGACTTTCCGTAGCTTGCCAAGAATTGTTATCAAAAGCTACCACGCATGTCCAGCCACCCACATTCCTTCACTTTTTCCTTTGTTCTCTTGCCAGGGGTCCGGCTGCTGAGAAAAGCAGCTGGCATGAACTTTTTCAAAATGTAACAATTACTTTTCTTAGTTAGTGAGGTGTTTTATTTTCTTTATAACAAATAAATGAGTTTTATTAGAGAATACTTCTTCGGGTTTTATTTCAGAATATTGCAACTTGGAGAAAGTCACGGTCCATCCTCTAATTAATCAGGGTGATTGTCCCAGAGTCAAAAATGGGTTCGATCAAAACCCTGACATCTGGTAGCAGTCGGACGGTTGAGATTCATGGCTTTTTTTCCTTGTTTGTTATTTCTGATAAGACTGCCTAGACTAATTAGCTAGATGATTGATTTTATGACTGAGGAACGTTAATTAATCTATCTGCTAAGATGCCAAGAAAGAAGAAAAAAGGCAAAATGAAACCAAGACCACTCTTCGTAAATGATTTGATTGATCTTTCCAACGAAGAGGTGGCAGAAAGGAGATTTTCAGATTTCCAGCCCCTTGCTACAGCCACGCAACTTGAACAAGAAGGGGCCATGGGTGAGGAAGATCAAAAAATGCTTTCGGAAACACGTCAAGGGAGAGATAACAGAACAGCTGCTTTTGAAGATAATGAATTGCGACTGAGGTCGGTAGCTTTTTCTTCTCAATTTGCATGCTATAAATCTATCCTCCCGGAGCCCTCAGATTATGATGTGCTTGGTGCTAGGCCAAGAAAGTTTCCACAAACTGCCGAGCATTCTTCCTCCCATATAGAGAGAGAAGTAGTTTACTATTCTCCTCAAAGCCCTGAAATCACTCGGCGTAAGATGGCCATCAAATCCTATCGTGAGCATGTAAAATATTATGAAAATGAACTGTCTCGGTTTAAGTGGGATTTGTTTATGCTTGAGCAAGATAACACAGAGCCTCATGACTTAAGACTATATAAAAGCGCCATCTTGTCTTCTTCCTCAGAGCCAAAGACACACCCCCTGGTGAATTCTGTGTCAGGCCAATTAAAACAGAGAGCAGTGCACACATCACATGAAAGTCTCCCTGATCAAGTTACATGTAAACCTGCCACGCAGTCATTTCTTGTAACTGGGCTGCCCGAAGCTAAAGGTGCAGCACCATCTGCTGGTGGAAGTAATTTACTACAGGAAGCTGAAAGAGAACGGAGCTTAGATGAGCATTTTAAATTATCTAACTCACTCAGAGATTCAAGCTGAAATGCCACAAGTGTCTCCACAGACCCCATCTCCAACACCCCCTGGTGGTGCTGGTGTCTTTTTAGATGGAACACAACTACGCTCAATGCAGCAAAGGCAAGCTCAAGCACAAATGGCAGCTGGAATACAGCAGATTCCAATGCAACAGCAGCCACAAATGCCTGCATATGTGCCACAGCCACAAGTGCAAATAGGGCCAGCTCCTGGTCCACCTCCAATAGCACAACCAAGACCATTTTTAGGTCCACAACAGGCACAGCAAATACCACAGGCATTTCTGCCAGCACAGCCAGCATACCAAATGCATGCTCCTTACCAGGCATTTTCTGTCTCTCCACTAACTGGTGAGTCAAAACTAAAAATGTCAGGACATAATTATAAAGCCTGGGTCAGTGAGATTACACTATTGCTTCTTAGAGAAGGCACGCACTGTATGGTATTTAACCCACCTGCTCCACCTTGGACTTATGCAATAAGAGATTTAGAGATAAGGGCTCGCACAACATTATTGATGTCCATGGATACTGAACTGCAGGTCACTTTTCCACCAAATACAACAGCTCAACAAATTTGGGCTCAATTGGAAAATTGCTACAGGCCTGTCTCAATTGAATCTTCATGTTTACTCATGTCTGAACTCCACGGTTCGAGATTGAAACCCGGTGAACAAATTGGAGGACATTTGACCAAACTGAAAGGTCTGAGAACAGAATTGAGAGAAAGAGGCCATAACATTGAAGATATTCAAATGATCAGCATCATCATTAACTCATTGAATTATGAATGGAAAGATGCTGTTACAAAAATTAACCAAGTCCCAATTGCTCAACGCACAGTGGACAATGTCTGTAGACTTTTAATTGAAGAAGAGGCATTCATGTTGGCCACGCCACATTTGAGAGGATCACCCACATCAAGAGCTCCAGCCAGGCGCCCCTTCCGAGGAAGAGCCTACGCTCCAAGGATGCCAAGGTGCAACACCTGCAATCGTGTGGGACATGCCACCCGGGATTGTCCCCAATGAGTTCCAGCTCCTGTCTCATACCAGCCCAGAGGAACAGACTCCAGAGGCAGAGGCAGAGGTGGAAGACAAGGTCGTCGTGGTCCCCGGCGTGATCCACAAGCTCCACTCACCACATTGGCTTTAACCAATAATCCACAACCTCAACCAGAGTATGACAGATGACTCCTGTGGACTTTGGACAGTGGTGCAGCATTGCATGTTACCTACAGAAAGGAACTTTTCACAGACATGCACGAGCCTGAACCTGAACTACGTGAACTTTATTCTTTTTCCAATCATCTTTGTCAGGTCAAAGGAAAAGGAACTGTTTATGTTGAAGAGCTCGATGCATTCATTCCTGATGTTTATTACATACCAACAGCAACCAGTAATTTGCTTAGTCAGTGTCACTTGTCTAGAATGTTAAAGTTCCAAGTTCACCACCTTGAGAAAGCAAGTTACATAGTTAAAGATGGAGATATTGTTGCTGAAACCATATTAATTGGTGGTGTTTATTACTTAAAGCCTCTGCTCTCCTTTTTCACCCCCATCCCCCTGAATGTGGTGATGCCATGCTGCGTATGCCTGCTGAACAATCATCTCCGGGTCTAGGTGCCATCTTGACCTCCCCGGAGTTAATGATGGTTATGATCTCCGCTGTTTGAGCCTGTTTGGACTATGTGGACTGACCTGATCCCATTCTTCCCTCCATTGAATGGAGGTTTACATCTGGGGATTCAAGTCTTGGTGGAGTGGGTCTATAGCTGCTGTCTCAATTCCGGCTTTTTGGATGATCGTGGTTGACCAGCTGCCATGAGAGGGGGGCTGGGTCACCCTCTGCTGGATCGAAACAGCATTTTACTCCCGCCATTGCCGTGAGAGGGCAATGAGGTCCCACATGCTCCATTGGAATTCTATTGAAGTCCGGCATTTCACTCCTTCTGACTGTGATAACATCAAATTGGCCCCTGGCTATTGGCCATGGACTATCACCTCCCTTTGATGTTCAGATGTACTCGGTGAATGACCTTCGTGCCCTGTGAGATTCCCCCCTCTCGCAGGTCTGGCCCTCTTCGTTATCGAGGGCCTATCTTGATGATGGGCGTTGGAGCCCCGAGAGATGGCATGCGGCAAAGAAGAGTTTGAAGGGTTTTTTAAGTGGGTTTTTTAGTGGGTTTTTAACAAAAATTTTAAGGGGTTCGGGGGGGATTAGGGTGTGTTCTGGGGGAAATCCACTGGGTTCAAGACCAGCTTCAGCGAAGGGCTACGACACTAGGGATGTAGAACCGGAGGTCGGGGAGGGGGTTGGAGTTCGATTTAAAGAGGGCTGTTCCATCAGTATAGTGATGGAGGGGCAGATATGGCGGAAGCTGGGGACCACATCATGTTCGGGGAATGCGCACTCGCTATCTTAGAGCGATTGCACACTCCGGTCCCCAATGCTTTCCTCATTCCCCAGGTTGTCCAGATTCTCAGGGCCAGAGCCTTCGGCTGATGTTATGCAATGCCAGGTCTGTTGTTAATATAGCCCCCCTCATTCACGATCTTATTCAGGAGGGGGAGGGGACCTGGCGGGTATTACGAAGACCTGGTTGGGCCAGGAGGGGGGAGTCCCCCTCGTGGATATATGCCCACCAGGCTTCCGTGCATTTCATCAGCCGAGGGCTCAGGGCAGGGGCGGGATGGTGGCGGTTATTATAAAGGAAGGTCTGGATCCAAGGGAGACCACTGTTCCACAGATAGCCGGATGTGAGTCCCTCTTTGTGAAGTGGGGTCGTGGAGTACAGATGGGCTTGTTGGTCACGTACCTGGCTCCCTGCCACGTGGCAACGGCCCTGCCCGAGCTGCTTAATGTTATAGCCGAGGTGGCGGTGGACACCCCCAGACTTGTCATCATGGGGGATTTCAACCTGCCATCTATCGGTGAAATGTCTGAAGTGGCTCGAGAGTTCATGGCTTCCATGATGGCCATAGACCTAACTCAGTTAATTCATGACCCCACTCACACAGGGGGACACACTCTGGACTTAGTTTTTGTCTCTGGTCAGTGGTTGAGTGGCCTTGATATAGGGGATATAGCCATCAAACCCTTGTCATGGTCTGACCACTCGCTCCTTCGACTGGACTTTCTAACCGCTGCACCCCGCCGCAGGGAGGTGGGACCGACCAGGTGGTTCCGCCCCAGGCGCCTGATGGACCCTGATAGGTTCCAGATGGAGCTTGGGCCATTTCCTGAGATTCTGGCTCATGATTCGGCTGAAGACCTGGTGGCCGCCTGGGATAGTGCGGCTGCCGGGGCCTTGGACCGAGTCGTGCCTTTGCGGCCTCTGACCCGGCACCGAACTCACCTAGCTCCTTGGTTCTCCGAGGAGTTTAGGGAGATGAAGCGCGGAAAAGACGCCTGGAGAGTAGTTGGAGGACCAGCCACTCTGAATCTGACCGAACACTGGTGAGGTCTCATATTAAGACCTACCTAGTGGCGATAAAAGTGGCGAAAACTAGCTATTTTGCTGCTCTTATCGCATCATCAGATAATCGCCCGGCCGCCCTGTTTAGGGTGACTCGCTCCCTCCTCCATCTGGAAGTGCGGGATGACCCCTTGCAGGGCCGAGCTGAGGATTTTGTGCAGTATCTGTATGACAAAATCGCTCAGATTCGGGAAGGGCTGGCCTCTGACTGGGTATGTCCGGACGGGATGACTGAGGCAGGTCTTGAGAGTGTTATCTGGGGGGAGTTCAATCCTGTGGCTCGCGAGGACATGGACAGGGTCCTGGGACAGCTGAACGCGACCACATGTTTATTGGACCCGTGTCCCTCCTGGTTGGTACTGGCTTCCCGGGAGGTGACACGAGGCGGGCTCCAGAAGATTGTTAATGCTTCTTTGAGTGAGGGGGTCCTGCCGGCCACTTTGAAAGAAGCGGTTGTGAGGCCCCTCCTCAAGAAGCCCTCTCTGGATCCAGCTGTTTTGGCTAACTATCGTCCAGTCTCCAACCTTCGCTTCGTTGCGAAGGTTGTTGAGAGTGTGATGGTGCAACAGCTTCCCCGGTACCTGGATGAAGCTGTCTATCTAGACCCGCTCCAGTCCGGCTTCTGGCCTGGGCACAGCACGGAAACGGCATTGGTCGGATTGGTGGATGATCTCTGGAGGGCCCGGGATAGGGGTTGCTCCTCTATCCTGGTCCTGTTAGACCTCTCAGCGGCTTTTGATACCATCGACCATGGTATCATGTTGCACCGGTTGGCGGGGTTGGGGGTGGGAGGCACCGTTCTGCGGTTGTTCTCCTCCTACCTCTCTGATCGGTCGCAATCTGTGTTGACAGGGGGGCAGCGGTCGACCCCGAGGTACCTTGCTTCTGGGGTGCCACAAGGGTCGGTCCTCTCGCCCCTTCTGTTCAACATTTATGTAAAGCCGCTGGGTGAGATCATCCGTGGCTTCGGGGTGGAGTTCCACCAGTACGCTGATGACACCCAGCTGTACATCTCCACCCCAGGCCACCCCAATGATGCCCTTGAAGTGATGTCCCAGTGCCTGGAGGCCGTACAGGCCTGGATGGGGAGAAACAGGCTCCGACTCAACCGCTCCAAGACCGAGTTGCTGTGGCTTCCGGCGTCCCAATATAGCCAGCTGATACCATCGTTGGCTATTGGGGGTGAATCACTCACCCCCACGGAGAGGGCTCGTAACTTGGGCGTCCTCCTGGACACACGGCTGTCTTTAGAAGATCATTTGACGGCCGTGGCCAGGGGGGCTTTTTATCAGGTTCGCCTGATACACCAGTTGCGCCCCTTTCTAGATCGGGACTCCCTACGCACAGTCACTCAGGCACTCGTCACTTCCCGCCTGGACTACTGCAACGCTCTCTACATGGGGCTCCCCCTGGGGTGCACGCGGAGGCTCCAGCTGGTCCAGAACGTGACCGCGCGGGGGATTATGGGGGAGATGAGGCGCTCCCATGTGACACCTCTCCTGCGCGAGCTGCACTGGCTCCCGGTGGTCTTCCGGGTGCGCTTCAAGGTGTTGGTGACCACCTTTAAAGCGCTCCATGGCTCAGGGCCGGGGTATTTACGAGACCGCCTTCTGCCACCAATAGCCTCCCACCGGCCAGTACGCTCACACAGAGTGGGCCTCCTCAGGGTGCCGTCCACCAGACAATGTCGGCTGGCGACCCCCAGGGGGAGAGCCTTCTCTGTGGCGGCGCCCACCCTCTGGAACAACCTCCCCCCAGAGATACGTACAATAACAGACCTCCGGATTTTTCGTCGGGCCCTGAAAACCCATTTATTTCAACTAGCTGGGCTGGCTTGAGTTAAATTTTAAACTGATTTTAAATTGGAATTGTTTTAATTACGGCCAAAATATTTAATTATTTTAAACAGTTTTTAGATTTTGTATGTCTTGTTTTTACTTTGGCTGTTCACCGCCCTGAGTCCTATATTGGAGAAGGGTGGTATAGAAATTTAAACAAATAAATAAACAAATAAAGCCAAAGCTTAAACCGCAAACACAGGCAAGTATACAAACTCCAAGAAGGGAGAGCACAGGCCCAGAGAGAGATGCTCCAGAGAGAGATCCTGTTGCTATTCCGAAGGCTCCTAAAGCCAACAAAAAGAGAATTGGTAAACAGGTTGCTCAGAGTAAGCCTGAGGTTCCTCATAAAACTGTTAATGTTGAGAATTCACTAACTGGTAAACCTTTGCATTCTAGGTGTATCCACAAATGGCATAGAAGATTGGGCATGCCAGTTTCCGTGTGCATAGGAAGATGCCGGAGTTCGCAAAAGGTTTGGATCTAAAGGGGTGTAAGGTGTTTTTGGATTGTGCTGTCTGCAAAAAGGCCTAATCCAAAGCAGCAGCCATTCCCAAGCACGCTACATGCCTGTCAACATGCATTTTTGATTTGGTTCACACTGACATAGTTGGTCCTTTCCCGCCATCATTTGGTGGTAGAAAATATTTTCTAACTATTGTTGATAATTATTCTAGATATGGATATGGATATCCTATGAAAGAAAAATCTTAGACCTTTCAGATCTTTAAAGACTTTGCAGCCCTTGTTTCTACCCAACACCAAGTTCGCATCACCAGAATCCAGAGTGATCGTGGTGCCGAATTCTTGTCTCAGCGTTTCCAGGACTGGATGCGTAAGAATGGAATTCTTCATCAGACGTCGGCTCCTTACACACCGACTCACAATGGAGAGGTACTGCAAACCATGATGCGTTGTCTCCTAGAAGACGCCAACCTTGGTAAGGTATACTGGGGTGAAGCTATAAAATATGCAAATTACATTGTCAACCGTACTTGGAGCAGTGTAACAAACCAGACTCCTTTCTTCATGTTGTATGGCTACAAGCCCGATCTTAAAAACATCCATATTTTTGGTTCATATGCTATGGTGAACATTCCCTTAGCTCAAAGAAGAAAAGGAAGTCCAGCAGCAAAGAGACTGAGATTTATGGGTATTGATGATAATTCAAAATGGAGCAAATTTATTGCCTCTAAACATGTAATTGTGATTTCCCAATCTGCTAATTTTGAGGAAGATGTTGACTGGTCCAGGATTCATTCCAATGATCCTGGAGTTTATTTTCCTAGAGATGATACTGCTGATGCTACGCAGATTGATGATCAAGATTCCACTGATTCTTCTCAACCCAATGTTCCGTCTTCGCAAGCCGCGGATGCTGATGCTAGCGACGAATGTGAGGACGAGGACGAAGCAGAAGAAGACTGGAGAGTTGTTCCGAGACGTTCCAAGAGGGCCACAAAAGGAATCCCTCCACAACGATATTCTTGGCAACTGACAAAAGCACCCTTGCCTTTGATTTGTAATGTTACACTCCCACCTGATAATTTCACACAAATCAAGCAGCTTCCTGATTCAGAGCAAGACAAATGGTACGAAGCAATGCAGGTTGAAATGGACAGTCTAAAGAAACTTAAAGTGTTTACACCTGCAAAACCTCCAGCAAACAAAAAGGTCATTGGCACTCGATGGGTCTACAGAATCAAAAAGAAACCAAATGGTGAGTCACTGTACAAAGCCAGACTTGTAACTCAGGGTTTCGCTCAACATTATCCTGAGGACTACACAAATACTTACTCACCAACAGTCAGAACTGAGAGTGTAAAAATTGCTTTAGCTACTGCAACTATCCTTGGTTTAGAAGTTTTCCAGTTTGATGTTGACACGGCTTATCTACATGCAGACCTAGATGAAGAGATCTACGTGAGAAGTCCTCCAGGATTCTGACAGCAGGTACGGGATACCTGGTTTCTAAACAAAAGTCTTTATGGTCTGAAACAATCTGGTTTAATGTGGTATTTATGTCTTACTGACAAATTAAATTCAATGGGCTTTATTAAGTTCGAAACTGATGAGTGTGTGTTCACAAAAAAGCTCTAACAATGCATATGAGATAGTTCTTGTTTATGTTGATGACATTGTTTATATTGGTCCAAATAAGCAAATGAGTGAAATTTTTGCCAAAGCTTTGCAGAGATACTTCACATTGAAATCATTAGGTCATATTAGCACTTATTTAGGTGTTCAGATTGAAAAAACACAGAAGGGGTTTCGTCTTTCACAAGAGGATAAAATTGAACAAATTTTGCATCATTGCAACATGAAAGATGCTAACACAACAAAGACACCCATGCAAACAGATTTTCACAACTTGACAAAAGAAGCAAGTCCTGAGTTCGAGGATCAAACACTTTATCATTCAGTCATTGGGTCACTATTGTACATTAGTAGTTGGACCAGACCCGACATTGCACTTAGTGTTAATCTCTTATCTCGACACGTAGGTAAGGCAAAACAGTTTCATTGGACATGCATTAAGAAATTATTGAGATACTTAAAATACACTAAACACATGAAGTCATTGTTAGAACCAACACATACTGATTATGCAGAATTATGTTGTTATGCAGATTCTGATTGGGCAAGTGATAAGAAATCACATAAAAGTACTTCAGGTTATATGATGTTCTTAAATGGATGTCCTGTTTATTGGCAAGTATGTAAACAGAATTTTGTTTCTTGTTCATCTACCGAAGCTGAATATGCTTGTGTTTCAGATGCATATAATTCTCTAACTTGGTTTGATGCTTTAGTCACAGATATCTGGACACATCCGATTCGACCGATCACCATGATGGAAGACAATGAATCGGTGGTTTATATTTCTGAATCACATTTTACAGGTTCTAGGTCCAGACACATTGACATCCGTTATCAAAACATAAAACATTTAGTGAAAAAAGGTTTTGTTAAAATGCAGTATGTATCTACACATGATCAAATTGCTGATATGCTCAACAAACCACTCCCAGCAACTCAACACGAGTATCTGTGTAAGAAGATGTGCCTTATTTGATGATGTACCTGATATTCGCTCAACTGGCAAAAGAAGAGGATTGTCACTGCATTCTTGTATTTCCCAGCTGAGCTCATCATTTCTGGACTATCAGACTTTCCGTAGCTTGCCAAGAATTGTTATCAAAAGCTACCACGCATGTCCAGCCACCCACATTCCTTCACTTTTTCTTTTGTTCTCTTGCCAGGGGTCCGGCTGCTGAGAAAAGCAGCTGGCATGAACTTTTTCAAAATGTAACAATTACTTTTCTTAGTTAGTGAGGTGTTTTATTTTCTTTATAACAAATAAATGAGTTTTATTAGAGAATACTTCTTCGGGTTTTATTTCAGAATATTGCAACTTGGAGAAAGTCACGGTCCATCCTCTAATTAATCAGGGTGATTGTCCCAGAGTCAAAAATGGGATCGATCAAAACCCTGACATGGCCAACTGGCATGCCAACTCTTGGAACTCCTGAGTGTACATGGCTACTGACCATCACCCTTGGGTGATGGTCTTTATCTGGATCCGAGCCTTGCCCTTGGCCAGTGGGTCCTCGAATCATTTTTGAAGGGCTGTCATAAAGTGGTCATAGTTGTGCAGTTGGGGGGCATTGTTATTGTGAAGGGAGACCATCTATTCAGCCGTCACCCCTCCAGAGCCATGATTACCCACCTTATTGGGGCTTCTCCCATCTCCAGTTTAGCCCCATACTTCTGCATGTAGTTCCAGACTTGCACCAGGAAGAACCCCAGTTGCTCAAGGTCTTCCCCACACTTAACACCCAAGGCTGGGATCTTCGGGACCTGGTTCCTTTGAGGAGCGGCCCCTGCAGGTGGAGTGGCTTGTACAGCTTGGTCTGGGGTGACCCAGGAACCTTGAGTAGCTGTCTATGAAAGCGGTTCTTGGGCTCCTCAACTCCCCTTAACCTGTTGTATCAGGAACAGGGCCTGGTTCAGCATGGCTCCCTCTGGGCTTCCCTCCAGGGGGTCTTCCCTTTGCCCCATGCCCATCACCCATCTGAGCCTGATGGGCTTCTTGTTGAAGTACAGCTCCTCTTGCCATTCTGCTTCATCTCGAGCACAGTGTGGTCTAGTCAGGGAGCTGTCCATAGCTTCAGTTTCCTCCAGCTAACTCCCATGGTTGGACATTGTATGCTTGGTCCCCATGCTAGACTGCAGTCTCCAGGTTGGCCATTAAAGCAGAGCTTGCCTAATCTCAGGGCTGCCTCTGTCCATTTCCTCGGAAAGAAAAATCCTTGGCTCCATAGATTTAGAGCAAAGTACTTTTATTAGGAACGAACTGAAAGCAAGAAATTCCAGGTAAACTCTGAGGCAAAGCTTGTGAAAACAGCAACTTGAAACAAACTGTAGAGCCCAAACCCCTTGTAGCTAGGCAACCAGAGGCTACTGCATACCAGAGCTAATAGAAATGGCCTTGGAGAGATAGGCAATATCCAGGCCGTAGTTGCAAAGCTGCAATGAAAAATTCTCTGCTGATCCCTCCCCTCTTTTCTATGGCAGCAAGCAGCAAGTTAGCTGACAGCTACTGACATCGATGATGCTCCCCTGGTAAGTGGCCCGCTCACCCCAGTAACAATCCCCATTGAACTCGTAGCCAAATCCTTAGAGCAAAAAGCCAACCTGATGGCCCTCCTGGACTTGGAGTGCTTGGTTAACCCTGCCCTGGTAGAGAAATTGGGGGTGCTTGGTTAACCCTGCCCTGGTAGAGAAATTGGGGGTGAGATTTTGACCATTCAAAGTTCCGGTGACCTTCTGCCAGCTAGATGGCTCCATAGCAGGGGGGAATTCCAGTGACTTTTGTTACCAAGCCAATAGAAATGTGAATGGGGGCACACACAGAGACTGAGCTTTATTGTGGCCTCAGGCATGGAGAGATACTTGGTGCTGGGACTAGCATGGCTTCAGAAATGGAACTTCTATGTGAATTGGAGGAGGGGATTGTTAAAAATCCAGCAGACTGAGGCTCAATTAAAACCAGGGAAGAACCTAACAACCTCAAAAACAAGAAGGGGGCTGCCCTATAGGAATGAGAGAAAGCCAATCCTCAGATCCCACCAGAATACTGGGACTAGCAGGATGTGTTTAGCAAGAGGGGCTCAGAGGAACTCCCATCCCACCGGCTAACAGACTGTTCCATAGAGATCCTGGTGGGGGCTAAGCTACCTAAGCCCAAGTTGCACTTGATGACCCTGAGAAAACTGGAGCCATGAACTGCATCTCTTTATAGACAAAAACCTCAAGTGGGGATTTATCCAGCCGGCCCAACCCAGGGTGGCCGCCAAGTGCTATTTTTGAGAAACGATGGGTCCCTGCACTTGTGTGTTGACTATAGAGGACTAAATGCAGTGTGTGTGGAAAATGTCTACCCACTACCACTGATGAAGGATATGCTAGCCCATTTGGCCAAGGGAAAGATTTTTACTAAAGCAAAATTGATTATTTGTGCTACTGCATTTCTCATGAGGGGATAGAAATGGATCCCCAAAAAGTCACCCAGTGCTCCACCCCGCACCAGAAAGCAATTGCAGAGCTTTCTGAGATTCACAAACTTTTACCACCAATTCATCCCGTCATTTGCTCAGATTGCTCTCCCCATCACCAACTTGCTACAGATGAAAGGGGAGGGGAAACCCAAGTTGAGCCAGCCCCTAGAGTGGCCAAAGTGCCAGGTAGTGTTCAAAAAACTCAAACAGCTGTTTGCTGCCAAACCTGTGCTAAAACATCCAGACCTAATGTCCCATCTATTATTCAAGTGGAAGCTAGTGATGTGGTGATGGAGAGGTACTTTTACAAAGGAACAGTCAGGGTGCCCTGCAGCCAAGTGCATATACCTCTAGAAAACTGAGTGACATGAATGGTGGTAGGCAGTGTGGGAAAAGGAGACTTACGTGATGCACTGGCCACTCTTAATGTAGGGACACTTCTTGGAAGGGAGCAAGACCCTTTTCAAGTTGTGGAATGACCATAAGAAGGTAGAATCCTTAAAAATGCCCCATTGGCTATCACCAGGGGTGGGTTTCAGATCCTTTAGCAATGGGTTCACTGCCCTGTTGCTGGGTGGGTGTGGCCATGGTGGGTGTGGCCTAGTCAGTCGCCTGCACCATGGCAGGAGGGGCACTTTTTTAGTTTCCCTTCCATAATTACTGTTTGGTTGTTCATAGCTGCAGTTTGATTATTCATGGCTTTTTTTATAAATTCTTTAAGTTCTTGAAAAGAAGCCTCCTGGCTCTGTGAATCAGCTGGAAGTTGTGCTTTCTGTGTCACTACTAACACTACTGGAGAACCTCCTCCACTTTTAGAAACTCCTAGCTTAGTTTGCTTAGAAGCCATCTTATTTTAAAAAGTCTTTTTCCCTTTCACAGCCACAAAGTCTCTTGAACAATTTTCAAAAGTTTATAGTTTATAAACAAAATAGTCTTTTCTCCACCAAGCTCTCAATTCCCAGCAGCTTTAATCCACTCTCAGAGTGCAAAGCCCTCAATAAGCACTTTCGTCTCTAACTTTCACTTTCATGCCCACAACAAAGGCACCATCTTCCAGCCTCCAGCTCAAAGAAATTCAATTAGAAACAATGTAAACCCGGAGTTAAGCACTGTTACTTGCAAATGCCTGTTTTCCTGTTTCCGCTCTGTCTGCTCTTGTATTCAATCAATCTCACTTTTGCCTGCAGAATTGGTCGCGACACCTGGCTCTGTTTAAAACAGAGTCGTCCCGGATCCGGAGCTTCAGTGGGCTGACCGGGGAGCTCTCACCCTCCAAGCCTCTGGAGTTATTCCAGAGGATTTACGGGGAGCTCTACCCGCACCCACCGGCTCTCCTCTCCTTCTTCTCCCAATGGAGAGGTTTTCAAGCCGCCAGACAGCTGCTTAACAGTCAAAGCGGCTTTTACGAAATCACGGGGCTGGCGGTCCAGAGAGACCATCCACAACGCCAGCGGTGCCAACCGGAAATCCCACAGGAGGGGCATTTTTTGCCCTCCCCAGGCTCCAGAGGCTTTCCTTGAGCCTCCAGGAGGGCGAAAACTGCTTCCCCCAGGGTCCAGAGGCCCTCCAGAGGCCGGAAACAGGACTGTTCCCAGACTTCCAGAACCTCTGGTAGGCCTGTTTTTTGCCCTCCCAGACCCTCTGCACAGCCCCTGCACTTACCTGGAATGATGAACAGGCCATGCGGAGACTCCTGGGAGGGGAGGGGAGGGGAGGGGAGGGGAGGGGTGGGCTTGGCCAGCCAGGGGTGACATTCGGGGGTTCGCTGAACCCCAGTGATCCTTGGCTAGAGGATCACATGAACCCTGCCAAACCCCCAGGAGCCCACCCCTGGCTATCACCCAAGCAAGTTCAGTGGACTCAGTACTTGAATTGGCTTAACTTCACATTCCTTTACCTCCCAGGAAGAAAGAACTTCCTAGCTGATGCACTGTCTAGGATGCCCCAATACAACAGTTCAATACAGGAAGTAGTGAGACCAGTCATCCCATCCTGCCAACTCGTGGCACTGGTCATCCTCCAAGGACAGGTGAAAGAAAACCCTCAGGTTGTGGATGGCATAACAGACTCCCTAAAAGTGGCATTAGAGGGAGACAAGTGGTTCCCGACTCACAAGAATGAATACACAATGCAAGGGGCTTAATCTGGGTGGGAGTCAAAGCTGTATATCCCAGAAAGCCATGATTCAAAAACCACTGGGCATTTTGGCTTTGTAAAAATGTTGCACCCAATTAAACGCCAATTCTGATGGCCATCACTAAAAAAGAACATTCAAAATTATGTGGCTAGTTGCTCAGTCTGTGCTTCAGCTAAGAGGCAGCAAGGGAAGACACCAAGGCTCTTCCAACCTGTAGCAGAGCCTAGCAACCCCTGGAAGGAAATTTCTATGGATTTCATAGTAGAGCTATCTGAGACCTCAGAAAACACCATAATTTGGGTGATCACTTATTTGTTTTCTAAACAAGTGCATTTTGTGCCCTGCCAGAAAATCCCTTCCACTCCTACTCTGACCAAACTGTGTATTCATCATGTTTATAGACTACATGGCAATCAGCAGCAAATAATCTCTGTCCACAGAATGCAATTTACTTCCAAATTTTGGCAAGAGTTTTTGAAGCTCCTTGGGAAGTCCCAAAGGCTCAGTTCTAGTCATCATTCTGAAATAAATGGGGTATATGAACATATGAATGGGGTACTAGGACAATCCCTGAGGTGCTACATAAACTACCAGGAGGACAATTGAACTGATCTGCCATTTTGCTGAGATGGCCTATAATAACTTGGTACATAGCAGTACCGGATTCACCCCTTTTAAAGTGGCCATTGGTCAGGACTTTGCACCCATGGCCGAATTGCCCTTGGCTAACGCCCCTCCTCCTTAAAAGATTGGGTTGCCCAACTACAAGACTCCTGGCCACTGGTCAGGAAATCATTAGCGGAGGCAAGAGAATCTGATAAGAAACAAGCAGACAAAAAACAAACAAAAGCCAAAGATTTCAAAGTAGGGGACTGAGAATACCTCTCCACCAAACATTTACAATCTAGACAGCCCTTCTAAAAAAATGTATGCCCTTATGTAGGCCCTTTTCCTATCAAGAGAATCATCAACCCGGTTGCAATGGAACTTGAGCTGCTGAAATCCCTCAGGTGCATTCACACAGTCTTTCATTGTAGCTTAGTAAAGCTGGAAACTCAATTCCCTCTGCACCCAAAGCTGCTGCAATCACCTGAGCCACTCATGACTGAGGGGTAACAACATTTTGAAATTAAGGACATTTTGGACTCACAAAAACACCAGGGAAAACTTCAGTACCTAGTAGCATGGAAGGACTTTCCCTCAGAAACTGAATGGGTGGACTTTAAACATATTAAAGTGAACAAACTTCTTGAACACTTCCACAAACAGTACCCAGATAAACCAAAATAGCTTTTGAGCTAACTGCACTTTGCCTTGTTTCTGTATTGTGTCCTTTTGTCTGTTTTGCAGCACTAACATCCCTGTCAAGGAGGGCAGCATATCAGAATCACCAGCTTCAGTTTCACCCCACTCCAGTGTTCTGCCATCAGTGGAGGAAGGGACGGGGACAAGGGTGGAATAAATGGTCAGGCTGCTGTATACTGTTATGGTGGGAAATTGGGAGGGGGAAATTGGCAGGCGAGGAAGAACAGAGGCATCTGGAATCCAGTTCGTGCTGGCATCTTCAAGGCTGTTTGCCCTGAGTGTGGAATTTCACCAGCCCAAACACCTCAGAGTTTCTTATAACATCTCAGCAGTACTGGATTGACTTCGCACAGACTGACCATGAGGGGAGGGCTAAGGGAACCAGGGGTTTTAGCTTCATGTTGGCATGTGGGAATTTTAAATTCTGCTTGACTTTACTGCAATCAGTATTCCTTAGTAAAAGTGCTTTTTCACTTCTAATGGAGTCAAGAGTTTTACTTCCCTAAGGGATCAAACTGCGGCAGGTCTGACAGAGGCTATATCCACATTCTTGCACCAGCGTATGCATTCATTCTTCACAGTAAGTAATCTAGACAACATTTTCTGGGTCAAGAAAAATGACTTGCCTCAAGCACAAAAAGTGTGATATTGTTGTACCTGCATTTTAAAGAACTATACTATTGATTTCCATCGCATAACTATAGTAAGGATGTAACATAAATACAACATGTGTGTTTGTGAGTGGGCATATGAAGAAATAAGAGGTATTAGTTGCTTGATATCAAAACAAAAACAAATCACTGTCTTTAAAACATCATAATGGAAGCTGTATAGAAATAGATATTCTTACTGTAAATGCATCTGCATTTTGCACCAGTTGAAGTTTCCAAATGCTCTTCAAGAGAAGCTCCATGTAGAGCATGTTACAGTAATCTAAGTAAGAGGTTACAAGGACATGGGTGATGGTGAACAGGGCCTCCTGGTCTAGGAATGGATGCAACTATCCGGAGATGTGTAAAGGCTCTCCTAGCCACAGCTGCCATCTGCTCTTCCAGCAGCAGAGGACCCCCAGACTGTGCACTGAGTCTGGGTCTGATTGTGCTACCCCATCCATAACTAGAGATGGAAGAACCTGGTCTCTGGAAAGTCCAAATACCCACAGATTCTGAAACAACTGACATTCAGTTAGCCTTGTAATGTGTCTACAGTTAAATTAATATTCTATATAATCTTGTGAAAATTCACTCTTTTTTTCCCCTTCCTCTTGTTCCATACAGTGTTGCCTTTTGGGACTTTATACTTTAATTAGTAAATTAAAGTATAAAGTAATTAGTAAAATTAATGATGCAGCTGTTCTAATAATCACCAAATAATTCATTAACCTTAAAGTTGAGTCATTTTGCCTACATATAAACAACAGCAATCTGGATTAGTCTTGACTTCCGGTGGTACCGCAGGTGCTGGCAGACGCTCCTTTTGGATTGTCAGCCCCGCAATCTCATTAAAACCGCTAGGACAGCGCAAATCAGCTGTCTGGCAGTTTGGAAACCTTCCCCTCGGGAGAAGAGAGGAAGGCGAGCAGCCAGACAAAGGTAGAGCTCCCGAAAAGCCCTAGGAGTAATTCTGGGGCTTGGAGGGTGAGAGCTCCCTGGTAGTCCGACTGAGCTCCGGATCTGGGACTTTTCTGCTTAAGCAGAACAAGATGCCGCGACCACCCCTGCAATCAACATTTAGCTTCAAAATAATCTTAAAGCAGGCAGAGCAAAAACAGGAGTTCGAGCAACTGTAAGTACTGAACTTTAACTCTGTATCAATATTTCTTCCTTCTAAAATCTTCAAAAAGGAACGCAAACATGGTGCCTGAACTCTAACAGGGCGTGGGAAAAGTGAAAGTTATAGTGAAAGTGATTGTTAACATTGTTAGTGCTTCTAAGGCTATTTAAGACTATTGGATTCTATATTAAAGAAAGAAAGATTTAAAGTGGAAAGTTTACAGTTTGGACTTTAAATAAACTATAATACTTACAAAAGATTTAAAAACATTGGACTTACTGATTTGGCTGCTGTAAGAAGTATAAATTGAAAGCTAAAAATGGCTTCTAAGCAAATAAAATCTGGCTTTAAAAGTGCTGGAGGATTGCCAGCACAACCATCAAAACTACAATCTTTGTCTACTTCAAACCCACAAATATTGACTTTGGAAGTTTTACAGGAATCTTTACAGAAGGCTTTGAAGCAACAGACTTCTTTTTTAGAGGGGAAAATTAAGGGAGTGTCTAATGAGATAGCTGAAATTAAAGAGGTCATTCAAACTCGGAATAAAGAAATAAGAGAAGATATAGTAATGGCATTTCAGGGACTGGCAAAACACATTGAATTGTTGGATGAAAGAGTAGAAAAAATTAATCAGTCTAATCTGAATTTGGAAAATAAAATGGATGAAGTTCAGACCAAGGTGAACAGGGCAGACGATGAAGTGGTGATGTTACAATATAGAGTGATGGAGTTTGCCCTGAGAGTAAGAGGTCTGAGAGAACATAATTGAGAGAATTTGAGAGAGATCTTTGCAGAGGCTTTTGCAAAGATAACTGGGGAGCAACAAGCAGATTTCTCATTGCAAATTGACAAAATATATCGTGTTAATTCCTGGTTTGCTAGACAGAATCAATTGCCAAGAGACTTTGTGATTTACTTTACAACGAGGAGGACCCGAAATGAAATTTTACAAGCTTTCTATAAAAATAAACTTCAAATGGCAGGACAAGAGGTTTTAGTGCTGAAAGAAATCCCCCCAAAAATGTTGAGAAGCAAAAAGGAGTTTGCTTTTTTGGTGGATGAACTTAGAAATCGACAGATTCAATTTAGATGGGATGTTCCAGCTGGACTGGTGGTGAATTATATGGGAGAAAGGCATCGCCTTAACACAATATGGAAGGCAAGAGATTTTTATACTAATGTATTAAAGGCTGGATGCCCACCATCTCAGGAAATGAGGAGAAGAAAAGAAGAGCTGGCAATACAGGGACAGAAGGAAAGTAAACACCCACAAGCTGCAGGAGAGACCTCGCTTATTGAAGATGATTTATTGCAACTTTTTGGTACTGTTCAACCTTTGGAAGTAGCAGAAAAAAGAGAAAAACCAAAAAATCAAAGGCAGACTCGTGCTGCAGCAAAGTGAAAAGAACAAGATTTAAAGACACAGCAAACCCAAATGAAAGCTCAAGAAGCTACAAAAACAGAAGCAGTGGGAGGAGCAAGGCCGAAGAGAAAGGTGCAGGAGGATCTTCAGTTTACCAATGAAATGAGAGACAGGTGTGATTCATTTCAAAACATGGTAATAAAGCTATTATTCTATAAAGGTCATTGGCTTTTTGTTGTCTTCTTTCCAATTATGAGAATTGTCAATATGACTAATACTGTGTTGCAAATTTCTTTTGCATTTTTCTACCATTCTCATTTAATTTGAAAAAGTATTGTTTCAAATGTTGAAGTTTTCATTTAGGAAAATGAAATCAAATGCAGAGATATTGCTAAGAGTACAAAAGAACAGATCTTGGATCATAAACTGAATATGAATCATCAGCTAAACAAACAAATGTAATTTTAGGCTGCATCCATCTGCATCTACATGTGGGGGTCAATAAAAGTCAAGATGGCAATCTCAAGTGTGTGATCAAATCCTTACTCCTTTTGTAAATCTTTATATATATGAGCAAAGGTGCAGAGCTTCTCTGGAGAGCATGCCACTATTTTGACTTTTTTTTACTTCTCTCTGGATTTACCACTGCCTAAACCAATGCAAGTCCAGTTGTCAAATCATGGGAAGTAAGAGGTCCCCTGTATTCTGCATTGGCCAGATCCAACTTCAAACACTACTCATGAGCACTACACTTCAGCAACTGGAACGGGTATGGAAAAACTAACATGAAAGATGAAAGAACTAGGAGCTAATTCTAATGAGGAAAAGCTGGATTACTTTTAGATCTGACAGCTGAAGAGAGTCATGATAGCACTTTTAAGCACATAAAGATATATTTCACAAAATATTGCCAGGAAGTAGGACATGGAATATAGGAATTATACAAATTCTAGCTGAATGTTAGGACTAGTAGTAATGTGTCTTCTGATCCTGCGGTAAGAAGAGCTCAGTAGCAGTAAGTGAAATAAAACAAACCAAAAGCAGCTCTGTTGTCTTCAATAGTAACAATTGAGCTCAAAATTTACTTTGCTAAGCAGGACAGTTGTTAAGTGAGTTTTGCCCCATTTTACAACCTTTCTTGCCACAGTTGTTAAGTGAATCTGGCTTTCTCATTGATTTTGCTTGTCAGAAGTTTGCAAAGGGTGATCACATGATCCCAGGACACTGCAACCATCATAAATACAATTGCCAGTTGTCAAGCATCCAAATTTTGATCATGTGACCTTGAGGTTGTAACGATTGTAAGTGTGAAAAACAGTCATGAGTCATATTTTTCAATGCCATTGTAATTTTGAATGGTCACTAAATGAATGGTTGTAAGTTGAGGACTACCTGAATATGCTCTCTTTGCTCTTGGGAGGGGAATAAAGTGAAGGAGAAAAGATTCAATACCAGCCTAAGAACTCAGGGAACGGACAGAACATTGGCATATTAACAATTTATAAGTTCAAGCATGAAGCAGCAGCAGTAACAGCCCTTCAACAGTTTACAAACAAAAGTTTAATTGAGGTTTGCTGCGGCAAAATTCATAAATATTTGGAGAAGTCAGCATGGAAGATAAAATATTCTTGTAACTTATGATTGTGCATTATAAAACAATGGGGAATTGCTGGTCCCAAAATATTTCCTAAGAGAACCAACACCATCATTCCTTATCCAAGCCTGAGTATTTCCTGTCCTAGGCAGTCTTTGCATATAGGAGTAGTAATACATACCTAGATTTGTTGTTTGGCCACCTGAGAGCTTTGTTAAACTTATAGATGTCATAACAAATATTTAAATGGGTTATCATAGTTCGCAACTTGTGTGATAACTACTTTGACATACATGAAGCTTGCTAAGACTTTACTTTTCTCTTGTTCTTAGATGTCACGTGCTCATTCTTTTCCATTATGGGAAAGGTTGTGTTCCCCTGGTTTCCTCTATAGGGCAGACCATGACATGCTCAGGAATATTCCATTTGTATGATTTGGTGTCTAGGAAAGTAATGTTTTGTTTTATGTTGGTCTACAAATAGATCAGCAAGTCACAAGTCATCAATGTAACTCAGAGAAGAATTGACACTTGTCCTTCCAGAAATTGGCTGGAACACCCATTCCTCATTCATATGGATGTATTCAATGTTTTATTAATATAACATCAATTAATTTTTTCCTTTCTGCTCTTGTTGTTCTGATGTCATCAGTCTCAAGGTTTAGGTAACGTAAGTGCTAACATCAGAATAAACACTGTCAGTTCTAATGCTGTATGAAATGTTGGCTCTCAGTGTTGTGATGACTTTTCGTCTTTTAAGAGAGAGATGGTATCCTGCTTGACTTGTGACAAGGGCTTGTTAAATTATTCAGAGGAAACAACAAAAGGATGTTTGCATCATGCACTGTGTTTTATGTCTTGATCACAAGCCTGACACTTTCCTTACAATACAAAATACCACTAATTTCAAAAGAATCTTTTAAAATGACAAATTATAAATTGCAGTAAGTTGAGTATATAATACTTAGACTCCATCCAGATATGAGTATCTCCAAAAAGGAAATATGACATTGTTGTTGTTGTTGTTAGTTGCGAAGTCGTCTCCAACCCATTGTGACCCATGGACAATGTTCCTCCAGGCCTTCCTGTCCTCTACCATCCCCCAGAGACCATTTAAGCTCACGCCAACTGCTTCAGTGACTCCATCGAGCCACCGCATTCTCTGTCGTCCTCTTCTTCTTTTGCCCTCAATCTTTCCCAGCATTAGGCTCTTGTCCAGTGAGTCCTTCCTTCTCATTAGGTGGCCAAAAGTATTTGAGTTTCATCTTCAGGACCTGGCCTTCTAAAGAGCAGTCAGGGTTGATCTCCTCTAGGACTGACCGGTTTGATAGCCTTGCAGTCCAAGGGATTTGCAGGAATCTTCTCCAGCACCATAGTACAAAGGCCTCAATTCTTTGGTGCTCAGTCTTTCTTATGGTCCAACTTTCACAGCCATACAGGGCAACTGGGAAAACCATAGCCTTGACTTTAGGCACTTTTGTTGGCAGGGTGATGTCTCTGCTTTTTAGTATGCTATCTAGATTTGCCATAGCTTTCCTCCCCAGGAGCAAGCCTCTTTTAATTTCTTGGCTGCAGTCCCCATCTGCAATAATCATGGAGCCCAGGAAAATAAAATCTGTCACTACATCCACTTCTTCCCCATCTATTTGCCAGAATTTGAGAGGGCCGGATGCCATGATCTTAGTTTTCTTAATGTTGAGTTTCAAGCCAACTTTTGCACTCTCCTTCACCTGCATCCAGAGGCTCTTTAGTTTTTCTTCACTTTCTGCCATTAGAGTGGTATCATCTGCATATCTGAGGTTGTTGATATTTCTCCTGGCAATCTTAATTCCAACTTGTGATTCATCTAGCTCCACCTTTCTCATGATGTGCTCTGCATATAAGTTAAATAGGCAGGGTAACAGTATACAGCCTTGCCAGACTCTTTCCCCAATTTTGAACCAATCAGTGGTTCCGTGTCCAGTTCTCATTGTTGCTTCTTGACCCGCATATAGGTTTCTCAAGAGACAAATAAGATGGTCTGGTATTCCCATCTCTTTAAGAACTTGCCACAATTTGTTGTGATCCACGCAATCAAGGGCTTTAGCATAGTCAATGAAACAGAAGTAGATGTTTTTCTGGAACTTACTAGCTTTCTCCATGATCCAGCGTATGTTGGCAATTTGATCTCTAGTTCCTCTGCCTCTTCAAAATCCTGCCTGTACCTCTGGTAATTCTCGATCCACATACTGCTGGAGCCTAGCTTGTAGGATTTTAAGCATAACTTTACTAGCATGTGAAATGAGTGCAATTGTGCAATAGTTTGAACATTCTTTGGCATTGCCTTTCTTTGGAATTGGAATGTAAACTGATGTTTTCCAATCCTGTGGCCACTGTTGAGTTTTCCAAATTTGCTGGCAAATTGAGTGTAGCACTTTTACTGCATCGTCTTTTAAGATTTTGAATAGCTCAGTTGGAATACTGTCAACTCCACTAGCTTTGTTGTTGCTCAGATTTCCTAAGGCCCATTTGACTTCACATTCTAGGAAGTCTGACTCGAAGTCAGTGACCACCCCATCGTGGTTATCAGGGACGTTAAGCTCGTTCTTGTATAGTTCTTATGTGTAATTTTGCCACCTCTTTTTAATCTCTTCTGCCTCTGTTAGGTCCCTGCCATTTTGGTCCTTTATCATGCCCATCTTTGCATGAAAAGTTCCCTTCATATCTCCAATTTTCTTGAAGAGATCTCTAGTCCTCCCTATTCTATTTGCCCACAGTAGTATACCTGATGGTCATCTGAATTAAATCCACCAATTCCTGTCCATTTTAGTTTGCTGATTCCTAAGATGTCGATGTTCAATCTTGTCATCTCTTGTTTGACCATGTCCAGCTTGCCTTGATTCATGGATCTTACATTCCAGGTTCGTATGGAGAATAGATCTTTACAGCATCGGACTTTCCTTTCACCACCAGATGCATCCACAGCTGAGAGTCCTTTCAGCTTTGGTCCAGTTGCTTCACTTTTTCTGGCACTACTAGTACTAGCCCTCTGCTCTTCCCCAGTAGCATATTGGACACCTTCCGACCTGAGGGGCTCATCTTCCAGCGTCATATCTTTTTGCCTTTTGGTACTGTCCATGGGATTTTCATGGCAAAGATACTGGATTGGGTTGCCATTTCCTTCTCCAGTGGATCACGTTTTGTCAGAGTTCTCTGCTATGACCTGTCCGTCTTGGGTGGCCCTGCACGGCATAGCTCATAGCTTCATTGAGCTATGCAAGCCCTTTCGCCACAGCAAGGCAGTAATTCATAAAGGGGAAATATGACATTACGATGTAATAATGATTATGAATGTAGATAACTCTAAAAAATGATGAACTCAGTCACAGAAAATAAAACATTAAAGACTATTTGTCATTTCATGAAATCTTCATGTTCAGAGGGAGTGGCCACTAAAAAACATTTGACTAAAGATGGATATTGTTTTTAAGCTCTCTTAGAGATACTCGTAGAAATATTTAGTGGACTATTAAGGAATGTGCACTTTTTTATTTGACTCAGCAACTTCTTGGACCAAATAAGATGACAAAAATGAATTCTAGCAATTCAAAGGAATTTCCTCACTTTGTGAAGGCCAAACTTCAGATAATCCTTAATTTATGACCAAAATTGGGACTGGAACTTTTGTTGCTAAGCAGTAAAGTTAAGTGAGCCATTATGCAACTGTGCCCAATTTTATGAACATTTTTGCCACTGTTGTTAAGTGAATCCAGCTTCCCAATTGACTGATTGTTGTAAGCTGGTTGGAAAGTCGCAAATGGTGATTACGTGATTCCAGCATGCTGCAACTATTGTAAATACATGCCAATTGCCAAGCACCCAAACTATGATCACATGATTATGGGGACACTGTGATAGTCATAAGCGTAAGATATGTCATTTTTTTTCAGCACTGTTGTCACTTTGAACAATTGATAAACAAATGGTCAAAAATAAAGAATTATCTATAAACTGAAAATGAGAATTAAGTTCATGTTGTCTGTGGAGTAAATATTTTCCAATGTATCATTCTTGTAGTGAAAATCACACCCTATTCCAGTCAGCTGCATATAAAACTGCCAATAACAATAGTAATAGGTGCCTTGGGTACAATCCCAAAACAATTGAACCACCGCTTGAACACCATCAGCATTGATAAAATCACCATCTGTCAATTACAAAAGATAGCTTTACTTGGAATTGCTTACATCATGTGATGATACTTTTAACAACATCTGCCTATTCCAGGTCTTTGGTAAGAACTCAATAAGTGGATAAAAATGCCAAAACTAATATAAACATCTGTCTGACTGTGTAACAAACCATCGTAATAAAGGTAGGTGAATTCTCACATGCATGTATATGTGCTTGGATACTTAGGAAATAAGGATTTGGAGGCAGTTACACTATAGACTGCAAAAAGAATGATTCATTCAATCTGAATGTAGACAATGTAGTCACCGGGAATTGAACCTGATTTAATGTCACCTGTTACCATCTAATTACTGCATAATGTTTTCAATAACTGTGCATTGTAAAACTGAACTACCAAAATCCATATCAGTCCAAATGGAATGAGATACTGAAGTTGCATTGAACTAGGTTGATGGAAATCTAGAAGAAATCCAGGACAAAAGAAGTACACAGACAGTTCATGAAACTTAGAAGAGCATTTTGTCTAACAGAAGAACTGGAATATATATATGATCTCATGAATAATGGTGATTGCCAGTTTATAATATCATGCATATATTAGCTTCTTGTCTCCTTGTCCATTTCTCAATTTATCCAGAAATTTGGACTGGCGCTCTAATTTCCATTGTTCCATATGTTGATGATGCTTTTACCCTCAAGCCATTCACTTAATGAATTGATATCCTTATTTCCAATGGTCCCAGCCTGTGGTCTGTTTTCAAATTTGTTGATCAGCAAACAGTAAAACAATAAAATAAAAATGGAAATGATGCAATGACATATGGAACAAGGTAAAATAACAAAAAGAATGACATAATTAGTGAACGGCATCAGAATGAACTGCAGGAAGAAATTTAGAAGGAAATCAGTTGGAGCTGACTATGAAAATTAAATAATAAATGAATGGCCAAAATAGTAGAGTTAAATGGCCTGGTAAATATTAAAGGAAATCCAAGACAAAACCAGCTCAGAATAAATAGATTATTTTTAGTAGCCCTTCCATTCCTTTACATTAAAAAAAAATCTTAGCTGATACTGTGTATACTATGACTGATTCCATGGCAACTGAAGCAGAATTTAAACCTTTTCATAATTATCAGAATAATTCAAAAGTATCAGTTAAGGACAAGTGTTGAAAAGTCATTTACATTAAATAGGAAAGTAATATTCAAAATTAATTTAAAGTTGGTTAAATGTCATAAGTTTGAGTACAAAGACCATTTAGTCTGAATATTGACTAAATGTGGGTGTGATTGTCCTCATTTGTATGATGCCAATTACGAAGACCACTGGCAGTAAATGAATTTCTTTTAAATTCTCAATTCCTTTTATGGCAGTTATAATTATGCTGAAAATAGGATATTGTACCTTGTGTTGCCTCCTTTGCCTTCTTCGAAGCCTCAAAAATTCTTTGTGCTGCCTTGACACAAAGTTCACTGCCGCATATTCAAGCAATGCAGCGAAGACAAAAAGAAGACATACAGCCATCCAGATGTCAATAGCTTTTACATAAGACACCTGCAAGACAAGGAAGCAAGAAATAAAATCATGACAGATGTGCTTGAGAACAAGGCTGGCAATGAATACAGAGATATAGGTTGTACACAGAATAATTGTTCTTAGTATCTACAAGGGCCCCTCTGAATATTTTTATATTTTATTATTGATTTTGAAAGTAAAGAATTTGATGGTATTCATCAGATAAGTACAAAACATTCACATTTCATCTACTTTGTTTGTTATGTTTTGCCATTCTTAGGTGCTCATTTGTTCCATTCCTCTGGGTATCAGTTTTAGGAATACATTTAATCCTTGACTAGAATATCTAGTCAAAAATATCTTGACTAGAAAATCCTTGATTGCAACTGAACCCAAAATTTCTGTTGCTAAGTGAAACATTTGTTAAGTGAATTTTGCCCCATTTTATGACCTTTCTTGCCACTGTTGTTAAATGAATCATTACAGTTGTTAAGTTAGTAACATGTTTGTTAAATGAGTCTGGCTTCCCCACTGTCTTTGTTTAACAGATGGTTGCAAAAGGTTGCAAAAATGACCCTGGGGGTCAGATACCAAGCATCCAAATTTTGATCACGTGACCATGGGAATGCTACAATGGTTGTTAAGTGTGGAAAACAGTCATAAGTCACTTTTTTCAGTGCCGTTTTAACTTTGAACAGTCACTAAACAAACTGTTGTAAATCAAAGGTTACTTTTATGGGAAACAATTTCAAGATTTTGATCCTCCTATTTGGAAATGTGAGGTATTGAGCCTGGGAGCTTCTACATGCTAAACATGTGCCCTATGTTGATCTGTGGGCCTTGTTCACCCTCACTGGGTTGATTGAAATTATTCAAATAGTTTATCAACAAAATATTAAAGTAAAATAGAAAAAACAAAAGGGCAGAACTGTTTTTCAGAATCAACTATATTTATATTCCTCAGTCGGTCAATTTACTTCCTTTAAATTGTCTAAATTTGTAGATCTTGTTTAACTTTTCTTCTTTTGCTTCGTAGGATGTTCTATAAACAGTATTTATAAGCCAGAGTGGCCCATCAAATTCCCTCATGTTTCATTAGTCCACCAGCATCAATCATTCAAACTGAAGAGGAGTTCAAAGCAATTCCAAAAAAAAGACCGTGTTATTTACATCTGCACTACTTTGAAAGTCTTCAAAAGGCTCACCATTTACTCCCAAACTGCCAGAATGCAAATCTAATAGCTACTGTCTTTCTCTTGTCTGCCAGCTGGTATCCTCCCTGCTCTTTCTCATTCTACTTGTACTAAGTTCTAATCAAAATAATCCATTGTTTCAGGTGTTGTTTGCCTTTCTTCACTTTATTTCCCTTCTTTTTATCAATCCTGACTTCTTTTCAAGGTCTCTTCCAACTATGTAGTAGTATAATATCTTTTTTCACCAGTAGGAGTCATCCCAGCTCTAGTTCCAGTATTGAAACAAAATGAAAGATATACCAGCTGAATGTCACATAGTCAAAAAGGTCATTTTTCTTTATAACATTTCTTCCAGTAGTCAAAAAAATTGCAAGTTTAAATCACTTTTCACAATACTATAACTTCCAGTCCAGTCTTTTTTATAGTTTAACCTTAATAGTCTCCCATTCCAGTTCCATTTCTCTTTTGGGTCTGAAATCTACCTCCATATATTAACTCGCCGCTTTCTCTACGCTTTGGAGAATCTTTCTTTCAGTAATTGTTTTATTTAGTGATAGAAGTTGAAAGTCGTCTCGCCCAGTTCCAATACTCCATCACAAACAGCTCATTAGTGCTTCTTTCTTCAGTTTCCCTGGGTTCGGTCTGGCCATAATGGCTGTATCTCTTCTTTATTGGTTGGGAGGGTGCCTTGGATTGAGCAGGAGAGCAGCTGCTCTCCCTCGATCAGCAAGGGGTCCCTCCTTTCTTCATTACCCCTCTAGGATGACTTTAGCCCCTTGGGGCCTCCCAAATGAAGAGGTATCAGCTGGGATTCATGGAGCCCTGCTATCTCGACTGTCTCATCATGATGCCAAACCAGAAAATCGCAAATCTGAAATAAATTCTGACTTGGCCTTTTTTAATCTCAAAGGTCCAGTTCCTATTTTAGCTGGATAATTTTAACTCTTTGGTAGTCTTTGACATATGACCACACACTTAACAACCATTCAAAATTAAAATGGGCTCAAAAGAAGTCACTTATGGCCTTTCTTCAGTTATGGCTGCTGTACTAATCCCTGCAAGGTCATGGCAACTGTCTCATATTTATAACCAGTTGCAGTGTCCTGCAGTCTCATGATCACATTTTAAAGCTTTTTAACTTTTAAAAATGTTTCCTGGCAATGGCTTGTTTAGCCACCATCATAAAAATGGTTGTAAAATCAAGTATAATAATATGGTTCTTTCATTTAGGACCATGATGATATACATCCAAAATTCTGGCCCAGTTGCGGTTGCAAGGATTATCTGTATTGCTCTGAATGGTGAAATTCAAATATAGTAAGATAACAGTTCTGTCTAGTAATTCTTTTTTATTTGTACTATGCAGTTGGATATTTGGCTTCACAGATGGAATGATTTGACAAGAAGCAATTTTATATATATTCAAATCTGTAACTTTCAGAGTTGTAGTACATGTGCAAAGTAGCCATACTTATTTTATCCTCTTTACAATTTTTTTATCTCCAGTGCAGATGGAGAATAAAATCAATGCACAACATTCATGGATATAAAATGCTTCAAAGATATCTACACCAGAGAATCACTTTCGTACATTTGCATTTTTCTAAATAATCAGCATTGTATATACATTCTTCCCAAAGCAGAACTACATACAGATTTATGCAAAACAAAACTATATTTTCATTGCTATGTAATAAATAAAACATGATATCCAGGGTATGAAGCCCTGCATCCATAGCAACCATCAGCAAAACTCCCACTGGTATCAACAAGATAAATATTGTATCTCTCAGATCTGGTGGAAGCAGCTATCATGCTGACTTTTAGTTACTCAAGAATCAAGGTTAGTTCCCTTGACCAGTATTTGTAGGTGGTTCATTGTGTGACACCATTTATGTATGCTGCTATTATATAAATAGAAGTTGTGTTACATATAGAAGAAAGAGAGAAAAGGATAAAATAGTAGATGCAGGCAACATAATCCAGTTTGGGATGCTGGCAGGTGGTATTAAGAACCACAGAATATTTAACTCTGTTCTGGAGTTCTAAATAGATCTCCATCTGGAAAAAAATGTATTTTATATCCAAACAATTTGGAAAATACAGACATTTTCTATTCATCCTCCCCAAAGTATGCAATTAGTAATGTAAATTTCCTAAGCCCATTTTTTTTTAAAAAAAAATCAATTTCATCCTGCTTTTATTGTTAATATGTTGCACAAATTTAATTACAGGAATCTATATCATTTTAAAGGTTTCTATATTAAATATGCTTGTTACTATAAATATATAAGTGAAAGATCACTGTGTTTTGTTTTGCTCCATACCTTTTTGATGACCCCAAGTATTTCCTTTAATAGTATTCTACAGGGAGTACACAAACACATCCACCCTCCCCCGCCACACAGAGTCTTCCTTCCATCTTGTGAATACCACAAATATAATGCAGCTGGTCATTTCACAGCTGAAGAAATATCTTTTCCTCTGCCATACCTGGTTACCTTAACATTTAATTGATATTATTGTAGGACTCCTTTCTATTTTATAAGCATACAATATTTACCATAATCTTTAATGGTCATAGGTTCAAAGACCATCTCAATGCCTCAACTACATCTGTAAATATGTACTTGCTCATTCCAAACATTTCTTCAGAAGGCAATCCAGGGGTGAAATGCTCCTGGTTCGGACTGGATCATCCGATCCGGAAGCGATGGAGGCGGGTGGTTCAGAGAACCGGTAGCAAAAATCCCTGCCCCCCCCAATTGCCCAGCTGAGCCGCGCAATCATCAGAGGCTTTTTTTTTTAATTTTTAAAAGCATTTTTTCTACAACCTCTTTGGCCGAAAAAATGCTTTTAAAAATAAAAAAAACAAAGCCTCTGATGATTGCGTGGCTCAGCTGGGATCATCAGAGGCTTTTAAAAGCATTTTTTCTACAACCTCTTCAGCCGAAGAGGTTATAGAAAAAATGTTTTTAAAAGGAAAAAAAAGCCTCTGCCGATCAGGCAAGTCAGGTAGGATCGTCAGAGGCTTAAAAAAAAAGCTTCTGCTGATCAGGAGAGTCAGCTGGGATCGTCAGAGGCTTTAAAAGCATTTTTTTTACAACCTCTTCAGCCAAAGAGGTTGTAGAAAAAATGGTTTTAAAAGTTAAAAAAAAAAAGTTGGCCACGCCCACTCAGTCATATTACCCACCACCACCACCAAGCCACACCCACAGAACCAGTAGTAACAAATTTTACATTTCACCACTGGGACAATCCTATTCATTTCTATCATGAATTAGTACCTTGTAGTGGTAGCGGTGTATAATGAGTTTCAATTACACTATCAGCTATCAGGACAGTAAGCTCCCCAAAAAAGGCCCCCATAATGGGGAGGCCATGGGAGTAGAGTTAAGATAAATATGATCCATTGGGGAAGGAACTGGTCATCCACTCCAATATTTTACTAAGAAAATGGACATTCACAACCAAAACAATGTTAAAATGATTGTGGAAGAGGAACTGGTCTTAGTCAAAGAGTATCTAATCAACTACTGGGGAAGAGCAAAGGTTGAAGTGCAAATAGTATTTGTTTCTACGCTGTGGCTGGATTAAAGCCAAAACAGATCCAGCTGCTGATATGGTCAGAGACAAAGGAATGTTAAATGCTACAGATGTATATATATTATAGGTAAATCAAGTGTCAGAACCATAAGCCAAGTAAAAATATCAATACTGAATATTGACATTCTGGGAATCAGCAAACAGAAATTAATTGGAATTTTATTTTTATCCATTTATTAAATTTAAAAGTTACCCATCTCCCTGATAAGAAGTGGGCGATTTCAAACCAGAAGAACCACATAAAAAACAAGTAGCCATCATTGTTAGCAAAACAATGTAAAAATCAATTTTCAGGTGCAAAATGATAATAGCTCACTATCACATCCAACAGAAGCCAATCATTACTATTATGCTCTAGAAACAGATGGAGAGAAAGTGGAATAGTTCTATGGCAGTTTGTAACAACGTCTCATAAAACAAAACAAAAAGACATCCTGCTAATTATGATAGACTGTAATGCTAAAGATAAAAAGGAAATAGTATCTAAGATAATGGAAAAATTTGGCCTTTGAGTATGAAATGATATTTCTGCCAAGAAAAGTCAATATTTATAGCACATACTGCCTTCCATCAGGAAATCTAAAAAATGAGTCATATGTAGATATCATTGGATTGGCAATACCAAGATCAAATTGACCATATATGCATTGAGACAATAGCTCTTGTCTTAGACTTCATCAGGGTCATAGCAAGGGTGAAAAGGGTCCCTAGAAATAAATGCAAAGTGGGGGCCCACAACATGCATTAACCTTTTTGATACCTTGACTTTTTAAATTTAACTCTATTATATCCTACATTTTTATACATTATATTGTCATATAATTTTATACAGTTGTCAGGTATGCTTCCTTCAATATCCAGGAAAGGAAAACCCAAACTCAAACATTTTTAAGAGATTAGTACTTTTACTGAATATGAAATGATCGCAACCCAGGTAAAGCTGGAAGTGAGCAAAACGCGCGAAATGCATCTACTAAGCTTCTCCCCCCACCCCGTGTCCATTGATCATCAGCCATTCCAAAGGTCTTCCAAAGGTCAGGTGGCATCACGTCTGGCAGCGTCATTCATCAGGAATGTAGGGCAGTTGGTCAGCCGTCCCCTTTGAAGATTCACTTTCGTTTTTTATGAAGACACGTCCTACAAGGAAAAAAAAAACACCTCCTGCATCTTCCCACCCTTCGCCCCATAACTAATCCCTCCCCCGTTTCTTATGGCAGCTGAAGCAGGCAAAGCTGAGGCTGACATTCGGCCCCTCTTGCAGAAGAGACGTTATTCCTAAATAAGAGGAAAGAAAAGAGAGAGAAACAGAATATATACAATAATTAAGGTTTATCTGGGTATTTGGTATAGAATTGCTGTATTTTCTTGGGAGCTCGGACATCCCGTTTATTCACCCATTCAGCCTGAGACAAAGGGAAATGTTTCCAGGCAATCAGATATTGGACTTTACCATGGTGTTTTCTAGAGTCCAAGATTTCTTTAACTTCAAAATGTTGTTCCCCCTCTATGAGAATGGGAATTGGAGGGGTGCTTTGGTCAGTCCTTAGGGGAGACGAGTGTTCAGGTTTCAATAAACTAACATGAAATACAGGATGTATACATCTCAACGTTTTTGGCAATTCCAATTCAACTGTTACTGGATTAATTAGTCTAATCACACGAAATGGTCCCACATACTTAGGACCCAGCTTTTTGGACTTCTGGGTAGTCTGTAAGTATTTGGTAGATAAATAGACTTTATCTCCCACTTTATAAAGGTGAGCTGGGGACCTTTTCTTATCGGCTTGCGCCTTATGAGCCCGGTGTGCCTCATCTAATGCCTTCCGAGTCACTGCCCATGTGCTCTTTAATTGTTCAATCCAATCCATCAAGGAGGGATTTTGGGGATCATCTTGTGGTAGCTCGGGTAGTGCGGAGCCTATCAATTTCAAAAACTCTTTCCAGAAACTGGAAGTAAATTGCACACCCCTGTCAGAAATTATTCTTTTCGGAGATCCATGTAGTCGGTAAATCTGCCGAATAAACAGTTTTACGAGGGATTTTGCTGAAGGGATCTTTGAGCAAGGGATGAAATGTACTTGTTTGGAAAACAAATCAGTTACTACCCAAATGACAGTGCAGCCCTCACTCTCTGGTAAGTCCACAATAAAATCCATAGATATTTCCTTCCATGGGGCGTTCGGTCTAGCTACACTTTGCAGTAATCCAGGGGATTTTCCTGGAGGTCTTTTAGCAGAGGCACATACTGGACAGCTAGCCACATATGCCTCTATGTCCTTTTTAAGTGCCGGCCACCAAAATTGTCTCTTAACAAGATGTAGAGTCTTGACAAACGCAAAGTGTCCTGCGGCCTTGGCATCATGAGCATATGTCAATACGGTTGTCCTTAAAGTGGTTGGAACATACAATTTTGATCCAACCCAAGCTAGGCCGTCACGAAGTGTGCATTCATTCGAGTGGTTCTTAAACCACTCGTCAGTTTTTAGTGCTTCTCGCAAATTTTCGAGTAAATCCCCTGAGAGTTCTGGTTCGGTTTTACTCTGCGCTCTGGTAGTGACAGGTGTCGCCAATTGTGTCAAGGGGATCATTGGTTGAACCACTTCCTTCTTGATGCTGTTGTACTGCAGCAATCTGGAAAGTGTGTCTGCCATGAAGTTTTTTCCACCAGGAAGGTAACGTAGAGTGAAATTGAATCGCTTGAAATGTTGGGCCCAACGAGCCTGTTTTGGTGATAGTTTGCAGGGTGTTTTTAATGCTTCTAGATTCTTATGATCAGTCCACACTTCGAAAGGGTGTTTCGCCCCTTCTAAAAATTGTCTCCATGTCAACAGTGCCCATCTGACTGCAAACGCCTCTTTCTCCCATATGGCCCATCTCCTTTCCGTCTCCGACAGTTTACAGGACATGTAAGCACAGGGTTGTAATATCCCGTTTTCATTCTTTTGCAAGAGTATTGCTCCTACAGCTACGTCGCTGGCGTCAGCTTGTACTACAAAAGGTTGTTCCATGTTGGGGTGTTTGAGCACAGGTTCAGCCGCAAAAAGTCGTTTCAATTTTTCGAAAGTGGCTTGACAGTCCATAGTCCATTCTAGTGGTTTCGAGGGTTTGGGCTTAACTTCCCCTTTGGTTTTTAGCAAGTCTGTAATTGGTAGTGCGATTTTCGCGAAAGAGGGGATAAATTGTCTATAAAAGTTAGCAAACCCTAAGAAACTCTGTAACTGTTTACGGGTGCGCGGTGTGGCCCATTCCAGCACTGCCCGGACCTTTTCAGGGTCCATCTCTATTCCCTCATGCGAGATACGATATCCAAGATAGTCGATTTTGTCTTGGTGAAATTCACATTTAGAAAGCTTGGCATAGAGTTCAGCTGCTCTGAGTTTCTTCAAGACCATCCGTACCAACTTTACATGGTCGGCCATGTTGTCAGAATAGATCAGAATGTCATCCAAATAGACCAACACCCCCTTATACAGGTGCTCATGCAATACTTCGTTGATCAGCTGCATGAATACAGCCGGGGCTCCCTGTAGTCCAAAAGGGAGTACTCTAAACTGGAAACATCCCAGAGGGCAATTAAATGCTGTCTTCCATTCATCCCCCTCTTTTATTCTCAGTCGGTAGTATGCCTCTCTTAAATCAAGTTTGGTGAAAATTTTTCCCTTCCCTAAATGGGCTAATATGTCCTTCATGAGTGGGAGGGGGTAGACGTTTTCTACGCAAATCGCGTTCATATTTCTATAATCAACTACGAGACGAAAGGATCCATCCTTCTTTTCACGGAACATTACTGGCGCCGCCACCTTGGGTTTGGCTCGTTCGATGAATCCCCGTTCTAAGTTTTTGTCAATAAAATTTCGCAATTCCCCCAATTCTCGAGGTATCATGGGGTAAATTTTTGGTTTGGGAAGCTTCACCCCAGGAAGGATTTCAATGGTGCAATCGGTGGCCCTGTGGGGAGGTAGAGCATCCGATGCTTTTTCGCTAAAAACTTCCTTGAGATCCCAATATTCCTTTGGAATTTTCTCTTCTCCCTCAATATGGCTAATGGCTACTGCCGCCCTTTCTGATTCTATGTCGTCCCTTAGGGGGGCCTTTCCTTTTCCAGAGTTGGTTCTGCCGTGCGGATGCGCAGGACCCCCATCTTCCAATTTACCCGTGGGTTCCATTTTCGAAGCCAGGGCAGTCCTAGAATGAGGGGTCTCTCCATCCCAGGGGCTACAATAAATCTGAGATTTTCTACATGATTCCCCAACTGCAGTTCAAGGGGTTCGGTCATAAAGCTAGCTGGGCCCCCTCCTGCAATCGACCCGTCTAATTGACAGAATGCAATGGGTCTTTTTAAAGTTTTTAGTCTCAGTCCCATTTCCTCCACTACTTTGGGGCTAATTATGCACCTAGTGCACCCCGAGTCCAACAGGGCTAACAATTGCACTTGAGTCCCTGTGGAGGGCACCCTTATTTCTACAGGGATGAGTAAGGGTTCTTCCATGTGACTCACCTGATCGTCGGTGTCGGAGTCGGAGTCCGTCTCGCTGTCGTCATCGTTGGTCGGAGTTCCCAACTCACCCTGGTTTCGGGGAGTGAACTCAACGACTTTTCCTTTCAGAGTGGTGCCGTGGGTTTTGGCAGGTATTTTGTCGCCTTTCTTTTGGTCGGCCCCAGTAGCTTTTGGCGGTGGCTTGGAGAAACATTCGGCAGCCCGGTGACCCTCCTTCCCACATTTGAAACAGGTGAAGGGTTTGAATTCGGTCTTCCCGCCAGTCATCTTGGGTGCCCCCTTACGGTGGAAAGAGGATGACTGGTCCCCCATCCGCCTTCCTCGGAGTTCGCTCCATCTCAGCTCGATCTCTACATCCTCAGCTACTATGTACCATCTATCCAAATCATCGGGGACCCCCATGCTTCTGCAGTCTCGATATATTTCTTCATTCAACCCATCCTTGAAACTCTCCAAAAGAGCCATCTCTGACCAGCCTGTCATATAGGGTGCCAGTTCACGAAACTCTTGGATATACTCTGTCACCGGCCTCCGGCCCTGCTGAATGCTCTTCATTCTGAGTCTCGCCTTTTGTTCAGCTAAATGGTCTTCAAAATGCCTCCTAAGGGCCCTCATGAACTGGTTGTAATTTCTCAGCAAGAGGGAGTTGTTATTGTGGAGAACCACCATCCACTCAGCAGCTACTCCCTCTAGGGCATTCGCGACGCTTCTGACTTTAGCCACCTCTGTTTCGTAGTCCTCCCCCCAATCCTGCATGTGGTTCCACACTTGAGTCAGGAAAAATCCCAAGGCTTTAGGATTCCCATCAAACTTCCCAGGAAGGGGGGGGGATTTTTGGCTTTTTCGTCTGGGGGGGGCTGCAAGGCTGGGGTTCTCTGGCCGGCTGCATCTCTCCCTCGAGCTGCCGAAGCCTGGGATGTTTCCTCCTCAAACTCTTCCTCTCCCCCACAGGCTGTCTCTTCTGGCTCCCCCCTGGGGCCTGCTCCCCCCTTCTCCACAGGAATTCCAAAAGACTCACGGTTTTTTCTGCTTTCTTCTACATCACGGATAAGCTGCAAGGCTTGTTCTATCATGAAACATTCCTTTTGCTCTTGCATCCACACTGCCTCCTTTTTACGGGGTCTGGAAGTCATCACTCCCCGGGGGTCTTCCCCCCAGTCTGGCAGTCTCCCCACTCCTTTCGACCATCTAGCTTTCTCCGGCTCTAAACGGAGTTGTTCCAACCATTCTGCAGTCTCTTTCTCCGTTTGGAGGGCGGCTGCCTTTGAACTCGCTGCCCCCATTTTCTCTTCTCCATCACTCCCTCGATCTGACATAATTTGGATTTACAGTCCCCTCGGTTTTTGTCCGGGATGACTGGATGTGACTTCCAGCTTAATGTCAGGTATGCTTCCTTCAATATCCAGGAAAGGAAAACCCAAACTCAAACATTTTTAAGAGATTAGTACTTTTACTGAATATGAAATGATCGCAACCCAGGTAAAGCTGGAAGTGAGCAAAACGCGCGAAACGCATCTACTAAGCTTCTCCCCCCCCCGTGTCCATTGATCATCAGCCAATCCAAAGGTCTTCCAAAGGTCAGGTGGCATCACGTCTGGCAGCGTCATTCATCAGGAATGTAGGGCAGTTGGTCAGCCGTCCCCTTTGAAGATTCACTTTCATTTCTTATGAAGACACGTCCTACAAGGGAAAGAAAACACCTCCTGCATCTTCCCACCCTTCGCCCCATAACTAATCCCTCCCCCGTTTCTTATGGCAGCTGAAGCAGGCAAAGCTGAGGCTGACAACAGTTTTATATAGTTTACTTTTATTCATTTTAATTACTTCTCATCTACTTGCCCTACTTTCTTCTTCACTCACATTTCCTGCTGCTCCAAGTGCCCACCAGAAAGATTGTCTTTTGCCAACATTTTCCACTGAGGATAAGCTGATAAGGACTTACAGATGGAAATGCAAACACAACAACGGCAAGAACTGTCCAAAATTTTGCAAAATAAATGAAAAGAAACACTGATGGATAAGCAAGCCATAGTCAGTTGACAAGTGAGAACTTGTTTTGCTTCATTAAACAATGACAGCTTATAAAATGTATCAGTAACCTGCTCCATAATCATGCCTTGCTCAATTATGAGAGTGAGGAGTTGACAATTTGGAAAGATAAGATCCAGAGAACATGCTTCATCTTAATCTGGGTGATAAAGCCAGATTCCAAAACTAGTTATCGACCTGGTGGCCAAGAATCACCTCCTGACTATGGTGTTTATGCTCAGCTGCTAATGGGTAATACTAAGGTTGATAACATCTCTAATGGAACAATTTATGTCTACAGTGATAGATAGTCCATTTGTCCACTTAAAAGTAGGCCAGATCAGGCAACAGATATCACAAGAAGCATTAAAACTCTACTTTCTTAGAAGAAGAAGAAAAAATAAAATTCTTTCTTGACATAGGCTATACAATAACAGAATCTTGAAGACTTGACGTGTTCTTTCCTTTCCTTTCCTCTCCTCCCTCCTATACCAAAGAGAATCATTAGCTTCTTTCTTACGTTTTCTCATTTTCCCCAAATAAACTCTAGTTTTATTAGTGATCCTGGTATATTTCCTCCAAGGTCATCTTTTTGTTCTTCTATACCACCTGACAATAAATCCATTAGTGAGCAGGTGCAATCACAATCCTGTCAGACAGATACCTGAGATGCCTTTGTGGTACCAGAAGCAGTGACAGGCTCATTCTCCAGCCAGAGAGAATGATGCTTCTAGCTGAAAAGAACAACCCCAACTGTGGCAGAGGGCACACTGGGAGGCTATAATCTGTTCACTCTCATAACTGTTGTCCTGCCAAGTCTCCCCTAGTGAATTCAAGGAGATCAGGTAGATGCTAAATTTGCAAAGATGGAGAAAGTTTTGTATTGTTTGGTGTTTCTCTCCCCTGCTGCAATGTAGAAAGATGGGGGGGGGGAGCAAAGTAATCTGTTTAGCAAGGTTACTAAGCAACTATCAAGTTCCTATAGTGACCATTCTTACCCAAGACCAAGTCTCTGCAGGCAAGGCTCTGATGGTTCTATTATATCACAAGTAATTTCTTCGTCCTGCTTCAGAAAAGACATCCTCAGTGAGAGATGCAATTTAAAGACCTACTCATGGCAGCCCCTGATATGCTTCAATCACTTGGGACTTTGCTCCCCATAAAGCTTTGAGAGTCTCTGAGGCTATTTGCCAGTTTCCAAAAAGATAAGATGATACTCTGCACCTAGCCTTCATGCCCACTTAATGATGTCCCCCAACTAATCAAATTCAGGGTAGACAAATACCAGGATACAAATACCCCACTGCAGGATAATTGAGCAGACAGAAGCCAAACTGCTCTATCCAGATGCAATTATTGCAGATGGGAGCTGATTTGCTCCCCCAATTTAGCTACTCCAAAGCCTTTAGTGACTACAATGTGACTTTCTGCTACTGATTTCTATCTATCAGAGAGCAATATCATATTTCCATCACCTCTTCAGTATTATTATTATGATTATTATAGTTTAAGTTTAAGTTTGCATTCCACCATGCAAACAGTTCAGTGATTCATTCTTGACAGCAACTGAGATCAACTCCCAGACCCCTACAAACTCAACTGACTATTCATACATCCATTCACTCACCAGTGTCAAATGATAGTTTTCATTTCGTTTACCTAGTGCAATTCTTCCACTTACAGAAGAACTATTATTCTTACATTAAGCACAAAGAATTCGGTGACATTTTTCTTATGGAATACTGCAAGGGTGTCATGTAAGATCTGAGGTCCCTAGATTCACAAATTATATTATATTATGTTAAGGTTATATTCAATAGGGCTGGTCAGAGAAGATCACTGGGAAGGCTTGATAAGTGTTGCTCATTCACTTTAAGAATCAAAGCTACATAGTAGATTCAGTGAACCGTCACTCCCAGCTATCTCACTTAGATTCACTAAGATTTCCCTTCATCTACTTAGTTTTATTTATTTAAATGACTCATAGAGACACCCAACTCACACAAATGACTCGGGGCAGCAAATAAAAATTAAAACCCTCACCAACCACAATACCCTGGTTAAACAACCCCCCAAACAAAAAGCCACATCACCAGAGGGCTTACCTAACCTTCTGGGCCCAAAGGCCTGGAGGAACAGCCAAGGCTTCAGAGCCTTAGGAAAGACTAACAGAGTTGGGATCATTCAGATCTCTGTGTATTCACACCAAAACCAGAACAAAATGATTTGTTTATTGAAAAATACAGACCAATAGGCTGACCATGAAGCTTTTTAAAACAACCTTTTGAAGCTTAATCTCTAACCTTCATGTAATGATTGTGGACAATATTATTATTTTATTATTATTTATTTAATTTGTATACCGCCCTACTCCCAAAGGACTCAGGGCGGTGAACAGCCAGATAAAATACATATAATACAAATGTTAAAAAGCATTAAAATACAATTAAATAATTTGGCCCGGAAAACAAAATTTAAAACACCCCAAATTCTTAAGACAAATTTAAAATTTAAAGACTTTTAAAAGTTTAAAAGTTTAAAAGAGAGGTTAGGCCAGGCCGGCCTGCTGGAAAAGAAATGTTTTGATGGCACGGCGAAAAGCGTGCAGGCCCGGGATCCTCCGTATCTCCAGGGGGAGCTCGTTCCAGATGGCGGGTGCCCCCACAGAGAAGGCTCTCCCCCTGGAGGCCGTCAGTCGACATTGTTTGGCCGACGGCACCCTGAGGAGCCCCTCTCTATGGGAGCGTACTGGTCGGTGAGAGGCTACTGGTGGCAGAAGGCGGTCTCGTAAATACCCCGGTCATAAGCCATGGAGCGCTCTAAAGGTGGTAACCAAAACCTTGAAGCGCACCCGGAAGACCACCGGGAGCCAGTGCAGCTCGCGCAGGACGGGGGTCACATGGGAACGCCCCGTCGCTCCCATAACCACCCGCGCGGCCGCATTCTGGTCCAGCTGGAGCCTCCGGGTGCTCCTCAAGGGGAGCCCCATGTAGAGAGCATTGCAGTAGTCCAGACGGGAAGTGACGAGGGCATGAGTGACTGTATTTAACGAGTCCCGATCCAGAAAGGGACGCAACTGGCGAATCAGGCGAACCTGATAAAATGCCCTCCCGGCCACAGCCGTCAAGTGCTCTTCTAAAGACAGCTGTGAGTCCAGGAGGACTCCCAAGTTGCGAGCCCTCTCCGTGGGGGCCAATGACTCACCCCCAATAGTCAGTGATGGCACCAACTGACTATATCGGGATGTCGGAAACCACAGCCACTCGGTCTTGGATGGGTTGAACCCCATCTATCAGTGCTAGAACTGGTATCATTGATAAATTCCTATACTGTTAATGCCTACAATCAGCCCAGATAGTGAAATAGTGTACTTTCTTCCTCATTCTCAAAGAAATCCAACTATAACATTGGTTGATGATGTGCCTGTGGCAAGATGAAGCACCTGGAGTGGGGGAAGTGGTTGGGCTTATGTTAAGGTTATAAATTGTTGATATTTTTTAGGGTGAGCAGATAACTCAAAACAAGATCAAGAGTACCTAGACAGACAAAAAGAAAACACTAGAATGTAAAATGGCACATACATGCCTTAGATCAGGGGTCCCCAATCCTTGGTCTGAGGCCTGGTACCAGGCTGCGGCCCATTGCTGCATAAGTGGCAGGCAAGCACATGAATCCATCCCCTCCCCCCGCTGCCGCTACCATCACTGCTGATCCATGGACTTGGAAAGGTTGGGGACCGCTACCTTAGATCAGGAGTCTCCAAACTTGGCAACTTTAAGACTGGCTGGGGAAATCTGGGAGCTGAAGGCCACAAGTCTTAAAGTTGCCAAGTTTGGAGGCCCCTGCCTTAGATAAAAAAGGAAAGGGAAACCAGGGGAATGAGGAGTATATTTCAGAATCCGCAAATCACATTGCTGGAGAGGACATCACCTGTTCTGGAGCAATGATGGAGGACTGGCCAGAGCTTCTATCCTTGAGATGTGGAGGAAGACTGGGCAAAAAGCTTGGAGCAGTTTATGGAAACACCAGGAGGATGGACTGTGCACTGTGTGCATCTGCGCACAAGTCTCAGATGCTAGATCAGGGGTCTGCAACCTTAAACGCTCAAAGAGCCATTTGGACCCATTTCCCACAGAAAAGAAAACACTGGGAGCCACAAAACTGGGGTGGGCATGGCCAATTCAACATCACTCCCACCCAGTCACATGACATGCCCCAGCCATGCCTACCTGGGTTTTGTGGCTCTGGGTGTTCTGTGGGAAATGGGTCTCTCTCTCTCTCTCTCTCTCTCTCCCTATCTCTCTCTTCTGTTTTTCTCTTTTTCCTCTCCCTCTCCCTTCCTTCCTTTTCTTTCTTTCATTTTCTTTCATTCTTTCTCTCCCCTTCTCTCTCAATTTTCCCTCTTTTCCCCCTCTCATTTCTCTCTCCCCTTCTCTCTCGTTTGTTTCTCTTTTCCCTCTCTCATTCTCTCCATCATTTCTCATTTTTCTCTCCTTTTCTCTCCATTTTTTTCTTTCTTTCTCTCCCTTCCATTTGTTTTTCTCTCTTTTTCCTCTCCCTCCCTCTCTCCCATTCTTTCTTTTTCTTTTCTTTCTCTCCCCTTTTCTCTCTGTTTCCCTCTCTTTTCCCTCTCATTCTTTCCCTTCAGCTCTCTCATTTCTCTCTCCACCTCCCTCTCTCCTTTCTCTCTCATTTGTTTCTCTCTTTTTCCTCTTTCTCATTCTCTCCCTCCATCATTTTCTCATTTCTCTCTCTTTCTTTTCCTCCCCCTCCTGCTGGGCTGTTGTACTCGGTGCTCGGCAGGGAAGGAGAGCACTTCTCCGCTGCCCTCTTCTTTCTCTTGACCCCACCGACAAGGGAGGAGGAAGACTAGGCTTGGTGGATGGCCCCCATCCCACAAGATCCACCCCGCCATTCTCTCCCAGCCCTCTTTGCTGGTGGCAACAGCAAATGTACTGCAACAAAGGTGGAATGCTGTTGCCACATAAAGGCAAATGCAGGGGCTCTTTGCTCTCACACTAAGGCTCTGGCCATGCCACCATTGTGACAGGGAGACAGCTCTTTCATCTTTCTGCTGCAACAGGGCGACAGGGAGCTGCAGCAGAGGGCCCAAAGAGCCGCAGGTTGCCGACCCCTATGCTAGACAATGAAACTGTGTGAGTTAAATGTCTATGGAGATTCTCAGTCATCCAGGGATGGTTGTCCCAAAGGTGCCTTTTCAAGAGGCAACTGGACTTTCTGGTTTTTCTTTGAAGATGTTTCACTTCTCATCCAAGAAGCTTCTTCAGCTCTGACTGGATGGTGGGGAATGGAAGAATTTATACTCCTTGCAGACAGCTGGTCATTTGCATTCTTTTAGTGGGTCATTCAGGTCACCTGGAGGTTTATCTGTGTCATCAGGGTCACCTGAGTGGTGCAAATGAGTGTGGAGCCTTCTTGGAACTGTTGAAAGAACTGTTTTGTAGATTGGAGATAGATGATGTCGTATCCTCACCCCACCCCCATTTAGAGAGAGCTGTTCAATTTTGACATAATGGCCTCCTTAACCCCTCTTTCAAATCAGTAGTCCACTCTTTCCAAAATGTGGACTTTGCTGTCTTCAAAAGAGTGGCCTGTGTCTTTTAAATGCAGGTAGACTGCTGAACCTAGTCCTGATATGTTTGTTCTTCTATGTTGTGACATCCGTTCATAAACATTTTGGACAGAGAGCTGGTTTGAAAGAGGGGTTATGCCATAATCTATCTCCAATCTACAACGCAGTCCTTTCAACAGTTCCAAGAAGGCTTGGCACACCCATTTGCACCATTCAAGTGACCCTGATGACACAGATAAACCTCCAGGTGACCTTAATGACCTGCTAAAAGAATGCAAATGACCAGCTGTCTGCAAGGAGTATAAATCCTTCCATTCCCCACCATCCAGTCAAAGCTGAAGAGGCTTTTGGGATGAGAAGCAAAATGTATTCAAAGAAAAACCAGAAAGTCCAATTGCCTCTTGAAAAAGCACCTTTGTATAAGTTAAAGACTTTTTATCAGCAAGATGATCAGGAGAAAATTAAGAGATATTCCAGGATCAGTAATTGAGATAAAGAGAGGAAGAAAGCCAAATTACAAGTTGAAAGAGAAGGAAAGAGACATAAGAGGGAGAAAATGAAGTAGGACCTTATTTCTTATGTTTCTACTATTCTGTACATACATTGGACAGCATATTGGTTTTGTAAATAACACTTTCACTTCTGTAAAGTGTAAAGTGTTAATAGGTCACACTACTCCATTAGTATAATGATCTTGTCTCTAACCTAGTTGTTCACTTTTTCTCATGGTGCACCCATTACTGTTGTAATTGAGTCTATCCACCCTGCTTGATAATTTTCTCCAAAGAGCTATTAGAGGTAATTTGAGCCTGGTCACCTGGCCTCAAGTGAGAACTCTGGGTTGATTTATCTGAAGATTCATTTGCTTGTTTTCTTGTTTATTCATGGTTTTTAAAAGGAGTTTTCTCCAATGCAAAAGTTCAAAACTGTCAATACTCTGTCAAAGTCCAACATTTGCTTCTATAGTGTGTCACAGAGAAACCATTGCATTTTTCCGATCTTTGTCAATATAGACACATCCCAGCATCTGATTATTTTACCAAGACCTTCATGGCTAGTCTGCTAAATACTAGTCTGTGACATATTTCTTGACTACTGGTTCCTTTCCAGCTAATTGTTGATCCTAAAAGGCAGAAATTATCCACCATTTCAATACTTTTATTGTCATTTATAAGACTCATAATGATTTATCATTAATTTGGTTTTCTTTACACTTGATCTTATTAATCTCTCTTTTTTATTGTGCTCTTTGATTTTCAGCGCTAAAATTTACAGATCATCTTCATTTTAGACTATCACAGTAATGTCATCAGCACAGATTATTATTGATGTTTCTTCCTCCAAATTTAATGCTACACATCTTTTTTCCAGCCCAGCTTCCATCAATATCTATCTGACATATAGGCTGAATAAGCAAGAAGAGAGTATACAGTCTCACTCCTTTGTCAATTTGGAGCCAGTCTGTTTTATCATATTCTGACTTGACTGCAACTTTCTGACCTCTGTATAGATTTCAGATGAGAATGATGAAATGCTCTGGGAGTCTCACTTTCCTAAGGATATTCACAGTTTGAGATGACTGACACAATAATCAAAGAAGTAGATACATTTAGTCCTTGACTTACAACAGTTCATTTAGTGACCATTCCACTGAAATTCACTGAAAAAAGGGAGTTATGACCATTTTTCACACTTACAACTGTTACATCAATGCCTGAGGTCACATGGTCAAAAGTCAGATGTTTGGCAACTGACTCATATTTATGACGGTTGCAGTGTTCTGGGGTCATGTTATCCCCTTTTGCAACCTTCTGACAAGCAAAGTCAATGGTGAAGCCAGATTCACTGTGTTAAGTTAGTAACACAGTAACTGTGTTACTAACTTAACAACTGCAGTGATTCACTTAACAGCTGTGCAAGAAAGGTTGTAAAATGGAGCAAGACTCACTTAACAAATGTTTCACTTAGCAACAGAAATTTTGAGCTGAATTGTAGTCGTAAATCGAGGACTACCTCTACTGACTTATTTTTTCTATTATCCAACTTGTTCACTTTATACATCCTTTGTAGATTTTAAAGTTGCTTTTGATTTAGTCTCCAAACACAGTCTATGGCAGGGGTCCTCAAACTTTTGGACCTCAGGGACCACCAAGTTCATAATTTTAAATCCCATAGACCACGGGTGGAGGGGGAGGCTCAGCCCCTTTTAACCGGTGCACCATTATTATTTTTTGCATAACATAATCAAGGCAATGCAGCAAAGAAAGCAAAGCTAACAATCTCAGTTCCCCCTTAAAATTTCTTTTAAGAATTTATACTCATTCCCATTTTAAATACATAGGCATATTTGTGCCTGGGATTTATCCACCAATCCAATACAAAGAGAAGTCTTTACAGTCTGGTGTTTCTAAATCTTTGTTTTTAAATCACACAAGCAAAAAAAAAGCAGGTTGGAAGCAAATGGAGGACTTGGGAAAGTAATGGTTGTGGGGGGGGAATCAATGAGAAAAACAGAGATGTCTGGAAAGGGACAGCCAATGTAAATAATAACAATTTTTAAAAATCACAATCAAAGGGGATTTGGGCAGCTAATGCTGGAAAAGTGAGCTTTGGAAAGTGCCAGCTCGGTACAAAAAGAGGAAGGGGACTATTTTTTCAGAAAGAGCCACAGGGAAAGAAGGGGAAAGAGCCAGGTCAGAGATAAGCCTTTGTGCGGAAAAGTCGGGCAAAGATACCCTACTACCAGGTTTCCTCTTCCTTCTCCTCCTCCTGGAACTGCTGCTGCTCTTCTTCCTTTTCTTCCCGCTGTAGCCACCCGCCTCTGAGGAGCCAGTATTTCAGGGGTGAAATGCTCCCGGTTCAGACCGGATGTCCTGATCCAGTAGCAATGCATCCAGGAAGCACTACAGCAGAGAGAAGCAGCCAAAGTCAACCCCAGCTTTGCTGTCCAATAAGGACACTAGATCAGCCCCCTGCAAACTCTCGTCTCTTGAAGAGCCCAGCTGAAGTTTCCCACACTGCTTCAGCGAGCGCTCCTCGAGAGATGAGAGTTTGCAGCGGACTGATCTAGCGTCCACAATGCTAACTGCCTGAAGGACCTATCCTGTCCCTGGGAGTCAAAGCACTGAAGCATGAGAGGCATAGACTGGGCTCGAGAGAAATGCAAATATTTCTCTGCAGACCACCAAAACCGTGGACAACCAGTTGATGACCACTGGTCTACAGCATCTACCATAAATGTTAGATGTAGCTGCCAAGGACATTAAGCTAATGAGGTCCCTGTTAAGAGAAGAGTATATTATGGCTCTATTTATTTATTTAAATCAATTTATATTCTTACCTGTTCCTCTTCAATTAATGAATCAAGATGAATGACTCTCCTAACAACTCCTGAAATTAGCAATTAAATATAATCCAATTCTTCTATATGCAAATTATACAGCCTAAGGAAGCCACTACAAGGACCGACAGATTACTGTGTTTCAGAAGCCCTGAAAATCAATAAAACTAAAATGAGGGTCTTTGCCAAATAGCCCAAAATATGTATTTACATTTCATGAGCAGGTTAAATTGTTTAAATATCTGGGCCTAGTCTTTCATGCTACAGACCTGTTAGATAGGTGGATTGAAGAGACTGGAGACAGCTTCAGACAACAGCTCTTTATTCCGCAACTATTTACAGTCCAGCAGCTAGCCTCTCTGACAGCCAGCCCTTTTATAGGGGGCTGTCAGGGAAACCAGCCAATCATATTCAAGCATTCTTCCTGCTTAAACAGTGGACCAGAGGGAAAACTATACTGTCAATATCTAACACCACTTCCCTCCTAGTTGGAGCAATCCACTTTACATACGTAGTCGTGCAGGTAGGCGGGGTATTTGCTAGCTCTACTTGACCTGCATGGCTCAGTTGGCATGGCGGCGGCAGGCTGAGAGGTTGTGCCTGCTGCTGCCTCTTGCTCTGCCCATGGAAAGTCCTGGAAACTTTTGGGTGGGGCCTTGGACTCTATGGGAACCGGTTCACTGGAGGAGCTTCGGTGGATTCCCGGTTCTTCAGGTGCGTTCTCTGGTTCCATCGGGCTTGAGTCTGCTAGGAAGGGATTAGAGTTAAATTCTTGTTGTTCAACTTCTAGATTTTCATTGTTTTGACTGAGGTGGCTACGTAGTTGGTCTATGTGCCTCCTCTATTGCCGCCCGTTGTTAAGCCTAACTATGTACGACTTGGGCCCTGTGATTTTTTTCTATCTTGCCAGGTAGCCATAGGGGTCATTTGGCAAAGTTTTGTGAGTGAACCAGGTCCCCAATGCTAAAGGACCTGGTGCAGTTTTACATTTCTTTTGTAGTTTTGGGGGCATAATTTGGGTGTAGCCAGTCTAAGACTGATCGAAGCCGGTGATCCATCAAGAGCTCTGCCGGGCTTCTTCCTGTGACCACACTGGGTGTTATGTGTTGGTACAGGAGGAATTTGTCTACCCGCTCTTGCCAGTCTCCTGGTGCCAACCTGCCCAATGCCTCCTTGGCAGATCTTACAAACCTTTCAACCAGTCCGTTACTGGCCGGATGAAAGGGTGCTATGAGGGCATGGCATATTCCGAATTCTGCCAGAAAGCCCTCAAACTGGGTGGCTGTAAATTGCGGGCCATTGTCCGATACAATGACATCGGGCAAATCGTGGGTGGTGAATAGTTTGCAGAACACTTTGATTACTGCATCCACTGTAGTGATGCCCATTAGGATGATCTCCATCCACTTAGATTAGGCATCCACGACCACTAAAAAGATTTGGCCATGAAAGGGCCCAGCAAAATCGATGTGGATCCTAGACCAGGGGGCTCTAGGGCGATCCCACTCTTGGATGGGTGCTTTAGAGGGAGCGGGCCATGATTCCTGACAAGATTGGCACTTTGCTACCCATTCCTGTATTTTCTGGTCCATGTTGGGCCATCACACAAAACTTTGGGCCAGGGCTTTCATCCGGACAATCCCTGGATGTCCCTTATGCAATGCATTTAGTGTAGAATTTATTTATTTATTTATTTATTTGTTTATTTATTTATTTGTCGTATTTTTATGCCGCCCAACTCCCAAGGGACTCTGGGTGGCTAACAACAGAGAATAAAACAATGCGAACAATATCCCATACAAAAGTTTAAAAGAAAACATTAAAACTCATACACTTCAATTCGTGGCCGAGTCTCACAAGATCACCAGAGCGAGATCAATGGCCCCAGGCCTGCCGGAAGAGCCAGATCTTCACTGCTTTCTGGAAGACCAGTAGGGTGGGGGCAGTCTGGACCTCAGGGGGTAATTGGTTCCAGAGAGCCGGGGCAGCCACAGAGAAGCCCTCCCCCGTGGGCCTGCCAGCCAACATTTTTTAGCTGACAGGACCCGGAGGAGACCGACTCTGTGAGATCTTACCAGTCGCTGGGAGCTATGTGGTAGAAGGCGGTCTCGAAGATAGCCTGGTCCTGAGCTATGTAGGGCTTTAAAGGTAATAACCAACACCTTGAATTGCATCTAGAGACCAATAGGGAGCCAGTGCAGCTCATGGAGAATTGGTGTAATGTGGGTGTATCTAGGTGCACCCACAATAGCTCGCGTGGCTGCATTCTGGACCAACTGTAGTCTCTGAACACTTTTCAAGGGTAGCACCATGTAGAAAATACCTTAGACTTGGTGGTATAATTACCCAGTCTCCCCATAGTAAACACTCCTCTTGCACCGATATCTTGTGTTGGCGAACTGCAAATGGCTTAAACTCTGCGCCAAACAGGCCTTTTGCCCATCCCCTCCAAACCCAGTTCAAAGGTTTTTTGAAAGTGACATTTTTAGCCAAGTGCTTTGCCACAGTGGCAGAAGTCACGAGATCAGAGTCCAGGCAGTCAATGAGGAGAACAGGAATGCCCGGGGTCGGGTTGTCCAATAAGTCAGGCAGGGGGCATCTGCTGAGAGCATCGGCATGTCCCAAGGTTTTTCTGGGCTGGTGAACTAGTTTGTAGCAGTATGCCAACAAGAAGATGGCCCACCTCATAAAACGGTGTGGGGCAGTCACCCTCCAAGAGTCCCAAAAGAGGTTTGTGGTCTGTAACCAATTCAAACAAGTATTCGCTGGCTATAGTTTCTTTCTGCCCTGGATAGCGTCCTGGAAAAGTAGGCGACCGGGGCCTCGGTCCCATTAGGGAGATGGTGGCTAAGCACAGCCCCCACACTGAAGGGAGAGGCATCACAAACTAGTACCAACGTTAGAGTGTCATTGTACTGAATTAAAAAACTGTCAGCAGAAAGGAGGCATTTAACTGCAGCAAAAGCGGCAGCTTTTTTGTGCTCCCAGACCCAAAGGCTTTTCTTTGCCAGTAGTTTGTGGAGTGATTCAGCAACGGTGGCCTTATTTTTTAAGAATACGCTATAGAAATTGAGCAAGCCCAGGAAAGCCTGAAATTCAGTCTGGTTCCGTGGAGCTGGGGCTTCCTGATTTGCCCTGACTTTGCTTTAGGTATGATGTATGCCTTCCCCGTTTATTCTGTACCCCAGGAACTCTACTTCAAGGACCCTGATTTGGCATTTGCTGCCCTTTACTCAGAGTCCTGCAGCCCTAAATTTTGACAGCACCTTCCTTAGATGGGAGTGAAGTTGCTGCTCGTCACCGGCAATAATTAGAACATCGTCAAAGTATGGCACTACCCCGGGAATTTTCTGCAATAGTCTTTCCATCACACTCTGGAAAAGTCCTGGGGCAATGCTAACGCCAAATTGTAAATGGTGACATTTGAACGCCCCTCTGTGCATTACAATGGTTTGGGCCTCAGCAATAGCGCCATCTACAGGTAGCTGCTGATATGTCTGCATGAGGTCCAATTTTGCGAAAATCCTTCCGGGGCCCAGGGAATGCAAAAGGTGCTGAACTGTGGGTACTGGGTACGCGCTCTACTGAAGTGCCTTGTTCAACATGCAGTTATAATCAGCACAGATGCGCACAGAGCCATCACTCCTGACCAGGATGACAATAGGGCTTTCCCACTTAGCATGGTCAACTGGCTCAAGTATGCCCTGCTGGATCAGTTCATCTAGTTCCTTGTCTATCCTGGATTTGAGGGCAAAGGGAACCCTCAGTGGCTTTAACCGAATTGGCACTACCTTAGGGTCCAAGCTAAACGATATTGGAGTGCCCACATACTTGCCGAGTTCTGGTTTAAACATGTCTTGGAACTCCCGGATCAGGTCATCAGCCCACGAGCTGGCAATGGTGTTGATGCCAGTCACTCCCAGTCCGAGGAACTCAAACCAGTCCAAACCGAGCAGGTTTGGAAGGTCTCCACCAACAACTGTTAAAGTCAGGTTGCCCAGGAATTTGTTGAACTGGACCTTGAAGGTTCTGCAGCCGATGACAGGGATCCGATTACCCTGGTAGTTGCTGAGCCACAGGTATTGGCACTCAAGCTGGGTTTTTTGGATTCTTGGAACAGCAGCCCTCAATGGCTGCCAGGAGATGATAGTTAACGACGACCCAGTGTCAATTTCCATGTCAGAGGGCGACCCTTCGATTTGCACAGTGACATGTAATTTCTTCCTGCCCTATTCTTGTTTGGCAGTTTGTTTCTGGCGCTCTCATGTTGACAGTTTCGCGCCTTGGCTTCCACGTCTCCCACTTAAATAGTCTAGGGGCCTCTGATTTTGGCACATCTGAGGCTGCTCGATGACTGGTGGGCAGGTTTGCCCGGCAGACTCTTGCCAAATGCCCCCTTTTTATTGCATCAGCGACAGATGACATCCCTGTAATGGCAGAATGCCCTAGGGTGCTGACCCCCGCAACTGGCACATGGTTGCCTTTTACTATCTTGCTCTGTGGAACTCTTCCTTTCCGTATGATAGACCTCGTCCTTGCTGCTTTCGGATTCCTCATCCTGATGCGTGCTCTTATGTATGGTGGCGGTTGGTTTTGTTGCTGTCGGAGCAGTAGCAAATTTCTGAAGGGACTCAGCCACTCTGTTTGATGACTCAGTTGTCCTTGCTTCATCCAACATGGCCTGCAAATTCAGATTGGTCTTGGCCAAAAGCCTCCGCTGCAACACCCCAAATTATTTGGTCAATTAAAATATCATCCAAGTCTCTGAACTAACAGTGAGCAGCGGGAGGCTCTGCCCACCCACCCGGACGTCATCATATCCCATTTTTGACCCTCTGCGCATGCCCAGAGAGCTCTGCATGTGCGTGGAGGAGGCGCACGCGCTCACATTTGCAAACCGGTAGCAAAGGTAAGTGAATTTCACCCCTGGTAATACCCCTGAATATATGTAATCCATTCATATTATCAAGTTTTATTATGTACTTATCACTGAATGCAGTAAAGATTGTATTTTTTGCAATTAGACAGGAGGCAATAGCAGCAACATAAATCATCACTATCTTATCTTTACCAAAGTTTTACAGCTACCGATACATATGCTACCTCATCAATTACTGACCTTAGTTATTGAAACTATTTATTCACATCTGGAAATCTATATTTTATCTGGGATGTCATGTTATCAAGAAGACCACATTTATTCTGAACTGGTTATCTACAGACATTGGTCTTTGATATTGAAAAGGTTATTGTGAAACATATTCAGTACCGCATACGATGATTTAAAATTTTTGAGATACAATCCAAAGCTGAAGCATTGCCATAGCACTTTCACACATGATGTTGTATTGGCAGAAAAAGCCCTACAGCTTTGCTTAAATCTGTTTGTAATGACTGCAAATGTTTTCAAATGCAGTTTGAACAATGGTGGGTTTCAAAATTTTTTACTACCGGTTCTGTGGGTGTGGCATGGCTTGGTGGGCGTGGCTTGGTGGGCATGGTAGGGGAAGGATACTGTAAAATCTCCATTCCCATCCCACTCCAGGGGAAGGTTACTGTAAAATCTCCATTTCCTTCTAACCAGCTGGGACTTGGGAGGCAGAGAATAGATGGGGGTGGGACCAGTCAGAATTTTTACTACCGGTTCTCTGAACTACTCAAAATTTCTGCTACCGGTTCTCCAGAACTGGTCAGAACCTTCAATTTAAGAAAAAATGTGAATGAGTGAAAGTGACTTGAAAAAATATGGCGCCCAGCATTAGAGTTAACGAGCCAGTAAGTGTGGATTGGTGAAGTTATCTTGCTTTGTTACAAAGTTATTAAGTTGCTACAAAGTTGCTTCGCTTGTAACAAGAGAATAACAGAGAAATTTCTCCCTTTTTAATACTGGACTTTGCTTTACTTTGGTTCTTATTTGATTAAATCTGGGGGACTTTTTCAGAGGTCTCTGTGGAGGTGGGAGAGGAAGAAGAACTTCCCTTTTTAGTAAAACCAGCCTACGTGGCAGGATGGCCTCAAAGAAGCAGGAAGCGAAGGCAACAGGAGGTGGATCTCCCACACATAAAGCACAGCCTCCCCCAGCACAACAGATACAGACTCAGAAAAAAGATTTTGATGTGGGAGATTTAAAAGAATTTATTTCTAAAACTTTGGATGATAAATTTCAAAAATCTCAACAGGAGATAGATGATAAACTTCAAAAATCACATCAGGAATTTATGCAGGAAATTAATGAAGTTAAAGATATGGTGAAACAGAACCAAAACAAGGTGACCAAAAAAATATCAGAAGTGGCATCTGGCCTGGCAGAATTTATTGGGAAAGTTGATTTTAAAGTTGAAGAACTTAAATCAGAAGTTAATGTTAAGATGAAAGACAATGATTATAAAATTGCTGATGTTGACAATAAAATGCAAAGAGTTGAAAACGAGATTGTCATGGTACAATTCAGGGCAATGGAGTTTGCCATACGGCTTCGAGGAATTCGAGAGGAGGAAAGACAGGATTTGAGACAAGTTTGTTCTGAGGCCGTGGCCAAGATTATACAAGTTAATCCTGATGTGGTTTTTCACAAAATAGACAAAATTTACAGAGTGAATTCCTGGGTGGCCAGACAAAGACAATTACCTAGAGATGTGGTCATATATTTTACAGATAGAGAAATAAGAAACGATATCCTGCAAAAATCCTTTTACACTTCTGTGCAAGTGGGGGGCTCACGAATTGGAATTTATAAAGAATTACCTCCTAAAATGCTGAAAGCTAGAAAAGAATTTGGCTTTCTTGTTAAGGAATTGCAAAATTTACAGATACCTTTCCGGTGGGACGCCCCAGTTGGTATAATTTTCAGATATAAGGGAGAAAGATATCGTTTGAATACCGTGGAGAAGGCACAGCACTTCTACACTACTATTCTTAAGGAAAGAACACCATCTCCACGTACATCTACAGTTTTGGAGATTAAGGAGAGTGAAGAGAAGCAACCTCAACGAGAACTGCAAGAACAGTCTAAGCAGGAATTAGAGGAAATGCAAGGCGCAGAAGGAGGTTTTCTGGATGAGCCTTTGCTGGAATCTTCTCCAATCTTGGACCCGGTTCGGATGATTGAAGTTAAGGATCAACGTATAACTCGAGCGCAATCTAAGTTACTTAAACAAAAGCAACAACAACAACAGGAAAGACAAGACAAGGAGGCAGTTAAGAGTACTGCACAAGAGACTGGAGCGATGGGGGGAGCGAGATCGAAGCTTTCGGATGACCTTCGATTATTCTGCTCTTTGCTCCAGAAAGAGGGAGATGACGTTTAAGTGTTTATCTTGGAATGTTAATGGGTTGAATTCAGCACAGAAAAGGAAGAAATTATTTACATATTTGAAACAATTTAATAATGATATAATTTGTTTACAAGAAACGCATATCACAACTCAAGATCAAAAATATTTGATAAACTCCAAACTAGGAACACATTTTATATCTTCAACTTAGCAAAAAAAGAATGGTGTGGTTATTTATGTAAATAAAAAGTTAACAGCTAAAGTTATAGAAGCAGATGAAGATGGTAGGTTTGTAGCAATTGAATTGCTTACAGCAAATGGCCAAATTCTTCTGATTGGAATTTATGCTCCCAATCAACAACAGGACCATTTCTATAAGATGTTACATACTAAAATACTGCAATGGGATTACAGATCTATTTTAATTATGGGAGACTGGAATGGAGTAATTGATTCTAAATTAGATAAAAAGAGTTTGGCAAAGTCTAGGATCAGATTACCACAGACCTTTTTTGACATGAAAGAAGATATGGAACTAAAAGATGTTTGGAGAATACATAATCCAAAAGAATTGGACTACACTTTTTTTTCTGACAGACACAGATCCTTCTCTAGGATTGACTTCATTTTGTTGACAGATGACTTACTTGTTAAGACAAAAAGAACAAAGATTTTTCCAAGAACTTTGACTGACCATAGCCCAGTATGGATAGAAATTGAGATGGATAAGGTTGAGAGACGTTCTTGGAGATTAAATGAGAATTTGTTTAGATATGAAAAAAATACAACAGAACTTAAAAAGCATTTGAAAGAATTTTTTGAAATAAATTTGAATAAAGGTACCCCAATTGAAATTGTGTGGGACGCAAGTAAAGCTTATATGAGAGGGGTACTTATCTACATGAACTCTAAACATAGACTGTTTCGACAAAAGAAAAGATCTGAACTGGAAATAGAAATAAAGAATAAAGAACAGTTACTCATTAAAAATCCAACAGATGAAAGAATACGCAGTGCTATAAAACTTTTGAAAGACCAATTTCAAATGCTTATGGCGGAACAAGTTGCAACAAACTTACAATATGCGAAGCATAACACATTTTGTAACGCTAATAAACCGGGCAGATGGTTGGCTTACACATTGAGGAAAAAACAAAGTATATGGACTATTGATAGTATTGATATTGGAGGGAAAGAAATCTTTCAACAAAAATTAATTAAAGAAGCTTTTGTGGACTATTATACCAAACTATATGCCAAAGAGGAGGTGCAGAATGGACTTATAGAAAAATATTTAAACGATAAAAGAGTTACAAAAATTACTGATCAACAAAAGGAAAGAATGAATTATCCTATAACAGAGGAGGAGATAATAGTAGCAATTAAACAGTTAAAAATAGCCAAAGCTCCTGGCACGGATGGTTTGACCGCAGTGTATTATAAAACTTTGCAAGCTGAAATGGTGGGACAACTCAGAGATTTATTTTGCAATATTCAACAAGGGGGTAAAATACCCCCATCATGGACAACTGCTTATATATCTTTGATACCAAAAGAACAAGTCGGTCCTAAAAAACCAGAGAATTATAGACCAATATCTCTTTTGAATACAGATTATAAAATCTATGCGAAAGTATTAGCCAACAGGTTGATGCCAGTAATCCAAAAGGTGATTCATGATGATCAAGCGGGATTTATTGAGGGCAGACACATGAAGGATAATGTAAGGCAAGTAATAGATCTATTGGAATATCTTGAGAAGAATAAACAGATTCCTACAGATTCCTGCAGTGCTGGTCTTTCTGGATGCAGAGAAGGCCTTTGATAGAGTGGATTGGGGACTTCCGGTGGCTCCGCAGACGTTCGAAGACGGTCTCCATAGACCGCCAGCCACCCGATCTGTAAAAAACCGCCCTGACAGCGCTGAACAGCTGTCCGGCGGTTTGAAAAAACTCTCCTTCGGGCAAAGAAGGAGAGGAGAGTCGGAGGGGGTGGGTAGAGCTCCCCGATTGTCACTGGATTAATTCCAGGGACTCGGAGGGCGAGAGCTCCCCAGTTCACCCCTCCCTTTGCTCCGGATCGCTGGTGCCTCTGATTCACAGAGCAAGACGTCTGCGTCCAATTCTGCCGGCAAACAGTGAGTTCTAATGATTTCTTAAGGCAGACAGAGCGGAAGCAAGAGTGCAAGCCTCTTTAAATAATAAACTGAGCTTAACCCCGTGAATACATTGTTGCAAACGGAGCTCTCTTGAGCTGGAGGCTGGAGAGGAAGCCTTTGTTAAGGGCGGAAGGGAAAGTGAAAGTTAAAAGGAAATTGCTTGTTAAGAACCCTTTGCCTGAAGAATAAACTGCTGGGGATTGATTACAGTTGGAAGAGAGGACTGTTTATTTTGGAAAAACTTTGAAATACACTTTGTAAGACTGCTTATAAGACTTTCTGGCTGCAAAAAGGAAAAATTCTTTTTAAAATAAAAATGGCTGCTAAACAACTAAAGCCACCAACTTCTAAAGGGGGAGGAGGCTCTCCTGTAGTGACTCCAAAACAACAACTTCCGGCTGATGCACAGTCACAAGACCTTAAAGAATTTATAATGAGTGCCCTGAACAATCAGGCAGAAATGATGAAAGGATTCTCAGAGGAGTTAAAGAAACTTACAAACGTGGTGAAAGAAAAACATGATGAAATAAGAGATGACATTGTTTTTGCAGTTTCAGGACTGGCTACTCACATGTTAAAGATTGAGGAGAGAGTACGGGAGATTGATGATGCTAACTTAGATCCTGAAGCTAAAGTAGGAGAGATTATGACACAGACAGAGAAAGTGGATGACGAGATGGTCATGTTACAGTACAGATCAATGGAATTTGCCCTGAGGCTGAGAGGGTTGAAAGAGAAGAGTGGTGAAAATTTAAAAGATGTTTGTTCCAACGCCTTAGCAGAGCTGATCTTAGAAAGGCCAGAAGATTTGGCATTCCAAATGGACAAAATTTACAGGGTTAATTCCTGGCTGGCAAAACAAAAGCAACTACCAAGGGATGTGGTGATTTATTTTACAACAAGGAGATTTAGAAATGACATTTTGCAAGCCTCTTACAGAAATAAGATTAAAGTGGAGGGACAAGAATTGGTGGTTTTGAAAGAGCTTCCTCCTAAAATGTTAAGAGACAGAAAGCAGTTTGGTTTTTTGGTGAACGAATTAAGAAATCAACAGCTCCAGTACAGATGGGACGTCCCATTTGGGATAATAGTGACATATGCTGGGCAAAGGCATCGTTTAAACACAGTTGGAAAGGCAAAAGACTTTTATGCTAATATTTTAAAGGCTGGAAGGCCACCCTCACCAGGGGGTGCTGGAAAGCAATTGGAAGTTACGCAGCAAGAGAAAGGTGGAGCACAACTACAAACCTATGCTCAAGCACTAGCTGGAGGAGCTAACTTGGAAGATCCATTACTGAGTGGGGGTCAACCACCAACCCTTGAGGCACTAACGAAGATACAACTGCCAGAAGATCAACGAATTACAAGAGCTACTTACAAACAACATTTGGCACAACAACCTCAAGATCCAACTCAACAAGTCCAAAAAACACAAGCAGTGGGAGGAGCTAGGCCAAAATCTAAGATGGCGGAGGAGGTTCAGCTGATGCTCTCAAAGCTTGGAATGCCCAGAGATGGCAAATAAATTTTTATCTTGGAATGTCAATGGTTTAAATTCTCCACAAAAAAGAAAGAAAATATTTCATTACTTGAAACAATTTCAGAACGATGTTATTTGTTTGCAAGAAACCCATATTAAATCTTCAGATCAAAAGTATTTGATAAATTCGAAATTAGGTATACATTTTGTGGCTTCAGCACCAGAAAAGAAAAATGGCCTAGTTATATATGTTAAAAGAGGCTTAGTGGCTAATTTAATTGAGGCTGATACTCAAGGTAGATATATTGCAATTGAATTAATAACACAGAATGGGAAGATGCTAGTAGTTGGAGTATATGCACCTAATCAACAACAAGAAAAATTTTACAAACTTTTACATACCAAAATTTTACAATGGGATTACAGATCTTTACTTTTAATGGGTGATTGGAATGGGGTATTAAATACCCAGAAGGATAAAAAAAGTCTTTCCAAGACCACCATGCGTGCCAAGTTGCCTAAATCTTTTTTTGATATTTTGGAGGATATCGAACTCAGAGATATATGGAGAGAAAGGAATGCGTTGGAGAGTGATTTTACTTTTTTTTCAGATAGGCATCAATCTTTCTCTAGGATTGATTTTATATTAACTACAAATGATCTTTTTTCTAGGGTGAAGAGTACGAAGATATGTCCAAGAACATTAACTGATCATAGTCCGGTTTGGGTGGAACTAGAGCAGGAAAGAGGGGAAAGGAGGTCTTGGAGGCTAAACGAGAACTTATTTAGATATGAAGATAATCTCTTTGAGCTTAAAAAACAATTGAAAGAATTTTTTATTAATAATATGAATAAAGGAACCTCAATGGAGATGGTATGGGATGCGTGTAAGGCATATATGAGGGGAACATTAATTTTTTTGAATAATAAATATAGATTAAAACAACAAAATAGACGAAAAGAGATAGAGGAGGAAATTAAAAAGAAAGAACAACTGCTTATAAATAACCCGGGAGATAAAAAGGCAAAAGATATGATTAATATTTTAAGAGAGCAATTTAATATGTTAATGGCTGGACAAGTAGCAACTAGCATACAATATGCCAGACATAATACATTTTGTAATGCTAATAAACCTGGGAGATGGTTGGCTTATACGATGAGGAAAAAACAGAAATCACGTGTCATAGATAAGATAGAATTTAGAGGTAAAGAGATTTATCAACAGAATTTAATAAAAAAGGCTTTTTTGGAGTTTTATACAAAGTTATATGCTAAAGACTTAATTCAAGATGGTGATATTGATAGATATTTAAAGATGGAGATTCCTGAATTAACGTTGGAGCAGAGAGAGAGATTGAATCAGCCAATAACTTCTGAGGAAATAGTTGAGGCAATCAAACAATTAAAAATAGGTAAAGCTCCGGGAACAGATGGATTAACAGCTGTTTTTTATAAACATCTACAATTTGAAATGTTAGAACCACTTAAAATTTTATTTAATAAAATACAACTAGGAGGAGGAGTACCACCTTCTTGGAAAACAGCCTTTGTTTCACTAATCCCAAAGGAGGATCATAATTCCATTAAACCTGAGAATTTTAGGCCAATCTCACTCTTGAATACTGATTATAAGATTTTTGCTAAAATATTAGCTAATAGATTAATGCCAGTTATGCAACAAATAATTCACAATGATCAATCAGGGTTTATAAAAGGGAGACAAATGAGATATAATGTTAGACAAATCGTAGATTTACTGGAATACTTAGAAAAAAATAATCAAGTCCCTGCAGCGTTTATATTTTTGGATGCAGAGAAGGCATTTGATCGTTTGAACTGGCAATTTTTGTTTAAAATAATAGAGAAAATGCACTTTGGGGAATATTTTATACAATCAATTAGAGCGATATATCAGCAGCAAACAGCACAAATCATAGTTAATGGAGGTTTAACAGAGGCTTTTAAAATTGAGAAAGGAACAAGGCAGGGGTGTCCTCTGTCTCCATTATTATTTATTTTGACTTTGGAGATATTATTGAATAAGATACGTGACTCAGAAAAAGTGAAGGGTATTGTAATTAGACAACAAGACTATAGATTAAGAGCTTTCGCAGATGACCTGGTTATTACTTTATCCCAACCTATAGAGTCGGCTCCACATATATTGAATTTAATCAATCAATATGGGAAAGTATCAGGATTTAAAGTTAATCCATATAAGACAAAGATGATAGTTAAAAATATGACTATACTGGAAAGAGATAAATTAGTAAGATTGACAGACTTTGAAATAGTTAAAAAGGTTAAATACTTAGGGGTATATATAGCAGCTTCAAATGCAAAATTATATAAAAACAATTATGAGGTACTTTGGCAGAAGGTACAGAAGGATATGGAAAATTGGAAAAAACTACAGTTGTCTTTATTGGGAAGAATTGCAGCAATTAAAATGAATGTTTTACCTAGATTCTTATTTTTATTTCAAATGATACCTGTGCTTAAGAAAGACGAAAATCTAAAAGTATGGCAGAAAGGTGTTAATACTTTTATTTGGGCTGGGAAAAAACCCAGAATAAAAATGAAAATTATACAAGATATACGTGAAAGAGGGGGTCTTAAAATGCCTAATTTAAGATTGTATTATGAAGCAGCGGTGTTATCACATATTAGTGATTGGTTTAATCTAACTGAGGGTAGAGTTCTGAATGTAGAAGGTTATGATTTGTTATATGGATGGCATGCTTATTTGTTATATGATAAAAAAGTGGATAAAGTATTCAAGGTTCATATATTAAGAAATGCTTTGTTAAGGATTTGGAAAAAATATCAGTATAAGTTAAATTACAAGATACCTGTATGGGCAAATCCTAGACATGCAATAGAAAATATAAGTATAGAACAAAAACAGGAGGTGATTACTTATAAAGAGCTTCTTACTATGGAAAGGGGGGTAATGTACTTGAAATCTCTAGATACGTTGAGAGAAGAAGGTATAATTTATACATGGTTTCAGTATGGTCAGCTTCAAGCTAGATGGAAGGAAGATCAAAAAACTGGCTTTGTGCAAAATGAGGAGAATTTGGTAAAACAAATTAGAGATCAAAAACAAATGCATATTAAAAGGTTGTATAATGTTTTATTAGAAATAGATTCCGAGACGGAATTGGTTAAAGACTGTATGATTAAATGGGCACAAAACTTTCAGGAACCAATAATGATGGAGACTTGGGAAAAAATTTGGATTAGAAATGTGAAATTTACACAAGCACAAAATTTAAGAGAAAACTTTTACAAAATGTTTTATAGATGGCATTTAGATCCCAAAAAGTTATCATGTATGTATCCTAATGTGCAAGCTAAATGTTGGAGATGTGACTGTGATGACGCAACTTATTATCATATATGGTGGACTTGTAGAAAAATCAAAGCATTTTGGATAAAGATTTGGTGGGTGATGCAGAATATTCTTAAAAAGAAACTGAAATTTACTCCACAGTTGTTTTTATTGGGTATAACCACAGATTGTACAGTTGTAGAGACTAAATTGATTTTGAACTTGATAACAGCAGCAAGATTGTTGGTTGCACAACATTGGAAGAAGGATTTTTTGCCTACTATTGATGATTGGATACTGAAAGTAACTAATTTAGCTGAAATGGCTAAAATTTCAGCATTTTTGAAGGATCACACACAAGAAAGATATATACAGGACTGGAGAAGATGGATTGATTATATACAAAATAAGTATCAGACCAAAAAATATCAAATAGCTTACGAATGATGTTTTTTTTTCTTATTATTTGTACAAGTGCTATATAAGTGATATTAGAAATATTATGTTTAAGAAATAGGATTTCATATATGGGGGGTTAAGGGAATTTTTCTTTTAGGGGTGTTAGCATAATTGGTTATGCAATTTAGCTTACTGTTAAAGCTTAATAGAAATACCTTGTGTTCTGCTCTGGGAAGTCGGGGAAGGGGAGGGGGGGTGGGGGTTGTGGGGAAATTGTATTTGTTGTAAAACTCTTTCAATAAAAAAAAAAAAAAGATAGAGTGGATTGGAATTTTCTACTAAAGACTTTAAAAAAGATGGATTTTGGGGATCAATTTATACAGGCGATTTCAGCAATTTACCAAGAGCAAAAGGCACAGATCATTATTAATGGAAGTTTGACAAGAGAGTTTAAAATTGAAAAAGGAACAAGACAGGGATGTCCGTTGTCCCCACTTTTATTTATTCTAACATTAGAAGTCTTGCTAAATACAATACGGGACTCTAATATTTTGAAAGGTATAATGATTAGGCAAGAGGATTATAGAATAAAGGCATTTGCAGATGATCTGGTTGTTACCCTATCACAACCAATGGAATCAATAATCTTGATGAAGGACATTATACAAGACTATGGTAAAGTTTCAGGTTTCAGACTGAATCCAAAAAAGACTAAAATGATAGCTAAAAACATGACACAAGATCGTAAACATGAGCTTGAAAGGAGGGCAGGTTTTGAGACTGTACCTAAGGTAAAATATCTAGGAGTTCAGGTTGCAGAATCAAACATGAAATTGTTTCAAAATAACTATGAGGTGTTGTGGCGAGAGGTGCAGAAAGACATGGAGACTTGGAAAAAACTGCAGCTGTCTCTACTTGGAAGAATAGCAGCAGTTAAGATGAACATTTTGCCAAGATTTGTTTTTTTGTTTCAAATGATTCCGGTGCTTAAAAGTGATAAACAATTAGTCTGGCAAACTGGACTCAATAAGTTTGTCTGGAACGAGAAAAAGCCGAGAGTGAAATTGAAAATTATGCAAGATGTTCCAGAAAGAGGAGGTCTTAAACTTCCAAACCTACAGTTATATTATGATGCAGCAGCTTTAACTTTAACAAGTGATTGGTTTGGAAGTAAAAAGGCTAGAATATTGAATGCAGAAAGTTTTGATCTTGAACTTGGATGGCATGCTTACTTATTTTATGATGACAAAGTTGATAAAGTATTTAAAAGTCATATACTTAGAGACTCTTTGATGAGAGTTTGGAAGAAGCACCGACTCAAATGGGATTATAAAATACCGCTATGGCTGGATCTTGGTCATACTTTGTGGAATACAAATATAATGTCACTCGGGGGGGTTTTATACAAAGAGGTTCTTATTACAGATGCGGGCAGATGGCAGCTGAAGACATTGCAGACACTGTTGGACGAAGGGATTAATTTAACTTGGTTACAATATAATCAATTACAATTGAGATGGAAAGAGGACCAAAAAACTGGTATTATGTTGCACGAGGAAGAATTGGTTAGACATATAAAAGAGAAAGGTCCAATGCATATCAAAAGGCTTTATAATGTTTTGCTAGAAAGGGACTCAGAAACTGAACTAGTTAAAGATTGTATGATTAAGTGGGCACAAAATTTTGAAGAACCAGTGATGTTGGAAACATGGGAAAAAATTTGGGTTCAGAATGTTAAATTTACACAGTCGCAGAATCTGAGGGAAAATTTCTATAAAATGTTTTATAGATGGCATTTAGATCCCAAAAAGTTGTCATGTATGTACCCTAATGTTCAGCCAAAATGTTGGAGATGTGAATGTTTGGATGCTACGTATTATCATGTTTGGTGGACCTGTAGGAAAGTTAAGGCTTTTTGGATAAAAATTTGGTGGGTCATGCAGAATGTTTTGAAGAAAAAAATTCAATTCTCTCCACAATTGTTTTTACTGGGTATAGTTAAGGGTTTTACATCGGGTGAAAGAAAATTGATATTGTATATGATAACAGCAGCAAGATTGTTGATAGGTAAATATTGGAAAAATGAAGCTTTGCCCACTATTGAAGAATGGACTTTGAAGATGGCCAGTTTTGCAGAGATGGCGAAGATTTCAGCATACTTAAAAGATTGTTCACAAGAGACTTATGAATGGGAATGGAAAAGGTGGATAGAATATGTTCAGAACAAATATCAAACTAGAAAGTATCAAATAGCTTTTATTTGAAAATAATGTATTAGAAATATTTTAATGTAATGAGGTAAAAAGAAAAATTATACAGGGGAGGGAGGGGTTCAAGTTTACACATAAGTGTCATACTAAGGGGGTTTTTTGTGTTTTTTTTTCTTTACCAGTTATGAGTATATTATAGGGAAGTCTGGGGGGAGGGGAGGGTTAGGGAGGGTTAGGGAGGGTTAGGGAGGTTGGGAAGTTTGGGGGGAGGTGGGGGGGGAAAGGGGTGAAAATGTAATTGTAAAACTTTTGCAATAAAAAAAAAAAAGAACCTGCTGAAACCCACCTCTGAGTTTGAAGATTATGTAATGTTTGTGAGCACAGTTAAAAACCAGAAACTTTCCACTTTGAGATTTCCTAGCACCTCAATTATCTCATCCCTGTCTCCCAGAATTATCTGTTAGCACATTGTGAATCTCTCTAAAATGGAAATGTGTGTGAACTAGAGCCTTGTGGCATGCTGACAATTTGGTTGCATATAACCCCTTTAATGTAATTTTGTCTTATATTTCAAAAAGTGAACATGTTGGATAGTATGCACAAAGTAACTCTAAAGACATTTTTAAACTCCAAACACATTTCTCACTTCTGGAACCATTGACATGGCAATTCAAGACTAAATTAAGGTTGTGGCCAGCCCAGTTGGCATATGTAACTATTGATTGCTATGCTATAATTCTAGTTTAGACAACAGAACACAACCTATTCATATATCATATTCTCAATTCACTCAGCTTCATGATAGCCTTGGCATGCAAATTTTGACTATCCAGTCCATCACTTTCAGTGATGTTTAAAATGGTATGAATCAAATCAGCCACTAATTGTATTTATGCAGATTTGTGCTTTAATCTGGCAAGATACCTGTCTATAGGTGAGCAACAATAAAGAAACTATTCTGATTAACTCTTCTTCTGGTTCTTGGTTCCTTACGATGGACATTAATCTTATCAGACTACACACTGCAGCACAAATTTACACAACTATTAATTATAACCTGTGAAACATTAGTGAGGTTTCTCTCTGGCTCTGTTCTTGTATATCTGTGTGCTGGAAGATATGGGCCAGGAAAGGTGCATAAGGTTGCTTGCTTGCTTGCTTGCTTGCTTCCTTCCTGCCTGCCTGCCTGCCTGCCTGCCTGCCTGCCCTCTCTAATCCTCCTCAACCATCCCTTTCATAAAATGACCTTGGATTGATATCTGGGATAATGCCTGCTGTAGAATGTATACATTACCTATATATGCATGTACACATGCACACACCTAATTATTGATTTAGAGAATATAAATATGTATTTTTTAAAATGTGAATCATAATTTCCAAAGCAATTACAAGACAATGATCCCCAGAAATTGCCTTTCTCCTATGTTTCTTTTTTTTTCTGAACAGTCTTACCGGTCAGACACAAAAGTATTCTGAATATAAAGCAATGTACAATTCTAGAACCCTGTATGAAATATGGGTTTATGAACGGTTTTATAAACTGAAATTTTAGTTTTTATTTGGGTATGTTTAGCATGCTGTGTTATCCTTTCTAATGAGGCCATCCTTATACCTGTAAGATGAAGCTTTGGGGCAAAGTTCTGATTGCCCAACTGATACTCATGTTGCAGAAGAAATTATGACATGGAGAAAGAAGAAAGAAAGAAAGAAAGAAAGAAAGAAAGAAAGAAAGAAAGAAAGAAAGAAAGAAAGAAAGAAAGAAAGAAAGAAAGAAAGAAAGAAAGAGTAGAGAGGAAGAAGGGGGTAGAGAGATTTATAGGTACCAGGCAGACAAATTGTGATGTTATCTCAGCATAGTTCCATTGGGAGAAAAAGAGACCTCAAAAAGAATTTCTAACTTTCCAGTGTTTTGCAAGCCACAACATGTTAAGAGAAAGTGATTTAAGGCAAGAAAACATCTTTCTCTCTCTCTCTCTTGACTTTGGACAATAGGTGTTGTCTGGAATATGTAACTGTATGTATGTATGTATGTATGTATGTATGTATGTATGTATATGTAAGTACACCCTTCGCATTAAAAATAATTTTAAAATTCACTGGAAGGAGATAATAATTGTATCTTATGAAATTGAATCTATATTTGTTTTATTTATTGTATAAATAGGCTATCACTTTAGGAGGTCATAGTATCAGAAATGTGAGAATCCCTGCCTTAACTCAGGTCTTTTTAACCATTTGGTTGCAAGGTCAAAAGGCCATTCAATGTTAATTCTCTTAAAGTGCATTCTCCAGTTTGGTGCCTCCTTTGTGTTGAAAGTGATGGGCTTGTAACCTCAAATATATGAGCTATATAAGATAAAAAAAAGGCCCTATACAATGTCAGAGTTTCTTGCAAAAATCAAATCCAGAAGCACACACAGATAACTGATTCACCTGGATTCATTAACCTCTTTATATGCATAATAATACATGAAGTAAATTTACAATACCAACAGCAGATTCACAGTTTCATTTCAGCTCAGATCAGCAGACAAGTTCACACACACTGGTTTCAGTTTCATTTCTCTACACAGAATCAGAAGCTGCAGACTAAGACATGCCCTGGGTCCAGTCTGTCTCAGCTCCCATTTGGCTGATTTAGTTGCTATGCCTATTCATTGGCTGACCCTGTTACCATGTCTTCCCAGTCATGAATATTCTGACATACAATTTGAGACAAATGGCTGTCCAGTCTCTTCTTAAAAACCTCCAGTGATGAAGTACCCCCAACCTCTGAAGGGAAGTTCATTCACTAGATAATTGTTTTCACTGTTAGGAAGTTTCTCCTTAATTCCAGGTGGCAATTAAGCCCTTCTGGACCTGAATAATCACTTTCATAGCCTCCCCTTGGAAGAAAATGTGTAGACACCCACAAAAGAGCATTCATCAATAGTTTCTAAAAGAGGCACAGCCCAGCTTTCCTGCAACAGGAAGAAAAGTATCCCAGACTTCCCTAAGAAAAAAAGGTGAATAATAATAGTAATATTTTCTTAGATATACATAATCATAATCTTTCCACTTCCAATATTTGTCTATACTGTACATAGTAGTTATGATGTATTGTATTCTATATCAGTATACATAATCCTATTTTATCAATTTCTAACTTCTACTTCTTTTTTCTACCTCTTAATAAAATAGCCACCGTATTAGGAAGTATTCTATATCTATCCATCATCTCTTGCCCTTTTTAGAGTTTCAACTCTTTTTGATTTTTTTGGTAAATCTTTCATGCTTCTCCCTTGGGATCTTGTAGCTCCTTATATCACATTTATTTAATCTTAGTATTTCATCTACCACAACATCTATCTCTTGTTGAATCTCTAGAGTACCCACCTGTAGTTCTTTCATCATTTTAAAGAGAATTTTCTCTTCATTCTCTTCTATATTTTGAGCTCTTAGAGTGTAATCTGTCTGTTCTTTTTTAAGTGTTATTGTTATCTCTTCCATATCTTTCTCCATTTGTGTCATTTTTGGCTTTATCTCTTCTATTCTTTCCTCAGCTGTTTCTGATTTCTCCTCTATTTTCTGAATTTTTTGTTCATCTTTTATTATCATTTGCTGGGGCTTTTTTAGTCTCACATCTTTATCCTACATCAATTCCATCATCTCCCTATGATTCCTTGTCATATCTTCCTAAATGTATTGAAACATCAATAATATTTCTTTATAAACCATATTTGTTTTCTCATTGAAATATCTTATACTCATTTAATGAGTTAATAGTAATTCAATTTTCCACCAGGATTCCAATATCCCAATTACCCAAAAACACCAAAAAAGCCAATATTAGTAGAATTTACACAGTTGTAGAACTGTTCCTCAAAATCCTCTAAATTTATAGTCCTTAGAATTTTCCAATTTAAACCTTCTAAATTTCCCAAATTTTTAAGTCTTGTTTAATTTTCCTTCTTTCCTTTTCACCTCATAGAGTGTTCTATCAAATAGTCTTAATAATCCAAATTTGCCCATCAAATTTCCCCAAATATCTGTAGAGTCAAATATTCAATTTCAAAGATGCTTCTTGTTACTTATAGTCCACCTTGCCTTAGAAATCTTCAAAAGGCTCACTCAGCACTTCCAAGCTACCAAAACACCAGTAAATATGAAACCAAAATAAAAAGGCCTTCCCAGTGTTGTTTGCCTTTCACTATTTCCTTTGTTCTCTTTATTTTTCTTATATTATCACTCACTGTCAAGGTCATTTCCCAGTGTGTTCTAGTATAATATCTTCTTTTGCCAGCAGGTGGCACCCCCACTCAAGGTTCCAACATGAAACAACTGACTGTCAGAAAAGGAATTTGAGGGGGGGGAAAACAGATCCTTTTTTCTTTATACGATTTCTTTCAATAATCAAACGGTGTTATCCACAATTTAAGTCATTTTACATACTACTACCAGTTCCAGTTCAGGCTTTCTATATTTTAAAGCTTCAGAATCAAAAGTTTGTTTCACTTTTTGGCATAATCTTTCTCCATGTATTAAATCGCCGCTTCTTAGCTTTGGAAAATCTTTTTTTTAAAAAAATGCTTTTATTTGGGTTTAAGTCTCTAGTATAGAAGTTGAAAGTCATCTCACCCAGTTTGAATCTTCTGTCCACAAACTGCTCCAGCTCATAATCTTCTTATCTCGGTTGTCACAGCTTCGGTCTTGCCAAAATGGCTGTCCTCTCTGCTGCTGATCTGGAGGGTTTATTTGGATCAAATGAGGAAATTGCTGTTTCCTTGCAATTTACAAAGGATCCCTGCTTTCTTCACCACCTCTTCAAGTTGGTTTTGACCCCATAGGGTCTCCTGGCAGGCAGGTATCGGCTGGGTTTCGTGAAGCTCCATGGAGCTCAGCCCATATCTGTACCACTGTGATGCCAACCGATTCAATTCTTAAGGAAACAGAAACTATAGTCTGCAGACCAGGCAGTCAATATACAGAGGTATATTGTCTCCCTGAAGCAAAAATCAAAGATGTAAATGAGTACCTTACTAAAATAATCAAGTCCATGGATTAGTACCCCTTTCTTTCCCTATATGTGGGGACCAATGAAACAACAATGAATCTGAAAACAATAACAATAGATTACGAACAGCCAGGGAAGAAAGGAGCACAAGTGGTGTTTTCATCTATACTTCCAACAAAAAGCCAACATCCAATGGGGAAGAAAAATTTTAGAAATGAACCACTGGCTTAAAAGCTGGTGTTGTCAACAGAACTTCAGCTTCCTAGACCATGGTCTACATTACCTATACAAAGGGATATTGGCAAGGGATGGACTGCACCTCACAAGAACTGGAAAGAATATATTTGGAAAATAACTGTCTTGCCTTGCCTTGCCTTGCTTTGCCTTGCCTCGCCTCGCCTCACCTCGCCTCACCTCGCCTCACCTTGCCTATCTTATTTCTTATCTCTTATCATCTCTTATCATCTTTTATCTCTCTTATCTCTTATCTTATCAAAAGAGCTTTAATCTAAAATTGAGGGGAGGAGCCAATCTTTATGACCTTTAGAATCTAATTCCAAGCAAAAACCAGTAGATAACCAATCACATAAGGAGGTAGGGTGTAAACAGAAAGAAAATAAAGACATATATAATGAAGTAGAAAGTGATGGGAAGGATGGAAATCCCTGTTACAAAGTAGGAGCTTTAAGAAACATATCCACGTTACATAAAGGACTCGATGTACTGATGGAAGGATGCAAGTTTTCAAAAGAAACAGACCTAACGAAAGAGGAGGTGGAGTTGCATTATGTATAAAAGATCACTACATCTCTACAGAAAATACAAAAAACCAAGGATTAAAACCTCCTAGAATCCATATGGATCAATATAAAAGGAACAAAAATGATATTGCTATAGGTGTATACTACAGGCCACCCAACTATGCAGAAGAAATAGATGAGCTCTTTGTTAATCAATTAACAAATGTATGTAGGAAACATACCACAGTAGTAATGGGAGACTTTAACTACCCTGATATCAACTGGGAGACAAACTCTGCAGCAAGTGGGAGATCAAACAGATTCTTTTTTTTTTATTGAAAAAGTTTTTCAAATACAAATTTCCCCCCCTTTTTTTTCCCCTCCTCCCTAACCCCCCTCCCCCTCCCCTCCCCCTGTGACTTCTTCATAATAAAACCCAATGTCAGGTTTCGGGGCTATCTTAAATAAACTTCATTCTCAAGTGCAAAGTCTCTAATGAATCACTTTTACTTTAAGAATAGCAGAATCTGACATTCCTGATTCAAGTTGCAGCCAAACTGGCCCCTCCTTCCAACCCCCTCCTCTTCTGCTCTCCAACCCCAATGTCCCATTGGCCATCATGCAGATCCATCTCTACATCCCGGCACGTTCTTTTCACAGGAATGTGGCCCCCACCCTCGTCACCCAGGAAACACTATCTGTAACATTCAAAAGACTAGGTAAAAGTTCATCTCAGCAATAAATCAAGCTTCTGCTCTATGCTTCATCTTGCTCATGTCAGCGCTGGAAGAAAGCCTAATTTGGAACGCTGACATCCGGCCCCTCTCCCTTCACTTCTGCGACATCACCTATCCCATAGGGAAAAACACAACAAGATTAGTCTCATCAGCCCCTCCTTGGCTGTGCACCCCCCCTCCCGGCTTTCCCGGGTGGTCTGCATGGAATTTTGCTATAAGGCGGTCAGCTTGAATGTTTGCGCTCTTCACCCAGGAAGCCTCTGACAATGGGTAACCCTTCCATTTAATTAAGTACTGAAGGCGCCCCCTGTGCCATCTTGAATCAAGAATCCGCTGCACTTCGTAGTGCATTTGGCCCCCAACAACCAGGGGCCCAGGGGGTTCACGTGGCGTTGGCCTTAAAGTAGACCCCACTACAGGTTTTAGAAGGCTACTGTGAAAAACGGGGTGAATTTTCCCCAAAAGCCGTGGCAACTGCAATTGCACTGTAACGGGGTTGATTATTTTTATTATAGGAAATGGTCCTATAAATTTTGGGCCCAATTTCCTGCTCGGGAGTCTAAGTCTCAAGTACTTGGTGGAGAGGTAAACTTTCTCTCCCAGCTGAAATGGTCTTTGGGGAGTTCGGTGCTTGTCTGCTTGTTCCTTATAAGATTGAGCCGCCTTTGCCAGCGCCCTCTTAACATTCTCCCAAGTTTGTCTCAACATTGCCATCCAGTCGGTCAAACTGACTGAGGAAGGGGGCTCCCTCGGGTATTCTGGCATGGGAACAAAATCCATGCCACTCACCAATTTGAACGGGGTTAGCCCCGTGCTGCTGTGGACAGCATTATTATATGCAACCTCCGCAAAAGATAGGAGGTCTGCCCAATTGGACTGCTGGTAGTCGACGTAGCATCTTAAATACTGTTCTATCATAGCGTTCAGTCTTTCTGCCCCCCAATTGGTGCTCGGGTGAAATGCTGAGCTGAGGCCTTGGGATGAACCTATGGATCGTAGAAACTCCCTCCAGAACTTTGCTGTGAACTGGACCCCTCTGTCGGAGATGATTCTCCTGGGACTCCATGTAGGCGGTAAATGTGTTTCAGGAACAGTTTGGATAACTGACGGGCTGAAGGCAGTCCACTACAAGGAATGAAGTGTGCCTGTTTGGAGAATAAGTCTATTACAGTCCAGATCACTGTATTTCCACTGCTCCTCGGTAGGTCTACTATAAAGTCCATTGCAATCTCCTCCCATAGTCTTGTTGGCTCAGCTACTGGTTGCAACAATCCAGGCAGGCACCCTGGTCTTGTCTTCATCGTGGCACAAATGGTGCAGCTTTTTACATAACTGTCTACGTCCTTTCTCATGTGTGGCCACCAGAACTGCCTTCGTACTAGGTGCAGAGTTTTTAGGAACCCGAAGTGTCCTGCTGGTTTAACGTCGTGGCTCCTCTTGAGAATCAGGATGCGTAAACTCTGTGGGACATAGAGCTTTGTCCCCCTCCATGCTAGTTCATCTCTTTTTGTCAAGAGATGTTGATTGTCCCGATACCAGGGGTCTGTCAGCGTTTCATTTTTTAATTTTGCAGTTAAGTCACTTGCAAGTTGGCCTTGCTGGTCACGTTGTTGCCGTCTGGTGATCACTTGGGCCGCAGCTTGGGTGGAGGGGATGATGGCATTCACTACCTGCTCCCGCTCACTGTTGTATTGGGGCATCCGGGAGAGGGCGTCAGCCAGGAAATTTCTCCCTCCTGGGATGTGCTTAAGCTCGAAATTGAAACGATTGAAGTATTGTGCCCACCGCACTTGCCTGGGCGACAGTTTTCGTGGGGTTTTTAGGGCCTCTAGGTTTTTATGATCAGTCCAGACTTCAAATGGTTTCTGGCCTCCCTCTAGAAGGTGCCGCCAGATCAACAAGGCCCACCTTACTGCAAACGCTTCCTTCTCCCACACCGCCCATTGCCTCTCTATATCGGTGAGTTTGCGGGAGGTGTAGGCACAGGGTTGTAGATCACCTTGGTTGTTCTTTTGGAGTAACACGGCTCCTACTGCCACATCACTTGCGTCTGCTTGGATGACAAAAGGCTGTTCTGGATCCGGGTGTTTTAAGACAGGTTCTTTCGCGAACAGTCCTTTTAGCGTCTCAAATGCCTGTTGGCAGGTCAGGTCCCACTGTAGGGATTGTCCCGGGTGAGGTTTCATCGCTGGGCTTCCTGTCTTTAGGAAGTCTGTCAAAGGTTTGGCAATCTTCGTGAACGAGGGGATGAATTGTCTGTAGAAATTCGCAAAGCCTAGAAAACTTTGCAGTTGTCTGCGGGTGCGAGGGGGCTGCCATTGTAGAACTGATTGGACCTTGGCTGGGTCCATCTCTATCCCCTCGTTTGATACTCGGTAGCCCAGGTAGTCTAGCCGTGATTGGTGGAAATCGCATTTTGGCAGTTTGACATATAGGTTTGCCCGTAGCAGTTTTTTCAGTACTTGGCGGACAAGGGGTATATGTTCGTCTATGGTCTCCGTGTAGATAAGAATATTGTCCAGGTAGACGAGGACCCCTTTGTAAAGGTGTTCATGTAAGACTTTGTTTATTAACTGCATGAATACTGCAGGGCATTACTTTAAACTGGAAACTACCCAGGGGGCAGTTGAATGCTGTTTTCCATTCATCTCCTGCCTTTATGCATACTCGGTAATAAGCTTCTCGAAGGTCTAGTTTGGTGAAAACCTTCCCTTTAGCTAGGTGGGCTAGCATGTCTTTCATGAGGGGGAGGGGGTACAAGTTGTGTACGCAAACAGCGTTGATACTTCGAAAGTCGACCACCAGTCTCATGGAGCCGTCCTTTTTCTCTTTAAACATGACCGGCGCCGCTACCCTTGGTTTCACTGGCTCAATAAATCCCCTTTGTAAGTTTTTCTCTATGTAGTCCCGCATTTCCTGCATTTCTCGGGACATCATGGCATACATTTTAGGTTTGGGTAGTTTCGCTCTTGGATAATCTCGATGGCACAATCGGTCTCACGGTGGGGGGGCAGAATGTCACACTCGGCCTCGCTGAATACCCCTGCAAGGTCTTGGTACTCCCTTGGGATCTGGTTTGCATTACAAGCGGTGGTGGGTGCGGTTGTTAATTGCTTTGCTGCACCTTCTGGGAGGGACCCTTGTGTTGGTGGTGTTTTCTTCTGTAGTGGAGGGCTGCTTTGGGGTTTCAGCGTGGGAGGGAATTCTTCTGGTCGGGGCGGCAGGGGTTGGGGCCCCTTTGCTATTCTCAGCCTGCGAGTTCCCTCTTGCCACCAAATGATTGGGCCCCATTTGTTGAGCCACGAGAGTCCCAATATGACTGGTTCTGTCATCTTGGGGGCTATTATGAAGCGGATCATCTCCCAGTGATCTGCAAGTTCTAGTCTCACGGGTTCAGTCAAGTGTGTGGCATACGCTCCTCCCACTAGGGACCCATCAACTTGCTCGAAGCGAATTGGTTGTTTGAGCTGTTTAGCTCGGATTCCCAATTTTAGAACTGTGGGTAGGTTGATTAGGCACCGTGTGCTACCCGAGTCTATTAGGGCTTGGAAAGTCTCTTGAGCCCCTGTTTTGGGGGCTGTTAGGCGTATGGGGAAAGGAAAAGGATGGACGGGTCCACTCACCATCGGGTCATCCTCGCCTTCGTCCTTCGTGTCATAGGGTTCAGGGGACTGATCTCCCTCTTCTGGGATTCCTCTGGTTTCGGTCAGATGAGCGAAAAACTCCGGGATTTGGGGAGCTTCCCGTGGTACGTGGGTGATGCGCTTGGGCCCTCGTTCCAGTCGTGCTTTGGGTGGTGGAGCTGGTCCCGGTCTAGGCGTTCCACATCTTGCTGCTATGTGGCCGCTTCCTCCACATCTGTAGCATTTCAGTGGGCTCCGTGGGGCAGTTGGTCTGTAGGAGGGCTGTGATGTTGGGGTTTCTCGTCTGTTGAGTGGCCCCTGGTCTGGTCGACCTCTCTCCTTTCCCTCTGGTGGTTTCGGCGTGTCGCTCGCCCGCAACCCTCTGTCGACTTTTATCGCTACCCGGAACCATTCAGAGAGTTGGTTTGGGATGTCATGATAAGCAGTCACTTGGGAAATTCTCTTATCTAGACTTGTTCTAAAAAAATACACCAGCAATCGCTCTGGCAGCATAGGTAGTGTCCCAATGACTCTCCTGAATTCACGGATATGCTCTTTGATGGGCTTCCCCTTCTGCATTAGGTTTCTGAGCTCGTCTTCCACATAGGGGTCATCCTCCTCCTCCTCATAATGGGCTCTCAATAGTTGCAAGAACCCATCCGCATCTTGCAGCTGGGGGGCCCTGTTTTTATAGAGGGATGCTGACCATCTCTTTGCTTCTCCCTCCAGCCCTTCCGAAATGGCATTCACTAGGGCTCTGGAGAAAGGGTAAAGGTGTCCAAAACGCTCTATGTATATCTCAGCTGAATCGAGGAATTGGGCGAGGTTGTCTGGGTCACCGTCAAACTTCCCTCTGAACTGGGGTGGCTCCTCCCTCTCTGCCCTCTCCTCTCTGTGCTGAGCTCTGGAGGACTGGCCTTGGTGTTGATAGTCCTCTGCCTGGTCTCTCATCCTGGGGTAGGGAGGTGCTGCCTTGTCTGGGCTTCGCTGCCATTCCCATCCCCAGCTCGCCCTTCCCAATTCACTTAGGGGTTTTTCTTTATCTTTTACATTTGCAAAAGGAAATTCCGCCTCTAAGGCTTTTGGCACAGTCCCCGGGTACTTATCTGGCTCACGTTTCTTTGCTTGAAGTTCTGCGGAGAGGGAAGGCGGAGAAAGTTGAACCTTTGTATTTTCCAAGTTGACTGAGATCACGACCGCTTCTGCTCCTCCCGTTTCTTGAAGCAGGCTTTCCTCCGAGAGCTTGGCTTCAGCCATAGTCCGTCCGACCAGATGTCTGGGAGGGAACGGGATGATTTAAACTCAGCCAGCCTGGATTTGGAGGAGAGTTTGGCTGTCTGTCAGGTTTCGGGGCTATCTTAAATAAACTTCATTCTCAAGCGCAAAGTCTCTAATGAATCACTTTTATTTTAAGAATAGCAGAATCCGACATTCCTGATTCAAGTTGCAGCCAAACTGGCCCCTCCTTCCAACCCCCTCCTCTTCCGCTCTCCAACCCCAATGTCCCATTGGCCATCATGCAGATCCATCTCTACATCCCGGCACGTTCTTTTCACAGGAATGTGGCCCCCACCCTCATCACCCAGGAAACACTATCTGTAACATTCAAAAGACTAGGTAAAAGTTCATCTCAGCAATAAATCAAGCTTCTGCTCTATGCTTCATCTTGCTCATGTCAGCGCTGGAAGAGAGCCTAATTTGGAACGCTGACACCCAAATTCATAACAGATTATATAATACTTTACCATCCCCTCACTCCATCCCCATATACTGACCCTTTCTTTCTAATAAGATTATCATATCCCCCTTATACTATACATTTCAAAATGACATTATATAATAACTCCTAATTTAGCATAATAATAAGTCAAATCTTTTATGTATATTAATCTAACATTTCAAAACAACCTTCCGCAATAAAACTATATAATAAATCCTAATTTAACATTTATTCAGTTCATAGTCTACCCATTTCCTTCACCCCCATCATTATATCTCTTAACTCAGATCTTTTACATATATTCATATCTAAACATAATATCCCTTTTCTTAAACTAAACAATCAATAAACTAACCTGTCTCCACCCACTTTCCTACAAGACTACCATACTTAATAATTCTTAATATCTTTATTCTTCTGCCCACTCCACTAAAAAATATTCCCTTATGTAAATAAAATCCTCTTAAAAAGACTTTAAGCTTGTAATCCATATAATATCTGTCTTTCAGCTGGATTATAAACTCCATCACCCATGTAAGGGTAACATCACATCCTAATTCCAACAGTATATTCGGTATCTTCAATTACCATCTGCCCCCATCAATAGCAAATATCTTCATAATAAAAAAACAACAACAACCACCCGAGTGACTTTGTATTTGTATTCCATATAGTGTCTGTAGAGGTGTCTTTTATCCAAATTGTTAATTCCAACCACTGTAATAGGGTAACAGCCAGATCTTCTGCGTGCCCCAATCCCATAACTCTCTTGCCTTGTAGCTCAGCATAAACATAGTATATTTATCAAAGAATCCAAAAAAAGATAGTTCCAATCCATTCAGTTTAAGGCCCTTTTCACATCCCAAAAGTACTGCACTGCAGAGGTCTGTCACTCTCCTCAGGATAATATAAACCAATACTTTGCCGATTATCTTTTCATATATTCAATCATCTCTTAAATAGCTGGCATTACACTGTTGTTTAGTTTAAAAGTTTTTGTTTTTGTGAGACCTGCTTCTTCTTTTCTTGACTTTTTGTGGGTTGGATCTCCATCCTGAATTCCTTTCTGTAAATTGTATATCAACTATTTGGCTTTCATGCTGATCTATAACTTGATCTTGTTGGTTTTGCTTTTGTGGCTTAAATCTCCATTCTGGTTCTATAAATTATATATCATCTGATTGATTTCCATGCTGGTTTGTGACTTGATAAGTCATTACATTAGAATCCAGAGCCGCCTCTCTTGTATTAAATAGTCCAGCTGAGACCTCTGAAAGAGAATCCAAAAGCGGCTCATCTGTAGAGACCTCTGTAACTTGTTGTTTCTTCATTACTTCCACCTCCTTCTGCTTTTCTTGAATTTCTATCTCTTGTTGATTTTGCTTTTTGAGGACCTTGTAGTAAAATTCTTCCGCTTTTTCAACAGTATTTAGCTGATATCTTTCTCCTTGATATCTCAATATTATACCAACTGGAACATCCCACCTGAATGAAATATTTTGTTTTTTTAGCTCAGTCACCAAAAGTCCAAATTTCTTTCTATCTTTTAACATCTTAGGCGGCAATTCTTTATATATCCAGATCTTTCTTCCATACAATTGTGGAGTAAAATTAAAGGATTTTTGCACAATATCATTTCTTATTTCTTTATCTGTGAAGTAAATCACCACATCTCTAGGCAGTTGCCTTTGCTTTGCAATCCAAGAATTTACTCTATAGGCCTTGTCAATCTTACAAGATACCTCCTCAGGATGAACCTTTAAAATCCCAGCCAGAACTTGAGCAGATATTTTTCTTAGATCATCTCTATTATTTTCCTGTAATCCTCTCATTCTGATGGCAAATTCTGTGAGCCTGTATTGCATCATTACAACTTCTTTTTCAATCCCTTGCTTTATATCTTCTGCATTGTAAGTCTCATGACCAGCTTCCTTTTTAGACTTTACTTCTAAACTATTGTCTTGAATATTTATCAAATCATTTTCAATTCTTTGTATTTTATTGTCCAGATTATAAATCTTATCATCAACTTCCTCCATTTTAGACTCTAATAATTTGATATTTGTATCCATCTTTATGACAACTTCTGAAAAAGCATTAGTCACTTTTACAATCTTTCGTTGCAGATTATCATACTTTAATTGTATCATTTCTTTAATTTCCTGCCTTAATTTTTCAAATTTCTGGTTCACAGTCTCATGATATTTTGCCATTTCCTCCTGAAGAAATTCTTTTAAATTAAAACCATTCTGCAAAGTCTGTAGGCTCAGAGCTTGTTCAGATAATTGTGGATGGGGGAGCACCCCCCCACTACTTGTTTGTCAAGCTTTATTAGTTTTAACGCCATCCTGCCACACAAAAAATCTCTCTTTTTTTTTAAAGAAAACTTTTCCCCAAACAAGATCAAATACAGATCTCCAAGAAAAAAGAAACTTAAAATGGATATTTTCCTTCTAGTCTAGCCGGCACTGTATATTTCGCTACTGTGTAGCTTATTATGGAAGGACTTTCACTTTCGGCTATCTTCTCAAGCCTCAGCAGTCGCCATTTTAAACTTATTTTTTCCGTTCAATTAGAAACACTTGTAAAATCATTAAAAATACTTGCGATTTAGGGTCCCAGGTACAAATCTCGCTCTCTTTAACTAAAGCATCTGTTATTTTATTAGTTGGTCCGGTCCCAGCGCCTAGCTCTGCAAAAAAGCAGAGTCCTCCCGAAGCCTGGAGCAGCGGTGAGCGAAAATAGGGAGCCCTGCTCTGCTCGTCCCCAAGAGTAAAAAAAAAACTCTGGGGACTTCGCAGAGGGCTCTACCTGCCCTCGCCTGCTCTGACTCGCATTTCCATCAGGAAATGGAGTTTTTCGAGCCGCCTTTCAGATGTAAAGGCGGCTCTTTACAGGCAACGGGGCTGGCGGTCACGGAGGACCGTCTGGTGGTGACGGAAGCCAGACCGGAAGTCCGGAGATCAAACAGATTCTTAACCAACTTAGATAACAATTTTGTCATCCAAAAGATAGAGGGGGGAACTAGAGGAAAAGTTAAACTGGATTTAATTCTTACTAATAGAGAAGAAGTGATAGAGGGAGTTGAATTTCCTCTATCCTTCAATGTCCTCATAACCTTTGATGAGAGTGACCACGTCATATTGGAATTCAATATAATGCAAACACAAGCAATATAACACAATACAGCCAGTATCTTAAACTTTAAAAGAGTTGATTTTAATAAAACTTAGAGAGACCCTAAGAAAAATTCCATGGATAAAAATCCTAAAGGGGGAAACAACTCCAGAAGCATGGGAAACTCTGAAAAATATTATCATAAAAGCCCAGTTCAACATAATACCACTGCAAAAAATACAAGAAATCCAAGAAAAACCAGCATGGCTACACAAAGATATCTCTGATTAACTGAAAGACAAAAAGGATCAGTAGAAAAAATGGAAAGAGGGACACATAACTAAGGCAAATTACCAGCAGATAGCCCGACTCTGCAAAAATGATGTCAGGACAGCAAAGGCTCAGAATGAATAAAGACTTGCAAAAAAAAGTCAAAGATTTTTTTTTAAAACTTTCTTTCAAAATATAAATAACAAGAAAACAGTCAAGAAAAAAGTCAGTCCACTAAAGAGAGAATATGGTAAGGAAGAAACAGGCAAGAGAAAGAAAGTAGAGCTACTTAACTCATTCTTTGCATCAGTCTTCATGCAAAAAGAAACTCACCTACCAAAAACATAACTGTAAAAGATAGACTAGAAATAAAAATTAAAATAAGCAAGAAAATAGTTAGAGAACAGCTGTCTGATGTTGATGAATATAAATCACTAGGACCTGATAGATTACATCCCAGAGTTCTTTAGGAGCTGGCAGATGTTATCTCAGTACCATATCTTTAAACAAATCCTGGAGCACCAGGGAATTACCAGAGGATTGGAAAAGAGCTGATGTGGTTCCCATCTTCAAAAAGTGGGGGGGGGGACCCAGGAAACTACAAACTAATCAGCCTAACATCAATAACTGGGAAGATACAGAGGAAAAAAACAAAACAGATCTGTGGATATCTAGAAACAAATAAAGTTATAACTAGTAGCCAGTACAGGTTTGTTAAAAACAGATCATGCCAAACCAATTTTATTTCATTCTTTGACAAAGTGACTAATTTAGTAGACCAGAGAAATGCTGTGGACATAGTATACTTAGACTTCAGCAAGGCATTCAACAAAGTAGACCACAATCTACTTCTTGGTAGAAAAATGTGGGCTAGATAGCATCACCACCAGATGAATTTGTAACTGGCTGACAAACCATACTCAACAAGTAGTCCTTAATGGTACTACATCTACATGGAGGGAAGTAAGCAGTGGGGTACCACAAGGTTCCATCTTAGGCCCAGTGCTCTTCAATATCTTCATAAATGACTTAGATGAGGATATAGAAGGGGAATTCATCAAATTTGCAACTAAGCTGGCAAGAATAGACAAGACCCCAGAAAATAAGTGTGTGGACTGCACCTCCACACACATGGTTTTATACACTTATAAAAATAGAAAGGTGTACATTTCTGTGATTTTGTTTTTTTAATACTTACTTGATCTATTTGATCACTTTATGAGAAAGAGCCCAGATCAAGAAATTGACTCCATAGGAAGACTAGAACTATAAATTATTGACATAGGCTATAGTAGCAGAATCCTGCAAGCTTGAAAGGTAAAATATTTTACATTTCCTCCCTTTTATAACCTTCTGAGTCAAAGACGGCCTCCTACAGCACTCCAGAGGCCCCATTTTGGGCCTTGAAGTCCTCCTGGAGCAGTCCAGAGGCCCCGTTTTGGGCCTAGAAGACCTCCTGCAGACTCTGGCAGCCGGTTGTGGGGGCCGTGTGAGCCCCCCCCCGTGCCCCATTTTTGGTAGCAAAGGCACCGCAGGCTGGTCCTTTGCTATTTCCAGGCCAGCCCCATGGGCCAGACCTAAGCACCCCACAGGCCGGATCCAGTCCGCAGGCCTTGATTTTGACACTCCTGTAGTAGATGATCACTTAAACATGAGCCAGCAGTGTGTGGCAGCAGCCAGAAAAGCTAATACAATCTTTGTTTGTATAAACAGAGGCATAGAATGAAAATCACATGAAATATTAGTACCACTTTATAAAGCCTTAGTAAGGCCACATTTGGAATACTGCATCCCGTTTTGGTCACCACATTACAAAAAGATTGTACTTTTTCCAAATTGAGACTTTGGAAAAAGTGCAAACAAGAGCAACTAAGATGATTAAGGGCCTGGACTCAAAAACATATGAAGAACGGTTGCAGAAATTGGGTATGGCCAGTCCAGTGAAAAGAATGACTAGTCCTGACATGATAGTAGTATTCCAGTATTTCAGAGGCTGCCAGAAAGAAGAGGGGGTCAACTTATTTTCCAAAGCCCAGAAGGCAAGACAAAAAACAATGGATGGAAACTAATCAAAGAGAGAAGCAGCCTAGAATTAAGGAGAAACTAAGGAGAAACTTCCTAACAGTGAGGATAATTAATTTGCCTTCAGAACTTGTAGGTGCTTCATCACTGGAGGTTTTTAAGAAAAGGCTGGACAACCACCTGTCTGAAATGATAGTGTCTTCTGCTTGCGCAGGGATTGGACTAGAAGACCTCCAAGATCCCTTCCAGCTCTATTCTTATTGCTTATTGCTTCTCTCCTTGATTAGTTTCCATCTGTTGTTTCCATCCATTAGTTTATTTCCAAAGAAAAGGAAGTCAGATGGTGTCCCCCACGCTATTTTGTGATCAGCAAAATATGAGCAGCAAAAATATATATTTATCGCTTCATTTTCTAATTTTCTGCTTACTTGATTTAGTGAACTAGATTACTTTTAGTGGTTCAATTAGCTGTGACTACGGGCACAATTTTGTTTTTTCTCAGAGCCAAACAACCTTAGCCCTTCCATTATTGTATTATAGTAGGATTTAATCCCTTTGGACTACAGGTAGTCCTCAATTTACAATCACAATTGAGCCCAAAATGTATGTTGTTAAATAATTTGTTAAGTGAGTTTTGCCCCATTTTATGACTTTTCTTGCCACTAAGTGAATCTGGCTTCCCCATTGTCTTTGCTTGCCAGAAGGTTGCAAAAAGTGATTGCATGACCCTAGGAAACTGTAACTGCCATAAATATTAACCAGCTGTCAAGTATCCAAATGTATATCATATAACCATGGGGATGCTGCAACCATCATATGTGTGAAAAAGGGTCATAAGTCACTTTTTTCAATACCGTCGTAATTTCAAACGGTCACTAAAAGAACTGTTGTAAGTTGAGGACTACCTATATATGGTTTTGTTTCTTTTCATTCCTGTTCAGTCTTTCTCACCCTTCCCACATTCATTCTTCATTTTGTTTATTGCTCTGTTTTTTTCTTGATTTTAAAGTTTTTATTTGTAATTACCCAGAATTGATGAGTATTAGGTGGCATATAAATTTAATAAACAATAGTTCTAATCATAGTCATCACCCTTCTTTGTATTTCTTTGTCTGCAAACCTTCTAAAATGTGCTGCCTAGAACTGGACACAATGTTCAAGATGGGATCTGACCAATGCAGAAAATGATCACTTCCCAAAACTTAGACTCTATAGTAGAAATTATTAACTGACTGATGGTATTATATTTTTACGTTCTACAGATTTCTTGTGACTGTTTCTGTTTTTGGCCTCAAAATGAAAAAAAAAAAAGAGAATATTCTATTTTGTGCACAAGTACCTAGACAATACAAAGAGCAATGTAATCCCTGGGTCCTCATTTAACCTACCTTAGAAAGGATGGAAGGCTGAGTCAACCTTGAGCCTGGTAAGATTCGAACCTGCAGTAATTGCAGCTGTGTTAATAACAGGGTGCTTTAAACCACTGTACTACCAAGGCTCTTGGTGTTGGGTTGAAACTTTCAAAGGAAGAACATATGTAGGATTAATCAAGGTGGATGTCACACCATTGCCCACCATCAAGAAAACTTTTTAATTATTTTGCACATATCAAGCCTCTTTTATTATTTAGGTTTGAAAAACAATCACCTCAGGTTTGCAGCTCCTTTATGAAACAGGATAAACAAAAAAACCAAAGGGGGGAAAATGTATCTTTTTCTAGCACAGCATTTTCTTTCTTTTCTTTTTCTTTTTTTTTGCAAAAAGTTTTTCTATTTTTTTCCAAACATACAAATTACATCCTTTCGGAACAGAGCTTTGATCCAGTCATCACTTTGTTCAATTTTTAACAAAATCTTTAACAAAATTTTATCTATTCTATTTTGCCATAGCACTTATTTCTAAATCTTAGATCATATATACAACTAATACCATCTTTAAAAAATTTAACATATATTTACTTAATCAAAACAATAACCGAAGATATGGAACTAAAAGATGTTTGGAGAATACATAATCCAAATGAATTGGATTACACTTTTTTTTCTGATAGACATAGATCCTTTTCTAGGATTGATTTTATCTTGTTGTCAAATGATCTACTTGTTAAGACAAAAAGAACAAAGATTTTTCCAAGAACTTTGACTGATCATAGTCCTGTATGGATAGAAATCGAGATGGATAAGGTTGAGAGACGTTCTTGGAGATTAAATGAGAACTTGTTTAGATATGAAAAAAATATAATAGAACTTAAAAAGCATTTGAAAGAATTTTTTGAAATAAATTTGAATAAAGGTACCCCAGTTGAAATTGTTTGGGATGCAAGTAAAGCTTATATGAGAGGGGTACTTATCTACATGAATTCTAAACATAGACTGTTCCGACAAAAGAAAAGATCTGAGTTGGAAATGGAAATAAAGAATAAAGAACAGTTACTTATTAAAAACCCAACAGATGAAAGAATACGAAGTGCTATAAAACTTTTGAAAGACCAATTCCAAATGCTTATGGCGGAACAAGTTGCAACAAGTTTACAATACGCGAAGCATAATACATTTTGCAATGCTAATAAACCGGGCAGATGGTTGGCCTACACATTGAGGAAAAAACAAAGTATGCGGACTATTGACAGTATCGATATTGGAGGGAAAGAAATTTTTCAACAAAAATTAATTAAAGAAGCTTTTGTGGATTATTATACTAAACTATATGCTAAAGAAGAGGTGCAGAATGGACTTATAGAAAAATATTTAAAGGATAAGAGAGTTACAAAAATTACTGATCAACAAAAGGAAAGAATGAATTATCTTATAACAGAGGAGGAGATAATAGCATCAATTAAACAGCTAAAAACAGCTAAAGCTCCTGGCACGGATGGTTTGACTGCAGTGTATTACAAAACTTTACAAGCTGAAATGGTGGGACAACTTAGAGATTTATTTTGCAATATTCAACAAGGGGGTAAAATACCCCCATCCTGGACAACTGCTTATATATCTTTGATACCAAAGGAACAAGTTGGTCCTAAAAAACCAGAGAACTACAGACCAATATCTCTTTTGAACACAGACTATAAAATTTATGCGAAGGTATTAGCCAACAGGTTGATGCCAGTAATCCAAAAGGTGATTCATGAGGACCAAGCGGGATTTATTGAGGGCAGATACATGAAGGACAATGTAAGGCAAGTAATAGACTTATTGGAATATCTTGATAAGAATAAACAGATTTCTGCAGTGCTGGTCTTTTTGGATGCGGAGAAGGCCTTTGATAGAGTGGATTGGAATTTTCTACTAAAGACTTTAAAAAAGATGGGCTTTGGGGACCAATTTACACAGGCGATTTCAGCAATTTATCAAGAGCAAAAAGCACAGATTATTATTAATGGAAGTTTGACGACAGAGTTTAAAATTGAAAAAGGAACAAGACAGGGATGTCCGTTGTCCCCACTTTTATTTATTTTAACATTGGAAGTCTTGCTAAATACAATACGGGACTCAAAAATTTTGAAAGGCATAATGATAAGGCAAGAGGATTATAGAATAAAGGCATTTGCAGATGATCTGGTGGTTACCCTATCACAACCAATGGAATCAACAATCCTGATGAATGACATTATACAAGACTATGGTAGAGTTTCAGGTTTTAGACTGAATTCAAAAAAGACTAAAATGATAGTCAAAAATATGACACAAGATCGTAAACATGAGCTTGAAAGGAGGGCAGGTTTTGAAATTGTACCTAAGGTAAAATATCTTGGAGTTCAGGTTGCAGAATCAAACATGAAATTGTTTCAAAATAACTATGAGGTGTTGTGGCGAGAGGTTCAGAAAGACATGGAGACTTGGAAAAAGCTGCAACTGTCTTTACTTGGAAGAATAGCAGCAGTTAAGATGAACATTTTGCCAAGATTTCTGTTTTTGTTTCAAATGATTCCGGTGCTTAAAAGTGATAAACAACTGAAAGTTTGGCAAACTGGACTTAATAAGTTTGTCTGGAACGAGAAAAAGCCGAGAGTGAAATTGAAAATTATGCAAGATGTTCCAGAAAGAGGAGGCCTTAAACTTCCAAACCTACAGTTATATTATGATGCAGCAGCTTTAACTTTAACAAGTGATTGGTTTGGGGGTAAAAAGGCTGGAATATTGAATGCAGAAAGTTTTGATCTTGAATTTGGATGGCATGCTTACCTATTTTATGATGATAAAGTTGATAAAGTATTTAAAAGTCATATACTTAGAGACTCTTTGATGAGAGTTTGGAAGAAGCACCGACTCAAATGGGATTATAAAATACCGCTATGGCTGGATCTTGGTCATACCTTGTGGAATACAAATATAATGTCACTCGGGGGGTTTTTATACAAAGAGGTTCTTTTTACAGATGCGGGCAGATGGCAGCTGAAGACATTGCAGACACTGTTGGATGAAGGGATTAATTTAACCTGGTTACAATATAATCAATTACAATTGAGATGGAAAGAGGACCAAAAAACTGGTATTATGTTGCATGAGGAAGAATTGGTTAGACATATAAGAGAGAAAGGTTCAATGCATATTAAAAGGCTTTATAATGTTTTGCTAGAAAGGGATTCAGAAACGGAATTAGTTAAAGATTGCATGATTAAGTGGGCACAAAATTTTGAAGAACCAGTGATGTTGGAAACATGGGAAAAAATTTGGGTTCAGAATGTTAAATTTACACAGTCGCAGAATCTGAGGGAAAATTTTTATAAAATGTTTTATAGATGGCATTTAGATCCTAAAAAGTTGTCATGTATGTACCCTAATGTTCAGCCAAAATGTTGGAGATGTGAATGTTTGGATGCTACGTATTATCATGTTTGGTGGACCTGTAGGAAAGTTAAGGCTTTTTGGATAAAAATATGGTGGGTCATGCAGAATGTTTTGAAGAAAAAAATTCAATTTTCTCCACAATTGTTTTTATTGGGCATAGTTAAGGGTTTTACACGGGATGAAACAAAATTAATATTGTATATGATAACAGCAGCAAGATTGTTGATAGGTAAATATTGGAAGAATGAAGCTTTGCCTACTATCGAGGAATGGACTTCGAAGATGGCCAGTTTTGCAGAGATGGCGAAGATTTCAGCATATTTAAAAGATTGTTCACAAGAGACTTATGAATGGGAATGGAAAAGGTGGATAGAATATGTTCAGAACAAATACCAAATTAGAAAGTATCAAATAGCTTTTATTTGAAAACAATGTATTAGAAATATTTTAATATAAAGAGACAAAGAGGGAAAATTATGTAGGGGGAGGGATGGGTTCAGGTATATATATCAGTGTTATTAGTTATGAGTACATAATAGGGAAGTCTGGGGGGGGGAGGGTTAGGGAGGGTTAGGGAGGACGGGAAGTTTGGGGAGGGAGGTGGGGGGGTGAAAAAAGGGGTGAAAATGTAATTGTAAAACTTTTGCAATAAAAAAAAAAAAAAACAATAACCCTTCTATTAACCCACCTTAATTCTTAATTCAATTAATAACTCATAATACAACAATTCTTACCCTAAATCCTCACTATTGACAATACAATTCAAACATATTTATATATCATTATGCTCATTAAATCTTTATTCCATTATTACTTTATCAAATTTAAATCTTATCTTTTTAATTTTAGAAATATAGCAATTTAATATTTAAACATAGTTCTTAGTTCAAATAATGCTCTTTAACACAATTTCCCAATTATCCTAAATTCTATCTATCATTCTACCATTTATATAACACTAAGTAGTTTTTGTTTATAAATCATAATCATATATTGTTTCAGTTTTCTTTTCTTTTTCACTTAGGTAATAAATGTTCAAATTATCACAATTGTTATACATATTTAAACAATATCCCAATTATTATAGCTATCAATTTTCTAATTTAACCTTTTCTTTTATCCTTCCACTGTTAATCCCAATGTACAAAATACATCTTTATTCCACTGTTAATCCCAGTGTAATCATCTTTATTTTTCTCACTGTTAATCCCAGTGTAATCATTTTAATTACTGTTAATCCCAGTATAATTATCTTTATTTTTATCACTGTTACTCCCAACATAATCATCTTTTACTTTTGTAGTCATATTATTAAGAATATTCAAATTTTAACAATTGTTATAGGTATTTTAACAATATCCCAGTTATTATAACCATCAATTTCCTCAAGTAGTATCTTTTAACATCTTAATAAAAAATTGGTTCATTATATCCATTGCTATATTTCTTTTAATGTAATCTATTTTCCATATATTTTAGCTTCAATCCCTATTTCATTTCTAAATATCTGTAACATAATTCTTCTCATATTTGTTTATCTCAATATGGTCATTTTATAAATCCAGGTCCGGGACATCTTTAAATTTCTTAATATTTTCCAACCTTTTATTCTTTTATCATTCAGTATTAATCTCCATATAATCATCATTATATCATTATTAATCTCAGCATAATCATCACTGAGTTATTGTTAATCTCAATATAATCTCTAGAGACCTCCTTTTTATTATTAGTATTCACATGTTCAATTATTTGTTCATATTTAATCACAATATCTTTATCTTCTTTATTTTCCACTTCTATGTCTTATTTCTCAATCTTCATTTTCTTGTCCACACATGTATACTCCATTTCGATTTTTATATCCTCAAATTTTGTCCTCTGTACAACATTATAATTATTTCTTTTATTTCCATTCTCCAAATCAAATAATTGCTCCAATTATAAAAATTCCATTATATTCCCTTCTATTTCTTTTTTTTACTTCTCTAAAAGTCAAGCCTCTTGTAGACAAGAAAATCCTCCTCCACAAGTTCCCATAGTTATTATCTGTGAAGTTCACAATTTTCCAAAATAAAGAACCAAGTTGCAATGTTCCTTTTTACTCCAGATGGTATCTCTCTGCAATCCACAATTTCCAATTGCTTAATAAGTATCCATTTTGTTTCCATTACATCACGATCTTACTTGACTTCTTTTTCTTTTTCCAACTTAAAAATATCAAATCCTATTTAAAGTCCAGTCCAAATTTAAATAGCTCTTCTCATTTCTTTTTTTCTTTTTTCCCCTTTTATTTATAGATCCCTTTTTTCTTCTTCTTAAAGCTTATTATCCATTCTTTTTATTTTTCTTGCCATTTAAAAAAGAAAGGGGAGAAAAAAGGATCTCTTTATTTCTTTCCAATCCTTTGACCATGTCTAATTGTTTAAAGTTTCCAATTAGTTTGTTCAGAAATCAATTTTCAATTGGGTTTTTGTCTTTTCCAAATTACATTTCAAAACCCTCTTTGCCCCCATGCTCCTTAGCTGCTATTACACATTAGGGGTCTTATAGTTGTAAGATGTTTCTCTTGTTGTTATTCAAACCTGAGTTGGCTGTCACTCACCCAGCTTCAAAAAAACTCTGTTCCATTTCTTTCTTCTCTCCAGCTCTATACTTAGCCTGGTCATCCCAGCTTCTTGGCAGCTGCCATGGCTGCCGCCCCCCACCGCCGACTCACAGAGAGTTCCCTCTGACCTCTGAGGAACTTGCCTGTTCCTCTTGGTTGTCTGAGGCACCTCTCTTTCTTCCCCGTCCCTGCAGGATGGTTCCGGTCCAAAGACCCATCGGCAGCGGTTCGGCAGCCAGGGTTTTCACGGCACTCATCAGAGCCCGCTATTTCCCCGGCTGTCTCTCCGTGATGCCAAACTGGAAGTTCTAGCACAGCATTTTCTTAACCCCCTGCACTAAGGCACTATGGGGTTTATTACATCAGAGTGTGCTAAGTGTCAGGGTTCCAAGTAACACCCCCAACTAAAGAAGACCCTGAGGCTAGCAATTTCTCAAAGATCCATTTTATTAGAGATGTCATATTGGCACATCTGGGAAAACCCAAATCTGAAAGTTCCTGGGTTTTCCCCACCCAAAAGAAAGTCAAAGACCCATCCCCTGCCCCTACACATCTGTCACATGATCCAATCAACCCACTGTCCAAACTGAAGGCAGCCCCCAGTCACTCCCAACCAGGTGCAGGCTAGACATCCTTGACTCCCAGAGAAAAGAACGTTGTTATGGCTATATATCTTCACCACTACTTGCAAATACCCCCTTCCATTTTCCCAGGCACTAAATGTGGCAGTCCTGAAGCTCCAAAGTAAAGATGGCCTCCAGGGCTGACACTAAGGTTTGTGCAATTATAATTTTTTGGCATACTGTGAGTTTATAAACATAGTCAAAGAGCTGCAATTACAATGGATAAGATAATCCCTTTGCAAGTCCATTCTGTCAGAATATGTTAACCATACTGTATATAAAAAGTAATGAATCATATATCATTATACTAATGCTGGTATATGATTGTTAGCATACAGTGACGATCATTACATAATGCTGTGATATTGTGATAAAGTGCAGCTTTATATCATGAATTTGTGTGAATGGATACTTGTGAAATATTGAGAATGTGACATTCACTCAAAGCAGATGAAAAAGGCAGAAAAGTTTATTCAACATTATAGTTTGTAGATCAATGGAAAATAATGACCTTGAGGAGTACAAAAGATAAGGGAGATGCAGTTTGTGCAGCAAAAAATGGTCCACAAATCAACAGACATATCCAAGTCTAGTATATGAAGCATTCTCAAGTCCCAAGAGCTGGAGAAAAATGCTAGTAAACCTCATTAAGTACTGTACTTGTTGGAAAGCATAAAACTGAATGGGATGCCAGTTTGGCATCATCATTTACAATTTGGTTATGAATGGTGTGCAACTTGCCTCCATTCTTCTGGAATTCAATCCTGGGCCAGCCACTTTGAATTGGTTAGGTATGCATGACTGTGTAAATATTTGAATGAGTGAAGATTTACTTCAGAAACTGAACAATATAATTTGTAACCCTGCATTTATTTTTACATGTCTAAATCTCTGAATAAAAGACCAAGAAACACCACTACCAAGTGGAACTGAAGGTACTTTCTGACTTTCAGTGTAACAATTCTTTGGTTGAAAAACTGGATAGGAGAGAGGAGATATGTTTATATTCTTAGATGGCCTGCAGAAAGTACGTCAATGATATTTGTGGAGGGAATGAAGTTAGCAAAAGCATTTACTTTTTCTTTTAAACCTTTACCCTTGTACTTGTTTTTTTTTTAAAGAGCATTTATAATCAATATATTAATACTGGTAGGATTATGATTTCAAAATGTCCCTAAGAAAAGTTCAAAACATCTTTTGAAGCTCGTTTAAGGATTTGTAATGTACCCAGGATGTAGTCAGAAGCACTTTCCTTTCGGTGGAGAAATCAGTGGTGGTATTCAGCCGGTTCGAGCCGGTTCAGGCTGGTTCGGGCGAACCGGTTGTTAAAATTGTGTGCTGGCCCTGCCCCACCCACCCCACCCCACCCCATCCAGTCACTCCTCATCTTGCCCGCTTGACCGGCATAGCTGCTGCTGCTCTCTGTCTGGCTCCCTCGCTTGCCTCAACCAAATGGACTCTAACCAGCCAGTTTGCCTGCTTCTGGTGCAACCCACATGACACTTTCACACGGTCCAGCTGAGCTGCCCTGATAGCAAAAGGAGGCTAGGGTGAAAAAAAGAGAAGGGCTGATGGAAACAGCCATTTTCTGCCTCCATTGGGCTGTCTGCACTGCACTGTTTTGGGATGGAGTGGTGGTGGGGAAAAGCAAAAAGCCTACTTGGTCCATACTTACTCACCAGCACAATGGCAAATCTCTCTTCCAGCTCACCAGTTCAGGCATTGAGAACTTGAGGAGTAGATTGTTTGCCTTGAAATCCTTCTGCTGCTTTCCAAGTCTGGCTCTGGCTGCAGGCGACCATTGGCCAATTTTCTTCCAGCACTCATGCAGGGAATCCCAGGAGCAGCAGCATATTGCATGCTTTTCACTCCAAGCAGCCCGGACTGGAAAACACATGGCTGGGGCCGGAGAAGCGATCCTCCTTAACAAACTCCAAACTGCTGCTGCTGCAAGCCTGGGTTCCCCACATGAGCACTGGAAGTCCAGTACTCCTTCCCTGCTCAGTCAGCCTGTGCTCCCTTCTCGCTCTAGGCACCCATTCCCCCAGCGTCCCATGCATGCAAACAATTAGAGCCACGAGGAGGAAATGTGTGCACTGATCTCTCTCTCCCTCTAGGACCAGCCTTGTAAAAGCCTGCCCTCACAATCAGACTCCCTTTCTCCCAGTGTTCATGCAAGAACCCAATTTTTTAAAGAATTAGAGCCATAGGGAGGAAAGGCACACTGAGGCCTCTGGTGGGCTTGTTAAGGCATGCAATATGCTGCCACTAAGCTCCAGGGTTCCTTGCATGAGTGCTGGAATAAAGTGAGTCCAATTTTTCTTATTTATTTTTTTTTATTTTCAATTTACATAACAATAAACATTTTTTAACAGTACTGTGTCATGTGTCTCTTACAGGTATCTACATTTATTCCTATACATTTTTGTTTCTCTGTTCTAACCAGTTATACCACTTATCCCACACCTCATAAAATTCTGCTTTTTCCTTGCCTTTCATTTCTAACATGAACCTATGCATCTCAGCACATTCTAGTATCTTGTATATAATCATCTCATTGGCTGGTATATCTAGTTTCCAACATTGAGCATAGACAATTCTCGCAGCGAGAATTGTCCATGCTCAATGTTGGAAACTAGATACCAGCCAATGAGATGATTATAAAATAATGTGTAAAATAATGTATTGGAGTTGCTTCTTGATCTTTCGGTTAATCATTCCTAATAAAAATAGTTCAGCTTTGAATTCAATTTGTTCTCCTATTATCTCCTGCAGTCATTTCCTTAACTCTTCCCAATATTTTTTTTGCTTTGGGGCATTGCCACCATATGTGATAAAATGTTCCATCCTTGTGTTTGCACTTCCAGCACTCCGGTTTCATATTTGTATACATTTTAGCCAATCTTGCCGGTGTTAAATGCCACCTATAAAACATTTTGTTTAGATTTTCTTTCTATGCAGTTGACAGTGTTAATTTATAATTTTTGCTTCATAATTTTTCCTATTCCTCTAATTTTATATTACGGCCTATATTTTGTGCCCATGCTATCATTGGACCTTTCACTATTCACCCAGCAGCTGGGAGGGAGAGGGAGAAGGCAGTGGCATTCCTGTGTGCTGCTGCTCCTGCTAGCTCCACAGACAATGCTAGTGGCCGCTGCTGCCCCCTTCTCCCTCTCCCTCTCCGCTGCTGGGCAATCCTGTGTAAAAAAGGGAATGGCAGCTTTAGCAAAGGAATAAAAACTGATTTTGCTTCTTCTTCTTAACTAACACCCAGCAAGGGAGAAGTTGCTCTGCCACAAACAGGCAGAGATGGGCGGTGAGGGGCATGCCCGAGCGACACTCCTGCGCCGATAAAATGTTCCCTTCCCCTGTGGAAAGATTGCACACACACACACACACACACACACACACACACACACACACACAATCTTTCTTTCCTCTCATCCCCCCACTGGAGACCCCTGGATTCCCTCCCCAATCCTGCCGATACCATACACGCGAGTGACGTAGAGTTGGCCACACCCACCCAGTCACATGACCACCTAGCCATGCCCACCCAGTCACATGACCACCTAGCCATGCCCACCCAGTCACTTGACTACCTAGCCACACCCACCTAGCCACGCCCACCTAGCCATCCCCACAGAACCTGTTAAATTATTTGAATCCCACCACTGGCTATACTTAATATTTGGGAGAAATGAGGGCCGCAAATTGTACATATGAGTGGGGCCACCCAAGATTTTGTGATAGTTTAATTTCTATATCTTTACGGTTTAAAAACTTATACTGTTAGCTGTGGAAAATTGTGGAATATATTTTAACTCTGTTACACTTTTATATGTTTCTCACCTCAGATTGCAAGATCATGTACCATCCATTTTTGGCAATTGCACACTAAAATTCAATAGCGTGGCCAGATGGGGCTTGGAAAGACACACACACAAAAAAAAAGAATGAAAAAATGAATTTTTCTCTTTCTGATGTACAGTCAATAGAACTGTTTCTAAACTGAACAGAATACATTTCCATTACAGTGTCTTGGAAAAGAAGAAGCATAGCGTCCATCTGATTTGCAGCTTACTGTTTGATTTATTTATTATGCATTTATTTATTAAATGAATATGCTGCCCATCTTCCTGATAAATTGACTCTGATTTGGATGAAGGAGTGGGTGTTGCTGAGACATAGAAAGCTATAGAACAGAGATAAATCCAGGTTGTGTCGAAGAAAAACATCTTTGCAACTCTCAGCACAAGAAGCATATTTTAGACAAATAATAATAGGCAGACACAAATGGACATTATTTATCATGAATTTTGTCAAGGAAAATGTAAAATAAAACCAAAAGAGTAACTGGTGGCAAAGGGATAATTGTCAATGATTTTCAATTACAATTATTGGAAAGATTTAAAGTACACAAAAGAATTTTGAACATTGTAAGTCTGAGTTTGAAACAAAATTGTGTACAAATGATGATTATGTCATTGGTAAAATGTATAAATTTTTATTGAAATTTGAAACAGAAGAAAAAGTGAGCTAAAATTTGATTATAATATACAGATGGAACAATGGAAAAAATAGGACTGAATTTTATACTATCTTATAATTTTATATGGGGGGAGTGGCTAAGAGACTACAACCGGGAGAACGGCTGTAAGGAGCTCTCCCAAAAGCAAATTAGGTTTTTCTTTTTAACGTTTTAAAGTATTTTTATATTTTTAACTCACTTTTAATCTATTTTTAATCTATACCGGACTCTTACAAAGCACATATAGTGTGGCTACTGTTTGTTTTAGACATATTTTAACAACACTACAACCTGCATTCCTGGCCTAGGCTACTCCTGTGACTCCTCCTTGCAAGGCCTGAAATTCAGATTACCGGACTTGTTGACAAACCTCACTGGAGGCCCCTAACTTTGGAGGGGATTTTGAGCTGTTTGTTTTTGGAATGAGTACAGTAAGGAACTGGCTGCAGACGCTCCCGGTAGGCCTGCCTTTAATGAAACCTTATCAGCTTTTTAGTCTCCTTCCCCCACATATTTTCCTGTGAAATAATTTAAACAATTTAAACATTTCTGAAAATAGATGATAGCAAAGAAGTAGGAGTAAAAGACAAGCCGTTGTTTGGAAAGGAGATTGGTTTTTACCTCTGTGGTGCCTTGGCTGAGACCATCATTAAGGCCTACCTTAACTACGATTGCTGAGGGAGGATAAATTATTGCGATATTTAATTTCGCTGGGAGATACTGGATCAACTATCTACCAGAATGGGAAAGAAAAGTAAGAGGCAGAGAGCTTGCTCTCTCTCCCCAAAATCTATGACAGAACTTAATTACTCCAAGCCTCTTAAACAGCTTAAATTGGATGACTTTATGGAGAGGTGTAATCCAGAACCCCAATCTGAACTTCGAACTTTGTCTCTGTCGACTGTATCATTGGGAGAGGGAGATACAGAAGGTGAGTTTTCTTCCCGGATTTCAGAATCAAACTTGCCTGCTAGAATGGGTGATTTTTCAAGCTCTATCCCCTCTCCTACTTCTAGATGCTTAAAAGAAGTTCCGACATATTCAGACCTCAGAGAGATGGTCTGTACTCAGAGTATGTTAACTGCACACACAGTAGATTCAATATATGACTTACTGACATCGATCAAAAGAGACATTGAGAGGATCTTCCAATTCTTAAATGGCCCTCACTCCGCAGCTAAGGAGGGTGAGATTGCACACCGTCCTGACACGCGGAGAGAGTGGGAGGGTGTAAGACCTCAACCCAAACAACAAAGCATTGCAAGTACTGATGCTAACCCTCATCAAGGAAGAAGGTTGTTAAAGAAACAAATCGCTTTAAGGATAAGGAAAATCCCATGCAATAGAGGACGATGGACTTCAAAGGAAAGGATAACCCTCTCACTTGCACAATTCCCTACGATCTTTTGGCATAAGATAGCCGGTATATTAAAACAACGTTCCCTATTTATGGACACTGATATATCAGCAGTAAAATGGGAGAAGCACTATCTTGCTTTATTTGATGGTAACAATACAACAAATGTCTTGCAATTGGATATCCTCCAGCAAGAATTAAGGAAATGTCCGGAATGGACACCAGTTACCCCTACCGAAGTTAAGCATATAATTCAATCCTTAAAGGCCGGGAAGGCCCCTGGAGAGGACTTGTTGCCTCCTGAACTCTTTAGGTCCAACATTGACTTTTGGGTACCGGTGCTGGTAGCACTGTTTACTTATATCAATAAAGTAGGGATAATCCCTGAAGGGTGGGGGTTAGCTATAGTTTTTCCAATTTTTAAGAAAGGTGACAGAGCTGCCCCATCCAACTACCGACCCATCAGTCTTCTTAATATAATTTCAAAAATGTATACGAAACATCTCCTAAATAAAATAGAGGACTGGTGCTTGGATAAGGAAATTCTGGCAAATGAGCAGGCAGGTTTTAGATCAGGTAGGTCTACCATAGACAATTGTTTTGTCCTTTCCCACTTAATTAATAAATACAAGACCCAGGGGAAAAAGCTGTATACCGCCTTTATTGACCTTACTGCTGCTTTTGATTCTATAGATAGGAACCACTTGTGGAGGAAACTACAAGTTATGGGGATGGACCCCAGACTTATTTTGTTGATCAGGATTCTCTATACTAATACGGCAATTAGAGTCAGATATGCAGCAAATGGGGCCTCAACAAACAGCATACCGACAACTAGAGGAGTGAGGCAGGGCTGCCTGCTGGGCCCTACTCTTTTTAACCTTTATATAAATGATATCCCAGCGCAGCTGGATGATCTTCTGACGCACAGCCCCCAAATAGGCTCTAGTTTTATTGACGTATTAATGTATGCCGATGACTTAGTGTTGTTTTCTAGAACCCAAATAGGAATGAGGAGACTTCTTGACAAGCTCACACGTTACTGTACTGCAAACCACTTGACTATAAATGTAGCTAAATCAAAAGTTTTAGTCTTTGGCAATAAGAATAAAAAGCACAATTGGCAGATTAATGACACAAAAATTGAGCAAGTTACCCAATATACTTATCTCGGAATTGTTTTTTCCAGTGCAGGAGGTTGGACTCCGCACCATCAATACCTTTCTCAAAAGGTCAGAGCAGGAGCAAGCCTTGTATCCAAATTAAGTAAACGAATCCAACCAACCTCCATTTTACCTCTTCGTAAAGTCTTTCAGGCTAAACTTGTTCTGATCATGCTCTATGGTGCTGAAATTTGGGGTCTTACAGAGGCCCCCATATTAGAGAGAACTCAAAATAATTTGTTAAGGAGGATGCTCAGGGTAAACAATTCCACTTCAGCTGCAGCCGTCAGAGCTGAATTGGGACATTTCTCACTGTACACCTATACAATCACTAGGGCAGTAGCCTACTGGCTAAAAATGACCCAGATGGATGCCAGCAGACTCCCTAAAATATGTCTAGAGGAACAGCAGATTTCAAATCCTCAAAGGTATTCCTGGCTAACCCGGCTGTCAGAAATATTGAACCGATATGGTGTAGGGTTCCTGTTGTGTGACACACTGAACCAAATTAAACAACGGATTAAAGATATACATGGGCAAATGGACATGGCAACCCTTTCAACTAATCATTCCCTTAAACTGCTGACAGCAGTTAAAACAACTTTCACTCTGGAAAAGTATTTACATTTAGAAATGCCATCAGTGGAGAGACAGTTATTTGTTAAGTTTAGATTTGAACTTCTAGATACTAACATTAGATTCGGCCGCTATCGGAAAATCCCGTATGACAAAAGAATATGCATATGTGGGGTAAACGTCGTGGAGGACACGGCGCATATAATATTCAAATGTAGTCTCTATCAAGAAGTAAGAAAACAATATCTGTCCCCAATTATAAATAAATTTCCCCACTGGAATATAAGCCAAAAATTAGCATTTCTGTTGAGGGCTGACTCTCCTCCCCTGGTAAGAGCGATCACTCAATACCTTAAAAGAATGACGGCAATACGAGCCAGTTATATCAAAAATCATTTCATTGATTGTAAGGAAGATGAGCTCAGTTAGAGAGGAGCTATCCTATTTGGGTTATCTAGTCTTGGCAACTTAGCTATTGAAATTTGATATTGTAAAATTTTAATGTCATCTATCATATATTTTTAGATTGCTATTTTTGTAACTGTTTTATCTTTTTCCCTTTTTCTTTTCTGTTTTGTTTGAAAAGGCCTTCGGGCTATTCAATAAACTATACTATACTTATAATTTTATAAAAAGATATCTCATTAACATATGCCAGCAGAGAAATTTTCTAAAATATAAAAGCCAATTTCATATTGGAAAAAAAGACAGGAAAGAAATTTATCATGTTTGGTCAATGTGTAAAGAAGCTAGAAAATTCTGGATTCAAATACCTACACTTAATATATAATTTAGACCAAAGATTTTTCTTTTGGGATTGATGGACAAACAATTGAAACAAAACCGTGCACCTTTTTTTTTGTACATGATAATTGCAGCAGGATTATTTTATGCACACAGATGGAAAGATTCAGCACTACCCACAATGGAAGAATGGTTGGTGAAGATGATAGAACTTGCTAAGATAGCTGAGATTTGAAAATTGAATATATGTATTTTAACAAAAAGAAGATAAGGTATGCTAATAGCCATCCATTTTGGGCCCATGATGGACTAAAATATTTACATTGCTTCCTATTAATTTAAATCTCAATTTTTGAATTTTTAAATGTGACAAGTTAACAACTATTACTTCTCACTTCTGACACTTTAATAAATCACCAGAGTTGTTGCAATTCTTAAATCATTGACTCTGACATTAAGATTGCCAAAGATGTCACTTAACTTTATCCTCCCAAAGTAACAGATGGCATTCTTGGGTAGTGTAAGATACAGATTGATTGCTGGCCTATATGTTGTTATTCAAAAAGATCAGGATTTTCATAATCTACTGTTGCTGTTGTCTTTTCAGAGCTCAGAGCCTTCCCTTTATCCCTTTTCTCTCCTCTGTGCAGTTATTGTTTTGAGAATACTGCTTCAGGACACATAGCAAATCCAAGGCTGGATATGGAACACAATGGCATCATAATACAACTTAGAAAATAGGATCCAGTGAGGTGCTGCATTATTTTAAGTGTACAATTGGCAAAGAATAGCAAATTCTTCAGCTTCATGGCAAAGCTTCAATTGGCCGAGGAAACTTGCTGTTGCTAAGAAACAAACAATCAATCAAACAATCAAACAAACAAACAAAAAAAACCAGCCAAAGCTCTCTGCTTCTATAACTGAGCAAATTCTATCTCTCTGCTTGGACATATTATTACTTCCTTTTGAAATAATTTCTCTTTAAAGTAGCCTAGAAAATATAAGGGACTACATTGATTCTTCTGCTGCTGCTAGCTTCTTCTCCTGTTTTTTTCCTCTAGCAAGTTCAGCATCCTTTGAATGTAGAACTAGAAACTTTGACATATGCTAATATTGGGGCATTTATTACATTTTTAAAAAACTGAAGAATGAATCTACTTTCATTCCAAGGAATTTCCCCAGGGATGCTGAATGCTTTGTCTTACTTTTAGTTGTTCTTACTGTCCAATAGCTATGAAATCATCCAAGTTCAGTGTTCAAAGAACTGATAATCCTGCCACAGCTAGGCAAAGATAATTATGGACAATTTTTTACATTCTTGGAATGTCAGTAGAATCTCAACTGTCATTGCTATTTAGAATTATAATGTTGAAATGCTTGTCTCACCAATGAATTCTTTTTCGCATATAGCCTACTGACCTTATTCTTTCCATATAAATTGACATTTATTCACCTATCATCTTGAATTTAGAGCCAACAAACATCAGGCAAACAAACCGAGGGGAAGATTGTCAGATTAAAGGAAGAAAAGGTGAAAGGAGGAATGTTCTGGATCATTAAGTTGTAACTAGCTCATGAAATCTGAGTTAGACAAGCTGGCTTCAGGTCTATTTGATTTGCCTTCTTCTTCTTCTTTTTTTTAAATCCCCACATCTTGAATAGTTACATTAATGCATTAAATTGGCTGGAAAATTTAAAAGGTCTTTGCCAATTGCCAGGAGGTTTTTAATTATTGATTGACTATTTATTTATTTTGCTTATTTATTACACCACATTTTCTACCATCATATCCTAAGCTATGAGTGGTTTACAGCAGTAACAGTAAAATTATATTGTCAATAAAATTAGCAGTCAATAGTCAGTGAAAATAAAAGTGCTTATTAAGGCAGACAAAAAACAAAACAAAACAAATATACTTGTGAACACAATATAAATTGTCGGACCTGTCACAACTTAAACTTATAGATAGAAATAATCCTTGGCTCTATTTGTTGGGAAAGATATAGTTTTATTAGAGGTCAAGTGTATTGCAGTATTGCAAAGCCGAAACTGAGAATCACATACCAAAATTCCTAAATTCAACTTTTCCCTCCCTTAACTGCCTCCCATTTTCCACCCCTGTGTAACCAATCAGGTTCAGGCAAGATGTTTTATGTAATGGTCTGTCCAAGTATAGTTTAGTATACAACATCCTTCTTTTTCCAGCCAGATGATCTTGAGGCAGCATTGGGAGAAGATACAAAACTTAATTTCATTTCCCCATGTATTCCCCCTTTCATTCATCCTCCCCACAGTTCATGGCAGTCTGTCATGGTATTGTCACTGCGTTATTTTATTTACCAGCTGAGCTAATCATTTCTGGACTATCAGACTCTCCGTAGCTTTGCCAACTTCTTATCAGTAAGCTACTACGCATGTCCATCCACCCACATTCCTTCACACTCTTTCTTTTGTTCTCTTGCCACGGGTGCCGGTTGCTGAAAGACAGCTGGCCCAAATTACTTCCAAAATGTAACAATTAACTTTTCTTAGTTAGTGAGGTGTTTATTTTCTTTATAACAAATAAATGAGTTTTATTAGAAACCTTTCTCGCATTTCTTTTCAGAATATTGCAACTTGGAATAAGCCTCGATTCATCTCCTCTAAACCAGGGTAATTAGTCCCAGAGCCAAACATGGGATTAATAAATGCCCTGACACCTGGTAGCAGAGGATGGTTTGATTTATGGCTTTTTTCCTTGTTTTGTTACTTCTGATAAGAGCGCATAGGCAATTAGTTTTTAGCTACTGAGGTACGCTAATTATATTGCTGAGATGCCGAAACAGAAGTAAAACAAATACAAAATGTATTTTGCTGAGAAGGTGGCAGAAAGGAGGTTTCCAGATTTCCAGCCCCTTACTACAGCCACATGCCTGGAACAAGAAAAAGCCGTGGGAACAGAAATGGAGACAGATGAGACAGAAGCTGTTTTTGAAGATGATGATTTACGACTGAGGTCAGTAACATTTTCTTCTGATCTTCCAAGCTCTGAAAAAGTCTTCCCAGAACCTTCTGAATTTGTAACGCTCGATGCAAGGCCAAAGCACACTGCCGAGCAAAATTCCTCCCACGCAGAGAGAGAAACAATTCATTATTCTTCTCGAAGCTCTAAGCTCACCCTGGATGAGCTGGCTATGAAAGCCTATCGTGACCGTATAAAACTATGAACAGCAGCTATTCCAGGCAAAAATGGCTATATCTATGCTTGAGCAAGATAAGGGAGATAACTTAAATTTTTCAAAAAGCGCCATATTGTCTTCTTGTTCAGAGCCAAAGACACTCCCCCTGGTGGATTCTGTGTCAGGCCAATTAAGACAGAGCACTGCATACGTCACATGAAAGTCTCCCTGATCAAGTTACACATGTCTTACATAACCACTCCTACTCTAAAGCATATAATGCCTCATATGCAAAGCTGCCCAAAGGTGCAGCACCATCTGCTGGCAAAAGTAATTTACTACAGGAAGCTGAAATGCCACAAGTGTTTCCACAGGCCCAAACTCAAACACCCCCTGGCGGTGTTGGTGTCCTTTTAGATGGAACACAGCAAAGGCAAATGACTGCATCTCCAGCAGGTCATGCCAATATTGCAGATCAAGCACAAATGGCAACTGGAATACAGCAGATTCCAGTGCATCAGCCACAGCAGCTACAAATGCCTGCATATGTGCCACAGCCACAAGTGCAAAGAGGGCCACCTCCTGGCCCACCTCCAATGGCACAACCAAGACCATTTTTAGGTCCACAACAGGCACAGCAAATACCTCTGCCAGTACAGCCAGCATATCAAATGCAGGCTCCTTACCAGGCATTTTCTGTCTCTCCACTAACTGGTGAGTCAAAACTAAAAATGTCAGGACACAATTACAAAGCCTGGGTCAGTGAGATTACACTATTGCTTCTTAGAGAAGGCACGCACTGTATGGTATTTAACCCACCTGCTCCACCTTGGACTTATGCAATAAGAGATTTAGAGATAAGGGCTCGCACAACATTATTGATGTCCATGGATACTGAACTGCAGGTCACTTTTCCACCAAATACAACAGCCCGTCAAATTTGGGCTGAATTGGAAAATTGCTACAGGCTTATCTCAATTGAATCTTCATGTTTACTCATGTCTGAACTCCACGGTTTGAGATTGAAACCTGGTGAACAAATTGGAGGACATTTGACCAAACTGAAAGGTCTGAGAACAGAATTGAGAGAAAGAGGCCATAACATTGAAGATATTCAAATGATCAGCATCATTATTAACTCTTTGAATTATGAATGGAAAGATGCTGTTACAAAAATTAACCAAGTCCCAATTGCTCAACGCACAGTGGACAATGTCTGTAGACTTTTAATTGAAGAAGAGGCATTCATGTTGGCCACGCCACATTTGAGAGGACCACCTGCATCAAGAGCTCCAGCTAGACGCCCCTTCCGAGGAAGGACCTACGCTCCAAGGATGCCAAGATGCTACACCTGCAATCGTGTGGGACATGCCACCCGGGATTGTCCCCAACGAGTTCCAGCTCCCGTCACGCACCAGCCCAGAGGAACAGATTCCACAGGCAGAGGCAGAGGCGGAAGACAAGGTCGTCGTGGTCCCCGGCGTGATCCACAAACTCCACTCGCCACACTGGCTTTAACCAATGATCCACAACCTCAACCAGAGTACGACAGACGACTCCTGTGGACTTTGGACAGTGGTGCAGCATTGCATGTTACCTACAGAAAGGAACTTTTCACAGAAATGCACGAGCCTGAACCAGAACTACGTGAACTTTATTCTTTTTCAAATCATCCTTGTCAGGTCAAAGGAAAAGGAACTGTTTATGTTGAAGAGCTCGATGCATTCATTCCTGATGTTTATTACATACCAACAGCAACCAGTAATTTGCTTAGCCAGTGTCACTTGTCTAGAATGTTAAAGTTCCAAGTTCACCACCTTGAAAAAGCAAGTTACATAGTTAAAGATGGAGATATTGTTGCTGAAACCATATTAATTGGTGGTGTTTATTACTTAAAGCCAAAGCCTAAAACACAAACACAGGCAAGTATGCAAACTCCAAAAAGGGAGAGCACAGGCCCAGAGAGAGATGCTCCAGAGAGAGATCCTGTTGCTATTCCAAAGGCTCCTAAAGCCAACAAAAAGAGAGTTGGTAAACAGGTTGCTCAGAGCAAGCCTGAGGTTCCTCATAAAAATGTTAATGTTGAGAATTCACTAACTGGTAAACCTTTGCATTCCAGGTGTATCCACAAATGGCATAGAAGATTGGGGCATGCCAGTTTCCGTGTTCTTAGGAAGATGCCGGAGTTCGCAAAAGGTTTGGATCTAAAGGGGTGTAAGGTGTTTTTGGATTGTGCTGTATGCAAGAAGGCCAAATCCAAAGCAGCAGCCATTCCCAAACGCGCTACACGCCTGTCAACACGCATTTTTGATTTGGTTCACATTGACATAGTTGGTCCTTTCCCGCCATCATTTGGTGGTAGAAAATATTTTCTAACAATTGTTGATAATTACTCTAGATATGGATATGTATATCCTATGAAAGAAAAATCAGAGACTTTTCAGTTCTTTAAAGACTTTGCAGCCCTTGTTTCTACCCAACACCAAGTTCGCATCGCCAGAATCCAGAGTGATCGTGGTGCCGAGTTCATGTCTCAGCGTTTCCAGGACTGGATGCGTAAGAATGGAATTATTCATCAGACTTCGGCCCCTTACACACCGGCTCATAATGGAGTCGTAGAACGAAGACAAGGGGTACTGCAAACCATGATGCGTTGTCTCCTAGAAGACGCCAACCTTGGTGAGATATACTGGGGTGAAGCTATCAAGTACGCAAATTACATTGTCAACCGTACTTGGAGCAGTGTAACAAATCAGACTCCTTTCTTCATGTTGTATGGCTACAAGCCCGATCTTAAAAACATCCATATTTTTGGTTCATATGCTATGGTGAACATTCCCTTAGCTCAAAGAAGAAAAGGAAGTCCAGCAGCAAAGAGACTGAGATTTATGGGTATTGATGATAACTCAAAATGGAGCAGATTTATTGACTCTAAACATGCAATTGTGATTTCTCAATCTGCTAATTTTGAAGAAGATATTGACTGGTCCAGGATTCATTCCAATGATCCTGGAGTCTATTTTCCTAGAGATGATACTGCTGATGCCACGCAGATTGATGATCAAGATTCCACTGATTCTTCTCAACCCGATGTTCCGTCTTCGCAAGCCGCGGATGCTGACGCTAGCGACGAAAGTGAGGACGAGGACGAAGAAGAAGACTGGACAGTTGTTCCGAGACGTTCCAAGAGGGTCACAAAAGGATCCCTCCACAACAATATTCTTGGCAACTGACAAAAGCACCCTTGCCTTTGATTTGCAATGTTACACTTCCACCTGATAATTTCACGCAAATCAAGCAGCTCCCTGATTCAGAGCAAGACAAATGGTATGATGCAATGCAGGTTGAAATGGACAGTCTAAAGAAACTCAAAGTATTTACACCTGCAAAACCTTCAGCAAACAAAAAGATCATTGGCACTCGATGGGTCTACAGAATCAAAAAGAAACCAAATGGTGAGTCATTGTACAAAGCCAGACTTGTAGCTCAGGGTTTCACTCAACGTTATCCTGAAGACTACACAAATACTTACTCACCGACAGTTAGAACTGAGAGTGTAAAAATTGCTTTAGCAACTGCAACTATCCTTGGTTTAGAAGTTTTCCAGTTTGATGTTGACACGGCTTATCTACATGCAGACCTAGACGAAGAGATCTACGTGAGAAGTCCTCCAGGATTCCGACAGCAAGAAGGGGATACCTGGTTCCTAAACAAAAGTCTCTATGGTCTGAAACAATCTGGTTTAATGTGGTATTTATGTCTTACTGACAAACTAAATTCAATGGGCTTTATTAAGTCCGAAACTGATGAGTGCGTGTTCACAAAAAGATCTAACAATGCATATGAGATAGTTCTTGTTTATGTTGATGATATTGTTTATATTGGTCCAAATAAGCAAATGAGTGAAATTTTTGCCAAAGCTTTGCAGAGATACTTCACATTGAAATCATTAGGTCACATTAGCACTTATTTAGGTGTTCAGATTGAAAAAACACAGAAGGGGTTTAGTCTTTCACAAGAAGATAAAATTGAACAAGTTTTGCATCATTGCAACATGAAAGATGCTAACACAACAAAGACACCCATGCAAACAGATTTTCATAACTTGACACAAGAAGAAAGTCCTGAGTTCGAGGATCAAACACTTTATCGTTCAGTCATTGGGTCACTGTTATACATTAGTAGTTGGACCAGACCCGACATTGCACTTAGTGTTAATCTCTTATCTCGACACGTAGGTAAGGCAAAACAGTTTCATTGGACATGTATTAAGAAATTATTGAGATACCTAAAATATACTAAACACATGAAGTTATTGTTAGAACCAACACATACTGATTATGCAGAATTATGTTGTTATGCAGATTCTGATTGGGCAAGTGATAAGAAATCACATAAAAGTACTTCAGGTTATATGATGTTCTTAAATGGATGTCCTGTTTATTGGCAAGTACGTAAACAGAATTTTGTTTCTTGTTCATCTACTGAAGCTGAATATGCTTGTGTTTCAGATGCATGTAATTCCCTAACTTGGTTTGATGCTTTAGTCACAGATATCTGGACACACCCGATCCGACCGATCACCGTGATGGAAGACAATGAATCGGTGGTTTATATTTCTGAATCTCATTTTACAGGTTCTAGGTCCAGACACATTGACATTCGTTACCAAAACATAAAGCATTTAGTGAAAAAAGGTTTTGTCAAAATGCAATATGTATCTACACATGATCAAATTGCTGATATGCTCAACAAACCACTTCCAGCAGCTCAACACGAGTATCTGCGTGAGAAGATGTGCCTTATTTGATGATGTACTGATATTCGCTCAACTGGCAAAGAAGGGGAATGTCACTGCGTTATTTTATTTACCAGCTGAGCTCATCATTTCTGGACTATCAGACTCTCCGTAGCTTTGCCAACTTCTTATCAGTAAGCTACTACGCATGTCCATCCACCCACATTCCTTCACACTCTTTCTTTTGTTCTCTTGCCACGGGTGCCGGTTGCTGAAAGACAGCTGGCCCAAATTACTTCCAAAATGTAACAATTAACTTTTCTTAGTTAGTGAGGTGTTTTATTTTCTTTATAACAAATAAATGAGTTTTATTAGAAACCTTTCTCGCGTTTCTTTTCAGAATATTGCAACTTGGAATAAGCCTCGATTCACCTCCTCTAAACCAGGGTAATTAGTCCCAGAGCCAAACATGGGATTAATAAATGCCCTGACAGGCATAACAGCAAAGCACAAGCAAATATAAGATGGCAGCTGACACTAAGCACTCCAAGGCAGAATCCAGGCAGCCCAATTCTCCTACTTTCCAAACACCCATCAGAATATGTACCTCTTACAAAACCAGAAGGGAATAGGCTGATCTGACCTTGGGTGGAAACTATCTATAACAATGGGGCTGCACCAAAGAAAGACTACACTGGAGCTCTTGTCACCTTACCCTAATATGGTGTAGGAACCCAAAACCACCCTCCCTAGAAGAATCAACAGGATAAATTCATTCTGCTCAAAGCCAGGTGTCCACTATTTGAGCGGACAGTCCACTTTTTTCACATTATGTTCACTATTTTTTTTCACGAAATAGTGGACATTTTTTTTATTCAAAAGCTTTACTCAGCAGATAATGCATCGGTCAATTATGGAGTGAACAAATCTGTTTACCAAAAATTATTGCTGGAAAATGACAATATTGTAGCTGCTCATTGCAATAATCACATTTTACACAACAGCGCAAAAAATGCATTAAAGCAGTTATCTTTTGATATCGAAAATGTAGTGCTGAAAGCTTTTGCCAAATTTTCAAATTCTGCGAAGAAACGAGAAGAGTTGAAATCATTTTTTGAGTTTTGCGAGTCAGAATTCCATGAAGTTTTGCACCATGTTCCAACACGTTGGTTAAGTTTGTTTAAAGCGATCGAAAGACTTCTTTTAAACTGGATACCTCTAAAATCGTATTTTATTTCTCTTGGATCTGATGAGTGCCATAAGGTTATCTGGAACCTTGTTTCAGATCAGGAAAATGAACTCGCAAAGGACAATGAACCAACAATTTCAGAATTGTATTTATATTTCACATACTTCTTCATGTCAATAATGCAAGACACCCTACTGAAGCTGGAAAGCAAGAAAATTCTTGCATGTGATCTTCACATTATCATGTGTAAGATGCGTGATTCTTTGCAAAAAAAATACGATGAGCAGTTTTCTGGAATGAAAGTTTTATTTGCCTTAAGTAAAAAACATTTGCCTGAGAATGCTGTGCAAAAGTTCAAGAAAGAAGCCATCAACATGTATCAAAGAGCCATTGCGTACCTAGAAAAGTGGTATAATTTCACCGATTCAGACGCTAAGTTGTTTCAATCTAATTGATCGCAATAATCCTCCAACGTTAGAAGAAATGACGAACATCTGGTTATTATCACCATGACGAGAAGAACTTCCACCCAACACTCTCTTTGATTAAATTTCTGCCTTAGAAGAAGTTTATGTTCATCTGCAGGGCGATTCATCCCTTAATAAGTGGACGTACTTTTTCAAGAAAGAGCCAGCTCCGAGTTTACTGAAACTGTTCCAGTATTGTGCATCAATTCCGGTATCAAATGCAAACGTTGAACGAATTTTCAGCGTCATGGGAAATTTGTGGACTGATGAACGTAACCGACTGCTTGTACCATCAGTTCAAAGTGAACTTTGTATATTTTTTAGTATTTCTCAATGTTGTACTGAAATTAAAGAATTATTCCTTAAACACAAAGAATTGATCAAAGCTGCGCAGTCAAATAAAAAATACACACTACAGCAAAGTAAAATGTAATTTAATATTTTACATATTATTATAATATATTTGATGTTTTGAATTTTAAGTAAAGTTTTGAAGTGATTATTTTAATACGTGTTAAAATGTTTGTAAGAAAATATATAATTTAATTGTAATTTTTTTTTTACTACTTAACCCCCCTCCCGCTTGTCCGCTATTTTTTTGAAGCAGACCTGGCAACCCTAGGCGTGGCTTGCTTGGTGGGCATGGCTTGGTGGACATGTGACTGGGTGGCCATGGCTTGGTGGTCATGTGACTGGGTGGGTGTGGCCAACTCAATGTCATTCACATCAAGAGGTGCCTCTTCTGGCCCCTCCCCTACCAGCCATTCCTTGTCACACCCAGCCTCAACATATCTATAGTTCTGTAAAAATGTTGTTCACCTTTTTTTGACTTTATTATCTACATACTATAGATTTACTTTCATGGACCACTGAAAGGAGGAAATGGCTCACATGCTTTGCCCAAGAGTGTGATAGGCAACAGGCTTTTAAGGGGCTGCCACAAAGAAGTGGGGGCAATGTATTTTCCAAAGAAGCAGAAAGCAAAACAAGAAGCAATGGATGGAAACTGAACAAAGAGAGAAGCAACCTAAAACTAAGGAGAAACTTCCTGACAGTGAGAACAATTAACCAGTGGAACTGCTTGTCTCCAGAAGTTCTGGTTGCTTGATCACTGGAGGTTTTTAAGAAAAGACTGGACAGCCATTTCTCTGAAATGGTATAGGGTCCCCTCCAAAGTCCCTTCTAAGTGTTATTCTGTTATTCTGACACCTTTCCCAGGCCCTCCACTCAGATCCAAAATGTGGCTGTGATAGTTGATCAGAGCTCCTCTGTTTTTTATGTGCAACAGCTTTAGTGTTTAGGATCAGAGCTAGGTTAGTTGCTTTTCTATTAATACATAATTCTTAAAAGCGCTCTCCTGTAGGGACCTTCCATGGTCTAATTCAGAGGTCCCCAACCTTTGTGGCACCAGGGAGTGGTTTCATGGAAGACAATTTTACCATGGGCCTCTATGTGTGTGTGAGAGAGAGGGGGGGGAGGGAGGGAGGGGGGAGACAAGTATGCAGTTTGGGAAAGAGGTACAGACAGAAGTGGTAAATTAAATAGTGGGTGGGCCACGCATGGAGTAAAATAAGTGTGGGATTGTTACTTAAGGCCTGTCACCAGATGATTTTGGTCTAGTCCAGATGAAAATCAAAATAAACAGACAGGGAAGACTTCACTAGAAAGGGCTTTCTTTTGCTCCAGGAGAAAATCAGAATAAAGAACTGGAAAAGCTTTCACAGGAAAGGCTTTTTTGTTCTGCTCTGGAAGAAAATTAGAAGACACAGAGAAATCTGAATTCTAACTCACCCTTTCAGCAAAACAAACATCTGGGGTAAGGCAGTTTCTCAATAGCTTCATTCAGGCAAGCACTGAGCTGGTTTGCAGCTTTGCATCATTTTAATGAGGTGATTATTGCTCTTGGCTGAACACCCAGAAATCTCATTTAAGCTAGTTAAAGTTAGTATTACTTTCCCTGCTGCCGGAGGGAAAGGAAAAAAGCAGCAAAAAGTGTCGGTTTACTATTCTATCTGCGGGCAAATGAGACTAAGACCAACCATCAGCTGTTTCTTAGCTCAGCTGAGGCCCGGCAATCCACTCTGCCACGCGAATCAGCTGAGCTAATAAACAACATAATATAGGAGAGGGGAGAGCAAGGGCAGGTGGGCTGGGGCAATCTAAATTTTCCCTACTGGTTCTCCAAACCAGTCAAAATTTTCCCTACCCGGACGCCAGAACCGGTGCGAACCAGCTGAATTTCACCTCTGCCCGAAGCTATGTAAGAATTTACAGATGAACACCAATGCAGAGCCAACAAACTTGGTATTATTCTGCTAGTGCAGCTTTCATGAGCTCCGGTGGTGCAGTGGTTAGAATGCAGTACTGCAGACTACTTCTGCTGACTGCCAGCTACCTGAGATTTGGCAGTTCAAATCTCACCAGGCTCAAGGTTGACTCAGCCTTCCATCCTTCCATGGTCAGTAAAATGAGGACCCAGATTGTTGGGGGCAATATGCTGACTCTGTAAATTGCTTAGGGAGGGCTGTAAAGCACTGTAAAGCAGTATATAAGTCTAAATGCTATTGCTATATTATTATTCATCCACTAGCTGGCAGGCAACTGCATTCTGTTTCACTTGTTAATTTTTGGCTTGTTTTAAAAGGCATCCCAAGAGCAGCAATTTATAATAGTCTAACTTAGAAGTTAGGGAGGCTTAAATTGCAATTAGATTCAAATCTGAATCTAATCTGAATCAGATTTGCCATCTCAAAAGCTAAACTCTAAATAAAATTTTGATCTTAGAAAGATACACAGACTAAGGATTCCGATAAAATTGGAGTATTAAAACATTTACAATAAGATTTGGAAGTAATGATAAAATACAAACAGCTTCTTGGGAGAAATACATTTTTACAAGACAAAACATAGATAAGCAATTTCATAATGTCACAAATGGCACTAAAGGGGACTAAATATTTTAGGTAGAGGAAAGATAGAATGGTGCAAGACATTCTAACAAAAATACTGAAGGACACTTTTGAAGAACTGAATTAGAAAATAGCCACAATTTCAACAATGTCAGTAATGATGTCTGCTTCTATGGATAGATTATATCCAAAGATTGTTATTGAAGAAATGTCAGATATAGAATAAATTTTATCTGACAAAATAGAGATTGTATTGAAAGGGGAATTGCAACTGACAGACCAAGATAATGATTTAGAAAAAGATGTTTTACTGGATCTATAAAAGAAAGTGGTTCAGGTTTTAAAATTTAAAAGGAAAATATAAATGACAAACCAAAAGATTGATCTGCTTATTTTTTTTCCTATTGGATTTATAAGAGGTGCTTCTTACAGTCTTGAAGAACTTTGTGCAATGGGACAAAGAACGAATCAAATCTTACTGCAATATTTATTCAAACTAAAAATTAAGACTATTAGAAGCAAAATGAAGGAAAAGATAATAGGTTTCTTTGGTCAAGATTAAAATAATATCTGTTGTTACTTCCAGTTCCCCTTTATAGGTGTTCAGCTGACCCCAGGTCTGAAAAGATGGTGTTTTATGGATTTTCTAATTGATAAAAGATTAGATATGGAACAAAGAGATAAAGGTGTGCAACTTTAGAGAGGGTGAAGGGTTACTAAATTTGTTTATATGTTTTGTGATGGTTGGAAGGTTTTCTTTATATATTTATTTTCTCTTTATTATTACTTTTTTTCCCTCTTTTTCTTTCTTTTTTCTTACACTTTTTTCATCTTCTCTCTATTCTTCTTTCTTTCTTTAAATTTAGTTTGCATTAAATTTACTATTACTAAGGGATTGGGAGTTCTTACATCCTATTCACCTGACTTTACCAGTTGGTAGTGTCTATGTTTGATTGGGCCCATGTGATTTCTGGCTTTGTCCTTCCTGAGCTGACATTCTACAGGCTCATCTGGAGCAGCTTCTTCAGGATTAGATTAAGATGTAGAATCTGGGTCCTGTGCCTAGACAGGGGTGTCAAACTCGCATCGTCACAATATTGTCAAGTGACATAATTGGAACTTTTTCCCCCTTCGCTAAACCAGGCATGGCCAGTGTGTGACGCATCCAGCCCACTGGCTGTGAGTGTGACAACCCTGGCCTAGATCATGACATTACTCTTCCTCATCAGCCTTCAAATATCCTTTAATTTACTCAGATTTCATAGGCTGAAATGAGCTCCAGTTTACCTACTACAATATTTATTTGGGTTCATGTGGTGTCATTGGCTTCTGTGAAGCCATGTTTACTCTGACTTTAAGGTGACAGTGGATCCCATTCTCCAGATACCAGCACCGGGCCTAACAATTCTGGAATGATTTGTGTGGTCTTTTTTCCTGAGAATGTGATTAGGCTGCCATTCCAGAGGATCCTGGAGGAAATAGATTATCCAGACTAATTTCAGTTGGATTTCAGATGGGGCATAGTTTAAAAACAGAACTGATCACTGATGACTTTTGTCAGAGCTGGGATGGAGGGGGGATACTATCAGTGTCTTGTCCCACTGACTGGAGGCTATGAGGGCCTGAATGGGAAAGAATGGACTCAAGATCAATTTTTACAAGATTGAGTAGATATAGGTATTTGCCTCTTCTTCTGCCACAACTCTGAGAAGTTTCTATCTTTAGTCTTGAATGAAGTAGCAATTCTCCACACAAGAATGGTACACATTCTGGGGATGGGGGTTTTCACAGTTCCTGCTCAAAGAACAAGCGGCAGCTATGGCCAAGAACTTGTTTACACAGATTCATCAATTACTCATGACTTGGTCACATCACAAATGCAATACATCCAACATGGGGCTCTCCTTGAGGTTATAACTATTCCAAACTTCAGTAGATGTGGGCAATAATGGGTATGCCAGTTAACACCAGTATTTTACAAGCACTTCTCTGCTGTGTGCCAATCAGATTCTAAATGCAATTCAAGGTATTGGGCCCAGCAATTTGAGGGACAACTGACAGTATCTCCAATAGATACTGCCTGTGCTATATAATTAGCCAGAGTGGGTCATTGCAGTTCTTTTCTTTTAAACAATGTTACCTAGGAAATGTGCCTGCACTCTGGAACAGATTCCCTGCAGTGTTTTATATGGCTCCTAATCCAATGATGATCAAGAAATCATTGGAAAAAAAGCCATTGAAAACATAGTTGTTTGACCCAAGCCTAAGGTTAGAATTAAGCTCCTGTTGAATTCTGAGGTTTAAGAATCTGAAGTATTTTTTACCACTATATTGTTTACTGTTCATTGTTTTTAAACATTGTAAAGTACATGGGGTCTTAGGGAATTGGGTAGTTTCTAAATCTTACTAACAAGCAAGCAAATAAATAAATTACAAGCTTACATATTAATCACCAAATCCATGGGGGAAATGTTTGATGTAAAGGTATGGAAAGAATCACATGGATTGAGGCTAAGGCTGTGTCTTGGAGAACATGTTCTTAAACAATGGTTAGTGATCAGTGAGACATGGGGAATTCTAATGATATTTTGTTGAATTTTCAAAGGTCATAGTTTGCTTCATCTCTTTGTAATGATTGTTATGTTTATTGTTTTTGAACAATAATAGAGGTGAAAGTTGTAATACGTGATTTGGTGATAATGAAATACGGGAGATGTGCCAATGTCTTGAACTACTTAACCAGAAAAACATTTCTTGAAGTTCAGCTTAATTAGTCATGAGCAAATCAATTGTAAAACATTTAATTAATTACATTTCTGTTTTTCCTCCAGCTGTTCATCTTCTTTTCAGCCCAGAAAGAGAGATTTTGTCCCTTTTTACAATATCTTCCATCCTTGTACTTCCCCTTTTAAAGTCTTCCAAACACAAATACTTTATTCTTCTTCAAAGTTTCAATCATTCAGTACAATTCAGTGTAATACCTCTAAATATAAATCTCAGTTGCAATTGAAGATAGCAAACTGTCTATCAATATTCACTTCCTCCTTTCTTCTAGCATGGCTTTTCTTCATTTTGATTATTATAAGAACTTTAATCTTAACTTTAAAAATCCTGGACCCCTGTTTCATTTGAAATTATATCTTTTCTCAAGAATATGGGGGAAATCACCAGATTTTCATGGAAATAGATAAGTCGATCTTCTCTTCCCAATGAGTCATGGCCACAAACAAACAAAAAGAAACCCAAAACTCTCTTGGGCTCTTTGGAGAATAATTAAGAATTGTAAATTCTGCTTAGAAAAGGGTCTGTTTTTATGTGATCTAAACATAAATGTATCCATGGATACCTATGATAAAAGAAAGAACATACTTAAAACATGACTGTTTAGCATGAAAGCTTAAGATAATTAATGAATGATATAAGGGTAATGAAAGCTTTTGAATTTGAGTAATATGAAAAATGGATCTTGGGGAAAAATGAACATTGAAGAAAAGAAAGAATGTGAAATAAGGATAATGAAAAAAGAAAATTGCAGAAAGAAAAATACATGTCTGTATTAAAAAATTAAAAGATATATTAATCATCTAATGGAATTAATGGAAAATGAATATAGCAAAAGAGGATGTGAAAAGTGCTTGAAAGAGACTAAAGAGAATTATGATGCCAAGTATTACAGAACTTTGAAAATATTGAAAACTATGAAAAAGGATGCTTCGTGAATAATAAAGTAAAAGAGGCAAGAAAGCTAGTTATAGATAGATAGATAGACAAGAAAAATTATAATGTAAAAATATAATTATAAGAATGAAATCAAAAGGAGCTATGAATAGTTAAGACTTTAAAAGGAGAGGCAATGTTGATGGTATTGTTTGGGAATTGTTGTTTTGGAAATAGGTGAAAAGGACTGCACAAGGAGCTTCCAACAAGGTGAGCAGAATTAAGATAGAAAAGATAAAATGTTTTAGAATTTAACCAAAGTGAAGGAATACTAGCAAGAATATTTTAGAGATTTGTATGAGAATGATAGTGGTATGTTAAGGGGTGGAATAGAAATGTACACTATACATATTATTGTTAAAAGAAAAATTAAGCATAAATAACATGAGAATGTAGAAAAATAATAAGATTATAGCTGCAGATAATATAACTAGAGAAATGTTAAAATATGAAAATAGTTGGCTGAGGACAGCCAGTTTGATATAGTGGTTAAGGTATCAGGCTAGAAACTGGAAGACCATGAGTTCTACTCCCTCTTAGGCATGAAGGCAGCCATGTGACCTTTTTTCACACTTACAACTATTGTAACATCCCCATGGTCACATGATTAAAATTCGGATGCTTGGCAACTGACTCACATTTATGATAGTTGCAGTACCCCAGTATCATGTTATTCCTTTTGTAACCTTCTGATGAACAAAGTCAATGGGGAAGTCAGATTCACTTAACAACTAATTTAACAATCATAGTGATTCACTTAACAATTATAGCAAGAAATGTCATAAAATGGGGCAAAATTTATTTAACAAATGTCTCATTTAGCAACAGGAATTTTGCACTCATTCTAATGTGATTCTAACTCAAAGACTACCTGTAAAATTCATATATCAATCTTATGCTTGTGCTGGAATAATTATGTTGCAAATTCCTGGGTAAATATATAACTTTTATTTTTTGGAGGCTCTAGCAGGATTGCACAGCAATCCTATACCCTTGACAAAAGATTGGTACACTATTATCTGAGTTGGCTGTCCCATTCCACTGAGTGTGCTAGCTTTGGGACGGATGCACATGGAGTGGCAAGGGAAGAAGGGGATTCCTGTTTAGCCAGTCAGATCAGCCAAATCAACCCTGGTGATCAGTGGGATGACAGATGTTGCAGCCAGATCATCCTTCACACCCATAGCTTTTATTTAAAGTGGGGAAAGTAGATAGAAGAGTAAATAATGCTATTCTGCTTCTGAGCCAGACGTCTGCTTTTGATAAAGCAAATGTGCTCTATTGTGATGTGTGGTTGATGAAATAGACATCCAGAATTATATATGGAACATCATTATATTTCTTTTAAGCAAGGAAACTGTTCAATCATTTTTAGAGCTAAAACTGTTAACAAAATTAAAACTGGGTTTTAGAACCTCTGAGAACATTTTTTTAAATGAACTCTATGAGAAATGAAAATAAGTAATGAAAAATGTGTTTTCTGCCATAATGATAACTTGGTTACTTTCATAGTAAACCAAACTTTCTGTGACTACAGTAATTTTTCAATGTAAACAAGTATTCAGTGCTCTCTAACAATTTGTGTGTGATAAACATACAGAGGAGGTAATTCTTACTGTGTTGTGGGGCTGTTTTAGGCATTCATTTTCATTTAAAGCAGGTCTTTTTAACCAGTAATTGTGCTATTTTTTGCATCATTATCTGATTAAAAACTACAGCTAGAATAGAGTTGCAAGTAAAGAGAAACAGTATTATGCACAAGAAGATGGATGCAAATAGCCTAATTTTAATTTTAATTTTAATTTCTATTCAGCTATGAAATACAATAGGCTACCTTGGGCAAATTATTCTTCCTCTAACTTTCCTGTTTTATTTAACATTCACTATAATAAATTGTGCATACTCTTAAATTATTTGAGCATAGGACTGTAAATTAAGGTATCCTTAGGCTGTAATCCTATCTGCACAAACTTACTTCAAAGTTCTATTTCTGGATATATACCATATATAGAAGTCCAATGTTAGTTCAACATTTCAGAGATCATTGCTGTAGAAAAACAAACTACAAAGAATCTTGTACATGTGTAAAACCAGCATATAAACATCATCACTATTCAAAGTGGCCCAACTGGAAAATTATAAAATGCAAATAAAAGTCTGAGTTAAAAGGAATTTTAATGAAATGAATTAAAATTTCTCTTTATCACATTCAATCCATGACAATTGTTGAGAAGCTAGACAGATACTGTGTAAACAAAATTTATAGTATATAGAAAATCCAGGACTGAATTCAAATTTGACCACAGTCTAAAAACAAATGTTGTAACTTAATATTTTTGCAGAGATATATTCTATCAAAGAAATGTAAATATTATAGTTATATTTTTCCCCCAAAATGTGTTACTATTTAATATAAAAAGCTTAAGTTCAACATTTCAGTAGTAGAGTACAAGTTAACTTACAGGCATCTTTCCTTTAAAAAGACTCACAGAACTAAACAATGAGAACTATGTTGGTTTATTTGAGAATCACCCAGCACATATTCAAAGAATTGAGCAGGATTCATAATATAGAAAAAACTTACTTATCTGCAAAATACAAAAACATTATACAAACAATACGCATGCATCGCTTGCAATGTGGTAGAGAGAAGAACAAACTCTGAACACAGAATAGCTAAGCCACACCCAGACTAAAACCGGCTCACATGGCTCTCACAGCAAATCCTGTGTCTCAGTCAAAAAACATTCCCATTGGCTGGCTCGTTGCCATGACTATTCCAGTTCATAAATTCTTTACACACTAACATTCCTCCCTTTATGACTGGAGTAGTCACAAAACCAAATAATTTAATAATCTTCCACGGTTCACTCCACCCAATGGCTTGGTCATTGCATCTGCTAGATTGTCTCCTGAAGAACAGTGAAGCAAGTGAATTAGTTTACTTTTGATAGCTTCTCTGACATTATAATACTTAATGTCCACATGCTTGCTTCTATTTTTCACTCTGTCACCTGTTGCCATTTTAATGCAAGCAGCATTATCTTCAAGCTCTGTTACAGTTTCATTAACTTCTATGTTTAAATCCTTTAACAGCTGTACATACCAAGTTACTTCTGAACAAAGTTCAGATAGAGCAATAAATTCTGCCTCCACAGTAGAAATGGCCACAGTAGTTTGTTTTCTGGACTTCCATCCAATTAAAGCCCCTCCAAATAATACCACAATCCCAGAATTGGATTTTCTGGTTTGCACATCATTGGCATAGTCACTGTTAATATAACATTTAAACTTTAAATCTTCAGAGATTCAAATACAGATGTATTTGAAGGCCTAAATTCACAGTTCCCATCAAATACCTGAGAATTCTTTTTACACCCATCCAATGCAGCAGTAAAGTGACTTAAGATGCTTACTGCACAAGCTATGTCTGGACCACTGTGACAGATATAACAAGTATCCTATTGTTGACTGATATATCTCTTGATCACAGGCTTCACTTTTGTCCTCACCCAAATAGTTGTGAAAATCTGTGCTCATAGGTATTGGAGCAGTATTTCAATCCTTCATGTTATATCTCTTCAACAGCTGTTCAATTTTCTTTCTTTGACTTAGAATGTAACCACTTTTCTCAGTTTTTTGTATCTCTACACCAAGATAGTGTTGTATTTCACCCAAATTTTTCAATTCAAACTTTTTCTCCAACTGATTAGCAAATTCCTTTACCTATATCAGATCTTTTGCAATGAAGCAAAGATCATCCACAAATGATACCGTGTAACCTTCCAGTATATATGCAACCATTAGCCTTGCACAGGGGTGAAATCTAAATTTTTTTGCTACCGGTTCTGTGGGCGTGGCTTAATTAGTGGGTGGGGCTTGGTAGTAAGGTGACTGGGTGGGCGTGGCCAAGTCAATGTCACTTACCGTATTTTCCGGCGTATAAGACGACTTTTTAACCCAGGAAAATCATCTCAAAAGTCGGGGGTCGTCTTATACGCCGGGTACCCGAATCTGAGTTGCTGGCGCTGACCGATGACACTTTGGGAGCGCCGGCAACATTGAGGGGAAGCTGTACTCCAAATTAGTTCCAACCAACAAGAGGTGCCAGGCAGTGCGCGGCCCACGAGAAAGGAACGCGTCCCCACTCTACCCCAGAATTCGGGTCACCTTCCTTTCTTTCCCAGCAGTCCACAGTGAAAGCGGCGCCGCGGTCGACCTGGGCCAGCGCCTTGCACACCTGGCTCTGCGTCTCCATTATGAGAAGCTCCATGCGACTTCGCATGTCTCCGCCCCAGTCGCGCAGCTCTCGCAATCCGCTCACCGGAGGAGCCATGAAGTGCTCGCACCGCCTTGCCAGATCTTCCTTGTCCTCCTTTCCCCATGGCTTTTCCAGTTGTAATTGCTGCTGCTGCTGCCGCCGAGGCTGCTCCTTCATCTCCGCCTGCCGCACCAGACCCAGCCCGGCCAGCACCGCCGTGGCTCCCGCAGTCCAAGCGGATCGGCACCTGGGCTCGCAGGCGAAGGGTGGGAGTGCGCAGCGCACTTTCCTGGCTTGGCGCCGATCCGGACGGCTGCAGAAGGAACTGGGCACCGGCTGTCATGTCTTTTCTGCTGTGCGGGATTCGGCACCTGGGCTCCCGGGGTTTAAGCCTCCGGGCCGATGGTGGGTGGCAGCGATCGGCATCGCTTGGACTGCAGGAGCCACGGCGAACTCCTTCCCCACGAGGTATTGCTCTGCATTTCACCACCTCTTCCAGGCTCGCAGCCACCCACCATCGCCCCAACGGGAAGAACCGCCCGGCAGCGATTCCAAGAAGCCCGAAGCGAACATCCTGGAGCAGCGCGGGCTGGCCCGGAAGCTTAAACCCCGGGAGCCCAGGTGCCGAATCCTGCACAGAAGACAGCCGGTGCCCAGTTCCTTCTGCAGCCGTCCGGATCGGCGCCAAGCCAGGAAAGTGCGCTGTGCACTCCCACCCTTCGCCTGCGAGCCCAGGTGCCGATCCGCTTGGACTGCGGGAGCCATAGCGGTGCTGGCCGGGCTGGGTCTGGTGCGGCGGGCGGAGATGAAGGAGCAGTCTCGGTGGCAGCAGCAGCAACAATTACAACCAGAAAAGCCATGGGGAAAAGAGGAGCAGCGCTAAATTACCTTCCGGGGTGGAGGGGTGTGTGTGGAAGAATAGGTGAAGCTAAAACGGCTTTCTCGTTCATTCCGATGTCAGGAGAAGCGGCTTGAGGGGCGCCCGAGCTTTTAAGATTTTAACCTGGGCTAATCGGGCGGGGGAAAGAAGTGCTCTAGTCTGCAAACGAGGCAGGGTCTTGGGTTTAAAGGGGGGGGGCAGAGAAACTTTCAAGGCAGTTTTCTCTCAGCCAGAGATAGAATCTGAATGGGAGAATATGGGCATCGCTGCGTGGATTGCATTATTTCGCTCATTTCTGGAAATATCCCTGCGCCCCTTTTCGCCTCCCGGAATTATGTGGCTCCCACCCACCCCACCCCACAACAGATCTGCGCGAGAGGCCAGAAAACTGTGGGTTTCGTGTGTGTGTATGTAACAAAAGGTGCAGATGTCTTTCCCCCCCGTTTCTTTCCGGCTGCAGCCTTTCTTCTGAATGGGGTCGGGCTGGATACGCAGCGAAAGAGATCGGCTTGGGGGAAAAAAAACGGTCTGCCGCCTTTACCACTACCTCCCCTCTCCACAAACACACACTTTTTGTTGTTGTTTGTTGCTGATAACATTCCCCCTCTCTCCCCCCCCAATTCCACGGGTTCAAAGCCGCCAAGAGAGAGAGAGAGAGAGAGAGAGAGAGAGAGAGAGAGAGAGAGAGAGAGAGAGAGAGAGAGAGAGAGAGAGAGAGAGAGAGAGAGAGGGAAAGAAAGAAAAAAAGAGTTTTGATTCTGCTGGCTTATCGTGAAGGCATTGGAACAAGCAGCCTAAAACTAGGAGGCGTGTAAAGTCGCGGCTTAACGTTGCCGCAATGAGACTTTGGTGCCTGTTTGTGTGGACGGTGTCCATGCTCGCCGCGTCCTCTGTATCGAGACCTCTTTTAAAGCTCCTTTTTGATAAACCCCCCTTGTGCCTCTTCTCTGGGTTTCTTGGTAACTGGGATCCGCTACACGTGCAAAACGGAGTCCCGAAATGGCTCTCCTGAGGTTGCCCGCTCTCACCATTACTGCAGCCGTCCGGATTGGCGCCAAGCCAGGAAAGTGCGCTGCGCACTCCCACCCTTCGCCTGCGAGCCCGGGTGCCGATCCGCTTGGACTGCAGAAGCCACGGCGGTGCTGGCCGGGCTGGGTCTGGTGTGGTGGGCGGAGATGAAGGAGCAGCCTCGGCGGCAGCAGCAGCAGCAATTACAACCGGAAAAGCCATGGGGAAAGGAGGATGAGGAAGATCTGGCAAGGCGGTGCGAGCACTTCATGGCTCCTCCGGTGAGCGGATTGCGAGAGCTGCGCGACTGGGGCAGAGACATGCGAAGTCGCATGGAGCTTCTCATAATGGAGACGCAGAGCCAGGTGTGCAAGGTGCTGGCCCAGGTCGACTGCGGCGCCGCTTTCACCGTGGACCTCCTTGGAATGCTGGAACCAGCTGGTTGCTGCGCGGAGCTTCCCCCAGGCATCCAGGGAGATATTACCGACGCTCTGACTTCCCCAGACCGGTGGACCTCGCCATCAGTGGGGGTCAGCTGGGGAAGTCAGAGCGTCGGTAATACCCCCCTAGATGCCTGGGAGAAGCTCCGCTCAGCAGCCAGCATTCAGCAGCATGCAGCCTTGACTAGATTGGCACAGCTTTCTGTCAATGTCATCAGTCAGTGCCAGCAACTCAGATTCATGAAGCTGTGCGGATCTCGACAAGGCTGCATGGGTGAAGGAAAAAAACCTGGTACAAAATAGCCCTCTTGCCACTACACCTAGTGTAGCCCATTACCTTTCTCTACAGTACAGTAACAATACATACAGTACAGCAACAGTACATACAGTATAGTATACAAATATAACAGTCAAGACCCCATCATGGCTCCACCAGCAAGAAGAAAGAAATATGAAGCCAGTTTTAAACTTAAAGTTGTAAACTTTGCCATGGAACATAATAACTGTGCTGCTGCAAGACAATATGGAGTAACAGAAAAGATGGTTCGGGACTGGAAAGCAAATGTAAAAGCGTTAAAGAGTATGCCAAGGGGTAAGTGTGCATTAAGAAGAGGCACCCCACATTGGCCAGAACTCGAAAAACATGTAGCTGACATGGTGAATGAGCATCGCCAAAACGGTTATGTAGTGACACGAAATAAAATACGTTTGTTTGCACTTCAGTGGGCCAAATCTAACCCAGATCACAGCAACAGATTTAAGGCCACTGTATCCTGGTGTACTAGATTCTTGGAAAGGCATAAGCATTTGAATTAAAATTACCATATTGAAATCAAATCTGATGTTTTTTAATTTTTATTTGGTGTGCGTTGGAAGAGGGGTAGTCTTATACGGCGAGTATAGCCCAAACCCTATATTTTAACAGGAAAAGTAGGGGGTCGTCTTATACGCCCAGTCGTCTTATACGCCGGAAAATACGGTATTTGCCCTTTTTTAACCTACAAAACACAACACAACACAACTGGCTCACCCACAATGTAAAAGCAGCTGTGCTAGACCCAAAATGGCCCCTCCAACAAGCAGGAACCTCACACAGCCGCAAAAAGCCCCAAAAAAACAACTTTCACACTTTACACACACAAAATTCCACATACAGCTTTGTGAGATTTTGTGTGTTTGTGTAGTTAGAGTGAAACACTACAGAAACACACTAAATCTCGGAAAGCTGCACAAATATTATTTTATTTTATTTTTATTTTTATATAAAAGCAGCTAAATTTAAAACTTCCTAAACTTTAAATGGCTAGGTCTAAAAAAAGAACAAATAAAAAAAAACCCAATTAACTATTTTTTTTAAAGCTCCCAAAGGGGGAAAAAACTTACCCAATAGAACAGGGGTCTCCAACCTTGGCAACTTTAAGACTTGTGGACTTCAACTCCCAGAATTCCTCAGCCAGCTTTGCTGGGAGTTGAAGTCCACAAGTCTAGGCAGGCAGGCAGGCAGGCAGAAAGAGCTGCTCACCAATGAGCTTGATTGCAGGCAGGGAGATTCAGTTGCTTGCTGATGCATGGATTGCGATCGTCATGCGATCAGCAGCTAAGGTAAGCAAGCTGGAGGCTGGGGGGGGGGAGAAAAAAAGAAACTTTTTTTCTTTTACATGGCTCTGGCGATCCAAGCTGAGTTGCCTGATTAGCAGGCAACTCAGCTGGGAGGTCAGAGCTTGGCTGGTCAGAGCCATTTAAAAGGAAAAAAAAGGCTCTGATGATTGCGGGGCTCAGCTGGGCATGGGGGGGCGGGGGCAGGGATTTTTGCTACCGGTTCTCTGAACTGCCCATCACCATCGCTACCTACTCGCCTGACCCGGTCCGAACCGGGAGCATTTCACCCCTGGCCTTGCAACTCTTGAACCCAAGACCCTTCAATGCCATATCTAAACAGATGTTCCAGTTTCTGGCTGACTGCTTCAGCCCATAAATGGCCTTGTTCAGTTTATACAAAGTGTCAGGCTTTTTACTTTCATACCCTGGTGCTTGAACCAATAGTGGGTTTCAAAATTTTTTACTACCAGTTCTGTGGCTTAGTGTGTGGCTTGGTGGGCATGGCATGGCTTGGTGGGCATGGCAGGAGAAGGATACTGTAAAATCTCCATTCCCACCCCACTCCAAGGGAAGGATACTGTAAAATCTCCATTCCCACCCCACTCCAGGAGAAGGATACTGTAAAATCTCCATTCCCTCCCCACTCCAGGGGAAGGTTATTGCAAAATCCCCATTTCCTACCGATCAGCTGGGACTCGGGAAGCAGAGAATAGATGGGGGCAGGGCCAGTCAGATGGTATTTGCAGGTTCTCTGAACTACTCAAAATTCCCACTACCGGTTCTCCAGAACTGGTCAGAACCTGCTGAAACCCACCTCTGCTTGAACCATGTAAATTTCTTCTTCTAATTCTGCATTGAGGAATGCTGTGATTATATCAAAGTGCCAAATTTTATGGCCAACACCAATCTTATAGTTTATCTTTTTACCGTTGGTGCAAATACCTCATCATAGTGCACTTTTTTCTTTTGCAAAAAACCTTGTGCCACTAATCTTGCCTTATATTGGACTTCCTTGTTGGATAATACTTTCTTTTTATATATCCATTTACATCTTACAGCTTTGTAACTCTGTGGTAAAGTCATAGATGTAAACACTTTATGTTCATTCATGGATTTCATTTCTTTGTCCATGGCTTCTTTCCACTTCACTTGCTCGACTTTGGGTAGTGCCAATACTTCCTAATAGTTTCTTGGCTCATACCACACATTGCACACCTTTACTTTAGTAGCAGAATACCTGTCAGGTGGTATCCCTTTGTTCCATTGCTCTGACCTGTGTGGCATTGACTGTTCTTGTGTGTCAACCTTTTCTTGTTTCATATCAGAGTCATCATCTTCTCCTGACTCTTGCTGGTCTATGACTGTAATAAAGTTCTATTCTATTCTATTCTATTCTATTCTATTCTATTCTATTCTATTCTATTCTATTCTATTCTATTCTAGTCTAGTCTAGTCTAGTCTAGTCTAGTCTAGTCTAGTCTAGTCTAGTCTAGTCTAGTCTAGTCTAGTCTAGTCTCCTGACTCTTTTTCTTGTCCTTTTTCAGCTTCTCCTCCCCAAATGCTGACACCATCATTAAGTGAGTCATCATCATTAAGTGAATCATCCCTAAAATTGGCATCAATTCTGCCCCAATTTTGCTCTGCAAAGCTAGCAGACTTGGAAATTACTATCCTTCTGCTCCCATCGCTAAAGCGATAGCTCTTTGAGCCAGACTCATAGCCCATAAACCTGAGCTTTCTAGCTTTTGGTTGTTCTTTTCTCCTGATTGCCTTTGGAATATGCACCCATGCATTGCTTCCAAACACCCTTAAATGTGCCAGAGATGGCTTACTCCCATATAGCACATCATAAGGAGTATCATTAATAGAGGAGCTCCACAGCCTATTGATCAACTAATTAGCAGTCAACATGGCTTCACCCCAATATTGTCTAGACTGGAGATGCTCAGTAAATTATGCTCCATTTCAGGCACACATAATATATTATTAAACTTTTCCTCCAGGCATGGAATCATCACACTGCCTTTTCCTTTGACTTTAGCCTTCTGGCCATTTGCTAAGGCTACTGCATTTCCTCCAGCTGGATCCAATCTGAAAAACAACTTAGAATTATAAACAATTGTTTGACTATCACCACTATCTATTAACTATTTGTCTCTGCTATTATAATACCTAAGTTTTGCAACAGCAGCTTGTCCATTTGCTTGTTTTCTTCATTGTAAACAGTCTTTCTTAAAATGAATTTTATCCCCACAGATAAAACATCTCCTGTTCTTTCTTCTTGGGAATTTTTTGCTGGGATGTAATCCAATCTCTTCTGTTACTCTGTTCTCTGTAGACATCTAGTCTGTTGCTTTGCTCTCTCTGCTCCTTGGACCCCCATCTCAGGAATTTCTCCTCGTGGTTTCTTCTAAAATGGTGTTTTTGTTCTTCAGGGGGCTTCTATATGTAATTCTTGTTTTGGTTTACATTCAAAAATGGCTGAAACGATGTCCCACTTTTAATTAAGACTATTTAATATCAACAGCACCTTCTGAGATTCAGGAATTTGTATTCCACACTGTTCTAATTCAACAAACAGTGTCTACATGTGCAGCAGATGCTTTTCTATGCTGTCTTGTGTCTGTACAATTGTCTCAATAATTGCACAATATTGCATGCTGATGCACTCAAATGCACACTTTTCAATTTCAGCCAAACTTCCTTTGCAGTTTTTAAATTAGCTACATTTAAGAATTGTTCATCTTCCAAATTTAAAATGATGTAAGCCAGTGCCTTATCATGCCGTTATTGATCTGCAGTTGCTAATGGCCCCTGGGGTGGATTAATGACGATATCCTAGAGCTTCTTAGCCTTCAGGAAGCATTCCATTTTTGCAGCCCAATAAGATAATTCTTCTGTTACAATTGAGGCAGAGAACTTTCCTTGAAATCAACAGCCATCCTGCAAGCCTTCTCTGCCTTGTTTCCTTTTGTTTATAACACAGGCAGTGTGTCAGCTTCATTACAGTTCCATGTTGAGCCTCAATCCTTTTTCTTCAGTTTGACTATGTGCATGGGCTGGCTGGCTGGAATCTGGGCCCATAACCTGTTGGTTTATTTGAGAATCACCCAGCACATATGAGCAGGATTCATAATATAGAAAAAACTTCTTTATCTACAAAATACAAAAACATGATACAAACAATACCCATGCATCTCTTGCAACATGGTAGAGAGAAGAACAAACTCTGAACACAGAATAGCTAAGCCACACCTAGACTAAAACAGGCTCACATGGCTCACATGGCTCTCACAGCAAATCCTGTGTCTCAGTCAAAAAACAGTTCCCATTGGCTGGCTCATTGCCATGGCTATTCCAGTTCATAAATTCTTTATACACTGACAAACTACAGTATATTTGTCAGCCTAATAACATAGAGGGTTGTTGCTAATAAGAGTAGAGAATTCTCAGCTACATAAAATAACAGTTCTGCTTAGGGCAATCTCTACTTCCTGCTTGCTCCAGTGCAAGCACAAGCCACCATCATTTCTGGAAATTAAGAACATATGATGTCCCTTTTCCTTCCTTATCCCAAACAAATCTTATTTCATTCTTTGACAAAGTGACTAAATTAGTAGACCAATGAAAAGCAGTGAACATAGTATACTTGGATTTCAATAAGGCATTTGACAAAGTAGACCACAGCCTACTTCTTAGTAAGTTAAAAAATATGGGATAGACAGCAACACCACCACATGGATTCATAACTGGCTGACAAATTGCACTCAATGTGTAGTCCTTAATTGAACTACATTTATCTGGAGGGAACTAAACAGTGGAACACCCCAAGATTCTGTTTTAGGCCCAATACTTTTCAATATCTGCATAAACTATTTAGATGAGGGAATAGGGGAACTCATCAAATTTGCAGATGACACTAAACTGGCAAGAACAGCCAACAGCCCAGAAGATAGGCTCAAGATCCAGAAAGATCTTGACAGACTTGAACACTAGGCCTATCTAACAAAATGAAATTCAGTGGTGAGAAAAGTAAAGTTTTACACTTAGGCAAGAAAAACCAAATGTGCACATGTAGAATAGGTGGGACAATCACTTAAATATGAGCCAGCAGTATGCTACAATGGCCAAAAAAGCTAATGCAATTCTAGGCTGTATTAACAGGGATTAGAATCAAGATCTGTGAAGTGTTAGTATCACTTAATCATGCCTTGGTAAGACCATACTTGCAATATTGCATTCAGATTTGGTTGCCACAATATAAAAAAGATGTTGAGACTCTGTAAAGAGTGCAGAGAAGAACAACTAAGATTATTAGGGGGTTGGAGGCTAAAATATATGAAGAACAGTTGCAAAAATTGGGTATGTCTGGTACAGTGAAAAGAAGAATTGGAGTGCCATGATAGCAATCTTGCAATATTTGGGTGGCTGTCACAAAGAAGAGTAGGACAACCTATTCTCCAAAGCACCTGAGGATAAGACAAGAAGTTGGAGTGTTATCAAAGAGAGATCCAGCCTAGAACTAAGGTCAATTTTTCTGACAATGAGAACAATTAACCAGTGGGTTGCCTTCAGAAGTTATGGGTGCTCCATTACTGGATGGTATAGTGTCTCCTGATTGGACTAGAAGACCTCCAAGGCAGGGGTGAAATGCTCCCGGTTCAGACCGGATCACCTGATCCGGTAGCGATGGCAGTGGGTGGTTCAGAGAACCGGTAGCAAAAATCCCTGTGCCCCCTGCCATGCCCAGCTAAGTCACACGATCATCAGAGGCTTTTTTTTTAACTTTTAAAAGCATTTTTTCTACAACCTCTTCTGCCAAAAAAAATGCTTTTAAAAGTAAAAAAAAAAAGCCTCTGATGATCGCACGGCTCAGCTGGGATTGTCAGAGGCTTTTCAAAGCATTTTTTCCTGCAATCTCTTCGGCCGAAGAGGTGGTTTAAAAAATGCTTTGAAAAGCCTCTGACAATCCCAGCTATGCTGCCTGATCGGCAGAGCCTTTTCTTTTTTTTTTTTTAATTTTTATTAATTTTAAAAACATACACACACAGAAAAAGACAAAATACAAATAAAACAATACACAACATATATAACATTTAAACGTGATGACTTATTTCTTAAAATCGTACATCGGTATATTACGTTCCTCAATTTCTATATCCACATCTCACCTTATATAACGATATTTTTAAAAAAATTCTATTTTAACTCTAATATGTCTCATTTGGTACGCAAATTGGTTCTGATCTTTTAGGATCATTTTTTTTTATTATTTAGTTTTCCTTTTCTCCAGCCATTGATACCACTTGTGCCAAACCAGGTAGTATTCAGATTCTTCCTTTTCTTGAATTTCTTTAGTGAGTTTGTCCATCTCCGCACATTCCATTACCTTCGATATTATTTTATCTTGAGTTGGGATTTCTTCTGATTTCCAGTTTTGTGCAAAAATGATTCTCGCTGCGGTCAAAATATGTGTAATTAAATATATTGTTTCTTTTTCATAATTGTTTGTGAATATACCTAATAAATATGTTTCCGGTCTTAATGGTATTTTTTGTGCTGTTATTTCTTCCAATTGGGTTTTGATTTTATTCCAAAATTGTCTTGCTTTTGGGCATAACCACCACATGTGGTAGTATGTCCCTTTTTGTTTTTTACATTTCCAGCAGAGTAGAGAAGTGTTGGGAAACATTTTTGAAATCCGGGCAGGGGGAAGATGCCATCTATAAAACATCTTGTAGGCATTTTCTTTATATGATACTGATAGTGTCAATTTGCTGTTAACTTTCCATAGTTTTTCCCATTTGGTTAATTCAATACTGTACCCAAAATTCTTCGCCCATGTGATCATATTCTCTTTTACTATTTCTTCTTCTAATTTATATGCGAGTAAAAAATTTTAAATTTTAGTTATTAATTTCTCGTTTGGGCCAATTGATTCGGTTCTTTTTGAATCCCGTACTTCTCCATGTCAATTTTGTATCTGGATTTTAATTGTAGGTATGGCCACCAGTTAATTTCTAAACCTTGTTCTTTTAATTCTTCTCTGGTTTTTAATTTCCCTTCATCGTTTAAGAGTTCTTGGTATGTTTTCATTTTGTTTGTGTCCATAGTATTTGGATATATTTGTGCTTCCATTGTTGAAATCCACCGTGGGATTTTATCATAATGATTTTTCCTAATTCCAGTACAAATCTTTAGTAATGTGTCTCTTACAATATGCCTTCGAAATTGTTCATGTTTTTTAGGTTTCTCTTCCCATAGATATGCGTGTTAGTATAAACAATATGGAGGATAGGGGGCATCCTTGCCTCACTCCTTTCTTTATATCAAATTGTTCCGTTGTCTCTCCATTAATCAGCATTTTGGCTGTTTGGGTATTGTATATCCTTTTAATCATATTTAAAAATCTTTCTCCAAATTTCATCTTTTCCAATTGTGTTATTAAAAATGTCCAATTAAGATTATCGAACACTTTTTGTGCGTCCAGGAAAATTAATGCTAATTGCTTGTCTGGTCTTTGTTCATAATATTCAATAGTGTCGATAATTGTCCTTGTATTATTTTTAATTTGTCGTCTGGGGATGAAGCCATTTTGATCTGGATGTATATAATGATTGATGAAATTTTTCAGTCTCTCTGTTATAATAGATGTAAATAATTTGTAGTCCACATTAAGAAGAGATATTGGTCTATAATTCTTAATTTCAACCGAGTCTGAATCCTGTTTTGGTATTAATGTGATTATTGTTTCATTTCAAGATTGTGGGGTTTGAGCTTCCAGTAATGCATCATTAAATACTGTATTAGAATATCATCTAATGATTGCTGGAATGTTTTATAAAATTCGGATGATATGCCATCTGGTCCAGGTGTTTTGTTGTTTTTTTGTTGAATTTATTTATTTATTGATTAGCCCTTTGGGCCATATCAAAGTGCAGAGTTCCAGAAACAAATCATTACAAAAGTTTGGTAAAACAATTTAAATGAAATTGGAATAACGCACGATTAAAAATGCAATTAGAATAAAATACGATCGAAAATGAAATCGGAATAAAATACAATCATTTGAGATACAATTTAAATATGATTAAAATTATATTATAATGTCACCCCTGCATCTACCCAATCAGTCTTAAAACTACTATTAAAATTACATTATTAGATCAAATGGTCTTTCCTACAATCTACCACATACTGCTGCACCAACTTTGTCCTTTTTCCCATCAACTTTACCGCAAATTTGGCAATCCATTTCACCAACTGCAAGTTAGAACCTAACAGACAATATTGCAAGAAGTGCTCTTTAGACTTAGGGGTGCTGGTATAAAAGATCCTGCCCAGTTGATGTTCCCTCAAATCTGAGTATAGGGGGCAATCAAAAATTACATGGGACGTTGTTTCAACTTCTCCCATCCTACATAAACAGACTCTTTCTCTTACAGGGATTTTTTTGTTTTTTTGTTTCTTCCTTGCTTCTATTAATTCTGACATGGAAATCGGTCTGTTCAATGAGTCGGTATGGTTTTCTTTTAGTTCCTGAATATTTATTTTACTTAAATAGTGCCTGATGTCTTCCTTTCAAATTTTTTCTTTTGCATATAGGTTTTGGAAGAAGTCCTTTACAATTCGTTTTTTGTCTTGGTTATTATGGTATATTTGTCCGTCTTGGTCCTTTAATTGGTGTATCATTCTCTTCTCTTTTTCTTTTCTCAGTTTGTGGGCCAGCCACCGGCCAGTTTTATTTGCGTGCTCGAAATGGTTTTGTTTGGCCATTTTAATTTTCCTTGCTATCTCCGTTGTTGTCATTAAGTTTATTTTGTGTCTTATAAGATTAATTTTCCCTTTAACTTCTTTATTGTGTGGCTCTTCCTGTAATTCTGATTCGTACTGTTGGAGTTGGGTCAATAGGTTGTCCTTTGTTTGTTGTTTGTCTTAATGTTTTTTGGCTGTGTAAGCGATTGTTAAGCCTCTTATGTAAGCTTTGGTTGTGTCCCATAAATTTTGCAGACTGGTATGTTCTTTTACATTAATTTGGAAAAATATTTTCAAATCTCTTTGTATCATTTCCACGTATTGTTTGTCTTTGATGATATCTTTGTCCATCATCCATCTTCTCCGCGTTCAAAGACCTTTCCAAGTTATTATGATCGGACTATGATCTGCCCAGGTATTTGTTGCGATTTCTATTTGTTTGATATCTAATTTGAGCTCTGGTGTCATCCAGGCCATGTCGATTCTAGACCATGATTGATGCGGATTTGAATAAAATGTAAATTGTTTTTCATTTTGATTAATTTCTCTCCAAGCATCTTGTAGTTAGAATTCTTGTACCATATCGTGAAATGTACCCGGTAGTGTTTTTTTCCTGGATTTATTTTTTTTTACTACTTTGATAATCTTTGTCTATATCTGCAATTGCATTGTAATCTCCAATGAGACATATATTTTCATAGTCCAATTCTTTGATTTTATTATGTTTTTTTTTTTTGAAATAATCAGTTTGGCTTCCATTTGGCACATATTTGACACTAATAGTATGGTTTTTGTTTCTGTTTTGATCTCGATCATCAGGGTCCTGCCCTCCTCATCTGCAAATATTTGTTTTGTTTGTATGTGATTTTTAATATAAATTGTGATGCCTTTCTTTTTTTGTTCTGTTAATGCAGTTTAAAGTGTTCCCAATCGTTTATTTTCTGGTAGTTTTTGGTGTTGTTTTTTGATGTGGACTTCTTGTAATGTAATAATATCTGTCTTCAATTTCTGTAAGTTTTTGAATATCCGAGTTCTTTTAGATGGGATGTTTAAGCCATTTATATTAATTGATATTAATTTTAGTTCCTTTTCCATTCCAATTTTCTATTTTTTTGCTGTCCTGGGTTTTCTTGTGCTTTTTGCGATGATTTATGTTTTTTCCCTTGCTCCTTCTCTTTCCATCCTCTCTTTCTCCATTCTTGTTCTTCCTTCCCGTCCTTCATCTGCTGGGCCCTCCTTGTTGATAAAGTCTTGTTGAACTTTGGTTTCTTGTTCCTCTTCTGATACAAAATGCCTGTCGAAAAATTGTTGTGCCTTTTCTAGGGTGTCGATTCTGTGTTTTTTATCTTGCCACAAAACAAGGATCCCCTCAGGTGTCAACCACCAGAACATTATTCTGTGTTTATTCAATTCTGATGTTAAAAAGTTATAGTTTCTCCTTGTTTCTCTTATTCTTCTTGGTATTTGTTGCAAATCTAATATGAATCTCTTTAGGTAGTTTATTTCTTTGGGCGTAATTTGTATATACTCTATAGACTTCATCTATTTCTTTGTTAATTTCCTCTTTGTCTTTTTGGGTCACCTCTGCCAGAATCCCCACCATCAAGTCTCCCAGATTCTCTTCTCTATTTTCAGCAATATTCTGAAATCTTAGATAGAAGGATGCCTTTTCCAGTTCTAAATACAAAATTGAGTCTTCCAATTCTTTGTTCAATGCCATTTGATCACTTTCCATATTATCTAATTTTTTTTCTGCTTGATCCATTTTTGTTTCAATATTTTGGATCCGTTGTTCATTTTTTGCAATGTTTTGTTGGATTTTTTCCATTTTTTTAAAGTTATCCTTTATCTCTCCTACATCCGACTTCAGTTCCTCGTGGTTCTTCCTGTTTTCCTCATGATTATTTGCAATTGATTCTTGTGTTTTGTTCATCCCCTCTTGTATCATTGCCAAGACAGAATGTATATTTTGAATATTAAATGTTGATGGAGTTTTCTCTTTTTCTATAGTTAACATTGTATCTATCATTTTCTGTTGTATTGGTGATGCAGTGGACGATGTCTGATTGGAGACTGTTCTTTTAGTTGTTTTGGTTAATGGGCCTGTGGGCCTGTGGATGTCATCTTGATTTTCTGTTTTAGCGCTTCTCAAATTTTCATACACAGTCCACATTAAAGAATCAATTCGTGGGGGATTCTTATTGATGAATAGTTTATAAGGTTTATATTGATTATAGGAACAGAATGTAGTTATTTAACTTACAAATCAATTATTCCGGAGTTCACTTTCAATATCGTTATATAAGGATCTGAGAATCTTTGATGAGGGGCAAGGGAAAAATCAACTGTTTCAGCAAATCATATATCTATTCTGTCCTAATTACTCTATCAAATTTTTACTTATTTATTTACACCTACCAACATTAAATATCAATTCTTATCTTAACCAATAGTATATATATGATTATTACAAATTATATATATGATAAACACAGTTTATGCATTTTAATAATTTACTCTATTTCAATTAATCAATATAATAGGATATCAATTACTCAAGTTTATAATAATTTATATCGGAAGGGAAGAGAAAATAAAAAAATAAGATATTTATTATAATACTATTATCTATTCAATTCCTAAAATATTATCAATCTATTAATATATTCAAATACTATTTTATCTTTCTTCCTTATATATCTATAAATAAATATGTACTTATTTTATTATTCAATTTAATTTGCTTATATTATAGATTTAAGCTTGTAAATTGTAGTACAATATAATATAAATATAGAGAATTAGAAGAAGTTAGAAAAGGTTTGACTAATTAAATTGGTTAGTTAGATTATATCACTAAATCATCTTTAATTGTATTCCAAATACAAATCTTAGTGGTTTAATGCACTAAGCTTCCAAAATCATGGTCGTTGTAATCTCAGCTAGACTTGCATCATTCAAAGTTGTCTCCCAGAAGAATTGTTACAAGTGTCCTTTGATTTACTTCCCCTTAGTCTTAATATTGCAATATCACAATATCAAAACCCCAGTGTCGTTTATTTGTTTCAGGGTAAATACCCTAATGTAATTATTTAAGTCCACAGTTCATTCGTTAATTCCAAGTGTAAAAATTAGGTAAATCCACTCTCGCTTTCAGTAATTACCTCTCCTCCATCACCTCCACTCCGTTTCCATTCGTAATAAGTTCAACGTTTCCCTTTTCTAGTCTATGTTGGGTCGATAAACCCAAAGTTTAGTTCAATAATCAATGTTCTTGTCTTAATTGCTATTCTTATAGTCTCTTGTTCCAGTCACTTTAAAATATTCTTTAGTATTCCCTTTTTTCTTTTTGCAGTCTAAAAAAAAATCAATCCAATCAAACAGTCCCAATTAAGCCAAATATTTTATAATATTTTATAATTTATTATAATTATAATATAATAATATTATAAAATATCCAGTATATTTTATAATCCACGACTCTCCAGTGTATATTCTTTAAATCCACGTTGGATCTGTCGCCTGTCAGTTCTGTTTAGTCACCCTCTGGTTGGTTTCTCCGCTCTGCTCTGTTTACTTTCACTTCGCTGCTTTCTTTCTGACTTCTTTTCTTATTGTAATGCTCTCTACATGGGGCTCCCCTTGAAGAGCACTCAGAGGCTCCAGTTGGTCCAGAATACGGCCGCGTGGGTGGTTATGGGCGCAACTCGTTATGCCCACGTGACACCCCTCCTGCGCGAGCTGCACTGGCTCCCAGTGGTCTTCCGGGTGCGATTCAAGGTGTTGGTCACCACCTTTTAAGCGCTCCACGGCATGGGACCCGGCTACCTTTGAGACCGACTTCTGCCACCAATAGCCTCCCACCAGCCAGTTCGCTCCCACAGAGAGGGTCTCCTCAGGGTGCCATCGGCCAAGTTATGTCGGCTGACGACACCCAGGGGGAGGGCCTTCTCTGTGGGAGCCCCAGCCCTGTGGAATGAACTGTCCCCGGAAATACGAAAGATCTTCGACCTCCGGGTATTTCGTTGTGCACTCAAGACCCTGTTGTTCCGCCAGGCTGGGCTATCAACATAACAATTTTAAATTGGGTTTTAAATTCCTGGGGTTTTTAATTGAGCCAAATTCATTTAATAATTTTAAATTATTTTAATTGATGTTGTCTTGTGTTTTTAATAGGCTGTACACCGCCCTGAGTCCTTTGGGAGAAGGGCGGTATAGAAATAAAATTATTTATTTATTTTATTATTTATTTATGCTACTGGATACATATCATCAGAATAATCTTTGATTCTGGATATTTAAAAAAATATTTTGTTTCCAAAGTGGAAATATCAAAATATACACATGCATGCTCAACTTGCTTTAAAAATAAAACTTCCCTTTATATATTTTCACTAGAGGCAGAGAAGGAAATTGGCAGAAACCTATACTGTTTCAACAGTCCACATTCCATGCTGCCATCTGGTCTACACAAGACATATTTGTCTTGGAAGATTTACATAGTTTAGGGGAAGAAAAGTAATGTTTCCAGAAAAGAAGTTCTTCCTTATTGACCTTTTGTTCTTGAGGCAAATGTGATTCCTGTTACACAACTGGATGCTTTATCTTGGAAATGGCATTAAATTTCTTGAAAGGATTATATAACTAATATGTTGCCCAGACTCCACCCCACAGGGAATTATGGAGTTGTTAAAAGAAGAAGAAGATGATGATTACCATATTTTTTGCACTATAAGACTCTCCGGACCATAAGATGCACCTAGCTTTTGGGGAGGAAAACAAGAAAACAAAAAATCTGCCTCTGCCTCCCAGCCCCAGCACGTGGCTTGTCAGGGCTCTGCTCCATTGCACCCACCACCGGTCAGCTGAGGACAGCTGGATCCCCGCCTCCCGTAGCCCCAGCAATCAGCGGGCTGGCTGAGCAGAAACGGTGCTATTGCTGCCTTCTCTGTGTCTGCTGCCTCCACAGAATGCTGGAGCCTTCACCAGCACACCCCAGCTATTGCCACCGCTCGCTGCTGCCACTACTTGCCACCACCTATCACTGCCATTTACATTCTCTGCCATCGCCCATCACTGCCATTGCCACCATCTATCACCACCGCCACCTATCGGTGGTTAGATCAGCCTCCTGGTAACAGGTGGCGGCAGCGTTAAGTGGCAACTCCATTGCCTGTAACAGCTGATCAGCAGTGTTCCAGGAGGCTGATCCAACCACTGATAGGTGGCAGCTGCAAGCGGCAGCAAGTGGCGGCAAGCAGCAGCAAGCGGCAGCAAGTGGCGGCAATAGGCAATATTCGGCCTATCACTGCCACTGCTGCCGTTTATCACCACCACCGCCTATTGGTGGTTGGATTGGCCTCCTGGCAACAGGCGGTGGCAGCATTAAGCAGCAGTCCCCACTGCCTATAATAGCTAATCAGCGGTGTTCCGGGAGGATGATCCAATCACCAATAGGTGGTGATGGCAAGCGGCAGCAGCGGCAAGTGGTGGCAAGCAGTGGCAAGTGGTGGCAAATGGCGGCAAGCAGCGGCAATAGGCAATATTCGCTCCATAAGATGCACAGACATTTCCATCCACTTTTTTTGGGGGGGAGTGTGTCTTATAGTGCAAAAAATAAGGTATATAAGTAATAAAATTAAGAGCTATACTGATGCAAAAAAAATGATTACCACTACATTTCTACATTGTTAGTGCTGAAGCTGGACATTTTGGGAGGACCTTTGAGGGACATCATGTACCCTGTTTTCCCCAAAATAAGACATCCCCTGATAATAAGCCCATAAAATTGTTTATTTTTATTTCTCATAAACATATTTAAGTGTACAGTCTCTTATCCATCATTAATCATTGATTATTCATCTTATCCTTTAACTTTCATTTTTTTGTTCAGGGCTGCTCTTTTACCATTTCTTCTTCTTTGTTTTACCACAACCTTTCCCCTTCTTCTTCCCTCCTCTTTCTTCTTCTGTTCCTTTCTACTTTATTTATTTATTTATTTATTGGTTCAATTTATATGCCGCCCTTTTCTGGAGACTCAGGGCAGCTTACAATGCGTTAAGCAATAGCCTTTATACTTTTGTATATACCTGCTTAGTAGGGCTTTTGGGCCCCCCCAAGCAGTGTTCTTTTTTATACAAAGTCAGCTTATTGCCACCACAAACCGGGTCCTCATTTTACCTACCTCAAAAGGATGGAAGGCTGAGTCAACCTTGAGCCTGGTGAGATTTGAACTTGCAGTAATTGCAGGCAGCTGGTGTTACTTAATAGTGCTTTAGTCTGCTGCGCCACCAAGGCTCATCATACTTTCTTTTTTTCCTTCTCTCCTTGCCTTCTACTTCCCCTCCCCTTCCCCCACTACTCTCTTCTTCCTCCCTTTCTAACCCTCTTCTTTCCCCTCCCTTTTCTTCCTCTCCTTTTCCCTCTCTTCTATCCCTCTCACTCCTTTCCTCTCTTCTCCCCTTCTTCCCTCTCTCTACTCCTCTCTCCTTTCCAACTCCTTTGTTGTATCCATTTTCAATTTAATCTAGAATGGTATTTGAGCAGCCTCGATTTTCTATTTACATATATCTTCATTTCAAATTCTTTTTTGTTTAATAATTACATCTGTTTTGTCATTCATGTACACTTTTATAGTAATACTTTTTCTCTTCCCCCTTCCCTTTTTTCCATTTACCTAGGTGTCAACTAAGTTTCTATTCTTTTTATTGTCTTTTCTCTTATTTGTCTTTTCCCTATCCACTTCCTTTCTCTATCTTTATTTATATTTCTTTTCTAACCAATCATAAAAACTTCCCCATGTCTTGAAATACATTGATTCCTCTTTATCTTTTATTCTCAATGTTAATCTATTCATTTCTGCACATTCTAAAATTTTCTTTATTATCTCTCCTTCTAATGAGATTTTGTCTGCTTTCCAGTTTTTTGCAAATACTATTGTAGCTGCTATTAGTATATGAATTATCAAATATATATTGTATCTTCTTTGCTATATTTCTCTGGTGGTATTCCCAATAAGACTATCTCTGGTCTTAGCTCTATTTGTTGCTTATTTCAGGGTTCAAAAAAATATAAGACAGGGTCTTATTTTTGGGAAACATGGTAGTTATCCTAACTGTGGTTTGAAGAAATCACCTTCATTAGGAGGCAGAACTTGAAATCTGAGAGGGATTTCTTAAACCAGTTTCATTGCCAGCTGGTTTAAGCATGGGAGTCAAAGATGTCATGAGAAATTGCCTCAAGAGGCTGTTCCAGACCATATTTCTGCTAGTTCACTGGGTAAAAATGATATGGACTAGATTCAATCTGCAATTTTTATTTTAAAAGCAAAAAGCAACCAAATTTCAAGTTTTATATACCTAAGGTATGCTTTTATTTGGGTATATAGTTTTCTAAAGTACATTTTTACTTAATCAAAGCATATCTTACATATGAAATTTCATAAGGTTTTTGTTTTGCTTTTTGAGCCAATGTTTGGAGAACATTGTGAAAACTCATATAAGAGTATAGTCTGAATATCTAGCTCTATAAAATGGTTTAAAATAAAAGCCAAATGAAATCCTTGAGTATTCTTAATTCTACTTAAGAAAAAGCAAATATATACTTTTATATATGTTGCTTGTGCTGCTTACAAAGATATACTAGAACACTATATAAAATCTAACACCTTATTGTTTTCATTTGAAATCTCTTATTCTTAAAGCATGAACACAACACTAATAAATGCAGATTTTTTTAAAAAGAGAAACCTATCTTGACATATTGATCCCAAGCTTTTGCATTACAAAGGACTATCAATTTTTTTTTAGGATGAATCCAATCATCTAATTCCTCTAGCTCAATATTATTAAATCTGATAAGAAACAATTTCCCAAGTTTTGAAACAAATGTATTCATAGGATCTAAAACAAAACACAAAACCTTATGGAAGTTCTTACAAACACACAAAGGGACTTCTGCAAGTAAAACATGTGCGCAGTGGATGATTACTGAGCTACAGCTCTTTTAATCATTTGAAACATGTGTTGGAATTATGCTGGATGTGAAGAGGATCCTCTGGCTAGGATTAGCTGAGCACTACAACTGCACAGCAGGGAGCAGCAGCAGAGAGATTTTTGGCTGACTATGAAAGATCCAACACAGATACAGAAAGAGAGAGGTGAAAAGAGTTAAGGAGACTCATCTGAAGCTAGAAGCAAGCAGAGACTGAAGACTGAGAAAGAGATACCAAGAGAAGCAGTCAGGATGCTTAGGTTGGCCAAAAAAAATCCCCAAACCAGTGGAAAGAGAAGTCATCCAGAAGAATAAAAAGTCCAGAAAAAGGAATTTGAATCAGAGCATGGGGAAGACAAGAATTAATTAATCATTTTCAGGAGTTACAAAATGTGGAGCAGTGAAAATTATGTAATCATTCCTCAAATCAGGAAAATATCATCTGTAGAGTTCTGGTAATAGATGAAGATCTATTGTGCTATTTTAATATCTTTTTGTGGTAGTCATTATAATTACATCCCTCCAATCTTATTGCAACAAAACACAGACAGGTATTCTAATGAATGTGAGCAAGCTGATGAAGGATCACTTTTCTTGCTATTACATCAGCCTCTGTTTCCCTAATATTTGCTGATTCCACTTGAAAGGATTTGGCTTAATTGCCATTTTTTTATCCAGGTCCTGATTATAATAGATGCAAATTTCACTTACTTTACATAATTTCTCAAGTTTCTATTATTATTGGTGGTCATACAGTCAGTCAGATGTTTAGACTGTATTTAACATTTTATCTATCTATTGAGTTCTTCCCAAGGAGCTAGGTTAGGCAGATGTTAGTATTATTATTATTTTGTAGAAGAGCAAAAGTAACTCTCACTAATGAGAGAAGATGGCAAAAAGTAATGGACAGTAAAAAGAAAGCAGAGCTGCTTAATTCATTCTTTGAATTGGTCCTCACACAAAAAGATAACCTACCAACCTACCAAAAACAGAACCATAAAAGACAGACTAGGAATACAAATGTTATTTGTATTTTCATTTTAAAAGAATCTAGTCTGATTTGGCACTTTCCAATTCTCTGAATGTTAGGCATTTCTCTAAAGAAATAAATCTAATCAAATAGAAAATTGCATGTCAGAAATGTGTATGAATGTTTGTGCTGATCTTTTAAGCCTGCGAGCTGATGTGGAAATGTGAACAACTGGGCTTGTACAGGAAAAATGTTTCCCTTCTAGGAAGCAAAACAGATGTGTGTGTTTATCTATCTTCCTTGTCTATAGAAATATAAAGCAAGCAATTACTGTCAGGCAAAACTGGGTTACTGATGCCCTGTTCTGGTATGGTGGGGAATGCTTGCATGCATCAAAGACTCCCAAAGCAATTCTAAAGAGTGTCATTCACTGTTCTTCTGATGTGTTAGTGTTTTGCACTGGGACAAAGGAGAGCAGCTTTCCTGTTTTCTGTAACTTATTGAAACTATTCAAGGCTCTTAGTGTCACACAGACTCAACATCTCTTGAGAAAAGGAACAAACAAAAGGATGTTTGAGGCTCTTTTCTCTCCAGTCAAGCTGGAAAGCCTGAGGATACTCAAGATCCCAGAAAAGGAAATGTGTGAAATCAGTGATGCTCACACAGAGGGAGCCTTATATGTGCATCTTGTGTACTGTGCCTGAGCCTTATGTTAAATGTGTAATTTTATAGGTCCAAATTACTCCAAATATAAATGTAGATTCTCTACAGAGTTGCAATCTGACAATCTTGGAGTCCTTGTGGATGATCACTTAAACATGAGCTAGCAATGTGCAGCAGCAGCCAAAAAAACTAATATAATCCTTGGTTATATAAACAGAGGCATAGAATCAAAATTATATGAAGTATGTGAAATATATGAAACTCTGTGAAAATGTGTGAAGCTATCTAAAGTATGTGAAACTCTGAAAAATGTGATCATAAAAAGTCCAGTCCAGCACAATACCACTGAAAAAGAAAAACAAGAAATTCAAGAAGCCAGCATGGCTGCACAAAGATATCTCTGACAAACTGAAAGACAAAAAGGACAAGAACAAAAAGTGGAAAGAGGGGAAATGAAAATACAAGGCTGATTACCAGTAGATAGCCAGAACATGCAAAGATGAAGTCAGGAAAGCAAACACTCAGAATGAGCAAAGACTTGCAACAAAAGTCAAAGATAATTTTTAAAAAGTTTCAACATATTAATAACAAGAAAAAAGTCAAGGAAACAGTAGGTCCACAATGGGCCCTATCCAACAAGATGAATTTCAGTGTGGAGAAAAGCAAACTTTTACATTTAGGTAGGAAAAATCAAAGGTATAAGTACAGATTAGGTGAGACGTGGCTCAAAAACAGTAACTGTAAGAGAGACCTTGGAGTTTTAATGGATGATCACTTGAATATGAGCCAGCAGTGTGCAGTAGGAGCAGTCAAAAAAGCTACTGAGTAAAGTGTCTGAATACTTATGCCAATGTGATATTTCAGTTTTTTCTTTTTAATAAATTTACAGACATTTCTAAAATTCTGTTTTCACTTTGTCATTATGGAATACTGTGTGTGGATTAATGAGAGAAAAAATGAATTTCAAAAACTGAAAAACAATTGAGGATTTTGTACAGTATCTGCACAATAAAATCACTCAAATTCAGGAAGGCTTGGTCTCTGACTGGGTAGGTTCAGGAGGGATGATGGAGGCAGGTCTTGAGAATGTTATCTGGGAGGAGTTTGACCCTGTGGCTCCCGAGGACGTGGACAGGATTCTGGGACAGCTGAACGCGACCACATGTTTATTGGACCCGTGTCCCTCCTGGTTGGTGCTGGCCTCCCGGGAGGTTACACGAGGCTGGCTCCAGGGGATTACTAACGCTTCTTTGAGTGAGGGTGTCTTGCCTTCCGCCTTGAAAGAGGCAGTGGTGAAGCCCCTCCTCAAGAAGCCCTCTCTGGATCCAGTTGTTTTGGCTGACTACCGTCCAGTCTCCAACCTTCGCTTTGTGGCGAAGGTTGTTGAGAGTGTGGTGGTGCAACAGCTTCCGCAATACCTGGATGAAGCTGTCTATCTAGATCTGCTCCAGTCCAGCTTCAGGCCTGGGCACAGCACAGAAACGGCATTGGTCGCATTGGTGGATGATCTCTGGAGGGCTTGGGATAGGGGTTGTTCCTCTATCCTAGTCCTGTTAGACCTCTCAGCGGATTTTGATACCATTAACCATGGTATCATGCTGTGCCGGTTGGAGGGGTTGGGGTTGGGGGGCACCGTTTTACGGTGGTTCTCTTCCTATCTCTTTGACCAGTCGCAATCGGTGTTGGCAGGGGGGCAGAGGTCGACCCCGAGGCGCCTTGTTTGTGGGGTGCCACAGGGGTCAGTCCTCTCACCCCTCCTGTTCAACATTTATGTGAAGCCGCTGGGTGAGATCATCCGTGGTTTTGGGGTGGAGTTCCATCAGTACGCTGATGATACTCAGCTGTACATCTCCACCACAGGCCATCCCAATGATGCCCTTGAAGTGATGTCCTGGTGCCTGGAGGCCGTGGGGGTCTGGATGGGGAGAAACAGGCTTCGACTCAACCCTTCCAAGACCGAGTGGCTGTGGCTGCCGGCGTCCCGATATAGCCAGCTGATGCTATCGCTGGCTATTGGGGGCGAGTTACTGGCCCCCACAGAGAGGGCTCGCAACTTGGGCATCCTCCTGGATGCACGGCTGTCTTTAGAAGAGCATATGACAGCCGTGGCCAGGGGGGCTTTTTATCAGATTCGCCTGATTCGCCAGTTGCGTCCCTTTCTGGATCGGGACTCCTTACGCACGGTCACTCAGGCACTCGTCACCTCCCGCCTGGACTACTGTAATGCTCTCTACATGGGGCTCCCCTTGAGGAGCACCCGGAGGCTCCAACTGGTGCAGAATGCGGCTGCACAAGGGATTATGGGAGCGATGGGGCGCTCCCATGTGACACCCCTTTTGCACGAGCTGCATTGGCTCCCAGTGGTCTTCCAGGTGTGCTTCAAGGTGTTGGTTACCATCTTTAAAGCGCTCCATGGCTTAGGGCCTGGGTACTTACGGGACCACCTTCTGCCACCGATAGCCTCCCACCGGCCAGTACGCTCCCACAGAGAGGGACTCCTCAGGGTACCGTCAGCCAGACAATGTTGGCTGGTGACCCCCAGGGGGAGGGCCTTCTCTGTGGCAGCACCTGTCCTCTGGAATGATCTGCCCCCAGAGATACGTAGGATCCCTGATCTCTGTGCTTTTTGCCGTGTCCTTAAAACTTTTTTATTTCATCAAGCTGGGCTGGCTTAACACCCCCCCTTAGATATTTTTAATTGTTAATTTGATTTTAGTTGGGGTGTTTTAAATTATTGGGCCAAAATTTGTTTAATTCTTTCTTTAAAAATTTTAAAATTTTGTATCTGATGTTTTTATTCTTGGCTGTTCACTGCCCTGAGTCCTGTGGGAGAAGGGTGGTATAAAAATAAAATAAAAATAAAATAAATAAAATAAAAAATAAAAAAATAAAACTGTAGAATCAGGCTGCAGGATAAGAAAATTGATAAAAGTGAAGGGGATCTGAATAATTTCTGAATGCACTGTATGTGTATGTATATCTACAGTATATGTATGTGTGTGTGTGTGTGGGTTGCCCCTGGTTCGGACCAGTTCACAAGAACCAGTAATAAAACTGGTGGGAGGGTCTGACCACTGACCCAGACATCATCATAGGTGATCTGTGCATGCAGGGGTGCAGGCGCAATGCGAACTGGTAGTAAAGGTAAGTAGAACCCTCCCCTGGTATATACACATATACATACACACACACACACACAAATGTCATATGAGCAAGAATTGATAGCAGTTGTAGTGGTCTATTTCTATATCACCTATATAGTACAATTTATGCTATTTCTATTTTAAATTCATTTTAAAGGAGTAACATTCTTTAAAATAGTATAAAAATAAAAATCAAATTAGGCATGTTTGGGGTATGTCAGCTGTCCAGCTAGAGAATCCAAAGTGTGCTTCCCAAAAGTAAAACTTTATTGAATACACTACATTGGCACAGAAGAAGCAAAACCAGCTCTGATTTTCCCGTGTGCAAGCTCACATAGTTAAACTTGCTTTTTTCCTTTGGCCATCCCCCTTAGTTCATTGCATTGTCTAATTACAACTGCTTCTTTTGTTGTGGGAACAGTCCAGATCATTCAAACACCTGTGCTATGTGACCTTAGGGCTGGCAACTGGGTCTCATGCAGACAGAGTCTTGACATTCCACTCCCACCCCAACATTCCAACCACCCACCCCCCTCCAGATTGTTGTCAAGCTGAAAGCAAAGAAGCAATTAGGTAAAAGAGCTAATCACTCTTGACATGCCAGCCCCCTGGAGGAAAGATACATCTGAAATACATAAGCATGAGCAGTTATTAGGGTTGTCAGGTCTGCTTCCAAAAAATAGTGGACAAGCGGGGGGGGGGGTGTTAAGTAGTAAAAAAATAAAAAAAAAATTACAATTAAATTATATATTTTCTTACAAACATTTTAACATGTATTAAAATAATCATTTCAAAACTTTATTTAAAATTCAAAACATCAAATATATTATAATAATATGTAAAATATTAAATTACATTTTACTTTGCTGTCATGTGTATTTTTTATTTGACTGTGCAGCTTTGATCAATTCTTTGTGTTTAAGGAATAATTCTTTAATTTCAGTACAATGTTGAGAAATATTAAAAAATATACAAAGTTCACTTCGAACTGATGGTACAAGCAGTCGGTTATGTTCGTCAGTCCACAAATTTCCCATGACGCTGAAAATTCGTTCAACGTTTGCATTTGATACCAGAATTGATGCACAATACTGGAACAGTTTCAGTAAACTCGGAGCTGGCTCTTTCTTGAAAAAGTACGTCCACTTATCAAGGGATGAATCGCCCTGCAGATGAACATAAACTTCTTCTAAGGCAGAAATTTAATCAAAGAGAGTGTTGGGTGGAAGTTCTTCTCGTCATGGTGATAATAACCAGATGTTCGTCATTTTTTCTAATGTTGGAGGATTATTGCGATCAATTAGATTGAAACAACTTAGCGTCTGAATCGGTGAAATTATACCACTTTTCTAGGTACGCAATGGTTCTTTGGTATACGTTGATGGCTTCTTTCTTGAACTTTTGCACAGCATTCTCAGGCAAATGTTTTTTACTTAAGGCAAATAAAACTTTCATTCCAGAAAACTGGTCATCATATTTTTTTTGCAAAGAATCACGCAGCTTACACATGATAATGTGAAGATCACATGCAAGAATTTTTTTGCTTTCCAGCTTCAGTAGGATGTCTTGCATTATTGACATGAAGAAGTACGTGAAATATAAATACAATTCTGAAATCGTTGTTTCCTCGTCCTTTGTGAGTTCATTTTCCTGATCCGAAATAAGGTTCCAGATAACCTTATGGCACTCATCAGATCCAAGAGAAATAAAATACGATTTTAGAGGTATCCAGTTTAAAAGAAGTCTTTCGATCGCTTTAAACAAACTTAACCAATGTGTTGGAACATGGCGCAAAACTTCATGGAATTCTGACTCGCAAAACTCAAAAAATGATTTCAACTCTTCTCGTTTCTTCGCAGAATTCAAAAATTCGGCAAAAACCTTCAGCACTACATTTTCGATATCAAAAGATAACTGCTTTAATGCATTTTTAGCGCTGTTGTGTAAAATGTGATTATTGCAATGAGCATTCGATCTTTGTCTCATTCTAACTTATGAAAAAAAAGACAAAATGCGATTCTCCTATCCTTATTCTCTTAGACTGTACAGCTTTAGATTACGTACCATTTCATCATAAAGCTTTTGAATAAAAAAAAGTCCACTATTTTGTGAAAAAAAATAGTGAACATAATGTGAAAAAAGTGGACTGTCCGCTCAAATAGTGTACACCTGGCAACCCTTATTCACTGTACAACATTTTAGTCTCATTTCAGGTATTTGGAATGAAATCTCTTTACTAACGTCATTGCTTTTACGTCCCTAACCATTACCCATTCTGCATCCACTGCAGGGTAGCCTTTCAACAGCACCAGGTACTGTAACTTTCCTTGATGATGTCTAGAGTCCTGGATGTTTTTAATTTCATAGTACTCCTTCCCTTTTGTGAGGACCAGAGGTGGAGGAGGTCTCCTGACTGGCCTTAGGCCTGAGTTGCAGAAGGGCTTTAACAGGCTACAATGAAATACTGGATGGACCCATCTAAGACTCCTTGGCATCTGTAGCTCTACTATAACCAGATTAATAATTTGCACAATGGTGAAAGGGCCTATATATTTAGGGCCAAGCTTCTTACAGGGCTGTCTGAGATTTAAATATTTTGTGGACAGGTACACTTTTTCACCACCTTAAACTCTCTTTAAATGGCTCTCTTTTGGTCTGCTTGCTTTTTCTGGGCCTCCTTATTTTTCCTAGCACCTTGCACACTATGACCCATGTGCCTCTGAGACAGTCCATCCACTCTGCCAGCATTGCAGAGGATGGGATCTCCTGGGGAAACTCTGACATAGCTACAAATTCAACCCCTGTAGCCACTTTAAAAGGAGTAAATCTCGAGCTGCTGTGCACTGTAATTATTGCATATGTAGCTATTGTAAGCCACTTTGGCAAATGGCAGTAGCTCAGCCCAATTAGTCTGCTAATAGTTTACATAGCATCTTAAGTATTGCTCCACTATTGAGTTAGCTCATTCTACCACCCCATTACTACTAGGATGAAAGGCGGAGCTAACCCAAAGTGTCCCACTGGCTTTGCATGACTTCTCTGTAGGACTATAGTTCTCTGGCTGACTGGGACATAGATTTTACTCCCCTTTCATGCTAAGTCTTGCTTTAGCATCAAGTCTTTCTTATATCATTGAAACCACTCACCCCCCCCCGCCCGACTTTTTTCAGTTGCTGGGTCAGAGCATCCTTTCCTGACCAAGGGTGGCTCTGCTATGGTTGCCTCACATAAATTGGCACTGCACATTGTTTAGAAGGGATGATAGAATTAACTATCTCTTCTCTTGTGCTTTTATATTGCAGCAGGCATGAGGGAATGTCTGCTAGGACATTTTTCCCCTGACAAATAGTGCAGGGTGAAACTGAATGAGCTAAAGTACTGGGCCCACTAAACTTGCTTAGGGGACAATTTCCTTGGGGGTCTTAAGTGCTTCCAGGTTTTTGTAGTTGGTTCAAACTTCAAACAGGATTTTACTGCCTTGTAAGAACTGCCTCCAGGTGATGAGAGCCCAGTGGATAGCATAAGCCTTTCTCCCAGATTGCCCACTATCTCTCGGTGTTGGACAGTTTCCGAGACATATAGGTGCAAGGCTGCAGTTCTTCCCTTTCATCTGACCTTGGCCGGGTCAGGGAATGAATGTGCCATTCCCTGGCTCTGGCCTTCCCCGGGGCCTCCACCTGCATGCTGCCCACTCGCCCTCTGCCTCACTCACCTTTGTCCACTCCAGCTGCCCGTAGTTTTCAGCTGCCTTCTGAGCAGCTCCACTGTGATGCCGTCCCTCTGGCACAGCAGACCATTCTCCTGGCCAGGTCTGGCCGTGAACGGCACTGGTAGGCAATGGGGTGCACGTGTGCGGTCGGCATGAAGAACAGGGCGGCGCCGGCAATGGCAGTGATGGGACTTGTTCAGGCCTCTTTTTCAGCCTGTAGTTTTCAACACAAGAAGCCTGCAGCTGCTGCCTCTTTTTCGGCGCAAGAAGCCCCCAGCCATCACTGCTGGCTCTGTTCCAGATGGCAAAGAGGATTCTTGTGCTGAAAAAGAGGTGGCGGCTGCAGGCTTCTTGCCCCAAAAACTACAGAAAACTACAGGCCGAAAAAGAGGCCTGAAGTCCCATCGCCGCTGTCGCTGCCCTGTTCTTCTCGCTGGCCACGCACACACATCCCATTGCCTGCTGGTGTGCGTGTGCGGCTGCACTGCATTGCCAGACCCAGCCAGGAGAACAGCCTGTTGCACTGGAGGGATGGCATCGCAGTGGAGCTGCTCAGAAGGCAGCCGGACTGCGGTGTCCTTTTAAGATACTTCAGCATGGGGGGGGGAGGTGGAACCATAAAGGGACAGGCCACAGGAACTGCCTTTTCTGCAGGTTCTGTGGGTGTGGCTTGGTGGGCGTAGCTTGGCTGGGCTGGGGCTCATGATGCAGATGCTGGATGCAGGGCAGGGCAATTGGCCTCTCAGTGACCTTCCTTCCCACATTGGAAACAGACTCCCAGGACTCAGCAGGGCTTCTACTTGGAGACCTGGGGAGCGTCTCCCTTCCCCCTCAGGTTGTGGGGCTCTCTCAGTTGTCCAGTTGTGATACCCTTCATGCATGATGTACTGCCAGTACTGCATCAGCTCTAGCTCCATATTGGGGGCCAACTGGTACTACATCTTAAGGTTGTTAGGCACTTTTCGGAGTAAGAAGTTGTGATACAGTTTCTGGTTCAGACCATCCCAGAATTGGTAGATTAGTAAGATCACAATCCATCCTCTCAGGCAGGCAACTGCTCCTTGCTGTGTGGGTCCCACCACTCCAATTAGACTCACCATCATCAACTGCAGTAGAGGGGGGAACAGGGTAGCCAGCAGCTTGACCATCCCTATTCAAGCTCCTCTCACTGCTGACCTCAGTGAGGTAGAACCCTGGACCTCCAGTCCTCTGAACTTCTCTCTAATTTATTCCATTGAGGGGCTGTAGGTTGTGATCGGGAACCTCCATTCCATTGGCTCTTCCCACTCAGCAGCTCTCCTGGCTTTCCACTTACTTCCTTGGATCACCATAACTCTAGGAGGAACCAGTGGGTACTCTGCCTTTACTGCCTTCCCCACGCCGCCTACCCACTGCTCATTTTTCATAGGCCATGGGGCTTCTGAAGCCACCTCTCCTCCATGTATGGGTGGCTGCTCCAACTTCTTGGACCCGTGTTCAGGGCACACACTGATCAGGTGGGACTCAGGCCCCACTTGTGTTGCTGCAGGCACCTCCTGGAGGGGAGATTCTCCTAACTTCACCCCCACCCCATACTGAGATGTCAGCTGCTGACATCTCAGTACTACAGCTCTCCTGAAAGGGTCCGGGTAGGTTGCATTAGATGGAGAGCTGGTTTAATGTCAGCTGTCTAGCTAGAGCAGGGGTGTCAAACTCAATTTCATTGAGGGCAGCATCAGCATGATGGTTGCCCTCAAAGGGCCAGTAGCCAGGTCGCCGTGACTAGATGAGCATGGTCGGGTGGGCGTGGCCAGTTTACTGCTGCTCACTGGGCATAGCTGACTGGGTCGGGATGAAACAAGTCGCACCAACTAACTGAACATGGGGCCAATTTGGTACCCCACAAGCTCCTTGCTTCCCAAACTGCTGGCAGCCAAGTGATTGTGTGTGCATGCACACACACTCACACATTCCACATTTGGGGACTTTTATCCACAGAAGAAGGAAAGTGCCTAGACATGATTGGCAGTTTGTAAGCTCAGATGTGGATAAAGGTCTCCAAGTTTGGAATGGTGTGTGTGCATGTGTGTGGCACTGTGACTGTGTGTGCATGTGCACAGCATGCCAAAGGAGACATTTTTCTCCCAATCCTAGACATCATTGGTGTTTCCCTGTCTCATGCCCCTTCCCACAAAGCAGGAGGCAGAGGATGATGATGCTGTGTGTGGAAGTGTGGAGGAGAAAGATTGCAGGAAGCAATTTCCTCTGAGTCCAACTCCTGCCTTGACAGATCTCTGGAGAGCAAGAGGAGGAGATAGGACAGCAGTGCTCCCTGGTCCTGCATGAGAGAGGCTGGCTCTTCTTGAAAGGGAATCCTCATTTCTAATCATATGTGGTAAGGTTGCTGGCTTGTTGGGCAGCCTTCCCTCAAGCAGGTCCCCCGCCATCCCCTCCTCCTCTCCAGAGATCTGTCAAGGCAGAAGTTGGACTTGGAGGAAACTGCTTCCTGAAAACTTTCTCCTCCATGCTTCCACATGCAACAGCGTCATCCTCTGCCTCTTGTGGGGGGCCAGGCAAGGCTGGAAGGGAAGGATCTGGAGGTCTCCAGCAGAGGAAGGCGAGACCAGGGTGAGCGCCAAAGCCTACTCCATCAGAGGAGTCTTGCCGTCCCTCTCAGGCCACGCAGAGGACCCCTGGACGGTGGCGCAGGCTGCCTGGAGCCCTGGGCAGTGGAGGGCAAATGCCTAGCCTGGCCCTTGAACTCCTGGGACACCAGGACCCTGCAGCCTACCCCAGTCCCACTTCCCTAAGGGGGTGTCCATCTGCGCTTACTTCCTCGAGGCTGATGCTGCTGTGCTCACTCTCCTTGGCCAGGTTGCTCATGGTGGGTATGGGAAGGGGAAAAAAGTTGTGATATGTCATTTGTCACAGCCTTGATGATGCAATTTTGACACCCCAATCTATGCTATATATCCCTATTTGCTAATCATTTTGGGAGATCAAAACCATATTATACTTAACAGTTTAACCTGCTTTTATCCTGTGCTTATAGTGGATTAATTCTAAAGTGCCTTAAGAAAATCCTATCCAGACTCACCTGCTTTGGCTACAGCTAGCAAGGCATTCCATCTGGGTTACAGGCTAATATGTCTTCCCACTGGATAATTCCTCTGCTGTCATACCCCTCCCCATCTTTCTGTTTTAGAAAAAATTCCAATCACTTTCCTTCCTGTTGGTGGGTTTTACTGGATATATCTATTTTTGTCCCTCTCTTTGGCTCTGTCTTTGTCTGTGTATACAAACATGCACAGCAGAAGTTTAAATTGAATTATATATACTAAGTTAGAGCATCAAGGCCACATATACATGCAGGCGTAAACCAATTTTCTTATTGATCTGACTTTTAGGACTATCTTTACTCAGAGTGCTATGACAGTGCTTTTATTACTCCTGCTTTATAAATAGAAGATTGCTGATTTGAAACCCAACAGAGAATTGTATGAGGGGTCCTTGGTGCTCTCTAAGCTTGCTTGTTTTCCTCCAGACATTTCATTACCCTAACTAGGTAACATCATCAGTGCTAGCATGAAATGTCTGCAAGAAAACAACTCATTTCAACCCTGAGCTACAAATGTTCTCCTTTATTAGAGAGATGTATGTTCCTTTAATTCCTTTTATTTTCTTTTAGTTAATTTCTTTTTCATTGATTTTAAAAAAAAATAAGTCCAGCAGTGCCTCTGTCAGATGTAAATGCCTTATTCTCTAATGTGTAAATAATATATGAACGGGGTGTCAGGGGTTAACTTATTCTTCACTTCTTAATGTATTCATAATTCACCACTCCCACTTATAGCTCCACCCATTGTATATATAAGGAGCCACCTACACCCTTTTCCTTGCTTCTATCTGTGAATATTCAGTGAATATAGAATGCCTATTGTAAATAAAAGGAAATATATTTAAACCTTTAACTCTTACTAATATTATTGAGTCTGATCCTGAAAATATTGCAACAAGCTGGTAGCAGAGGATGGTTAATTGACTCAATAAAAAAACTTTAAAATGTCTAAGAAAGATAGGCCCAACACCAGGGCCTACAGCAAAGAAATGGAAACAGAACAAGAAATAATCAACGAATCCACAAACGCAATTTCGAGAGAATCCGAAGAATACACCACTGAAGACGAAGAAATAATAGATGAAATTGATGACCAGAAGGAAATCGAAATAGAGAATAACGAACTCAGGTCAGAAATATTAAAACTATTAAAGAGCCAGAAGAATGATGAAAGCCTCATCGCGAAACTCCAAGATATGCTGAAGAACAGCGGAGCAGCGAGAGAGAAAAACATCACTAATGAAAAGTCTAAAGACCCAAAAATAGTGAGTGATATGACTGCAGAGAAAGTCATTACGAAGAAGAAAAACGGTGATCCCGCGCGAAATTTTGAATGGCAGCCATCTTGGTTTCAACAGGCCTCCAGGGTGAGCGAAGCAGAGCCAATCAAAATGCTCAATTCAAAATTTCTGGCGCGAAAAACGTTATCAAACAACGAAAATGAAAAAGAAGATTCAAACTCCTCAGAAGAATCAGAATCAGAAAGTGAAGATGATTCAACAAACTCCCAAATAAAATCAGCAATGAAAACGCTTTTTGCTGCATTTGGGCCAAAACTAAAAATTAACAAACAGCTACCGAAGAAGCGAGCGAGCAAGCCGATGCCTCAAGACCTGCCCGCTCCCATCCTGACTACGAGAACGCCGACGCCCGAACCCAGAGAGCCCTGCCGGTACCGCCCTACGCCACAAACCGAAGCAAGCACCAAAGCCCTCAGGGGAAGAGGAAGAGCAGCCGCCGTCGTCAAGACTCCCAAAATTGAACCAGAGACCGATTCATCTGAAGAGGAGCAGAACGAGCGAGCCACAATGGAGAGAACCTTCCACGACGACTCCAAAGAAGAAATGGACAACGCGCATGCGCAAAACTACGCAGACGGTCCGGGAAGACATGAACTGGCGAGGAGACCATGCAGACTCGTTGCGAGCATCCCCATGCCGTTTTGCAATTTTCTACACTTGCGAGACCACGGACTACCTCAGGTTGTAAGTAATGGACACAATAATGTCGGAAATTTACCCAGTGACTTCCCAAAGCTAAGGGTTGATGGCGTTAATTTGCAAGAATGGTATCAACAGCTCCAGGTTGTCTTTATGAAGGAAAACTTATTATTTTTTATCACTAGTCCCCCAAAAAGACCTTGGACTCTAAAAATAGATTGTTTACACCATAGAGCATTTTTCTTAATAATATCTAGTGTGTCTCCTGCAATGTATCATAGCATTAAGCCAAATCCGACTGTTTCAGAAATCATTCAATGCATGTTTAATTTATTTCACAGTGACAGTGTAGCTACCACCACAAGGATGTCTAAAGATTTCTTTTCATCTAGGGTAAAACCAGGGGTTTCCATAAGTGAGCATTTAATATATTTAAACAAAATAAGAGCTGAGCTGCATTTGAGGGGGGAGGTGATTTCAGACCAAACAATGAAAAGTGTTATTATCAACTCACTTGATTCATCATGGGACAATTTTATGTCACATTTAGACACTATCAATCTAGGATATTTATCCATAGAAAGTCTATCCAATAAACTGATAGCAGAAGACAATTCAAGAAGGAATCGTTCTAGCAATCACACAGAACACAAACCATATAGGAAAGTAGCTTTCCAAGAAAAATATAATGAAACATTTAGATGCCACAATTGTGGATCCAGGGAACACAATAGAAGAGACTGTCCCAAAATTTCAAGAGAAAGACATAGGTCAGAATATAGAAACAAATACAATTATAGACAGTCTTCCATAGATAGACATAGATATAGGAGCCCACCAAATTACAAAGAGAATAGAGGGGGCAGAGATAATTCAAAGGATAGAAAATCTGGCTCACTGAACGGGCTAAATAAACAAGACAACACTAACATACAGCAAAATGAGAAGAATAATTGGCTTATTGATTCTGGAGCAACTAATCACACCACTAATAACAAAAATATATTGTCTTCATTTGCAGAAGATAAATTTGTAATAAAAGTAGCTAACCAAGAAAAGGTGCAAGTATTAGGTAGAGGGAATGTAACCTTGCCTGGTCTAGGAAAAATAGAGGGGGTATTGCTAATGCCTGAGATACCTCATAACATACTAAGTGCTATAAAACTAAGTAGAGATTCTGACATTAACATTGTTTTTTCAAAAGGAAAAGCAATTTTGGAGAAGAATAAAATAAATATAGGCACAGTGATGATTAAAGGAGGCCTACCTTATCTGATAACTAAGGAAAAATGGTTGCATAACATTGACTCAAATATGGAAGATTGTATTGAAGTAGATGATGAAAATATTAGCAATAGTGACAATGATGGGTGTAAAACATCTCATGATCACAAAGATGCACACAATGAAAAAAAACCAAAAATAGGTAAGCCAATTCATGATGAGTGTGCTCACATCTTACATAGGAAGTTAGGACATGCCAGTTTTCCTGTAGTACAAAAAATGACTGAACACGCAGAAGGTGTTAAAATAAAAAATTGTGAAAACTATTTGGAATGCTCAGTATGTAAATCTACAAAACTAAAAACTAGCCCCAGGCCAAGAAAATCTACTAGATCAACTAACAAAATTTTTGATTTAGTACACATGGACTTAGTTGGTCCATTAACTCCATCAATCACTTATAGAAAACGTTACTTCCTGACAATAGTGGACGATTATAGCCGCTATGGGTTTGTTTATACATTAAAACACAAAGATGAAACATTTCAAAAATTTAAAGAATTTTACAAACGCATAGAAACACAACACAACATCAAAATAAAACAAATTATGACAGATAGGGGATGCGAATTCATGTCTAAAGAATTCTCCCAATGGTTAAAAGACAAAGGAATGTTACATTACACATCTAGTCCATTTTCTGCGTTCCAGAACGGGATTGCAGAGAGGAAAAATTCCACATTACAAACCATGATTAGATGCACATTGGAAGATGCTGGCTTAAGCAAACAATTCTGGTCAGAAGCCTTACATTATTCAAATTACACACAAAATAGAACATGGTCCAGCATTGTAAATAAGACACCATATGAAGTGATGTATAATAGAAAACCAAAATTAGCACACATGCATATATTTGGAGTCACTGCAGACGTACACATACCTAAACAATTAAGAAGAAAGGGAGAAAACATATCCAGAAGACTCAGATTTATGGGATATGAAACCGGTACTAAAGGGTACAGATTCATTGATAACAATAACAAATTTATAGTCTCCAGAACAGCTGTGTTCCATGAACAGACTAACTGGTCTAAATTACATCTTAATGAAATATTTCCAAATAAATATAAAGGTACAAAATCTCATGAAGAAGGGATCATAGAAAAGCAAAATATCAACAAAAATAAGAACAAAACCAAAATTTGGACAAATAGCCAACACAAAATTAAGACAGACACATTAACAAAAAAAGAAGCAAGATATTTGCATGATAACGATAGTAAACCTGAAAAAACCATTAGAAACACCAGAAATCAAATGCCAAATAAATACAAAGATTACATAATGCATATGGATGGTGAGCCAACAACACCCAATACATATGAGGAAGTGTTAAAACTCCCTCGTGAAGAAAAGGAAAAATGGGAATTAGCGATGAAAAAAGAGATGGAAAGTTTACAAGGATTAAATGTATTTACACCTGCAATTGCACCTAAGGATAAAACAATTATTGGTACCAGGTGGATATATAAAATTAAGAACTTAGAGGGAGGCAATACTCTATACAAAGCTAGACTAGTTGCACAAGGTTATGCACAGAAATATCCGGAGGACTATACTGACACGTATTCCCCCACAGTAAGAACAGAGAGTGTCAAAACAGCTCTAGTGGTAGCATCAGCACTCAACCTTGATGTATTTCAATACGACATACAGACTGCGTATCTACACGCTAAACTAGATAAAGAAATATACGTAAGAGCACCTCACAGTCAATACACAAACAAAAATGAAATTTGGTTGTTAAACAAGAGTTTATACGGGTTAAAACAATCTGGTAAACGATGGTATGATTGTTTAGTGAAAGTACTTAGAACCATGGACTTCAACGCTACTACTGCTGATAACTGCTTTTTTGTCAAAAAGGATGATGATTACATTGAATTTGTATTGATTTATGTGGATGACATTTTATACATAGGAAAACATAAAGAGAGAAGAGAAACCTTTGTAACCAAACTAAATGAACATTTCTCGTTAAAATCTCTAGGTAAAGTAAACAAATATCTTGGTGTCCAAATTAATAAGACTAGAAGGGGATTCAAACTTACTCAGAGAGATAAGATTGTAGAACTTTTAAATAAATGCAATTTAAACAATGCCAAACCTTGTGATACTCCTATGCAAACTGATTTTCTAAGAAACACTGATGAATCTTCCCCCGAATTCAAGGATAACACGTTTTATAGATCAATCATAGGTTCACTTCTTTATATATCTAATTGGACTAGACCAGATATCGCCTTACCACTCAATCTATTATCCAGACATGTCAGCAAACCAACAATGTATCACTGGGAAGCTGTTAAAAGAATTTTAAGATATCTGAAAAGTACACTAGACTTTTGCTTAATATTAGAACCTAAAGACAATAAAGAACCAAAGCTTACATGTTATGCAGATGCAGATTGGGCTGGAGACACCTCATGTAGAAAAAGTACATCTGGTTATATATTTCTCTTAAATGACTGTCCAGTTTACTGGTACACTGGTAAACAAGAACTAGTGGCCACTTCAACGACAGAAGCGGAATATGTTTGTTTATCCAAAGCTGCAAATAACCTTGTATGGTTTAATGATTTAATTTCAGATGTTTGGAAAAAACCTGTTTTGCCTTTTGTTATGCATGAAGATAATAAAGCAGCCATTGAAATATCTAGATCTGATGCCATTGGACAAAGGTCCAGACATATAGATATAAAATTTAAACATGTGAGACAATTATCTCAGGATGGATTTATTAAAGCAGTGCATTGTGATACCTCAGAACAATTAGCTGACATATTGACAAAGCCTTTACCTTCTAAGCAACACAAATATTTAACTTCTAAATTGTATGTATTGTATTGTCCTGAATCTGAGTGTAATTGGTGTTGTATAACGAATCGGCATTTAGAGGGGGATTTGTCAGATGTAAATGCCTTATTCTCTAATGTGTAAATAATATATGAATGGGGTATCAGGGGTTAACTTATTCTTCACTTCTTAATGTATTCATAATTCACCACTCCCACTTATAGCTCCACCCATTGTATATATAAGGAGCCACCTACACCCTTTTCCTTGCTTCTATCTGTGAATATTCAGTGAATATAGAATGCCTATTGTAAATAAAAGGAAATATATTTAAACCTTTAACTCTTACTAATATTATTGAGTCTGATCCTGAAAATATTGCAACAGCCTCATTTCATCATTTACCCCTGGGCTTATTAAAAAGAAAAACTTGAGGGGAAAATCACTAGCTCAGGAAAAGAAAAACAAATGCATTATAAAGGGATACAAACCATCAAACTTCAGTTCACAAAGCCAATTTTATAAACCAGGAGTCAGCAAACCAGGGGTCAAATCTAATCCACTGCCTGTTTTTGTATAGTCCACAAGCTAAAAATGATTTTAAAAACATTTTTATATGATAGAAAAAATTGAAAATAAAAATATTTCATGGTTGTTTCATTATATGAATTTAAGTGTCAGTGTCCATGAATAAGGTTTCATTGGAACACAGCCACATGCATTTGTTTATGTATTAATTACAATTACCTTTTTACTACAATGGCAGAGTTGAAAATTTGTGAGACTTTATGTGGCGCTCGCATCACTTTTCCCTGCTCTTCCACACACAACAAGTTGCAATAACTCAACAGCATTTTGAGTGCCTTGAGTATTGGAATACTGGAAAAATTTATTTATTTATTTTCATTACCTGTACATATACCATATTAAAAAGTAATAAAAAAGACAGAAACATGGATTTTGAATGTCTTACTTTTAAGGCAAAGAGAAGGGTGGATTATTTTAGATGGCAAAGCATTCTATTTCTTATGCAACAACAGTACAATCTATGTCAACATTACCAGACTAAACATTTATCACAACATTCTAATTCGAAGAAAACCAACAATCAGAAAATTTAAAATGGAATATTTGATCACAGCAGAATTTCTTCACAATAATAAAAAATGACACTGCAACCAAAGTAAGACTTCCTTGTTAACTGAGCAAGGAAAGCTGTTTGGGGGGGGGGTTAATTAAATTGTGTTTGTTTGTAGCAGCCTAAGAAATGTGTCCAGACAAAATAAACGTGTTTAAGACTATTAGCCTTTTGATGAGAACAGCTGAGAACTGAGAACATTGGGAGCAACATCACAAGGCAAGTGATTGTGAGTGATTTTCCTTGGCTCTTAGCGAGGCAACAGATGTTACTAATATTGCTCAGTTGCTGTTTATTTGTAAAGTCAATGCTAAATTTGAAGTGACTGAAAATTAACACCTCTGTGAATAGTTTCCATGGAACAACTATGGGTGAGAATATTTTCAAAGAAGTTGAGAAAACACCAATTCAGTACAACTGAAGTGGAATCTGCTAAGATGTGTTACAACCGCTGGCAGTAAATATACATGTGGAGCAATAAAAGGCTTGGTTGGACAAATTTACAAAGCTTTGAAAATATAAGATGTTTATATCCAATGGTCATTCATTGTATTATATATGTACTCTGCAGAAATTTTTTTGAATCTGTCATGTGTTGTTGAATCTGTAATGTCAGCAGTGAATTCATTTACTCTCATGGACTTAATCATTGTCAGATCCATGAATTTTGTCAGAAAAAGAAAGAATATTCTTACTTGAATTATCACACAGCAATTTGATGACTTAGCAGAGGTAAAGTTTTATTGTGATTTTTGGGCTCAGGGTTGAGATGGATTTTTTTCTGAATAAGAAGAAACACCTTAGCCATTATTACTGAATACTGAATGACTTTGGAAATTAACTTTTGCTGAAGACTTGATAATATTTCATAACACGTTCAACTAAAATTACCTCTGTTTAACTTTCACATATACTATAAGCACTCTTTTGCCTTGCAAAGTCATTTCAACAACACAGAATCACTAATAAGATTAAGCTGAATACATTCATCATTGCTATCAAAAGTTAGAACAAGAAACAAAATCTCCATACCGTCACAAATTTGAAGCAGAAATATTTTTCACCTTCAAACTACATTTTCAGCAGCATTTTCCAGACTTTAATCTTAGTGCAAAAGAAATTTCTATTTTTCAAAATGCATTTAACTATGCAATTGTGGAGCATCTCCCTAACCTTCAACTGAAAGTGATTAATCTGCAATGTAATGACATGTTGAATGGCAAATATCAAGAGACAAATCTATAACTGCCATCTAAGTGATGCATATGCTCAATTAAAATCACATGCTCATGGATTGATATCAGTATTTAGCAGTACCTATCTGTCTGAAAAGACATTTTTAAAGATGAGATATTATGGAATCTCATTATAGATCAACATGAATACATTAGAGTTGCAATAAATTTGATGATAAGAACACTAACTTGAACTCCAGTTAAGCAAAATGTTATCTCCCAAACAAAAATCCCATTTTTCTTATTAGTTTATCTGTATTACAAAAAATCATCATCATCACTGTTATCAATTTTTTAAAAATTCATTTGTTCTCTCTCTTTTGTTTTATAAACATCTATATAATATCCTCAATTTGATCCCTTGATCCAGAAAGCCTAAAATATTTACTATCTGGCCCTTTCTAGAAAAAAAATGTTGACCCTGTTATAAACCATATGATGATAGTAGGGCATTTTTGATGAAGGTAGCTGTAGAAGACATTAGACTCACTTGCAGCAGAATTCCTGCCTCTGGGAAGTAGCCAATGCTGAGGTGGCCTTGCAATGAAGCAAAGCATACCAGCCATAATGGACATGAGTTGTTGAGGTGACATAAGAGGGAAAAGGGTATTTCAAAACCCAAGTACCAGAAAAAGGTATCTGGAGACTGTAATTGCAATAGGAGAAGAGTGAGTACCACAGTGGTGGGTTTCAATTTTTTTTACTACCAGTTCTGTGGGCGTGGCTTGGTGGGTGTGGCTTGGTGGGCATGGCAGGGGAAGGATACTGCAAAATCAGCATTCCCACCCCACTCCAGGGGAAGGATACTGTAAAATCCACATTTCCTCCCGATCAGCTGGGACTTGGGAGGCAGAGAATAGATGGGGGCAGGGCCAGTCAGAATTTTTACTACCGGTTCTCCGAACTACTCAAAATTTCCGCTACCGGTTCTCCAGAACTGGTCAGAACCTCCTGAAACCCACCTCTGGAATACAGATCACTCCATAAATCCAGGTAGTATAGTGGGCCCAATTGGCAAAAGAGGGATCAGGATCAGGGGTGAAATTTGCTTACCTTCGCTACTGGTTCACAAATGTGAGCGTGTGCGCCTCCTCCACACATGCGCAGAGCCTTCTCTGCATGCACAGAGGGTCAAAAACGGAATGTGATGACATCCGGGAGGGTGGGCAGAGCCTTCCGCTGCCGGTGCTACCAGTTTGCCCAAGCTGGATAGAACCGGCTGAATTTCACAACTGCTCAGGACTGTATAGATTAGAAACATGTGGAAGAGGCCTTCATCTCCAATGGATAGACAATGGCTAAAAGGAGGAGGATGAGGACAAGTATACACAAGATGGCATCTTTACATTCAAATTATTTAAAGCATTTTAGTCTTGTGAATATTCAGTTAAACATTCCATTCCAAACATTCCAGGCAGTATTGATCTAATCCAGCAAACTAGGATGAAATTTGAGTGAATCCTTCCTATAATGTTAACTTTGTCAGTAGAAAACAGTGGTTCTTAGTCTCAGTAACTTTAAGATGCATGAACTTCAATTCCCAGAATTTCTTCCCAGACAGAAATTTAAAAAGCTGGGTTAAATTTTAAAAGAAAAGGAGAACTCATCAAATTGGAAGATAACACCAAGCTAGGGAGAATACCCAATACCTTAGAAATAGGCTCAAGATTCAGAAATATTTTGACAGACTTGAACACTGTACTCTGTACAAGAAATTGCAATTCAGTGTGAGTAAATCTTGCACTTAGGAGGAAAAAAACCAAAAGCATAGGTATAGAATAGGTGGTACCTGGCTCAACAGCAGTAACTATAAGAGGGATCTAGGACAACCACTTATATATGAGACAGCAGGGTGCTGCAGCTGCCAAATAAGCCAATGCAGTCATTGGTTGCACTAATAAAGGAATAGTATCAAAATCATGTGAAGTATTAGTATTTCTATATACTGCACTGATGAGACCACACTTCCAGTTCTGGTCACCAGTCACCATGATACAAAAAAGAGATTGAGATTCAAGATAGGATGCAGAGAAGAGCAACAAAGATTATTAGGAGTCTGGAGGCTAAACATATGATGAATGTATACTGTATACTGCACAAGTCAAAAAGAGGGCTGTGAAAATATTTACAGACCCCTCACATCGTGGACATAAACTGTTTCAACTCCTACCCTCAAAACAATACTATAGAGCACTGCATACCAGAACAACTAGACACAAGAACAGCTTTTTCCCGAATGCCATCACTCTGCTAAATAAATAATTCCCTCAACATTGTCAAACTATTTACTAAGTCTGCACTACGATTAATCTTCTCATCGTTCCCATTACCCATCTCCTTCCACTTATGACTGTAACTTTGTTGCTTGTATCCTTACGATTTATATTGATATTGTTTCCTGATTGCTTATTTGTACCCTATGACTATCATTACCGTATTTTTCGGAGTATAAGACGCAGCTTAGTTTTTGGGGACGAAAAGAGGGGAAAAAAATCTGCCTTCCAGGTATTCATCTGGCTAGCGTCCTTAGTCTGGTCAGCTTCAGCACATTAGTTTGCTGGTTTTTTATCCCCTGCTTGGGGATAAAAAACAGCTTCCAAGGCACAGCTGAGAGGAAGCAGCAATGAGAAAAGCAGGCAAAGCATGGGGAGATTGCTTCACTCGGCTAGCGCCTAGTTAGGGCTGAAAAAAAGCTTCTAAAGAACAGCTGAGAGTCAGAGCAAAGCATGGAGATCGCTTCACTTGCTAGCACCTTGTTAAAGCACAGCAGAGAGTTGAGGGAGCAGGCAAAGCTGGAAAGATCGCTTCACTCACTAGTGCCTTGTTAGTGCCTCATTAGGGCTGGAAAAAAGCTTCAAAAAAAGCTACATTTGGAGTATAAGATGCACCCAAATTTTCAGCCTCTTTTAGGGGGGAAAAAGGTGCATCTTATACTCTGAAAAATACGGTAAGTGTTGTACCTTATGATTCTTTTTTTTTTTTTAGATAATTTTTTTTTAAAAAAATTTAAAACAAACAAAATCATAAAACACATCTTTTCAAAACGAAGCTTTTGCTCAGGTCACAAATTAAAACAAATCATTAACAAATCTTATTTTCAATTAACACAACTCAATATTTTAAACAAATATTTCCCACAAATCTATCTATATAACTATGCCATTATCCCCAAAAACCCGTTACTTAAATCTTAAATCCTAACCAGTTAGCAATTCACTTTTCTCTTTCATTTGCTTAGAAGGATATTTTAATGATATAAATCATACGATTATATTAAACAGATTAAATATTCATTAATTATTTAATTATTATTAAACCTAATTTATGCATTTTATCTTAACTATCACTCTCAACATACACCTCCTCATTTTAATTATCCCACCTCTTTTTATTATCTTTGATGTTAAATCAATCATTTCTATTTCTTGACTGTTAATCACAGCATAACCCTTTGTTTTGGCTGTTGAATATAGCATATTTTTATTTTTTAGTTTAGTTTAGTTTAGTTTATTTGATTTGTATACCGCCCTACTCCCGAAGGACTCAGGGCGGTGAACAGCCAAACAATAAAATACATAAATACAAAAAATTTAAAAACCAGATAAAATCAAATTAAATCATTTTGGCCCGGACAAATTAAAACACCCCAATAATTTAAAAACAGATTAAAATTTACATATTAAAAGAGGGAGGAGATTAGGCCAAGCCCACTTGATGGAATAAAAAGGTCTTTACAGCGCGGCGGAAGGTGCGCAGATCCGGGATCCTCCGTATCTCTGGGGGGAGCTCATTCCAGATGGTAGGTGCCCCCACAGAGAAGGCTCTCCCCCTAGGGGTCGCCAGCCGACACTGTTTGGCTGATGGCACCTGGAGGAGTCCCTCTCTATGAGAGCGTACTGGCCAGTGGGAGGCTATTGGTGGTAGTAGGCGGTCCCGTAGATAACCAGGTCCTAAGCCATGGAGCGCTTTAAAGGTGGTAACCAAAACCTTGAAGCGCACCCGGAAGACCACCAGGAGCCAGTGCAGCTCGTGCAGGAGAGGTGTCACATGGGAGCGCCATGACGCTCCCATTACCACCCGCGCGGCCGCACTCTGCGCCAGTTGGAGCCTCCGGGTGCTCCTCAAGGGGAGCCCCATATAGAGAGCATTACAATAGTCCAGGCGGGAGGTGACGAGGACGTGAGTGACCATGCGTAACAAGTCCCGATCCAGAAAGGGACGCAACTGGCGAATCAGGCGAACCTGATAAAAAATCCTCCCGGTCACGGCCGTCAAGTGCTCTTCTAAAGACAGCCGTGAATCCAGGAGGATGCCCAAGTTGCGATCCCTCTCCGTGGGGGCCAATGATTCATCCCCAATAGTCAGTGATGGTGTCAACTGACTATATCGGGACGTCGGAAACCACAGCCACTCGGTCTTGGATGGGTTGAGCCTGAGCCTGTTCCTCCCCATCCAGATCCATACGGCCTCCAGGCACCGGGACATCACTTCAAGGGCATCATTGGGGTGATCCGGGGTGGAGATGTACAGCTGGGTGTCATCAGCATACTGATGGTACTCCACCCCAAAACCATGGATGATCTTGCCCAGCAGCTTCACATAAATGTTGAACAGGAGAGGCGAGAGGACCGACCCTTGCGGGACCCCACATATGAGGGGCCTCGGGGTCGACCTCTGTCCCCCTGTCAACACAGACTGTGACCGGTCAGAGAGAAAGGAGGAGAACCACCGCAACACAGTGCCTCCCACCCCTAACTCTTCCAACCAGTGCAGCATGATACCATGGTCGATGGTATCAAAAGCCGCTGAGAGATCTAACAGGACCAGGACAGAGGAGCACCCCCTGTCGCGAGCCCTCCAGAGATCATCAACCAATGTGACCAATGCCGTTTCCGTGATGTACCCGGGCCTGAAGCCCAACTGGAACGGATCCAGATACGTCGTTTCATCCAGGTGCTGGGGGAGCTGTTGCACGACCACACTCTCAACAACCTTCGCCACAAAACGAAGGTTGGAGACCGGACAATAATTTACCAACATTGCCGGGTCCAGGGAAGGCTTCTTGAGGAGAGGCCTCACCACCGTCTCTTTCAAGGCAGCAGGAAAGACACCCTCACCCAACGAAGCATTTATAATCCCCTGGAACCAGCCTCGTGTCACCTCCCGAGAAGCCAGCACTAACCAGGAGGGACACGGGTCCAATAAACAAGTGGTCGCGTTCAGTCTGCCCAGAATCCTGTCCACGTCCTCAGGGGTCACAGGATCAAACTCATCCCAGATAACATTCTCAAGACCTGCCCCAGTCCCTCCCCCTGAGACTACCCAGTCGGAGTCCAGATCTTCCCAAATCTGAGTGATTTTGTCATACAGATATTGAACAAAATCCTCAGCTCTACCCTTTTAGCCATTACCCAGCATGCCCTTTGTTTGGCTGTTAAATACAGCATATTAATTTTGTTTTTTGGCTGTTACACAGCATCTTCAGGTTTGTTTGGCTGTTGAACACAGCATCTCTATTTTTGTTTTTTGGCCGTTACACAGCATATTAAGTTTTGTTTTGGCTGATACCCAGCATGACCATTTCTTTGGCTGTTCAATACAGCATATTATAGCTTTTTGGCTGTTAAATACAGCATGTTCATAGTTGGTTTAAAAATCTCTACTTAAACCTTTCTTTGTTGTTTCCCTCCATCTATGAATTGCTTTTCATTTAATCATATTTTTCTTTATCCTTTTTCATAGCATTCATAACATTTTAACCTTGAGACATGGTTCTTGCTTAAAACATATTTTTAACTATATTTTTAAATTCCTTTTAACATTTTCAATTAATCATATTCACCCTTATTCTTTACCTTAACGTTTTACCATTAAAACATAGTTCTTGCATTAAACATATCTTTACATGTATTAATTAGTTTCATTTAACATTCTTAATTTCTATAAAAGCCTCCCTTTAATTTATTACAATCATCTTTACTTTATTTTATTTTTAATCACATTATCTTCATTTCCTCGTCTACAAACATAAATTTCCTTCCATTTTCCAAGTTTTTAATTTTATTCTCCATAAGTCCAATTAAATCTCTTTTCATATTTTTATTCTGGATATAATGTATCAAATCTCTTTCTTTTAAGGCTGTGTTTAATCCTTCTTCTATTCCTGCGCCAACATTCAAATTATTATTTGTTCAACTGTAGGAGTTCCATTGTAGATTCCTTTTCTTTTCACCAAAGTCCAGCTGCTTGCAGTCAGGAAAGAAAAATCCTCCTCTATAGTTCAGCAAAAAAAATTTTCTGTAGAGCTCAAAGTTCTCATAACAAAGGGAGGTTACAAAGTTCCTCTTTACGCCAGATGGTGTCTCTCTATAATCCACATTTCCCATTAGTCATGCAAGACTCCATCTTCTTTTTTTAGTTAAAAAAGTATCAAATCTTTTTTCCCCCTTAGTCCAATTCAAATTTTTAAAGTGTTTAGTCCTTTTACCATATCTCTAAATTAAGTCTCTTAGTTCTGTTCCAAAATTAGTTGTTTCTTGGGCCTTTGTTCTTTAAAGTTACAGTTTAAAAAATTTCCAAAGCCCCTTTGTTGTTTAGCCGCTGTTTTAGGCTAGGGGTCTTCTAGTTACTAATATAGGTCCAAACGTTGTTACAAGCCTGGGCTGTTGTCACTCATCCGGCTTCAAAAGGCTCCGTTTTACTTCGCTTTCCTCCAGCACTTTTCTTGCCTGGTTGTCCCAGCTTTGTGGCAGCTGCCATGGCTGCCGCCCGCCACCGCTAACTCACAAAGGGTTCCCTCTGACCTCCTGTTCCTCTCAGTCTTACGAGGTGCCTCTCTTCTTCCCCCATCCCTGCAGGACAGGTTCGGTCCGCAGACCCATTGGCAGCGGTTCGGCAGCCGGGGTTTTCGCGGGACTCATCAGAGCCCGCTATTTCCCCGACTGTCTCACCGCGACATCAACCGGAAGTCTTATGATTCTTGTACCTTATGATTCTTGATGAATGTATCTTTTCTTTTATATACATTGAGAGCATATGCACCAAGACAAATTCCTTGTGTGTCCAATCGCACTTGGCCAATAAAAATTGTCTGTTTGTAGGAACCGGATATGTCTAGACTAACAGAAGGATTAAAGGTAACATGATAGCAGTCTTCCAATATCTAAGAGGCTGTCACAAAAAGAGTAGGACAACCTATTCTCCAAAACACCTGAGGGCAAGACAAGATGTTGAAAACTTATCAAAGAGAGAGCCAACCTAGAACTAAGGAGAAATTTCTTGACAATGAGAACAGTTAATAAATAGAATGACTTGCCTCCAGAAGTGGTGAGTACGCAATCACTGGGGGTTTTTAAAAAGAGATTGGACAGCCATTTGTCCAGAACATAAGAGCACCAGCATGCCTACCGTCCCTGTCCTAATGTTTCCTCTGTTTGTATCTATTTTATGTATTCAATTCATGCTTATACTTATATATATTACCTAATATGTTCTTGACAAATAAATAAAAAATAAATAAAATAAATAAATAGTAAACCTCCAAGGTCCCTTCCAACTCTGTAATTTTGTATTCTGTACTACAATTGATTTGTTTATAAGAGTGCATGAAACTGAAAAGCATATTCAGACAATAATTACAAATAATGAGCTACTGACCAAATTTATTTTAAAATGTGTTTTTTGTTACAAACTTAAAAAATAATAATCTGAAGTTCTAGAAATGTAGCATCTCTTCATTTTATCTATTTTAGAAAAGGAGGCAAACAAAAACTGAACATTGAAAATAGAAGAGACTGACAGCAATGTAGTAAAACATACTTATATATTCTTGATTTATTCTCTCTCTATATCAAATAGTTCAAAGAGTAGATTAGATTCCAAGGGGAATAAATGGAAAAGGCAAGGTGGCAAACCATGACCCAGAATACACATTTTGGCATATTATAACAATATATCAAATCAGTAAATAACTTCTCATTTTCTGAAATATTACGTCTTACCATTTTCTATAAGTTTAAAATTAAGACTTTTGCTTGTATTTAAGCTGTTTTTCTACTCTTTTAAAGATAATTTATTTACCTATGTGATATATTTTGAAACATTGGCCAATCTATTGCACACATTCATACCTTATACTGTATATTATTTAAAATGAAAAAATTATTGAACTATTTCAGTCTTTTTTGTATTTTTCCAATTTGACAGAAGAAGAATGTTTTAGCAGAAAAAACAATAGGGGAAAAAAACCCTCTTTATTTCTGTTTACTTGCCATGCCTGAACACCTATAGTTGTGAATGTTTATTGCTAAAAAACCAAAACCAAAATCCAAGCTGCATTTCCAATTCTTATCACATTGTAAAAAGAGGCCAATTTGCCATCTTGACCTGTGTTACATAGACATAGACTCACATAGCTCATACTTATACCCTTGCTTCTCCAAAATCTGGGCAGAATCAAGAAGTAATTCAGTCTATTTCTTATGTTACTGTTTTTGTTCCAAGCCTACACATTTCCCTGGTGGATCATGATAACATATAAGCCCTGATTAATGACTACTTCTTTCAGACCAAAATGTTATTAAAGACTATACTTTTATTGAATTCTTGGTTTAGTAGGGAATAGGTCTCAATGGTGCTTTCCAGGGGTATTATTTCATACGTTATTTATAATACGTAGATTACATTACTAGCTGAATACCCGTGCTCCGCTATGAAACTATGTGATCAGGCTTGATAAATCAACACTTACATCTTGAAAATTAATGAGTAGTTACGATCAGCCTATCCTCTCCCCTTCTCTCCCTCACCCTTGCCTCACAGAAGCCTCTCCTCTCCTATCCTATTCCCCTTCTCTCTTCTTTGCAGATTCTGGCTAGATATCCTGCCTTAGTTGTGTGTTCCTCTTTCCATTTTCCATTTCCCTCTTTCCAGGCCTATGGTCACTATGAGAGACCATAGTGTGTAACAGCAGCCAAAAAAGCCAACACAATCCTGGGTTGCATTAACAGCGGGATAGAATCAAGATCATGTGAAGTATTGGTACTACTTTATAAAGCCTTAGTAAGACCATACCTGGAATACTGCATCCAGTTTTGTTCACATATTATAAAAAAGATGTAGAGATTCTGGAAAGAATATAGAAAAAAGCAACAAAGATGATTAAGGCTAAAATATATGAAGAACGGTTGCAGGAGTTGGGTTTGTCTAGTCTAGTGAAAAGACTAGGGGTGACATGATAGCAGTGTTCCAGTATTTGAGGGGCTGCCACAAAGAAGAGGGGGTCAACTTATTCTCCAAAGCACCTGAGGGCAGGACTAGAAACAATGAACGGAAACTATTCAAGGAGAGAAGCAACCTAGAACTAAGGGGAAATTTCCTAACAATGAGAACAATTAACCAGTGGAACAGCTTGCCTTCAGAAGTTGTGGGTGCTCCATCCCTGGAGGCTTTTAAGGAGAGACTGGACAGCCGAGACTTCCAGTGGCGATCTCAGCGCGTTAGGGACGAAAGGGGCGATGCTCCGCTCCTGAGTTCCTAACAATCCCGCATCTGGAGCCGAAACAGGCGCTATTGATCTCGTAGTGATCAATAGTTTAAAGGGGAACATCTTAGGACCTCAGAGGAGATCGCAACTTCTCTGAAGGTACAAGATTAAGCCCTTAATCCAGAGTGAGGAAAAACCAGCCTTACGGGACTGGCCAGAGGCGCTGATAACTGTATAAGAGGGAAGCGAAGATTGAAAACTATAAGAGGTCATCAACAGAAGACTATTATCTAGAAAAACCCAAAAAACTACCTGATAATAAGAAGCAGCGCTGGTGGAAGAGAAACCCGAAAAAAGAAAGAGGATAAGCGGCGACGGAAGATAGATCGGAATGGAGCCATTTTGAAAGCAAAGTGACAGCGCAAAAATCTGAACAGCTGAGTGTACAGTGAGAGCGGAAGAACGGAAGAAGGTAATTCCTATGAACACTGCGATGAGAATAGTGAATAATTTAAAAAGATTTTGATATTATTATTGGACTTTATGAGTGTGGACTGGATTGAGCGGAGAGAGTTGGACAAATAAGAACAGAACGTGCAGCACCGGAGCGAGCGGAGAGAGCGTGTGCAGTGTGGAGTGCTGGAGATCGGAGGAGAGGAGAGGAACCTGGACGGATCTCTACAAACTGATCGTATTGGATTTTACTGATGTGGAGTGGCCAGAGTGGATTTATAAATTGATCGTATTGGATTTTACTGATGTGGAGTGGCCAGAGTGGATTTATAAATTGATCGTATTGGATTTTACTGATGTGGAGTGGCCAGAGTGGATTTATAAATTGATCGTATTGGATTTTACTGATGTGGAGTGGCCAGAGTGGATTGAATTAGATAATTCGAAGAAGAAAAAGTTTGTGGGAGAGTGCGGAGAGTTGGGACAAACCCCGGTAAAATTGATTGGAGTGGATTTATACAAACTATCTTTTAGTGATACTTCTTGCGAAGATTAGGATACAAAACTGATACAAAGTGTGAGGGACTTTGATTATTTGACTATTAGAGACTGAACTGTTTGGATTGAACAATTTAAATATTGACTAATACCTGATGAACCAGATGATAAGGATTTAAATAGAGGATACAACATTACACTCTTGGGATCGGATGTGGATTCTAACAACAGGAATACAGAGGACTATAGATTAAATTGGATCGTGGAATAATTAAAGTGAATAGGGTGACTCAGACCTTTGGAACCGTATTTGGTTGGAAGAAAGATAAGTTTACATAACACCAAGAAAGATAAGAGACTATAATTAATGGACAATATATATATGCTTGGCTCGATTTAAGTTTATTCTACTATATATCATAAGATACTAGACCCAGAAAATAACCTTTAATAACTTATTAGTTTTTCTCTTAAGTAGTTTGTCTAATTTGTCTATTTGAAATTAATTAAACAATTATAGCATATTATCTTTAATTATATTTAATTAATTTATTCATATACAGTAAATGATTTTAAATAATTAGATAGAACTATAATAATTAAATTGATATTGATACTATTTTAGAACTATTATAATAAAATACATTTTATTTTGTAAGTAATTGAAGAATAAGGTAACTAATGAATTGTTAAAAGCTTACTTTTTCCCCGTTGTTTCCCCCTTCTCTTGCTTCCCCCCCCCCGCCTTCCTTTTTGCTGTTTTCCCAATATCGTATTATTAATCAGAAATACTCTGAAAAAACCTTGTAAAAATAATCCTGCATCTAGGTTATAAACATTAGACGTGAGAATTTTATGAAATTGTGGGCAAAAATAATAAGCATAATAGATATGGCAACCTCAAACATACCAACTACTATTAAATCAACCAAGAAAATACCCCCAACCCAAACACTATTGGTGGCTTCCCCGGTCCAGCAGAAGACAGGGGAAACAACAGATAAAGAAAAGACCAACATAGGTATTCAAAACATCCAAGCTGCCCTTGCAATGATTCAGGAGGGAATGAAAAGGATGGAAGATAAGATGACCCTGAATCATGATGAAACCAAAAAGAACCATGAACAAATGCGATTGGATGTAGGGGAAATTAAAGATGAGATTAGAAATATAGATGAAAAAATAGAGAAAATTCAACAAAATATAACCAAAAACGAACAGAGAATCCATAAAGTTGAGGAAAAGGCGGAAGCCACAGCTACCAGGTTTGAACAGATGGAGAACCAACAAGCAACAAGAAGTCGAGACACAGAAGATGCACTGACATTTCTTGAAATGGAAAAGGCATCTTTCTACTTAAGATTTCAAAATATAGAAGAACAGAGAGAGGAAGACTTGGGCGAAATTATGGTTGGAATCTTGGCAGAGGCGACACATAAGGATAAAGATGAAATAAGAGGTGGTATCGACGAAATTTACAGGGCCTTCACAAACTATGCCAGAAGAAACAAACTCCCTAAAGAAGTACACATCAGATTTACAAAAAAAAACAATGAAAGAAGAAATATACCGAAAGATGAGAGAGGAGACAGTCATGTACAAAGGGAGGGAAGTTCTAACGCTAAAACAAGTACCGAGAAGGGCCAGGGATAGGAGAAGAGAATATAACTTCTTAACCCGACAGTTAAATAAACTCAAGATAAAATTTAGATGGCTTATACCAGAAGGAGTACTCATTTCTTGGGAAGGAAGAAAATTTCAAATCGACACCATAGAAAAAGCCCAGGACTTCGCAGACCAACATTTAGGATATGAAGGAGAACAGGAGAGCAGAGGAGGCAGAGAAGATTCAAACCCCAGTGACCAAGAAGAGCAACCAATAAATAAGGAGGACAAGGAACGGAAGAAGGGAAAGCTGGGGAAGGAGGAAATGACGGGGATCACACAAAGAGTCACAAGAAACACATCAAAACTCAAAATAACAGACAAATAAACAACACCAGGAATGGAAGAAGAACTAAAACTCATCTCTATAAATATAAATGGTCTAAATTCACCAAGCAAAAGACATCAGATATTCACTAAACTGCAAAAATTAGGAGCAGATATAATCACCTTACAAGAGGTACACATAAAAAAACAACAGAAAAAATTACTCGAAAATAAAAAATTAGGAGTAATGTACACATCCTTAGGCGACTGTAAAAAAGGGGGAGTGGTAATATATGTTAGAGACCATATAAGAACAAAGCCGATATATGTGGACAAAGAGGGTCGAGTCTTAATAATAGAAGTAAAACTGGAAACAAAAATAATACTGTTAGTAGCCATCTATGCCCCAAATGGAAACCAAATAGACTTTTATAAAAAATTACACGATAAATTAAAAGAGCTGGATTATGAAAATATCTGCATTGTCGGAGATTTTAATGCAATTGTCAACACACGAGAAGACTACTATAGTAACAGGAAGAATAAAATCAAAAGGAAGACACTGCCACAAACATTCAAGAACTTGGTACAAGAAATGAGTCTACATGACACTTGGCGAGAATTAAATACTACAACCAAACAGTACACATACTTTTCTGGCCCACATCAATCGTGGTCAAGATTGGATATGGCCTGGATGACACCCCAACTAAGTAAAGAAACACACGACGTAGAAATTATGCCTAACATATGGGCTGACCACAACCCCATCAAAATAATTTGGAAAGGCTCCCGAAAACAAAAAAGATGGAAAATGGATACAAGTATTATAAAGGAAAAAGAGTATCTACAAATGATGGAAAAAGAGATTAAGATATTTTTCCAAATTAACACAAAGGAACAAACGTCGTTACAAAATCTATGGGACACGACGAAAGCATATATTAGGGGCCTAACCATTGCATACGTGGCAAAGAGAAAAAAAGAGAAACAAAGAATCAGGAATGACTTATTGGAAGAAATCAAGATAGAAGAAACTAAATTACAACAGCACCCTAATAATAAGATAGCACAGCAAAAACTTAATTTGGCTAAACACAAATTGAATTTGACTACAAAAGCTGATTTGGCACAAAAAATAAAAATGGCAAAACAGACCAACTTTGAACACGCAAATAAAACTGGACGCTGGTTAGCCCATAGATTAAAAAAGCAAACAGACAAAAGAATTATACACCAACTCCAGGACGAATCAGGAACTTTATTCCATACACACGTAGATAAGAAAAACATAGCCAAAACATTCTTTCAGAATCTCTATCGGCAGGAAGATGTCCCGGAAGACCAAATTCGAAAATATCTTAGTAAAGTGAATATTACACAATTCGAAGAAGAACATAGAGAGACCCTGAATCGCCCCATAACAATGACTGAATTGATTGAAGCTCGTAAAAAACAAAAGAACAATAAAACTCCAGGACCAGATGGAATTCCTACTGAATTTTATAAACACTTCCAACAAGAAATAGACGAAATATTGCTACAAGTCTTCAACGCAGCATTATTGACAGCTGAAATCCCAAAATCATGGACAGAAACCATTATTACGTTAATACACAAAGAAGATTTAGACCGGACCCAAGTTAGGAATTACAGACCCATTTCATTACTCAATGTAGACTACAAACTATTCATGTCAATATTAGCGCAGAGACTTAAAACAATAATTCATAAATACATACATACAGACCAAAACGGCTTCATACCCAGGAGGCAGATTAAAAATAACTTGAGAACGATCATAGATATACTGGAATACTACGATAAGAAAATAGATAAGGAAATAGCTTTAATATCTCTCGACGCCCAGAAGGCCTTTGATAATTTAAATTGGTCGTTTCTTACATCACAACTTGAATTAATGAATTGCGGAGAGAAATTCCTTAAATTGATAAGAAAGATTTATTCCTGTCAAACAGCCAAAATTGCAATAAATGGTGACATGACACAAACTTTTGACATCCAGAAAGGCGTACAACAAGGTTGCCCCATGTCACCTCTATTATTTATAATCGCACTGGAAGTTTTACTAACGGAAATCAGGAAGGAGGAAGACATAGAAGGCCTTAAGATCCGGGGAGAGGAGTATAAATTACTTGCCTTTGCAGACGATGTGATCTTCATATTGGAAAACCCAATACGATCTGGAACCAGGTTGATGACAATGATAGAGGAATACGGGGAAGTTACGGGCCTCAAAATAAATAAGCAGAAGACGAAAGTATTGACGAAGAATATGACCCAAACACAACAGTTGAAATTAGAACAAGAATTAGGACTTCAAATAGTAAAGAAAATAAAATACCTAGGTATTTGGTTGACAGCAAAAGCAACTACAATTAAAGAAGATAATTATACCAAATTGTTAAAACAAATCAAAAAAGACTTAGAAATTTGGAGTAGATTACAACTCTCATTGATGGGCAGAATTGCCTCAATAAAAATGAATATATTACCAAGAGTACTATATTTATATCAAGTGATACCAATACACCCCGGAAGAGATTTCTTTAAGAACCTCAACAAAACAACAATGAACTACATATGGCAGGAAAAGAAGGCCAGAATTAAAATCAAAGCCCTACAGGATTCACGGGACAAAGGAGGCCTAGCAACACCAGATTGGGAACTCTACTATAAGGCATCAGGATTGACCTGGATTAAAGAATGGATGGAACTCGACAACAAAAGAACTTTATATTTAGAAGGCTTTGACTTAATAAGAGGATGGCACGCTTTCTTATGGGACGGATCGGATAAAAGACACATGTACTTCCAATGTCATATAATTCGAGCTTCATTATTCAAGATCTGGCAGGATATTAAGAGAACTCACTATACTAAAATACCAAAATGGTGGTCCCCGATGGAAGCATTGATATACCCGAACACTCTCGAAATAGGAAAAATGATGAGGTGCCAAGACTTACTGAATCATGAAGGCGAACTCATCTCAAGACAGCAACTCCAAAACTCCGGCATAAATATCGATTGGTGGCCCTATACTCAAATACACTCAAGACACATAGCAGACAAAAAGCAATATGGAATCTTGAATAATTTGAATGAATTGGATAAGATTTTACAAGGCCCAGAACAAAAAATGATAACCAAATTATATAACTACTTACTTAGATATAAATTACTGGAAGAAACAGTAAAAGAAAATATGATAAGATGGGCCAGGGACATAGGGCACAACATCCAACTGGCAAACTGGGAGAAATTGTGGAAACAGAACATCAAAATGACAAGAGCCATACCCTACATAGAAAACCTCATAAAAATGTTTTACAGATGGCACCTAACACCAGCCAGACTAGCCAAAATATATCCAAACACCTCCCCACGCTGTTGGAAGTGCAAAACAAAAAAGGGGACATACTACCATGCCTGGTGGAAATGTACAAAGGCCCAACAATACTGGAAGGACACAAAGGAAATTATTGAAGAAATAATAAACCAACAAGTAGAAAACACTCCAGAATTTTTTTTATTTGGAATGATAACAACACAACACAACAAAGAGACAAAATACCTCATCATACACATTTTGACAGCAGCACGGTTACTGTTTGCGCAAAATTGGAAATCAGATCAACTCCCAACCAAAGACAAACTAATCTCAAAGATAACAGAATGTGCCGAAATGGATAGACTGACACTAGAACTCCAAGATAAAGAAGAAAGTGAATTCTATCTTGTGTGGCACCAGTGGTATCAATGGCTGGAAAAGAAAATCAGTACAAATATAGATGAAAGAAAATAGGGTAGAAAAAATAAAACCGGAAATAAATAAATAAATAAAGAGGAGATGCAAGATTATTTCTAATCTAAAACATCTGAATTGACAATGTATTACTTATATATTAACCTATAAAGCAATATATATTCTGATGATGATCAAAACATATATGTAAAGTATGGTGTGGGTAGGTTGGTGGTGGGAACTCGTTTGTCTTTGTAATGTCTTTGTATTTTTTGTATTGTCTTTATATCTCTGTTTAAAACTCAATAAAAAAAAATTTTTTTAAAAAAGGAGAGACTGGACAGCCACTTGTCTGGAATGGTATAGGGTCTCTTGCTTGAGCAGGGAGTTGGACTGGAAGACCTCCAAGGTCCCTTCCAACTCCGTTATTCTGGTAAAAAATGAAGAAGTGAAATTGCAAACAAATATTATTTCTTCCCACCTACTCCAAACAAAATGAGTTATTCATCAACTGACATTCCAGTTTTTGAATAATCATTACTAGAAAACTCTTTGAAAAAGCATCTGAGAACTGTTTATAACCTAGCAGTGTTTCTTACAAATTCTCAGCAAGCACTGACTTGTTGTATAACACATAATCTTTTAACAATGCAATAAATATTGAAGCTAGTATCAAAGACAGGCTTCATCAAATTGGCATCGTTCCAATGTCTTTGGACTACAATATCCACAGTACTGAACCAACATGATAGATTGTAGATTGGTACCCAAGAAGGCCAATCCAGAATAGCAAGAAATGCCAGATTGTCAATTACAGTGTCTCCATTCTTTCTCTAAAATCTTAAAAAGGGAAAGAAAGAAAAAGAAGATCCATTAATTCTTTGCTTTTCTTTGTGCACCATGTAAAAACAGAAGAATAAATCTCTAGGTAGAATCCTCACAAGTAAGAATTAATGCATATTTTTGCTAAACCCAGCTAAATTATTTAGTACACACGACACACTAAATTTATTATGTTCATTCCACATTTACAAGTCCACTGCATTCTGCCTGGGTTGTGTTTCAATAATGACAAAAATACCTCAGTGTAGTCAATTGACTATGATTCACCTCTGAATCTCATCATCTACTGAAACTATTCCAAAGCTTTGAAAAGTCTCTAAAACCAGGCTCTAAAGTGTCATACAGGTTTTGCAAATGACATGATAGTTTTCACAATGGAAAAAATGTGCTTGGGACCTGCTTCCACTGGGGGATGAAACCACTTTCAAAGAGGTTGTGTAGCAATATTTCATATCATGCTTCAGGTTACTTCCCTGGGATTTATCTAGATTGTATCAGTTAAAGAGGCAGTATTCTTGCTTCCTACATATAGGCTTTACTACAGGTTAATATCTTCCTCACCTATTCAGTGTTTACACAACCAGAAAAGTATGAGTTCCGAGCAAGAAATCAAAAAGATTTAAAAAGCTGTGTGTAGTACAGTACAATATGTTTTAACATTTCATTTGACTGGAAATGTAATATAATTGAGAAATTCTCTTTGTTGATGTGTACAGAATACAATCTAAAGTTACCAGCAACACTTTGATTTTGAAATGCTGCTGCAAAATGAAACACTTTGAGCCTGGATTCCATTTTTCCCTTCAAAGCCCTTGTGGATAGCAATAGGTTGGATACCAATAGTTAGAATATATATTTGCTTTGTGCTTTGGAAGAAAAGATACAGGATATTATTATGTGTGAGTGACTGTTCCTTAAAAAGAATAATTAAGAGTTTGGAATAAATATAAAACAAGGCTCTCTACGAAGTTGCCTCTTTGGCTGTCACCCCAGGAAGCTTTCTTTAGAAAGCTTCAGCTCTCAGCTCTGGTGACCCTATACTAAAGCCGAGGGAAGAACTTGAATCAGAAGGTTATGTTCGCCATTGGTTTACCTACCAACAACTGAAAGAAAGATTTAAATTGGATAAAAAGAATTATAGGTTTGATTTTGTTAAAAATGAACTGGAAATCTTACTATGTGGAAATGATGAACATATTTCATTGTTGCTAAGATTTATAAAATGCTATTGAAATTGAATTTGGAAAGTGAAATGTAAACATTGCATGATTCAGTGTGTACGAATTTTGGATATAATGTGATGCTTGAACAATGGGAAAATATGTGAATGAAGGGTTTAAAATTTACACTAAATTATAATTTAAACAAAATTTTTTATAAAATGATGTATCGCTGGTATCTAACATCAGATAAGTTATCTAAGATTTATAAAGGTATGTCAAATGAATGTTGGAAGTGTAAAAGTACAGAAGGGACTTTTTAACATTTATGGTTGTCATGTGATAGAGCAAAGAAATTTTAGAGCATGATTCATATTTTAATACAGAAAATTCTGAAAATTAAAATAAAGATGGAACCAGAAACTTTCCTTTTGGGTCTAATGGAAAAAGATTTAGAGAAAAAATTTGGAACTTTGACCCTATATATGTTGACTGCAGCAAGATTATTGTATGCACAAAAATGGAAAGATACTTTGATTCCCACCATGGACGAATGGTTGAAGAAACTGATGGAGTTGGCAGAAATGGCAAAATTGACTACTTTGACTAAAGATAAGAATATAAGTGCCTTTGATTCCACATGAAGACCCCTTCTGAACTTTGTGCTTGTGGTGGAAAAGAATGAAACTTTGATTTTGGGTTTTATCAATTAGATTGATAGATCCTTATAGAAATGGCTAGTTTATATTATTATGAAAAAACAAAAAGTTGTGGTTTGATGTTAATGTTTTATTTTAAAGCAACAGAGGGAGTCGGAAATCAGCACTTCTTTTTCCCAACCCTTCCTCACTTTTCTTCCCCGTCTTTCCCCCCCCACTGCTTTCCTATTTACTTCTGCATTTTGTATCTTATCTTATAACTCAATAATATATTAAAATACTCAATAAACCAATAACAAACAAACACCAGTTTAAAAGCTTTAAATAGTTTAGTCACTGCACATGCACAGCCATTTGCCAACCAGATTGAAAAATTATAAGTATTTATAATTGTACTATCTGATCTTTTGTGAAAATCTAAAATCCAGGAGCCTAAAAGCTATAATGAGACGATATATGAATAAGATGTAAAAATTAATACTTGTAAATATATTTCCACATAATTGATGAGTTTTCCACACAAAAGTCACTAACAAAATATTTAATTAAATGATGAACTATCAACAATTAGTTAGCTAACTAGTTAGAACTAGTTAGTCGCCCAACAATTATTCGATCTGATGCTTGTATCTTTCATGGCATGTTAATGTTACTCTCCAAATCATTTCACTTTTAAATGGCATTAATGAAATAAAATGTAGGGTGACAACGTTAATCAGAATATTAACCTGGGGGAAAAAGCCTACTTTACTTCAGTATTAGAGGATGAAACTATCAGTAATTCTATAGTAGAGAGGGAGAGGGAAAGGGAGAAAAACAGGATTAGATATGTGCAGATGGAAATGTAACTTGCATGCTTCCCATCGGTTCAGAACAGCATGGCCAATGGTTAGAGATGATAGGAGGTATGGTCTGGTGTGCAGATTCCCCTTCACTGTTTAGAAGTATTTCACAAGTTTTTAATTGCTGTTGTTGGTCATTTTAATAGGTTCCAATTTTAAATATTGTGATTCTTCTGACTTTTGACTTCTTAAGAACTTGAAGGGAGCTACATACTGGTATATTGAAAAGGAAAAAATGTTTATCTAAAACTTTTCTGGTGTTGCAGAAAAGCATGTCAAAGGCAGAGACCCCTCAAGCACGTATTAGCAAGATAAGTGATTATATATAAATTATACATAATTATACAATAATTTATAAAGTATTTATAAATTGTTAATATCAGAGTGCGCACAGCTTTACTATGTGAGACAACCCAGGAGCAATAACAGCAAATAGAGGTTTCTCATAAAATAGTGGTTTTATCTACAAAAGAATACATACTATATATATGTGTACTATAGGCAGAGGTCAAACAATCAGCAATTACAGCAGGGAAAAACACATGGCGAGAGAGAGACGCCCTAACAGGGCCTCTTATTATTATACAGGCTCTTAAAACGATAACAGCTAAAAACCTTGCTGACTCATTCCCATCATTACATCAGTATATCATTGCATCATTGTAGCAGCTGGTCAGCTCTTAAATCACTACCCTGACAGTTATTATTACCCTGCACAATCTGCAATCATATAGTTACTATTTTTCTTTTAGAACACATTCTTTTTTCTTTCAAGTCAGTACAGAATGTTTCTGATCACCTTGCAAATAAGTTGGACACTGAAATAGAAAGATGATTATATTTGCTGTAGAAAATGTTTTGTTCCATTTAGTGATTTAGTATTTTCTTAGGCTGAGTAAGAAATAGTGCCTATAATTATACAGCACACCTGTTGTCATTAATCTTAGCCAGCATTTCCATGGAAACCAGACCCAAAAAATTGACACCTCATGTCTATTATTATATACATGTGTGTACGTACACACACATAAACTTATATAATTTCAGTATATCTGTCCATTTACAGATCCTCAAACATAATCCTACTGTTTTATAAAATAAAGTGTTTATTTATAGAATTATACAATCACGGTGCTGAGATACATATTTTATGGAACATTTCATGGTCAAAAACTCCTCATCCACAAGAAAATACAAATATTGGCATTAAGAAAATATTTGCATGTGTTCTGCTCCAGCTCCGGATTCCCAAGGATTGTGACACACACCAACGGTCCTTATCAAAGTTATAACATACCAAGAATAAACAAAGTCCAGAAAAGGTTGGCAACCAGCCCAGAAAACAAGATACGATAAGACACTCACTATCCAAACTGCTCTTTAATAATTACACGTTGTTTCCAGCAAGAAATTACTAACTGCATGCTACTTAAATAGGCTAAGGGAGTGGCCAATTATCCTCAAACCTTACTCTCGAGGAGACCTCCTCCTCCTGAGTAGCCACTCCTGCCTTTTGGCAGCCCTGTGTGCTCGAGCATTGAGGAGAGGCTCCTCCACTTTGCTCTCTCCACTTGAAGGAGCCTCTGGAGGTTCTGAAGACCCTGGCTGAGTCTCTGCCTCTGACACCACATCCTCTTCAGCCTCCTCGCTGTCCGACGCAAGCGCGACCCCACACCAGCCTCCTCGTCATCGGGATCAGCCACAATCCACGCAGGCTGCTGGCGGGCCACAACAGCATGAAGAAAATCTATGCTCACTATGATTTTGTACTCGGACTTGTCTATAGTTCTAGGTATATTGAAACTAATCAAATTCAAATCAAATTTCAAGATAACACTTTAAACTTGATTATTAGAAATCATTTTTGCCATTTTTGTTAACCCTTTTGTATACTTTTTAGGCTACCAAAACTTAGTTTAAGATGTGCAAAGAGGAAATAATTCTAAGGAATTATCTAAAACCATGTTACAGACATCCAAATTTGTACCAGCTATCCTTCTTCAGAGAATTCATCAAAATACAATATGGTCACATTCACTGAGTCTGAACTGAAGAAGTATTATGCTTATTAAATAAGTATATTATGAAGTAATCATACTTACAATTCCAAAATATGGCTAAATAATACTCCACAACATTTAATTTCATGTAAGAATATTGAAGTAATAATGATGATGTACTAATATTTAAGGTTATTGCAGAGAAGATCAATCAAATAACTCAAATAATTCAATTGCAGCAGAATCTGCAGTTTAGAGCAAATCAGCCTCAATTCTACAAAAACCTTGAAAATGGGAAAGGGCCATGGCTAAGGACAGACTTGATTCTGAGTCTCCAATACCTTAACCAATACACAACAATGGCTTACCATGACATCTTGCAGATGAACTTTGTGAAATATTTAAATCAATATAAAATTCTGATTACATCTCTGGATCACGTGAACTGCACCTCGTACACACATTGCTAACTGGAACTTTAATCTCAATCTATCAATAACCTAAACTGAAATGATGTACCGGGTGGCCTATATTAAATATGGCCTATATTGAGTACATGTTAAACTAACAGATCCTTATTGTAGAGAATTTTGCATGAGTGAAAGCTATTTTCCTATTCACAAGAGGGTAGCAATATATATTGCATTAATTAGTTTCTGTGTGCCAATTACATATCCATTCTAGAATCTATAGTTTATCTGAACTTGGGGACTGCGGACATCTGGCAGCAAACTGCACAGAGTTTGATCATATTTTATTACTGTTATGACTTGTAGTTCAATGTAATACAATCTGCTTCAATTGAATAACTTGGAGAAATATTTAAAGTAGCACAGACTTTGTTTATATTACTCTTCTGGTTGTAATATGAAATGTTAAAAAGGCTGGTGATTTGTCATTGTTGGTTCAACTTACTGAGTTGCTTTACAAAAATCATGGATTTTCATGCACACTGTGCAGAGGAAAATCCTTTATAATAAACTTGACTCAATGTGTGAGGTAGTGGCATGTTCTACTTCGTTTTTTTCTAAATAATCTTACAGTATATTGTTCACTAATATTGACAAACAGGTCTTTTTTGAGCCAGAGTAATTCTTCAGAAGTCATTTCCCTTCTCATACAAGCTTTTAAAATAATGATGCTAGCCCTGAAATGTAGATTATGTTCATGCAAAAATTCTACTGTTCTACTCATTAATTATTGTCTCAGGAAATTTCTCCTTAGTTCTAAGTTGCTTCTCCCCTTGATTAGTTTCCACCCATTGCTTCTTGTCCTACCCTCAGGTGCTTTGGAGAATAACTTGACTCTCTCTTCTTTGTGGCAACCCCTAAGATATTGGAACACTGCTATCATGTCTTCCCTAGTCCTTCTTAGTTAGTGAGATATCTATTAAGAAAAGTGATATTTTCAGGCCCACAGACATTATACCACTACTATTACTACTTATCAGCTTTAGAAGCCATATTAGCCCCGGAAGCTTCCATGCTGCCACCTTCTCGTGTGTGGGAAAGTAGGAGGGGGAATTTAGTAGAGGGAATGTAGTTAGACAAAATAACATTCTTCCTTTCAGTCAAGGTCAGGACAATCCTGCATCTGGAGAAGGAGTGGTTGGAGTGATGTCTTGAGATGGGACGGATGGTGATTGGACCATGTGATGGACTGATCAGTGAGGGGATGGTTTTGGGGGTTTTGATTTACTCAGTGGTGGGATTCAATTTTTTTAACAACAGGTTCTGTGGGCGTGGCTTAGTTGGGTGTGTGGCTTGGCAATCATGTGACTGTGTAGGCGTGGCTAGCTGGTCATGTGACTGTGTAGGCATGGCTAGCTGGTCATGTGACCGGGTGGGCGTGGCTAGCTGGTCATGTGACCGGGTGGGCGTGGCTATGTGCATAGGGACTACTCAGAGGGCTGAAAAAAGTCATTTCTGACTGGTCCTCACACTTTTGACCAGTCCTCACACTTATGACTATCCTCACATTTATGCCCGTGCAGCATACTTAACAACCGTGTTAGTCATTTCATCACTACTTCTCTTCACCACGGTGACAAGATAGGGCGCAAAACGTAAAATGTGAGGAAAGTCGTAAGTTCAAGGACTAGTCAAAAGTGCTAGGACCGGTCAAAAATAACTTTTTCAGCCCTCTGAGTAGTCCATTTACTACCAGTTCTGTGGGTAATGTGACTGGGTGGGCATGGCCAATTTTTTTTTTAACTTTTACTTTTAAAAGCATTTTTTCTACAACCTTAAGAGGTTGCAGAAAACAATGCTTTTAGAAGCTTCTGACAATCAGGCAAATCTGCTGGGATCGCCAGAAGCTTTTAAAGGGATTTTTTTTCCTACAACCTCCTCGGCTGAGGTTGCAGGAAAATATGCTTTTAGAAGCTTCTGACGATCACACAAATCTGCTGGGATCGCCAGAAGCTTTTAAGGCCATTTTTTTCCCTACAACCTCTTCAAAAAAATCCCTTTAAAAACCTCTGACAATCTAAGCTGAGTTGCCTGATCCTCAGAAGCTTCTAAGAGCATTTTTTTTTCTGCAACCTCTTCAAGCTTCTGCCTTTTCAAGGCAAAAAAGGGCGAGGGGGGGGGACACACATGTGTGGCAGTGAGATATTCCACAGCTCAAACCTCCCCCCACCAGAAACCTTGGAAGGTTTCCTGTCTCTAAACTCTAATTTTGTGCTCAATTATGGTCATAAGTCAAGGACTATCTCTGCCTTCCTCCGCATGGCAGCCTTGTCCTAGTAAACTCCTTTTCCTTTCTGGCAATTTTCCTCTCTGTTGGAGGCACCAAAACAATCTAGACGATATAAGGTTTCCTGCTGGAGCAGGGGGTTGGACTAGATGGCCTCCAAGGTCCCTTCCAGCCCTAGATTGCTATCCTGTTTCAAAGCATCTTCTGAAACCACGTCTAGTGCCATGGTTTGTGGTCCTTCCTTCCTGCCTTTCTCTTCTTTCTTTCTCTTTCTTTCTTTCTCTCTCCCTTCCTTCCTTTCTTCCTTCCTTCCTTTCTTTTTTTCTTTCTTTTTCTCTCTCTCTCTTCCTCCCTCCTTTCCTCCTTAAATGCCAGCAAAACCCACTACTTTGCTCCTAAAATGGTCTAGGGCAGAGGTCCCCAATCCTGGCAACTTTTAAACTTGTGGACTTCAACTCCCAGAAATCCTCAGCCAGCAAAACAAAGCAAAACAAAGCTGGCTGAGGAACTCTGGGAGTTGAAGTCCACAAATCTTAAAGTTGCCAAGGTTGGAGACCCCTGCCCTAGGAAAACAATCCACGTTGCTAAAACAAACAAACAACCCACATTGCATCTGTTTTAGGGGAGGAGGTTCAATTCATTGCCCAGTTGGAAGACTGAAATGAAATGCTCCAAGCTGACAGCATTGCTTCTAATGACATTCGGCTCCAGATCAGATCGGGCTTTTTTTTTTTTTTTTTGTGCATGAAAGAGGGACACAGCGAAACAAAAAGAGCCTTGGTACTACAGTGGTTTAAAGCACCCTGTTATTAACACAGCTGCCTGCAATTTACTGCTGGTTCGAATCTCTCCAAGGCTCAAGGTTGACTCAGCCTTCCATCCTTTCTAAGGTAGGTTAAATGAGGACCCAGTTTGTGGGGGCAATAAGCTGACTTTGTATAAATATACAAAAGTATGAAGGCTATTGCTTAACGCACTGTAAGCTGCCCTGAGTCTCCGGAGAAGGGCAGCATATAAATCAAATTAAAAATAAATAAATAAATAAAAAAGCCTCCAGCCTCCGATGTGAAGCAAATTAAAGCCTCTTTCTCTCCTTCTCTCCCCACCTCCCCCTGCTTCCCTTTTACCTTTGTTTAATGCTCTGGAAGTTTTTCTCTCCCAGGCAAGCAGCAAGCTGCTTTCTCTACCCTGCTCTCTTGCGTCCGGAGCCGGTGGGGAACCACGTGGCAGCCCACGTGGATCCCAGGCAGCGGAACTCAGGCTAGGGAAGGGGTGGGCAATTGTGGCTCTTTTACAACTTGTGGACTTCAACTCCCAGAATTCCTGAGACAGCCAAGCTGTCTCAGGAATTCTGGAAGTTGAAGTAGACAGGTTGTAAAAGAGCCACAATTGCCTACCCCTGGCTAGGGTAGGCTGGCGCTGCGTGGGTGGGAGGTGGGGCGGGGCGAGGGGCGGGTGAGCCAGCAATTTAACAAACGGTTTGGTGTGCTGCGGGGTCAATAAATTAGAAAAAAACACCGAACCGTTTGTTAAATTGCTGGCTCGCTCGCCCCATTTATTGGGAATAAATAGTAGTGCGGAGGGGCGGGGCAAGGGGCGGGGCGAGCCAGCAATTTAACAAAGGGTTCGGCCAAACCCCCTAGAACCCCCAGAATCCCACCACTGGATTTACTGAAGGAAAACCTGGAACTCTCAGATTCAGGTTTTCCCAGATGTGCCAGTATACCTACTCTAATAAATGGAACTTTGAGAAAATGCTTGCCTCAGAGTTTTTAATTGGAGTTGGGTTTTTTTGGAACACTGACACAACTACTACTACTACTACTACTACTACTACTACTACTACTACTACTAATTTAACCAGGGGTGAAATGCTCCCGGTTTGGACCGGATCGCCCAATCTGGTAGCAATTGAGGCAGGTGGTTCGGAGAACCAGTCGCTAAAATCCCTGCCCCCCCCCATGCCCAGCTGAGCCGCACAATCACCAGAGGCTTTTTTTTTACTTTTAAAAGCATTTTTCTACAACCTCTTTGGCTGAAAAAATGCTTTTAAAAGTTAAAAAAAAGCCTCTGATGATCATGCAGCTCAGCTGGGATCATCAAAGGCTTTTTAAAGGAAAAAAGCCTCTGCTGATCAGGCAACTCAGCCTGGGTTGAGTTTTTTTCTTTGAAATGCCTCTGATGATCCAAGCTGAGTTGCCTGATCACCAGAGGCTTTTTTTCTTTTAAAAGCCTCTGACGATCCAAGCTGAGTTGCCTGATCGTCAGAGGTATTTAAAAGAAAAAAAGCCTCTGCCGATCAGGCAACTCAGCTGGGATCATCAGAGCCTTTTGAAAACAGTTTTTTACAACCTCTTCGCTGAAGTTGTAGAAAAAATGGTTTTAAAAGTAAAAAAAAAATTGGCCACGCCCACCCAGTCACATTACCCCTCCACACACACCAAGCCACGCCCACAGAACCGGTAGTAACAAATTTTAGATTTCACCACTGAATTTAACTTGTATACCACCTAATTCAATGGCTCCGAAAACAGATTATTAATTTTTCTAAGACTAAAAACTCCATAATCAATTTTTATAAATATATAAATGTATCTGATATTTTTATATATCAATCTTATATGCAAATTTTAAAGCACTGGAATGGAATAAAGAATGGAACTTCCTCAGTTTGTCTAAAGAATAGGAAAATATTTTTACCTTAATACCAGAAACCTCACTAGAACTCAGTTTATGTCCTATACAACAAATAATACTTTAAACTTATTGGTGTTGGAAGGCCCCACCCTCCCCAGAATAAAATATTATTTATTCTTAATATTAAAAGAGAGGCAGAATAGAATATTTCCCTGAAGGGGAAGAGGCGAGACATCTTCTTAAAGGTAGAAAGCAGCTCCAGTCTTCCTGCTGTAGGAAAACAGCCTTAAGCAGAAAACTGAAGAGGTTAGTCTTTAGGAATGGATATTTTGTATCCATTCAGAAAGCTGGGCCACCCTATTCATAAGCAAAGAGACTCCAAACAAGCAACACAATAGGCAAGGAGCCGAAGCTGACAAGATTAGCTCAGACAAACAAAACACCTAAGGATCTGCATTTCCCCTATTGCCTATAAAACCAGCCATGACCCCATAGGAATCTGGCAAAAGGCATTAAAATATTGAATGACATATTCTTGCACAGGAACAGGCATACCAATCACAAAAGCCTCAAAGAATGTATAAAAAGCCACCTTCTCTCAACTCCATTTTGTCAGCCACCCCAGAAACATGATTCTATCACTGAAATTTCTGGCTACCAAATAAATGGAGACCTTCTTTCTGCAGCCTGCCTCCATTTTATTTCAGTGTCCATTTTATTTCTCCCAGCTTGAGACCAACCTGATTTTTCTTCCGACAATTTGGCAATCCAGATGGAACTCCAAGCTAACCTGACCAATGGACCTGGCCAGATAAGCCTCCACCTTGTTTGGCAGCAGACCCCTTATATCTATGGGTGGATTTCCCAGAGTTTGCCCATTTGGAGCAAGGGAAGTAAAGGGAGTTTTGAGTCTTGAGCCCTACAGCTGCTTGGAAAGGAGGTGATTACCTCTAAATTTTAACTTTTAAAGCCCAGGAGAGTGATGGAAATATGTTTATGCCTGTGTGTGAGTGAGAGGATCCTTCTCCCAATCACAGCTGGATCCTGTTCCCTCCCTGCCTTTCCTAGTCACCCCAGGCTATTTGCTAGTCCCAAAGGATTCTGGAAAGGGGGTTTGACCAGAGCACAGGAACTCAATGGATTAATAGTATTTTTAAGGTTATATTGTGAAGAATATTCTATTGAAGTGTTTTTTTTTAAAAAAAAACTTACTGAAGTATTAAAATGGTTAATTTAAAATTGAATGGATATAAAATAATATTTTTTTTCTTCTTAAAAGATATGCTTTAAAGAAAGTTTTATAATGTTTAAATTAGAATTCTAAAAGGGGAGGCTGATGAACAATTTTTAAAAGAGGAGTTAAAGAGTGTGAGGGGGTTGTGAATCTTATAGTAAGTTAGTATATTTTAGCTTATGTTTGTTTAATGCTATACCCTGTTTTTGCTCTGGGAAGTCGGGGGTGGGGGTGGGGAAGCGGGGGTTGAAGGTTGTGTGGGGATAAAATGGTTGTCTAATTCTTAATAAAATTAAAAGATAGTTTAATAAAAAAAAAACAAGGCGCTAGTGAGTGAAGCGATCTCCGTGCTTTGCTCTGACTCTCAGCTGTTCTTTAGAAGCTTTTTTTCAGCCCTAACTAGGCGCTAGCCGAGTGAAGCGATCTCCCCATGCTTTGCCTGCTTTTCTCATTGCTGCTTCTTCTCAGTTGTGCCTTATAAGCTGTTTTTTATCCTCAAGCAGGGGATAAAAAACCAGCAAACTAATGTGCTGAAGCTGACCAGACTAAGGAGGAATACCTGGTAGGCAAATTTTTTTTCCTCTCTATTTTCCTCCCCAAAAACTAAGCTGCGTCTTATACTCCGGTGCGTCTTATACTCTGAAAGATACGGTACTTTTTTGTCTTTTCTCTACCTACTTTTTATTTAGTCAGATGTTCAAAAGTTGAGTACAGCTTTCAACTTAGAAAAAAGGTTGTGTAACCAACTTCCATCCATAATGCAAATAAAGAGAAACTTATTTCACATAATACCCTATATCTTAATTTTACCTTTCAACCATATACTGTATAATAAATCTCACTTGCTTGTATGCACATGAAATAAAAGCTTCACAATTTTATTAAGAACATTTCTGATAATTTCAATGCATGAAAAAAAAAGGGACATAACACAAAAGATTATAGGAATAATCTCTATTTAGTTTGTTTGTTTGTTCTGAATTAAGTGGAAAGTGCTTACTTTTGGAAGAGAGGCTCTGGAGCCTGAACTCTGAGTGGTCATTGTCAGGACTGTAGTTATGCCCAGTGCAACTCTGGCTGGAGCAGCATCCATGTTGATCCAGAAAGATACCCAGGACAAAATGACGATCAGCAGGCTAGGAATGTACATCTGGATTAAATAATATCCCATCTGACGCTCCAAATGAAACTTTACTTCAATGCATGTAAATTTTCCTAGAACATGAAATTGCTTTTATAAATCATTTTTGTACATTTTAATCCTATTATATCATGAGCATAAATTAACTGCCTTAGGCACATGGACAGTGAAATGTCGGATCTTATTCAATTGGATGGGCATTGTTCCTTCAGTACTAATACAAGTTATATCTTGGCTGACATTCTACCCTGAAGGAATCAACCCCAAGTTACTCACTTGAGAGTTGTATATCACTTTACACAAAGATCACTGCAATTGAAACAATTGATTCAATTTACTGATCTCTCATTGAGTATTGTTTAATGTTTTGAAAATGAGGGCTTTAAAACTTAATACAACTTTATACTTTTTAAACAAAATAATAAACAAAACAGTGCATTTGAAGATTCATACCTCAAAGAGTTTGATGAGAGCATTTGTTGACAGTGGGACTTGATATAAGGGACCAGCTGTTTTTTAAAAAATCTAAATAACTAAATGACTTTGGCAATTGGATCTATTTAGCTTTATATATATAATATAATTTTTTTATTTTTTAATATAATAATTCCATCTTCAATTAAACAGTGTGTCATCCGGGTACAAATATCTTTGTAAAATGATAATCAAGATTTACAGCCATATTCATTACATTAACATTAATTCTATAATATTAAAATGATAATATTAAACATAATAATCATAATATTTACTTCTCTCTCTTAACATATCTTCTTTATTTCACTCATTCTTTTCTTTTGTTTCCCTGTTTCTAACTTCCATTTTCGTTATCTAACTATTGATAAAATAAGTCCCATGCAGTGGTGGGTTGCTACCGGTTCGCCCCAGTTTGGGCAAACCAGTAACAGCAGCAACGGGAGACTCAGCCCACCTGCCCAGACATCATCAAATACAATCTGCACATGCGCAGAAGCTTCTGTGCATGCGCAGACAGGGCAAGCGAACTGGTAGCAAAGGTAAGTAAAACCCACTCCTGGTCCTATGTCATATAGTATTCAGTTTGTTCTTTCTCCTTAATTGCTAGTGTTGGCCTATTCATTTCTGCACATTCTAATATTTTCTGATCACATTCTCATCTGTGGATTTCTTCACTTTTCCAATTTTGTGCAAATACAATTCTAGCTGCAGTTAATATATAGATAATTAAATACGCATTCCCCTTACTATATTTTTTGGGTAAAATCCCCAACAAGAATATTTCTGGCTTTAAATCAATATACTGCTTTATCATTTTTTCCAGCCACATATGTATTTTTGTCCAATATTTTTTTGATTTTGAACATGTCCACCACATATGATAATATGACCCAGGTATCTGGTGGCACTTCCAGCATTTATCCGACTTATCTTTAAACATTTTTACCAACCTCAGTGGCACAAAATACCATCTATAAAACATCTTATACAGGTTTTCTTTGTATGCAGTTGACATTGTTAATTTACAGTTCCTATCCCACAGTTTCTACCCTTTGTCTAACTCTATTGTATAACCAAAGTTTTTTGCCCATACTATCATTATCTCCTTTACTTGTTGTTCTTCCAATTTCATGTCTAATAAATAGCTGTATATTTTCTTTATCAATTTTCCTTCTGTCCCTGTTAATATCTTGTCTAGTTCTGTTAATTCATTATAAAAACCATATAATTTAACATCTTTCTCATATCTAAAATGTATCCGCACTTGTGAGTACCATGCCATATCAATCCCTTGATTGCTCAATTCTTGTTTAGTTTTGAGTTCCCCCTTTTCATTCAAAATATCTTTGTATCTAACAATATTTTCCATGCTAGTGTTGTGACTCCGGCCCCGGAGGCTGATTTATCTTCGCATGCTAAGTCAGAGGATGATATGAAGGAAGCTGGCACGAGCTATGTGCCAGAGGGGCCGTCTTCACTGGTGAGTCAGCAAGAACTGACAGTTGCTGACGTGCTTCTGGACCCCAGCCAAATTGAGGAGGAAACAGAGGCTGGTAATGAGGAGAGGGAGCCCCTATTGGATGCAAGAGAGAGACGTAGGACACGTAGAGAACAGCTATTGCCACGTCCCAAGAGGTGTGGTCTGGAGACATAGGGCCACACCCTACAAAGTATAAAAGAGGTGTGGCTGGGCCAGAAAGGCATGGTGAACAATTTGTTGGTGTTTTGGAGGCAGTGCAGTTTAGAACTGCTAGTTTTGAGTTTTGAAAAGGAGCCTGAATTCCTGCATTAGCCTGCTGTCCATCTGCCAAGACCTCTGGAACATTGCCCAGTAATTACTGAACTGATATACCGTATTTTCTGGCGTATAAGACGACTGCGCATATAAGACGACCCCTGAATTTTCCTGTTAAAATATAGGGTTTGGGCTATACTCGCCGTATAAGACTACCCCTCTTCCAACGCACACCAAATAAAAATTAAAAAACATCAACTGGCTCACCCACAATGTAAAAGCAGCTGTGCTAGACCCAAAATGGCCCTGCAACAAGCAGGAACCTCACACAGCCACAAAAAGCCCAAAAAAACAACTTTCACACTTTACACACACAAAATTCCACATACAGCTTTGTGAGATTTTGTGTGTTTGTGTAGTTAGAGTGAAACACTACAAAAACATACTAAATCTCAGAAAGCTGCACAAATATTATTTTATTTTATTTTATTTTTATTTTTATATGAAAGCTAAACTTCCTAAACTTTAAATGGCTAGGTCTAAAAAAGAACAACTAAAAAAAACCCCAATTAACTATTTTTTTTAAAGATCCCAAAGGGGAAAAAAACTTACCCAATAGAACAGGGGTCTCCAACCTTGGCAACTTTAAGACTTGTAGACTTCAACTCCCAGAATTCCTCAGCCAGCTTTGTTTTGCTGGCTGAGGAATTCTGGGAGTTGAAGTCCACAACTCCCTGCCTGCTTGATTGCAGGCAGGGAGTTGCTTGCTGATGGAATGGATTCAGGCAAGCGAAGCAAGGCAAGTGAAGCAAGGCAAGCAGCTAAGGTAAGCAAGCTGGAGGGGGAAAACTTTTTTCCTTCTCCATGGCTCTGGCGATCCCAGCTGAGTTGCCTGATTAGCAGATCGTCAGAACTTGGATCGTCAGAGCCATGTGAAAGGAGAAAAGTTTTTCCCTTCTCCGTGGCTCTGGCGATCCCAGCTGAGTTGCCTGATTAGCAGATCATCAGGGCTTGGATCGTCAGAGCCATTTAAGACTCGTCAGAGCCTTTCGGGCTGGTCTGCCTGGTTACAGGAGAATGACACCCAGTATATAAGATGACCCCCCACTTTTGAGAAGATTTTCATGTGTTAAAAAGTTGTTTTATATGCCGGAAAATACGGTACCTTTGGAACATTGCCGGTAACTACTGAACTGATATACTTTTGAAAGAGAACTGTTTATTAAAGAGCCAGTTTTAATCTCTCTAGCCTGCGTTTGTTACTGCCGGGCTATTTGAGTTTCTGCAAAGCCACTCGTGGGAGGGGACAGAAAGGTTAGTAACATTTGGGTGAATTAGTGCTTCCATTGTTGAAAGCCAAACTGGTATCCTCAAGTAATGTTGTTCTCTAATTTTCTCCCACACTAACAATAATGCATTCCTAATATAATATCTTTGAAAGTAATCATGTATCTTATTTTTCCCATACCACAAGAAGGCATGCCAGCCCAATTGCAAATCATGCCCCTCCAAAGTCAATAGTCTTGTATGCCTCAATACAATCCATTCTTTCACCCATGTGAGTACCACAGCCTGATAATACAATTCCCAATTCGGTAGCCCAAAGCCTCCTCTCTTTCTTGAATCCTGCAACATTTTAAAGCTTATTCTTGCTTTTTTCCCTTGCCAAATATATCTTAACTAGTTGATAACCCGGCATTGCCTGGCTCCCCCTCTCTGTGTGTATCTCTCTCTTCTCTCTCCTCCTCCTCTGTATCTCCCCCCTCTGTGTGTGTGTGTGTGTGTGTGTGTGTGTGTCCCTCTCTCCCCCTTTCTGTATCTCTCTGTGTGCCTGCCTCTCCCCATCTCTCTCTCCCCCCTCTCTCTGTATCTCTCTGTGTCAGTCTCTCTCCTCCCTCTCCCCCCTCTCTCTTTGTATATATCTCTCTCCCTCTCTATATTCCCCCTTTGTATCTCGCTTTGTGTGTTTCTCTCTCTCTCCCCTATCTCCCCCCTCTATCTGTATATCTCTCTCTCCCCTCTGTATATCTCTCTCCCCCTCTCTCCCCCCTCTATCTGTATCTCTCTCTCTTCCCCCTCTGTCTCTCTCTCTCTGTGTATGTATCTGTATCTCTCTCTCCCCCTCTCTGATTCTAATATGAGGCATCGGGCAGGCCATGAGGCACTTTCATAGTGCCTTGCACAGCACAGTGAACTTTAGCACACTTCACAATGGGGGAGATGGGGTCCCTTCCTCCTCCTGGAGCCCACTACAATGCAGCGACCCTCCTCCTCCCCCCTCCTCCTCTCACAACCCCTGGCTGGCTGTGGCGGGGCTGGGAGAGTACGCCATTACCATGGCAACTCCACTGTGCTGTACAGTAGAAACCATTTTAAGGCAGTGCAGTAGAAGCCATTTTAAGGCACAAAAGGCTGTATCTTAACAGAACACACACCACAAGGGCTGTTAGGGGTGTCTTACCCCCACAGTATTTCTTTCCAGGAAGTAAGTCATCTGTGTACTAAGTTTGGTTGGAATTGCTTGAGTTATGCTGGTAGAAGCCATTTTAAGGCACAACAGACTATATCTTTGCCTAGGTATTTATAGATGCCGAAGCATTTGTTTGACAGGGAGCTATTGGGAGGGACCTTCCTTCCCCCTACTCCCATGCCCATCATCTCTGCCCTCTCCCTTCCCCCTCCCATGTGGTCCTCTTTCCCACCCTGTCTACAATCCTGGCACTTTGCCCCAAATCCATCAGGCGCTTCCCCATTGGTCTACTGGAGGGTGAATGTCATGGCTGGCTTTTCAGAGGAAGCTGTGAAGGAACTGACATCACAAACAATTGCTGTTCTAGGACGCCGCACTCACTCTCCTTAATGGCCAGGCATTCCAGAGTTATGCTGGCAGACACAAACACACACACACACACCCCAGGGATGTCTCTCCCCCCCCCCCCAGTATTTGTTTAATACATCTGTGTACCAAGTTTGGTTGAAATTGCTCTAGGCATTTCAGAGTTATGCTGGAATATACATACATACATATAGTCCTTTTTATATAGAGAGAGATTACTTTATTGAGTTCCTCAAAGTATTTTTTTTTTCAATTTTATCAGAATTGTTTGAAATAGGTGTAGTAGTCTCGGTAATATATTCATTTTTATTGTAGCTATTCTTCCTATCAATGATAATTGCAGATTTTTCCATTTCTCCAAATCTGCTTTAATTTGTTGCATCAGTTTATAGTAATTATCTTCCTTAATAGTTACACATCTTGCTGTCAAATGAACCCCTAAGTATTTTACTTAGTAATCTGGGTGTCTATTCTCTTCATTAACTCTTTTTTCTGCATGTCTGTAAGATTTTTAACTAATACCTTAGTTTTCTCTTTATTTATTTTCAATCCTGCCACTTCGCCATTTTCCTCTATATTTTTTTTTTATTAATATAGGCCCTGATTCTTGTGGATCTTCCAGAATGAAGACTAAATCATCTGCAAATGCTTGTAGCTTATATTTTTCCTTTTTAATTTCCATACCTTTTATTTCTAGGTCTTGTCTAATATTTCTGTTTAATACTTCCAGTGTCAATATGAATAATAGTGGAGACAAGGGGCATCCTTGTCTTGTACCTTTTTAAATGTTAACCTCCTCTGTCGTATCTCCATTTACCATCACCTTTGCTATTTGCTTATAATATATTGCCTTAATCATATTAATAAATCTCTCCCCAAAATCCATATCTTTTAATTGTGATAGCATAAATTGCCAGTTCACATTATCAAATGCTTTCTGTGTGTCTAGAAAAATCAATGCCATTTGCTTCCTTGGATGTTCCTCATAGTACTCCAGTGTATTTAAAATTATTCTCATATTGTCTTTTTTTTGTCTCTTAGGTAAAAAAGCCATTTTAATCTGAATTTATAAATTGATTTAAGAACAGTGGTGAAATCCAATTTTTTTTTACTACCGGTTCTGTGGGCGTGGCTTGGTGGGCATGGCAGGGGAAGGATACTGCAAAATCTCCATTCCCACCCCAGTCCAGGGGAAGGATACTGCAAAACCTCCATTCCCTCCCCAGTCCTTGGGGAAGGATATTGCAAAATATCCATTCCCACCCCACTCTGGGGCCAGCCAGAGGTGGTATTTGCCGGTTCTCTGAATACTCAAAATTTCTGCTGCTGGTTCTTTGGACTGCTCAAAATTTCCTCTACCGGTTCTCCAGAACCTGTCAGAACCTACAGGATTTCAGCCCTGTTTAAGAACCTTTTTAGTCTTTCTACTATTATTGAGGCATATATTTTATAGTCAGCATTCAATAAGGATATTGGTCTGTAATTTTTTATCTGTTGTAAATCTGAGTCTTCTTTCGGTATGAGAGTGATATATGCTTCTGTCCATGAATTTGGTACTTTCGCTTCTAGCAATACTTCATTGAACACTTCCAGCATTGGTATACTTAGAATATTTTGTAAGTCTTTATAGAGTTCTGCTGGTAGACCATCTGGGCCCAGTGTTTTGCCATTCTTTTGTCTCTTCATTGCTTCTTTTAATTCCATCATAGTTATATGTTCATTTAACATAGCTTTCACTGTTTCAGGTATTTTAGGTAGCCCCTCTTTTTCTAGGTATTGTTTTATTTTATCTTCTGAAACTGTCTCTTGATCATATAATTTTTCCTACTAATTTTGGATCACTTTCTTTTTATCATCATTTTGATGGTGAAGGTTTCCTTCCTCATACATTAATTGGTGTATCAGGTTTTTTTTTCTTTCTCCTTTTTGAATTCGTATGTCAGCCATCTTCCTAGTTTGTTTGCGTTTTCAAAGAAATTTTGTTCAGTGTTTTTAATTTTTTGTGCTAATTCTTTATCTATTAAATTCAACATATTCTATTAATTCCATTTAGTTTTTTAGATTCTTTTTTTGTGGTTTCTTTTGTAGTTCTATCTCTAGCCCCTTATATTCTTCTTCTAATATCTTTTGGTTTTGTTTCTTCATCTTGTTTTTCTTTCCCATATAAGTTATAGCTAAACTTCTAATATATGCCTTAGCTGTATCCAATACATTTTGTAATGATGTCTCTTCTTTTCTATTCTCGTTAAAGAAAAAGTCTAGTTCTTTTTCCATGAACTGAATAAATTCTTTGTTTTTTAATATTAATTGGTTCAATATTAAATCTTAATTTAATATTAAGATTTTCTTAATCTTAATTTTCTTTTTTATCCTTTCCATTTAACTTTTATTTGATTGTGGTCTGCCCAGTTACTTGCTTCTATGTTTATTTCTTGTACATTAGATTTTAGTTCAGCTTAGATCCATATCATATCTATTCTTGACCAAGACATATTCCTATTTGAATAGAATGAATATTGATTTTCCTTAGGATGTATCTCTCGTCATACATCTTGAATACCTAGCTCTTCCGTCATTTTAAAGAAAGCCTTTGGAAGTGTTTTCCTAGCTTTTTTATTTACTTTCCTAGTTTTATAATCCAATTCCGCATCTACAATTGCATTAAAGTCTCCTACTACACATATATTTTCATACTCCAATTCTATTATTTTCTTATGAAGTTTACCATAAAAGTCCTCTTGATTGCTGTTTGGTGCATAAATTGCTACCAAGAGTATCTGTTTGTAATTCATTGTTATCTCCACCATCAAAATGTGTTGAAGCTACAGGAACCTTGGGGGCAAGTGATAATGCAATATTGAAATTCAACATTATGCAAACACAAGTAGTAGTACAAAGTCAAACTAGAGTCTTGGACTTTAAGAGAGCTAATTTCAATAAACTTAGAGAGAGCTTGAGAAGGATTCCATAGATGAGAATCCTCAAGGGGAAAACAACTCAAGAAGCTTGGGAAATTTTGAAAAGTGAGATTATAAAAGCCCACAATACCAATGAAGACGAAAAATAATAGTCTTAAAAGAAACCAGCATGGCTGCAAAAAGAACTCTCTAACAAATTGAAAGACAAAAAGGACAAGTATAAAAAGTGGAAAGAGGGGCAAATAACTAAGGCAGAATATCAGCAAATAGCCCAAGCCTGTAAAGATGAAGTGTGGAAAGCTAAGGCTCACAATGAGCAAAGGCTTGCGACTAAAGTAAAAAATAACAAAAAAAGCTTCTTCCAACATATTAAAAACAAGAAAAAAGTCAAGGAAACAATTGGCCCATTGCTGGGAGAAAGTGGCAAGAAGGTGACAAGCAACAGGGAGAAAGCAGAACTACTTAACTCATTTTTTGCATCTGTCTTTACACAAAAGGAAAAAACAGTCCAACCTATCAAAAACAGCACCACAAAAAACAGATTAGGAACACAAGTTAAAATAGGGAAGAAAATGGTAAGTGAACACCTGTCTACCCTAGATGAGTTCAAATCACCAGGACCAGATGGATTACACCCCAAGGTTCTGAAGGAACTGGCAGACAAGATCTCAGAACCACTGAACTATATCTTTCAAAGATCCTGGAGGACAGGGGAATTGCCAGAGCTGATGTAGTTCCCATCTTCAAAAAAGGGGGGAAAAATAGATCCAGGAAACTACAGACCTATCAGCCTGACTTCAATACCAGGGAAGATTCTGGAAAAGATAATCAAACAACGAATAATTGAATACCTAGAAGCAAACCAAGTAATAACCAAAAGCCAACATGGGTTTGTCAAAAACAGATCATGCCAGACTAATCTTATTGCATTTTTTTGACAAAGTGACAAAATTAATGGACCAGAGGAATGCTGTTGATATCATTTACTTGGACTTCAGTAAAGCATTTGATAAAGTAGACCATAACCTACTACTAGATAAAGTAGAAAAATGTGGGTTAGACAGCATCACCACCAGATGGATTCATAACTGGCTAACCGATCGCACTCAATGTGTAGTCCTCAAGGGAACTGCATCTACATGGAGGGAAGTATGCAGTGGAATACCCCAGGGCTCTGTTTTAGGCCCAGTGCTCTTCAACATCTTCATCAATGACTTGGATGAGGGGATAGATGGGGAACTCATCAAATTTGCAGATGACACCAAGCTGGCAGGAATAGCCAACACTCCAGAAGATAGGCTTAAGATACAGAAGGATCTTGACAGACTTGAACATTGGGCAAAGTGAACAAAATGAAATTCAACAGTGAAAAAAGCAAGGTTCTACATTTAGGGAAGAAAAACAAAATGCACAGGTACTGTATATGTGGTACCTTGCTCAACAGTAGTAACTGTGAGAGGGATCTTGGAGTCCTAGTGGACAACCATTTAGATATGAGCCAGCAGTATGCAGCAGCTGCCAAAAAAGCCAACATAGTTCTGGGCTGCATAAACAGAGGGATAGAATCAAGATCATGTGATGTGTTAATACCACTTTATAATGCCTTGGTAAGGCCACACTTGGAATATTGCATTCAGTTTTGGTCGCCACGAGGTAAAAAAGATGTTAAGACTCTAGAAAGAGTGCAGAGAAGAGCAACAAGGATGATTAGGGGACTGGAGGCTACAACATATGAAGAACGGTTGCAGGAACTGGGTATGTCTAGTTTAATGAAGAGAAGGACTAGGGGAGACATGATAGCAGTGTTCCAATATCTCAGGGGTTGCCACAAAGAAGAGGGAGTCAAACTATTCTTCAAAGCACCTGAGGGTAGAACAAGAAGCAATGGGTGGAAACTAATCAAGGAGAGAAGCAATTTAGAACTAAGGAGAAATTTCCTGACAGTTGGAACAATTAAGAAGTGGAACAACTTGCCTGCAGAAGTTGTGAATGCTCCAACACTGGAAATTTTTAAGAAGAGGTTGGATAATCATTTGTCTGAAGTGGTGTAGGGTTTCCTGCCTGGGCAGGAGGTTGGACTAGAAGACCTCCAAGGTCCCTTCCAACTCTGTTATTCTATTCTATTCTATTATAAAATCCTCCCTTCTTCATCTGTAAAAATTTGCTTAACATTTATTGTTTCTTTTATGTAAAGGGCTACTCCTCTCTTCTTATGTTGTGATAAAGAGGTGTATAGTTTCCCAATTTTGGGATATTCCAATAGTTTATTGTGTTGTTTTTTTAATATGAACCTCTTGCAGGCAAATTATATCCAACTTTAATTTTTCTAGTTTACTAAAAATCCTTTTACTTTTTATAGAAGAATTTAGTCCATTTATGTTAATTGACAGTAATTTTATTTCTTCTTCTATGGTTTTATTTATAGATTGGTTTTGTTGTTCTAGTCGCTCTGGTCCCTCTCTGTTCTTTTGCCTTTGATCCTTCTCTATTTGCTATTTCCTCTACCTCTCTTTCATCTTCTTTTTGTTGTATATATCTCTCTCCTCTGGTTTCCTCTTGTTGTCTATCCTCTTTTTCCTCTCCTACTCTCTTTTCCTCTTGTAATCCAAAATAATGATCATAACATTGTTCTGCCTTTTTCTATGGAATCCAGTCTATGTCTTTGCTCTATCCAGGTCACGATTATTCCCTCCGGTATCAGCAATTTAAAATTTACTCCATGCTTAATGAGCTGTCTTGTTAGAAATTGATATTCCTTTCTTATATCTCTTACTCTTCTGGGGATCTGTTTTAGGACTAATATTTCTTTCCCTTTGTATTTTAAAGGATCATCTCTCGCTCTTTAAAAGTCTGTAATCAACCTCTTCCACTCTTTTCTGTTTGTTCAGCTTTCTCTTCTACTTTCTGAATGTGTTGTTTATTTTTAGTCATTATTTGTTGAAGATTCTCTATTTTGTTCTCTACTTTTCCTATTCTTTCCTTAATATCTTTATGCATGGCTTGAATCAACACTTTCATCTCTGCCTGCATCGCATTTGTTTTCTCTTAATGTCCAATGACCTTTGATGTGCTGGACTAGATGCTGATGCTGAGGATGCTGAGGATGGTGCAGATGTAGTTTTCTTCATTTTGAAATGCTTTAATAGTTTTAAACCAATTATTGAAAATAATAACTACAATACCCCAACAGCCCCAATATTGACCGCCAACTTCACTATCTCTTTCCAATTTCCCCTTTTACAAAGTTATTCAGGAGTCTAAATATTGTATTCAATATTACAGTATCCCGTTTCCTTCTTCCTTCTTCTTATCTTCAATCTCCAAAAAGGGCCATTGTTTTTATTTTATTTATTTTATTTTTTTAATTGTAATCTCAGAGGAGCATAATTATAATCCACAAAAAAGAAGTGAAACTGTTAATTATAATCCAAGAGGAAAGTGAAAATATAAATTATAATCCAAGAGTTATTAGACTGTTAGCCCCTTCATTCTTCAAAAAGTATTCTCCTCTTCTCTTATTAAATTTATAATCCACATAGGCCTACCAAGCCCCATAATTCAACCATCAACTATCTTGTATCTTCAAAGGGAGAGTTTACAGAGCAGAAAATAAAATAAAAGGAAAATATTTTGCTGTTTTCAGCTTCTTTTTGCTTTATCTGTTTAGATTCTGCTTAAGTTCTAAGAGCTGCTCTGTTTTTAAAAAGTCTCAGTGTTCCACTCTCTGTCTCAGCTATCTAACATGAACAGTTTATTGGTGTAGGTCTTATTTGTTTTAACAGCCAGTCTTTATCTTCTTCAGCCTCTTAAGTTATGTTTCCTTTCCTTCTCACTTGCACCTCTCAACATTTCCTTCTGCCTGTAGTGTCACTGTTGCTCTGCTTCTCTCCCTTCTCTTCCTTTTTATTTTATATTGAATTATCCAGTCAAGGTTTTTCAAAAAAGGTTCTCTAAATCCAAATTATATAGTCCCCAAAAGCTTCCAAGTTAGTCAATCTTATATTTGAGGTCCCCAATCCAGCTTCCTAGTTTTAAAGTACTTTCGCTCTTTAAAAAGTTCTCTTATCTTTCTTTCCAGTTTTAAAAATGGCTCTCAGGCTTGCTCGCTGCTTTTCTTGGGAGGTGGAGGGAAAACAATTCCACTTCTCCTTTTTGGGTCCCACTTTCACCCAGGCTAATTTCCAGGGGGCTTGTTTCTCAATCGAAGTTAGAAGTTAGAAATCTCTCACCCAGATCATTCACACTGTTCCTCAGTCTTTCATGTTTTCTTCATTGGTCAGCTGTCACAGCTTTGGTCAGGCATGCAATGCCTGTCTTTTTCTTCCTGCCAGATTGAGATCCTTCTCCAGATTAATCAGGGAGATTGTGGACTCCCTGAGATCGACAGAGTGTGCTCTCTTACTTTATCACCCCTCCAAGGTGATTTAGGTCCATCTGAGCCTCCTTGCAGTTTGAATTTCAGAGTGATCCCACAGAGCCCCATGGAGATGCATCATGTCTCCCGGCAACTTGATCTATTTAGTGAAATCCCTAAACACTGTAAATAATTATCTGACCTGGTATGGAGATACAATTGTCAACTGCATTTATAAATTGGTATTCACTGGCTCTATCACTTTTTCTCTAGTTTTCAAATCACAATAGAAATATCTGGGTACACCTAGATAGTGTTTTCTTGTGCCCTGCCCCCATGCCAAGGTCTATACTAAAGATGTATATTTATAAAACCTAATTTCTCTTAATACAGTTAGTTGGTTGGTTGGTTGGTTGGTTGGTTGGTTGGTTGGTTGGTTAGTTAGTTAGTTAGTTAGTTAGTTAGTTAGTTATCAGATGCTTTCTGATTCTGGGGTTTCCTAGAGAATGCATGTCCTCAGGGCTCTTTGTGGTTGGATATATCCCAGTTACACATCTGAATCATGTCCTTTGAAATTCCATATCTATTGAAACCTTGAAAATGAATTGATATTTTGATTTTAGTGTTTTTTTATAAGAAATTAAAGGAAACAAATTGAAAGTAATTATTGATGAGATTTGATGGATTATTTTCAAAGCTATGAAGTTACTTTCTTTTATTATAAAACTTATTAGATTTATATACCACCATTCAGCCAGGACTTCAAGGCAGCATACATACTATTTTCTTCTCTTTGTTTTTGCCACAACAATTGTGTAAGGTAGGCTGGGCTGGGAGAAAGTAACTATATCAGTTTAAGGCAGTGAATTTCTACAGCTGTAACTGTACTAGAACCTGTATTTTCCAAATGCCAACCCATCGAGTTCACAACTATGCTATGCTGATGTTATTTCTGGTACACCGGACATGATGGATATATTGAATAAAAACTGATTACATACAATGTGTTGTTGTTGGAAGTTTAATTCAGGGATTGCAATGCTAACTCATATGGCTTGGCTCCAATCTAGCATTTTCAAATTTTGGTCGGAAATTCTTAAGAGGGTTGGTATCAGTGGTGAAATGCTACCACTTCGCACTGGTTTGGGTGAACCGGTAGTGATAAAAGCTACCAGTTTGAGCAAACCGGTAGTTTAAAAAAGCTACCGGTTCCTTCGAACTGGTATTTCCAATGATCAGCTGTGCTGCGCAATTTAAAATTGCTAGAAAGCAGAAAAACTTTCTAGCAATGCTTTCTAGCTAATCTAAATCGTGCAGCACAGCTGATCCCCCCTCTCGCTGCTCTACTTACCTTCCCAAGCCTTCTTTTGGCACGTACTGTGCATGCGCACGCATGCAGTGTGCATTTGGTGTGCCCTGTGCATGCACACACATGCAGCATACATTTGGCACGCAGCACACATACACACACACACATAGCATGCGCTTGGCATGTGTGCTTGGCACACAGTGCACATGCACAGCCAGCGAACCAGTGGCAAATTCAGATTTCACCACTGGTTGGTATGACTTTAAAGATGGATTGTTGCTTGTCATCAATGGATATGTTTTCCTTGACTACATACCAGTATTTGCAATTTATCAAGACATCAAGATGCAATAGCCTAAGTATCATGCAACACTGCAAAATAAATCAATACCTAATTTGCAGCTTGACTGCTGGTAAGTATATATTAGCTCATGATTTGAATGAGTTCTTTTTAACAGAAATGTAATCCAATCCATTTTATTGATTTAACTACAGTATGTAAGTAATGTGTATTAATTTTAATCTTAATAACCAGGATTTTTAAATAAATTTCTAATATTGCTCATAAATTTTGGAAATCATTGTTCAGTAACATAATACTTACCAGTATTGTAATGCTTTGTGCAATAACCAAGCTCCTTTTCTTCTTTCAAAATAAACTGTGGCAGAGTTAAGCCTTCTGCTACTTGTACTGGACCATCACTCATCCATTCAAATATCAGATCATTCATTGTATAGCCAACTATAACAAACAAATTATTTGTTATTAGATAATAATGCATAGAGTTGCTACAACAGGCAAATAGCAACAGTAGAAAATTATTTAATTTCTGACTGAGAAAGCATCAGTAATAAATAAATACATTCAGATTATGGTTAATGCATGGACTGATGTCAATAAATAATATAACATCAATAAATTAGGAATATTTTAAACTTGGGGAACATTTGACCATAGCAAAGATATATTAAAGTGAAATGCATAGGATTTTCTACATCTTATTTATTTTATTTATTTATTAATTTTATTTCTATACCACCCTTCTCCCGAAGGACTCAGGGCGGTGTACAGCCTAATTAAAAACACAAAGACAGACAAAATTTAAAAATAATTAAAATTATTAAATAATAGGTCCAATTTATAAAACCCCAAATTTAAAATCCCATTTAAAACCAATTAAAATATTTACCTTGATAGCCCAGCCTGGCGGAACAACATGGTTTTGAGGGCACAGGGAAATAAATGGAGATCAGAGATTTTACGAATTTCTGGGGGCAGTTCATTCCAAAGGGCAGGGGCTCCCACAGAGAAGGCCCTCCCCCTAGGTGTCGCCAGCCGACATAATTTGGCCGATGGCACCCTGAGGAGACCCTCTCTGTGGGAACGAACTGGCCGGTGGGAGGCTACTGGTGGCAGAAGACGGTCTCGAAGGTATCCAGGTCCAATGCCATGGAGCACTTTAAAGGTGATGACCAACACCTTGAATCGCACCCAGAAGACCACTGGGAGCCAGTGCAGCTCACACAGGAGAGGTGTCACGAGTTGCGCCCATAACCACCCGCGCGGCTGCATTCTGGACCAGTTGGAGCCTCCAGGTGCTTTTCAAGGGGAGCCCCATGTAGAGAGCATTGCAGTAGTCCAGTCGGGAGGTGACAAGGGTGTGAGTGACTGTGTGCAAGGCGTCGCGGTCCAGAAAGGGCCGCAACTGGCAGATCAGGCGAACCTGATAAAAAGCCCCCCTGGCCACGGCCATCATATGTTCTTCTAAAGACAGCTGTGCATCCAGGAGGACGCCCAGATTGCGGGCCCTCTCTGTGGGGGGTAAAGACTCACCCCCAATAGTCAGCAATGGCACCAGCTGACTATATCGCAGCGCCGGGAACCACAGCCACTCAGTCTTGGAGGGGTTGAGTCTGAGCCTATTTCTCCCCATCCAGACCTGCATGGCCTCCAGGCAGCGAGACATCACATCAAGGGCATCGTTGGGGTGGTCTGGGGTGGAGATGTACAGCTGAGTATCATCAGCGTACAGATGGACTCTCACCCCAAAACCACGGATGATCTTACCCAGCGGCTTCACATAAATGTTGAACAGAAGGGGCGAGAGGACTGACCCCTGCGGCACTCCCCATGCAAGGTGCCTCGAAGTCGACCTCTGCCCCCCTGTCAACACGAACTTCAAGCGGTCGGAGAGGAAGGAGGAGAACCACCGCAAGACGGTGCCCCCTATTCCTAACCCCCTCAACTGCTGCAGCATGATACCATGGTCGATGGTATCAAAAGCCACTGAGAGATCTAACAGGACCAGGACAGAGGAGCAACCCCTGTCCCGAGTCCTCCAGAGATCATCCACCAATGCGACCAATGCCATTTCAGTGCTGTACCCCTGCCTGAAGCCCAACTGGTATGGGTCCAGATAGATAGCTTCATTCAGGTGCCTGGGCAGTTGTCGTGCCACCACACTCTCAACAACCTTCACCACAAAACGAAGGTTGGAGACTGGACGGTAGTTGGCTAATTCAGATGGGTCCAGGGAAGGCTTCTTGAGGAGGGGCCTCACCACCACCTCTTTCAAGGCAGCGGGAAAGGCACCCTCACTCAGAGAAGCATTTATAATCCCCTGGAGCCAGCCTCGTGTAACCTCCCGGGAGGCCAGTACCAACCAGGAGGGACACAGGTCTAATAAACATGTGGCGGCACTAATCCTACCCAGAACCCTGTCCACATCCTCAGGAGCTACAGGATCAAACTCCTCCCAGATAATGTTCTCAAGACCTACCCTCGTCTCCTCCTCCGGACTCACCCAGTCGGAGTCCAAGCCTTCCCGAATCCGAGCGACTTTATCATGCAGGAATTGCACAAAAGCCTCAGCTCGACCCTGCAAGGGATCTTCCTGCACTCCCCCCCCGAAGAAGGGAGTGGGTCACCCTAAACAAGGCGGCTGGGCGGTTCTCTGCAGATGTGATAAGAGCAGAAAAATAGTTAGATTTTGCCACTTTTATCGCCACTAGGTAGGTCTTGATATAAGACCTCACCAGTGTCCGGTCGGAATCGGATTGACTAGTCCTCCAAATGCTCTCTAGGCAACTTTTCCAACGCTTCATCTCTCTCAGCTCCTCGGAGAACCAAGGAGCCAATTGAGGTCGGCATCGGGTCAGAGGCTATAAAGGCATGACACGGTCCAAAGCCCTGGCGGCCGCCCTCTCCCAGGCAGCCACCAGGTCTTCAGTCGAGTAGTGTGCCAGGGTCTCAGGAAATGGCCCAAGCTCCGTCAGGAACCTTTCAGGATCCATCAGGCGCCTGGGATGGAACCATTTAATCGGTTTCGTCTCCCTGCGGCGGGGGGAAACGGCAGGAAAATCCAAGCGAAGAAGAAAATGATCTGTCCATGACAAGGGTTTAATGTCTAAATCCCCTCTACCAAGATCATTCAACCACTGACCAGAGACGAAAATCAAGTGTGTCTCCCTGTGTGAGTGGGTCCCTGAACTAATTGGGTCAGGTCCATGGCCACCATGGAAGCCGTGAACTCCTGAGCCACCTCTGACGCCTCACCTGCAGATGGCAGATTGAAATCCCCCATGACAATAAGTCTGGGGGTATCAACCGCTACCCCGGCAATAATGTCGAGCAGCTCGGGCAGGGTCGCTGCCACGTGGCAGGGAGCCAGGTACATAGTCAGCAAACCCATCTGCCTCCCACAGCCCCACTTCACGAGGAGGGACTCACATCTGGCTATCTGAGGGACAGTGGTCTCCCTTGGACTAAGACTTTCCCTAATAATCGCCGCCACTACCCCACCCCTCCCCTGGGCCCTCGGCTGGTGAAATGCACAGAAACCTGGTGGGCACATTTCAATGAGGGGAACCCCCCCTCGTGGCCCAACCAGGTCTCTGTAATACCAGCCAGGTCTGCACCCCCCTCCAAAATAAGATCACAAATGAGGGGGGCTTTGTTAACAACCGACCTGGCATTACCTAACATCAACCGTGAACCCAGGGCCTGAGGCCCGAGTCACGCATTGGGGGCCAGAGTGCACAATCACTTGTAGACAGAGTATGTGCACCCCTGGAACATGATATGGTCCCCTGCGCCCGTCGTATCTGCCCCTCCCACTCACTATTTCAATTGCACTGCCCTTCCCAACACCTCGTTGTTCCCCAGACAAATTTTCTTCCGTGATCCCTCTGCTGCGCCCAAGCGACCCATCATCCCACCCAGTGGCTATATGAAACCCCCCCCCCGGTCCATCTCTACAACCCCCTCCCCTCCTCCCGGGTCCCCTTAAAATTTTACTTAAAAATCCCGATAAAAAACCCCTCAACTTCCTCTTCGCTGCATGCTATCTTACATAAAGTGAGACTACAATTTATAGACCACAACAGCATGGCAGCCACAAATTAAGGCACTTTTAGGTCTAATATATTTTGACAACTCTATATTGGAAAAATCTGCATTAGATGCTGTCAAGTCTCCAATCCTATTTGGATAATAACATCACCTTCTTGAAATATTATATCTGAGTACCTCAGGAGTATCCAGTTGCTTCTATACTTGTCACTTTTATTATTATTACCCGCATCCAGTTCATGCTGTTTGCCTTTGGGGATATGGAGGATTGATATTGTATATTAAATGTAAAGATGCACCCCCAATGGCTTGCCTCAGAAATGTCACTATTTACTCAATGTATTTATTCTTTGCCTTTATATTTCAAGTGTCAAATAGCCCTCCAAGTCAAACATTTCAATTATCCAAAGAGACATTTTATTCAGGACCTTTAGTATGAAAACAATGTATGCTATCACTAAAGAGAAAGAAGTAGAGAAAGCAAACAGCTTGCTTACTGATAAACATTAACAAATGGCTCAAAATGTAGTCATCCTGTCCAATAAAGGCATATCCATTCCTCAATGTTGAGAAATAAGATCCTCCCCACCACCACCACCCAAAGTTCTCTCCAAACATATAGGAACTGCAAATCCCAGAATTCCCAGTCACCTTCTTTGTGGGATTTGGAGAATAAAAGGTTCTGCCAGGTTATAGGAAGTTGAATTAGAACAGGGGTGTCAAACTGGCAGCCCATGGGCCAAATGTGTCACATGCGGGCCAAGCCCATCTCAGCTCTGCGAAGGGGGAAAACATCATGAAACATCATGTGACGGCAACGTGATGCGGTGAGTTTGACACCTGTGAATTAGAACATTTAGTTCTGTCTTCTCAAAAGCCCTCAAGGTCTTAAGATGACATAATGGGTTCTATTACAAGAACAAATTAAGGCCACTGAAATTAAACTTTTTCTTTTCAAAAATAGTAAAGTAAACAAGTAGTAGCAGCTGTAGTAGAGATACTGTATCCCTTTTCAGTTTGCTTTCTCCAGTTGTTTTCTTCAGTGATATATTCTGCATATGCCAGAAGCTTAGTATTATACTACATGAAGTGATATTATATGCAGCATCTCAAAGATTATGACTGGTATATTTTTTAAATATATATATAATATCTGACTTACAGCTTTCTAGTTGCATTGTACATGTTTGTACATCCATGGGAAAATTCTTTAGGTCCATGGGACAGGATAAAGTTAATGTTAGCCTAAAGGAATGCAAAGAAATGTAAATATGTTTATTAAGTATGGAATTGCCGCTAAAATGAAGCCTTAATACCCACTCCTAGAAGGAAAATGATCAAAGCTTATTACAATCTATCCAATTTGGAGCTTTTTGTCACCTATTGTTAAATGAAATATTGCATTTTGTACTATTCATTTTGCAAGTAGCACGTGGTGTAGACTTGCATGAAATTTAATCCTTTGAATGGCTTCAACATTTTATTCTATGATCACTATATTCTTTTTCTTTTAGACATACAGAAACACATGCACATGTGCACAAAAAGAAAATCTAGAGCCATATCTTTTAAAAAACAAACAAACCTGATGCTTTAAACCTGTTCAACCAACATGTATGCTATCACAAAAAACTAATTATTAAAAAAAATATTATTAGTAGGCTTAGAATTAAGATGATAGTTTAATTTAGCAAAAGACCATATACAGAGATTACAACAGTGGCACCTTCAATTCCTCACCTAATCAGTGGTGGTATTCAACCAGTTCTATCCAGTTCGGGTGAACTGGTAGTGATAGTGGCTGGAGGCTCCGCCCACCCACCCAGATGTAATCACATCCCATTTTTGACAATCTGCACATGCGTGGAAGGCCCTGCACATGCGCGGAGGCGGTGTGTGCGAGTGAAGAGAGCACACATGCGCTCACATTTGAGAACCAGTAGTGAAGGTAAGTGAATACCACCCCTGCACCTAATGTGTATTAACAGATGTTTAAACATATATTTGCTATAAGATGTTGTGCTGAAATATAGTGAGGCTGATCAGTAAATAATGGCAATCAAGATCACTTGTAGTCAATGAATGCAAATAAAGGAGAGCTCATTGCAAACTCTATTTAGATAAGTAACTCAAAGTTTCTCATACAGAGAGAGGGGGCTAACAAGAGTGGGATGGTGCGGTAAGAATCCAATAAAATCTCAGTTGTAGATCAACACACTTCCTTAGAAGAGAACCACAATATCAGAAACCATTTAGGTCATGGAGTCCAAATGTCTACTCACTGCAGGACTACAATTAATGCCTTCCCAATATATGATTCTTAAATATACAATCACATTAAGGGGAAGGGAGTTAACCTTCTTAATCACTGACTCTTAGCTTCTTACTTTTACAGAACTGATATTAACATTTATCCAGAATCTGGTTTTCTGTGACATAAAACAACTATTCTGGGTTCTGCAGTCTGGGATATTAGAGAATGTCTCTCAGTCTTCAACATTTCTTCCAATAATGTTTTCTCATTACTAATATACCGTTCTTCTAGCTTCTTCTCAGACTTCCTTAAAACTAAATGCCCACATTTGGACAAAGGAATTAAGGTGAGTCTCACTCAGAATAAAGTGCAGCTACTTCTTCCCATAATTTGGAAACTAAATTGCCATTCATGTAGCCTAAAACTGTGTTTGTCTTTTTTTAGAAGACTCATCCCACTGCTGATGCACATTCAGCATATTTTGTTACTTATATTGTTATTGATTACTGTAATTTATATGCTGCTCAGTTCCTAAAAGCTCTGAGCAGCTTGCAAATGACACAAAAATAAACTGAAGTAGTTAACAGAGAAAAATAAGCAACTCCCTCCAACCCAATAAGAAGTAATTTCCTAACCATTAGAAAGTCACATCAAGGAAAGCAATCCTAGCAACAACAACAAAACTCATAATGCATGGAAGAGATCTGTCACACTGTTTGCAATAGACAGGTTTAGACAGTCTTCCTAAATGCAAACAGGGGTGATGTTGATCTACTCTAAGATGGAGCAGAGGCCAACGGACAGAGGGAGGGAGAGGGAAAGATAAAGAGCTACAGAAAAGGTATGCCTCCATGGCCCCTAATGATAGCAAACCTGCAAAGATGAGACTCAAAGAGTGCCTTCCTAACTAAATCTTATTGGATGGGCAGGAACTATTGGCAAGAAAGATTCCTAGATCCTTTTTGCCTAGATCAGATCAGGTCAGTATAGTTTCCATCTTGTATTTATGCATGTGATATATTTTTTTTGTAACTCAGGAACTTTGCATTTGTCTCTATTAAATTTCATGGTGCTACTTTCAGCCCACTTCACTAATTTATCCACTAATTCAGGCATTTGAATGCTCTCTTTTTATTTTCTAAAGACTCTTAAATATACCATCAACTTTTGTTAAATCTAATAAATAATTCTCCTTTTTCAAGGCATTAATTTAAAATTTTGAAGAGTATTAGGTCTAACTCCAAATTCTATGACTTCCCACTGATGACTCATTCTAGTTTGATAAGGAACTTTTACTGAACACTTTTGGAATACTGTATTCAAGCCACTTTTGGAATCACATTGTAAGTATACCATCCAGTCTACACTTAATTAGCTTGTTAATCAGAATTTTATTTGTTTGAACTGTACAAAGTTTGCCCCCACCCCTCTCCTAGAAGAATGAAATATTATGAGAAATATTAAAAAGGCAGAATATTATATTTCCCTAAAGGAGAAACATGCTCTTGGAAAGCAGCCCTCACCTTTCTTAATTGCTCCAAAAGGACTGGGCCAGTCTATCTACAAGACGAAAGACCTTCAGTTCCAGGGTGATGGGATTAAGACATGGCCTTTCAGGACATAATAGGACCATTTAACAGAAACACAGACCTTACTGCATTGCACAATCTTCTAAGGACATTGCATCACTCAGCAAACTTCAACCAAACCTGGAAGCTCAGACAAACATGACCCCATAGGAATCTGACAACAGCCAGTAGAATACATGTTCTTGCACAGGAAAGGAAGTTCAAGTTCAAAGCCCAAGAAAAGGTATACCCCCCCCACTCTCAATTCCATATGGTCAGTTGCCCAGAACCATGTGCTTGGTGGGTCTGCTTCACTATTAAACCATCTTTCCATTCAGCCTCCATGTTTCCAGTGTCTTTCTCCCAGCTTGGAACCGAACCAGATTGATATTTCTTCCAACAGAACTATGCAGTTGTGTTTATTTGACTTTGTCACATTTGTAGGATGTGGTACCAGAAACTCTCCTGTACTTGATTCTTCTTCTTTTTCATAATCTTTGCTAATCAGCACAAATAACATATACAATGTAAATGTATCTTCCTATCACATTAGTAACTCATCATCAGAAATAACTAACAAAAATCCACCACTCCCCTAAAATTAGATTTACTTGGCTTTTCTATTTATAGCTGTGTAGTTTTCAAATGGCATATATCTTTCAGTCATGTTTTTAACATATTACCATGTGCTACCCTATTTTTATTTATATTATACAGAGTAAAGTATCATTATACCCTGTGCAATGGAACAGTTTATAATTAAACTAGCATAATCAATAATACAGAAACACTGGAATACTTTTTGTTACTCATATGACTATACTTCTTGATTTATTAATGGTGTTTCTATACAGATAGTCCTTGATTTACAACCACAATTGAGCTCAAAATTTATGTTGCTAAGTGAGAAATTTGTTAAGTGAGTTTTGCCCCATTTTACAACTTTTCTTGCCACATTTGTTAACTGAATCACTGCAGTTGTGAAATTAGTAACACAGTTGGTTTCTCTATTGACTTTGCTTGTCAGAAGGTCACAAAAGGTGATAACATGACCGTGGGACTCTGCAACTATTATAAATGTGAGTCAGTTGTCAAAAATCCAAATATAAATCATGTGACCATGGGGATGTTGCAATGGTTGTAAATGTGAAAAATTGTCATAAGTCTCTTTTTTTAGTGCCATTGTAACTTTGAACGGTCACTAAATGAACTGTTGTAAATTGAGGACTACCTATATTACTAATTATGTAAAGACTCATGTGGTTTACAACTGTTGGGGTGCTAACCAGCACTGTCAAGAATGATAGCTAGCTTCCCAGACTGACAATATACATTCCTTATTCTAGAATCCTTTTTATGGTCTCTGAGCTTGTTTGCTGATATTTCATTACCAGAGTAGGTAACACCTTCAGTGGGAGTGGGTTTTGCTCTGTTTGTGTACAGTAGCTTTCCCTGACATAGTTGCTGGGGTGTTGGTTTCTCCTTGGTAGTTCCTTAATTAGGCTTTGTTTTTTTCTTGTTAAGTAGTAACAGCTTACTGCTAATACTGCTGGAGCTAAATGTTACCTCTATGATTTCTTTTAGCTCTGTCAGTGTTAGTTTCTCTTGGTTTTCCTTTCCTCAATAATGTTAGCGAATCTAAGGTTAGGATTAACATTGAAAGCTAACCAGCCTTAGTTTTGCCACTATTATTTTCTGCTCAGAAAAAGATAGCCACTTCAGAAATTGTGCCATGTGGCTCAGCAATGGAGCTGTCTGTCCTCCGTCACTACCCTGACCTCCTGAGCTCTTTGAATGGTAAGTGAGCAATTGGTGACTAAGGTGGGAAGGATTGCATGAGCAGGCCATGTGGTAGCCAGTGGGGCAGGATAGAAGGGGAAATAGGGGGCACACTGCAGTATCTCTCATAAGGGCAAATGACCACAGCTGTGCTGCAAGGACATAACTTCAGGACTGGGTAGTAATTACCTTTTGGAAGGTCTGTGGTAACTTTGAACAGTTGCTAAATGACTGGCTGTAAGTTGAAGATTAGTTGTACTTTAGTCTTATATTGATATTGGAGGTTTATTATTATTATTTTCTTATAAAATGGTAATAAAATGGTTATAAAACTTGAAACAGTAATTTTTCTTTGCGAATTTTTTTTAGATCTGCAAAATTCAAAGCCTGGGATAATTATAAGGGTAAATGCCATCTTATGGTCTTTTGAATTTTTTTAAATTTAATTGATTAGCCAACTTGCTACTAATCAGGGAGCGGACCTGGCGGGTATTACGGAGACCTGGTTGGGCCCAGAGGGAGGGGTCCCTCTGGTAGAAATGTGCCCACCAGGTTTCCACGCATTCCATCAGCCAAGGTCACAGGGGAGGGGTGGGGGAGTAGCGGTTATTATTAGAGAAGGCCTTAGGCCGAGGGAGACCACTGTACCTCAGACAGCCGGTTGTGAGTCCCTCCTTGTGAAGTGGGGCCATGGGGTTCAGATGGGTTTGCTGATCACGTACCTGGCTCCCTGCCACGTGGCGGCAGCCCTGCCCGAGCTACTCAACGTTATTGCCGCGGTGGCGGTTGATACCCCCAGACTTATGGTCATGGGGGATTTCAACCTGCCATCCGTGGGTGAGGCGTCTGAGGTGGCTCGGGAGTTCATGGCTTCCATGACGGCCATGGACCTGACCCAACTAATTCATGGCCCTACGCACACTGGGGGAAACACACTGGACTTGGTTTTTGTCTCTGGACAGTGGTTGAGTGATCTCGAGATAGGGGATATAGTCATCGAGCCCTTGTCATGGTCAGATCACTCGCTCCTTCGCCTTGACCTTCGAACCGCAGCACCCCACCGCAGGGAGGCGGAACCGGTAAGATGGTACCGCCCCAGGCGCCTGATGGAACCTGATAGGTTCCAGATGGAGCTTGGGCCAATCCCGGAGGTTCTGGCTCACGCCTCATCTGGGGACCTAGTGGCCGCCTGGGATAGGGCGGCTGCTGGAGCCCTGGATCGAGTCGTGCCTTTGCGGCCTCTGACCCGGCGCCGATCTCGCCTGGCTCCTTGGTTCACCGAGGAGCTGAGGGAGATGAAGCGCCGGAAAAGACGCCTAGAGAGCTGTTGGAGGGCTAGTCTTTCTGAATCTGACCGAACACTGGTAAGATCTTATATTAGGAGTTACCTAGTGGCGATAAAAGCAGCAAAATGTACTCATTTTACTGCTCTTATTGCGTCATCAGATAATCGCCCGGCCACCCTGTTTAGGGTGACCCGCTCCCTGCTCCACCAGGAAGCGCGGGAGGACCCCTTGGAGGGGAGAGCTGAGGATTTTGTTCAATATCTGTATGACAAAGTCACTCAGATTCGGGCAGGTCTGGACTCTGACGGGATAGATCCAGCGAGGGTGACGGAGACAGGTCTTGAGACTGTTATCTGGGATGAGTTTGATCCTGTGACCCCAGATGACGTGGACAGGATTCTGGGTAGATTGAACACGACCACATGTTTGTTGGACCCGTGTCCCTCCTGGTTAGTGCTGGCTTCCCGGGAGGTGACGCGAGGCTGGCTCCAGGGGATTATAAATGCTTCGTTGGGTGAGGGTGTCTTTCCCGCCGCCTTGAAAGAGGCGGTGGTGAGGCCTCTCCTCAAGAAGCCTTCCCTGGACCCGGCAGTATTGGCTAATTATCGTCCAGTCTCCAACCTTTGCTTCGTTGGGAAGGTTGTTGAGAGTGTGGTTGCGCGACAGCTACCCCAGTACCTGGATGAAGCGTCGTATCTAGATCCGTTCCAGTCGGGCTTCAGGCCTGGGTACAGCACGGAAACGGCATTGGTCGCGTTGGTTGATGATCTCTGGAGGGCTCGGGACAGGGGTTGTTCCTCTGTCCTGGTCCTGTTAGACCTCTCAGCGGCTTTTGATACCATCGACCATGGTATCATGCTGCACCGGCTGGAAGGGTTGGGGGTGGGAGGCACCGTTTTCTGGTGGTTCTCCTCCTTTCTCTCTGACCGGTCGCAGTCTGTGTTGACAGGGGGGCAGAGATCGACCCCGAGGCCCCTTATATGTGGGGTGCCGCAGGGATCGGTTCTCTCGCCCCTTCTGTTCAACATTTATGTAAAGCCGCTGGGCGAGATCATCCGTGGTTTCGGGGTGAAGTACCATCTGTACGCTGATGACACCCAGCTGTACATCTCCATCCCGGACCACCCCAACGATGCCCTTGAAGTGATGTCCCAGTGCCTGGAGGCCGTGCGGATCTGGATGGGGAGAAACGGGCTCAGGCTCAACCCATCCAAGACCGAGTGGCTGTGGTTTCCGACGTCCCGATATAGTCAGCTGGCGCCATCGCTGGCTATTGGGGGCGAATCATTGGCCCCCACGGAAAGGGCTCGTAACTTGGGCGTCCTCCTGGACTCACGGCTGTCTTTAGAAGAGCACTTGACGGCCGTGACCGGGAGGATTTTTCATCAGGTTCGCCTGATTCGCCAGTTGCGTCCCTTTCTAGATCGGGACTCATTACGCACAGTCACCCATGCCCTCGTCACCTCTCGTCTGGACTATTGTAATGCTCTCTACATGGGGCTCCCCTTGAGGTGCACCCGGAGGCTCCAACTGGCGCAGAGTGCGGCCGCACGGGTGGTTATGGGAGCAACATGGAGCTCCCATGTAACACCTCTCCTGCGCGAGCTGCACTGGCTCCCGGTGGTCTTCCGGGTGCGCTTCAAGGTTCTGGTTACCACCTTTAAAGCGCTCCATGGCTTGGGACCTGGTTACTTACGGGACCGCCTACTACCATCAACAGCCTCCCACTGACCAGTACGCTCCCACAGAGAGGGGCTCCTCCAGGTGCCGTCGGCCAAACAATGTCGGCTCTCGGCCCCTAGGGGGAGAGCCTTCTCTGTGGGGGCACCGACGATCTGGAATGAGCTCCCCCCAGAGATACGGAGGATTCCGGATCTGCGCACCTTCCGCCGCGAGTTGAAGACGCTTTTGTTTCATCAAGCTGGCCTCGCCTAAATCTTCTCCCTTTTAAGTGTAAATTCTAAATTTTTAATGGATTTTAAAATATGGGTATTTTAAATTGGGTATTAATTCAGCCAAATTTATTTAATTCATTTTATTCGATTTTAAATTTTGTATATCTATGTGTTTTATTTCATGGCTGTGCACCGCCCTGAGTCCTTCGGGAGTAGGGCGGTATAGAAATTCAATAAATAATAATAATAATAATAATAATAATCTATGTGTCAGACTGTCTATGCCAGCTTTGCAACACTGACACTATGTTCTTGATCACACAACATTGCATATTATAAATACATGCCAATTTGGTGTAGCAGTTAAAGGAACTAGTCTAGTAACTGGTGAATTTGGATCCTGTCTTAGAAGAAGGCAATGGCAAATTACTTCCAATAATTTTGCCAAGAAAACTGCAGGGAATTGTCTAGGCCAGGGGTGTCAAACTTGCGGTGTCACAGCGGCATCACATGATGTATCGTAACTTTTTTCCCCTTTGCTAAACTGGACATGGGCATGGCCAGCACATCACACATCCGACCCGCGGGCTGTGAGTTTGACAGCCCTGGTCTAGGCAATTGCCAGTAGTCAGGACTTACCAGTACTTGAAGACACAAATATTTTTTAAAATGTTTTTCATTTAGCTTTTGTGAGATTGACCTATTTCCAAAGGTGGCAGGGGAGAGGACTGATATCTCTAGTCACACATCTTGATAATATATTGCCAGCAGGTAATGCTGTAGTCTTTATTTAATTATTACTGTTTTACTTGCTAGAAAGGCGGCAATGGGGCAAACCCTATTTCTTTCACATACCAGAAGCTGCTAAAAAGGTTGACAAGTGATGTGCTCATTTGTAAGATAGATGTTATCAGCAGGAACACCCAGGATTGGAGGCAGGGTCAGAGTGTGAAGACTCAGAGACATTTAGGTGAAAATGTCTGATGATTTCAGCCTACTCTTTTAAGGGCTCAGCCCTACACTCTACAGCAACCATGTGAAGTCAAAGCATTATAAAACAGCCCTTCCCACCTCCACCATAACAAATCCTAGAGTAAAAACAACTATTGCACACAGTTCTTCAAGAGTCAAAAGCTCTATAGAACATCATATACCTTGACTGTCTTCCAGAAAACTAGAAAATATTCATGGCAAATGGGACAATAGAGTTACATGATCAGATTACCATAAAGTAACACCATTATTATCCCAAAATCATGGTAGTTTTCTTCTCTATAACTTCTTCAGGCAGGTAGAACTACAGGTAGTCCTTAATTTACAACAGTTCATTTAGTGACCATTCAAAGTTACAATGGCACTGAAAAAAGTGACATATGACTGTTTTTCACACTTACAACCATTGCAGCATTCCCATGGTCATGTGATCAAAATCAGATGCTTGGCAACTGACTCACAGTTATGACAGTTGTAGTGTCCCAGGGTCATGTGATCACCTTTTTGACCTTCTGACAAGCAAAATCAATGAGGAATCCAGATTCACTTAAAACAGTGTTACTAACATACCTACTACAGTGATTCACTTAACAACTGTGGCAAGAAAGATCATAAAATGGGGCAAAATTCACTTAACAATTGTCTCACTTAGCAACAAAAATTTTGGGCTCAGTTGTGGTTGTAAGTCGAGGACTACTTATATTATATTTGTACATGTACCGTTAAGTTCCCTGGTGTAAAAACTGCAAGAACATAGAACAATAAAGAAGACTAGGCAGATTTCTGATAGAAAAAATGAGGGCTTATTGCCTCCCCCTCCCACACACACACAAATAGAAATAAATTAAGAAGTTTATGTGAATAAATAGCAATAGCAATTAGACTTATATATTGCTTTGCAGTGCTTTACAGCCCTCTCTAAGCAGTTTACAGTCATCACATTGCCCATAATCTGGGTCCTCATTTTATTGACCTCAGAAGGATGGAAGGCTGAGTCAACCTTGAGCCTGTGAGGAAGCCCGCAGTCAGCAGAAGTAGCTGTCAGCCCTGGAAGCCATGTTTTCTTTGGATCTACAGGGCTGCCACATTTAGTGCTGTGGGAAACTGGGAGGGGGGATTGTGTGGAGTGGAGGAGATATCTAGCCATAATAACATTCTTTTCTCTGAGAGTCAAGGACATTCTGCCCTGCACCTGGAGCGCTGTGACTGGGAAGCATCTCCAGTTGGGAGGGTGCATTGATTGGACCATGTGATGGACATGTGGGTGCAGGGAAAGGTACTTGGACTTTCTTCTGGGTGGGGAAAACCTGGAAGCTTTCAGATTCAGGTTTTCCTAGATGTGCCAATATGACATCTCTAATAAAATGGAACTTTGAGGAAGGTCTAGCCTTGGAGTCTTCTTTCATTGGGGGTGTTCCTTGGAACCCTGTCAGTAGCCTGTAGTACTGTATTCTAACCACTGCGACACAACGGCTCAATAGAGGAAGTAGAGGAATAGAAGGAAGGCATATGAAATGCACATTGTTTCTGGCACAATCTAATCCAAAGTATTAATTCAATAATGTGATCATTTGGTCCTTTAATCAAGGGTCTTAGTATTATAGAATAGTAGAGTAAAAGTACAAACTCTATCCTTTGGCTTTTTTTTTTTTTTTTTGAAATTCCTTTCATTTTCATTTGATATTTTGCCAGCAACCGCAGTTTGTTTTGTTTTCATGAATATTAGATGACTGAGAATTTCATTTTTAGGTAAAAGTATTTATCAGAAACCCACTATAAATACCAAAAGCTTAGCAGCAACCTTAAAGCCAAACATAGGCAATCATCATTTTACAGTTTTTATAAAACTGTATAAAGGAGATTATAGGGAATTTGGTACATTTTTAAAATAATATGAACATTTAGAATGATACTTGCTTTGTTTAACAGGGGAGTTGAGACTACTTTTATCAAAACATACATTGGTGCCCTGTTCTTGACCTATCTGAAGCATGATTTCCCCCCCCCTTTGCAGGTGACTACATCAGTCTTTTCTATCTGTTCTCATAATATCTGACCAGTGGGGGAATTCAGCCGGTTCTCTCCGGATCAGGTGAACCGGTCGCGGCAACTGCAGGAGGCTCCACACACCCGCCCAGATGTAATCTGCAAGCATTGCGCATGCGCAGAAGGCCGTGCGCATACTCAGATGAAGTGTGTGTGCTCACATTTGTGAACCGGTAGGGAAGGTAAGTGAATCCCACCGCTGTATCTGACCATGAACAGCTTTGTAGCTCTATAGTGAACCATTTCAATTTATTATTGTCTTTAAAGAAATATAGCACCCAGGACTCAGCATAGTATTCTTGAAAAAGAAAATAAAGTCTCTCCAAATAGAATGCACCAAAACTCTTATTGCTTTCCTTCATGCTTCTGTTTCTAAGTGTAATGACACTCATTTACAAACCAAACTCATAGGAACATTTATTTTTTGAACTGTGCCATTATGTTAGTGCGACTTTGCCAAAAGAAATGTTTCACACAGTTCACAGACTGCCATAAGTCACTACCGGTTTATGCCAGCTGAAACTACTGTCAGATAGACTCCTATGTACACAGATGTGTTCTTTGGCCTACATCCAGTAAACATTCTAAAAAATCCTATTAGTCCTGATTTCCATATGAAACTGCCAATTTTTTAAAAAAAACTTTCCAGCCAAGACTGCTCCCCATAGACAAAACTATAAACAGACTCTGCCAACATTTCTCCCATTTTTAATTAAATATGGCATCGTAATTTTTATTAGATGAAGCAATGCCACAGGATCAGGAAGGATTTAAAGCAGAATCTATTTGGATTTAGAAGGGAAGATGTTACTTTCAGCTGCTAAACTGTGTCACTCTTTTGTAACATGAGAAAACTGCAATAAAGATTCATTTAACAAAGTGAAAACTACAGTGCTGTAGAAGCAAAAGAAGGAACTTATTTCTCAGGGATACAGGATCCACATATACAGAAGTAAATCCCAACCTCATATAAGTAATATAGCTTAGAATAGAATAGAGCTGGAATGGAGCTTGGAGATCTTCTAGTCCAGCCCCTTCATATGTTTTAGTCTGCAGGCCTTTGATCATCTTAGTTGCTCTTCTCTGAACTTTTTCCAAAGTCTCAACATCTTTTTTGTAGTATGGTAATCAAAATTGGTTTTGGTTTTATAAAAACGGTTTTATAAAGCAGCACAAATACTTCACATAATCTTGATTCTATGCCTCTGTTTATACAATCCAAGATTGTCTTAGCTTTTTTGTCTGCTGCCGCACATTGCTGGCTCATGTTTAAGTGATCGTCCACTAGGACTCCAAGGTCCCTCTCACAGTTACTGTTTTTGAGCCAGGTCTTGCCTAATCTGTACTTATATCTTTGATTTTTCCTGCCTAAATGTAAAACTTTGCTTTTCTCCACATTAAAATTCATTTTGTTGGATGGGCCCATTGTTGAACTTTGTCAAGATCTTTTTGGATCCTGAGCTTGTCTTCAGGGATGTTGGCTATTCCTGTCAGTTTAGTGTCATCTGCAAATTTGATGAGTTCCCCTTCTATTCCCTCATCTAAGTCATTTATGAAGATATTGAAGAGTACTGGGCATAAGATGGAGCTTTGTGGTACCCCACTGCTTGCTTCTCTCCATATGGATGTAGAACTATTAAAGACTACTCGTTGAGTACAGTTTGCCAGCAAGGTACAAATCCATCTGGTGGTGATGTTGTTTATTCCACATTTTTCTAGTTTACCAAGAAGTAAGCTGTGGTCTACTTTGTCAAATGCCTTACTGAAATCTAAGTATACTATGTCCACAGCATTTCACTGGTCTACTAATTTAGTGACTTTTTCAAAGAATGAAATAAGATTGGTTTGGCATGATCTGTTTTTAACAAACCTGTGCTGGCTACTAGTTATAACTTTATTTGCTTCTAGTTGTTCACAGATACATTTTTTGATTATCTTTTCCAAGGTCTTCCCAGATATTGATGTTAGACTGATTGGTCTGTAGTTTCCTGGGTCTAGTTTTCCCCTTCTTTCTTAAAAATTGGAACAACATCAGCCCTTTTCCAATCCTTAGGTACTTCCCCAGTGCTCCAGTATTTTTGAAAGATATGGTACAGTGGTTCTGAGATAACATCTGCCAGCTCCTTCAAAATTCTGGGATGTATTCTGTCAGGTCCCAGTGATATATATTCATCAAGGTCAGATAGGTGTTCTCTTAACATTTTCTTGCTTATTTTAATTTTTATTTCTAGTTTGACTTTTACAGCAGTTTTTTTGGTATATAACTTTGGGTTATAATTTCTTTTTGTGTGAAGACTGATGCAAAGAATGAGTTAAGCAGCTCTGCTTTCTCCCTACTGCCTGTTACTTCCTTGCCATCTTCTCTCTTTAGTGGACCTACTTTTCCTTGACTTTTTTCTTGTTATTAATATGTTGAACAAGTTCTGTATTTGCCTACAAGGCTTGCTGTCCCTACCCTACCCTACCCTACCCTATCCCATCCCATCCTTGCTTTAATTCTATTGAGAGTTTCTCCATCAATTAGCAAGTTTTATAGTGAAAAACATACATTTTTAAAAAGACATTTCAAATAGCCAAGAATTTCATACAATTTTGCCTGAAGATAATTGAATCATTTTTCTTCCGCTGTGCTCCCCCCCCAAAAAATAGTTCCTTTGGGAGTGCAAGATCCAATGCTTTATCTTTTTTAAAAAAAACACATGCACAAAAACACAACTTATAAATGTTATCTGGGCACAACCAATATAACTGTGGGAAGGGAAGGAGAGATATCTTCCTGGAGAACAAGCAGTAATTTTTAGTTTTGACATTGATCTTTGTGTTCTCACTGCTAATCTCTCCCAGGTTAAGGCACTGTTACCAGGAAAATCAAAATTCTCTAAAATGCTATGTTGGATTATACAATAAATTTAAAATGAGACTGGAGTGTCTGTGCAATGTACACATACACAAAATGAAGTATAAATTCACATAGTGTTACAAACCATATGAATGTTTGCTGTTCTGAAGATTCCATGTTCAACTGTCTGGAAGCCACACTGCATATCGGACATAAATACAATCGAGAGAGTCCAGAGATATTTTACGAGAAGAGTCCTCCATTCCTCTAACCGCAATAAAATACCTTATGCCACCAGATTTCAAATTTTGGGCTTAGACAACTTAGAACTACGCCGACTTCAGTCTGACCTAAGCATAGTACATAAAATTAACTGCCACAATATCCTTCCAGTCAATGACTACTTCAGCTTCAACCACAACAATACACAAGCAAATAATAGATACAAACTCAAGGTAAACCGTTCCAAACTCGATTGCAGAAAATATAACTTCAGTAACAGAGTGGTCGATGCCTGGAATGTACTACCTGACTCTGTAGTTTCTTCCCCGAACCCCAAAAACTTTAACCTTAAACTGTCTACTGTTGATCTCACCCCATTCCTAAGAGGTCTGTAAGGGGCATGCATAAGTGCACCAGCGTGCCTACTGTCCCTGTCCTAATATTCTTTTTTACTTACTCTTTTCATGTATTCAAATTATGTTTATACTGTTACCTGTTATCTTATATATGCTTGACAAATAAACTTATGATTATGATTATGATTATCAGCCCTGACCAAACTGACAAAGACTTTACTAGTCAAATGCACTAGAATAAATACAAACTATTTAAGGGCAGTTATTTCCATTGGGTATAAAAGGGACAGAATCCTGTGTAATATTGGCCATTGTAAATATCTTAGTGTCAGCTGAAGTTCAAAGCTTCAGTATCACATTTCTTTGGAAATAATCTGTTGCTACTTTCATGTGAGAGCTTCAAATTTGGTTTCTTCATCAGAAGGTATTAAGAACCTCACCTTTCTTCTACGCAAATCAGGGGTGAAAACGTTTCAGTGCTTGGGTGTAATAACATGCTGGGGAAACCTGAAACTCTCAAAAGGGAAGACAATGAAACAAAATGGCTCTCATTCTTCCTTGTTTTTTGGGAGGGGTTTTTGGGTTTTTTTAAAACAATGTTAACTTTATGGGAATTTAGATTGACATTTTGAAATGTTCCTTGAAATAGAAAACTTGCTATCAATGTTCAGCAGTATTGACTGAGGAAGCCCTTGAGGTTACCAATATTCTTGGACCAATCATGACTAATGTTGGGTATATAATCATTTCAAATCATTTGCTTAAATGGAAATGGAAGAATCCTGTTGGATCAAAGAAAGATTCCAACTAGAAAGTTTTGTTCTCAATTGTAAAAAAATTACTAAAGTAAGGTAAGGTATGGGTATTTGATTACATGATAAATAGTAAATAATTGGCATAATTCTATGAAACCAGAAAACATTAAACTTCTAAATCTGAAGAAACAACAAATTCTTTGTTGAGAAACAAATAAGGAATCAGTTAGAAGATAAGCACTTTTCTCTTTTTAATGAGAAAAGTGATTACTAACAATAAACCTTTTAATTCAATAATGTTAGTTAGGATTGTTTTGTTGAATTAATCGAGATAGCCTGGTTCATCTTTATTTTTTAGTTCAAAGCCTAAGTACAAATGTGTAGTTCCATTTTCCCCAAAGATATAAATATAGAACCTTGGTGGCATAGTAGTTAAAGTGCAGTATTGCAAGCAAAACTCTGCTTACAGCCTGGAGTTTTATCCTGATGCGGCTCAAGATTGACTCATCCTTCCATCTTTCCAGAGGTTGGTAAAATGAGAATCCAGATTGTTGTGTGAAATATGCAAATAATGCTTCTACATTGTAAATTGCCCAGAGAATGCTATAAAGTGCTAAGCTTTATATAAGCTAAAATGCTATTGCAATATTGATCAGAACTCCTGAAGTTTCCACACTTGGTAGGCAAATATTTTCCTTAAATGTCCCATCCCTATACCTTTTGTGGGTGCTTATTCTAGTTTATTGTTGTTGACTGACTAAGCCTGCCTATAATTTAGTATTGTTTCATAGATATCATGGCCTGACTGTATATGTTGGAATTCTAAACTGGAGTTATTTCTTCTTGAAGTTTCAGGAAAGCAAGAACCAAAAAAAAACAACCCCACCTATTCGTAATTCTAGTGTTGTTTCATCAGTAGCAAACACAAAATGGTCAGCCCTCAGGTATGGAAGAAGCGCTATGAGTTAAACTGGAGGTTACAATTCCTCCTCACAAATATAAAGGTCTGAGAGTGTGACCAAAACTTTGACAAAGACATCTTTCAAATATTGCCTCTTGGTGGGGTGAGATCTGGCAATGAAGAGAGAACTCATTGTCAGCTCTGGTATTCCTCGCGGCCCAGAGCTGCCATTCGTGTGTGTGTGTGTGTGGAGCTGCAGCAGGAGATTGGAGAGGAGATAGCGCTCACCAGCTGATTGGCGGTCTTAGCTTGAGCATTTCCGGTGGTGCAATGGAGGCGCGATGAGCCGCAGCTGCAGAAGCACCTGGACACTGCGAGAGCACCAGACAACAACAATTGCCAGTGGGGCATCTCCAGCAGAGAGGCAGAATTGCTGCAGGCTGCGGGAGTACCTGCAGGAGCACCAAAGACAAAGCGGAGAGCCCTCCAACTGGGGGAAATGACGCAGCGGCTACTATGCTTCCAGGATCACATGGTGACGGGGCAGGTGTGTGGGAGAGGGCGTGGTGGTGGGAACAGTTAAATGGTGGTGGGGAGTACCAGATGTTAGCTCTGACAATTTCTTTGAAGTATTGTATTGCTTTGGTGGTCAGTGAATGCCGGAGGAGATAAACCACGTTGCAAACCCGCGTATTGCTTTGCAGTTTTTCCTTCTTTCAGAACCTGACACTCATGCAGAGAAGTTGGGAAGAGCAAAGATGTACAGCACTATCAACTTCACAAATTTAGTTTTAAATGTGTACTTTTTTCTTTAGATTAGAGCTTTTCATACCAAACTCTGGTATAGAGGAAACTTTTTTACCTATTTAAATGGCCTCCCTTTTCCTGCCAAAATAATATTCAAGACTGAGACCAAAAGGTTGCTATGCCTGGCACATTGATATATTTTCTGTTGATCATCTTGAATCTACTGCAAATTTCAGACTTGTTGAAATCTTCCTTTGCACTGGCCATTTGCAAGGGCCATCAACCAGAATCTGAGAGGCGTAGAAGGTTACTTTATACAGTTTTCATCCAGTGAAAAGAAGTAGGAAGACAAATTCCATCCCACTGGCTTTTACCAAATAATTCTTAAAGTAAGTACTTGCTAGGAATAGAGTCCAATATATTTCCTTCATACTGATTGTCTATGAAGGAGGCATTTATGGTCTATAGAATATGATATGATAAGCTTTGGATTCAAAACCAACTATTATTTATACTTTATCATATTAACTTTCATTGAAGCATATACATCTTACAAATCTGAAATGACAGCTTGAAATATTATTTCTGTGACATGTACAAATGTCAGAAAAATTATCCAACTGCACTCCAAATATACACACTACTGCACCATTGCTCCTAGTAAGATGTATCTGGCATCACTCAAGCAAATAAGAGCATTCTGTTTTCCTTCAGATTAAACAGGTGAAAATAGCACTGTTAAGTAACAGCACATTTACTTCTGAGAATTCAGGTGGCCATTCACTCTGAGGCTGTTGATATATCTTGAAAGAATATCATACTGAATAAACATGTTTGTGCCTCATTAACTTTTCTCATACAGAAAATCAGTTAATTGCATCTTTGGACTTGGGTTTATTGAAAGATAAAGCATATAGAATTTAATAAAATGATAATTATAATTATATAACTATATAATAATTATATCTGCACATAAATATATAAACAAAAATAATAACATGAGATTGTGTTTCTGATAGGCATAGGCATAACCTAAATCCCTGCAGAGAAATCCTCTAACCATGATTAGTTAACTTTGGTCTTAAAAGCTAAATAGAAGTGAGACTACTGGATTTCCAGCTGATGTCACAGTGAGATCGGAGCAGGTCTCCATGCTCCCACACTGAGTTCTCCCTGTTAGAGGGCTCCGAAAGGAGCTAAAGCCACCCTAGAGGGGTGGTGAAGAAAAGAGGGGTGCCCTGCAGGTCGTGGAGAGTCACAATCTCTCCTGCTTGATTCAGGGCTTTCTTCCCTCTCCCTCACCTCCTCACGACGAGGAGAAGAGGCAGTTAAAAATGGCTACTGTGAAGCTGGGACAGCCAAGGCAACAAAGAAATCACAGGAGTGGTGTAAATGAACAATGAATGGAACTGGGTGAGATGATTCCTTTTTTATCTAAATCCTAATCCTAAAAAGAAAAGAGGAAAAAAACCCTAACCCAAACTATTTGTTAAAACAGTGAATAACCACATAGAGAAAAACTACAGACCTGAAAGAAAGAAACTAAGAGGGGGAAAGTTAAAAATTTCAAAGCACAGAAAATTGGATGGTTAAATTGGACAGGCATTATTTTGGAAAGGCATTTTAAAATGCTGGATCTATTTACTTTAATAATTGGCTTTGCTTTTATAAATCAAATTAAAATTTGATTAAATACCTGTTAGAACTGAGACAATGCTGAAACCTAAGCTGAGAGTGCCATTTACTGATGAATGAAAATATACCATACTCTATAAGCCTGGAAAAATTTTGATAAGAAAAATAAACAACATTTGGAGAACTGTGGTGATATTTACTGTTCTATACTTATCTACTCTATGACTATGGGAGGTTCAACTGTGAGAACAAGGAAGATACCTAAATAAAGCAACATCTGAATGCTAAGATATATTACTAAACCTATAAAGGAGATATTTGGAGAGCTTCCTGGACTACCTGAACATCTGATGGAATAATCCTGGGACATAAAAGAACTATGACTATTGTATTCTTTGAGGAGCAACATTAGGCCTGAATATATGTTTTTTTTTATTATTGAATAAGAGCAGACTTTATCAAAATAAGATGAGATGCTCTACATGAGGAAAATCAGTGGAAGTTCAAAAGAAATACTGTTGATGTTCCAAAGCATTGATACTTTGGACAAAGAACTTTAGGGAGATAAAAAAGTTACTGCAAGGCATAGATAGGAAAATAGAAAATATTTTACAAGGGACAATGAACAAAGATCAAGATGTCCAGGAAAGGGAGGAGACAACAGAAAGAATGGAGGAAAAGACAAAACACACAAATCAGCAAACAAAACAAGGAGAAGGAGAAGACAATAAGGATTATAATGACTAATGAAATAAATCAGGGAAAAAGTATTTTAAGAGATTTAAAAATGGAATTGAAAGATACCTTTGAAAGAGAGATAGGGGTTTTGGCAGATACTCTGGAGCAGTGGTGGGTTTCAAAAATTTTTACTACCAGTTCTGTGTGTGTGGCTTGGTGGGCATGGCAGGGGAAGATTACTGCAAAATCTCCATTTCCTCCTGATCAGCTGGGACTTTAGCTGATTTTATTTTATTTTTAAATAAAAGAATAAAAGCAATAATTAGAGGTTGAAAGATGGATTTAATATGTATGTTTAAATAATATGGTGATTGATGTCAGGATGGAGTATTGGGATTATATCTTAATACAATATGTGTATTACATTAGGATTAGTAAGGATAGCCTGACTAAATAGAATAATTGAAATAATTAATTTGAAAGATTAGAGGTTGAAAGATGGTATTATTATGCATGCTTAAATAAAATTGTAATTGGCATTAGAATGATACATTGAAATATTGAATAACTAAATAATGAAGGACTATATCTTAATGCAAATATGAGTATTAATTTTAGGAGTATATAAGCATAACCAATGTAACAAATATTATTGATATCAGTATTATTTTATACCCAGATGCCACACTGTTCATGTATTGATGTTGATGTACAGTATATATAAAAATAAAGAAAAAACATAATAATAATAAAAAAAGAAGTAAAACTGCTTAATACTTGGCTTGTAGTCTAGACCAGCATTTCTAAACCTTGGCAACTGTTAAGATGTGTGATTTCAACTCTCAGAATTCCCCAGCCAGCATAGAAACTCTGGTCTAGACTAATAACTCAAAAGATGTCTCAGACAGAACGAAGCCATTATCCTGAATAGTCTTTGGACTGCTGAGTTGGAATTAGTAGGTCAAGTTAATGCTGAGTAGTTATGTCTGTTAGAAGTAGTTCTAAAATGATTGAGAGAATAGGTTCAGGGGGTAAAGTCCTCTTATCTTTTATGAGCCTCCGAATAAAATACTTAGCTAAAATTTGGTGTCAAGAGACTAAACTTTTTTGGATTTTCTAAGCCTCACCCTCCAACTCACCCACAATGGCCTTCCATAATTTGAGCAGAAGTCACGATTAAATACTACTGAATTCTATCCAATGTGTATAGCCACAATTGTAGGCTTAACCTTTGTTTTCCTCCCCACCCCAATTCTACTTTTATTTGTCCTTATCATTTGTTTCTGTCTGTTCTGAAGCAGAAGAGTGTGAGCATCAGGACAGTATTCCATGAGCCTTTCGTCTTTATTTTATACTGATGATGGAAAAGCCCTAGTTTCTATTAACTTTTCTAGCAACCAATTAAAACAGCCTGAGTTCACAGATTTCCTTTTTATTTTGTTTTTGGGATGTGTACATAAGAAATTGGGGATCTACTACTGTGGGCTGCAAACAATTCAAACTCCTTTGTATGTTTGAGTCCAAATCCCCTGAGATTGTGCCATTAGAACTCAGCCTAACCCATAAAACAATGGTGATGTTATTTCTGCTGATTTTTTTTTTTTTTTGAATGAGGAAAAGTCCCTGATAATGCTTCCTATACCTAGAAAGGTTTATGAGCAAAAAACCTAACCTTCTGCAAACTGGAAAAAAAAAAAACCCACTTAAAATATTGTCTCTGTCCTCAGTAAAGCAGTAATGGTATTACATCAGTATCCAACCTATAATGACCATTGGAATGCAACAACTACAACAATGTAACAATAGTTCATGAAACCAGCATTTGCTTTTCCTGGCATACACCTAAAAAGGATCTTAGGACTTGAGGTAATACCAACTTGCCTTTCTTCACAGTTGGATAAATAAAATCAGAAACTGTAACAGATAAAGAAGAAAATACACTGAAATTGGGGGGTTTTTTTCTGTATGGATGAAAACTCTTAAATCTTTATTGCATCTAAGAAGAATTTGTAAGATTTCAGATTATAATTTTAAATTCTTCACTAAATAATTAAGTAGCTTGCAGGTGATAAAAAAAATTGCAGCAAGAAAGAAAAAAATTAGAATACAGGTAGTATTTGACTTACGACCACAATTGAGGCCAAAATTTTTGTTGTTAAGTAGGACATTTGTTAAGTGTGTTTTGCCACATTTAAAACCTTTCTTGCCTCAGTTGCTAAGTGAACCATTGCAGCTGATAAATTAGTAACACTAGTTACTAGTGTTAAGTGAATCTGACTTCCCCAACTTTGCTTGTCAGAAAATTGCAAAGGTGATCACATGACTCCGGAACACTGCAACCGTCATAAATATGAACCAATTGCCATATGAACACATGACCATGGGGATGCTGCAAAGGTAGTAACTGTGAAAAACGGTCATAAGTCAGTTGTTTGAGTGCTGTTGTAACTTTGAATGGTCATTAAATGAACTGTGGTAAATTAAGGACTACCTGTATAGAAATCATTAATTTAACTTCATCGTTTAAGTGTACTTTCTATCTGGAAGGCTCCATTGCAAAAATTACATTATTATAAGTGGAAGCTCTCTTTTTTTCTGCACTCCCAACTCATGAAGATGGATTTGCTGTTTTGGAGCAGCAAACTTATTTTATATGTTATCAATCCTTGATGTTTTTTGATGATGATGCTTTTTCCCATCTGAGAAAAGGAAAGTCAAGCAATGTGGAGACATTTTTTCTGCCCTACTGAATTCAAACTTCGGCTGAATATTTAAATTGATCTAAGACGCATTTTTCAAAAATCAAGATTATGCCCAACGTGTACAAACAGTGGTTTACCTGATACTATATAATACTTTCCCATTTTTGGAAATCCTTAGAAGCTTGTTGTCTGTTGTAACATCGTGGAAGTTTGCACCTTTCTCGTTGGCAAAGAATAAATCGGGTTTCCAAATAGAGTCCAACATTGATGGATCCAAATCCAAGGAGTCATCAGGGTATTCACTATAAGCAAGACGGGAGTCGTTCCACTGCTGCCTCAAAAAAATGTTCACTCTGTAGTCCTATAGAAATGTCAGATATACCAATTATTTAATCTTTTGTTCAGGTGACTGTGCTTTTAGACTTTGAAACCTAGATGAATTATTGAATTATCTGATACAATATGCTTTATGTTAGTCAAGGACAATCTCGGAGTTCTTGTCATTATTGTTGTTATTGTTGTTGTTGTTGTTGTTGTTAACCTTCAATTCAATTCTCATTCTGGAACTGGTAAAAACTTAACAGTTCATGTCCTAACCAAGGATCTAAGAGCTGTTAAGGTAACATCTGGGTATATAGGCAGTTCCGAGTAAGGTGGTTTTTTACAAAGTCAGAATATTTAGGTCTAATAAATTCAAAATTCCCATGTATCTAGGCAACCCTTTGGATATTGCTCCAAGGGCTTCTATTACTATCGATACAACCTACTATTGAGGACCCAGATTATGAGGACAATAAGCTGACTTTGTATAAATATACAAAAGTATGAAGGCTATTGCTTAACGCATTGTAAGCAGCCCTGAGTCTCCGGAGAAGGGCGGCATATAAATCAAATTTTTTTTAAAAAACCATTGATTTCTTCCTCCACAATCATTCAACTTCAATTTGCACCTTGCGGTATTTCATAGTTTTTTGTAGCTGTTTCTCTTCAAATCATGCATTACCTGTGGACCAAATGTCTGTCTGTTTGGATTCAAAAATCCCACATTCTCCTTGTTGTTGTTGTTATTATTATTATTAATCATTGTACACTCAGCCAGATGTTCAGACCAGTGGTGGGTTTCAAAAATTTTTACTACCGGTTCTATGGGTGTGGCTTGGTGGGCGTGGCATGGCCTGGTGGGAGTGGCAAGGAAAGGATACTGTAAAATCTCCATTTCCTCCCAATCAGTTGGGATTTGGGAGGCAGAGAATAGATGGGGGCAGGGCCAGTCAGCATTTTTACTACCAGTTCTCGGAACTACTCAAAATTTCTGCTACCAGTTCTCCAGAACTGGTCAGAACCTGCTGAAACCCATCTCTGGTTCAGACCCAGGTTTGGCATTTTTGTCTACCTATCGAGTCCTAACAAGGACCTGGGATAGGCAGATCTGGATGTTTGATGGTGTTATATGTACCACCACAGGATACAAGCTGTTCCCAGTAAAGCCGCCTTTTAAATTTAAAATTGACTGATGGCAAATTTTTCAGTACCAATGGTGTATTGTTATTGTTGTTGTTGTTGTTAATCATAAAGCTATGGAGTGGCAATTTTACCTCATTCTTTTGAGGTACCAAAAGAACCAAAAAAAAATTAAACTCTGACTGTATCATGGAGTGCAACTTTTCATTTACCATATGTTTTATTGATAAAATTAATAAAATTCATCTATTCAGCATAGTAGAAACATTATGAAATGTAATTAGTATTCCATAATAGTGAGAATAAAAACTGTCTAAACGTTATAAAAACCTGCCAGAATTTTAAAGACTAATTTTGATTGCCTCCTCATTGATTAATTTGCAAGTATCTAACTAAGCATTCGTACAATATATCCAGCAGAGTAATTTATAAATAAACATTAGCTGGGAATCTTTGTGGAATATTTATTGACCTCAGTACAGTGAATGCATTTTGAATTATTGGAAGATAAACACAGTCTGTCCTAGAAAGAATTAACATTTGATAACATTAACATTTTGTGCTATGCTGAAAAATTATGTAAAATATAGACTGAGTAACTTTAAGAGTTTTTTCTCCCTAATGGTACAAGATTATGGCATCATTGTGTAACAACAGGCAGAATTGTTTGATGTGGAATGTCTTTGAAGGTGGGTGGAACTTGTTACTGATTTTTTCCCCCAGCTTTCAGTTGTTTCTTTGAGAATGAGAAATATTGTATGAGTGAGTCCTGACATGATATCTGCTTTAAGGCTACTATGAGGGTAGGTGGTATTTTGCTAAAGATACATGGGGAGCAATATCATGAAGACCCACCAGTCTTAATCTTCTTAAAGAGTTATCTAATTTCATTTTTAAAAATTCAAACTACAGTTTATTTATTTATTTATTTATTTATTTATTTATTTATTTATTTATTTATTTATTTATTTATTTATTTAATAAATTTAATTTATATACCGCCCTTCTCCTAGAAGGACTCAGGGCAGTGTACAGCCAGAATAAAACACACAGATATAAAATTTAAAAAAAATTTAAGAAATATTAAATAGTTTGGCCCATATCTAATTAAAATAAAACTATCCGTTTTGGACATTTAAAAATTAAGAGTTAAAAATTAAAAATTAGGCCAGCCCGGCTTGTTGGAATAAAAGTGTCTTGAGGGCCCGGCAGAAGGTGCATAAATCGGGAATCCTCCGCATCTCGGGGGGCAATTCGTTCCAGAAGGCAGGAGCCCCCACAGAGAAGGCTCTCCCCCTGGGGGTCACCAGCCAACATTGCTTGGCCGATGGCACCCAGAGGAGCCCCTCTCTGTGGGAGTGAATTAGCCGATAAGAGGCTATTGGTAGCAGAAGGCGGTCTTGTAACTACCCAGGTCCTAAGCCATGGAGCGCTCTGAAGGTGATAACCAATACCTTGAATTGCACCCGGAGGACCACCGGAAGCCAGTGCAGCTCACGCAGGAGAGGTATTACATGGGAGCGCCATGACGCTCCCATAATCACCCGTGCGGCCGCATTCTGGACCAGTTGGAGCCTCCGGGTGCTTTTCAAGGGGAGCCCCATGTAGAGAGCATTACAATAGTCCAGGCAGGAAGTGACGAGGGCATGAGTGACCGTGTGTAGGAAGTCCCGATCCAGAAAGGGACGCAACTGGTGGATCAGGCGAACCTGATAAAAAGCCCCCCTGACCATGGCCATCACATGTTCTTCTAAGAACAGCTATGCATCCAGAAGGACACCTAAGTTGCGAGCCCTCTCCGTGGGGGCCAATGACTTGCCCCCAATAGTCAGAGATGGCACCAACTGACTATATCAGGATGCCGGGAGCCACAGCCACTCGGTCTTGGATGGGTTGAGCTTGAGCCTGTTTTTCCCCATCCAGATCCGCACGGCCTCCAGACACCGGGACATCATGTCAAGGGCATCATTGGGGTGGTCCGTGGTGGAGATGTACAGCTGAGTGTCATCAGCGTACCGGTGGAACTGCACCCCAAAACCAGGGGTGATCTCACTCAGCGGCTTCACATAAATATTGAACAGAAGGGGCGAGAGGACCGACCCTTGCGACACCCCACACATAAGGTACCTCGAGGTCGACCTCTGGCCCTCTGTCAACACAAACTGCGACCGGTCAGGGAGAAAGGAGAACCACCGCAGCACGGTGCCTCCCACTCCTAACCCCTCTAACCGGTGCAGCATGATACCATGGTCGATGGTATCAAAAGTCGCTGAGAGATCTAATAGGACCAGGACAGAGGAAAAATCCCTGTCCCGAGCCCTCCAGAGATCATCAACCAATGTGACCAATGCCGTTTCTGTGCTGTACCCAGGTCTGAAACCTGACTGGAATGGATCAAGATAGACCACTTCATCCAAGTACCGGGGGAACTGTCGTGCCACCACATACTCAACAACCTTCACCACAAAGCAGAGGTTGGAGACTGGACGATAATTCACTAAAACAGCCAGGTCCAGGGAGGGCTTCTTGAGGAGGGAAAAGCAACCCTCACTCAAAGAAGTGTTCATAATCCTCTGGAGCCAGCCTCATGTAACCTCCCGGGAAGCCAGCATCAGCCAGGAGGGACACAGGTCCAATAAATATGTGGCCGCATTAAGTCTACCCAGAATCCTGTCCATGTCTTCGAGAGTCACTGGGTCAAACTCCTCCCAGATAACACTCTCAAGACCTTCCTCCATCACCCCATCTGAACCTACCCCATCAGAGTCCAAGCCTTCCCGAATTTGAGCGATTTTGTCATGCAGATACTGTACAAAGTCCTCAGCTCTACCCTCCAAGGGGTCTTCCCACGCTCCCAGGTGGAGCAGGGAGCGGGTCACCCTAAACAGGGCGGCTGGGGGGTTATCTGCAGAAGCGATAAGAGCAGAAAAGTAGTCAGACTTTGCCGCTTTTATCGCCACTAGGTAGGTCTTAATATGAGACCTCACCAGTGTTTGGTCAGATTTGGACCGGCTGGCCCTCCAACCACTCTCTAGGCATCTTTTCTGGTGCTTCATTTCCCTCAGCTCCTCAGAAAACCAGGGAGCCACCTGAGATCGGCACCGGATCAGAGGCCGCAAAGGCACGATGCGGTCCAAAGCTCCAGCAGCCACCAGGTCTTCAGCCGCATCATGAGCCAGAACTGAGGGAATGGCCCAAGCTCCGTCTGGAACCTATCTGGGTCCACCAGGCACCTGGGGCGGAACCACCTAATCAGTTCTGCCTCCCTGCGGTGAGGTGTAGCGGTTTGAAGGTCAAGTCAAAGGAGAGAATGATCTGACCATGACAAGGGCTCGATCACAATATCCCCTATATCAAAACCATTCAGCCACTGGCCAGAGACAAAAACCAAGTCCAGAGTGTGTCTCCCCATGTGAGTGGGGCCATGAACTAACTGGGTCAGGTCCATGGCCATCATGGAAGCCATGAACTCCCGAGCCGCCTCAGACGTTTCACCAATAGATGGCAGGTTGAAATCCTCTATGACCATAAGCCTGGGGGTATCAACTGCCACCTCGGCTATCACATTGAGCAGCTCAGGCAAGGCCGCCGCCATGTGGCAGGGAGCCAGGTACGTGATCAGCAAGCCCATCTGGCCCCCACGGCCCCACTTCACAAGGAGGGATTCACATCCGGCTATCTGAGGCACAGTGGCCTCCCTCGGACCAAGACCTTCCTTTATAACAACCGCCACCCTCCTGCCCCTCCCCTGAGACCTCGGCTGATGGAATGCGCAGAAACCTGGTGGGCACATTTCAACGAGGGGGACCCCCCCTCCAGGCCCAACCAGGTCTCCGTAATACCCACCAGGTCCGCTTTCCCTTCCTGAACGTGATCACAAATGAAGGGGGCTTTATTTACCACGGACCTGGCATTGCACAACATCAATCAAAGGCCTGGGCCCTGAGGATCTCTGCAGTTAAGATAGTGCTTAATTTGTTTTGTTTTCCACATATGTTCATCCTAACACAGGGGCCCCCAACCCCTGGTCATTGAGCTGCACAGCTGGAGATGAATAGTGGGTGAGTGAGCGAAGCTTCATCTGTATTTGCAGGTGCTCCTCAGTGCTAGCATCATTTCCCCAGCTCCACTCAGATCATCAGACATTAGATTCTCATCGGAGCGTGAATGCTACTGTAAACTGCATGTGAAGGATCTAGGTTGCATGGTCCGCCTTCCCCTCCTCTCCCACATCTGTTTGTCTTCCACGAAATTGGTCCCTGGTGCCAAAGAGGTTGGGGTCTCCTGCTCTGATGGCTTTTTGGATATAAATGAATGGCACAAGTGCCAGCCATAATCACCTGTTCTTTAGCTTTCCAGCTGAGCCAGAAATGTGAAAGTGTCACCTGCTCCATTGAAAGTAATCTTGCATTTGAATGGATTTACATGTCTGCATTTTGAATGAATATATATATCTATATACTAGCCACTATCATAATCAGTCATATGTTGAGTGTAACTGTAGCAGATAGGGCAAAGTTCTTGTAATGAAATATACTTATTTGAATTTTAATTATTTCAACAACATAAGAATTTAACCATCAACCCAGGCATAGGGAGGCATTCTTTTTACCCCATCCCATATTGAAAGTGAGTGCAGAATTGTTTGGTTATCTAGAACCTTTTGTTATTTACAATGTATTCACTATCAAGGGATAGTTACCAGTTGCCTTCCAGATGTAATTTAAGCTTCTTGTTAAGAAGCTTAATCACTATAAAATCATTCATGGCATAAGAATGATCATTTTTAAGGGAATTTGGGAACTCTTGTCTCCCAAGAGTTCATCCAATATAATCCGGCAGATTCAGCATGCTCCATATTCCATCAAATAAGGTCACTTCATAACCTTAGAGACCCTCTGGAATAGCATTCCCATTCTGAGTGACCCCTGTTCTGAATGGTCCTCCACACTGATGTTACATAAACAAGCTCTTAAAATGGACTTGTCCCCAGGCTTTGGGCTAGAGCAGATAGTGGATGTTTCTGGAGTGCCTGTTTTCTAAAATTTTGGTTTGTTTTTTTTATTTAGATAGTTCCCTTTGCATTATTTGGATTGTATTTTTTGTAAAAAAATTTTTTTTTACCAAATTCATAAACATGTACATATATTTTGGGCACAACTTGAGAAGAAGTCAATTTTTTTATTTGAATTCACATGAAAGTTAAGAATTCTATTTTAAAAAGAGGGTAGGGAACATTTTTAAAAAATATGGTTAGACTATGTGATAAACATTTTCAATCAGGTAATTATTTTAAAACTTTTATCAGATCATTAGAGGAATACAATTTCCTTAAAACAGAAGCCGATACATTCAGTTTTATTTTTGTTACAGTCTTTGAATTGTCTAATTTAGACAATTAGTTCAAATTTAGTTTAATTTGAATTTAAATTAATTTTTCCAGTAGATTCACATTCTACACCTTAGTATCATTTCTGCCATAGGAGATGTCAGTGGATTGTGATATAAATAATAGGAGAAAAATTGAAGTCTGAATATGCTGCATATAATGTTCTTTAACAGACATTGAATGAGACAGATTGCAATTTTTTTCCCTGCAAATGTTTTAATCTTTGGCAATGCCAAATCCTAAAATGAGATGTGAGTGAAGTGAAGATTGTTTTGTTATTTTAGCAGTTCCTAAGAATAATCTTATGTACAAGTGGAATCTGCCATAGCATCTGGAAAAGCTTTGGGTGATAACTTTTTGAGGATAAGAATCTGTTTGGATCTTCCTGAGTACATCACAGGTAATATGTCATCCTAAAGTGGGTATAATCGAAGGATAGTTAAATATTTATATTTATGGGCTTTCTAATCACAGTTAACTGTTTGGGTCAAACAGATTTAGGAAGCCCTGAAGTTTTATTTCTTTCATATGGCAATAAAAGGATACTTTCCATCAGAGAAAGATGAACAATGACTAGATGTTTTATACACAGGTTATGCAAATGCATACCATATGTTCTTGTGTAAATACACATCTGGATAGCATGGAGTTTGTTCTTAAAGTTACTTATCAGGCCATAAAATTCTGAATTAACTATTCTCACTACTGTCTGATATTTATGTTTAGCAACAGACACAACACAGATTTTAACCTGGGGGACCAAATGTAATTTTTGTTCCAGTCAAACAGAAAAAAGAGGTTGTAGAAGTACCTTTAAAATAGAATCATTTTTAATCACAAAAAAAAATTGGAAAATCATCAGAATTAAAAGTATATAGTCCAACAAATGATTCTCATATCTAATTTCCTGGGAGCTTACTCTCAGATAAGTGATTGCAATGCTAAAGCATTCAAATTTTTATAAGCCTTTTAGAATCATCAACAAAAATGTTCGTGGATATCAAATGTCATTCTTGCAAATTAAACTTTTTCCTCCTGTCCTAAGTAACAGACTGGAGGATGAACTCAGTGCATTGACACAACCTGACAAAGGTGGGCTGAAAAGGGATTTCCTTTGTACTCTTTGCTATGGAGTACCTTTTTCATAGATCAGCAAATGTCCCAAATTAACCAAAAGTGGATTTTGGCATAATCCTTTTAACAACTAGTCCTTCTCATGTGTAACCCATTATTTGGGGGGTGGATAATCTTTCCCCATTCCTACTGTTATTAGGCTCTTTATGACCAGGTTGGCTAGCCTTCAGTCACTGGAAATAAAAAAATATAGTGTGAGTCAAGTGTTTGTATGTTGCCCTCCATGCAATTACAACTGTATGCAAACAGCATTCAAATGTAAATAGGAGGTTTTCACAACTGTAGCTATCTCCCCATTGTGGATGTTCAACCCTTGTCAAATTCTGTCATCCTCCATACATCGAACCTGGATCTAGGTTGTAAGGGAGTCAACACTTCTTACAGAGGTTTTCATATACCATTACTGTTCTGGAGTAAATGAATTTTCACCAATATAGCTAACTCCCAACTGTGATTTTTTTCAACACTAGAACATGGGGCATGGTTTCAGACATATAGTAGGAAGGGAAGATGGGTAAGTGGATCCTATCTCTTATTTCTCACACAATGGATTATGAGTGTGGGAAAGAATTAAAAGGGTACAATTAAAGTGGCTTATATTTTATCATGTAAGGTACTTTCTTGCTATATACTTTAGTATCTAAGACTAAGAATATGCTCTATTTATCTAGATAGTAAGATATTATATATCAAGGTAGCACATTTTCTTACAAGAAATCTTCTTAAAGTGCATATTTCTATGTTACACTCTTTGAATGTATATGTGTCCAAAGCAAGGAGTTTTAAAAAATTAAATTAAATGGCAACATTATTTAATTCTTTTAGAATAGCTGCCTGGCAAATTAGTATATCAATAAAAGAAATAAAGTAAGCTGAACTCCTGAATTCCTTGACAACATTCATACATATGTATATAAAATGATTAAAACTGGTACAGATATAACTTCTTAAAGCTGTATAAAATATAGATTTATGATTTTGGTATCTTTGGGAATGCTCAGTCGTGGCAATGTGTTAAAATGTAGCAGCATGTTATTTTAATAGCTGTTGATCTAACAAATGTTGGCTTTCTGCCTCAGAAAAACACTTAACATAAAAATAGTGACACAAAAAATTGGAAATACTTGTCATCTTGCCAAGCATTTGGAATGAGGACAAAAAGGCAAGGAATAAAATGAAAAAACCACACAAAAGCCTAGTGCATTGATTTAAAATGTGAATGTATATGAATATATATCAAGCCCAATTTTAAAAATTTCAATGCAAGAAGTTTAGAAACAGAAAGGTTGTTTAAATTTAAAATTACAGACAATATGCAATTTAAGCTTTTAAACCCACATACATTTATATTTGTTAAATCCATCTCAAATAAAAATGAGAATCAAAACAAAAGTTTCAGGAGAAGGATTTTTTTTCTTGCCAGAAACAATAGTTCCCGATTAAGAAGTGGGTTTATATCAACAAACTATGAGTAATTTTCAATTTGCATTCACTTTCCAATTTTACTTCATCCAGTCATATTCAAACACCTAGGCAAATAGGATACTCAGCAGAATAACTTCTGGAAGTCCCAGGAAAATTTTATTATATTACAATGCTGTTTATCATATCATTAGATTGACTTTATAAAGCAAAGCGAATGAGTAGTAGCTGATGTCTGCCTTCAACAGCATTCCTTCATTGAGTTTCAAATATATTTATTGGTGAGATGTCAGCTTTAAGAAACTCAGCCACAGACATCCGAACAGCACTGAACTAAAACGATCTCCTTTGACACTATCAGCAGGTATGTTATAATTTAGCAAATAAGGCAGCCGAAAGTCTTGGTTCGAAGCTACTCCAATATTTAGCTTTTTTTTTTTTTTTGTTAGTTGAAAAGCAGTAATAAACCCACAATAGATGCACATTATAGAAACAATAAAATGCAATGGATGAGTCTGATTAATGCAATCAGCATTAGTTCGTGCAAATATCGTCATTGAATGCCATCTTGCAAAGCCAGTGACAAGTAGAATCCACGCTACTTCAGTTTTTAAAATTTCATTATCACTCATGCTCACCTATAATCAGGACTAGGACTTTCCTCACAGAATCCTTCCTTACTTAGAAATCTAGTTAAGGGTATTAATGTAAGTTTTTTTGGGTTTTTTTTTGAGAAAGATTGGAGAACTCAGGCAAAAAGGATCTTTGTTCCAATTGGTTTTCTGCTTAGGGTTATATGATAATGTATGATAACAAGGCAGAACACAATATTGCAAATACATGCTAAGTATAGTATAAGGCTGCTGCATTGCAGGTGCAGGCTGCTGATGTCATCAGGGGAGATGTAAAATGTAAAGAAGTTTTCTGCTGTTGTCCCAGAATGGAAGAAATCCCAAAAGTATGGGGGAAAACTCCCCCATACTGTTGTTTCAAACTAGCCTCTAAGAAGCAGGAGCTAATCTCACATACTAATTGAGACACATAACTGAACTGGCTCACAGACTCATGCTTAGTGATAAATATAAATGTGTGGCCAATTTGTGAAATCCAAGGCATGGTTGATCCATGAATTTAAATAGTATGATCCTTTAAAATGAAGAAAGCTAACAAGAAAGCTGACTTCCGGTTTGCTGTTTGTCGCTGCCAGACGTCCCTTTGGGATCGTCAGCTTCCATCGCCTGTCAGAGCCGCCTTCACAACGGAATGGCGGCTCGAAAAAACTCCGTTTCCATGAGGAAACGGAGATAGAGCCGGCAGGGGTGGGTAGAACTCTCTGCGGAGTCCCAAAAGTTTTTCCTTTACTTTTGGGACGGAGCGGATGAGATGCCCCGTATCCCCAGCCGCTGCTCCGGGCTTTGGGAGACCTCTGCTGATGCAGAGCTAGGCGTCAAAAGCAAGCCTGCAAATTTAACAGACTACCCAAAGAAAATGTGAGCTGGACCTGTAATACTGAACCGCAAGTATTTTACTGATTTTTTAAAAAATTACTTAAGAGAGAGGAGGAAAAGAAAGAGGAAAAAAAGCCTTTTAAAATGGCGTCGGCTGGAGGAGAGGCTGAAAGGGAAAGTCCTTCCGTTTTCTATTACTACAATGTAGCGGAATAAATACCACTGGCTACATTTGTAGACAAAACTTCGCTCCTGTGTCTTTTTCTCTTTTTTTTCCCTTGGAGACTTGATATTGTTGTTGATTGGAAAGAAGTCTTTTTTTTTTCTTTCTTGCTTTTTTTTTTAACAAAGCCTGCCTGGGCAGAAACATGGCACTGAGACTCATAAAGTCAGATAAACAAGAAGGGGGGGGGGATTCCCCCACCAACAACTTAAAGGAACAAGTCTTAACTCTTCAGTCTCAGAAACCTGATTTTAATATAATAGAATTTTTTATAGAGGAGATTGAAAGAAGGGAGAAGATTGTGAATCAGCAACTTGAAAAATTTAAGCAGGAAATTAAAGAATTGGTGAAATCTAAGTTTGATTTTTTGGAGAAAAAATTCTTAAAAGTGGCTAATGGTTTTACAGAATTTATGATACAGTTGGACACAAATACTAATGTACTAGAGTCTAAAATGGAAGAAATTCAAGATAAATTGGACAATAGAATTCAAAAAATTGAAAATGATTTGACAAACACTCAGGATAATAGCTTAGAAGAAAAACCTAAAATGGATGCTGATCAAAAGTATGGTAATGCAGAAAATCTGCAACAGAAGATTGAAAAAGAGATTTTAATGGTACAATATAATTTCACAGAATATGCGATAAGATTAAGAGGTTTGCAGGAAAATAATAGAGATGATTTAAGGAAAATATCTTCTGAATTTCTAGCTGGGATTCTAAAGGTTCAACCTGACGAAGTGTTTTGTAGGATTGACAGAGTTTATCGAATCAACTCCTGGATTGCTAAGCAAAGGCAATTGCCTAGAGATGTGGTGATTTATTTTACAGATAAAGAAATTAGGAATAATATCGTGCAAAATTCCTTCAATTCTAATTTGCAATTGTATGGAAGAAAGATTTGGATTTACAAGGAACTCCCACCTAAGATATTGATGGAAAGGAAGAAATTTGGTTTTCTGGTGAATGAGTTAAAAAAGAGAAATATCCCATTCAGGTGGGACGCCCCAGTTGGTATTATATTTAGATACCAAGGAGAAAGATATCAGCTAAATACTGTTGAAAGAGCGGAAGAATTTTATCAAAATAGGTTGAAAATGAACTTAACATCTTCAGGTATAATACAGGATAAGCAGAAGGAGCCGGAAATAAAGGTAAAATATCGAATTACAGAGACTGTACCAGATGAATTGCCTTTGGATTTATTGGATACCCCAGCTGGACTATCTACAAATTTGAGAGAAGTGGCATCTAACCTTAATGTGATGACTTATCAAGGCAAGGATAAGCATGGAAACCAATTAGGGGATATACAAGGGATAAAAAAGAAACATGAGATACAAAAACAAAACCAACAAGACCAATCTACAAAGCAGAATAAAAACCGACCAGATGATACACAATTTGTAGAAAGGAAACCAGGATGGAAACCAAACCCACAAAAAGAAAAGAAAAAAAGAAATAGGTGGCATAAAAATAGAAATTTCTAAATCAGGCAACAGTGAAGCCAGTGACTTTAAAATATGAATGATTATGTGTAAACACAGAAGAGGCGACGTATTGGTTAATATCATCCTGAGGATTGTGGCAGATCTCTGCATGGCCGTAATCTGGGGACGTGAAACGAGCCTTAAACTGATGGATTTGAATTATCCATTTTGGAATTTCTTTTTGTGTTGATAAACATATTATATTATCTTGAATCACAAGGCAAGAGAATTATGCTGGGGCATGCAGAAGATCGGGTTGTTACCCACTACGATGATGGGAATTAATAATCCTGATGAAACCCACAATTATTACTATATGGAATATAATTATAATGTCACTCGGGTGGTTGCTTTTACTTTTATACATATAAGAAGATATTTACTACTGATGGGGGCAGATATGATTGAAGATCCTGAATAAACTGTTGCACCAGCAAGCTATGTTACCCGATTATGGATGTTGGTTCTACCAATCCAGTGGAAAGACCTCAAAGAAGATACTATATGGATTATAAATTTAAAGTCATTGTCTTTTCTTTTTTTTATTTAGATATAATGGAAAATATAGACATATATTTTTAAGTAGTGTGGGCAGTGAATCAAAGATATTAAGAAATGTTGTGTATGGTAATTTTGCATGATAGTGGGTGAATAAGCTAGTTACTAGATTGATTAGTCTAAGAAAAGGGATTTTTAAGTGATATATTTAGGGGAGTGGAGGAAATGGATAGAGTGGAATAAATGTTAAACTAGATTTTATGGGGAAGGCCGCTTTGAAATGTTATAGTAATATATATAGAAGATTAAATGTTAAAGTAGGACTTATCGTATAGTTTTAAAGTGGAGAAGTTATTCTATAATGTTATAGTATAATGTCTTTTTTTTTTCCTTTCTTTTCTCTTTTCTGAAATGTATGGATAAAGGGGGATGTTATAATATTAATAATATTTTTAGTAAGTAAAGGTCAATATCTAGAGGAGGGAGTAAGTAATCTGTTATGAATTAGGTTTTTTTTTTTGTTATGAAGAAGTCACAGGGGGGGATGGGTGGGGAGGGGGGGTTAGGGAGGGGGAGGGAGAGGGGGAAAAAAGGGGGGGAAATTTGTATTTGAAAACTTTTTCAATAAAAAAAAAGAAGAAAGAAAGCTAACAAGGGGATGTGCTTATAAATACTAATGGAACAATGCTTATACTTCTTTTTAACAAATGTGAACTGAAGAATGACTGAAAATATTTTAGATATGTCTCCATTCTGGAGAAGACATAGAAGCTCTGTTCTCATAGTAGAAAGTATCTCATAATCCTCTCTCCCAAGTACAGATTGACCAGGGTATGTGGCTGCACACTATTAGAGGAGCTGATTTTATGTTGCTGGTTTTGGGCTTCCATTTCATGTCCAAATTTTATTTTTCCTTTCTCAAACAGAGAAAAAAATTAATAAAAATCCACGATGAAGTGAACTACAGATGGATTTGAAGAGGGATTCTCCTATTATTTCTGCAATATCTCCTATGTGGGTCTATGTGGAGAAAGAAGAGGAAAGAAAATTCTGCCAGCTTCCATATCATCTTGCTAATTAGCCACTGAATGTGGGCTGTAAGCAACCTCTTAGCCTTATCTCTACCATTGCTGTTGTAATATATAGTTCCCTTGTTCTGGAGTTTAAAATTTTGAATTACTTTCATGACATTTTCCTCTTGAAAATAAAGTTGATGTCTGTAATATTCCAGAAGCAGATGGTATAACCTGAATAGGTTTTGTTGCATTTGGCACCAATTATATGTGAATAAAAACGAGAGAGCCCAAATGCCTCAAGTTTACTCTACACACGTAGTTGTTTATCCTTCTGCTATCCCACTAAATTAAGAAGAAAATTAGTAGATGGAATAGTAATAGTAATAGATTACTAATAGTGTTCTTTTATACTAGGAATTGATTTGTTGATACAGTTGCCAAAACAGTTGGCCATTGTTGATGTAAGCAAAAGTTATGATTTGCCCAATTTTTCATGCAGAGTTAAAAACATAAGGCATTCCTTATGTTTTATGTTATATTGCCAGTAGGAACTATAAGAAAGATAACTGATTCAGTTAGCTGATTTTGATCGTCATGAAACATTGTTTATCATATTTTTATTCTGCCTTGTAAAACTGATACAGGTAGTCCTCAACTTACAACAGTTCATTTAGTGATTGTTCCAAGTTACAACAGCACTGGAAAAAGTGACTTATGACCATTTTTCACACTTATGACTGTTGCAGCATCCCCTTGGTTTCATGATCAAAATTCAGATGCTTGGCAACTGGTTCATATTTAGGATAATTGCAGTGTCCAGGGATCATGTGTACCTTTTGTGACTTTCTGACAAGCAAAGTCAATGGGGAAGCCAGATTCATTTAACAACAATATTACTACTTAACAACTGCAATTATTCACTTAACAACTCTGGCAAGAAAGGTCATAAAATGGAGCAAAACTCACTTAGCAACATACATCTGGGGCTCAATTGTTGTCGTAAATCGAGGACCGCCTGTATTTTTCTATGCTCACCATTCGTTAATATATTTAATTTGAATGCTAAACAAAAATCACTTCACAAGGTTTTTTTTCCCCCTTAAAAATGACTTTTTAGATTTTTCTGAAAGTTAATAAACATTCTTGGTCACCCTCACATCTGAGGCTTCCAGATTTAGGAAACCTCAGATCCATGGCACATGTCTCTCCTTCACAAGATGGCTTCAATAGGCAACCCCACTCACCATTGTAGTTTCAGCTATTGAACCAAAGCTGTTGATAAATATGTTGCAGGTAACATTTACAGGAGGACCTGCAAGTTGAATAATAAATAGAAAAATAATGACAGTTTGTGTTTATGACATATATCAAGGATAGTTGTTTCAGTGCCAGTGGCATTGCCGCACTTACCATTGTGGTTTCTGTGACTGATCCAAAACTGTTGATAAAAATATTGCAAGTAACGTTTACTGGAGGACCTGTGAAATGCAATAAAAATGTTGCAATATATATCATAGAAAAGTTCTTCTCCACCAGAATCTATGCAATCTGGAGCAGTGGCTGCTGAAATTAAGCAAAATGTGAGACACAACAACAAATGATACTGACCCTGATCAATTTTTGTAGCCTCCCTCCTCCCATTGCAGTGAACATTATTAATTCAATTTATGGTTTAATGACAAATGCAGCAAAAGTCTTGAAGCACAAATAGTCATTGTAATCTGAGACAACCGTAGGATTCCCTGCAGAGAAAGTACAAAAAACAACTTAGACTAGATTATTTGGATGTATTGTTTTCCTACACATTTCCCTTTGTCAGTCTTAAATCAGGCTAGAAGGAGGAGAAATGGATTCTTAGAAGAAAGCCACATAGCACGAGTGAGATAAACTAGCTTCTGATATTTTTCTTGGGTAAATGTGGGGATCTAATAATCAGTTTTCATAGAACAATGATTTATGGCATCCAATTGTGTTAAACAAATAACCTTAAAACAAGACTGTATTCTGTAACAAGCAAAGTGTAAAACTGGTGACAGTGTATTTGGGTTGGTGGGGATCATCTGTTGGAATAGTTGTTTCATTCTTGTCCCTTTTAAAGACAGCAAATATAAAGGAGATAGAAAGGTGGTAGTGGTCTAGCTTTAGCAGATATTAAACCACATGTTTTTTCATATTAAGGTATTGTCAGATATTATTCATAGTTGTTGTGTATATCATATATACTATGTGCAAATATGCATTATACTGATAGCAGTACAGACATATAATCCTAAAAGTAATAGAACACTAGTATTATCTTTCTACTAAATAAATGCACAAGGGAAAAAGAGATGAAACCAGGTGTGGAAAATTAAGTAAGTAGTAAGAGAAATTAAGATATCCAAAACAAAAATGACATTAGAATGAAAGTTCCTGATTCATAATCCAAATTTTAACTATAATATTACAACAGCACTACATGTAATAATCAACAATAAGCCGATGAGCAGATAATCACTGAGATGGAAGAATAGTTTGTGTTACCCTCCCAATGGGGAGGGAGGGAGCAATGGGCATTTGGGAGAGGAAGTGTAAGGGTAGTATGAGAGTGGAATTGCTAACAACCAATGGGGAGGCTTGGACTCAGAGAGCTTGTCTTGTTTAACCTCTTCAAGGCGAACCGTCCTAGGAATGGCATGCACAAGGGCAGCATGGAGCACTTGGACCAGAGACATTCGCAAAACATCATCCTGGATGATGGTTGGACTCTGTTTGCCTGACTACTGGGGGTGGGCTCTGGGGTAATTTTCAATTTGTCTTTTTTGTGCATGTTTCCTTCAGACCTTGCCTGACTTTTGCTGCATTCAGTTTGTTCTTAGTAAAAGTACCTTTTCTCTGAATCTATGGAGTCAAGGGTTTTCTTTCCAGAGGCAACCTTGATATTAGCCAAGGTCTGCTTTAACAGTCAACCTGGAGACTGCAGTCTAACAGGGGGCCAAGCATCCAATGTCCAACCATGGGAGTGAGCTGGAGGAAACTGGAGCTATAGCCGACTCCCCCACTAGACCACACCATGCTCGAGATGAGGCAGAATGGTGAGAGGAGCTGGACTTCAATGAGAAGCCCATCAGGCTCAGATGGGTGGGGCAAAAAAAAAAGAGAACCAGAGGAACAACCCTCCTTGACTTTTACTCAAGGAAGCAGAGGTTTCCACAGACTAAAGTGGCATGAGAGGGATAGAGGCAAAGTCCCCCCTCTTGATTCAGATCCAGAGGATGCCATGCTGAGCCATTCCTTGTACTTATTACAAGAAGTGATTGAGAATTGGAGAGCCTGGGAAACTCATTCAGATGACTGCTCAAGCTCCTTGGACCACCCCAAGCAAAGCCATGAATGGAGATACTGCACCAGCAGCCACAGCACCAGTAGCACCTGGTCCACCTGGACCAGCCCCAGTCCCAGCAGTGTCACCACCAGCAGCTGTCACTGTATGAGCCCCTCCACCTGCAGGAGCTGTCCCTCAGAGATGCTGGACCCCAAATGTTCCAGCATTGAGAGTGAAGTACAGGGGAGACCTCAAGGAACTGGGGTTTTTCCTGGTGCAACTCTGGAACTACATGCAGGAGTATGGGGCTGAATTGGGGATGGAGTTAGCCCAAGTAAGATGCATGACCATGGCTCTTGAGTGTGCAATGGGCCGAGTGGATGGTCTCCCTCCATAATGATGATGCCCCCCAGCTGCAGAACTATGACCACTTCATGGCAGCTCTTTACCAATGGTTTGAGGCCTCACTGGTGGAGCACAAGACTCAGTCCCAAATGAAGATCATCACCCAATTTCAGCAGTCAGTGGCTGCATACAACCAGGAGTTCCAAGAGTTAGTGTATTGGCTAGCCACATGGCCTGAAGACATCCTGATCAATTGCTTTAAATACGGCCTGCATCTCATGGGCCCCATGCACCCTACAGCAATGTGCTGGTGGATGAAATAGAAATTGACCTAGCCAGAGACTGACACTGGGGGCAGTTACAGATGGCACAAATCCTCCCCCTCAGGATGAAAGGAAACCCAGAAGTCAGCAAAGTGTATGTCTGGGCCCAGACAATGATCCACAGCGTGTTTTAAGTGTGGGAAGGAGAGACACTTAGTTGCCAAATGCCAATCCACCAAGCTCAGCCCCAAAGCAATGGCGACTCCAGGAAAAAAGGCAGAGAAACCAGCTCCAAGGTCCTGTGAGATAGTGCTGAAAGGGGTGGAGGTCATTGAGTTTGTGACTTGTGATTATGAGGGGCTGTGAGCTCTGACTGGCCTGGGAAAAAGTGAAACCAATTCCAAGAATAATCCTCTGGTAAATCAACATGTAATCCCTGTAACCATTCCTGTGTAACTAGTTGTGCCCTCATCAGGGACCCAGGGGAGGATGTTGCCTCTACTGGACCTGGACTTCACAAGGTGTGTGGTTAGTTCTGAGCTGGTGGAAAAGTTGGGACTGAGACTTAAGCAATTAAAAGTCCCAATAGCTTTTTGCCAACTGGATGGGACAGTAGTTGGGGGGGAGCTCATTTTATAACTGAGCCAGTGTAAATGAGAATGAGAAAGCACAAAGAGATTCTGAGTTTCATAGTGGCATGTGGGATGGAGAGATCCCTCTTGCTTGGACGTCTTGATTCCAGAAATGGAACTCTTATGTGAACTGGAGGAGAAGTTACTTAAAAACCGGACACAAAGCAGCCAAAAAAGGGGAAGCAATCCCAATGCCCAGAGGCAAGAAAACCAAAAAACTGAGGAAGTTAGGGGTGGTCATGCTGGAGCACCCAAAAAGTGACCCCAGAATCCCCAAAGAATACTGGGATCTATGGGATCTGTTTAGTGAGAAGGACTCCTACGTGTTCCTACCTCATCAGCCCACTGACTGTAGTATTGAAATCCTTCCTGAGGCTAAACTCCCAAAACCTAAACTCTACTCAATGCCTCCATGAGAGCTAGAGGAGCTTCACATATTCATAGACAAAAACTTTAAATGTAGATTTATTCAACCAGCTAGACCGCGAGTGGCAGCCCCAGTGTTGTTCTGTGAGAAAAAAGATGGAACCCTTCATTTGTGCATTGACTATAGTGGGCTAAATGCAGTGTGCATAGAAAATGTTTACCCATTGCCTCTGATGAAAGACATGCTTGCACATAGAGCCAAAGGCAAAATCATCACTAAATTAGACTTGTGGGAGGCTTATTACTGGGTTCGAATCAAGGAAGGTGATGAGTGGAAAACTGCACTCTGGGATGCTTTCAGTTCCAAGTACTCCCCTTTGGTTTTCATGCAACTGTTCTGAGGTGTTGCATCACTACTTATATAAAGGGGTGCTGGTGTATTTGGATGTTATTTTAATATATACTGAGACTATGAGGACTCATGTGAAGTTAGTGTGAGCAGTCCTAAAGAGACTTCAAGCAGCTGAATTGTATAGAAAGATCTCTAAATTAGAATTTCACCAAGATAATTCATGACCTGGGTTACTTACTCATGAAAGAGTAGTGATGGACTCAGTAGATATGGCCCCTTCCTGCACTAGGAAGCAGTTACAAAGTTTCTTAGGCTTTGCCAATTTCTACTGGCAATTTATTCTCTCATTTGCCAAAATCACATTACCAATCACCAACCTTTTAAAAACTAAATGCAAGGGCAAACTGAAGCCAAGTCAGCCATTTAAGTGGAGTATAGACTGCCATGCGGCATTTGAAAAACTTAAACAGCTTCCCAAAGGTGCTATTTTTTCAAGAGGCAACTGGACTTTCTGGTTTTTCTTTGAACTTCTCATCCAAGAAGCTTCTTCAGGTCTGACTGGATGGTAGGAAATGGAAGGATTTATACTTCAAACCTTGCCTGACTTTGGCTGCATTCAGTTCATTCTTAGTAAAACTACCTTTTCTCTGAATCTATAGATTTAAGAGTTTTCTTTCATAGGAATTGATCGGAGGCAGCACTGACAGGTTGTCCGAATGCAAATTGTTTCCAATGTGATTCAGTTCAAACAATTGTATTCTCAAAGCAATACTAATTGAGCAATGCAAACTGTTCTGTTTTAATCATTTTGCTGTTCCCATTGCTATAGTATTACATATTTAATAATGTTTGCATATGAACCTACATCTGCCAAGTACAAGAGGAAAAAACACTGTCAATATAATTAAATAATCAATTAATTCATTTGTTTAATTGCTAATTAAAATTTGGATTGGCGATGGATTCCTGAAAATATTAGAACCTATATTCATACTCCTTTCCAATACCAAAAAAGGAGATTCAAATTAGCTTACTTCGGATGTGAAGACCTAGTTCTCTGGAAAATATTCTAATACTGGAAAAAATGGAAAAAAAGAGAAGAGGATTTTATTCTATGGCTATTACTAAAATATTGATCAATAGATGGCTCAAGACTGAACTTCTAAAATGTGAAGAGAAATTGTTAATGACTACTCTTTGAGTGTAATTTTTGACAATCTATGTTTCTACTTAATTGTCATGCCATTCAAGCCACTCTTAACTGCATTGCTAATAAAGTAATATGATATTTTTCAAATGCTATCCAGGAATCAAGACATACTGCATTTCCACAGTCCATTAAAGAAATTACGTAATTTAAAACAATACAAAAAAATAAGATTAGGACTAACCTGGCAATATTTGTTTTTGACCAATTTATGTAGATTTATGGAAGTAACTGCACTGTATTCAGGGTGCTTGAAAATCTATCCCTTTATCATCTGCATTAAAATCTTCCCAGGTACTGAAGTCAGACTGTCTGGTCTGTTGATTTTTCATTTTTCCTCTTTTTGAAGATAGGAATCCTAACTCTAAGAATCTTTGCTATTCCCTCAGTAAACTAGCACTTACTGTAACTTGTTTTCTGAGATTTTTCAGACATAAAAATATTGCCAGACTATTATCTACTTCCTTAAGTACCCCAGGATGCAATTTATCTCATCCTATAAATCTAAATTCATTCAAATAGCAGGATATTTCCTGAAGATATTTATATTGATATTAAGTTTCAATACTCTCCTGATCATTACAGTTTCCTGGTGGAATATTTACATTTTAGTTGGAAAATACTGAACCAAAATAGGAGTTGAGTAGCTTTATCTTTTCTTTATTAACTGCTAGCATTCTGATCTATTTATCAAACAATTGGTATAATGTTTATTTTCTTTTGTTTTTAGCTTGAACTTGTTGTAAAATGCCCTTTTTGTTATTCTTATCCTTCTTCACTATTTTCAGCTCACTCCATCTATCTCTTTCTAGTACAATCTCCATAATTCCTGACTATTTGCCTGTACCCTTCGTTGGTGTCCAGGCTATTCTCCCTCTCTCTCTCTCTCTGTACACACACACAACACACACACACACACACACATGTATATATGTATATATGCATGTCTCTAGATATCCTAATTAGATTTTTTTTTTCAATTCTGTTTTTCGATTGTTAAAAAGAACCTAGCAACACAACCTTACTATATTACACTCTAAATTTAGTAAGTCAACTTTTTCTGAGAGGTCAATAAACAAGGCAAGCACATCCCTGGGAGAAGACCGAAGAGGATTCAAAATGCAAAGCATATTCTTTAACATTTTATTATGACACATAAGAAAAATAGTTGCAACGAGGATCACTAGCTGAGGAAAAGGAACGTAACCATGGAGGAAAAGGAGCGAGAGTAAACATAATGTTGGAAAGATTTTTTTCCCACAATATCGTAGCATCTGAGAATTTTTCACACAACATAATAACTATTTTCTAATATCTGTGCCTGTCTACTATGCAGTGTTATGTCAGCATTCAGTTTAAGTTGGTTTAATTATGGTTTAATGTACCACTGCTCTTGAGTTATTCAGGTAGGGCAAAATATGAATATAAACATTTGAAAATAAAATTAACAGTTTTAAAAATTAACAGATAGTACAGGGGTTTAGTGCACCCTGTAATTAACACAGCTGCCTGCAATTCCTGCTGGTTCGAATCTCTCCAAGGCTCAAGGTTGACTCAGCCTTCCATCCTTTCTAAGGTAGGTGAAATGAGGACCCAGTTTGTGGGGGCAATAAGCTGACTTTGTATAAAACATACAAAAGAATGAAGGCTATTGCTTAACGCATTGTAAGCCGCCCTGAGTCTGCGGAGAAGGGCGGCATATAAATCAAATTTAAAAAAAAAAAATATGTATGATACACAAAAGGAATAAAAATTTTGCAGTCAAATAAGCTTGAGTTATGACAATTAATACTTTAGATATACTCTAAAATATTTTTTCTTGTGCTCTTCTATTATTTCTGTTTTCTTAGATGGACACTACCCCTGACATCTATATTCAGCTTCTATAGATGTCAGCATAACTTACCCTTCAAACTAACACCACTGCATGACACTATAATTCAATTATATCTTTGGGAAGCATCATCCTTCAGATTTTCTGCCTTCTCTGCAGGAAGAATCAAAATGTGAATTCAGTTTTTCAAGCTCCCAAAGAATAATACCTACATTCTAAATAGTAGGAAGCTTTCAGCATTTTCTATAAGATAAAAACAAGAATCAGAATGTTTTCAGAATGATCCATTCTTTTTGATATCAAGATTCGATTTTATCTTATGCTAAGTTAGCTCCAGATCAGGGCCAATATGCCAGAGGTATACCACATTTGTGGGCTGAAAATATTTTGAATTACATTTGATCTTTGCAAGAACTCAGACCTGGGATAAAGAAATAAGTAGGATCAAGGGGAAAAGCCAAATTCTGTCTTAGTTTTATATTTAAATGAAATATAAATTACAATTAATGTGCTTATTCCATAATTATTTAAACCACACAATTTGGAAGCACCTTTGGAGATATTTGGGTCAAAGCTTTGAGGACTACATATGTCCTGTGACTTCATATTGTGTTCTCATAGCTACAGCTCCTTATTATACTCTATCCCGTTCAGAATAAAAATATGAGAAAGCTTATTGTCATTGGAGCTTTGCTTCAAATATATTTTGTTTCCATCGTAAAATATATTTTTAAAAGTAAGAGAGTGCTCCAGAGTTAAAAGAGTAGATACCTGCTAACCCACTCAATTCTGAAAGTGGGAGACTGGGCTATGTTGAGGGATGAGATCCCTATGATTGATACCACCAGAGAAAGGTGAACATCATGTTTGGTATGTTTTCCTTGGACAGAAACCATTTGAGTGGGAGAAAAGAGAAGTGACAGATTCATTCATCTAAGCAAAAAGCTCTTAAAAGTATGTCTTTGAATGTTTTCAGCCTTGTTTATGGTGGTGAATTAGGACTGTCATCTCTTCTTTTCTGGTATGCTGCATTAGTATATAAACAATATGATTTTCTTCATGTGGGGAATGGTTTTTAGCTAATGCAGAGAAGAATTTCATTGGGCTGGATGTGTGTGTGTATATATTTTAAGACTCTTATTAATCTTTACAAAGTGTATCATAAGTGCAATGGAAATAATCTAATTGATTCACTTATTCAGGCATCCCCAGACTTTTTTTAAAAAAAGGTGATGGGAGCATTTGAAGGTTTAGATAATACACTAGGGATCTCTCTTAATCAGATTTTTATTTTTTTTAAAGTTAGCAAAATGGCAGGGATGTGAAGTAGAAAGGAGTTAGATCAATTGCCACAGTAATACTATAAAAACATGGGGAGAGAGGTCAAAAACAGTCAAGATGGGAGTTTTATTGTGAGATTGTAGTTGCCATCTTAACTTTTTTGACCTGAACAGATCACAGTGAATTAGTTCAGTATGATTTTGGTGCCCTGACAGTTGCACTTTATTTTTATGTACTTTTTAAAATTTACATTACAGTTTTTCTCAGCAACCCACAAAACAATGGCACAATTAAGGTACAAAAAACTTCATTAAAACTAATTAAACATACAAAGGTTTGTGATCTGGCTTATATCAGAGATAAGATTTCCCTTTAAGTCCTCGCTATTATATTGTCCACCATCAGGCAGTATATTTTTCTTCCTTAATAAAATATTAAGGAAGGAACTTAATAAACTTAATAAAAGTTTAATAAAATATTAAGGAAGGAACTTAATAAAAAAATAGGAAGAAACAACCATTCAAGAGCAACACTGAACCTTTTCAAAGCATAGAGCTGTACCTGAAACAATAGAAAAAGTGAAATGGTGTCTTTGTTATCACCAGTTGCTTTGCAGACCTCCTCTCATGGCCCAGTAAATGGCTTTTTCCATTCAACAACTCTTTTTACTTTCATGCTATTGTTTACAATAGTATATTTAATGCTTTCTTTTCTTCTTATTACTGAATAGTTTATATAATTCATTCTTTCTATGCAAAACTTTCCAATTTCTAAGCAATTAGGCTTAAGTGCAGCAAGAAAAAAAAATCTGTCAGAAGATAAAGTACATAAGTCATTATACAGTGCATTCAGAAAGTATTCAGACCCCCTTCACCTCACACTTGCAGCATAACAAAATTGACAAAAATGAAGGGGGTCTGAATACTTTCTGAATGCACTGAATATAACTCTTGGTAAATTATAAATAAAAGACCTAGTCCAATATGTGCATTATCCAGTTTTTAATTCATTGGTCCAGAATGGGAATAACATTATGTCAACACATGAATTATATAATCAGATATTCTTTTTCATAACTATGATCCTTGATGCCCAAATTGTAGCTCACTAATAATGAGCCATGAGGATGTTTCAGGCAGCGTATCTTCATCAGAAGGACTAACTTGAGGCACACTGGAACATGAAACAATAGCCCTGTCACTGGCATCTGCAGGGATGAGACTATATATGGGACAACCTCATTTATTCAAAATATCTTGGGGAGGTGTCAATAGCTGCACAGAGAAAAAATAATAATGCTGTTTAATTACAAATGTACTCAAGAGCAATATGAGTACTGCTGTATGAATATCGACATGGTACAATTGTCCCAGGATCAAACCACTTTAAACTATAGATAGGGAAGTATTTTTATATCCATTCTTGCTAGTATGTCCACAAAAGTTTACCTAGTCTAGTTTTGTTCCTGATACAGTAGATGAATACTTCATTCTATCACAGTGTTGGTGAAAATGTATCATATTCATGTTTCCTGAATTTACATGAAACCAAGAACATGTGTGTAAGCAATTTAGAGGAGTGGTTAGGCAGAAACCATGCTGGAGTGCTAGAATCTACCATGAGACTGTCAGTTCCACTAGGTACTGGATGACTTTGAACCAGTCACTTTTTTTCAACCCAGTCACCTCGTAGGATTGTTATTATAAGAGGGAGTATTTTGTACAATATCTTGAGTTGTAAAAAATACATGTAAGATATAAATAAAATCAAGCAAAACAGTTCACTGTGATCTAAAATTTAGACATCATCTGAATTTATCTGAATCATCACTAAATCTGGTGACTGTTCCTGTCTGAGAGTTGTCTAAATAGGGTAAGCCTTACTGTACTCTCTGGTAAAATATTGTTTAATGGCTGATCTAGGAGACAAAAAAATGAAATTTCTTCTGCTAACTGACTAATATTTTATCCATTAAAGAACTTCATGGGAAGCAGAAATTCTGTATCTGGGACAGAATATATACAGAGCTGCTTTCTAATGAATTGGATCATCTGTCATTTCAGCTCAACAAATGCTGATATTGACAGCTCTGCCAGATTTTAGACAGGTATGTTTATACTGAACGATGGACCTTCCCCAAAGTTGCAATATAGATATAAGGAGAGCTCCTTTTATTATGTTTCTGCCTACCATGCAAACTGAAGCCTTTGGGCAAGTCTTCAGGAAAAAAGATGACCTTCTTAAAGCACACAGAATACAGTGTTCTATCTAGTCATTCCCTTTTAATGCTGGTTTGTATTCCTGAGTCTTTGACCTGGCTTTCTATCTAAGGTATCACATTATCACATAGTCCATCATTGTTATCATACAGTCAACTCCTGAAATTTTGTAATATCTTCTCTAATATCAGGATGAAGACTTGTGTGCATTAATCAACCAGTGTAAAAAGAACCACAAAAAACCTTGCACGGGGGGTACAAGCTGCCTTGTGTTACTCCAGCTGCACTATTAAAGATACATAACAAACATTAATATAGTGGCAACGCATTTATCAGTAGTACATTGATGCACTGTTATCAATTCTTAATATAAGTATAGCATCCTGATTCAGTAAAAATGAATGGGTATAAATTAAACAGTATTTGCCTTCTGGTTTGCAATGTACTGAATAAGCCGGTATCAATCTTAGCATAGGTTAAGCAAGAGCTTTATAGTAATATAAACCAACAGGAATAAATCCAAGAAAATATCCTTATTGTTTCAATTCTTTGTGAATTCAACAGGGAGTGCCCAAAGAATTGTAGCCAAAATATAAGAGACAAAGGAAGGTTTCTGCATTGGGGGAAAATAATGTGACCAACAGAAATACATAGAAAAATGTTTCCAAAAGGAAAAGAAATCTAAATTGACACATACACGAACTACAGCAAATTGAGCATGGTCAATAGCCACAATATGCTGATTCCCATTTGGAAAAGGAAAATGGAAAACTTCAGTGAGATGTCAGATTTTCCTCGTAATAGTCTGGATGGGAGCAATTAAACCAAGGAACAATACTCTCACTATTAAGATTAATAATATTTATTAGAATGAAATGCAAGTCTAGTAGAGAGTAATTTTAAGTGTTGCACCTCTATAAAGATCATATATAGTATCACAACCAAACTCTGATTGCTTTTCCCTTTAACAAAGGAGAAGACTGGAAAGAGTGTTCTAAGTTTAATGTATATCTGCTGATTTTTTTTTGGTAACTGTTGCTAAATCAATGAATGTTCTTTTTTTTTCCCCTTGTGAATTGAAATATCTCCCAGTTGGGGGTTGAAAATTTACTGTCTTCCAGTCCATTAGTTGTACTTGCTCAGACTGTTATGTGCTTATCCCTAACCTTAAAACATCTAGAGGAATTACATAACCATCTTTGTTCTAAGGATTCTTTTAATGTTAGGAACATTTTTTTCGCAAAACAAATATTTGCATTTTCCACTATTCAGGATTTCAGTGGTTTAACATCAAAATTCCTTTGGAATTTTAGCAATGGAAAAAACTATGATAGAAATATAGTAAATAAACAAATAAATACAGAGTTAAACTGTGAAATTCTTGGGGTTCTTTGAACTTAGTTATTTGCTTGCAGATATTTTTTTACCCAACCAGGTAACATCTTTAGTACTACTGAAGTCAGGTAACAAAATGTCTGCAAGAAAACAACAAAGCTCAGGGAACAACAAGGACTTTACATGAAATGATTATATTTAATATTTTATAACATTAATTTATAATGGCATGTTGCACATGATTTAAGACCTTTCATTTTTAGAACAATTTCTTAATCAAGAAATCCCAGGTTGATGCCATGGCACTCCTATTTATTGTAAAAAAAAAAAAAAAAAGGAATTTCATTTAGTTTACAAATAAAATACCATGCTCTTTCCACCAGCAATAAAAGTTTCCAAACAGCAGTTACTGAGTTATATTTATTCTAGAGAATAGAAGAGACTGAAGTATAAGAAATATTTGGGCAGGCTATAAATGGGAAGAAGTTTCTAAAAGTTGCTGAAAGACATACAGTACTTTAAGATTGTTGCCATAAAAGCATACCTACCTAGTGTACTGAACTGACAGAGATCTTTGAGAAAACAAGTATTGTGCTAGGAACTAATGGGAGCTATTATCAACAAGATTCAAGTTATCTCATTGATAATGGCTCCCACTAGTTCCTAATTCTATACATGTTTATATGAATTATTAATTGGACTGGAAGCTAGCAGATCTGGAGGCAAAAATTCATTTTAATAGTAATTTTATTAAATATTATAATCGCAGTAAAAACTAATACATTTTTTTAAAGTAAAAGTACAAATATCCATTAAAAAAGCAAAACATGACAAAAATAGAAAGAAAAATAGAAAAGAAAGAAAAAATAAGAATATAATAAAGAAAAAATATAGGAAGAAGTGACTTCCCCATAGATCACAATTATTCAACAATTTTAGTAACTTATTACTTTATCTTAAACTATAGCAAATAATCTCTTCTTTGCCAACCTTATCACTTATCAATAAACTGATCCATAATATCTTATCATTTGAGTCTTATACCAGCAAACCTGTCTATTAAAGGTTATTAGAGACAACAATACATTTATTTTAATCTTGAACAATAAACTGACTTTATATTCCTTCTTTTTATTTCTAACAATCTTCTCTTTAGTCACTTCAAAATCTCAAAATATATGGAACAATATAGAATTTTAGAAAGCTATCAAAGGTACTCTTTTCTGCTAGGCTATGATAGAGTTGGTCTTCATTGTTTCAAAAGGTAGAAGAGTTCAGCCGCTCCTATGATTCTATCCTTGGCGTAAACTGCTGATGGACTCACTCTTGCTGATAAAGTTTAACTTTTGTAAATCTATTTTGTGTGTTATTGTATTTTACTAATCCAACAACTTCTACTTTCTGTATTTCTCCAATTTTAGTATTTCTGTCACTTGTTGCTACTTGTTCTAAATGCAATAGAAGTTGCATTTATCACATCTTTAATTTGCCATAGAATTCTTCAATATGTTCCATTATTGTTTTGGTAATATGAGTAGCAATAAGTGACAGGAATACCAAATTTGAAGATGCTGGACTAGAAGAACGCAATAATGCAGAAAATAGATTAATAAAGTTAAAAGAAGTCTTTATTCATTGCTGCTATCTGCTTCAAAGAACATATATAGAAACAGGCTCCCTCACAGAATCAACTATGTAATAGGAACTGGAAGATGGAGAAGAGCATTCAAGTTGGCCAAGATAGTTCCACATGAAGATTATAGAACAGACAATAAATTACTGGTGTTAAACTATATGTTAAATGTAGACAACTAGAGACAGTAGTTGTATAGTAAGATTTCACCCAGAGGACATACAGTCAAAATATGTTTAATATATTAAACTTATTTAGCTAGTTCATTATATTCAATTATGATAAATAGAATGTGAGGATTTATGGGGAGATAAATTCAAAGCAGAATATTCCCATAATATTAAAGTAAAAAGATATCCAAGTGGCTTTCAGAATAGGCTATTATAATAGCTAGGAAAACATGGAAAATGGTAATAAAGCATGTGTAATTACTAAATGTAATTTCTCAATGTCAAGCAAAAAAGGACAAGGAAAAACAAGAAATAAAAAATGAGAGAGGATTTTAGAACAGCTGAAAAACTTCAAGAATTTTTTTTTAGCTAAAGAATATTGTAAGCTATCCAGAGTCACTGTATCAGTGAGATGGGAGGTGTAAAAATTTAATAACTAAAATAAATTAGAGACTACTTGAGTAATCATGGAAGAAGACTAATAGAGGCAAATGAGATTACAAGGGAATTGAAAGGTTACAATGAAATACTTTACAAATGGAGTTATACCAGAACATGAACCTAATCTAATTAGGAGCAGACTTCCCCAGAAAGTTAGGTATGAGAGACGATAAATCAGAATAAATAGAAGACTACCAGGTGCATATGAAATATCCATAAGGTAAAGGTTCCCCCGCACATGTGTGCTAGTTGTTTCTGGCTCTAGGGGTGGTGCTCATCTCCATTTCTAAGCCAAAGAGGCAGCACTGTCCAAAGACATCTCCATGGTTATGTGGCTGGCATGACTAAGTGCCGAAGGCGCACGGCATGCTGTTACCTTCCCAGCAATGTGGCCCCTATCCATAGAACTGTATAAAGCTGCTGTGTGCAAATTGTTGTGAACAAATATGGAAAAAGAATGTACAAAACTGGACATGTTTTGTTTATATACTGTATTAATCAAAGAACATGTTGGAACATTTGCATATTAGTGAATTATTGCACTAAATACACATGTAGAATGTTTTGCTTATATATTGCCAAGAGGAATAGAGCCATACGCAGAAAGAGAAACACTAAAGTTTTCAGAAAAGAAACAGGACAAGAAGTCAGATAGAAACAGACAAGAGAAAAAGCAAGAGAATTTAATAATGAATTTTACCTTCGTTTTATGAAGTATAAAAGGATTTTGATTTTGTAGTTTACAGTAGAATGTGGAGCATTTTATGGTGGAGCATATCTGAGCTACTGATTATTATTTTGAGGAAACTTTATAATGAACAAGAATTTCCTGTAAGAACTGTATTTAAAGAAATAATAGTTGATACGAACAAGGAGTGAGATATAGATGCATATTTTTATTATTATTATTATTTTATTATTATTTATTAGATTTCTATACCGCCCTACTCCCGAAGGACTCAGGGCAGTGCACAGCCAAACAATAAAAACACATACAATACAAAATTTAAAAAATAGAATAAAATCAAATTAAATAATTTTGGCCCCGACAAATTTAAAACCCCAAACTTTTAAAACCAATTTAAAATTGAATATATAAATACTAAAAAATATTTAAAATTTTAAAAATCTTTTATAAAAGAGGGGGAAAATTAGGCCAGGCCGGCCTGGTGAAATAGTAAGGTCTTTAAGGCGCGGCGGAAGGTGCGCAGATCCGGGATCCTCCGTATCTCTGGGGGGAGCTCGTTCCAGATAGTAGGTGCCCCCACAGAGAAGGCTCTCCCCCTGGGGGCCGCCAGTCGGCATTGTTTGGCTGACGGCACCCGGAGGAGCCCCTCTCTATGGGAGCGTACCGGCCGGTGGGAGGCTATTGGTGGTAGTAGGCGGTCCCGCAAGTACCCGGGTCCTAAGCCATGGAGCGCTTTAAAGGTGGTAACCAAAACCTTGAAGCGCACCCGGAAGACCACCGGGAGCCAGTGCAGCTCGCGCAGGAGAGGTGTTACATGGGAACGCCATGTCGCTCCCATTACCACCCGCGCGGCCGCACTCTGCGCCAGTTGGAGCCTCCGGGTGCTCCTCAAGGGGAGCCCCATGTAGAGAGCGTTGCAATAGTCCAGGCGGGAGGTGACAAGGGCATGAGTGACCGTGCGTAAAGAGTCCCGATCCAGAAAGGGACGCAACTGGCGAATCAGGCGAACCTGATGAAAAATCCTCCCGGTCACGGCCGTCAAGTGCTCTTCTAAAGACAGCCGTGAGTCCAGGAGGACGCCCAAGTTGCAAGCCCTCTCCGTGGGGGCCAATGATTCGCCCCCAATAGTCAGTGATGGCGTCAACTGACTATATCGGGACGTCGGAAACCACAGCCACTCAGTCTTGGATGGGTTGAGCCTGAGCCTGTTCCTCCCCATCCAGATCCGTACGGCCTCCAGGCACCGGGACATCACTTCAAGGGCATCGTTGGGGTGATCCGGGGTGGAGATGTACAGCTGGGTGTCGTCAGCGTACTGATGGTACTCCACCCCGAAACCACGGATGATCTCGCCCAGCGGCTTCACATAAATGTTGAACAGGAGAGGCGAGAGGACCGACCCTTGCGGCACCCCACATATGAGGGGCCTCGGGGTCGACCTCTGTCCCCCTGTCAACACAGACTGCGACCGGTCAGAGAGAAAGGAGGAGAACCACCGCAACACAGTGCCTCCCACCCCCAACTCTTCCAACCGGTGCAGCATGATACCATGGTCGATGGTATCAAAAGCCGCTGAGAGATCTAACAGGACCAGGACAGAGGAGCACCCCCTGTCCCGAGCCCTCCAGAGATCATCAACCAACGCGACCAATGCCGTTTCCGTGCTGTACCCGGGCCTGAAGCCCGACTGGAACGGATCCAGATACGTCGTTTCATCCAGGTGCTGGGGGAGCTGTTGCGCGACCACACTCTCAACAACCTTCGCAACAAAGCGAAGATTGGAGACCGGACGATAATTTACCAACATTGCCGGGTCCAGGGAAGGCTTCTTGAGGAGAGGCCTCACCACCACCTCTTTCAAGGTGGCGGGAAAGTCACCCTCACTCAGCGAAGCGTTTATAATCCCCTGGAGCCAGCCTCGTGTCACTTCCCGGGAAGCCAGTACTAACCAGGAAGGACACGGGTCCAATAAACAAGTGGTCGCATTCAGTCTACCCAGAATCCTGTCCACGTCCTCATATTGTCAGCATCTGTATATAAAACAACTCTAATATAAAAGTGGCAGCTGGAATCTGCCAGCAGCTGTGAACTGATGTATTGACCATTTGAAATATATAAATGACATTGTTCTGTTAACTGAAAGTAAAGAAGATATAAAGAGAACTTTAGGAAAATAAAAATGAAATCTGAAAATCTGATTCAAGTTGCATACTAAAAGAAAGCTGCTGTCATTCAGCATGCTTAATGAATTCTCACTTGATACAACAGAAAATATGGTAAATATTCCCTTTCTTCCTTTGATCCCAGGAATAGAACATGACAGTCTGAGTATTTGAGAAATGAAAAGTATATTAATCTTTCAAATTCAGGCAATGACAAACTTATTTTGAGCAAAGATCAAAATACTGAAACTAATGTTTTTACCTGTGGCAATATATTGTCTGTGCAAGTGAGAAACTGAGAAAGAGATAGCAAAGGTGCCTACAGGATCTGATGATTTTTGTCAAAACTGTTATGACAAAAGCCTTACCGCTATTGTGCATGGCTAAAGCATCATGATGCAAATGTGTAAGGGGCAGAGCTTACATTGCAATGGCAGAACATTTGTTTCATCTTTTGCCCCCTCCCTTCCCTGTGGCAGGTTCTGGAAGATAGATTGCTTTAAATTATGAATATGGAGATGGTACTTAAGATTATCATGATTTGCAAGAACTAATCAATTGGTCTTCAGTGAAATAAAGACCGTTTCCCTGAAACAATAATTGACAAGCAGAAATTTACATATTTTGGACATCTGTTGTAAATGGTTTAAATCTAGAAAAAGCAACTATGCTTGGCAAGATAAAGAGACCTTGGAGGAATGGCAGTGCTAGATAATATGAGCTTTATCACTGAAATGTTTTTTTGTAGATTTGTGGATTGTTATCAGGGTTTGGTCATAATGGAGGATGTTTGTGCTTACAGTTAAAAAGAATCAGATCTGATTCAAAAGCACCTATTTAGCTAGCTGGTCTTTATTTAAGAATTAGTGATAGGAAAGAGACACTAATATATTAAATTAAGAAAAAGAGTTTCTTGTTCTCAATTATTATTTGCCTTCAACTAAAAGCTAATTACATCTGATTAATTTTAGTCCCTTTGTTTTAAAGCCACTGTTCTTGTTTAAAATGTTCAGGGTCTTAGTAAATTTGAATAAGCAGTTTATTGTGATATGTCATTCCCACATGAACAACTAAGTAAACATTATCACTCCTAATGTACCCTTGTATATATTCTATTGAAAACTCTTTGCACATGGCAATTTGAAAAGCTACATGAGTTCAACGAATGAGATATATTTGAATCACAATCGTAGTCCCACAATTCCAAAATTAGGTTTTGTTTTTTTTACAATTACTTGCTTTCCAGCTGTTATGTTAGGCAGCTTTTGCAAGCTTCAAGAAAGGGTTTTTTTTTCCTATATCAATTTGAGTAATGTGAGAGGATGCTTTGGAATTTACAAGGCAACTTTTAAACCATAGAATAAAGAGTTATGTGTAAACTCTATTCAGAAGTTTGAACAGTCTTGTCTATAAAGAATTCAATATAATTAAAATATTGTATAAAATTTAGTCATATGCTTCCATCAATAAAAATACTATAGGAGTGAGTGATCTCCCTCCTAAAGTAATCTTCATATCCTTAAACTTTTCCTCATTTTTCCAGAGCAGATTTTGAGGATATATAGATAGCTCCCGGGAAGAGGAAAAATCCCCATTAGGCTAGCTAAACTGCACTAGCCAGGAGTTTGATAAATGACTCCATCTTTCAGAATACTTAATAAGTGTGCTTAGTCTCATAAAAATTAATAAAGGATTTAAATTAGAAATATAAGCACTTGTACTGAGTGTTCATATTATTGTGGTCCACACATTACATTAAGTCATCATAGACTTAGTTCACACAAATCACTAAGCCATAAATCATGGTTTACAAAGTACAATAGCTGAGTTCACACAGCAAGTAAGCAATAAAGAAGCAAACCAACTCTTGGCTTACTGTGATCTATAACCCAGACTGTGTGATGGAATTCTCTGACTTGGGAATTAAAGTGGGTATTGTGAAAACTTTGCAGATTGAAAATAGATATAATATTTAAAATATCAAATAAATATCTAGCTTCCTACCTATTAAACCAAAACTCAGTTGGAAAGATCAAATGCACTAAGAAGGCCCATGTTAATATACTCACTGATAATTGAAGGCATACATATCTAGTTTCCAATCTTCTGTAAACAATCCCCATTGATTATTGTAACAAGTACATCTATACTGAATTTTGAGAATCTTGCTTTCCAAGTTGTAAACTGCTCTAAGAGATTTGGCATAACAATTATTAGAAGTGTAACATTTGAATTTGTTTGAATGTTTCTGAGAAGAGGTATTCTAGTTTCCTGCCTTTCTTAAAACTCTTGAGTGGTTTCTATATATCAGCAGTAATTAACCTGTTTTTACTACTTTTATTAGAAGTTTGCAAAGTTTGCATATGTTTTTTCTAGAAGACCAAATGTGAGAGTTATGGGATTATGATTGAAGTAGTTTGTTCAGAACAACAATCTAACATTTGCTATCAAGGGGAATAATACAGTGTGCCCAAAACTTTACCAGCCATTTTAACCAGATAAACAATTTGATTGCAGAGCATTCAATATAATCAACCATATTTTTTTCCATATTTTGAAACATTTACTTTACTCTCTCGGGAGATTTTTATAATGAATTAATATGGAACAAATGGAAGGCAGAGCATGTTAATCAATAGTGTAACTCGAGCAATTTCTAAGCAACTTAAAGAAAAACAACAACAGGAAAGACCTAAGGCACAACAATATAAGAAGGGAGTCAAGAGTACTACACAAGAATGTGAAGCCATGGGGGGAGCAAAGTCGAAGACTTCGGAAGATATTCGGCAATTCTGCTCGTCGCTTCAAAAAAGTCTACATGACGATTAAGTTTCTATCTTGGAATGTGAATGGACTAAATTCACCACAGAAAAGGAAGAAATTATTTACATATTTGAGACAATTTAATAATGATATAATTTGCCTACAAGAAACTCATGTTAGAACACAAGATCAAAAATACTTGATAAATTCAAAACTAGGAACACACTTTATAGCCTCAAATTTGGAAAAAAAGAATGGTGTGGTTATTTATATAAATAAAAGACTGTCAGCTAAAATTATAGAAGCAGATGAAGGAGGCAGGTTCATAGCAATTGAACTGCACACAGTAAATGGCCAAATTCTAGTGATTGGAATTTATGCTCCTAATCAACAACAGGATCATTTTTACAAAACTTTGCACACCAAAATACTGCAATGGGATTATAGATCTATTCTAATCATGGGAGATTGGAATGGAGTAATTGACACTAAAATAGATAAAAAGAGTTTGGCGAAGTCAAGGATTAGATTACCACAGACTTTTTTTTGATATGAAAGAAGATCTGGAATTAAAGGACATTTGGAGAATACATAATCCAAAAGAATTGGACTTTACCTTCTTTTCTGATAGACATAGATCTTTTTCTAGGATTGACTTTATTTTATTATCAGATGATCTACTTGTTAAGACAAAAAGAACAAAGATTTTTCCAAGAACTCTAACCGACCACAGCCCAGTATGGATAGAAATTGAGATGGGAAAGGTTGAGAGAAGATCATGGAGATTAAATGAGAATTTGTTTAGATATGAAAAAAATATAACAGAACTTAAAAAACAGATGAAAGAATTTTTTGAAATGAATTTGAATAAGGGTACCCTGATTGAAATTGTGTGGGATGCGAGTAAAGCGTATATGAGAGGGGTACTCATTCATATGAACTCTAAACATAAATTGAATCGCAATAGGGGTACTCATTCATATGAACTCTAAACAATAAATTGAAGAAAAGATCTGAAATGAAAGCAGAAATAAAGAACAAAGAACAGTTACTTATTAAAAACCCAACAGATGAAAGAATACGTGGTGCTATAAAACTTCTGAAAGATCAATTTCAAATGCTTATGGCGGAACAAACAGCAACAAATTTACAATATGCGAGACATAATACATTTTGTAATGCTAACAAACCGGGCAGATGGTTGGCTTATACACTAAGGAAGAAGCAGAGTATACAGACTATTGATAGTATTGATATTGGAGGGAAGGAAATTTTTCAACAAAAATTAATTAAAGAAGTTTTTGTAGATTATTACACTAAATTATATGCTAAAGATGACATGCAGAATGGATTTATAGAAAAATATTTAGAAAATAAAAGAGTTACAAAAATTACCAATCAACAAAAGGAGAGAATGAATTATCCTATAACAGTTGAGGAGATTATTGCCGCAATTAAACAATTGAAAACAGCTAAAGCTCCTGGAACGGATGGTTTAACTGCGGTGTACTACAAAACTTTGCAAGCAGAAATGGTTGAACATCTTAGAGATTTATTTTGTAACATACAACAAGGGGGTAAAATACCCCCATCATGGAAATCAGCTTACATTTCTCTGATACCAAAAGAGCAAACAGGTCCTAAAAAAACTGAGAATTTTAGACCAATATCTCTTCTGAACAATGACTATAAAATATATGCAAAAGTATTAGCCAACAGGTTGATGCCAATTATCCAAGAGGTGATTCATGGCGACCAAGCAGGATTCATAGAAGGCAGATATATGAAGGACAATGTAAGGCAAGTCATAGATTTATTGGAATATCTTGAGAAGAATAAGCAGATCCCTGCAGTGCTGGTTTTCCTGGATGCGGAGAAGGCCTTTGATAGAGTGGATTGGAATTTTCTCTTAAAGACTTTAAAAAAGATGGACTTTGGGGATCAATTTATACAGGCGGTTTCAGCAATTTATCAAGAACAAAAGGCACAGATTATTATTAATGGAAGTTTGACAACAGATTTTAATATTGAGAAAGGAACAAGACAAGGTTGTCCATTATCTCCATTGTTATTTATTTTAACACTTGAAGTCTTGTTGAATACAATACAGGACTCGAGTACCTTGAAAGGAATAGTGATAAGGCAAGAGGACTACAGAATAAGGGCATTTGCAGATGATCTAGTTGTTACCCTAACACAGCCGTTGGAATCAATAATCCAGATGAAAGACATTATAAAAGACTATGGTACAGTATCAGGATTTAGACTAAACCAGAAAAAAACTAAGATGATAGTTAAAAATATGACACAAGATCGTAAACACGAACTTGAAAAGAGGGCAGGTTTTGAGATTGTACCAAAGGTTAAATATCTAGGAGTTCAGGTTGCAGAATCAAATATGAAATTGTTTCAAAATAATTATGAGGTGTTATGGCGTGATGTACAGAAAGATATGCAGACTTGGAAAAAACTGCAGCTGTCTTTACTTGGAAGAATAGCAGCAGTTAAGATGAACATTTTGCCAAGATTTCTTTTTTTGTTTCAAATGATTCCGGTGCTTAAAAGTGATAAACAATTGAAAGAATGGCAAAGTGGACTGAACAAGTTTGTCTGGAACGAGAAAAAACCGAGAGTGAAATTGAAAATTATGCAAGATGTTCCAGAAAGGGGAGGTCTTAAACTTCCAAACCTACAGTTATATTATGAAGCAGCGGCTTTGACTCAAGCAAGCGATTGGTTTGGAAGGAAAAAGACCGGAATATTGAATATAGAAAGTTTCGATCTTGAATTTGGTTGGCATGCTTACTTATTTTATGAAAACAAAGTGGATAAAGCATTTAAAAGCCATATACTTAGAGACTCTTTGATGAGAGTTTGGAAGAAGCACCGACTCAAATGGGATTTACAAAATACCGCTATGGCTGGATCTTGGTCATATTATGTGGAATACAAATATAATGTCACTCGGGGGGGGTTTATATAAAGAAGTTCTTTTTACAGATGCGGGCAGATGGCAACTGAAGACATTAGAGACACTGTTGGATGAAGGGATTAATCTAACTTGGTTACAGTATAATCAACTTCAACTGAGATGGAAAGAGGACCAAAAAATTGATATAATGATGCATGAGGAAGAATTGGTTAGACATATAAAAGAGAAAGGTCCAATGCATATTAAAAGGCTTTATAATGTTTTGGTAGAAAGGGATTCAGAAACTGAATTGGTCAAAGACTGCATGATTAAGTGGGCTCAAAATTTTGCAGAACCAGTGATGTTAGAAACATGGGAAAAAATATGGGTTCATAATGTTAAATTTACACAGTCGCAGAATCTGAGGGAAAATTTTTATAAAATGTTTTATAGATGGCATTTAGATCCTAAGAAATTGTCGTGCATGTACCCTAATGTTCAACCAAAATGTTGGAGATGTGATTGCTTAGATGCCACATATTATCATGTGTGATGGACTTGTAAGAAAGTGAAGGCTTTTTGGATAAAAATTTGGTGGGTTATGCAGAATGTTTTGAAGAAAAAAATTCAGTTTTCTCCACAATTGTTTTTATTGGGTATAGTTAAGGGTTTTACATTGGGTGAAACAAAGTTGATATTGTATATGATAACAGCAGTGAGATTACTGATAGGTCAATATTGGAAAAATGAAGCTATACCCACTATTGAGGAATGGACTTTGAAGATGGCCAGCTTTGCAGAGATGGCGAAGATTTCAGCATATCTAAAAGATCGCTCACAAGAGACTTATGAATGGGAGTGGAAAAAGTGGATAGATTATGTGCAGAACAAATATCAAACTAGGAAGAATCAAATAGCTTTTAACTGAAAGTATTATATAAAGATAGAAATATTTGAATTTTGTGAAGATGAAAATATATATTGGGGGTGGAGGGGTTCAAGTTTTATAAAAAGGGGATTTTGATTTGGATTATACTCTGTGGAAGTCCGGGGGGGAGGGGTGGGTTAGGGAGGGTTAGGGGGGGTTGGGGAGGGTTAGGGAGGTTAGGGAGGGATTGGGGGGGGGAAATGGGGAGAAAATGTAATTGTAAAACTTTTCCAATAAAAAAAAATAAATTAAAAAAAATAGTTTTCAAAGGTGAGTAATATTTTCAATGTACAGCTCTGATTTATAAAGTTTAATATATTTATAAGTGGGATTTTTTTAAAAAAATAAGGCTGATAATCACCTCTTGTATATTACATTATATGGTTTATGTTCTGCAGCTGTAGCTGTAAGTATAAAATTACAAAGAACAAGAATCACCTGTTTTACCAATAAGATGGAATCTTGTATGATACATTTAAGCATAGTGTAAATCAATATTACAAATATACAAGAAAATAACTGTGTATTTTAAACTAAGAGGTTCCATCTTCCAAGTCTTCTTCCCTTCCTTCAGAACTGAATCTCCTACACATTCAATCACCATTTACCTACTTTGGAATACATTAAAGAAAAACCAAAATCTATTTCAAAATTAATTGTTTCTGATAATAAGCAAATGTAATTTAATTTTACAAAGTCTCCATTAGAATTAATATATATTCAATTTAAATACATCCAAACTACTAATCCTGTACCATATTGTCATGATTGGAGGAAGATGTTTAACTATGCAAATTTAGATTTGTTCTATGATCCACCTGTTGACACCAGCAAAACTCTGTGATGCTAAACTCAAAAGTAGTCAGTTCTAATGTCATGCTTATTGTTTGAATACTGAACATTTAGAGCTGATTCATAGATGGATTATCATTGGAGAACTAAAATATCATGTAATGAATCACAGGAAGAATTTTCATGCTGGCTGAGGTCTCCATAAGAGCAATTCTTTTTTTACACCAAGTTCAAATGTATAGAATAAACTTTATATAACTAAATGTTTCAGATACCAAAATTCTCTCTGCCTCAGGTGTTTGAAGGCATAAAACTGTATATGTCAACTATTTTTTAAATTTAACATTTGAAGTAATACAAAATTACATAAACTCTGTGCTCTTTCAGCTACGGTATTTCTACTTATATTAAATATAGACTTCTAATTATTTGTGAAAGCAATACTCCTCTATACCTAATCCTTGATAAGATTTCCCGATCTAAATCTCTCCATATATTTTAAATACAGTTCCCATCAGAACCAAATTAAATTGCTTTAGACTACAAATCCCTTCAGCTCTACCTTTTATGGCTAACAGTCTGTATTGATGGAGCTACCAGAAAGTCCAAACTAATTGAAAGGCCCCAGGTGGATGATGGCTATTCTAAAATAAAGTACCTGAAAATTTTCATATTCATTTATCACAATATGTGCTTTACAGTTAATTTTATATGTACTAAAATGGGTTTACCTTTAAAATTTGGCCTTATTCGTGCATCATAACCTGATGTCCGCCCCATTAATTTATCCAAGAAATCTGAAGGAGAGAGTGTCTGTGAAGGGGATTTTGCAGATCTCGAATCATGTTCTTTACAGAAAGTTGTCCTAGATAAATTATTAGTTATCATTAGTAATATTGTTGTTACATCGCTTTCACTGGAAAAGTGTTAATATAACTTTACAGAACAGTGAAAAACATCAACATGTTTTGGAATCAAACTGAAAAAAAAATCAGACTAAGTTATTTAATTCATAAGTTTTCCAGTTAATTATTTTCAAAAAGTGTTTATATTTGCAGAGCAGAGACATGCATTTCCTCTTCAATTATGGATCTACATTATCTCTGAAAGTCTGGCCAAACATATCACACAATCAGCAAACACTTTTACAATGTTAGTGTCCAAACCGTATAAAAACATCAAACAATAAAACAACTTAATAGGCACTAATTAAATGAGTTTTTTGTTCATTTCCTCTGAGAAAAGGAAAAATATGAAGATGATCCATGGATAATAGCCCTTACTGCAAAATCTATCAGGTGTTAATTATTATGCTTTCATAGCTTTTTGCAAATAAAGTACCAACACCTTCCAACCCTTTTCTTTCCTAAGCAATGGTTTTTTTTTCCTTCTTGTTTACTTAGTCAGCTCTATAAATAGATGTGATATATAATAATACATTCTGTATATAATAATCATATGGAGTAACATTCAAAACTTACTGTTTTAACTTGACATACCATATTGATATATTAATATTCATACTTTTAAATGCTAATGTTCTTTATATACATTTTTATCAATTCACTTATTGCCCAGAATTATTCATTTAATAAGACAAAATTAATAAGGCTAAACACTGATTTTTCCATTTAAAGATTCACTGCTACCTTCTATAGGTAATAGAATCAGATATGCATGCTGAACTGATAAAAAAAATGCTTCTTGATTAACATCTATTGAGACAGTGGCTTCTTCTTAGATTTTTTTCCACTAGTAAAAATCTGTTTCTCTGCTATCTCATAGATGAGGTCATATTAACCTTATTTTAGTTAATCCAGCAAAGTTTCAGTTCTCCATGATTTTATTAACATAAACTAGAATTGTTGTAGCAAGGATAAGTACACATGAGGAACATGGATACTCTTTTCCTCCCCTAGTTTATCTTCTTGATTTTAATACAGCAAAACTATTAACATGTATTAAATAATAACAATTGGGTGTATGTCTGCAGCCGCAAATTAATTTCACAGTTGCACACAAGAAGAAATTACTGTTTGATAATTATAAATTATTACATAAATGAAATTTCACTGACTTGAGGAAATTTTTTAGCTACCCATAAACATTATACCCTAAAAGAAAGAATACCTCAGTAACTTCTCCATAGACTAAAGTTGTGTGGAATTTTTAAGTATGTTACCAAGCAACAGCTATTTCCAATGGCACAATTATACCAACCTATATACTCAGACTATGGATTCAGCAAAAAGAATAGTGAGTCTGAAGCAGCTCTAAATCCCTGCATCTTTAATAGAGGCTTACAAAAAAGGAATGATTTTACCTACCTGAAATGATATGTTTCTAAAAAAACTGCAAACAAGGCTGTCAAAATGCTCACTAGCTGTCGGTTCATTCCTCCTGTTTTCTGTATTGAATGTGAGAAAAAAATATTCCAGAAACGATTCCAGCATCAATAAAAAGAGGTTGTCAGAAAGTACTTGTCTTCTCTAAATTTCCAAATCCAGTAATTATTTAAATTTCTTTATAATCAGAAAGAAAAGATCTGTGTTTGCATACATTGGAGATAAAAAAAACATCCAAAGTATCAGTCCTTAAAATCATGGTTAGGTTGAACCCAAGAGCATTCCCAAGCAGCCAACACAAAAGGTACGACCATCTGGAATTGCCAGTTCTCTGTAAAGCTTCTTTTGGAAATGTTGAATATCTTCCCACCCTCCCAAAAGAAAACCAAATTTTTTTCTACCTTAACATTATGGAGATGAGAATAATGCTGCCACGTTGGTCTGTCTTCCGGAGCTGTCTACAGTTCCCTTGGGTTTACAAATCAGTATTTGTCTAAAGCATTGTCAAAATGGGAGAGAGGCTATTTGCCTTTCATCCATTTCTTTATTAGCAAGTTGTAAATATCAAAGATGCATGGTTAATGTTGTGCTCAAAAAAGAAAGAAAGGGAAAAATGCTACACTCCCTGTGCCGGAATGAAGGAGGGCTGTGATCTTACACACTGACTATAAATTTCAGCACTTGGACAGCTCCAGGCTCAGCTTGTGCGCATGCTTCTGGTTCCATCAAACGTGACTGGAGTTAAGAAACGTTCTCTCTTCAAGAAACAGGGTCGTAGTTTTGCTGTCCCATTCCCTGTTTTAAAAATCCTCTATTCTTATTATAGAATAGCAGGTACATGTGTACAATAGGATTCATTGATGCTGAGATAAGTGGATTATCCATTAGTGGATGAGGATTAATAATAGAAATTGCACAGGGAATAATATCACAGTGAAGAGGAGAGAGGGAGGGTGGGAGGGAGGGAGGGAGGGAGGGAGGGAGAGGGAGGGAGGGAGGGAGGGAGGGAGAAATGAGGACTGTAAAAACAAAGTCCAAAATTTGAAATAATATCTTGCAACTTCTTTACGAAGTGTAAGTAGAACTGGAAAAGGAAACTGAGCAAAGAAAGGTGCAGAAACAAACAAACAAATAAACAAACAAACAGCAAAAGAGACTTACAAGTTTGGGAAAGAGAAAAAAAAGAATATAAACACATATTTGGTAATAGCAATCTGCTCAGAAAAAAACAACTAAATGTGATGAATGAAAACATTCTATGTAAGCTTCTAAAACAGCATGTCTCTATTGAAAAACATAAGTTAGGAATAGCACCTACAGGTAGTCCTCAATTTAAGACCACAACTGAGACCAGAATTTGTGTTGTTAAGCAAGGCAGTTGTTAAGGAAGTGAGTCATATCCAATTTTATGACCTTTTTTGCCATAGTTGTTAAGCAAATCATTGCAGCTCTTAAATAAATAATGCAGTCATTATGAGAATCTAGTTTCCCCCATTGACTTTGCTTGCTGAAACCAGCTAGGAAAGTTGCAAATGATTATTGCATGATCCCAGGACACTGCAAATGTTATAAATGCATGTGGGTTGCCAAGCTCTGACTACTGATCATGTGACTATGGGGATGCTACATCAGTTATAAGTGCAAGGACCAGTTGTAAGTCATTTTTTTCAATGCTGTTATAACTTTAAACAGTCAGTAAAAGAATGGTTGTAAATTGAGGAGTATCTGTATTCTACCATCATCTTCTATATCTATGGAATATCTTATACTATGTTTATCTTAAAAAAAACAGGAGTAATTTTAGCGAAAGACAGAGAGTGTGTACTTTCAGGATTAATGGAAAGAAATTAGATCTCTATCATAATAATAATAATAATAATAATAATAATAATAATAATAATAATAATAATAATAATAATAATAATAATAATAATAATAATAATAATAATAATAATAATAATAATATAAATTAGATTTCAAGGTTGGAAATATCAGGAAGGAATGTGCACTTAAATAGCAAGAAGTTGTAATTTTTGTTTTGAAATTGTTCCTTCTGTACTAAATCATAATTTTTCCTAATCAATCACACTGACCATTAGACAATATGAGCAAAACCAAGAAACAACAGAGGTGTAGCCAAATGACATAGTCATTTCAAAGATCTCAACTCAAAGATGTTGAGACTCTAGAAAAAGTGCAGAGGAGAGCAACCAGGATGATTAGGGGACTGGAGGCTAAAACATACAAAGAACAGTTGCAAGAACTGGGCATGGCTAGTCTAGTGAAGAGAAGGACCAAGGGAGACATGATAGCCATCTTCCAGTATTTGAGGGGCTGTCACAGAGAGGAGGGGTCTAGCTATTTTCCAAAGCACCTGAAGGCCAGACTAGGAATAATGGATGGAAACTGACCAAGGAGAGATTCAACCTAGAACTGAGGAGGAACTTTCTGACAGTGAGAACAATCAATCAATGGAACAGCTTGCCTTCAGAAGTTGTGGGAGCTTCATCACTTGAGACGTTCAAAAAAAGATTGGATTGTCATTTGTCAGAAATGGTATAGGGTCTCCTGCTTGAGTGGGGGGTTGGACTAGATGACCTATAAGGTCCCTTCCAACTCTGTTAATCTGTTAAATCTGGTAAACTAAAAAATTCCTGATTTGTTAGATCTTCACTTTCCAGAATTTGCCACTCAAAGTAGGCAAAAAGTGCTGGGTCTCAATAATGATAACATCTCAATGGGATGTTTCTTATTCAAGGTGGCTAGTGGATTAAGAGAAGATTCTATCTCCATATCTATATTGCTTCTTTCTTAGCTATCTTTGTTAATTTCAATTGTAATATTTATTATTTTAACATTTTATATTTTAGTTTCTAGCTTGTTGTAAGCTGTCTTGAGTCACTTGACAGTGAGATGGGTGTTGTATAAATTTAATAAATAAAATAAAGACAGTGCACAATTTCCTGCTGAAATTTGTCGTTAAACTCCAATAAACATGTTACCAATACCTGAATTGCATGAGATCTTCACAAGAGATTCCAAAACTTTAATCTTCTGAATGAATACTATCTTAAAAATGAGAAGCCATTGCTTATGTCACCAGAGAAAATGTCTAGAATGTATAAAGTCACTTCAAATTTATGTTAAAAGTGTAAACAAGAAGGAGCATTTTGTCATCTTTGGTAGACATGTACAAAAGTTTGAAAATTCTGGATTTAATTACCATATTTTTTGGAGTATAAGACACACTTTTTCCCCCTTAAAAGAGGGTGGAAATGTTGGTGCGTCTTATACACTGAATACAGCCATTTTTGGCCTCCCAAAGCCCCGCCCTGCTCATCCCATTTTTGCAAAAAATGGGCCCATTTTTTGCTCATTTTTTGCAGTGCTCCTGGGGGTAAGGGAGGGCAAAAACACTCCCATTTTTGCTAAAAACGGGCCTGTTTTTTGCTCATTTTTTGTAAAAATGGGGGCATTTTTGCCCTCTCCCAGCCCCCAGAAGCATTCTGCAGGCCTCCTAAACCCTTTGCGTTTTCACAAAAATGGGTGAAAAATGGGGCATGCAGAGGGTTTGGGAGGCCTGCAGAGTGCTCCTGGGGGCCAGGGAAGGCAAAAACCTTTTTTTCTTACTTACCTCTTCAAAATCTTGGTGCGTCTTTGTTAAATGTGTTCAAGGATCGTGCCCAATAACTCCATAAGCAGGTATTCTTTAAATCAGGTATTGTTTATTAATTAAGCATCTTATCATTGCAGGTACAAGTCTGGAACTGAAGCAGGACCGCATGGCTGACCCTTAAGTACCCCCTGGGCGTGGCTAAGGTAAGGAGGGGTTATTGGGTTAGGGTGGACCTTGGGGGCTGGCTTGCCCAGCCTCCATGCCTCTAGCCCTGAGTCAGAGGCAAGGCATTTATTCCTGACAAAACCCCCTCTAAATGCCTGGCCGAGGTGTCCTTGTGTGGTGCATACCTGAGGTGTCTTTTTCAGGAGGACACCTAATTTTGATGTTAGGTACGTGTGCTGCTTATTTTGCAATGGTTTGGTTAGAATGTCCACTGTTTGTTCTTCTGTATCACAATGTACAACTCTTATGAACCCTATGCTTGCGAACTGTCTAACGTGTTTGTATTTTATATCGATATGTCTCGATCTTTGACCCACTGCTTCAGCCTTAGATATTTCCATGGCGGCTTTATTGTCCTCGTGCATGATAATAGGATAGTTCGGTTCGGCCCATATGTCTGATAGCAGGTCATCGAACCAGACCAGGTTGTTGGCGGCCTTGGACAAACAAATATATTCGGCCTCTGTTGTTGATGTGGCTACCAGATCCTGCTTACCTGTGTACCAATGTACTGGGCTGTTGTTTAAAAAGAATACGTAACCTGAAGTACTCTTTCTGCATTTCACATCCCCAGCCCAGTCAGCATCTGCATAGTACGTGAGTGTGGGTGTTGTGGTGTTCTTGGGTTCTAGTGATAGGCAAGTATCTGAACTCTGTTTTAGGTACCTCAGTACCCTCTTGATGGCTTCCCAGTGGTACACAGTGGGCTTACCTACATGTCGTGATAGTAAGTTGACTGGCAGTGCGATGTCTGGTCTGGTCCAGTTCGCAATGTATAATAGGGAGCCTATGGTGGATCTGTATAATGTGTTGTCCTTGAACACCTCAGCCTCATTGTACATGTCCTTCAAGAAGTCCGGTTGCATTGGCGTTTCACACCCCTTGGCGTTTGTCATGTTGCACTTATGTATAAGTTCCAAAATCTTGTCCTTCTGTGACAGTTGGAAACCTCTGTCTGTTCTTGTGATTTGTACCCCCAAATATTTATCTACCTTACCCAGTATCTTTAGTGTAAAATGTTTTCCCAGCTCATTGGCGAAGTCGTTACATTTGCTAGACTTGTCACCGATATACAATATATCGTCCACGTATATTAAAACATACTCGAGGGAACTGTCTGACTTCTTGATGAAGAAGCAGTTGTCGGCCGAGGTGGCTGAGAATCCCATAGACTTCAATGTCTTGGACAGGCACTCGTACCAACGTTTCCCTGACTGTTTGAGTCCATACAGGCTCCGGTTTAGGATCCAGGTTTCTCCCTTCCTGATGTTTTGGCTAGGTGGCGCTCTCACATATATCTCTTTATCGAGCTCGGCGTGCAGATAAGTGGTTTGCACGTCAAATTGATGTACTTCTAACCCAAGTAGTGATGCAATAACCAACGCACATTTTACGCTTTCAGCCCTGACTGTGGGAGAGTACGTTTCCGTGTATCATCAGGGTATTTTTGGGCGAACCCCTGTGCCACCAGCCTAGCCTTGTAGAGTGCTTTGTTTCTCTCTAGTGTTTTAATTTTGTAGACCCATCTGGTGCCTATGGCCGTTTTCCCTGTTGGGACATTGGAGGGAGTGTATACGTTTAGTTCCCTCAGACTGTCCATTTCCCTCTCCATGGCTTGTTCCCACTTTTCTCTTTCCTCATCTGGTAACTTCAGTACGTCCTCGTATGTATTGGGGGTTAGTTGGTTAGTGTGGAGGGATAACACATAGTCTCCTAACCTTTCTGGCTTTTTACCCCTGTTTGCCCTGATTGGCCTGTCGGGGGGTGTCTCTGTGTCGTGCATGTACCTAGCTTCTTTCTCTGTGAGTGAGTCCACTTTGATGTGTGGGTGGTTTTCTTTCCACCCCTTCACAGGTATTTCCTGTCTCTTGGGTTTGCTCTTTTCCTGCTCTGTACCCTTTCCTGTTTGGTGCCTTTTCCCCCTTTGATCATCCCCTGGTCCGTCCTTGCTAAGGGACACCTCGTTGAGGTGTATCTTGGACCAGTTGGCGTTTTCGTGAAAGACAGCTGTTCGTGATATCCCAAAATTGTTGTTGCTGTCTATGAACCTATATCCCTTCGTCCCTGGTTCATACCCCATGAACCTCAATCTTCTGGATACCCTGTCTCCCTTATGTCTCAATTGTTTGGGGATGTGCACATCTGCTGTGACCCCGAATATGTGTAAGTGTGACACCTGTGGTTTCCTTTGGTACATTAACTTGTATGGAATTTTGTTTAGTACGCTGGTCCATAACCTGTTTAAAGTGTAGTTCGAATAAATGAGTGCTTCTGACCAGAAATGCTGCCCTAGGCCGGCATCCTCTAGTGCGCACTTCATCATGGTCTGCAGTGTCCCATTTTTTTGTTCTGCCACGCCATTTTGAAAAGCGGAAAATGGAGAAGTCGTGTAGTGGACTATCCCACGTGTCTTTAGCCATTGCGAGAAGTTGCTTGATAAAAATTCAGACCCCCGGTCTGTCATTATTTGCCTGATCTTGGTGTCATGTTGTGTCTCCACCCTTGCGTAGAATTCCTTAAATTTTTGGAATACTTCGCTCTTGTGTTTTAGCGTGTATACGAAGCCATAGCGGCTGAAATCATCCACTATGGTCAGGAAGTACCTCTTCCTATATTTGATGGAGGGTCTTAGGGGTCCCACTAGATCCATATGTATGAGTTGGAATATAGAATTGCTTGTGCGTACTGACTTTTTGGGCCTAGATTTGGTTTTTAATTTAGAGCTCTTACAAATAGAACATTCGAGATAGTTCTCACAATCCTTTATTTTTACACCTTCAGAGCATTCCATCATCTTCTGTACCACAGGAAAACTAATGTGTCCTAGTCTTCTGTGTAACAGGTGGGCACAGTTGTCATGCATTGGCTTACCTATTGCTGGCTTTCCTCCCCTGGGAGTCCCCTGTTTACTTGTGTCATCGGTGGTGTGTGCGTGACTAACCCCCTCTACTTCTCCACTTGTGTGGTCTGGGTTGTCGGGTTTGACCTTCTGGTGATTGTTTACCTCTGGTTGCTTGTCCCTGACTGGTTGGAAGAATGGCAGTTCCCCACTGATTACTACTTTCCCTATTCTTTTGCCCCCTCTAGTTACCTGTGCCTTTCCTTCCTTGAATGTCACCTCAACATTGTTATTCTTGCTTAGTTTTAGGGTGGCAAGAATGTTATAGGGTATATTAGGTACTAATAGTACTCCTTGCACTACTCCTATCCCTGGCACGTATGCGTTGCCTTTGCCTGTTACTTGCACATTGTTCTGGTTAGCCACTTTTATAATAAAACTTTCATCTGTGAATGAGGTTAGTAAGTTACGGTCATAAGTGGTATGGTTTGTGGCCCCTGAGTCCAACAGCCATGTGCCTTCCTCCCTGTCCTGGCCTATGTGTCGCTCTTGATCTCCTATGCCATACAGTGATCCGGTCTGGCTTTCCCTGGAACTATCCCTGTGGTTTCTCCTGTCCCTGGGGCTAGGGGAATCCCTACGCCTGTGTCTGTCTTCTGGCGAGCGTCCACTAGTGTGCCTTGCCCTTTATTCTGGTCTGTCCCTTCTATGTGGCCTGTCCCTGTCCCCTGTGTTTCTGGGACAGTCCCTTTTGTAATGGTTCCTTGACCCGCATAAGTAACACTCTATGGTACTATAGTTCTTGCCCTGTGGCTCGGCCTTCCTGCTGGGCCTTTGCTCTCTGCGGCTCAGTAAACGGTCTTTCCTGATACTGTCTTCAGCTATTAGTTTACTTGTTAGTAGTTCCAGTGAGAGTTTCCCTGACCCTAGGTTGTCTATCTGAGTGATAAATGTGTCCCAACTGGGGTCTAAAGAATTTACAATGATGCTTATCATGGTTCTCTCACTTATGACCTCCCCCCTTTGTGTCAGCTGAGCTCTGGTGGTGTTTAGTGACAATAGGTGCTCGCTCATTGGGGTCCCTGCTTTATGTTTGGTGGCATAGAATTCCCTGGATAACCTGGTGGTGCTAGCTACACTTTGACAGTAGAATAGTTTGTGCATCCTTTGTATTACCTCCAGAGCAGTCAAGTGGTGGTTAATGCTGGGGTAAATACTGGGGGTAATGCTGGCAATGACAATGCAGTATGCTTTATGGTGGATGCAATCTAATTCAAAAGTCCAGGGTTTTTCTGGGGGGTCTATGACTAGGGATAATAGATCTTCCTTTAGCAGGGTGACCTGGAGTTGCTGGTTCCAGTCCAGGAAATTCTCCCCATCTAGTCTTAGTTTTGGAAAGTCACTTGGCAAAGTCCCTGAATTGTAAGTTAAATTACTTACATTATGTCGCTGTCCATGGTTCCTCACATAAGGATACTCACAATAAGGCAGAGGAACGGCTGTGGCAAATCTGAACTGACTTGTCTCTATGTGCTTGCGTCGGTGTAGCTCTATGTCTTGTTCCGTTTCTCTTACAGGGATGCATTGTGCATGCGTGAGGTTCATTTCTCCCCAGCCGCCGTGGAGTGAGGCGCTCGTCCCTGCAGCTCCCGGGTGAAGGCCCCAACCTTCCGGATGGGCCTCCGGTTCCTTCTTGGTCGGCCTCACTTGCTCGGGATCGTCGCAGATCGTCGTCTGGAGCCTCGGGAAGCGGTGAGGATCGTCGGTGGATGTCGGAAGTCTCGTTGGGGCCGCGAATAGTCCCGGATGGCCCGGCCTTGTGTGGGTGTCGCCTCCGGGTGTCGGGCCGAGTCCCCTGCCCGCTGATGGACATCCCCTGCCTGCGGATGGCCCCGTGGGCCGTGGGTCTGGTCCCGGTCGTCGGTCCGGTGAGTAGTCCCATCGCCTTCGGTGTCCCGTTTTTAAGGGGAGGCTCCATGGGAGCTCTGGGTGGCCCTGGGTCCATGCGGAAGCGGTCAGTTCCCCAGGGTGGGTGCCGGTGTCAGCCCTCTTCGCGCTAGGGTCCACTTTGCATTTTGGCCTAGCACCGGGGTGCGTGTTCGGTAGTTTCATTTTGACCCCCAGGGCCGCAGTGATTAATTCGATGGCTTGGTTGACTTCGGGCTCGGTAGGCGAGCCTGTAGGTTTTGGCTTTGGGCTTTCTTGTTTTTTGTATTTTTTGTAGTGGTTTTGGTCGGTTACTTTGGGGTAGGCCCCGATTCCCGACATGAGATTTAAATCTCGGGAATCCATTGGTGGGTGGTCGGCCATTTTTGATGATGCCGCCTCCCAAGATGGCCGCCGTAAAAAGGGCGCGAAGTCTCCTTCGGCCTTTTCGGTGGGTTTTTGGTGGGGGAAGTCCTCCCTTACCGCATCTTCGTCGCTGTAGTCGGATTCGTCTTCATCTTCCTCACTCGCTGCTTCGCAGCCTTTGACCAGAGTTCCGCGATGAGGTTGGTGTTGCTTTGTGACGAATCTATCAGCTCTGGAAGTTTTATCTTTATGTCGTGTTTTTCTTCTTTTGAGGTCTCGTGCTTCTTCCACCCCTTGTCACTTCTTGCCGGGGTGCTTGGGTGGTGGAGTAGGCCGCTCGTCTCTGGTGCCTCTCCTTGCGTGGTTTCGGGTTGGGCAGGTCGTTCTGCCATCTTCTTGGTGAATGCTCTGGTATTCACCCTGTCTGTCGTGGTCCTTTGCATGTTGTGGAGTATTAGGGTTGGGCTATCAAACCATCCTCTGCTACCATATTGTTAAATGTGTTCAAGGATCGTGCCCAATAACTCCATAAGCAGGTATTCTTTAAATCAGGTATTGTTTATTAATTAAGCATCTTATCATTGCAGGTACAAGTCTGGAACTGAAGCAGGACCGCATGGCTGACCCTTAAGTACCCCCTGGGCGTGGCTAAGGTAAGGAGGGGTTATTGGATTAGGGTGGACCTTGGGGGCTGGCTTGCCCAGCCTCCATGCCTCTAGCCCTGGGTCAGAGGCAAGGCATTTATTCCTGACAGTCTTACACACTGGTGCATCTTATAGTCCAAAAAATATGGTACATACACTGATTCAGAGGATTTTAAAGATTAATAGTTGAGATCAGAGATCTGGGACTGATGGACAAACAGTTGAAAAACAGTCACGGAATTTTGATTTCGTACATGATAACTGCAGTAAGATTATTGTATGCCCGAAGATAGAAAGATTCAACACTATCCAGAATGGAGGGATTGTTGGTGAAGATGATAGAACTTGTTGAGATGGCTAATTTTGACGAGAAAAAAGACAATACTACATTAACTGCTGACTGGAAAAATAAAAAATGAACTTATGATTCATGGCTTTTATGATTAGACAGGATATAGAAAGAAGAGAATTACCTTGTAACTGAGTAGAATAAGAGGTAAATTTGTACTTATAACTGCTGTTAAGAAGATTGTAAACTACTGTACTTCTTTGTATATTTTTCTTCAGTTTTTACTTTTACTTTTTTCTCTTTTCTTGCATTTTTAGCTTCCTCTCTGATTTTATTTTCTCTTTCTTACTTTATATCAGTTTATATTAGTTTTTATCTTCCATTTAAAAAGTCTTTAATGAAAATTATCTCTCTGTCATCTATCTATCTGTCTGTCTGTCTATCTAATCTAGCAGCCATTGCTGACGAAAGTTTTAAAGAATTTTTGTTTAAATATCTTTTTGTGATATGTGATCACAAAAAGCAGAGTGAATATGCTGCTTTTTAAAGTTTTTTTTTAAACCCTCATGTGGTATGAGGGTTCATAGGCTGAGTATCTGAAACCACAATTTTTCTAAGCGTCCCTCTCCTTGGGGGGAATTAATCAATTTGGGATATCTGGGATTTCAGGATTATATAGACTGGAACCATTTTTTTTAAAACAAAAGTGTGGAAGAGGGCATTGGAAAACTACTTTCTTAACATGCCAAGAAAACTGGACTTTCATATAAGCTACCAGATATTGAGTTTTGTTTGGAGGTGATTTTATTTTTACTATTTATCAAGGCTATTATTATATAAGTTAGGACCCAGAGTTAGCGAAAGGTCAAAGCAATGCAACATTTTATTTATTTATATATACTGTATTTATATATTGTATTTATATTTCGTGTTTCTAGACTTCCCATCTCCCCCAAATCACAATAAAAATTATTTGGCAATACTATATTCCTTTTCCCTTAAGGAATACCTATTGTATCTTGCTGTAAAATCTTTCTAATCTTTCTAAACTAGGAAGCCTTCTCTCCAGCAGCACTTTTATGCAAGCAGTAACACTGACAGATACGTTCACTTTCATTTTTAAAACAGTTTCAATGTGTTGTGGAGCTAAGCTACTGTCATGTCTCCTATCTACATTTCTTCAATTTTATAGAAAAAGTGGGGAATAGAATATTGAATTTTAAAGAAAGATGCTTACAGCACTGAATTGCAGACCTTACAACTGTAGAATGCTGAATATGCTTATGGGTTGACCTTTCTGTAGTATTGAAGAAAACTATCTTCACTAATCAGGAAATACTTTATATTATTCATTTGGCACAGAGATGGCTTATGTATCTTCAACCTATCAGAACAGGATGACTTATATGCTCTACTTCCATTGCATCTGCAATGTTTTAGGAATCATACTTCCTTCTATTGCCAGAACGGAAGATGTGAAAGTGACACTGGGTCTTTTCTTTATACTTTTCCAATTCAATCCCAGACTGGAATAAATCTTAACTGGAGAGTGGGGGACATTTTAGTGAAAATCTTTGGGGCATTGCCATGTTTTAGTGGCAGGCAAGAAATCATAAACAATTATAAGCCTAGCTGGCAGGTGTAAATCCCCATGAGTAGGGATTACAAGAGTTACAAGAAATTTTTTTTGCTCATCCAAATGCACAGTTTCATGGGCAATGTTTTTTAAAGGCATAGTCAAATACTGTGTTATTGCCAACATATTGCATTTTGTTTGAGAAAGCAAAATAGAGACAAAAATATTTCTTCCTTTAAAACCATGTTTAATGGATGAATATTTAATATGATTTAAGACACAGTGTGTTCAATGGGACTTACTTTCAGGATGATGTGTAAAAAAGCTGTGGCTTCTGTTTTAAAATTCATTCTTTATTTTGAGCTGCATGGAGTATCTTGTGTCATAAAAGGACATTTTCGCTCTGAAAGCCTATCTTGGAGCACTTCCAGTCTTCTAAGAGCACTTTTAAGTCCCATAAGCACCAAGAAATATGTCTATTGAACTAAAGTTGTCTATTGGGGATTATGGGGTTGGTCCAATCATTCTAAAATTCCTTAGTTAGGAAAGGAAGAAATGTCTTTTTAAAAATATCACTGGACCCTTTTCATTATGTCAGGAAACTCACAGTCCATAGACTACGTGTAGCTTCCAAACTTTTGAGTAAGTATGTCTAGATTTGAATTAAAAATTCAGTTCACCTGGAAGTAGAGAATAAATGCAGAAGTATACATACCAATTGGGAAAAATGTAAGAGAAATTGTGGGATATCAGCTGCTCCAAGAGATATCTTTTATAATATGACATTATTGAATCAAATTACTTTTTCAATTGAATTATGCATGCTCTTTCTCTTCCTTGTAAATAGGGCTGCACATCTCAAAAATGTTTCAGAAGAACTGTTTCCCACTTTCGATGAGCACAGCACCTCCTTGCTGTTTATTAAGTAGAAGCCATTTTCAGCTTTTTAATACAAGCATAGAAAAAAGATGCTGCTTCTGTGAAAAATCCATTTACAAAGACTAAGGCAACTGTACCAAAAAAAATGGAAGCTTTTCTTCAGGTTCATATGGAAGAATAGTTAGGCTGCCTTAATGAATAGCAAACCAGTGCTGCAGTTAGATGAGATCCTGGAACATTTCTTTGTATTTATTTTTGAAGCATGCACAGCACAGTAAACAATACAATTTCTCCTCACAATAGCTCTCAGAGGTTGGTGAGGCTATGTTAGTAACTAACCTTAGGAATTCAGATTCATGTTTTCTTTTAGAGGTCAGATAAATATTTTTTTAAAAAACATCAAATACTAGTTGCATTAACCATACAATCTTTTTTTAATATTTTATTTTATTTTTATTTTTTTTAAATTTTTAAAATTTTTATTAATTTAAGAAACCACATAATACATTTATAAATGCAAGTAAAACAATTTACAACAAACATCATCTTTATAACATCTACCTATAATATCTGAATTGTTACAATATCAATATCCTATATTCTTCAATATACAATATTTCTCTCACCTTATATAATGATATTATTTTATTGATATCTCGTGTCTCTTTCTTAAATTTCATTTGATGTAAACATTTATTTTACTTTATTGATATCTTTTCTTTTATTTAATTTTTCTTTCTTTCTTCTTCTCTTTTTTTTTCACTTCCCTCTAACCATTTATACCATTTTTGCCAGACCAGATAATATTCAGATTCTTCCTTTCTTTGGATCTCCTTGGTAAGTTTATCCATCTCAGCGCATTCCATAATTTTGGATATTAATTTCTCTTGAGTCTTTTTTTAATATTTTAATATTATTTTTAATAATACTAAAAATTAAAAATAGTAATAATATGAAGGAGCAATAGCAAAATGTGGTAAAAAGTGTGTGGAGCTGAGAGCAATGTGACAATGGACTGAGTTTAGCATGCTTCTTGAACTGTATGGTAAAAAATGCAATTGAGCAAAAATGAAGTCTAAAATTACTACTTTTTCATCCTTTAAAAGAAAACCACCAATATACAAAGTATTAACTTTAATTCAGATTGAAGAACATTAAGCTCACTTTAAAACAAACCTCAGCTGTATTGCCAGGATAAGGGAACAATTAACCATTTAAATAACTACTCATGTAAACATTCCCACTTCTTTTTCTATTAAGCAATCTCAAGAATTGCAGTAGGGTTATATGAATCTAGAGCTCATGAAGAGGACATCCAAGGGAAAACTGTAAGGAAAGGTCTTATTGTTGGTTTGTTTTCCAAGCTTGTTGTTTTATTTCTGAATGTTTCATCATCAGGCTAAGTGACATCATCAGTGGAACATCGGTTGAAGTGTCTTATTTCAGTTCTCTTCTGCTTTTATAGGTTTTATGTGATCATTTGGTCACATGACTGACTGGTCACACCATGTGAGGGTCATCTGGTGGAAAGCTCTTAGTTACTACAACGTATTTAACCCAGGTTCCTTTGAGTCATATCCATAATCAAATTTCTTATCTGGTTTTTGTCTGTCTTATATCCATGTTACTACTATAACCAATGTTTTCCTGAAGGATAGTTGATTCACCTAATTTCCAGTTTGTTTAGTCATTGATTATTTTTATTCTTATAGGCCACAACTAGGCAACTCACAGACTCCCAGTCTAGTGTACCAGCCTTTATTATATCAACAAGTACAAAGTGCCAGATGCTCCCTTTGTACAGATAGTTCTTGTTTAGTGACTTTCTCATTTCTCAATTCCGTTGACAGTTGCAAAACAAAATGGCAGCTCAGAGCTGAAACTCCGAGGCTAGGAGACATTTTCAAGAGTGTGGGGGTCAATTAACCATCCACAGACCCCCCTCCCAGCAAGCTGAGGTATTTTCGGCTCAATAGAGCTGTGGATGGAGCCCAAGGATAAAACCCAAGCCGAGCCCAAAGATCAGCTGTTTGTCAGTAAAAAGACTGAGGGCGGTGGGGAGGATGTCAACATCAAAACCTGGCTGTCATGACCGGGTCAACCACTGACTCTAATACAGCTGATGAAATGGTTGGCGAGACGGTGGCAACAGCGACTCCAGATAGGGTGTTGATAATGATGCCTGGGCTAATAGGCGCTGCATGTAGCAACACGGCGGCGATGATGTCTATGGCAAGGGGGGTTACCACAATGGCGAGGGGAATGGCGCTAATGGCAGCGACGGCGACGGCAACACCAGGAGGCTGCAAGGAAGCCCTCATTGTTAATAGAGGAGAGGGCAATGCTGCAAAGGCTATAAATGTTAAGATCCCTTCAACCTCTAGGGATCTGTTGCACTCCTCTTTCTTGAAACTCTGAGGACTTATTAAACTAATTGAACTAAGTAGCCTGAGCAAGGTGATGGATAGGGACTGAGAATTACAAACTGGAGATGATGACTTACTCTCCCCCTCAACTGTCCCTCTCTCCTTTATCAGATCTAGATCTATTACGACCACTCAGCGTTAACTTACAATCTTAGATCGATCTGCAGCTTTATTTACCACCTATTCCCCCAAGATTACCCTGATTATTTAACCCTAAATACTTTGTCCAATGGCTCTGCCTTACTTTTTTGATCTAATCCTCGGCCATCGCTGGTATCAGGACTGGAGGAGATACAGACATCAAGAGTCTTGGATTATGGGGAGATAGACCACCTTCTCTTTGTTTGTTTCAAATGGTTTGGTCGCTGTGAGAGGACGACCCTTTGAGACCTCTACCCCCACTTCCTTTGGATGGACTTACTACAACCACAAGACTTCCCATCGTTGTGAGAGGGCGATGATGTTCCGATGTATTGACATTTGTAACATACTGGTCTCCCTTTTACATCTATTTCCTCCCTTATTTTAAATTACCTGTCTTAACCATCTCTAACACTCTTAGAAGAAAATGATCCTTCATCTCCTTCAACTCGCTCCTATCTTTGATGTATTCAACTGCGGAGCTCCTTGCACTGCGAGATTCCCCCCTCTCGCATGTCTGGCCCTCTCAGTTATCAAGGGCCGCCCTTGAGGACAGGTTTTGGAACCCTGAGAGGTGGTTTGCAAAAAACCGACGGCTTTGGGGTTTTTTAGATAAATCTTTAAGTTCTATTTTAAGGGGTTCTGGGAGGGATTGTGGGAATGGATCTGGGGGGATCCATAAATCCACTGAAAGGGGTAATGGGTCTGATAATCATGGTGGGGAGGATGGGGACAGAAATCTGACAAGGATGCAGGGGGATGAAGCGATGGGCATTAGTATAGTAAGTGGGAGGGGCAGATATGACGGCTGCAGGGGGCCATATTATGTTTCGGGAGTGCGCACTCGATGTTTATGAGCGATTGCCCACTCCGACCCCCAAAGCACTGCTCGTTTCCCGGGTTGTTCAGAGTCTCAGACCCTGGGTCTACGGCTGATGTTATGTAATGCCAGGTCAGTGGTAAATAAAGCCCCCCTCATTCATGATCTTATTTCAGAGGGGGGTGCTGACCTGGCAGGGATTACGGAGACTTGGTTAGGCCAGGAGGGAGGAGTTCCCCTTGTGGAAATGTGCCCGCCAGGTTTCCGTGCATTCCATCAGCCAAGGGCTCAGGGAAGGGGTGGGGGAGTGGCAGCAATCATTAGAGAAAGTCTTTGCCCGAGGGAGGCCACTGTTCCTCAGATAGCTGGATGTGAGTCCCTCCTTGTGAAGTGGGGTCAGGGGATTCAGATGGGCCTACTGATTGCGTACCTGGCTCCCTGCCACGTAACAGCGGTCCTGCCTGAGCTGCTCGACATTATAGCCGGGGTGGCGGTGGAAACCCCCAGACTTATTGTTATGGGGGATTTTAACCTGCCATCTGCTGGTGAGATGTCGGAGACAGCTCGGAAGTTCATGGCTTCCATGACGGCCATGGGCCTGACCCAGGTAGTTCAAGGCCCCACCCACTTGGGGAATCACACTCTGGACTTGATTTTTGTCTCTGATGAGTGGCTGAATGTGTTGTGGCCCCGCCCTCTGAGCCTGTCCCATCGGAGGAAGAAAGCTCCGAGCATGAGGAAGAGGAGTCAGCCAGGCCTCCCTCTCCAGGCCCCTCCCCTCTGGCATTGTCTCAAGTGCTGGCTGAGGGAGAGGAGACAGCTGATTCGGATCAGAGTGATAAAGAAACATCATTCCTGGACGCATGCCTCCGAAGGCGTGATAAACGTTTGCAGCAGCTTAGGAGGCGTGCTAGGGATTAGAACTGAGTCACTGGACCACACCCCAGAGACTATATAATAGAGGGTGGTGGTCAAGGATTTTTGTGACGAACAAAGCAAACCTTGGATAGTCACTAAAGCCTCGTCCGGAGCTGCTGAGAGAAAGATTTAAAGTGTTGGACATTTGGACTCTTGAGTATTTGTCTTTCTGTTTTACTTTGAAAATAAAGTCACTTGGCAGACGGTGTGTCTATCGCTGCCAAGTGGGAGATAAGAACTGGGTGCGTTCCAAAGTGTTTCCTTAACCCTCGACTGGCTGTGTGTGTGTGTGTGGGTACGGGGACAGATCAGAATGATCTAAGAATAGGGGATATAGACATCAAGCCCTTGTCATGGTCTGATCATTCTCTCCTTCACATGGACTTTCAAGTCACTTCCACCCACCGCAGGGAGACGGAACCAACCAAATGGTTCCGTCCCAGGCACTTGATGGACCCCGAAAGGTTCCTGATGGAGCTTGGGCCATTTCCTGAGACTCTGGCTCACGACTCGACTGAGGACCTGGTGGTCGCCTGGGACAGGGCGGCTACTGGGGCCTTGGACCGCGTCGTGCCTTTGCGGCCTCTGACCCGATGCCGATCTCGTCTAGCTCCTTGGTTTTCTGAGGAGCTGAGAGAGATGAAGCGTCGGAAAAGACACCTGGAGAGTGATTGGAGGACAAGCCAATCTGAATCTGACCGAACACAGGTGAGATCTTATATTAAGACCTACCTAGTGGCGATAAGAGCGGCGAAGTCTAGCTACTTCTCCGCTCTTATTGCATCTGCAGAGAACCGCCCAGCTGCGCTGTTTAGGGTGACCCGCTCCCTACTTCAGGTGGGGGTACGGGAAGATCCCTTAAAGGGTCAAGCTGAGGATTTTGTACAATTCCTGCATGATAAAGTCGCTCAGATTCAGGAAGGCCTGGACTCCGATTGGGTAGATTCAGGGGAGGAGACGGGGGCAGGTCTTGAGAGCGTTATCTGGGAAGAGTTTGACTCTGTGGCTCCTGAGGACGTGGACAGGATTCTGGGCAAGCTTAACGCTGCCACATGTTTATTGGACCCGTGTCCCTCCTGGTTGGTACTGGCCTCCCGGGAGGTTACACGAGGCTGGCTCCAGGGGATTATAAATGCTTCTCTGAGTGAGGGTGTCTTTCCCGCCGCCTTGAAAGAGGCGGTTGTGAAGCCCCTCCTCAAGAAGCCTTCCCTGGACTCGGCTATATTATCAAATTATCGTCCAGTCTCCAATCTTCGCTTTGTTGTGAAGGTTGTTGAGAGTGTGGTGGCGCGACAACTACCCCGATACCTGGATGAAGTTGTCTATCTGGATCCGTTCCAGTCGGGCTTCAGATCACGATACAGCACAGAAACGGCATTGGTCGCATTGGTGGATGATCTCTGGAGGGCTCGGGACAGAGGTTGCTCCTCTATCCTGGTCCTATTAGATCTCTCAGCGGCTTTTGATACCATCGACCATGGTATCTTACTGCACCGGCTGGAGGGGTTAGGAATAGGGGGCACCATGCTTCGGTGGTTCTCCTCCTTCCTCTCTGACCGTTCACAGTTTGTGTTGGCAGGGGGACAGAGGTCGACCTCGAGGCACCTTATTTGTGGGGTGCCGCAAGGGTCAGTCCTCTCACCCCTTCTGTTCAACATTTATGTAAAACCGCTAGGTGAGATCATCCGTGGTTTTGGGGTGAGTGTTCATCAGTATGCTGATGACACACAGCTATACATCTCCACCCCAGACCACCCCAATGATGCCCTTGCTGTGATGTCCCGTTGCCTGGAGGCCGTGCGGATCTGGATGGGGAGAAACAAGCTCAGACTCAACCCCTCCAAGACCGAGTGGCTGTGGCTTCCGGCGTCCCGGTATAGTCAGCTGGTACCATCACTGACAATAGGGGATGAGATCTTGCTCCCCACAGAGAGGGCCCGCAACTTGGGTGTCCTCCTGGATTCACGGTTATCTTTAGAAGATCATTTGACGGCCGTGGCCAGAGGTGCCTTTTATCAGGTTCGCCTGATCCGCCAGTTGCGTCCCTTTCTGGATCGGGACGCCTTGCGCACGGTCACTCATGCCCTAGTTACCTCCCGTATGGACTACTGTAATGCTCTCTACATGGGGCTCCCCTTGAAAAGCACCCGGAGGCTCCAACTGGTCCAGAACGTAGCCGCACGGGTGATTATGGGCGCAGCTCGTTACGCCCATGTAACACCTCTCCTACGCGAGCTGCACTGGCTCCCGGTGGTCTTCCGGGTGCGATTCAAGGTGTTAGTTATCACCTTTAAAGCGCTCCATGGCTTAGGACCTGGGTACCTACGAGACCGTCTTTTGCCACCAATAGCCTCCCACCGACCAGTTCGTTCTCACAGGGAGGGACTACTCAGGGTACCGTCAGTCAAATTATGTCGACTGGCGACTCCCAGGGGGAGGGCCTTCTCTATGGGGGCTCCAACCCTTTGGAATGAACTGCCCCCGGAGATACGGAATATCCCTGATCTCCGTGCTTTCCGCCGTGCCCTCAAGACCCTGATGTTCCAACAGGCAGGGCTAAACATACAAACATACGAATGATTTTTTAAATGTTATCTAATTCTGGGTTTTATTTAATTGACCAAACTAAGTAACAATTTTAATTAGCAATTTTATGATGTTTGTGTGTCTATATTTTTCTTGACTGTACACCGCCTTGAGTCCTACGGGAGAAAGGCGGTATAGAAATATAATAAATAAATAAATAAATAAATAAATAAATAAATAAATAAATAAATAAATAAATAAATAAATAAATAAATAAATAAATAAATAAATTTAGCAACTGTTCATAGTTATGACAGTGAAGAAAAAGTAACTTTAAGACCAATCCTCACATTTATGATTTTCACAGGTCTACAAAACAGAGGAAAGCTGAAGCAAAATCATAAAATCATGTTTCACTTCATGAACACTTCATGTAACCAAGTTTCTGGTTCCAAATGTAGTTGCTTGGTTATCTGTAATCCAAGAAGCAGGAAATTTATTTAAGGTTTTATGTATAATTTGAATGTTGTGAGTGTAATATTTATATTATTGCCAAGTGGGCAGATATTTCCAGAAAGCAAATTCCCTCCTCACTAATCCATGAAGATGATTTCTACCATTCCGCTTTACTTCTGCTTTAACACATTACATTTTTAAATTTAAAATAAGTGCAAGTGGAACAGAGCAACTCTCCTGCTCATCTCTGACATTCTCAAAGCAAAGCTAAGGGGCTGCTACAAAGAAGAGGGGGTCAACCTATTTCCAAAGCACCTGAAGACAGGACAACAAGCAATGGATGGAAACTAATCAAGGAGAAGACCAACCTAGAACTAAGGAAAAATTCCCTGATAGTGAGAACAATTAATCAGTGGAACGACTTGTCTCCAAAAGTTGTGCTCCAACACTAGAGGATTTTAACAAGAGATGGGGCAACAGATTTGTCTGAAATGGTACAGAGTTTCCTGCTTGAGCAGGGGGTTGGACTAAAAGACCTTGAAGGTTCCTTCCAACTCTCTTATCTTATTATTCTATTATATAAATGCTCACGAGCAGAAGCTAGGTATTAGCTTATTCTGTCTGGGAGATCTGCATCCACAGTGGCTGCTATTGATAAATGTCAGGATTCACAAAGTGAAAAGATCACAGAAGCTTTGCCAACCTCTTGAGATTTTCAGGGCAAGTGCTCTTTGTATACCCAAAGCATCCTCACCTACATCTGCTAGGTACTAGAATGACACTATTTGTCAGAGTTCCAGGTAAGTTACTTCTGTCTCCAGGTCCCGATACCCTATTCTCTTCTGTGCAAAGAGAATCCCATGATCAGGAAAGAGAAAATGCTGGATTAAAAACAGGGCTGTAAATGCTCTAGAAGTGATTGTACAGAATATGGGAGAGATATATTTCCAGCTGCTCCAAGTTGTCATTTTAACTATTCAATGGTTGCAATAATACTTGGATTTTCTACTTGTTGAATTAGATATACTTTTAAAAACCCTTCCTTAAATCTTTTTCCTAAGCAGGTATCTTCCTTCTTGCTGTTTATCTACTGGAGAACATTCATATACAAAAGGCACTTCAACTGTATTCATATGGAATAATTCTTGTCCTCTATTTTGCAATTGCTTTAAGAACTCCATCTGTCATTTGTAAAAGATGAAATAAGCCATAGAAACAGCATACAGTTAGAAGCCCAGACATTTTGAGAATATATATATATATGATATACTAGAAATATATGTATAAAAGATAGATTAAGATAAGAAAGAGAATATCAACAGATATAGCCTCTGAAGCTTTGCCTATTATCAAATCACCTGCAATAACTCCATCATTAAAGAATGGTATGAAAAAATCTGCAGTTTATCACTGCTGACAAGGAGGTCTAAGCTATCAAAAATTTATAACCCATAATCTAGGCAACAAACATTTCCTGTTTGCACTCTCAGGTATACATATTTGGCAGTAAATCATAGAATCAGAAAGCTGGAAAGGACTGTTTAGATAACAGATTATATATAACACCTTGTTCCTAGCAAGAATCCAAATTAATGAATCCCCAATAAATCCATAGAGCTCAGCTTTACTTGGCTAGATTGTTGAAATACTATTAAGATGTTTGTGCAACACGTTTCCTTCCTTTAATTTAGGAATTAATATTCTAGAATAATAATCTTCATCTTCTTCTTGGCATAGTCTTTGACATACATTTGCCCTTCCTTATCACTTGTTCAGCGAATTCTTGCAAATCAATGCCTTTAGCATTTGGATTTAGCATGCCACCAAAATTGAAATCTTTGGGCATCTGTCAGAGCTGACAGCCTTGCAATCACTTAGAGATAATGCTGCTCCCTTTCTTACTGCTCCCCACTTGATTGTTTAGCTTTTGCTACATCATGACTGAAGATAAGTAAGTGAAGAAGAAACAGTAATAATTGTCACTCATTCATTCTAGCAAGGGTTGAGTAATTTTTATGGTGGTTCCATCAGCTCTCTTTGCTCTCATGCTCTCTCTTCCCCATGGTATGGGCAGGATGTTAGTTACAGTAAGTGATGATAAGGGAAAAGAACAGCCAACTAGCATGCAAGTAGCAGTAAAAACGAAAGGAATCCTATGCTTGCTCCCTCACCCACACATCCTATCAGAAGAACTCCAAATGAAAGTTATGATGGGCTGTGGTTCACATTATATTCTAAAAAATCACAGAGGCCATTTCAGTTAGATATTTCCTCCTAATAAGCTTGGGAACCACCACTCATTTAAGCATAAAACTAGAATCTTTCACTTTAACTCTAAATACAATGACCAAAATATGGTTAATGGTGTAGGGCTTTGCCCTGTTCCTGTTGCCCAGGTGAGGATGGGGCCTATCTCCCCAATCCCAATCACTCCACTCACTTTCAGAGCCATTTGCCTTTCAACAGTAAGGAATTCAGAGCATTTCTGTTGTGCCAGGGAAAGATCTTTCTCACCTGGGGAATTTGCTGCTGTGCACGGTTTTTGTGTGTAGGGATACCTGCATGCATGCATGTAGAGGGGAGAATTGGCACTTTAGCTATTAAATATCATTTCCCACAGAAGAATTATGTGCTATCATAGAATTGTTGGGGTAAAGGGAAGCAAGGTGGAATCAGCTGTTTAGCCATCTATATCTTAGTAAAGTGCCAAACCAGTGCTAGTGAAATAGGCCTAGCAGACAACTCACATTAGTGCACATAATGCTGTTGCCTCATGTTTTCCCCACAACAAGCATTCTTTGAGGTAGGATGGACTGAGAGAGAGAGGTTGAGAGAAGCCCAAAGTCATGCAGCTGCTTTTCAAGCCCAAGACTAGAATTCAGGTTTCCCAGTTTCTTGTCCATGCAATTTAATGACTTGCCCCAAGTAGCACTCAATATAAGAGACATTTGAGCCTCTGATTGCCAATTAATTGTTACAATTTATTTGTATTTAAGGTTTTAGTGGGGGTAATTTGTTTACTGAGTTTTGTATGTCACCCAGAATTATATTGTTTGATTTGGGTGGCCATATAAATGCTTACAATAAATAAAATGAATGAATGAATCACAGGCTGAATCATCACCCTATTTTTATTTATCAACAATAGGCCAGATCTTGTCATGGAGGGGGGACAAAAAGGATATTACATTTATAAATAATATTTATATAATGGCCATTTCATTTAAGATTAAAATCCAGGGTGCACCATAATCAGAGAAGATAGGATAGTTTATAGAGGATACCTTGCATGAATTCAATCCCAAATAATCACAAACCTCTTTAAAATTTAACCCTGGTGTTCAACATTTGTCCTTAATGGCTACCTTCAAATACAAGTTCTAGGCACCATCTGATTTCCCAGCTTTTTATGCATCCAGCTGTGGAGCAGCTGGACGCAGCTCCACAGCGTCCAGCTGATTACCAAAGCAAAACCCACTGACCAGATGTCACTGCAGGGATTTGCTCTCTTCTATTGATAGAAGAAAAGAGAACTTGAAATTTCACACTGATAAGCTAAGAAATGAAGGGAGGGGACAGAACTAAGACTCCAAACTTCCTTGATTAAAACAGCCAACTACTTTTTTTCTGCCTTCTGAAAATATAATGCAGTTGAGTCATTAAAGCCAATCCCTGAAATTTTAGGAATTATTATCTCCTGTACGGCAAATAAATGAATGAATGAATGAATGAATGAATGAATAAAGTTTGTCACTGTATGTGTATACACAGTATACCCATACAATAAATTCACATAACATCCAGAGACCAGACTCAATTCACATGACAATCCCCAGACACACCCCCACCCACCAAAATTCCTCACCCCTAAAACCACCCAAGCATCCACACCACAGACCAAGTAATGCTGTCCAACAGCTGACTGATGGTGGCCCTTTAGTTCATTGTTGAGTGCAATTATAGCTCTGGGATAAAAACTATTCAGAAAACGTGTGGTCCGAGTTTTAATCGTTCTGAATCTTCTGCCAGAAGGCAACAGTCCAAAAAGATTGTAAACAGGATGGGAAGAGTCTCTGAGAATGTTATGCAACTTCCCCAAACAGCGAGATTCAAATATGTCATCCAGGGCTGGTAGCTGGAGCCCGATGATATTCTGGGTAGTTTTAATGAATGTCTGTAGAGCCTTTTTGTCCACTACAGAGCTGTTCCCATACCTTGCAAGAATACCATATGTCAGGACACTCTCAATGGTGCTGCGATAGTAGGACAGAAGTAGATGCTGAGATAGATTTACCTTCCTGAGCATTGTCAGGAGGTACAGTCTCTTTTGTGCCTTCTTCACAAGCATGTTAGCATTCATAGTCCATGAGAGGTCCTCCGACATATAAATCCCCAGAAATTTAAAACTACCAACCCTCTCCACCTCCTCACCTAAGGGGCTTAGCACACAACTCTGGGGGGCTCCTGTGTTTAATATCAGAGTAGAAGAATGGTGAGGTCCCATCCTTACTGACTGTGGCTTATCTGTATGATATAGAGTTTTTCCCCTCTCCATTACTTGTATCAATGATCAAGAGAAAAAGAAACAGAAATAAGAATTTGCCTCTGTGGACTGTACTTTGTTAATTACTAAAACAATTTTCTACTTCGATGCAAAATATAAATAAATTAAGTTCGCTTGGATATTTTGCAATCCAGAAGTTGGTGTAATGTGCTTTCTTTCTGTATTAAAAATGAATCCTACTCCAATATTTCTTTGCTTTATCACATATCCACCATAAATGATAAAAGTCCCTTCTTTAGATTTATGTTTCCAACATTCATTTGAAATACCTTTATACATTCTAGATAACTTATCTGGTGGTAAATACCAATGATACATCATCTTATAAAAATTTCTTTTATAAACTTTAGGAATAATATGTTCATCACTACCACACAATAAGATTTCCAATTCATTTTTAATAAGGTCAAACCCATAACTCTTTTTATCTAGTTTAAGTCTTTCAGTTGTTGGTATGTAAACCAATGACAAACATAGCCTTTTAATTCTAACTCTTCCCTCGACTTTAGGGTCACCGTAGTTGAAAGATATTATTTTACCATAAGTCCACCAGTCTGGCTTCACCACCATTTCTTTTCTAAAAAAAGCTTTCTGGGGAGACATCCAAAGGGACAACTTCATGGAAAACCTTGTTTTATATTTATTCCAAACTCTTAGTTTGGCACATTTAGCAAAATTATTGTTGAAATCAACATTAACTTTTACTTTGTCATATCATAGATAACTGTGCCATCAAACCTTAATTCATGGCCCTCTAAATCAAGTATCTTCTTGTTCTGGAGGTTCATCCACTCTTTTAACCAGGCCAGATAGCATGCATCAAAATACAATTTCAAATCTGGTAAACCCAACCTCCCCATCTTTCCTTAGCATCTTGCAATAGCTTGTATCTAATTCTTGGTTTTTTTTCCCTTGCCATATAAACTTGGAAATGTCCTCCTGCCATTGTTTAAATGGAATATTGGTTGCAAGTATTGGTAATGTCTGGAATAGAAAAAGCAGTTTTGGTAAGACATTCATCTTAATTATGGAGATTCTACCCAAAAGTGATAAATGCAATTTGTCCCATTTTTGTAAGTCCTTTGTAATATCATTCCAAAGAGGCACATAATTATTTTGAAACAATTATATATTTGTATTTGTCAACATAACCCCCAAATATTTCACCTTTTTCTTGACCTTAAAAATCCAACTTTTTAGTCAATATATTGTTTTCTATTTGTTTATTTTAAAGTCTGCTAAAAGTTTTGCCCTATTTTACTTTTCTTGCCACATTTGTTAAGTGAATCACTGCAGTTGTTAAATGAGTAACATGATTGTTAAGTGAATCTGGCTTCCCCATTTACTTTGCTTGTCAGAAGGTTGCAAAAGATGATCGCATGATCCCAGGACACTGCAACCGTCATAAATATGAACCAGTTGTCAAGCATTTAAATGTAAATCACATGACCATAGAGATCAAATTATGTTTATACTTTTACCTGTTATCTTATATATGCCTGACAAATAAAACTTATGTTTATACTGCAATGATCATGAGAGAGAAAAAGGTCACAAGTCACTTTTTTCAGTGTTGTAACTTTGAACAGTCACTAAAGGAACTGTTTCAGGTCGAGGACTATCTGTACTTAATTTTATGCTGGCAGCATTTCAGTTCTCAATAAACCCATATGGTTTTATATTTGCTAAACCAGGATCCAAAACATGTCTATTATGATGCCACATTGGAGGTCTTGAATGTGCTGAAATGTTAAAATGAAAGTTGCAGAAATGACAGGTAAGCTAAATCTGAATGTAAATGTAACTAAAATTGAGTAATTTCCCCTTTTGTAACATTAAAAATAACAATTGATGGCAATGTTTGGACAGCACTAGCCTACAGACAGTGAAACACTATATCGGCATGGCAGATATGAGGATTGAATAAAAAACTGTGCTTCCACTTCTGTAACCTTAATTTAAATAGGAATATTTTAAAACGGGAAACAGAAAAATAATCAACTGTTTTATTTGTATTTACTTCTTCACTTAATTATTACTATTCACTATATAATTCTACCACTGATAGACAAACTTCTTAAAACCATCATGAAAGAACAACAAACCTTGTCTCTTCACCAGATTCTGCCAACCCTTTCCATCCTTTACACTTCATTTGAGTCAAAAAAAATGCCCAAGAAGTGTCCTTCAATTTTAGAAAAAGTTGGAAGTCACATTGGGCCAAGTCTAAACTGCCTGATGGATTAGTAAAACAAGACCTAATTTATAATTGCCTCTTGGTTAGCTCATGAGGTATGAAACCTAGTGTTGCACAAAATTTCTTTCTTGTGCTTCTGAACTCTTTTCAATCATTGTTTCAAAGTTTTGAATGTTGTAATTGTTTTTCTGAGTTGATTGTGATGACAAATTCAAGGAAAGCCATATGAATCCTGTAACACAATATGTATCCTCCCAAAAAGTAACCATGAATTTTTCTCCTGAAGCCTAGATTTGGCAGGTACAGCTTTTAAATGCTATCCCATGGACTGACATTTTATTTCTGAGTTATAATGATGAGCTCATGTTTCATCAGTTGTCACAATGCCATGAATCAATTTGTTACCTTCTTTCTCAGAATGTGACAAACATTGCTAGCAAATTTCAGCTCAAAGTTTTCATCCCCACTTGCACAAACATTTTGGTACTGAAGAACATCAATGTGACCCACACATTCCTATGAAGGACCAGACTTGACAGCAATTTCCCTCTGAATGATTTGACAATTGTCCTTAATCAGTACATCAACCTTTCTTGTGTGGACTTCCGGTGGCTCCGCGTTCCCCAAATGGACGCTCCTTTAGGAGCTCCAGCCCCGTGATTCTGTTTGCCGCTAGAACAGCGAAAATCAGCTGTTCTAGCGGCTCGAAACTCTCCCCCAGGGAAAAGGGGGGAGAGAAGAGGAGAAGGGTCTGGGTAGAGCTCCCCTAGACCCCCAGGCTTTATTTTTAAAGCCTGGGGTTTGCAGGGTGAGAGCTCCCTGAAAGCCCTTCAGTGCTCCAGATCCGGGACGATTCTGCTCTATGCAGAACAAGGGGTCGCGACCACACCAACAGTGCAATTTTAAGGACTATGAGAAAATTTGAATCTGGATGCTGGCAGAGCAAATCAGGAGAACAGAAAATGCAAGTATTAAATTTTAACTCCATTTAAAAGAAAAAGGAAAAAAGATGGCGCTTAAGGGTGTTTAAAACAAAACTTACAAGTGAAAGTGATCGTTAAAGCTGCAACATTGTAAAAGCTACCGGATTACGTGGCAAGAAAAAGATTTAAAGTGCTAGTGAAATGGAAAAGACTATGGTATTGACCTCAACTACTTTATACTTCTAAATTGTGTGGAAAACTATTGGATTTATTGACCTGATAGCTGAATAAACTTAAACTGGGAATTTAAATATGGCTGACATCAAGGATGGAGGATCATTACTATATGAGCCAGCAAATTCACAAGTTGTGACTGTAGAGGTTTTACAAGAACTTTTAAATTTCTATACTTCTGCTATACTGGAATCAATTGAAAGGACTATTCAAAATTATAATCTGGAGAACAAAAATGATTTGCTGGCTGGAAAAGAGCAAGAAAATCAAACTAATTTGTTTTGGGAGCAGGGAACACGATGGAAGTTACCACATTGAAAACAGAGGTTTTGGCAGAGGCTTCTATGTAGTTAACTGAAAAGTAGCAAATAGACTCTTTCCTGCAGACTGATAAACTTTATCGTGACAATTCTTGGTTTTATGGACAGAATCAATTTTTAAGGGAAGAAGTGACTGATTATATAAGCAGGAAGAGTAGAAATGGAGGTTTCAAAATGAAGGAGATAACTTTTAGGAGAGAGCGATTTTCAAAGATGCATCAGTCTCAAATCTACATTCAAAAATTTTCGAAAATAAAAGCAGGGGAGAAGCAATGTTGAAGGAGAAAGTATTATTGAAGAAGAAGGATTGGAAAAAATATAGAAAGAAAGGAAGAATTGAAGATTAATTTCTTTTGGGGAGGATCTTAATAATAAATTTGAAAAGTCTATTGAAATTAGCACTTTTTCTTTAAGTTTAAGTAAAAATGTTTAATTAAAAATGGATAGCTTTTTTTAAAAAATGACTGTGGTATTAAAATGGTTAACTTTAAAGTTAATGGATAGTTTTCTGAAAGTTTTGAAATTCATATTTTGAAGAATGAATTTAAGAGTTAGAAATAACTAAACTCAATGGATTAATAGTATCTTTAAGGTTATATTCTGAAGAATATTTTATTGAAGTATTTTTTTTGAGAGAAAGAAAAAAGGGAAAAAAAGAACTTAATGAAGTACTAAAATGATTAATTTAAAATTGAATGGATGCAAAATAATATTTTCTTTTTTTTCTTTTTCTTAAAGAGATATACTTTAAAGAAAGTTTTAAATGTTTAAATTAGAATTTTAAAAGGGGAGGCTGATGAACAATTTTTAAAAGAGGAGTTAAAGAGGGTGAGGGAGTTTTGAATCTTGTAGCAAGTTAGTATATTTTAGCTTATGTTTAGTTTAATGCTATACCCTGTTTTTGCTCTGGGAAGTCAGGGGTGGGGGTGGGGAGGGGGGGTTGAAGGTTGTGTGGGGATAAAATGGTTGTCTAATTTTTAATATAATTAAAAGATAGATTAAGGTATTAATGGAGAAGTAAGAAAAATGGGGGAAATGTTATAATAAAGGGAATTACAATATTAAGATAAGATAAATATTGGAGGAGTAAAAAGAAGATTTAAAAGATGTATTCAGAAGATATATTGAATGATAGATTATGTATATTGTCTCTGGACAGTGGTTGAGGAATCTTGAAATAGAGGATATAGTTACTGAACCCTTGTCGTGGTCAGATCACTCTCTCCTTCGTCTTGACTTTCGAACTGCTGCACCCCGCCACAGGGAGGCGGAGCCGGTAAGATGGTTCCGCCTCAGGTGCCTGATGGAACCTGACAGATTCCAGACAGAGCTTGGGCCATTTCCTGAGGTTCTGGCACACGCCTCGACTGGAGATCTGGTGGCCGCCTGGGATAGGGCAGCTGCTGGAGCTCTGGATTGGCTCGTGCCTTTGCAGCCTCTGACCCGGCGCCAATCTCAATTGGCTCCTTGGTTCACCGAGGAGCTGAGGGAGTTGAAGCGCCGGAAAAGACACCTAGAGAGTAGTTGGAGGGCCAGTCTTTCTGAATCTGACCGGACAGTAGTAAGATCCCACATTAGGAATTACCTAGTGGTGATAAAAGCAGCAAAATGTAGCTATTTTGCTGCTCTTATTGCATCATCAGATAACCGCCCGGCCGCCCTCTTTAGGGTGACCCGCTCCCTGCTCCATCAGGAAGCGCAGAAGGACCCCTTGGAGGGTAGAGCCGAGAATTTTGTTCAATATCTGTATGACAAAATCACTCAGATTCGGGAAGATTTGGACTCCAACTGGGTAGTCTCAGGGGGAGAGACAGGGGCAGGACTTGGGAATGTTATCTGGGATGAGTTGATCCTGTGACCCCTGAGGACATGGACAGGATTCTGGGTAGACTGAACGCGACCACTTGTTTATTGGACCCGTGTCCTTCCTGGTTAGTACTGGCTTCCCGGGAAGTGACACGAGGCTAGCTCCAGGGGATTATAAATGCTTCACTGGGTGAGGGTGACTTTCCCGCCGCCTTGAAAGAGGCGGTGGTGAGGCCTCTCCTCAAGAAGCCTTCCCTGGACCCGGCAATGTTGGTAAATTATTGTCCAGTCTCCAACCTTCGCTTTGTGGCAAAGGTTGTTGAGAGTGTGGTCATGCAACAGTTCCCCAGCACATGGATGAAACGATGTATCTAGATTCATTCCAGTCGGGCTTCAGGCCCGGGTACAGCACGGAAACAGCATTGGTCACGTTGGTAGATGATCTCTGGAGGGCTCGGGACAGGGGATGCTCCTCTGTCCTGGTCCTGTTAGATCTCTCAGCGGCTTTTGATACCATCGACCATGGTATCATGCTGCACTGGCTGGAAGAGTTAGGGGCGGGAGGCACTGTGTTGCAGTGGTTCTCCTCCTTTCTCTCTGACCGGTCGCAGTCTGTGTTGACAGGGGGGCAGAGGTCATCCCTGAGGCCCCTCATATGCAGGGTGCCGCAAGGGTCGGTCCTCTCGCCCCTCCTGTTAAACATTTATGTGAAGCCACTGGGCGAGTTCATCTGTGGTTTTGGGGTGAAGTACCACCAGTACGCTGACAACACCCAGCTGTACATCTCCACCCCAGACCACCCCAACGATGCCCTTGAAGTGATGTCCCGGTGCCTGGAGGCCATGCGGATCTGGATGGGGAGGAATAGGCTCAGGCTCAACCCATCCAAGACCGAGTGGCTGTGGTTTTCGACGTCCCGATATAGTCAGTTGGTGCCATCACTGACTATTGGGGGCGAATCATTGGCCCCCACGGAGAGGGTGCGCAACTTGGGCGTCCTCCTGGATTCATGGCTGTCTTTAGAAGAGCACTTGATGTCTGTGACCGGGAGGATTTTTCATCAGGTTCGCCTGATTTGCCAGTTGCATCCCTTTCTCGATCGGGACTTGTTACGCACGGTCACTCATGCCTTTGTCACCTCCCGCCTGGACTATTGTAACGCTCTCTACATGGGGCTCCCCTTGAGGAGCACCCGGAGGCTCCAACTGGCGCAGAGTGCCGCCGCGCGGGTGGTAATGGGAGCGACATTGCATTCCCATGTATCACCCCTCCTGCACAAGCTGCACTGGCTCCTGGTGGTCTTCCGGGTGCGCTTTAAGGTTTTGGTTACCACCTTTAAAGTGCTCCATGGCTTAGGACCTGGGTACTTGCGGGACCGCCTACTACCACCAATAGCCTCCCACCGGCCGGTACGCTCCCATAGAGAGGGGCTCCTCCGGGTGCCGTCGGCCAAACAATGCCGACTGGCGGCCCCCAGGGGGAGAACTTTCTCTGTGGGGGCACCTACTATCTGGAACAAGCTCCCCCCAGAGATACGGAGGATCCCGGATCTGCACACCTTCCGCCACGCTTTAAAGACCTTATTATTTCACCAGGCGGGCCTGGCCTAATTTTCTCCCTCTTTATAAAAGATTTTTAATTTTTAAATATCTTTTAGTATTTTATACATTAAAATTTTAAAATTTGGTTTTGTTAGGATATGGTTTGAGTCTAACAGTTGTCCAGGCAATATAAGTGTACTGTAACTTTAATCTCTAAATGTATTATGTGACTTTAATGCTGAGTCATGCTGTAATTAGGTAATGACTGGTTGTGAGAGTATTTAAGCAAGGTACTGTAACGTATTCAGTTTGATGATGAAGCTGCTATGATATGCTGCCATTGATGATGAAGCTGCTATGATAAGCTACCATTGAGAGGAGTTGTTATGTGCTAATCATCGTTTGATGGATCTGCAACCATCGTGGTTTGTGAACCAGAGTGAGTTTGTTATTCTAACCAACTACTGTTTGTTGAGTAAGAAGATTCTGTAACTACTGGACTGATTTACTGGCAAAGACTTGGAATTTGTTTAAAGACTATGAGACTGTTTTTCTACTATAAAGTAAGCTTTTGATAAACCAGTTTGCATAACTCTTATTCATTGCTCTCAGCAACATTTCCTTGTGCATTTACTCTGCTGGTTGGTAACACAACACCAATATCCTTAAGATTGGTTATGGGCCCAGAACCAACCAGAACTAACTAGGATTGTTAAAAGGTAAACTGAGAGTTAATGTGAATAGTACAAACTGTGTTTGTGATAAACAATCCAAGTGAAGATGGCACTAGAACAAGCAGCAAATTTTTCCATGATAACCCGGCTGGATGGAACAAACTATGTATCCTGGTCTGCAAAATGTAGTCTACTTTTGTGTAGAGAAGGACTGTGGGATATAGTTAATAATCCACCGGATGTAACAGCATGGAATCCTGCTGATGAGGAAGATGAGAAAAAAATAACCAAGTTTAACAGAGACAATGAACAAGCTCTTTGCATTATTGGACTAACACTGGGTGACCAGCAGCTTGTCCATATTCATGGCAAAGAGTCTGCTGCTAGGTGTTGGACCAAGTTGAAGAGACTATATGTTCGTGACTCTGTGGGTGCTCATATTTATCTCACATGGAGATTATTTAAACAACATCTTCTTAAAGGTGGAGATATGATGGCTCATTTGGTTGTCCTCATGTATTACAATTGGATAATCCATATTTAAACCAATATCCATCATTAGTTGTTTGTAATAGATTAAATCGGTACAAACTAGTGACAAACATGAGAACTCCGCCTCTATAGTCGAAAGACTAATATGTTTTTGATGAATTGATTTCCAGCCAATCAAACAATTGTCTAACATGATAGCTATACCCGATGTGGACTTTCTGGTGGTCACATCAGTAGCAAAACTGGCAACAGCATATGCGCTCAATACTAAATGATTGTTAGGTTCTAGATACAACGCATAATGCATCGTCATTTTCAGATATCTTAATATACGCTTTGCAGCCTGCCAATGTCTATCAGTTGGCTCTGCATTATATCTCGCTAATTGGTTTACTCCAAATGAAATATCGGGTCTTGACCAATTGCTTATATAAGATAGACTACCTATAAGAGACTGGTAGATCTCCTTACTAAATTTAGGACTTTGGATCTCTCCTTGTTGAAAATCCTGTGCCATAGGCGTTTTAGCTGGCTTACATAGCTCCATGCCATAACGTTTCAACATTTGGCTTATTTTGCTAGATTGAGATATTTTATAACTGCTAGCTGTTTGATTGATATCTAGACCCAAATAATGCCTAATATTTCCTAAATTTCTAATCTTAAATTTGGTTTCTAACTGTTTAACAATATCTATGGCTTCATTGTCAGTTTTAGTTATTATGGCTATATCATCTGTAAACAATAACAAAAATGATACACCATTATTTTCTCTTTTAAAGAGACACTTATCTGCTACACCTTCATGAAAACCGATCTTATTTAGCTCTTTAACTATACATTGGTTCCACTCAAACCCTGATTGTCTCAAACCATAAAGACTTTTATTTAACTTCCAACAATCAGTGTGGTTTTGTGTTTCAACTCCTAAAGGCTTCCTCATATAGATGGTGTGTCTCAATGGAGCATGCAAGTATGCTGTCTCTACATCTATATGGTTAATACTATATTTATACATAGCCGCCCACACTAGCATAGTTCTTAAAGTACTCGCACGTAAACTAGGAGCAAAAACCTCATCAAAATCCTGTTTAGTCTGAGAAAAACCTTGAGCTACAAGGCGAGCTTTATGGGTTACTGTCCCATCTACGCTTTTCTTAATTTTGTAAACCCATCTACAACCTATTAATTTTTCACCGGGTGGTAATTTCACAGTTTTGTAAACACCTAACTTGGTTAAAGAATTAATTTCCTTACTCATTGCCTCCTTCCAAGCATTCTGCTCCTTTTCAGGATAAAGCCTGATATCTTCATAACTTGAAGGTTCAATGTTAACCTGGCAAACTACAGTTGCTTTATATCGATCAGGTGGATGCCTTTCCCTAGTAGATCTCCTAGGTAATACGGGACTTACAGCAGATGGTTCATCTGACTCCTCCCCTAAAACTGCATCCTCTAAACCTACTTCCTGTTCTTCATCCTTGATAGAGGATTTTACATCATCTAAATCCTCAGGAATATCATCAGGAATATGATGCTTTATACTAACAGTATTATTATCATGTCTATAATCTGCACGCTCTAGTTTATCCCATACTTCGTGCTCTAGAAATTTAGCACTTGCACTACAATAAATACTAGTAGTTCCCTGTGCCCAAAATCTAAAAGATCTATGATTTGATTCATAGCCAACGAAAAACATTTTTCTGGCTCTCTGTTGATCTTTTCTCCTTAAACTAGATGGAATACGTACCCAAGCTGGGGCTCCAAATGTGTGTAGGTAACTAAGATTTGGTTTCCTCCCATGCCATAAGGTGAATGGTATTTCTCCTATAGAGGAATGAACCACGTTGTTTAACACATGGTTAGCACACATAACAGCCTCACCCCATAAATTTTCAGGCAAACCAGAATCTGCCAACATAGTTCTAGTCATGGCTTGTAATGTCTGACCTCGTCTCTCAATATAAGAATTATGCTGTGGTCTGTACGATGCAGACCATTTATGCTGGATCCCTGCATCCTGCAAAAACTTTTCTAATCTTTGGTTGGTAAATTCTGTACCATTATCAGTCACTAAGCATTTAACCTTAAATTTCTGTCTCCTTTCCACAAAACGTAGCCAGTTGTTAATATGTTGGAATGTTTCACATTTTGTTTTCATTAGATAACAGAATCTGTATCTAGAATAATGGTCTACTATGCTCAGAATATAGCAGGCACCTCCTATGCTAGGTTTCTTGGGTCCAATTAGGTCTACAAACACTACCTCTAATGGATTTTTGGTTTTAAAACCATTAACATGGTTTGGTGGTGTAACCCTACTTTTTTGCTGACTACAGGCATTGCAATGCAGATATTTACTACATGCTTGTAGCTTTATCCCTTCAGATAACTGAACTGTTTTCTTTAACATCCTGAAATTTAAATGCCCAAGTCTCCGGTGTAACAGATGAATACATTCATCGTGTGGTTTAGCATTCTTATAAACAGACTTAGACTTAACCATCAATACTGGGTTATCCCTTAAAATAAATAAATCATTTTCTAAACTTGCAGTAACAACTTTGCCATCTTTCTCAATAAAACATTTATCATTTTTAAATGTTACTGTAAACCCAAATTTCAATAATGATTTAACAGATAATAAATTGAATTTTAACCCAGGAGTATATAACATAGGTAATGGTTCCTTACTAAATGACCAACGAGCAACACCCTCTCCAGCTACCTTAACCTTCCAGCCATTTGCTAATTTAACATGTTGGTTACTCTTCTCCATTTTAACAAAAAAATTTCTATTTCTAGAAATAGATTGAGAAGCACCACTGTCAACAACCTAACAATCCTGGTTAACATCAGTAGTTGAACTGGATATAGCTAAATTACAACCCTTCTTGGGTCTAGTATTGTTCCTAACAGGCATTTTCTTATTCTCACAATACTCAGCTATATGCCCTTTAGCCCCACAAGCAAAACAACATTTTACAATATAGGCAGTTGAATACATTTTTTCTTCTTTTGGTTGTTGCACTCTCAACTGATCCCTTTCTTGTCTTCTTTTGGATTCTTCCAATAACCTACCAGTTATGCCAGCCAATGTCAGTTCATCTCTGGACAAAACCTCTAACGAAGAAACATAGTCATCATAACTATCGTTCAATGAAGAAAGAATTATATAAACTTGTAGTAGTTCTGAGAAAACAAGTTCTTTTTCATGCAGCTCCTGGAAAATTCTGGTTTGAGCCTAACAGTTGTCCAGGCAATATAAGTGTACTGTAACTTTAATCTGTAAATGTATTATGTGACTTTAATGCTGAGTCATGCTGTAATTAGGTAATGACTGGTTGTGAGAGTATTTAAGCAAGGTACTGTAACGTATTCAGTTTGATGATGAAGCTGCTATGATATGCTGCCATTGATGATGAAGCTGCTATGATAAGCTACCATTGAGAGGAGTTGTTATGTGCTAATCATCGTTTGATGGATCTGCAACCATTGTGGTTTGTGAACCAGAGTGAGTTTGTTATTCTAACCAACTACTGTTTGTTGAGTAAGGAGATTCTGTAACTACTGGACTGATTTACTGGCAAAGACTTGGAATTTGTTTAAAGACTATGAGACTGTTTTTCTACTATAAAGTAAGCTTTTGATAAACCAGTTTGCATAACTCTTATTCATTGCTCTCAGCAACGTTTCCTTGTGCATTTACTCTACTGGTTGGTAACACAACACCAATATCCTTAACAGGTTTTAAATAGTTTGGGGTTTTAATTTGTCGGGGCCAAAATTATTTAATTTGATTTTAATTCTACTTTTAAATTTTGTATGTATGTGTTTTATTGTTTGGCTGTGCACCGCCCTGAGTCCTTCGGGAGTAGGGCAGTATAGAAATCAAATTAAATAAATAAATAAATAAATAAATAAATAAATAAATAAATAAATAAATAAATAAATAAATAAATAAATGTATTATTTGTTTGTTTGTTTACAATATTAAGATATGATAAATATTGGAGGAGCAAAAAGAAGACTTAAAAGATGTATTCGGAAGATATAATGATTGATTATGTATTGTTTGTTTGTTTATAAAATAAAAAAACTTTTTAATTAAAAAAAAACTTTTCTTGTGTGAAATTCATTGGTTGTTGTCACAAGTTATCCACTTTGTTTTGGAGCACTTTTCTCTGTTCACCCTCTTTATACATTTTGCCCCAGTGATGCATGAATTGTACTCACATCAACATAGTCATCACCATAAACAATCTGCATTCTGTGATGAATTTCAATTGGAGTTTATCCTTCAGTAGTCAAAAATTCAATCATGATGTATTGCCTAAAGTGCACTGATGTGTATTCACTGCAGACTTCCATGTCAGCAATAGTAACAACAACCTTTTCCCCAGTAATTTCCCACCAACTGAAACAAAAGAACAGATGCTAAAGAACATGTCCGACCTCCTGACATGTCCATACAGTCATCTGTTGATGGTTAATAATATTAGTGGTATTACTCGTTATTCATTTTCAGATGATTTCTTCTAGGCTTTTCTGTGAACCCCAAACTAGTTCTTAGCTAAGGGCAATATTGAGAAAGTAAATTAAAATTAATATTAGGGCTTTTAAAACTGGATAAAGTAGGAGAAGCCTTAGGAGAGGAATCAACTCATTAAATAAATATAGGGATGAGATATAAGGGAAGAAAATAATCTCATCTTTACTCACTGGTATAACTCAGCTACTCAAAAGTTATGCATTCATATATTTCATGTTAAAAGGTCACTGGAGGGCTATGTAACATAACCACTGATTTAATTACATGTAAAAGAAATGTCATCCCATATATTCAGCTTCAGGGCCTGCCCTATTTCAGGTTCCAAAAGGGTTTAAATATAACCTGACTACCTGATGGTAATTAATCAAAGCAGAATTATCAGTAGTGGTAGAAAACATTGCAGATCAGTCGCAGCACACACTAGCTAAGGATAATTTGAAGGCAATGTGAGCAATGTAAAATGTGTTTATTTACTTCAATTTATATGGCTGCTCATTCTGAAATGCATGGGAAACTAACAATTAAAAATGATACAAAAGTAAATACAATTAAAAATCACACAACACATACCAATCCACCTACCTGTCACTTGCAAAGAAAGGGAGGACAATCCAGGTATTACTCTAAAATAGGGGTGTCAAACTCCCAGGCCACGGGCCGGATGTGTCACACATTGGCCACACCCTGCCCAAGTTTAGCAAAGGGGGAAAAAGTCCCGATACATCATGTGTTGCCGCCATGATGCCATGAGTTTGACACTCCTGCTCTAAACAATATAAACTATGAAGAGCTATTATGCTGTGCCTTGGGACTTGCAAGCAGTTGAAGATTCAAAATGCTGTTACCAGACCAGCATTTCATGATTGTCCTGAGAGTTAACATCTCCCCTATATTTTTTCATTGCTTCCTATGGATTCAAATATGTTATAGTTTGTTGCAAAAAAGAAATCCAGAAGCACACACAGATAAACTGATGCAGCAGGATTCATTAACTTCTTTATATTCACAATAATACATGAAGTAAATTTACAATACCAACAGCAGATTCACAGTTTCATTTCAGCAGAGCAGACAGCATGCACAGACTGCTTGGTTTCAGTTTCAATTCTCTGCACAGAATCAGAAGCTGCAGACTAAGACACGCCCTGGCTCCAGTCTGTCTCAGCTCCCAATTGGCTGACTTAGTTGCTATGCCTATTCATTGGCTGACCTTCCCAGTCTTCCCAGAATATTCATGTCTTCCCAGTCATGAATATTCTGACAAAATAGTTATGTAGCTAATTGGGGAAGGGCAGTCACCATGAAATTTAGCAACTGGAGGCGAGCTTATGCATTTTCCTCTGCATCATTTGCACTGCTTAGTAAGTTTATTGGCAACCTGCTACTCCTACAGATAACAAATTACTAGAGAGTCAGTATTTGCATCAATTAGTTACCAAACTTCCCACCCTCACCCTCAGCAAATCATTGTCTTCTGCTAAGTATCATTTATTTTACTACTAGATAAGATCACATATTTCATGAGAAAGAGCACATATGCAATTATGAGGATATAAACTATTTATCATCAGGTCTGGGGAGTAGAATATTTGCTGAACATATAATCTATAGTAATTTACCGTAAGCAATTTTCCTTCATCTGGGGAAAGTTCCCAAGTTTAATTTTATAGTAGTTAATCTCTCTCCAACTTGCAAGACAATTTATATTCCATTGAGGAAAAATGTATTACTGAATACTATATTACAACAATTTGGCAATAGATTCAAGCTTTAAGTACATTTCCATGTCCATTTAACTAAAGCTGTGTGGGTGTGAAGGAAAAGATGACCCTTCAGTTCTTGGTAGACTTCAGTTCCCAGCATCCACAACTATTGCTCATTTTTATTTGAATTGCAAGTGAGCAACATCTGGAAGACCACAGCTTTGTCACTGTGCAGAATTATTGACAGTAATTAAAACCATATTTTCAACAAAAGAGGATATGAAGTAAGGTCATAGCAGCATATTTGGACCAGAATCTTTGGCAGAAACCTACTAAGCCCAAAACCCTTGTAGGAAACAATTGCTAATGCTGAGAACTTCCTGGCAAGGGCATTTTTTCACTTTGCTGTCATTGACTACCCACTTGCAAACAGTAATAAGAGAGGGAGAAGTTAGAACAATTCCTGCTAGTGAACTTGTCAAAGACAGTGTAAAACTTCATTACAGCAGGTGAAAAGTGGGAGGATAGAATTTGAAGATATTGAAACAACCTTTAGTAGACAAAGTAGTATTATTTTAATAATATTTTCCAGTACTTATACCTGTTCAACATACTAAGCTTTTATCAATATGTTTTCTTCAGGCCACTGCTTTGAAGGCTGTGCAGGATATAATTCTCAGCCCTAGATAAGTAGTGTTTTTCTGTTGCTTAATAAGATCAGAACTGAGAATGCATACTGAAGCTCAGAAAGCAATTATTCCTAGCATGGATTAATCCTAGCACATTTGCTTTGGTTTCAATGTCAGAGTTTTCAAAAAGAAGGAGCTATTGTCTTCTGTTTTTGGAACAGCACCATGAAATGCAAGTGTGAATGTGGGTATAGTTTTTCAGCTCTATTTATACACAAACAGAGGAAGTGTGAGATAGGGATTTTACTCTTTTATGTCAGCTCATCTCCTGGTAGCAACAGTACCGAAATAGGCTGCCACTGCCTTCTTTCAAGATATTTTTCAATTTCCTAACTGCCCTAGAAGTGCCAATAAATAATGGCAGGAATATGAGTGTATTAATGTTAATATCTTTAGTGCTCAGTGCTCTGCACAATTTCTGCTTTATTCTTTCACTTGTTTTCTGTCCATTCCTTTTTGGAAGAATAAATTAAAATAAACCAAACAAGAACAAACAAAGTCCCCTTCTTCAAGAAAGAAAAAAGATGAAGATCCCAATAATTACCAACTAGTAAGCATAAAACTGATCCCTGGAAATGTATTAAAGCAAGCAATAGAGCAGGCCATTTCTAAGTGTCTTGAAGATAATGCAATCAGTGGTGGGTTGCCCCCGGTTCGCACCGGTTCTATAGAATCTGTAGTAAAACCAGGGGGAAACTCCGCCCACTGACCCCAACATCATCAGAATGCTTCTGCACATGTGCAGAATAGTGCGCACGCACGCAAACTAAGTGAGCGTGTGCATGCAGCCCCGTTGCGAACCGGTAGTATAGGTAAGTAGAACCCACCCCTGAACGCAATGTTTGCAAAGAGTTAACAGGGTTTTATCAAAAAGAGTTCAAGTGAGATCAATCTTGTCTTCTTATTTGACTGGGTAACTGCTTCAGTGGACAAGGGAAATGCAGGGATATTTACCAATTTCAGCAAAGCTTTCATAAGGCTCCATCTGATATGCTAATTGTTAAATTGTTAAAGTATGAGCTGGATGACACCAGGGTTGGTGGGTCCATAACTGGCTGGCTAATTACATTTATAGAGTCAGGTGTAATATACTTTGTCAAACTGGAAAGCAATAACCAGTACAGGAATCTGTCTTGAAGCCAATATTAGTCAACATGTTTATTAATGACGAGAATGATGGGATTGATGAGTTCTGGGCACCCCATTTCCAGAAGGCTAATGCCAAGTTAGAGTGGGTTCAGAATCAGAATAGAGCTGGAAGTGATCTTGGAGGTCTTCTAGTCCAACCCTCTGCTCAAGCAAGAGACCCTATACTATTTCAGACAGATGGCTGTCCAGTCTTTTCTTTAAAATCTCCAGTGATGAAGCACCTATAAGTTCTGAAGGCAAACTGTTCCACTGGTTAATTGTCCTCACTGCTAGGAAGTTTCTCCTTAATTCCAGGTTGCTTCTCTCCTTAATTAGGTTCCATCCATTGTTTCTTGTCTTGCCCTCTGATGTTTTGAAAAATAAGTTGACTCCCTTTTCTTTGTGGCAGCCCCTCAAATACTGGAATACTGCTATCATGTTATCCCTAGATTGGCCATACCCAATTCCTGCAACCGTTCTTCATATGTTTTTGTCTCTAGGACCTTAACCATCTTAGTTGCTCTTCTTTGCACTTTTTCCAAAGCCTCAATATCTTTTTTGTAATGTGGTGACCAAAACTGGATGCAGTATTCCAAGTGTGGCCTTACTAAGACATTATAAATTGGTACTAATACTTCATGTGATTTAGATTCTATACCTCTGTTTATATAACCAAGGATTGTATTAGCTTTTTTGACTGTTGCCACAAAATACTGATTCATGTTTAAATGATCATCCACGTGTACTCCAAGTTCCCTTTCACGGTTACTGTTTTTGAACCAGGTTTCACCTAATTTGTACTTTAGTTTTCCCTGCCTAGGTGCAAAAACTTGCTTTTCTCCACATTAAATTTCATTTTGTTGGATAGGGCCCATTATTGAAGATTATCAAGATCTTTTTGGATCCTGAGCTTGTTTTCTGGAGTCTTGTCTATTCCTGCCAGTTTACTGTCATCTGCAAATTTGATTAATTGCCCTTCTATTCCCTCATCTAAGTCATTTATGAAGATATTGAAAAGTAGTGGGCCTAAGACAGAACCTTATGGTAACCCACTGCTTACTTCCCTCCATGTAGCCCTACTATTAAGGACTACTTGTTGAGTATGGATTGTCGGCCAGTTACAAATTCATCTGGTGGTGATGCTGTCTATCCCACATTTTTCTATCTTACTAAGAAGTAGATTATGGTCTACTTTATCGAATGCCTTGCTGAAGTATACTATGCTGAAATATACTATGTCCACAGCATTTTGCTGTTCTACTAATTTAGTCACTTTGTCAAAGAATGAAATAAGATTGGTTTCGTATGATCTGTTTTTGACAAACCCGTGCTGGCTACTAGTTATAACTTTGTTTCTAGATGTTCACATATCTGGGTTCCCCCCCCCCCCAGTATCTTCCCATGTATTGATGTTAGTCAAATTGGTCTGTAGTTTCCTGGGTCTGGTTTTTTTTCCTTTTTGGGGGATGGGAACCATATCACTTTTTTCCATTTTCTTGCTTATTTTAATTTTTATTTCTAGTTTGACTTTTACAGTTATGTTTTTGATAGGTTGAGTTTCTTTTTGTGTGAAGACTGATGCAAAGAATGATTTAAGCAGCTCTGCTTTCTCTCTACTGCCTGTTACTTCCTTGTCATCTTCTCTTTTTAGCAGACCATTTCCTTGACCTTTTTTTTGTTATTTAGATGTTGAAAGAAACTTTTTTATTATCTTTGACTTTTGTTGCAAGTCTTCATTCATTCTGAAACTTTGCTTTTCTGGCTGCAAATTCAGGCTATCTGCTGACATTCTGCCTTAGTTATGTGTCCCTTTATCCATTTTTTGTACTTATCTTTTTTGTCTTTCAGTTTATCAGTGAAATCTTTGTGCAACCATGCTGGTTTCTTCTTGGATTTCTTGTTTTTCTTTTTCAGTGGTATTGTTTTGACCTGGGCTTTTATGATCATATTTTTCAGAATTTCCCACGCTTACTGAGTTGTTTTTTCCTTTAGGATTTTCATCACTTCTATCACTTCTTCTCTATTAGTAAGAATTAGGTCCAGTATAGCTTTTCCTCTACTTCCCTCCTCTACCTGTTGGGTGACAAAGTTGTCAGTTAAGTTGGTTCGGAATCTGTTCAATCTCCCATTTGCTGCAGAGTTTGTCTCCCAGTTGATATCAGGGTACTTAAAGTCTCCCATTACTAGTGTGGTATGTTTCCTACATACATTTGTTAATTGATTAGCAAAGAGTTCATCTATTTCTTCTGCTTGGTTGGGTGGCCTGTAGTTTATGCCTATAGCAACGTCATTCTTTTTTCTTTTTATATTGACCCATATGGATTCTAGGTTTTGATCCTTGGTTTTTTGTATTTCTGTAGAGATATAATGATCTTTTATATACAATGCAACTCCACCTCCTTTTTTGTTAGGTCCGTTTCTTTTCAATAGTTTGTATCCTTCCATCAGTACATTCCAGTCATGATTTTCATCCTCCCCCCCCCAAGTTTCAGTAATGGCAACTATATCATATCTGCCTTCATGTACTAAGTTCACCCCGTTTGTTTCCTTAACTTTGAGTGTTAGTGTATAGACGTTTGAGTCTTTTATGGGTCTTGGGTATGTTTCTTATATCTCCTACTTTGTAACTGGGATTTCCCAGTTACACTCTACTTCATTATGTTTTTTTTTAAATTTCTACTTTCTCTTTACTCCATACCTCCTTATGTGATTAGTTATCTAGTGGTTTTTGGAATTAGGTTCTAAAGGTCATGAAGATTGGGGGTCCCTCCCCCCTCAATTTTAGTTTAAAACCCTTTTGATAAGATTACAGATTACAGATTAACAGAGTTGGAAGGGACCTTGTAGTCATTTAGTCCAATCCCCTGCCCAATCAGGAGACCCTACACCAAATGGCAGTCCAGTGATGAATCTCCCACAATCTCTGAAGGCAAGCTGTTCTATTGGTTGATTGTTCTCACTGTCAGAAAATTTCTCCTTATTTCTAGGTTAAATTTCTCCTTGATCAGTTTCCATCCATTATTCCTTGTCTGGCCTTCAGGTGTCTTGGAAAATAGCTTGACCCCTTCCTCTCTGAGCCAGTCATTTTCTGTATATATTTGTTCCAGTTCTTGTGAGGTGTAGCCCGTCCCTTGCCAGTAGCCCTTCATGTAGATAGTGTAACCCATGGTCTAGGAAGCCAAAGTTCTGTTGATGACACCAGTTTTTAAGCCAGTGATTTGATTCTAAAATCCTTTGCTCCTTCATTGGATGTTGGCCTTTTGTTGCAAGTATAGATTAAAACACCACTTGTGCTCCTAATTCTTTAGCTTTATTCCCTAGCTGTTCATAATCTTTTCTAATGTTGAATTTATATTTACCGACAAAGAAATAAAGTTTATAAATATAAATTCAACAGAAAACTATTTTGTCACGAAAGCAACTGCCTGCGAAGGCTCCTGGATTGGGGCTGAAAGGCAAAAGTGGAAGCGGTATACTGTCCTATATTTGGGTAGACCAGATTGCCCTGATATTTTAAAAAAAACACTTAATCTTTTCTATTGTTTTCAAATTCATTGTTATGTCATTGGTCCCCTCATTTAGGAGAAGAAAGGGGTAGTAATCCATGGGATTGATTATTTTTGTAAAGTACTCAGTTATATCTTTGAAATTTGGTCCAGGGAGATAATATACCTCCCCAGATTGACTGTCTGGTCTGCAGGTTATAGTTTCTGTTCACCTAAAAATTGAATCTCCTAACACCAATATTCACCTTTTTTTCTTAGGGAAGTCTTCCTGTTTTTCCTTTCTTCCTGTCGCAGGAATCCTGGGTTGTGTGTTTTTCAGAAACTATTGATGAATGCTCTTTTGTGGGTGTCTGCATTTTCCTCTCATACATGTGGTAATTAGTTGTAAAGGGTTGAACTAGACTGGTCCTTGGAGTCCTTTGCCATTTTACAGTTTTTTTGCTAGAAGAGAAAAGAAACATGATCTGATTTTTCACAAGTTCTTACCTTCCAGCTACTATATATGAAGAATCATTTACTTCATAGCTATCCATACCATTAGACACAGTCAGATCCTTATTCCAAACAACAATTCATGGGGACACCATACAGTCTTTTCAAACCCCTGTTAATGCCATAGCAATGTATATTTGCTACATGGTGCCATCTGCTGGTAAATCCATTTCAGATCTTATTTGATCTCCTGCCAATATCAAAAAGAAAAACAACTATTGCTTTGGGAAGTGTATTGATCCCATTTCTTGAGAAGGGATTAACTACTGCTTTCTAATCCTAATAATTGATACACAACATCTGCTTTAACTGTAGCTTAAATGGGAGGAGCACATTATTTCTTCAGTTTCTATCGCTGTTGTTTCATAGTCGTTGAACTCAAATGGAACCGCTTGTCATATAATACCAGGATAAAATTAATCAATGCCTTAGAATTTTTGAGCCACACAACTTTTAGTAAAAAGCTACAATGCTATTAGTTTTGCCACATACAGATGCCAGACCCATTTATTTATTAAGTATATATAGCCATTCATTGTATTTTGGGTGTCATGCAACAAAACAAAACCAAAAAACCCACACCCCAAATCATTAAAATATAATGAAGAGAAAGTTTAGTTAGTTTAGTTTAGTTTTATTAAATTTTTATACCGCCCTTCTCCTGAAGGACTCAGGACGGTGTACAGCCAAGATAAAAAACCAACAGTATAAAAGTTAAAAACAATTTAAAATTATTAAATAGTTTGGCCAATAATCTAAAATAAGTTAACCCATTAAAAATGATATTTTAGGCCAGCCCTACTTGATGGAATAATAGTGTTTTAAGGGCGCGGCAGAAGGTACGAAGGTCGGGAATCCGACGAATCTCCGGGGGCAGTTCGTTCCAGAGGGCAGGTGCCCCCACAGAGAAGGCTCTCCCCCTGGGGGTTGCCAGTCGACACTGTCTAACCAACGGCACCCTGAGGAGACCCTGTCTGTGGGAGCGTACTGGTCAATGGGAGGCTATTGGAGGCAGAAGGTGGTCTCATAAGTACCCAGGTCCTATGCCATGGAGCGCTTTAAAAATGGTGACCAACACCTTGAATCGCACCCGGAAGACCACCGGGAGCCAGTGCAGCTCACACAGGAACGGTGTTACATGGGAGTATCGAGTCACCCCCATAATCATCCACGCGGCCACATTCTGGACCAGCTGGAGCCTCCGGGTGCTCTTCAAGGGGAGCCTCATGTAGACAGCGTTACAGTATTCCATACAGGAAGTGACGAGGGAGTGAGTGACCGTGCGCAAAGCATCCTGGTCCAGAAAGGGACGCAACTGGCTGATCAGGCGAACCTGATAAAAAATCCCCCTGGCCACAGCCGTCAGATGGTCTTCTAAAGACAGCTGTGAGTCCAGGAGAACGCCCAAGTTGCGAATCCTCTCTGAGGGGGCCAAGATCTCACCCCCTATAGTCAGTGATGGAACCAACTGACTTTGACGGGATGCCGGAAACCACAACCACTCGGTCTTGGAGGGGTTGAGTCTGAGCTTGTTTCTCCCCATCCAGATCCGTACGGCGTCCAGGCACTGGGTCATCACTTCAAGGGCATCATTGGGGTGGCCCGGGGTAGAAATGTACAGCTGAGTATCATCAGCATACTGATGGAAATCCACCCCGAAGCCACGGATGATCTCCCCCAGCGGCTTCACAGAAATGTTGAACAGGAGGGGCGAGAGGGCCGACCCCTGCGGCACTCCACAAACTAGGCGCCTCGCAGTCAACCTCTGTCCCCCTGCCAACACAGACTGCATACGGTCAGAGAGGAAGGAGGAGAACCACCATAACACAGTGCCCCCTACCCCTAACCCCTCCAACTGGCACAGCATAATAGGAAAGGAAGGAAGGAAGGAAGGAAGGAAGGAAGGAAGGAAGGAAGGAAGGAAGGAAGGAAGGAAGGGCTTTTGATCTTCTTTACAGTAATTACAGGTACATTTATCATCATCGTCCCTCTTTAAAATTATATTTTAATTCCATTCTTCCCATATTTTATCATTTCTAATTTTCAAATTCATAATTCCCATTACATTTTTTCTATTGTCAACAAAAAGTCCATAAAGGGTTTCCACTCATTAATAAATGTACTTGTCTTCTCCTTAATCAAAGAAATTAATTTTGCCATTTCTACAAATACTGTCATTTTCAACAACCAGTCCTCCTTTGTGGGTATTTTGGAGTCTTTCCATATTTGTGCACATAGAGTCTTGCTGTGATTACATGTACAAAAATAATCTTCAAGATATCTTTTCTAGAGACTATCAAACTAGAAGAAGAAACAATCTGGTTTCAAATATATACAATTGTTAAAAATCTTTGCATCACTATTCTTTCTTTTTTCCTTTCCTTTCCTTTTCTCTTGTCTAATCATTCTGTACTTTTCTTTATTATTTCTTTAAATTTGTATGTTTGCATTTATTACTGTACAAAATCCTTTAATTAAAATATTTTTAAAATACTATTAAAACAATTAAAAACTATAATAAAAAATGGGAGAATAAACTTAATACACTGCAATCATTTAACAGGCTTCATACTTCCATGGAATACCCAGGCCTGATTTAAAAAAAAACAAATTTTAAGGGGCTTCGGAAGGCCAACAGGTTGGGGCCAGTCTTTTAGTCTTTAATATAATTTAGACTAGTTTTAATTTAGGCTTAGATTCTCCAGCAGTATTTATTCATCTGCACATAGTGAAATGAATCTGTTTTCTTTCTCCTGTAGAATATGGACTAAAGTAACAAGGATAATTATTTCATGAGTTCCTTAGAATGCTGCTAATATCAGCTTCAATATGGAACAGCCAGATTCAAAGAAACTGAGCTAAACAATTTAATTCAGAGGGTCTTTGGCAATTCAGCTGGCTTGACTATGTAGTTGGATTAGTGCTGCCTGTTTTATTAATGTATTTTTAATCATGTTTCAATTGTATTTTTAATTTATTTTACTTAGGATAGTGCCAAAGTAATCACAGAGCAATACAATGAGAATAATAGTAGTACATTAGCTGAAAAATAAGTGTATGATATCCTTAATGCCAATAATTTGGAGGAAAATACTTTAATTTTCCTAGATTAATTAATTGTGAACTATACAACATCCAAATATCAGATTCTTCCATTCATCTCCATGAAGCATTGGGAAGAAACATTCAGATATAGGCAACCGGATGAGGTCTAGATATTTTAGATTACTGATAACTCCAGGTAGAATTACTAAAGGGCAGGGGTTTTATCATTCCCAGCAAGATAAATGAATGTCAGCTGTTGCAAAATTTCTTTGTCTTGGTACCTTGGGAAGTTCTGACTAACTCTTAAGTATACCGAAACAGTGGGATCCATTCAGTGATTATGTCTGGGAGGCCACATGCTCTAAAAGCTGGCAATTATTCTTTCAGTATTTCCTCGCTTCAATTTCACCTCAAATAATTTGATAACTTTAATTGCATTCACTTTGCTGGAGGCTGCTTCTTCATCCCCTTTCATCAGATTCAAAACCAATATTTTATTTCCATCATAATTACTTTGCATTTGCTCTGTCTTTTTTTAACTCTAACCTTGCACTTTTCTTCATAGCTGTTTCTCTACATTATGCAAGATTTCTCTTATGCACATATATTCTCAGGCTCATATTTTGCTTCATTCCCCAAGCATGTTTTTCATATTTCCCATTAGTGTGATTCCAGACAGTTCTGTGGCTCTTGGTAACATTCTTTTCATTCTGTTTTGAGCAGTTGCCTCATCCTCTTTTCTTATGTCCAATTTCCATTTATTCTGGAAGAAGAATGATCTATCTTCTACTACTTTTTCTATACAGGATTCATACTTTGTCTTCCTGCTATTGTTCTACTTTCACTCTTATTTCTTTTGTTTCTTCCTTTCTCTCTATGTTCATTTTCCTCTGAGAGTCACTACTAATGCTACAACACAATACTGTGTCTCACTTTGAGTACCTATCATCACCACTGTAAAATTTTACAGCAATATTGGCAAATAGATTGAATATATTTATAGAGAATTACATTAAAAATGACCAGTGTGGCTTTATAAGAGGCCGACAAATGTCAGATGTAGTAAGAAGGGTATTAAATATAGGTTACTATATATAAAGAATAAAAAATTAAAGGCAGGTTTATTAGCATTAGATGTATTTAAGGCCTTCTATTGTGTGGAATGGCCTACATTGAAGATATTAATAGAGAAGTTAGGTTTTGGAAAAATGTTTAGAAAAGTGATAAATCAACTATATTCAGATAATAAAGCAAGAATAGATATAAATGATGAGGTTACAGAGACAATAACCTTAAGTCGGGGAATATTTGCATTATTGGTGGAGAATCCAGCAAATGTAATTAGGGAAGATTCATTGATTGAAGGAATTGGTGTACATAAGAAAACTAAAATAAATTTATTTGCATATGATACATTATTAACATTTCAAAATCTCAGTTATTATAAAGAGGATATATTTACACCTGAATGAATTTGGGAAATATAGTGGATTACAAATAAACTGGGAAAAATCAGAAATGATGTTATATAAACATAGTAAAGAAGAAGTGGATGTATTGAAAGGAAAATATAAGTTAAAAATTGTAGATAGTATTAAATATTTATTTTTTGATATCCCAAAAAATATTCAAGAGTTAAAGAAAATCAATTATGAAAAGTTAAAGAAAGATATAAAAGATAAAATTGGGAAATATGGGAAAGTAAAATTATCCTGGTTTGGAAGAATTGCAATGATAAAAATGAAAGTTTTATCAAAAATTAATTTTTTGTTTTGGATGATCCCAATTAAATTTTTGGATCAAAAATTAAAGCCAATTCAGAGGTTGCTGGAGATGTATTGTAATGGAGGTAAGAGAGCAAGAATAAGTAACACATTGTGGTATGAACCATTAAAAATGGGTGGGCTGGGTCTTTCAAATGTTAGAAATTATTGGGTAGCTAATCAATTAAAGATGATCCCAGATATTATAGCATTAACTAGAGATTTAATATGGAGGGATATAGAGTTGAAAGAATTAAGGGAAATAGGTGATCCTATAGAAACATTGGTTTAAAAAGGATACTAAAAAATTGCTAAGAGGATTCAAAAGCCCTTTTTTAAAAAAATTATTAGAACTATGGAATAAATGGAGATACTGTTTAATGCCAGAAATTTTTCCTATAACACGGTGGTGGAAATGGAGAAATTCCCTAAGATTGAAGTGAAAGAATGGATTAGTAAATTAAAAGAAAATGAAATAAATGGGAAGACTGGAAGAACAAGATAAAGAATATAACACAACCAAAGAATGTTTTATCAGATATTAAATTAAATTGGTTGAATTTAATACAATTAGAGAAATGGATAAAATGGAAGAAAGATTTGAGGAGAAAGATAACAAAATTTGAAATGATTATAAAAGAACGTGAGGTGAATGAAGAATATATAGGTAAAGAAAGAATTGGGAAAATATATAGAATATTAACTGAATTAGAAGATCAATCAAAAGGTTTAAAACTAATTTGGGAATCAGATTTAGGAGAATTAAATGATAATGATTTGAAAAATATTTGGAACAAAAAAGTATATAAGAATGTCAGTTAGAGTTAAGGAAAACGGATATAAAGTGATATGGAGGTGGTACCTAACACTGCGTAAATTAAATCAAATAGATGTTAAATATACAAATATTTGTTGGAGGTGCAAGAAAAAGGTTGGAACATATAAACATATGTGGTGGGATTGTGATAGTACACAAAAATATGGGACATGGTGTTTAGGAAAATTAGAGCACTTTTGAATGTAAATTTAGATATGTCACCGAGAATTGCATTACTGTTGCTGGTAGAAAAACAGGATATAAATGAAACAAAAAAGGAATTCATTGTAAAGTTGATAATGGCAGCTAGATTAGTGATGGCTAAATATTGGGGAGGAAATTGGGATATTCAAAGAAATAAGTGTTTGGTATAATGAAATTTAGAGTATGGCAACAAATGATAAATTAACAACAGAAATTAAATTTTAAAAAGGGATGATTAAAGTAAACAAAATATGGGGAGATTTTATAAAAACAGTGTTGGTGGAAGGCAAAGGGAATAAACCTGCTCAAGAATATATGTTGTTTTGGAGGGGATAAGGGCACAATTGGAATATATTGTATATCTTTTAGTTGTTATAGAAGAAGAAATGTAAAGAAAAAAATGGTCTCAAGGGGTTCACTGTAATATTTGTATTTTTTTTTATTTAGAGCTATATGTATTATGTTTGTAATATTTGTATGATATCACCACTGTATCTTTTGTTAATTATCTCATCTTTTCATCATAAACAAACCACTCTGCTTTGAGATTCATTATTTTGGTACATTAACACATGAAGAGTAGTTGTCTTTATTTATTTATTTTATATAATAAATATATAAATATATAAAAGAAAACAAATACTGTACCTTTAGAGGGAGGATACATGGGATGAGGGTGTGGCTAACTGATGAGGACTAATAAGTCCAAAATAGATCTATCTTAGTCTCCTTAGTCTCCCAATGGGCAGCAGGGTGCTTGCTGTCTACCTGAAAAAAGCCTAGAAATTAGTGGATTGTGATTTCACTGAACTAAGGCTGCATAAAAATCTTGGTTTACATAGGAAGAACCTGGCTAAAGAGAAATACATACATACATACATACATACATACATACATACATACATACATACATAATATTTGATAGTAGACTGCAAGTTACATATACTATAAATAGTGAAAAAGTTGAGTATGAATTAATGTATCTTGGTTGAAAGTTTACTAAAGAAGTAGAAATGAATCAATAATCAATTTTAGGATGTCGAGATGTTGGTACAAGGAGTTGATAGCGTGTGTCCTACTAGAATGAATTGAATAGAGGGATCCTTGTTGTTCTTTGAACTTGGTTGTTTTCTTGCAGATGTTTCCAAATTAGATAGCATTGTCAGTGCTAATAAGGAGTGGAGTTTGCTCTCAGTTTATATTCTAGTGGCTTACCATGTTAGTGTTGGTGAGTGGTCTTGGAGGTTCTTTGGTTGGGGTGTTTACTGTTAGCTTGTTTGGCAGTTCTTTGGGGTTTTGTTTACTTCTTGATTGTTGCTCTGATGTTAATCTTGGTATCTCTTTCCTGGAAGCCTGGCACTCTGACCAATTGGCCATCAACAGACACATAGACATAAATAAAATTAACATACTGTGCAAAAGAGACAATCAACAAGCCAAAAAGGAACAAAAAGACCAGAATACATCTCCACCAGCAATCAATACCCAGATGAGCATAAACACCAAGATTCCTTACTAGTACTGATGATGTTACCTAGTTTGGGTAATGAAATGTCTGCAAGAAAACAACCAAGCTCAGAGGGCACCAAGGGCCCCACATTTCAAACCTGAACTACAAATTTCTCCTTTGTTGGTAAACTGAATAGGGTTGAATCAAAAACCTTATTATACATATACATATATATATACGTATACGTATACATATACGTATACACATACACATACACATACACACATACATACATACATACATACATACATACATACATACATATATATATATATATATTTGTTTTCTTTTCTTTTCATAGGCCTTTATGTGTATTTCTCTTTAGCCAGGTTCTTCCTACGTAAACCAAGATTTTTATGCAGCCCTAGTTCAGTGAAATCCCAATCCACTAGTTTCTAGGTTTTTTTTCCTTCAGGCAGCAGCAAGCACCCTGCTGCTGCATAAAAATCTTGGTTTACATAGGAAGAACCTGGCTAAAGAGAAATACATACATACATACATACATACATACATACATACATACATACATACATATCTGTCTTCTTAAGTTTTCGCGGGTGTGTGTATGCAAAAAATTAAAATCTCGGGTGTTTTCCCGCGTCATGTTAAATAAGTTAGTTAAAATGTTTAAAGTTCTGGTTAAAGTCCTAGCTTAAAATCTTCCAAAAAGCCTTACAGAGCACTCTGTAAGGTCCTTTAAAACCTTAGCTAAAATCCTGCCAGTACCTTAAAAGTTTTTCTTTCTAGCAACGTTTCGACAGGCTCACAACCCTGTCATCTTCAGGTTCTTGTTTAATTTAGAAGCTATGGGTGTGTTGCGAGGTCGGAGCTGTCGCTTTTCTATGTTTGCTGCTGCTGACGTATGCTGGTTAGCATGTAACTCTGTGTCCTGATTGGAGGACAGCAGATTTTTGGAAGATTTTAAGCTAGGATTTTAACCAGAATTTTAAACATTTTAACTAGCTTATTTAACATGATGCGGGAAAACACCCGAGATTTTAATTTTTTGACTAAGTTGTTCTACAGCCCTGGTTCTGTGAAATCTCATTCACAAGTTTCTGGGCCTTTTTTTCTGCTGACAAACTGCAACTCTGTGTTGCTCTCTGGGAGACTCAGATAGCTATTTCTGCCTTTTAAGGTGTCATCAGTGAGCCACACCCACTTCTCAGATATCCTCCCTGTAAAGGTACAATGTGTCTTTTTCTTTTTCATAGGCTTTTATGTGCATATTCTTTCTAGCCAGGTTTTACCTACGTAAACTAAGTTGTTCTACAGCCCTGGTTTATTGTATTTCATTTTTGTGGAAAATTGGAGAATATTCTGTATTACAAGAACTGAATAATGCTACTCTTCAGTATTTCTAACACCAACTGTGCTAAAATCACTCTATAGTTTCTTGCCATCTGCCTTCAAAGTCTGCTTTATTTGATAGCTAGTCATTTAAGACTATTAGAAATCCTTTGGATATACAAGAAAGTTCCAAAAAGCCTTTCCATAATAAATGACTACAGTCTTTTCAATAACTGTGGAATTCCTTGCATATAAGTGTTTGCTTTGACCTTTATAATAAGGACCAGAATTACACTAGGGTCATACAAATATTAATATCCAGTAAGTATGCACTATTTAGATTTTCTGCTTGGGTACACAATCCAAATCAGTGCTCAAAAGAATATATGATGCTTTTTGTTAACAATGTCTATGGCCAGGGGTGGGATTCAGCCGGTTATGTCTGGTTCAGGTGAACCCCTTGTTAACCTTTTGCCTAGTTCAGCGAACTGGTTGATTGCACCACTGGCTGGCCATGTCCCACCCACCTGGCCCCTCCCAGCCACTCCTTATTTTGCCTTGGCCTCTTGCCTAGAGTCACAGCCACAGCCCAGCTACTCTCTGGTTCCTCGCCCAGGCCCACCCTTAGATCTGTAGCACCGCCAAGCCCCCGCCACCTGGGCGTGTGCACAGGAGGTGGTGAGCACGCAGGGCCTGGCATCCCTGGGGACTGCTTGCTGAGCGCTGCCCTTCACCCAAGATGCCAGCCAAGCCCTTACATGCTTGGAGCCTCCAGGGGGTGGGGCTGAGGCAGCAGCGTGGATCTAAGGCTGGTCACGGGTGGCACTGGTGCCTCCATGCCCCACTCGCTGGCCTTTCCCTGGGACCACCCCATCCCCGCATGGGAAAGCCACGTCCCTACCTGTCCATGGATATATATAATGTATAAATAACAAGAAAAAAATCAAGGAAACAGTCAGTCCACTAAAGAGAGAAGGCAGCAAGGAAGTAACAGGCAACAGAGAGAAAGCAGAGCTGCTTAACTCATTTTTTGCATTGGTCTTCATGCAAAAAGAAACTATATCCCAACCTACCAGAAACATAACTGTAAAAAAAAGACTGGAAATAAAAGTTAAAATAAGTAAAAAAAAATTAGTAAGAAAACACCTGTCTTGATTAATACAAATCACCAGGACCTGATGGATTACATCCCAGAGTTTTAAAGGAGCTGGCAGATGTCATCTCAGAACCATTGCACCACATCTATCAAAAATCCTGGAACACTGGGGAACTACCAGAGGACTGGAAAAGAGCTGATGTGGTTCCCATCTTCAACCCCCCCCCCAAAAAAAAACAGACCCAGGAAATTACAGACCAATCAGCCTAACATCAATACCAAGAAGATACTGGAAAAGATAATAAAAAAACAGATCTGCCTGTCACTGCGTTTTTGTATTTACCAGCAGAGCTCATTATTTCTGGACTGTCAGACTGTCAGACTGATAACTTTTGTTATCAGTAAGCTAACTACTTGTATCCGCATTCCTTTCTTTCCACTTCACACTTTTCTTTGTTCTCTTGCCAGAGAAGTACCGGCTGCTGAAAAGTAGCCGATAGGAACTTTGCAAAAATGTAACAATTAAAATTTTAGATAGTTAGATGTTTTATTTTCTTTACAATAAATATGAGTTTAATTAGAAGATGTATTCCAGTTTTATTTTTCAAAGTATACACAAGGAGAATGCCACGATCCAGGCAGTTACCCCAGGAAGGTAACGAGGCTAATTACCTCTGACACTGGTAGCAGAACGATGGTTGATTTATGGCTTTTCCTTTCTTGTTACTTTGATAATTAGACCTCTAGGCTAGTTTAGTCAGAGGATTATTTTTGCGACTGCGGAACGCTGATTAATTGTCTGCTAATATGCCTAGCAAAAAGAAAAAGGGCAAAATGAAACTCAGAGCATTCCCTATTAATGATTTCAACCTCTCCTACAAAGAAGAGGCAAAAAGGAGGTTTCCAAGTTTCCAGCCACTCGCTTCAGCCACCCGGCTAGAGGGAGCCATGGGAGGAGAAGAAATGGATTAAATGCTCTTACAAAGGCTTCAGAAGGAAGTTAAAGGCAGAGCTGCTTTTGAAGGTGAAGCACTACGACTGAGGTCAGTAACACCCCCTTCCAATTATGCAATCGCCCCAGAACCTTCTGAATTTGTAACGCTTGGTGCAGGGCCAGATTTTCCACAAACGGCAAAGCCTTTTTCCTCCCACGCAGAGAGAGAAACAATTCATTATTCTCCTCGAAGCTCTCAGCTCGCCCTGGATGAGCAAACTATAAAAGCCTATCATAACCATATAAAGTTTTATGAACAGGAGCTATCCCAGGCAAAAATGGCTTTATCTATGTTTGAGCAAGATAAGAGAGAGTCTAGTGTTTTCAAAATCTCTAAAAATGCCATTTTGCCTTCTTCTTCGGAGCCAAAGACACACCCGCTGGTGGATTTTGTGTCAGGCCAATCAGAACAGAGAGCTGTGCACATGTCACATTTGCCTTCTCAAATTACAAATGCCATGTATGCAGAAAGAGCGGAGCTGCCCGAAACTAAAGTTGCAGCACCATCTGCTGGCGAAAGTAATTTATTAGAGAAAGCTGAAATGCATCACAATTTGAGAGAGCAATTACAATTATTGCAGAAGACTCTCTTAGAGATGTCTTTAACTCACTCAGAGATTCAGGCTGCAATGCCACAAGTATCTCCACAGGCCCAATCTCCAGCACCCCCTGGTGGTGCTGGTGTCCTTTTAGATGGAACACAACAAAGCTTAATGCAGCAAAGGCAAATGACTGCATCTCCAGCAGGTCGTGTTAATACTGCAGCTCAAATACAACAGCCCACTGGCTGGTGAGTCAAAATTAAAGATGTCAGGGCAGAATTTCAAGGCTTGGGTCAGTGAGGTTGGACTTTTGCTACGTAGAGAAGGTACCCACTGTATGGTTTTTAATCCTCCTGCTCAGCCATGGACTCCTTCAATAAGAGACTTAGAAACTAAAGCCTGCACAACATTATTGATATCCATGGATACTGAACTGCAGGTTACATTTCCGCCTGATGCAATGGCCCAACAAATTTGGGTCCAATTGGAAAATTGCTACAGGCCTGTTTCAATTCAATCTTCATGTTTGCTCATGTCTGAATTCCATGGTTCAAGATTGAAACCTGGTGAACAAATTGGAGGACATTTGACCAAACTGAAAGGACCGAGAAAAGAATTAAGAGAAAGAGGCTATAATATTGATGATATTCAAATGATCAGCATTATTATTAACTCTTTGAATTATGAATGGAAAGATGCCATTACAAAGATTAACCAAGTTCCTATTGTAATCCATCTGTAATCGTGTGGGACATGCCACCCGGGATTGTCCCCAACGAGTTCCAGCTCCCATCATGTACCAGCCCAGAGGAACAGACTCCAGAGGCAGAGGCGGAAGACAAGCTCATCGTGGTCCCAGGCGTGATCCACAAGCTCCACTCGTCACATTGGCTTTAACCAATGATCCACAACCTCAACCAGAGTACGACAGATGACTCTTGTGGACTTTGGACAGTGGTGCAGCTGTATGTTACCTACAGAAAGGAACTTTTCACAGACATGCACGAGCCTGAACCTGAACTACGTGAACTTTATTCTTTTTCAAATCATCCTTGTCAGGTCAAAGGAAAAGGAACTATAAAAAAGATGTTGAGACTCTAGAAGAAGTGCAGAGGAGAGCAACCAAGATGATTAGGGGACTGGAGGCGAAAATATACAAAGAACTGTTGCAAGAACTGGGCATGGCTAGTCTAGTGAAGAGAAGGACCAGGAGAGACATGATAGCTATCTTCCAGTATTTGAGGGGCTGCCATAGAGAGGAGGGGTCAAGCTGTTTTCCAAAGCACCTGATGGCCAGACAAGGAATAATGGATGGAAACTGACCAAGGAGAGATTCAATCTAGAAATGAGGAGGAACTTTCTGACAGTGAGAACAATCAGTCAATGGAACAGTTTGCCTTCGGAAGTTGTGGGAGCTTCATCACTTGAGACTTTCAAGAAAAGATTGGACTGCCATTTGTCAGAAATGATGTAGGGTCTCCTGCTTGAGCAGGGGGTGGGGGGTTGGACTAGATGACCTATAAGGTCCATTCCAACTCTGTTAATCTGTTAAGGAAGAAAGAGATAGGAAGGAGAGGGCATGGGACCCAGGGGGCTTCTGCCTGCCAGTGCGCCATGGCAGTAGCCATAGGAGATCGCAAGCTGCAAGGGCTCTGGGGGGAAGCGGAAGGTGAACAGTGGTGGCGTTCAGCTTCTGGCATTGCGGGGGGGAGGGGGCAGAAGCAGAACTGTCCTTTTGACATCAGGCATGGAAGCAACAGAGGGGAGAGTGGACCAAAAGGGAAACTCAGTAGGTTTTTTTTTTTAATGGGCAGAGGCTTCCCATTTTGATCCCTTTCCCGTGTCATTGCCTGTGTGCCTGACAGACCTCTGTGTGACTCTCAGCTCACCTCTCCAACCCATGCATGTTTGTGTGTGTGTGTGGATGCGCGCATCTGTTTTTGCACGCACACACCGAAGGTCTCCCCCCTTGCAGCCCAGCGCTGTGACAATGGAGAGGAAGACATCAGGAGAGGCTGCTTCAGGCTGAGAAAAGCAAGCCTTGCAAAAAAGTTAGTTTGCACTTTTCAGTCTAGCAGCATCACAGAAGTTTGTTTGAGTGTGTGTGTGTGTGTGTGTGTGTGTGTGTGTGTGTGTGTGTGTGTGTGTGTTGGGTTGAATAAACCGAATGGCAATGGCTGGTTTCATCCAAAGGAGTTTTTGTTTCGGGTGAGTCTCCTAGCCTTAGAAGGAGAGAGGGAAGGAGGAAGGGAAGGGAGAGAAAGAGAGGGGGGGAGATTAACATAGTTGGAAGGGACCTTGCAGGTCATCGAGTCCAACCCCCTGCCCAAGCAGGAGACACTACATCTGCCTCTACCTAGGATCGAACTCACAACCTCCTGATTGTGAGCCAAGAGCTCCACCTCTAGGCCATCAGGTCTTAGAAAGAGAAAGACAAGGGAAAGACAAGAAAGAAGAGAAAGGAAGAGAAAGAAAGAGAGAAAGGAAGAGAAAGGAAGAGAGAAAGGAAGAGAAAGGAAGAAAAGGAATAGACAAGAAAGAAAGAGGGAGGAAGGGAGGGAAGGAGGGGAAAGTGAATGAGATATGGATGGATGGATGGATGGATGGATGGATGGATGGATGGATAGATAGATAGATAGATAGATAGATAGATAGATAGATAGATAGATAGATAGATAGATAGATAGATAGATAGATACTTATTCTGTTCTTTTTTCGTAGGTCTATATGTGCATTATTGTTTCAGCCAGGGTTTTTCCTACGTAAATCAAGCTGTTTCTATAGCCATAGTTCAGTGAAATCCCAATTCACTTTTTCTAGGCTTTATCAGACATTCACCAGCATTTTGCTGTCTGTTGTAAGACTTAAGGGAGACTAAAATAGATACATACATACATACACACATACTCCACATACATGGAGGGAAGGAGGGAGGAAAAAAGAGGGAGAGAGAGAAAAAAAGGAGAAGAAGGAATGGCCACAAACCCTGGCACTAAATATGGCTTCAGAAGATGCTTTGAAACAGCACAGCAATCTAGGGCTGGAAGGGACCTTGGAGGCCATCTAGTCCAACCACCTGCTCCAGCAGGAAACCTTATATCGTCTGGATTATTTTGGTGCCTCTAACAGAGAGGAAAATTGCCAGAAAGGAGAAGGAGTTTACTAGGACAAAGCTGCCATGCAGAGGAAGGCAGAGATAGTCCTTGACTTATGGCCACAATTGAGCCCAAAATTTTGGCTGCTAAGCAAGAGCACTGCTAAATGAGTTTTACCACATTTTACTCAATCCATGACATCTCCTGGGCTCTAACAGTCATGTACAGACTAGGGAAGAACATCTGAAGGCATGTGTAATGTTCTAATGTACAGAAGTTTTAGTTAAATGTGTGGCAGAAAGTGGACTCTGGGTGTGTGGCAGAAAATGCAGTAAGTGAGATTGAATGTGAATAGTTTTAGAAGAGCTGTGTGTGTGTGTGTGTGTGTGTGTGTGTGTGTATGTGTACATACACATCAGTAAAGTAGATAATGTATTTTTTTGTGTCCCTATACACACTCTATACTATGTAATGTGTATATACACATATGGCATATATACATAGGATTAAATAGTGTGTTTTGGATGTTCAGTAGTAGTTAAATAAATAGACAAGGAAATTGTATTTCATTGAGGCCTTTAGGCGAGGAGAGGCCAGGCAGGGCGCCCCTTGATGTGAGTGACGTCAAGTTGGCCATGCCCACCCAATCACATGACCACCCAGCCACACCCATCCAGTCACATGACCACCAAGCCACACCCACAGAACTGGTTGTTTAAAAAATTGAATCCCACACTATCTATGGCCCTCAGTTAGAGATTTGGACTTAAATACAGAAAGATTAAAGAGGCGACAATAAGGAAGGACTCATTTATAACAGTACAGAGACAGAGCAGAATATAAGAACAGAAAGCAAACTTGATAAAATAAAGAACTTTGATTTCTGAAGGTCTTATTTGATTCTTGATAGTCACAAAGTAACCTTTCAATAATCTTAATTAAAAACTACCAGTCTTAAATTGAACATTTAGACATACCTAAAGTGCTAGCATTAATTTACTGTCATTAAATTTCTATCTATTGTTGTATTGGATTTTGATTAGCCTCGCAATGTCAGATATGTCTTATATCAAGGAAGAATTTGGACAGTGCTCTGAAGAGGCCCCATAAATTGTGTAGTTTTTTAAAAAGCCATCAAGGGCTCCAAATCATCTTCCTGAGATTTTGCTGAAGTAAGTATTGGATGTTTAGTATGAACAGGACATTTCAATCCCCTCTAAGAAGAAAATAGTGAAATATTCTGTTCATTCTTAGACTGCAGTTGTGATTACTTGAGATTAAGATCTGACATGGTGTTAGCCTTTGTTGCCCCTTTTAAGTCCTGTAACAATTGTTTTATAGAACAACCCACCCGCTGATGTTGCTTGTCCCTGCCTTCCCACTTCCTCCACAAATTAGTACTGTCAAATACTGTGTTAAGATATTTAAATTTAGTAGCTGGAGCAGTGGGGTTGTGCAGTGAGCCAGAACGCATAATTGTGGTTGATTGGTTGAAGAATGCTGGCTCCTGCACGAGGCAATCTGCGATGTGATTGGTTGCTATAGGTGTGAAGGGGTAGTTTCCCTTTTCCCCATCTTTTTCTCCTGTGTGCTCTGATTTACCTCATGATGCTGCTGTTTGAGTTCCAGTGTAATCAGAATCAATAACACCAGGGACTACAAAGCATCCCTTTTTATGAGCTGAAGATCGAGGCAAGATAAGACCCACTAAACCAGAGGGAAGAGGGCCTTTAAATTGAGAAGGAATCAATTTAACCTCCAAGGGAAATTTAAATTCCACAGATTCCTGAGTTATTAAATCGAGCCCAGCACTACCTGCTGAGGCTGGGACTGCAGAAGAGAGGCTGTGGGAGGAGGCATTACTACCGGAAAGGCACTCTTTTGGCTCTAGGTGGGTGCTACACCCATTGGCAAGTTTCCCGACCGAAAACGGCACTGATTAGCCCAATGAAATTCTTTTCTACAAATTGGGCATTTTTTAGAAGGGCGATTTTGAGAAGCTGCAGGAGTCGAGTGACAGTCCTTTTGAAAATGTCCAGGTTTACCACATTTAAAGCAATTGCCAGCAGGACGTTGCCCTTTTTGTATAGCAGCAGCTAAAAGGTGCATTTTATAAGTTTGAGAACCAATACCCTGGCAAACCTGCAGCATGTCAGCCAAAGTATAATGATTGGTAGCTTTTAAGGGCTGCAAGGCTCGCTTACAATCAGCATTGGCATTTTCAATAGCTAATTGCCGAAGAAGTTCCCCTGCAGCTTCCTGATGGTCAAATTGTTGATGAATAGCTTTAGACAATCTCTCTACAAAATCAGCATAGGGCTCACTAGCCCCCTGTCTAATATTGGAAAAATTTGCTCGTGGTTCCCCAGCCTGAGGTACCTTTAAAAAGGCACAAAATGCACATTCAGAAACAATAGTTAAGGTGGCTGGGGGAAGCCCAATTTGGGCAGAAATTGTAGCAAATTGACCTGAGCCAAAAAGTTGTTCCACCGTGTATGCTCCTCCACCTCCCAGAGCAGCAGCCTGAGCATGTCTCATAAATTCACTTTCCCAAACAACATATTGCATTGAAGTCAAAATCATTCAGAAAACTTGCTTCCAATCCTCAGGAATCATATTATATCCATTTTTTATTCCTTCTACCAAGCTTCTAGTAAAATTACCACCAATGCCATACTCTGTAACAGCCTTTTTTAGTTCCCTCAAAATTTGATAAGGTAACCCTTCCCATTCTGCTATCTGCTGTCCTGCCAATTGGCCCTGGCCCTGATGATATTGTACAGGACATACAGACAATAATTCAGCAAATTCTGCCCCAGACATGGAGGAATCCTGTTTACAGGATTCTACCATTTTTTGAAAAGAGGATAGAACAGTAGAGTCAGAAAGTTTAGTAATCTGACCTGTGTCAGTAGGAGCTGAAGGAGGCAGAGTCAGATAGTCCGGGGAGGAAGGAGGACAGACAACAGCATTGGAATAACATGGAGGTGGAGAAGTTAAAAGAGACAGTTCAGTATTTCCAAATTTTTCCACTGCATAGCGACATAAATGCCATACATGCAAAATCTCTACCTTAGCTCTTGGCTCAGTATGTAAAACTTTCCCAATTTTTTCCCAATCAGATAATCTTAAAGAACCCTTTTCAGGATACCATAAACACTGATTTGCTATCTCCTGGACCAGCCTTAAGAGACTGCATTGTGATACATCAGTGTGATTTTTCTTAAGTAAATAGCTTAATTCTTCAGCATGCTTTCTTTTCTCAGAAAGCAAAGACCCCATACTTACAGAAACCTTTAAAAAGTTGAAGAAACCACGAGTACTTACAGAAACCTTTAAAAGGTTGAAGATACCACATGGGTTGACGGTGCACCAAATCCTTGCCGGACGAAGTAAGGGTCCCTATTCAGGCACCACTTGTTGAGTGACCACACACACAAAGGTTGAGCATATATGTGGTAACTTTATTGTCTTACATAGTGACATTATATAGTTTGTTACTTTCAAGTTACAGCATACTTGGCAGAATATCATTGGCTCACAGAATCTTCCAGGTAACTTAAATCACAGGTTAATCATTACTGCTGGCTTAAGCACTTCTAATATTTGGCTATAATTAAAATCTAACACACATCCCACTTCCTCTCCTCCTGTTCCTCTTGTTTACAGAATTAGGGTCTTATCTTCTAATATAATTTCCTGGCACTTACGTGCAAGTAACCTTCCTTATCTGAGGTTTGCCATCCAAGATAGGAAAATCCCTGCACATATGCAGATTGCGGATTCCTACATAGAAGCTGTGGGTATGTTGCGAGATTGGAGTTGTTGCTTTTCTATGTACGTTGTCTATGAGCGATTGCGCACTCCAGCCCCCAATGCGCGACTCGGGTCCTGGGTTGCACAGAGCCTCAGGCCCTAGGCCCGTGGCTGATGTTATGTAATGCCAGGTTGGTTGTTAACAAAGCCCCCCTCATTTGTGATCTTATTTTGGAGGGAGGTGCAGACCAGGCAGGTATTACGGAGACCTGGTTGGGCCACGAGGGAGGGGGGTTCCCCTCGTCGAAATGTGCCCACCAGGTTTCTGCGCATTTCACCAGCCAAGGGCTCAGGGGAGGGGTGGGGGAGTGGCGGCGATTATTAGGGAAAGTCTTAGTCCGAGGGAGACCACTGTTCCTCAGATAGCTTAATTGCATGTAATTATTTTTCACATAAAAGTCGCTTGTGGCTGGAAATAATATAGGTAAATCTTGGAAAACACAAATGTTTACTCTTGAGCAAAAATGCTTCAGATGCAGTAGAGTTTCTATATTAACACTTTGCTTTATAATTCTTTAAATGTTTTTTTGTTTGAGATTGGTTCATCAGTGGGGTGCAGGCAAAGCTTTAAGGTTATTTCTCCTTCTTTGTCAGTTACTCTACCTATTCTTTCTCTATACGCCATGGTGGTGCAGTGGTTAGAGTGCAGTACTGCAGGCTACTTCTGCTGACTCTGGCTGACTGCAATTTGGAAGTTCGAATCTCACCAGGCTCAAGGTTGACTCAGCCTTCCACCCTTCTGAGGTCGGTAAAATGAGGACCCAGATTGTTGGGGACAAGATGCTGACTTTGTAAACCACTTAGAGAGGGCTGATAAGCACTGTGAAGCGGTATATAAGTCTAAGTGCTAGTGCTAGTGCTAGTGCTAGTGCTAGTGCTAGTGCTAGTGCTAGTGCTAGTGCTAGTGCTTTGCAGCTGAGTCAGTTCCTTTTCTCTTTGTTTCCATACAGAAAGTACATGTCCTTTGACTCTCCTTTAATAGAACCAGTGGTGGGATACTGCCGGTTCTAAGGGGTTCGGCCGAACCCTTTGTTAAATTGCTGGCTCGCCCCGCCCCTTGCCCCGCCCCTCCGCACTACTATTTATTGCCAATAAATGGGGCGAGTGAGCCAGCAATTTAACAAACGGTTCGGTGTTTTTTTGTAATTTATTGGCCCCACAGCACACCGAACCGTTTGTTAAATTGCTGGCTCACCCGCCCCTCGCCCTGCCCCACCTTCCACCCGCGTGGCGCCAGCCTACCGTAGCCAGGGGTAGGCAATTGTGGCTCTTTTACAACCTGTAAAAGCTTGGCTGTCTCAGGAATTCTGGGAGTTGAAGGCCACAGGTTGTAAAAGAGCCACAATTGCCCACCCCTTCCCTAGCCTGAGTTCCGCTGCCTGGGATCCACGTGGGCTGCCACGTGGTTCCTCACCGGCTCTGGACGCAAGAGAGCAGGATGGAGAAAGCAGCTTCCACGCCTTCACTCACCCTCACTCTCTGCTCTGTTGGATCACCGGGCATTCGCTTACCCCACCCACTCCCAATCTATTGCTGCCTCCGGAGTCCCAGCTGATGGCTAGAGGAAAAAAAACTGTTCAAATTCTTACCGCGGGGCTTCAAAGGGCTGCCCTATAGCCAGTGGTGGGATTCTGCCGGTTCTAGGAGCCGAACCGTTTGTTAAATTGCTGGCTTGCCCCACCCCTCCGCACCACTATTTATTGCCAATAAATAGTGGTGGGCGAGGGGTGGGCGAGCCAGCAATTTAACAAATGGTTCGGTGTTTTTTTGTAATTTTATTGGCCCGCGGAGCTTCAGCATAGACTAATTAGCCCTTGCTTAGATCGGCTCCCGAGTCTCAGCTGATTTGTCTCAGCTGTTTTGCTCAGGGCTCTGCTGCTTGCTGGAGCAATTTTTTTTCCCCTAGCTATCCTGAAAAACGAAACTGAAACTGCTTTGCTGTTGCTGCAAGGTTGGATAATTAGGCAGGCAGATTTCTTTTCTTTTTCCTCACCAAAAAAGGTAGGTGCAAACAATGGGAAATTTAGGGAAAAAGAGGAGAGTTCAAGATTTTAAAACACAAAAGAAAAAAAGCTCTATTTAACTAGGGAATTGTAATAATTGAGATACTATTAATTGTATATTTCTGAAAGCAGAAATGGTTAAGTTGTGGTTTGGAGGAATATATGGGGGAAATTATTTGGTTTATTATTATTGGTAAATATAATTCATTGATTTGTAAGAAATTGGATTGCATGGAAATAATTGGAATATTCATGTTCATGTTTATTAATATACAAAAAAGGTAGTTATATAACTAATTGATTTATATTAAAATGTTGAATTTATATTAAACAACTAATATTACATAATTAACCAATGTGAGGATGGATATAAAAATAGATGACAATGGGAAGGGGTATAATATAGAATAGAAGGGAAAAATTGAATTTGATTAAGATTAGAGATGAGGATGAAGGGTAATATTGGTTTTTTACAAAAATAGATGAGGAATAAATATGGCAAAAAGGAAATATAGAAATTGTAAATTTAATTGAAATGACTAAACACTGTTTAAATTTGTGAACCGGCCAAATACTCTGTTCAAAGAAAATACATTGTATGTTTGTATGTGTGTTTCTAATTATTGTTATTTATTCATATTTGTTCTCTTTTATTCTTTAAAGTTTAACAATTCATTCTTTTATCTTAATATCTTTATATTTGTTTGGGGTTGGCTTTCTTCCCTTTCATCTTTTTTATTGTACAGCAATCTTTCTCCTCAAACCTACCACCTCTCTCTTTTCTTTCCTTCTTACTTTCTCTTCCTCCCCCTCTTCTTCTCCTCCCTACTTCCTCTTCCTTTCTCCTTCTCCTCCTCTCTTCCTCCCTCTCTTACCCTCCCTCCTACTCTAATTTCCCTTCCCTTCCTTCATCCCTCTCTATTGCTGTATCCTTTTATGCATATGGACTACTCAGAGGGCTGAAAAAGTTATTTCTGACTGGTCCTCGCACTTTTGACCAGTCCTTGAACTTATGACTGTCCTCACATTTTACGTTTTTGCCCTATCTTGTCACCATGGTGAAGAGAAGCAGTTGTGAAATGAGTGACATGGTTGTTAAAAAAGCTGCACGGGCATAAATGTGAGGATGGTCATAAGTGTGAGGACCGGTCAAAAGTGCGAGGCCCAGTCAGAAATGACTTTTTTTCAGCCCTCTGAGTAGTCCGTATGCACATAGCCACACCCACCCGGTCACATGACCAGCTAGCCACGCCTACACAGTCACACCACCAGCTAGCCATGCCTACACAGTCACGTGACCAGCTAGCCACGCCCACCCAGTCACATGACTGCCAAGCCACACCCCCAACTAAGCCACGCCCACAGAACTTGTTGTTAAAAAAATTGAATCCCACCACTGAATAGAACGTAGTTAGCTAGATGTAGTTAGCTAACTACATCTAGCTTTGCCTATGTGTAATATATTTTTATAAATAAATATTTTGTTTTAATTACAATTATAAAACCCTCTTCAGTTTTATTGCTAATTGCTCCAATCAGACTCCAATCAGGTTTTCAGAACAATGCATAGTGCTTCAACTTCCAATGATATCACCCCTAGCTTTATTACCAGTTTTGAGGTATCATGAGAGTTATAGTCCTAACAACAACAGGGGAACCTCCTTTTGCCAACCTCTCTGTTTTGTATGAGCTTCAAACGGTAGTTGAAATATGATAAATATCCATTTTTTTAATTAAAAAGTTTTATCAAATATTACAATTTTTCCCCATCCCTCCTCCTCACCTTCCCTCCTCCACCCACCCCCATCCCCCATCCCCCCTCTCCCTCCATCCCCCCTCCCCCCACCCCAGACTTCCCAGAGCAAATACAAACATAAACTAAAATATGCTAACTTTCTGTAGGCTCTTAATTCCCTCTTGCTCTTTTACTCCCCTTTCCACTAACAAAACATAATTTTAAAAAAAAAAGTTAGTTTCATTCATAAGCTATTTGAAGCTTTTTAGTCCGATATTTGTTTTGAATATAGTCAATCCATCTTCTCCATTCCGATATATATCTTTCATTTGAGTGGTCCTTCAAGTATGCCGAAATTTTTGCCATCTCTGCTCACTACTTTTAATGTCCATTCTTCAATAGTAGGCAAGTCTTCCTTCTTCCAATACTGCGCCACCAAAAGTCCGGCTGCTGTTATTAAATTTAAAATCAACTTAGTCTCTATAACAGTACAATCTGTAATTATACCTAACAAAAAGAACTGTGGAGTAAATTTTATCTTCTTTTTGAGAATATTTTGAATAATCCACCATATTTTTATCCAAAATGCCTTAAATTTTTTTACACGTCCACCATATATGATAATACTTGGCATCATCACATTCACATCTCCAACACTTAGGTTGCACATTTGGATACATACAGGCTAGCTTTTTAGGATCTAGATGCCATCTATAAAACATTTTATAAAAATTCTCTCTTAAGTTTTGGGCTTGCGTAAACTTCACATTTCTAATTCATATTTTTTCCCACGTTTCCATCATTATTGGTTCTTCAATATTTTGTGCCCACTTTATCATACAGTCCTTAACTAACTCCGTTTCTGAATCTATTTCTACCAATGCATTATACAACCTTTTTATATGCATTTGACTTTGATCTCTAATCTGTTTTACCAAGTTCTCCTCATTTTGTAAAATACCAATTTTCTGATCTTCTCTCCATCTAGCTTGCAACTGTACATATTGAAACCATGTTTGAATTATCCTTTCTTCTCTTAGTTGATTCAAAGATTTTAATTGTAGTATACCTCTTTCCTTGTTAAGAAGCTCTTTGTATGTAATCACATCTTGTTTTTGCTCTACACTTATATTCTCTATCGCATGTCTGGGTATTGCCCACATTGGTAACTTCTCGTTTAATTTATACTTATACTTTTTCCAGACACGCAATAAAGCATTCCTTAATATGTGACTTTTAAAAGTCTTATCCACTTTCTTATCATATAATAAATAAGCATGCCACCCGTAAACCAAATCATATCCCTCAATATTCAATATTCTTTCTTCTGTTGAGTTCATCCAATCGCTCATTGCTCATAGGGCAGCTGCCTCATAATATAGTCTTAAGTTGGGCATTTTGAGACCTCCTCTTTCACGTATATCCTGCATTATTTTTTGTTTTATTCTCGGTCTCTTCCCTGCCCAGACAAAATTATTAATACCCTTCTGCCATATCTTCAAATTTTCATCTTTTTTAAGTATTGGTATCATTTGAAAAAGAAACAAAAACTTGGGCAAAACATTCATTTTTACTACTGCTATTCTTCCTAACAAGGATGATTGTAATTTTTTCCAATTTTCCATCTCTCTCTGTATTTTTTGCCACAACGGATCATAGTTATGCGTGAATAATTTTGCATTTGATGTCATAATATAAACCCCCAAATACTTAACTTTTTTTACTATTTCAAATCCTGTTAATCTTTCTAATTCATCTTTTTGATTTGTAGTCATGTTTTTAGTTATTATCTTCATTTTCCCTGCATTTATTTTACATCCAGATACTTGCCCATATTGCTTAATTATATTCATTAAACCTACAACCGGCTGTAATGGTTGGGTTAAAGTAACAACCAAATCATCTGTGAATTCTCGTACTCTGTAATCATACTGTCTAATTTTAATTCCATTTATTTTGTCCGACCCACGTATCTTACTCAACAAAAATTCCAAAGTCAAGATGAATAATAATGGAGACAAGGGACATCCTTGTCTTGTTCCTTTTTCTATATTAAAAGTATCTGTTGAACTACCATTAATTATTATTTGCATTGTTTGTTTCTGATATATTGCCTTAATAGATTGTGTAAAATATTCTCCAAACTGCATCTTTTCTATTATTTTCAATAAGAAGTGCCAATTCAATCAATCAAATGCTTTCTCCGCATCAAGAAATATTAGCACCGCAGGGATTTGGTTGTTCTTCCCCAAATACTCTAATAAGTTAACCACTTGCCTTACATTACTCTTCATTTGTCTACCACTTATAAAACCCATTTGATCATTATGAATCATTTGTTGCATGACTGTCATTAACCTATTTGCTAGTATTTTAGCAAAAATCTTATAATCTGTATTTAAAAGTGATATAGGCCTATAATTTTTTGGCTGAGTGTGGTCTTGCTCCTCCTTTGGAATCAGAGAAATAAAAGCTGTCCTCCAGGATGGGGGTACATCTCCTCCAGATTGTATGTTGGTAAATAACTCTTTGAGTGCTCCCACCATTTCTAACTGCAAGTGTTTATAATAAGCAGCTGTCAAACCATCCGTCCCAGGAGCTTTACCCACTTTCAACTGCTTAATTGCAAACATAATCTCTTCGGAAGTTATTGGTTGATTTAAACCCTCCCTTTGCTCTCTTGTAATTATAGGAATATTCTCTTTCTGTAAATATCTATCTACATCTATACTTTGAATTTTATCACTAGCATACAACCTCGTATAAAATTCTAAAAATGCTTTTTTAATCATATTTTGCTGATAAACCTCTTTACCTTTATATTCTATTTTCTCTACCGTCTATGACTTTTGTTTTTTCCTTAACAAATATGCTAACCATCTCCCTGTTTATTAGCATTGCAAAAAGTATTATGTTTAGCATATTGCAAATTAGTTGCGACCTGATCTGCCATTAGCATATTAAATTGCCCTCACAATAAGTTAATTGCCCCTTTTATTTTCTTATATGCTGGGTTCAATATCAAAGCTTGTTCTTTTTTTTAATTTCCTCTTCTAAGTCCTTCCTTTTTTTTTCCTGTTTACGTCTATGTTTATTATTCAAATATATCAAAATACCTCTCATATATGCTTTATTTGCATCCCAGACCATTTCCATAGATGTACCCTTATGCATATTTATAATGAAAAATTATTTCATAAATTTTTTACATTCTTTTACATTTTCCTCATATCTAAACAGATTTTCATTTAACCTCCAAGACCTCTTAAATCCCATTCCATACTCTAATTCCATCCAAACTGGACTATGATCCATTAAAACTCTTGGACAAATCTTCCTAGAAAAAAGATCATTAGTAATCAATATAAAGTCAATCCTAGAGAAAGATTGATGTCTATCAGAAAAAAAAGTAAAGTCTTTTTCTTCGGAGTTCCTGATATCTCTCAACTCCATATCATCCATCATTTCAAAAAACGATTTTGGCAATCTGGCACACGTTGAGATATTTTGCAAGAGCCCCTTCTTATCTTTTTAGTGTCCAAAACTCCATTCCAATTGCCCAATAAAATGCATGATTTGTAATCCCATTGTAGTAACTTGGAATGTAAAAGCTTATAAAATTTTTCCTGTTGTTGGTTCAGTGCATATACTCCAATTAAAAGTATTTTTTCTCCTTTTATTAATTGCTATAAATCTTCCTTGTTTATCTGCTTCAATTAATTTGGCAATTAAGTCTTTTTTTAGGTATATAACTATACCATTCTTCTTCTCAGGAGCAGATGCAACAAAATGTATATCTAACCTTGCATTTATTAAATATTTTTGATCTTTACTTCTAATATGAGTCTCTTGTAAACAGATTACATCATTTTTGAACTGTTTCAAATAATGAAATATTTTTCTCCTCTTTTGTGGTGAATTTAGGCCATTAACATTCCAAGTCAGAAATCTAGTTGCCATTCTTGGCCCCCTGAAGCTTTTGGAGCATCTGCTGGAAATCTCCACGCATTTTGCTTTTTGGCCTTGCTCCTCCCACTGCTTCTGTTTTTGTAGTTTCTTGAATCATCTGAAGTTGCTGCACTCTTAATTCTTCTTGACGTTTGGCTGCCGCTCGGGTGTGTCTTTGATCCTTAGGTTCTTCTATCTCCAAGGCTTGAACAGTAGTCGAAAGTTGTATTAAATCTTCTTGAGTAATCAAAGCTCCCCTTTGGGCCTGTGCCAGCAATTCTTCCTTCTCCCCCTTTCTTGCCCCCTCTGCTTCCATCTTCCTTCTAACTTCTGGGAACTGTGGGCATCCAGCCTTTAGTACATTGGTGTAAAAGTCTCTTGCCTTCCACACTGAGTTAAGACGATATCTCTCTCCTGAATAATTCACCACTAGTCCAGCTGGAACCTCCCATCTGTACTGTATCTAACGGTTTCTCAATTCTTCCACCAGAAAGGCATAATCCCTTCTGGCTCTCAACATTTGGGGGGGGAGATTTCTTTCAGTATTAAAACCTTCTGCCCCTGCACTTGAAGTTTGTTTTTAAAAGTGACTTGTAGGATTTCATTATGTATTCTCCTTGTTGTAAAATAAACTACAATGTTTCTTGGTAGATGTTTCTGTCTGGCAACCCATGAATTAACAAGGTAAATTTTGTCAATTTGCCATTCAAGATTTGCTTTTTGATCTCCCACTATCTGTGCAAATGCTTCTGAAAGAATCTCTATCAAATTCTCTTGCTTATTTTCTTTGAGGCCTCTTATTCTCAAAGCAAATTCCATATCTCTATATCGTATCATTATCACATTGGCCTCAACTCTTTCCATCTTATTCTGGACATCTCCCACTTTATTTTCCAAATTCTTATTAGACTGCTTAATTTCTTCCACTTTTTCATCTATTGCCTCAATATGGCCTGCCAGACCTTGGACTGCCATGATAATATCTTCTCTAATTTCCTGATTATGTTTTTGAATGAACTCTTTAATTTGAGCCGTCTCCTCAGCAACATCTCGAATTTTATCCTCAAACACCGAAGTAATTTTTTTTTCTATAACAGAGGCTTGTGTTTTAAGGGCTTCCTGCAACATTTCAAGTGTTAATATTGGTGGTTCCGTTGGAACAGAGAGAGATTGCAATTTGGACGTTTGTGCTGGTGAGCTCCCAGCACTTTTAGGAACAATAGTCTTTATTTCTTTTGAAGCCATTTTTAGTTTCCAATTTAAATTTATTCAGCAACCAGAACAACAAATCCACCAAATCGAGAGATTTCCAGTCTTTAAATGATATCAATCCTTTAAAAAAAAAAAAAAAAGCACTGCTATAGTCTTTTTAACTTTTAATCTTCTTTTTTTCCGAGCAAAAATCTCAAATTTTAAACCGGGGCTGCCAGCGCTAAATGAAACTTTCCTTTTTAACTTTTGATTTCACACCCCATTAAAGCTCAATTGCCATCGTGGTTTTACTTTCTCCCCTTAGTAAATCAGAAGGAAGTAATACACATTTGGAGTTAAAGTTTAGTACTTGCAAATCTGATCTCTCCTGAGTTTGCTCAGCCTGCTTCCGAATGATGTTTTATTCCAAGCGTTGTTTGCAGGGGTGGTCGCGGCGTCTTCTTCTGCTTAAAGCAGAAACGTCCCGGATCCAGAGCTCTGTCAGGCTTCTAGGGAGCTCTCACCCTTCGAGCCCCAGAATTGTTTCTGGGGCTTCTTGGGGAGCTTTACCTGCACCCGTCTGCTCTCTTCCTCCCCTTTTCCCAGGAAGAAAGTTTTCAAGCCTCTAGACAGCTGATTTACGCTGTTCTAGCGGCTTTACGAGATTGCGGGGCTGGCACTCACAAAAGGAGCGTCTTCAGCGCCTATGGTGCCACCGGAAGTAAAATATCCATTTTTAGATTCAGTCCCTAATGAATCCTTCAAACCAAATTTATCATCCAAATATCATTTCTTTAATGTCTTCCTACTATTTTCACCTAAAGAACTATGTGTTCTAATATGCATTTTCTACAGATATGCTTCAGTTTAGACTCTTACCGCATATTTAATATACAGAATGAGGCAAACAACTAAAAATTCAACAATGACCTTTAACAATGCTCTTTTTCGAATGACTCCTTGTCCATTTCAGTTCAAATGCCAAACTTAGTTGAAGGTGTCCTTGTAATGTAGCATGGTCAAATGTAAATACCTGTTCAAAATTACTCTGGTTTTCTACATCCATCAATCAATGCAACACATACTAATTAAATATTTCATCATGCTGTTGCATGATTTATTAGGTCTGCCTTCATTAATATGTTTGATCAGGAAAGTAATTAAACAATGAACATTGGCAGCAATACATACTCCATGTCAATGATTCAGAGAAGGATTTTTTGAATAAAATTGTGATAATATTAACGTCATGAATTTCACTTAACATTGAATTATCTGACACTATGTAGCGTTAAACTTCAGATTTATCATTAAAAAAATCTTGCATTACAACATGACAATGGATTGGTCCTAACTGGTCCATCAACACTTGAAATAATTAAAGTAAGAAACATTCCTGCTTAATTACTCACATATCTGCTTCCCAACTTGGCACTCTGCAGAAATGTGAAGACTACATTTGTTGTCCATTTATTAATTTCTGAATTCCATGCTGAATAGAATAATCTCTACAGTGTCACTCTGGCTTAACATACTTTAGATGAATTTTCCTTGCACAGAAATTCTGACTGAATGAAAGTCATGCACCCAGGGAAAATAAACCAACCACCCTATAGCACTATATAAATTCACAACAATGTAAGATACATAATTAGTTAACAAGGAAACAAGATGTAACAAGAGCTTTTTGGGCATTTAAGAGCCCAAGAGAGGAAAATTGCATGTTTTGAGGATTGTAAGCTAATATACACACAGGGTTGAATGACTGCTTCCTGCTGGGTAAACAGAGGCTAGAAATGGGAGAGGGACAAGTAAAAAGAATTACTGGGTTGCTCAATGAGTGAATTTAGTGGGAAATCAAGAGTTTCTATCTGGCTAAAATAACAATGTAACAATGTAACAAAATAACAATATAAAGAAGGAGCAAGAAGAAATAAAAGTCTTTCTCCTGAGGTTACTCTAAGATAGGGATGTCACACACAATTTCATTGAGGACAACATCAGCTTTATGGTTGCCCTCAAAGGGCCAGTTGCATGTAAGACTGTGATAACTGACAGTGGCCAGGTGGGTGTGGCTGGGTGAGCATGGCCAGCTCAATGCTGCCTCCTGTGCGAGTGCCCAGGGGGAGTATCTGGCTGGGCTTGGGTGGGCCAGGGCCACTTTCTTGTATATTGTCCAGCCTCAAAGTCCAGATTTTGCTCCCTTAAATCTTGGATTTCATCTCTTAAATGGAGTAAGAAAAATGGAATGGAAATAAATAAGATATACTAGATATACTAGGAAAAAAAGGGGGGAAATGTAAAAGAAAGGAAGAGGAAGAGAAAAAGAAAGGAGGGAAAAGGAAAGGAAAGGAAAGAGGAAAGCATAAGGAGGGGGTTGAGAAGGAGGAAAGGAAAAAAGATGAATTGGAAAAAGGAAAGGAAGGGGAAAAGAAATGGAAAGAGAAGGGAGGGGAGGGGACAGAAGGGGAGAGAAATGAAAATGGAAGGGAGGAAAGGGTGAAGGAGAGAAGTGGTAAGGGAAAGAAAGGGAAAGGAAGGGAAGGGAGAAAGGTAAGAAGAAGGACACTGCCCAGAGATGGCATCTACCTTGGCAAAGAACCTTTGCCTGGGTCTGAAATGGAATGCAAAAACTAGATTATTGGGAAACTGAATTTACAGAGTAAACAGACTGATTTAACTGCCCTGGGCTTTAGCCCTTTTGCCTTCCATCACTTCTCACAACCATTGGTAACTTTCTCATTGAATTCTCTGGTAATTCAGGTACATGATTTTGCCAGGCTGGTATTTTGGACACAGGTGAAACCAGAAAAGGGAGATACCTCAAAAATACTCTGATGCAAAACAGGCTGCCCAGAGCCCTAGGCAGAGGAGGGCAAGCACCCAGCCTGGCCCTCGAGCTCCTGAGGCACCAGGACCCTGCAGCCCAGCCCAACCTAGTCCTGCTTCCCTGAGGGGGTGTCTGGCCACCCTTACCTCCTTCTCGAGCCTGTTGTGAGGCAGGGTGTGGCAAGGCCAGGCAAGGCATCACATGGTGGGGCAAGGCCAAACAAGTCATGGCAGAGCATAGTGTGGCAGGGCAGGATGAGGTGAGGCATGGCATAGCGTGGCAGGGCAGGGCGAGGTGAGGTCAGGTGGGGTGAGGCAAGGCCAGACAGGGCTCTCCTCAAGGCTGCTGAGAGGCAAGGTGTGGCGTGGCATGGTAAGGTGAGGTGAGGTGGGGCAAGGCTGGGTGGGGCGAGGTTAAGTCAGGTGAGGCATGGCATGGCAAAGCAAGGCTGGGCATGGCAGGCCAAGGTGGGGTGGGGTTTGGCTGGGCAAGGCCAGCCGAGGTGAGGCGAGGTGAGGCCAAGTGAGACCAAGGAGCTGCAGCTGCTGCTAAGCACCACCAGCCCCCACATGCTCGCTGCTTCCTGGGCGTGGGCCAGGGCCAAGGCAGCGGAGGCCAGCCCCATAGTATTTCCAGGGCACCCCCGCGGGCCAGATCTGACCATATCGCGGGCTGGATCTGGCCCACAGATCTTGAGTTTGACATTTGCTCTAGACATTTTGCTAAGCAAATTAGTTAAGTATACACTGAATGACATAACAATTAAATACATATAACTGTTTTGAAAATTGGACTAAGCAATTAATTAGTTTAATAGTTCAGGAAAGTATTAATGTTCTAACTTTTCCTGTTACATCGGTTGTTTTTATTTTTTTCCAACAAAATTACAAGGAAGAAAGTTTTTAAGTAATTTGGTAATAATAGTATTTTATTATTATGAAATATTTTTGTAGGCTTTAAAAAAATCTTGTTTTTATAAAAACCATGAAATGGATTTAACATTTTTGTTGAATGTCTGAGAATCACCTTCACTTGTATTGATCTTATTTTGGCAAAAAATGAAAGTTACTTTCTCTCTTTTTATATCAAGTTTAAATCCCCCAAACCAATCCAATTATTTTGCCTCTAAAACAGAAATCCCACAGTTTCTCTGCCATAACAGAAAGACATTGACAGAGTAACAAATCAAATATTCAACTTTTTGCTACTCTTTTAGGGCACCTGGAAATCTGCTGCTTTATTTTGCTTAATGTCGGGATTGGGAATGGTCTGCACCTGGTAGGTAGAGCATGACTCTGCTGGTAAACAGGTCCATTTGTTTTTATTTGTAAACACTCAGCTGCTACATTTTGGTTAAAAGTAACCACCCAAAATTCTGGATATGGAAAAAAACATTATTATTTTTTTAAAAAAACTGGGGAAATACAAACCTTTTAGAAAAGCAGCAGGTAAGACATTTCTTATTCTCATCTGGATGCTTCAGTGAAAGATTGATCTTTCTCCATCCATTTCTTTGAGTTAAGAGTGAATAGTGTGCATCTTTCTGCAATGAAAGGGAAAAAGCTATCATTAGGCAATCAGAGCACAAGAACCCATGAAATCAGTGTTGACTCCTACTCATTCTGGGAGAGCTGTTCTTTTGGTAGAAGCTGGTCTCAGTCAAAAGTCAGCAGGCTTGTTATTTTTGAATAAGGGAGATAAGATCAGCATAGACATGGGTGGCTTCTTACAAAATCAGCCTTAGGTATATAAAATGAGGCTGTCAGGAAAATGTTGTCAGACCCAGTTGACTGTCTCTGATACTGAAGCAAGCCATGTTTTCTTGTAGTGCTAATCTGAGCCTGCCAGAATATCAGAGAGCCAAGTGTGAGCTGCCTGTAAATATATTAAAATATATGCATGACAAAAATGTTTCAGGATAAGTCCTTCCAAGTGAGTTCTGATTAGTGTTTGAACTCAAGGATAAAACCATTGACACTGGCCAACTTTTATCAGGATAGGGCTGATCATATTCTGCTGTTTGCAAATGCTACAGCTGAAGAATGGATGTAAGAAAGCAATTTTGTAATTACTGGTTTTATAATAAAGGTAGTCTAGTAAATGCTATCAGTGTAGAAAGACCAACTGATGTTTTATATACTATGCATGGAAACAGATAGACAAGGCCAGAACATGTTTATTGTTCTCTCTCTCTCTCTCTCTCTTTCTCTCTCTCTTCCCCTCTCTCCCTCCCCCCTCTCTCTTTCTCTCTGTCTTCCCCTCCCTCCCTTTCTCCCTCTCTCCCTCCCTCCCTCCCTCTCTCTTTCTCTCTCTCTCTCTTTTTGGACTGAGAGGAAATATTCTCAGTTCCTGATGATTACTGCATTTTAAAGAAACATTCCAGGCAGGATTTTAGAATCTCATAACATGCACACCAAAGATCAATTCTTAAAATATTTACCATCAATAAAATTAATTGACTCATGGCCCTTGCCAGATCATGTGTTATCATGATCTGTTTGAACATATGTTGTTTGAACTTTTCCTAAAAGTACTGGGAGGAAAACAATATTTGACAGGGAAAACATACACAAATCATTTGTTCAAGCTCAGGAAAAACGAAGAGTTTGAATAATATAGTCACTATTCATATAAGTATATCTTGCTGTTTTATTATTTTTTAAGACAGATCCGTCAAAGGTCTCTAAATTCAGATCAGATCATTTGACCTAACTACTCCTTGAGGAATAATGCATCAATGCTATTGCCAAAAGTAGATGGACCTGGACAAAATACCTTCACTTTTTAACTCCTAGGCATGTTTGTGTGTGTGTTCTCCGTTCTCCCTGGTTTATCTCCCTCTGCTTGTCATGATTTTGTCTCTCATTTGTCTCTTGCCCTCCAGTCTTCCCTCTCCTGGGTAATCTTTGTCTCTCTCCCCATTCCTTACCAAAAGCACTTGTGCCTAGTATCTCATTTTGCTGGAGGTTCTCTATGCATCATGCTTGACCTCTTCTTAAAAGAAAGATGCTGCAAATGCATTTGGGAGCCTTCTTAGCTGTGGACCCTCAGACCTCCATCTGGTGTCCAAATTTAGGAACATTCTCAGAAGATTAGCCCTTTATAATCAGAAGCTGTTTGACACATGTGGTTTTCTTAAGAAATAAGATTGGGTAGGACCAAACTTACTCATGCTTAAATCAAACATGATAAGTAAATGGGACAGGCTGTTCTTTCCATCAACCAGAGAAGCATTTTAAGCCAAATGTTTAACTGTTTTGCTACCATGCCACAAAAAGAAATCTCATTAAAATAACTATAACCTTTCATTCATTGAAATGAATTAGGATCATCCTAATTGTAATATTCCTGGACTTATCAAAAAGGATAAATTGGTTGAGGAAAGGAAAATATAAAAACAGTAGAGGAAAGAATCATATATTCCTAGAGTTTTGATGTGCCTTACATATTTTACATGTTTACATATTGTCAAGCAGAGCTTTACTGTAAATGTTGGCTGAATTGTTCGTGTTTCCCTCCATCCTGTCTTTTTTATAGTATTGTGATTTTTATATTGTTTTAAGTGTGTATTTTTATTTTGTAAACTCTCCTAATATTGAATAACAGTGCCATAATAACAAAGTGACTTTTCAAAGTCAAAATTACAACACCAAAATAGAAAAGGAAGAAGACAAGAAATAAGTGCATATCCATAATAAAATATTTTTTTGTTGAAACCTTCAACCTCCTGGAAATAGAGATAAAAAGTTATAAGCGTTGACAAACAAGTTCCAAACACTTGGATTTTTTTGTATACAAAGGGCAACTATTTGCAAAATCATCTGAGCATTTAAAAATGTATGATATTTCCAAGACAAGCAACAAGCCCAAGTTTTCTCAACCATGAAAATGCAAATAAAAAGATTCAGTTGTCCTAAAGACACCCCCTCTTCAGTGGTGGGATTCAAATAATTTAACAACCAGCTATCTACCCTTTGCTCCATTCCCATTTCTCCATTGCAGTGCAGCGCTGTGCCACAGAGCTTGCCCCACACACCACCGCCCAGATGCCCTCGTTTCCCCCAGGCATTTCTTTGCTAACCTGATTTCCAGCTCCATCATGTTTCTCTGTCACATTTCTTGCCTTCGTGTGCAGGGAAACAAAAGTTTGTGGGACTAAAGAAATAAATTCAATCAATCAATTTCAACTTCTCACGAAAAAAAAAGTCTCACGGTTGGAATTGATTGATTGAACTTTTTTTTTTAGTCCCACAAACTTTTGTTTCCCTGTATCTGATGACGAGAAACATGACAGAGGTGGAAATCAGGTTAGCAAAGAAATGCTTGGTGGAAGGGAGGGCATCAGTGTGCCAGGCGCTGAAACGGGCCTGTCTCTCTCCAGCAGTTGCCCAGGCCCACTGGAGGGAAGGCCAGCATCTCCTGGCACTTAAATGCGGCAACATTCTAGCTCTGGCCAGGAAGGGGCAGCCAGAATGGGTGCCTCAGCACCCTCCCCAACCCTCTGGCGTTCTGCTGGCACTTTGGCCCTGGGCTCACACCTTAGGCGCAGTCCCCCCACCCCCACCCCCTGCTGTAAAGTAAGGCATCCCTCTAATGGGTCTTTTCAAAAGACCCAGTCTTATTTTCAAGGAAACAGGATAGTTTTCTTCTGAATCTCAAATTTGAGGCTTTGAGGGTCAAGCTTGGATCCCTTCTTGGGGAGCTTCTGAATTTTGGGAGGAGACTAAGGACCCCCCACCCCACCCCATAATCCCTGATTCCTCAGGACCTGGAGGGCGGGGGGGACTTGAGAGAAGAGTATTAGGCAGGGATGGGATCCTACCGGTTTAACATCTGGTTCGTTAAGTGCATACTTTGCGCGCATGCACAGTTTGGAAAAAACTCACCTTCTGCATTGCTGCTGGCAAGGAAAACAACGGCAATCCACTCTGCCATGGCAATTAGCTGGGCTTCAGAAATGGAAATATAGCTTAGTATAATGCAGGGGTGGGCAGGCAGGCCCACTTCAAAATCAGAGTGAACCGGTTCACTCATGGCTGAAAGTCAGAGCTAACGGTTCGCCCAAACCGGTCCAAACCAGTAGAATCCCACCACCGGTATTAGGGGGATCTGAGTCGCTTCTTGGAAATTAACAACCCAAAATTCTCCCTTTTGATAATTGGTCTGGAGACCCCTCCCTTTGACATGGTCTTAGGAGGGAATCTAGGGGGTGTTTGGGGATAGGACAGGAAACTGCAACTGATTCCTACTAAGAATCTTTTTTCAATCTTTCAGGGTCCCTTTTAATTTCTTGCTGAAATTTGCTTGGAAAGATGACTTAAAACACAGAATATTATTGAGAAGTAAAAAGGGGTCTTGGCATGAATAACCAACTTGGGCTTCTTCTCTGTATGGAACTATCTCCTCCAGTGAGTGAATTCAAGGGAGACTATGCCCAGAGACCGATGATGCTGCAGAAGAGAGAATTCCCATTGGTACTCCTTTCTGGACATTCCCAATGCCAAAGTTTGAGGGAAACACCTCCCCTCTGAAGCCCCATTCATGTGGCTCAGCAGCACCTTTTGGCAATTCCTTCACTTTGCAGAGAGAGGGAACAAGTGTGGAATTCGACTGCCTGAGCCAAAGTTGTCCACAGGATCTTGAGACAGGTCATTTTCTCAGAAACCCTCAGAAGGGGAGGGGCAAGGTGGGGCCAGGCAAGGGAGGCCAGGAGGAAGGGCCAGGCCGAGACAATTCAACCAGTTCACCGAACTGCATATAAAATTAACAAGCGGATCTAGTAAACCGATGCAAACTGGCTGAATCCCACCATTGATCCTCTCTTGATTTTGATTTTATTTTATTATATTTTTATACCGCCCTTCTCCCGAAGGACTCAGGGCTGTGAATAGCCATAATAAAACAATATACAAGACAAATTTAAATACCATATTAAAATAATTCAATTTTTGGCCGAATTTAAAATTCCCATTCTACAACCCTTATAAAACCATGTTAAAAACCCATATTTAAAACCCGATTAAAATTATTGCCCCATCAGACTGGCTTGCTGGAATAACAGGCTCTTCAGTGCATGACGGAAGGCACAGAAGTCGGGGATCCTTCATATATCAGGGGGCAATTCGTTCCATAGGGCAGGAGCCCCCACAGAGAAGGCTCTCCCCCTTGGAGTCGCCAGTCGACATTGTTTGACCGATGGCACCCTGAGGAGGCCCTCTCTGTGGGAGCGTATCAGTCGATGGGAGACAGTCAGTGGCAGCAGGCGGTCCTGTAAATATCCAGGCCCTAAGCCATGGAGCACTTTAAAGGTAGTAACCAACACCTTGAATCGCACCCGGAAGACCACCGGGAGCCAGTGCAGCTCACGCAAGAGAGGTGTTACATGGGAGCGATGGGTCGCCCCCATTATCACTGGCTTGCTGGAATAACAGGCTCTTCAGTGCATGACGGAAGGCACAGAGGTTGGGGATCCTTCATATATCTGGGGGCAATTCGTTCCATAGGGCAGGAGCCCCCACAGAGAAGGCTCTCCCCCTTGGAGTCGCCTGCTGCCACTGACTGTCTCCCACCGACCGATACGCTCCCACAGAGAGGGCCTCCTCAGGGTGCCATCGGTCAAACAATGTCGACTGGCGACTCCAAGGGGGAGAGGTGTTACATGGGAGCGATGGGTCACCCCCATTATCACTCACGCGGCCACATTCTGGACCAGTTGGAGCCTCCGGGTGCTTCTCAAGGGGAGCCCCATGTAGAGAGCATTGCAATAGTCCAGACGGGAAGTGACGAGGGCGTGGGTAACTCTGTGCAAGGCGTCTCGATCCAGAAAAGGACGCAACTGGGAGATCAGGCGAACCTGATAAAAAGCACCCCTGGCTACAGCCATCATATGATCATCCAACGACAGCCATGAGTCCAGGAGGACGTCCAAGTTGCGAGCCCTCTCTGAGGAGGGTAAGATCTCATCCCCAATAGCCAGTGATGGTTCTAGCTGGCTATATCGGGACATTGGAAACCACAGCCACTCAGTCTTGGAGGGGTTGAGTCTGAGCCTGTTCCTCCCCATCCAGATCTGCACAGCCTCCAGGCAGCAGGACATCACGTCAAGGGCATCATTGGAGTGGCCTGGGGTTGAAATGTACAACTGCGTGTCATCAGCATATAGTTGACATTTCACCCCAAAGCCATGGATGATCTCACCCAACGGCTTCACATAAATGTTGAACAGGAGGGGTGAGAGGACTGGCCCTTGCGGCACCCCACAAGTGAGGGGCCTCGAGGTCGACCTCTGTCCCACCATCAACACAGACTGCATACGGTCAGAGAGGAAGGAGGAGAACCACCACAACACGGTGCCCCCCACTCCCATCCCCTCCAGTCGACGCAGCATGATACCATGATTGATGATATCAAAAGCCACTGAGAGGTCCAGGAGGACCAGGACAGAGGAACAACCCCTGTCCCGGGCCCTCCAGAGATCATCAACCAATGCAATCAATGCCGTTTCCATGCTGTAGCCTGTCCTGAAGCCCGGATCTAGATAGACAGCTTCATCCAGGAATCGAGGAAGTTGTCGCGCCACCATACTCTCAACAACCTTCGCCGTGAAGCGGAGGTTGGAGACAGGACGGTACTTAGCTAATACAGCCAGGTCCAGGGAAGGCTTCCTGAAGAGGGGCCTCACCACCGCCTCTTTCAAGGAAGATGGGAAAACACCCTCACTCAACGAAGCGTTAATAATCTCCTGAAACCAGCCTCATGTACCGGGAGGCCAGCACCAACCAGGAGGGACACGGGTCCAATAAACATGTGGTAGCGTTGAGCCTCCCCAAAATCCTGTCCACGTCCTCAGGAGCCACAGGGTCAAACTCCTCCCAGATAACACTCTCAAGATTCACCCCCATCATCCCATTCGAAGCTACCCAGTCGGAGTCCACGCTGTCCCGAATCTGAGCGATTTTATCATGCAGATATTGCACAAAATCCTCAGATCTACCCTGCAAGGGGTCCTCCCTCGCTCCCACCTGAAGTAGGGAGCGGGTCACCCTATATAAGGCAGCTGGGCGGTTCTCTGCAGATGCAATAAGAGTGGAAAAATAATTAGATTTCGCCACTCTTATTGCCCCTAGGTAGGTCTTGATATAAGACCTCACCAGTGTTCGGTCAGATTCAGTGCGGCTGGCTCTCCAATCGCTCTCTAGGCGTCTTTTCCGGCGCTTCATCTCCCTCAGCTCCTCGGAGAACCAAGGAGCTGATTGAGATCAGCACCGAGTCAGAGGCCACAAAGGCGCGACATGGTCCAAGGCTCCAGTGGCCACCCTATCCCAGGCAGCCACCAGTTTCTCAGCCGAGTCGTGAGTCAGAGCCTCTGGGAATGGCCCAAGCTCTGTCAGGAACCTCTCAGGATCCATCAGGTGCCTGGGACAGAACCACCTGGTCGGTTCCATCTCCCTGCGACAAGGGGAAGCGGTCCGAAAGTCTAGCTGAAGGAGCGAATGATCTGTCCATGACAAGGGCTTAATAACTAGGTCCCCTATTGTGAGATCATTCAACCACTGACTAGAGACAAAAATCAAGTCCAGCATGTGTCCCCCGGTGTGGGTGGGGTCATGAACTAACTGGGTCAGGTCCATGGCCATCATGAACTCCCGAGCTGCTTCCGATATTTCACTGACGGATGGCAGGTTGAAATCCCCCATGACCAGAAGCCTGGGGGTATCCACCGCCACCCCGGCTATTACATTGAGCAGTTCAGGCAGGGCTGCTGCCACATGGCAGGGAGCCAGGTACATGGTCAACAAACCCATCTGCACCCCATGACCCCACTTCACAAGGAGGGATCCACACCCGGCTATCTGAGGAACAGTGGCCTTCCTCGGACTGAGACTTTCCTTAATAATCACCGCTACACCCCCCCCCTCACCCCTCCCCTGGGCCCTCAGCTGATGAAATGCACGGAAGCCTGGTGGGCACATCTCCACGAGGGGAACCCCCCCTCATGGCCCAACCAGGTCTCCATGATCCCTGCCAGGTCTGCACCACCCTCCTGAACTAAATCATGAATGAGGGGGACTTTATTAGTCGCAGATCTGATATTACATAACAACAGCCAAAGGTTCGGGCCCTGAGACTCTGCACAACCTGGAATACAAGAGGCATCTTGGGGGCCGGAGCACTTCTCCTAAATAATTCTTTTCATACTCATTTTGTGTCTTCAGTGGGCAGTTTAGCCATTAAAGATCTGAGTAAGTTAAGGTGCAGACCAGGGAATTGCCTTTAGAACAGAAAAAGCTGCGGCTATCAACCCAGGTAGAAATGATAGAGAGACAACTTCAGAACAGATTTTTCTATATATTAAACCCTGATACTATACATAGTTTTAAATTCAGAAAAAATGTGAAGCAGCTGCAGGTTTAATTTTTCCCACTTCATCTACTAATTTCAATGGCTGATGGTGAACATCTTTCTGTTACAATGCATGCACTACTATACTTTGCATTCTTCTGCAAAATAAAATCAACCACAGATTTTTGTCAAAATGCATGTCACTGGCACTGACATATTCTTAAGGTTATTGAAATTAATCTCTTTCTTTAGTCCCATGAAAGACTCAAGAACTATCCACCTTTTATTTAATAGATCAGTGTCCTGTAAACCCAAACAATTTTCTTATTCCAGGATCCTTCATTTTCTGCAACTGCACACCATTTCTATATGTTAATCGAGGTTGATGTAATCATAGTAACCAGCACTGTTTCATTACTTTGGTTGCTGCTGCTTCCACCATGCCAGTGGTGATATCTGGCATGTTGTCCTGAGTATTTCAAACAGCAAAATCAGAAGCAGAAGAATAGTATAGGTGGGATCTTCAAAAGTTTCAAATAGTTATCCAGACAATTATTTTTTTTCTCCAGGAGTTTAATTTAATTCTATTAGGATGTAATATATTCATAATATATATTCAGGAGAAAGATATTGTCTCAATTCAGTGTGGAAGGCAAGAGATTTCTATACCAATGTATTAAAGGCTGGATGTCCACAGCCCCAGGAAGCTAGAAGGAAGACTGAAATAGAGGGGGCAAGAAAGGGGGAGAAAGAAGAATCGTTGGCACAGGCCCAAAAGGGTGGTTTGATTATTCAAGAAGAATTAATACAATTTTCAACTACTGTTCAAGCTTTGGAGATAGAAGAACCTAAGGATCAAAGACAGACCCGAGCAGCAGCCAAGCGTCAAGAAGAATTAAGAGTGCAGCAACTTCAAATGATTCAAGATACTACAAAAACAGAAGCAGTGGGAGGAGCAAGGCCAAAAAGTAAAATGCATGGAGATTTCCAGCATATGCTCCAAATGCTTCAGGGGGCCGAGAATGCCAACTAGATTTCTGACTTGGAATGTTAATGGCCTAAATTCACCACAAAAGAGGAGAAAAATATTTCATTATTTGAAACAGTTTAAAAATGATGTAATTTGTTTACAAGAGACTCATATTAGAAGTAAAGATCAAAAGTACTTAATAAATGCAAGGTTAGGTATACATTTTGTTGCATCTGCTCCCGAGAAGAAGAATGGTATAGTTATATACCTAAAAAAAGACTTAATTGCCAAATTAATTGAAGCAGATGATCAAGGAAGATTTATAGCAATTGAACTTTTAATAAAAGGAGAAAAAATACTTTTAATTGGAGTCTACGCACCGAACCAACAACAGGAAAAATTTTATAAGCTTTTACATTCCAAATTACTACAATGGGATTATAAATCATGTAATTGGAATGGAGTTTTGGACACTAAAAAAGATAAGAAGGGGCTCTTGCAGAACATTTCAACGCGTGCCAGATTGCCAAAATCGTTTTTTGAAATGATGGATGATATGGAGTTGAGAGATATCTGGCGAGAGAGGAACTCCAAAGAAAAAGACTTTACTTTTTTTTCTGATAGACATCAATCTTTCTCTAGGATTGACTTCATATTAATTACTAATGATCTTTTTTCTAGGGTGAGGAAGACGAAGATTTGTCCAAGAGTTTTAATGGATCATAGTCCAGTTTGGATGGAATTAGAGTATGGAATGGGATTTTAGAGGTCTTGGAGGTTAAATGAAAATCTGTTTAGATATGAGGAAAATGTAAAAGAATGTAAAAAATTTATGAAATAATTTTTCATTATAAATATGCATAAGGGTACATCTATGGAAATGGTCTGGGATGCAAATAAAGCATATATGAGAGGTATTTTGATATATTTGAATAATAAATATAGACACAAACAGAAAAAAAAGGAAGGATTTAGAAGAGGAAATTAGAAAAAAAGAACAAGCTTTGATATTGAATCCAGCATATAAGAAAATAAAAGAGGCAATTAATTTATTGCGAGGGCAATTTAATATGTTAATGGCAGATCAGGTCGCAACTAATTTGCAATATGCTAAACATAATATTTTTTGTAATGCTAATAAACCAGGGAGGTGGTTAGCATATTTGTTAAGGAAAAAAACAAAAATCACGTACTATAGAGAAAATAGAATATAAAAGTAAAGAGGTTTATCAGCAAAATATGATTAAAAAAGCATTTTTAGAATTTTATACGAGGTTGTATGCTAGTGATAAAATTCAAGGTACAGATATAGATAGATATTTACAGAAAGAGAATATTCCTATAATTACAAAAGAGCAAAGGGAGGGTTTAAATCAACCAATAACCACTGAGGAGATTATGTTTGCAATTAAGCAGTTGAAAGTGGGTAAAGCTCCTGGGATGGATGGCTTGACAGCTGCTTATTATAAACATTTGCAGTTAGAAATGGTGGGACCACTCAAATAATTATTTACTAATATACAATCTGGAGGAGATGTACCCCCATCTTGGAGGACAGTTTATATTTCTTTGATTCCAAAGGAGGACCAAGACCACACCCAGCCAAAAAACTATAGGCCCATATCACTTTTAAATACAGATTACAAGATTTTTGCTAAAATATTAGCAAATAGGTTAATGACAGTCATGCAACAAATGATTCATAATGATCAAATTGGTTTTATAATTGGTAGACAAATGAAGAGTAATGGTTAACCTATTGGAGTATTTGGGGAAGAACAACCAAATCCCTGTGGTGCTGATATTTCTTGATGCAGAGAAAGAATTTGATCGATTGAATTGGCAATTTTTATTGAAAATAATAGAAAAGATGCAGTTTGGAGAACATTTCACAAAATCTATTAAGGCAATATATCAGAAACAAACAGCGCAAATAATAATTAATGGTAGTTTAACAGATACTTTTAATATAGAAAAAGGAACAAGACAAGGATGCCCTTTGTCTCCATTATTGTTTATCTTGACTTTGGAATTTTTGTTAAGTAAGATACGTGGGTCGGAAAAAATAAGTGGAATTAAGGTTAGGCAGTATGACTATAGATTACGAGCATTCGCAGACGACTTGGTTGTTACTTTAACCCAACCATTACAGTCGGTTGTAGGTCTAATGGATATAATTAATCAATATGGACAAATATCTGGATTTAAAATAAATGTAGGGAAAACTAAGATAATAATTAAAAATATGACTATAAATCAAAAAGAAGAAATAGAAAGACTAACAGGATTTGAAATTGTAAAAAAAGTTAAGTATTTAGGGGTCTATATTATGACATCAAATGCAAAATTATTTAAGTATAATTATGATCCGTTGTGGCAAAAAATACAGAGAGAGATGGAAAACTGGAAAAAATTACAATTATCCGTGTTAGGAAGAATAGCAGCAGTAGAAATGAATGTTTTGTCTAAGTTTTTGTTTCTTTTTCAAATGATACCAATACTTAAAAAAAGATGAGAATTTGAAGATATGGCAGAAGGGTATTAATAATTTTATTTGGGCAGGGAAGAGACCGAGAATAAAACAAAAAATAATGCAGGATATACGTGAAAGAGGAGGTCTCAAAATGCCTAACTTAAGACTATATTATCAGGCAGCTGTCCTATCAGCAATGAGTGATTGGATGAATTTAACAGAAGAAAGAATATTGAATATTGAGGGATATGATTTGGTTTACGGGTGGCATGCTTATTTATTATATGATAAGAAAGTGGACAAGACTTTTAAAAGTCATATATTAAGGAATGCTCTATTGCGTGTCTGGAAAAAGTATAAGTATAAACTAAACAAGAAGTTACCATTGTGGGCAATACCCATACACGCGATAGAGAATGTAAGTGTAGAGCAAAGGCAGGATGTGATTACATATAAAGAGCTTCTTAACAAGGAAGGAGGTATACTACAATTAAAATCTTTGAATCAACTAAGAGAAGAAAGGACAATTCGAACATGGTTTCAATATGTACAGTTGCAAGCTAGATGGAGAGAAGATCAGAAAATTGGTTTTCTGCAAAATGAGGAGAAAATTGTTGTTTATTTATTTATTTGTTTCCATTTCTATACCGCCCTTCTCCAAATAGGACTCAGGGCGGTGAACAGCCAAAGTAAAAAACAGAACATACAAAATTTAAAAAATAGTTTAAAATAATTAAATATTTTGGCCGTAAATTAAAACAATCCGATTTAAAATCAATTTAAAATTTAACTCAAGCCAGCCCAGCTAGTTGAAATAAATAGGTTTTCAGGGCCCGACGAAAAATCCGGAGGTCTGTTATTGTACGTATCTCTGGGGGGAGGTTGTTCCAGAGGGTGGGTGCCGCCACAGAGAAGGCTCTCCCCCTGGGGGTCGCCAGCTGACATTGTCTGGCGGACGGTTCTTCAGCCGAGTCATGAGCCAGAGTCTCAGGAAATGGCCCAAGCTCCATCTGGAACCTATCAGGGTCCATCAGGTGCCTGGGGCAGAACCACCTGGTTGGTCCCGCCTCCCTGCGGTGGGGTGCAGTGGTTAGAAAGTCCAGTCGAAGGAGCGAGTGGTCAGACCATGACAAGGGTTCGATGGCTATATCCCCTATATCAAGGCCACTCAACCACTGACCAGAGACAAAAACTAAGTCCAGAGTGTGTCCCCCTGTGTGAGTGGGGTCATGAATTAACTGAGTAAGGTCCATGGCCATCATGGAAGCCATGAACTCTCGAGCCACTTCAGACGTTTCACCAATAGATGGCAGGTTGAAATCCCCCATGATGACAAGTCTGGGGGTGTCCACCGCCACCTCGGCTATAACGTTAAGCAGCTCGGGCAGGGCCGTTGCCACGTGGCAGGGAGCCAGGTATGTGACCAACAAGCCCATCTGTACTCCACGACCCCACTTCACAAAGAGGGACTCACATCCGGCTATCTGTGGAACAGTGGTCTCCCTTGGATCCAGACCTTCCTTTATAATAACCGCCACCACCACCCCGCCCCTGCCCTGAGCCCTCGGCTGATGAAATGCATGGAAGCCTGGTGGGCATATATCCACAAGGGGGACTCCCCCCTCCTGGCCCAACCAGGTCTCCGTAATGCCCGCCAGGTCCGCCTCCCCCTCCTGAATAAGATCGTGAATGAGGGGGACTTTATTAACAACGGACCTGGCATTGCATAACACCAGCCAAAGGCTCTGGCCCTGAGAATCTGGACAACCTGGGGAACGAGGAAAGCATTGGGGACCGGAGTGTGCATTTGCTCTAAGATAGCGAGTGCGCATTCCCCGAACATGATGTGGTCCCCAGCTTCTGCCATATCTGCCCCTCCCACTCACTATACTGATGGAACAACCCTCTTTAAATCGAACTCCAACCCCCTCCCTGACCTCCGGTTCTACGTCCCTAGTGTCGCAGCCCTTCGCTGAGGCTGGTCTTGAACCCGGTGGATTTCCCCCAGAACCCACCCTAATCCCCCCGAACCCCTTAAAATTTTTGTTAAAAACCCACTAAGAAACCCACTTAAAAAACCCCTCAAACTCTTCTTTGCCGCATGCCATCTCTCGGGGCTCCAACGCCCGTCATCAAGATAGGCCCTCGATAATGAAGAGGGCCAAACCTGCGAGAGGGGGGAATCTCGCAGGGCACGAAGGTCATTCACCGAGTACATCTGAACATCAAGGGGAGGTGATAATCCATGGCCAATAGCCAGGGGCCAATTTGATGTTATCACAGTCAGAAGGAGTGAAATGCCGGACTTCAATAGAATTCCAATGGAACACGTGGAACCTCATTGCCCTCTCACGGCAATGGCGGGAGTAAAATGCTGTTTCGATCCGGCGAAGGGTGACCCAGCCCCCCTCTCATGGTGGCTGGTCAAACATGATCGTCCAAAAAGCCGGAATTGAGACAGCAGCTGTAGACCCACTCCACCAAGACTTGAATCCCCAGATGTAAACCTCCATTCAATGGAGGGAAAGAATGGGATCAGGTCAGTCCACATAGTCCAAACAGGCTCAGACGGTGGAGATCATAACAGTCATAACTCCGGGGAGGTCAAGATGACACCTAGACCAGGAGATGATTGTTCAGCAGGCATGTAATGTAATGTGATGCCATGCTGCGCGTTGTAATGATTGTTAAAACTTTTTAAATAAAAAAAATATATATTCACAATATAGTACATGGATATATGCTGAACATTTTCTTGCTGGTGTATATCATTTTCAATATAAGAGGATATAGGTAACTCGGGACTGAACTATGGAGTCCTTTGACCTCAGAGAGGTACCAAGAATATCATAAGACATTTTATTTAGACATAGGGAAAAAAGTTAACCATACTTATAAAAAATTCCATAAATATACTTCACCTTCAAACAATAGGCACCTTTCTACTAGGCAAACAGCAGGTTAAGAATGGGAGAGGACAAAACAAAATATGCAAACCAGTAGCACTTAATTTCTGACATTGTCAAAGGAATTGTTTAAAGCTTTAACGATCAATATCAGCACTTCAAATGTGTCATATAAGCACTTCGCAGCAATGCAGAAATTTTAGAATAGCCTTCATAAGATCCAGTGATAGGAAAATATTTATAGTTCAGGCATGGCATCAGCATAGCATACAAACCAACTAATGCCCTCCAAAACATTCTAAGTAAACCAAATGACCCAGCAGCTCCAAAAGAAAAAACAGGAGCTATCTAAAACATACAGCGTAAGGACTGCAACTATTACTACATAGGACAAACAGGCAAAAGACTAATAGAATGTATCCATGAATACCAACTAGTAGTCAGAAGACATGAAAACTCATTAATTTCATAACACATGGACAGACTTAACCATAGTTTCAACTAGGAAACTGTGACCATCCTATACCAAAGTCCAAAAGTGCTAGAGAATTTCTGGACACCTGGCACTCTGACAAATGAGCTATCAATAGATGCATAGACATAAACAATATCTATATACTATGCAAAAGAGACAATCCATAAACCAAAAAGGGAACAAAAAACCCAAAGCCTCTCCCCACCAGCAATCAGCACCTAGATGAGCTAGATTAACTCCAAGATTAACATCAGACCATCAATCAAGCAAACAATACCCAATCAACGAACTGCCAAACAAGCCAACAATAAACAATCCAACCAAAGATCCTCTAAGACTTCCCCCACCAACATAACAGGGCAAGCCACTGTATATAATCAAGAGAGCAAATGGTACTCCCTACCAGCACTGATGATGCTACCTAGTTTGTATAATGAAATGTCTGTAAAAAAAACAACCATCCACAGAGAGCATCAAGAACCCCTCACATCATAAGATTTCTATCCTTTGTCTTAGCAGTTAAAAAGTCTTGAATTTATCCATTAAATTACATAGTTCAAAAATCCCATCCAAAATTTGTACTGATTTTACAGTCATTCTAGGTTTGTAGAAAGGAGACAGAGATACCAATATAATCTTCCATTAATACTCTTGTACAAGGTATTCCAATTCATTTTTCCATGCCTTCCTATAGTCTTGAATACCTAACTTAGATTATTCTAACAACTATTTATGAATAAATGTTGCAGGCTTATTAAATATTATAGCAAAGAGGAAGGCAACCAGCCTGTATTTAGAAATGAAAATATTTTTTAACTTCAGATATTACAAGTATGCACTATCCAGCCAATGATACTATCATGAAAATCTTCTGAACGGGAGTTGAGTACTATTAGATCTGTCTCTGAAAATGTTTGAGATCTTCAGGATGACAATTTTTTCAGTCAGAATATTCTAATCCCAAGAATATTTTTAGAGTTAGTAATATCAAGAGGTATATGTCCTCATCCTTTATTTAATAAAAATTACATAGACAAAAAATGTATGGTAAAGATGAAAAGAAATAAAATTAATGAATCAAGGAATATAATTCCCCCAAAATCTTTCCATTCAGTATTTAATTCCACTTTGATTATTGCTAGAGTGGCAGCCATGCAGACAAGCCAATGAATTCTTTTTTCTGTTTTCTTTTCTTCTTCATTTTCCTAGCTTCTTTTCTTCCTAGTATAATTCAGACTTCTGCATTACTCTTGTTTCACTCCAAAGGCTTCCAGCTATATCTGATAATCTGTTTTCTGAAACCTTTTGTATGAGATGCTGTTCTGTTGTTGCATTAATTGCTGCCTTCCTTGTACATACAGAACTCTATTCTAAAAAAGAAAAATCTTTGTCTTAACCAATAGTTCACTATGGAGTCTTCAGAATCTCTGTCATATGAATTCTTAATTAATGAAATATTAAACATCGGAGTCAAAACAATTCTTCGTTGCCACACCTCAAATCAAATCAAATCAAAGTTATTTAGCCCAAACAATAAATTTAACTCACAAATTATAACTTCTATATCTGTAACATTCTTATTTTATAATTTTGAATCTATAAACAACTGCATATAAAGAACGAAATATATAGCACATTCAAACTGCAGAAAAGTCAGCTTAAACTTTGTATTATGCAGAGGCTAAGTCACTTGAAGTTTACTTGTAACATACAACCTGGAAAAGAGTCCGTAAATTTCTCCATGTCACTCTAAATATACATTCAGATATAGGAAAGAGTGGTTTATTATGCAGTTGGCCCTGAAATATTGACATACAGCAGATTTAGGTGACTTTTCATAATATTGTAGACATAAAATAGGATTTTGCACCTCAGACAATTTCTGAGAAGTACATTACTGAGAAAAAATTGGCAGGACACTTCAATGAAAAGGGATTGGAGGATTTGCCATTGACTACTGGGAATAATGGTTTTCAAAAATGTTCTGCAATATTATGTAGCAAAATGTCAAAGGATCAAAGAGACAATTTGATTAGCTATATTAGGATTGATGAGATGTTTTAGCTGAGAATTCTATTCCTATGTTCTAAAGTAATTTTGTTACACTAAAAACAGGTGGCACCTAAAATTATCATTTTTCAATGCATCACAAAATATTATGAATGAATAAAACCTAATAGTCCCAAAAGTGCTTTTTTTCAAGAGGCAACTGGACTTTCTGGTTTTTCTTTGAAGATATTTCGCTTCTCATCCAAAAAGTTTCTTCAGCTCTGACTGGATGGTGGGGAATGGAAGGATTTATACTCCTTGCAGACAGCTGGTCATTTGCATACTCTTAGCAGGTCATTAAGGTCACCTGGAGGTTTATCTGTGTCATCAAGGTCACCTGAGTGGTACAAATTGATGTGGAGTCTTCTTGGAACTGTTGAAAGGACTGTGTTGTAGATTGGAGATAGATGATGAAGTATCTCTCCCCCTCTGTTGAGAGAGGACTGTTCAATTTTGAAATAGATGGCCTCTTTAACTCCTTTTTCAAACCAGCAATCTTCTCTGCCCAAAATAAGGACTTTGTTGTCTTCAAAAGAGTGGTCTGTGTCTGCTCCTTATGAGGAGATTATGTGACAGTTCTCTCCAGTAGGTTTAGAGCTTTAGAAGATGAGGGAAGAGGCATATTGTGCAAACTGTGGTTGGCACCTTTGAAAGGACACTGGACTCACATACATCCTTTTCTAATCACTTTTGGAAAAGCTTGTAAACTGCTTTTCAGCTGTTAGGAATCTTTGAATCAACATCTGAAAACATCAGATGACTTTCCTTCAATCCTTAGTGAAAGTTTTAAATACAAGTTTAATGACTTTTATGTATATAAATGTAAATAGTCAAAGAGTAATTAAAACTTTGATTTTAGAAAATTACAAATAGGTTAAGAGTCCAGATAAATATGAAATAAGATTTCAGAATTAATTATATGCAGTGGTGGGATTCAAATTTTTTAACAACCAGTTAAAAAATCTGAATCTGCTGCAAGATCTGAATCTGTCTGAATCTGCTGCCAGATCTGCTGGCTGCTGGCAGGCCACAACAGGCAGAGCCAGCTCAGGGCGCTAGACTGGCCCCCTGTGAAGGCCATTGTCTGCCCAGCCGAGGCCTCACCCGCCACCCGCTGAGGGACCCCTGGACTTCCTGTGATGAGATGGGGTCCTTCAGGCACTTAGCTTGGCTGCCTGTTTAGTAGCCCCAGCCCCTCCCTCCGAGTGCCTTGTCAGAGCTGCCTTGGGTTTTTGCCTGCACGGATGTCACTTGCTTGGAGGGGGGAGGGGATAGTTAGAGGAGCGCCAAGATGCCAAAATGGCCTCAGGAGAGGCCAGGCCTGGTGAGGAGTGCTGGGGAGGGGAGGGGTGAGGGGTGGGGCTAGCCAGTGGTGGGATCAGCCGGTTCGCCAAACTGGGCTGAACTGGCTGAATCCCACCTCTGCCAATAAGTAGTGGCTGGGTGGGGCGGGGCCAGCCATCAATTTAACAACCAGTTTGGCCGAAGTAGTGTGAACTGGTTGAATCCCACCACTGATTATACGAATCCTTCCCATGGAAAAATGCTTTTGATTTTATAACTTTTTTTAAAAATAGGACTTTAAAACTGAGACACTAAGGGGAACATGAAGGAACTAATGACATACTGAAGGATATTTTTGAACAAATGGACCCAGAAGTTAATTTTAAAAATATCTGCCTTTATGTTTAAAAGGTATTATGGAAGATGAACAAGTTTTACTTGATAAATGGCTGATTTGAAAGTGGGTCTAAAAATGAGAGATTACAAGAATGACATGGACAAAAATGTTAGATACAAAAGAAATCAGTTGATGTCTTAATAATTAAAAAGAATCTGCACAATCCCTTTATGCAGCATTTATTAACTTTAGGTCAACTGTTGATTCAGTATTTAGATTTGAATTGTGGCATAAATTAAAGAATACCATGTACTAACGTGTATTTTTGTTGCTCATCAAAATACATGAGAACACAAGCTTAAAAGTTCAGGTACAATAGTCTAGGATATGTCACAAAGCAAATACCAGTAACAAGAGTAATTAGGCAGGGATGGGTATTGGCTCTAATTTTATTTAATTTACTTAATATATATTTATTAGTTCCTCACTTAATTAACTCTACTTGTCTTCCTCCTAAATTAGGCCATAGACATATCAATCTATTAGTGTTAGCTGATGATGAAGTAATTCTGTCATTGACTCCCATTGGCCTTAAAAAAAAGCCTTGTGATCATATACATTATTGCCTAGAGGAGAAACTAAAAATAAATTATTCTAAGACTCTCACTTTCTCCAAATGATCAAAAGAGAAGCTGGAATTTAGATGGGCAGTTCATTGAGCAGGTTAAGATCTTAGATAATTAGGGATAGTTTTTCAAGTCAATTATTATCCTGTAATTCATATTCTGTATCAGCTATTCAACTGGATTATTTTTCCAGACCACAGTTTATAACTCCTACAATTAAATTGTTTGCAGCTGAAGTCCAAGCACTATATAGGAACCATATAACAACAACATGATAAAGTTAGAAAGAGTTCAAACAAAATGCTTAAGAAGCAACTCCCACCACTTGCTGTGTTTATGTACAGTACTTCAACGGGAAGCAAGAGTCATTAATCTTGAATCCAATCTCTGGATAAATATATCTACTAGTTAAAACTATATCACAATCATAATGAATTGGTTCATCTAATATTGATAGACTTTAAATCTTCTTGCAAAACAGTTTTTTAAAAGAAACTGAGCCAATATGACTTTTCCAGTGATGTCATCTTAACTTTAGGACCAGATCAAGCTAAATCACCATTAAGGCAAATGATCATAGATACAGAAAACTAAATAGAAATCCCTACTTTTTATCACAATATAATTGTAAATACCCAAATTTTAGCACCTAAACCAACTTCATATTTACATCATATTACAGTCCCAAAATTCAGAAGAGTCTTATCTTTAGCCCAATTTAATATTCTCCCCACAAAATTGAAATAAAGTTTCTGTCTGTCTGTTACACTGGAGGCACAAAAGAAATGAACTGTATATACAAAGAAAAGTAACCAAGAGAGTGACCTGCATAACTTTCTGGATTTACAAAAGAGACTTGTTAACCCTTTGAAGAATTCTGGACAGGTAGGCATGCTATGAAGCAATGCCATCTGCTGAGATCCAAGAGGAATTTATTTATTTATTTATTTTATTAAATTTCTATACCGCTCTTCTCCTGAAGGACTCAGGGCGGTGTACAGCCAGAAATAAAACCATGACAATATAAGAATTAAAAGCAATTTAAAACAATTAAATAAATTGGCCGAAAATTCTAATAAAACAACCCATTAAAATAGTAAAATATTATTATTATTTAGGCCAGCCCTGCTTGTTGGAATAATAATGTTTTTAGGGCACGACGAAAGGCACGCAGGTCGGGAATCCTACGAATCTCTGGGGGCAGCTCATTCCAGAGGGTAGGGGCCTCCACAGAGAATGCCCTCCCCCTGGGGGTCGTCAGCCGACATTGCCTAGCCGACGGCACCCGGAGAAGCCCCTCTCTGTGGGAGCGTACTGGTCAATGGGAGGCTATCAGTGGCAGAAGGCGGTCTCGTAGATACACAGGTCCCAAGCCATGAAGCGCTTTAAAGGTGGCAACCAGCACCTTGAATCGCACCCGGAAGACCACCGGGAGCCAGTGCAGCTTGCGCAGGAGCGGTGTTACATGGGAGCGTAGAGTCGCTCCCATAATTACCCACGCAGCCGCATTCTGGACCAATTGGAGCCTCCGGGTGCTCTTCAAGGGGAGCCCCATGTAGAGAGCGTTACAATAGTCCAGACGGGAAGTGACGAGGGCGTGAGTGACTGTGCATAAGGAGTCCCGGTCCAGAAAGGGACGCAACTGGTAAATCAGGTGAACCTGATAAAAAGCCCCCCTGGCCACAGCTGTCAGATGGTCTTCTAAGGACAGCTGCGAGTCCAGGAGGATGCCCAAGTTGCAAGCCCTCTCTGAGGGGGTCAAGATCTCACCCCCAATAGTCAGTGACGGAGTCAACTGACTATGAGGGGACGCCGGAAACCACAGCCACTCGGTCTTGGAGGGGTTAAGTCTGAGCTTGTTCCTCCCCATCCAGATCCGTATTTTTTTTTATTTTTTTTATTTTTTTTAAAGTAGTTTTTAATTGAATGTAAATATTAAAAAAGACATACGTAACATATACACAACAAACATTTATACAACATATACACAAAAAGAGTGTAATTTCTTCTTAAGCATTTTTTCAGAGTGACGTTCTACAATTCTACTTACGATATATTCCTTCACCTCTCCTTAATCTAATAATATTTTTTATTATATATATATATTTAAATCGGTAATATTTCCCCTATATTTTTTGTATATTTCTGATTTTTAACCAATTGTACCAATTATCCCATATTTTATAATAGTCTGATTCTTCTCTTTCTTGTAATTCTTTGGTTAACCTATCCATTTCAGCGCATTCTAAAATTTTCCCTATTACTTCTGTTTCACTTGGTATTTTTTCTTGTTTCCAATTTCTTGCGTAGGTTATTCTTGCAGCAGTTAATATGTGAATTGTGAGATATTTGATATCCTTAGGGTATGATTTGTTAAAGATTCCTAATAAAAATGTTTCTGGTTCTTTTTCAATCTGTGTTTTTGTTATTTGTTCCAACCATTTTTTGATGTTAGACCAAAATTTCTTTGCTGCCGGGCACGTCCACCATAAATGATAGAAAGTCCCTTGTGCTTTTTTGCACTTCCAACAAATCGGGCTATTTTTAAGTTGTATTTTTGCCAATCTGGTTGGAGACATATGCCACCGATAAAACATTTTCAGTTGGTTTTCCTTGTACGCTGTTGCTTTCGTTAAATTTAGGTTTGCCTGCCAGAACTTTTCCCATTTTTCCAAAGGTATTGTGTGTTTAATGTTTTGGGCCCACTTAATCATCATTTCTTTGACTGTCTCTTCTTCCAATTTATAGCACAGAAGAAATTTATAAATTCTACTAATTAATTTATTTTCTGAATCTAATATAATTTTATCTATTTCTTGTTTTTGATTATAAATTTCATGTTTTTATATGTTCTCTGTATTTGGATTGTATTTGAGTATAAGTCCACCAGTCTATTTCTCTGTGTAAATCTGTCTCCAATTGTTGTTTTGTCTTTAATTTGCCTTGATAGTCAATTATATCTTTATATCTAATTATTTTTGTCTTATCTGTTAAATTTGGGTGCCTAATTGATTCTGCCGGTGCTAGCTAATTTGGTATCTTCATATAATGTTGTTTTTTAATTTTAAGCCAAATTTGTAATAATGAGTTCCTTATTGTGTGTCTTTTAAAATATGAATGTGTTTTGTATTTCTCATCCCACATAAAGGAGTGCCAGCCAGTTTGGAGTTCATGTCCCTCAATTGTTAAAATTCTAGAGTCCTTTAATTCTATCCAATCTTTGACCCACGATAGTACTGCTGCTTGGTAGTATACCTCCCAGTCAGGGAGTGCAGCTCCTCCTCTATCTTTTGTATCCTGAAGCAGTTTAAATTTTATTCGTGGCCTTTTCCCTTGCCATATAAATTTAGATGTTATTTTATTCAGCTTTTCAAAAAACGGTTTATCTATTTTAATTGGGGTGACCTGAAACAAATATAAAAATTTAGGTAATATAGTTATTTTGATGGCCGAAATTCTTCCTAGGAATGAAATGTGTAAATTTTCCCATTTTTCTAAGTCTTTCTTTGTTCTAGTAATTTATCATAATTGTTTTCTTTAATTGCTGATGTTCTTGTAGATAATCAGATTCCTAGATATTTTACTTTTTTTGTTGTTTGGATTTGTATATTATCTGTCAATTCTTTTGTTTGGATTTCCGTAAGGTTTTTTACAATTAGCTTCGATTTACTTTTATTGATTTTTAGTCCGGCCACTTCTCCAAATTCTTCTATTTTTTGGAACAAATTAGGTATAGATTCCATAGGATTTTCTGTCAAAAACACTAGGTCATCAGCAAAGGCTTGAGCTTTGTATTCTTCTCTATTGATCCTTAAACCTTCAATTCCTTGGTCTTCTCTAATTTTTTCCAACAGGATTTCCAATGATAGAATATATAGTAAGGGGGAAAGTGGACAGCCTTGTCTGACTCCTTTTGTTATATTAAATTTGTCTGTTATGTCATCATTCATAATTATCCTTGCTGATTGCTTGGTATAGATTTCTGCTATAATTTTCCCAAATTTTTCCCAAATTTGCATATTTTGTAGTTGTTCAATCATAAATTTCCAATTTTGATTATCGAAGGCCTTTTGGGCATCAAGAAAAACCAACGCTGCCTGCTTCTCCGGGTGTGATTCATAATATTCTAGAGCATTAAGTATTATTCTCATGTTGTTCTTTATTTGGCGTCCTGGCAGAAATCCATTTTGGTCTGGGTGTATATATGTATTTAATACTGATTTAATCCTTTCGGCCAAGATTGCTGCAAATATTTTGTAATCGGCATTCAATAATGAAATAGGTCTATAGTTTTGTATTAACTGGAGATCTGTATCTTCTTTTGGAATGATTGTTATTATGGCTTCTGTCCATGAATTTGGTATTTTGGCTTTCTCCATAGCTTCATTATATAATCGCAACATATTCTCTCCCAATACTTTTTGCATTGTTTTGTATATTTCTACCGGTAGCCCGTCGGGTCCTGGTGTTTTATTGTTTTTTTGCTTTTTCAGTACTTCATCTAATTCTAATTTGGTTATTGGCCTATTGAGAGTTATTCTTTGTTCTTCTGTGATTTTTGGCATTCCTGATTTCCCTATGTACTGTTTCATCTTATCTTCCTCTATTTTCCCCTGATTATATAGATTCGCATAAAATTTCTTAATAATTTCTTTTTTGGCCTCTTTACTATGTTGAATTTCTCCTTTATCGTCTTTCAATTGGTATATCATTCTTTTTTTCTGTTCTTTTTTCAGTTTATAGGCTAGCCATCTGCCCGTTTTATTTGCGTGTTCGAAATAATTTTGTTTCGCCATTTTTATTTTTTGGGCTAGTTCTATTTGGTTTATCAAATTCAATTTATGCTTAATCATTTCCCATTCTTCTCTTATTGTTTTGTTCTGGGGCTTTTCCTGGAGTTTTTGTTCTGTTTGTTTTAGGTCTTTCTCTAAATTATCTAATTGTTTTTTCTTCTCTTTATTCTTCTTCCTCGTATATGCTATTTCTAGGCCCCTTATATATGCTTTTAAAGTATCCCATGTGTTTTGTAAAGAGGTTTCCTCTATTTTATTTATCTGAAAAAATATTTTTACTTCCTTTTCTAACATCGAATTAAATTCTTTTTCTTTACATAATCTTTGGTTCATTGTCCATCTCTTACGTCTTCTTTCCCCTTTCCAGTTTATGAATAGTGATTGTGGTCTGCCCATTGGTTTGTGCCTATCTCAATTTTTTCTACTTCTATTTTGATATTTGGGGTCATCCATGCCATGTCCAATCTTGACCAGGAGTTATGTGGATGGGAGTAAAAGGTGTATTGGGCCTCTTCCTCATGTGTTTCCCTCCATATGTCTGCCAAGTTTAGTTCTTCAGCCATAATAAAGAATTCTTTTGGAAGTATTTCTTTTTTCTTTTGTTTTTTTCCCCCAGTTTTGTAGTCCTTCTTTGCATTTACTATTGCATTATAATCCCCTATTACACAAATATCATCATATTCTAATTCTGCTAATTTTATATGTAGATCTTTAAAAAAAACCTGTAGTTTTTGGTTAGGTGCATAAATCACTACAATTAACATTTTCCTCTTTCCTATTTCTAGTTCAACCATCACCACTCTACCTTGCTCATCAGTATAGATTAGTTTAGATTGTATTTTTTCTTTTACATAAATCACTACTCCTTTTTTCTTTTTTTGGGCCAGAGATGAATATAGTTTTCCTAATTTGGGGTTTTCTAGGGTTTTTTGATAATCTTTTTGAATGTGTACTTCTTGCAGACATATCACATCTGCTTCTAATTTTTGTAATTTTGTGAAAATTTGATTCCTTTTTTGGGGGGCATTTAAGCCATTAATGTTTACCGAAAAGAGTTTGATCTGTTCATCCATTGCCTATCATATCTGTTTTTTTGTGTTTCTTGTTTCCATCCATGCCTTAGCTTTTGCACCTTCTCTCTGTTCTCTCTCTTTTTCTTGCCTCTGTCTTGTTTCTTTTTCTTCATTTGTTTCTATTGGTTCTTCTTCTTGACTTTTACTATCTGTTTCCTCCTTGCTTTCCTGTTCTTCTTCTAGTCTAAAGTGTGTGTTATGAAATTCTCTTGCCTTTTCTAGAGTGTCTATTTTATATTTTTTGTCTTCCCACATAATTAAGATCCCCTCTATTGGCAGCCATCTGTACATTATCTTGTATTTGATCAATAGTTGTGTTAAAAACTGATATTGTTGTCGTAGATTTCTTACTCTTCGGGGTATCTGTTTTAAGATTATAATTTCTTTATCATTATAGATCACCGTTTCTTCTCTAGATTTCTTATAGGCTTCATCTCGGATTGATTTTTTTAAGAATTTGACATGGACTTATCTCGCCAGTCTGTGTTTTCTTATATAATTTGTTTGTACATGGTAAGTTTCTTCCAATTGTCCTTTTATTTCTTCTGGCTCTTTTTGTATCATTCCTGCGATAATTTCCACCATCTTCCCTTCTAAATCCTCATTTTTTTCTTCTGGAATATTTTGAAAATGCAAGAAGTATGAGGCCTTTTCCATTTCAAGCATGGCCAAGGAATCTGACATTTCTTTATTTAGTTGTAGGGTTTTTTGTTCCATTGCTTCTACTTTTAATTCCACATGATCTATTTTTGTTTCCGTTTTCCTAATTCTCTGTTCATTTTCTGCTATAGAATTTTGAATGCCCCCAATTTTATCCTTCATGGTCTTGATATCTTCCTTGACTTCTCCTAATTCATTTCTAATCTCTGCATGGAACGTTCTCATTTCTTCCTGATTTTCAGCTATTTTTTCTTGTGTTTGGAGCAGTGTTTCCTGGATCTTTTGAAACATATCTTGTATTACATTTGGTGCCATTTCCAGTTTTTCTTTTTCTTTTTCTTTCCCCATCATGCTATCTATTGTTTTTTGTTGAGAGGGGGTAGGAGTCATTACTAACGTATTGGTTGTAGGTTTTTTCCCTGTCTTTGTTATGGTGGATGTTGTAGACATTTTCAATATTCGTGTAAAGCTTTCCAACCTTAACATCAATTATTAAGTTATTCCTTAGTATCTCTTTTCCCCTCCAAACACTGCTTATACACCGCACAGCTTATATATAGTTATATTATATTATATTGCCAGTTATCCCAATTGAACAATTAATTCTTATTCACAGTATAAATCAATTTACTTATCAATCAAGATTTTAGTTTAATTTTCTTAATTTTCTAATTAGCAATCTTTTCAATTACCCCCTTTTTCAATCAGTCTATCTCAAACATACAGTCAACTCATCTGTTATTTTGTATAAAAATCAACTTTTCACTTTAACAATAATTCCTTATCTAACCACAATTTCACAATACAATTTATAGCTATAAAAATTTTATCAACTTATATATTTCTTTTAAGTATTAAACTTATTAACTAATTAAACAGTTCAAAATTAATAATTCACTTAATTTTTATTTTCTTTAGTCTTTATTGTCTTCTTGCTTTACCTCTCTCAATCTGTTCTTTCACAGTCATAAAAAACGCGATCTGTGTCCATCTCAGTCTTTTTTATTATTATTATTATTATTACTTCTCCCAGTAATTGGATCTCTGCATTCAGTTTTCAAATCTTTTTTTTAACTTAAGTTCTTATTGTCCAAAGTTATTTGTAAATCCAAAGTCCGAAATCCAGACAAGTCTTCTATATTGGTGAAATTCACCACTTAGTCCGGTATTTCAGTCTCTGCACTCAATTTTCCGATATTTTGGGGTTTGAATCAGTTATAATTCCCAGGTTCAAATGGCTTGTCTATATCCACAGAGTCCACAGGCTGCTCTCTTTGCTCAGCTGTAAAAGTCCGCACTCACACCGCTTCGAGCGCTATTTCTCCTTTTCTTATGTTTGCTTAGTCATTCTATGGGTTCCTCTCTTCCGCGCTGTAGTTGTTTCCCCTTTTTTCCTTCTCCTCTTGTATCGCCGCTGTTGTAACTCACTTGTCTTCTTCTGATTCGATCGCGCATCCCCTGTTTACCGCCTCTATTGTAGGTGATCTATCTGACAGTCACTCGGATTTGCTTCCACTTTTTGCTCGATCTGGGCGGGCACCATCACTCCTGTCCGCCGATAAGGCCGACTTCTTCTCCACCAATTTAAGAGGTTGATCACTCGACCTCCCTGATGACAGCACAACACCAGGGGGCTTCGCAAGTTCCTCTTTCGTTTCCCGATCCCTCCAAGTTTGGGAATGCCCTTAAAGAGCAATTAATGAGGAAATTTGGGTATCAGAGCCTCCGTTTCCTCACCCGTTCGTGATGACGTCACCGCCGGAAGTCCGTATTTTTTTTTTTTTAATTTGATTTATATGCCGCCCTTCTCCGGAGACTCAGGGCGGCTTACAATGCATTAAGCAATAGCCTTCATACTTCGGTATGGCTTCCAGGCACTGGGTCATCACTTCAAGGACATCATTGGGGTGGCCCGGGGTGGAAATGTACAGCTGAGTATCATCAGCGTACTGATGGAAATCCACCCCAAAGCCATGGATGATCTCACCCAGCGGCTTCACATAAATGTTGAACAGGAGGGGCGAGAGCACCGATCCCTGTGGTACGCCACAAACTAGGCACCTTGGGGGTCGACCTCTGCCCCCCTGCCAACACAGACTGCGTACGGCCAGAGAGGAAGGAGGCGAACCACCGTATAATGGTGCCCCCCACTCCTAACCCCTCCAGCAGCTGCAGCATGATACCATGGTCGATAGTATCAAAAGCCGCTGAGAGATATAAGAGGACCAGGACAGAGGAACAACCCCTGCCCCGAGCCCTCCAGAGGTCATCAACCAATGCGACCAATGCCGTTTCCATGCTATACCCAGGCCTGAAACCCAACTGGAATGGATCCAGATAATCCGCTTCGTCCAGGTGCTGAGGAAGCTGTCGTGCCATCACACTCTCAACAACCTTCGCCACGAACTGAAGGTTGGAGACAGGACGATAGTTTCATAAAACAGCCGGGTCCAGGGAAGGCTTCTTGAGGAGGTGGCAGGAAAGTGGCAGGAAAGAAATCCTCACTCAAAGAAGTGTTAATAATCCCCTTGTTCTGTCCCCGTCTCACACACGCACACAAACAGACAGCCAGGCAGACAACCAATTCTTCTGATAAGACGCTTGGCAGCAACCCAGTAGCTGCTTGCCAAGAACTTTTACTCAATAAACAAAATACACACAGTCAAGGTTTGTCCAGTTCGTAAAATAAATCCAAGGCCGATAATGTTGTTTCCAAAGATGCAATGTGACTTGATAGTAGTTAGTTTTGTCCATCACAGAGTCTGAATGGCCACCTCACCCCCTTTTATACCCTGTGGGGTATGGTCCAGTGACTCAGCCTAATCTCTGGCACGCCTTTTCTTCTGTTGCGCGCACTTATCTCTGCGACGCTGCCGAGGATCCAGCCAAGACTCATTACCCTCATCACTGTCCAGCTGTGGCTACGTGGACATGCTTGGCCCCGGCCCTATCTCTTGCCCTTCAGCGGACACCGAAGGCATTGCCAGAGAGGAGGGTCCTGGAGAGGGAGGCCTTGCCAACTCCTCTCCTTCACTCTCGGAGTCCTCTCCTGCCGATGACACAGGCTCAGGTAACGGAGCCACAAGACCCCTGGAGCCAGCCTCATGTAACCTCCCGGGAAGCCAGCACCAACCAGGAGGGACATGGGTCCAGCAAACATGTGGTCGCATTCAGCCTACCCAAGACCCTGTCCACGTCCTCCAGAGTCACAAGGTCAAACTCCTCCCAGCTAACATTCTCAAGACCCACGTCCGTCATCCCATCTGAACCCATCCAGTCGGAGTCCAAGCCCTCCTGAATCTGAGCTATTTATTTATTTATTTATTTGTTTGTTTGTTTGTTTCCATTTCTATACCGCCCTTCTCCAATAGGATTCAGGGCGGTGAACAGCCAGAGTAAAAAACAGAACATACAAAATTTAAAAGCAATTTAAAATAATTAAATATTTTGGCCATAAATTAAAACAACCCAATTTAAAATCAATTTAAAATTTAACTCAAGCCAGCCCAGCTAGTTGAAATAAATAGGTTTTCAGGGCCCGACGAAAAATCCGGAGGTCTATTGTGATGGAGGAATGTCTTCTCCATCACAATAGCTGCCCTTTATAGCAACATACCCTCTGAGATCTGAATGGCCCAAATTGAACAGAAGGCCATTGACACTCTGGCCTTTGTCCTGGGTATCTGGCCAGGGCATTGGGTGAGCCTATTTTGCAATAGCTTGGGTATATGAGCATGATTATGATTTACTCTTGTTTTCACTATGTTTTGTTATGTTCTTATTTTCATGGGTTATTTCTGTGCTGTTTAACATTAGAATGTCATTGTCAGTTGGGCAACCATGTAAATTGATTTGACAAACAAGCTGTAAGGACCATATTAATATATGTCCTTGGGCAGAATCTGGGTTGGTCATCAGGGTAGCAAATCTGTTGACATGCTTTTCTGTACTTTAATGAAGCTATGTAGCTCATCTCCATCATGGCTTGCACTTTGTTTGAACTAGCTATCTGAAGTAATTTAGGTGTGATCAGTGAGAACTAATATGTAAAACTATTTAGGGTTCAACCAGTAACACATGCAGTATCTTGTTGCTTGATATTTGTTGGAAACTCAACTATATAGAGCCTCGGTGGTGCAGCGGACTAAGTGCTGTTAAGTGCTAGCACTTAGCTGCCAGCTGCCTGCAATTAGTGCGAGTTCAAATCTCACCAGGCTCAAGGTTGACTCAGCCTTCCATCCTTTCGAGGTAGGTAAATTGAGGACCCGGATTGTGGGGGCAATAAACCAGCTTTGTATAGAACAACACCGCTTAGGGGGGCCAAAAGCCCTAATAAGCAGGTATATACATAAAAGTATGCAGGCTATTGCTATAATGCATTGTAAGCCGCCCTGAGTCTATGGAGAAGGGCGGCATATAAATTGGACTAATAAATAAATAAATAAATAAATTTGATATTTTGTATTAGTTTAATAAAAGAATAGAAAACTATAATGTTTTAAACTGATGTACTTTTTCCAAAGATTTTGCTGATGTGGTGCAGCATAGTGGCTATAGTGTTGGACTAAGTGTAGGAGCATCCAGGTTCTGTCTATTTTAACCATGGAAACTGACCAGATAATTGAGCCTGGCATTTTCTCTTAACTCAGCCTATCTCACAAGATTGCTGTTGCAGAGATACTATATAATAATAGGAGATAAAATAAGCCATTTTGAACTCTTTCAGGAAAGACAGAAAATAAACCAAATAAATAAACATAATGCTAATATATTAATAGCTACAACTCATTATACTTGCATCTAACCAATTGATTTAATGTAGTTGACTTAGATTCAACCACTTATTCACATAGACACTCATCATGCTCTTCCCTTTCAGGGTACACAACATTATGAAGAGCACAGCAAAGAAATAAAAAATAGGACAAAGAAGTTAAAGGCATGGAATAAGAAAAAAAGAAAAAGATCCTGAATTTAAACATGATTTTATATGGTTGTCATCTACTGATTTTAGTGGTGATGGGCTAAGTATTTCTTCAGTATAAATAATTATGCTTGCATTTTATTAGTATTTGAACATGATGTCTTAATAGTTGGGGCATCTAGCATCCATTATTACCAGGTACAGTACAGTATCTATACAGAAGCTGCAAAATTAGTCCTAAAAATGATGCATTCCATTTTCCCTCCTTATAGTTTTTCTCTTTATTTAGTTAACTGGATAAATACAAAGACAACACTACCTAAAGGATCCCATAACCAAACATAGGAAACTATTTTATTCTTTGACAGTTACATAATAAAACACAGCCAATGCAACAAGGCCATAGTAAGCAATCAAAATTTCATTTAAACTTCAGGAATAGGAATAAGAAAGACACATTGCAACATCAATTTGTTTTCTAATCTCTGAATAGATCATTTAAGAATACAGAGATGTGTCCAACAATTTAATTTCATTGTTTGAAGTGTTTATGACTTGTAGAAATACAATTTCCATCTTTACACAAATAGCCTCATCAGTTTATGGAAACTGTTTTGTAAATTGTTGCACACATTATTTAGTCTAGAGCCCCCCATAACTGTGATTGTTGTGTTACCAGTATTCATGTCATTGATAGTTTTGAAGTAAAAAGAAAATTTCAAGTATTGCAAACCTCCATCTCTCACAAGCCCCAGTCACATACCAAGGATGAATGCTGAGAGTTGAAATTCAAAAATATCTAGAGAGCCATAGATTTTCTTCCTATCTTAATGGATTACAATGAGTTATATTTTTTCTAGTCACCTAACACTGGATGCAGTCCATAATCTTAGGAAATAGGGTAGTTTACAATTCTTGTGCAAGGTTACACATGTTTAATATTTGCCTTAAATTTTTATTATCATTAGCATAGTTTATCAGTTATTATTTACTGTATCTCTAATCACCTGAACCTCAATGTTTCCAAGAATTTTTCTCTGAATAAGAGTCTAGCTTTAGCCCTTATTGTTCTTTAATGACATTGCTCAGGTAATAAAGCAGATAAATACTTTCTCCTCATTTGCTTATGAATCTCCATTTCTGCAATAGATGTAAATCGAAGTTTGAAAAATAATATTTGATTATAATTACATGTTGGGTATAAATGGCACCTCGTGATTTAGTTTAATGTGATATCAATAACTTCTAAACTGACTGTATATCATGCCATTAATGCCATCTCAGAACTGACTCCAAGATTTAAAACATTTAGCATAATTGTTTTATTTTTTCTTCTTTCCATTCCTTGCCTTTTATTCTATTAGCATGTATGAAATGTAGTACAAAACTGAATAAATATTAATTTGATTAATTTGATCCATGTTTTAGCATATTTCAGTAAAATGAGCATGTGCCTTTTTAGAGTAGAGATTATTCATATGTCTCCATAGCTCTTTGTGTACATTGCTCTAGGAGATCCAAATAACTTTCTTAATGCTTAGAAAAAGTTTCGAGGGAATTTGGGAAAAAACATAGGAATATATTCCGTGCTTGATTATTATGATGGCAAACATTTCATTAAAGATCTCAACACAGCATCCATCTCCTATAATAAAAGCCAACAGCATGTGAAGGAAAATAAAAAAGTATATTTAAATAAAAATTCTATATTGTAATAGAGAGCCATTTTGGTGTAATGGTTAAGGGGATGGCACTAAATTAGGAGACTCTGAATTCCAGTCCCTCCTTAGGCATGAAAGCCAGCTGGGTAATTTTGAGCCAGTCACTCTCTCTCAGCCCAATCCAACACATAAGGTAATTGTTGTGGGGAAAATAGGAGGATAAAGGAGTGTTGTGTAACTCACCAACTTGAGTTACTTATAAAATAATAAAGGAATAAAATTCTAATAGATAGATAGATAGATACATAGATAGATAGATGATAGGTAGATAATGCCCTTATATAATTCAATGGTGCAATGGTTTCTGGAATATTGTGTGCAGTTTCAATCACTGCCCCTTACAAAGACTAGAGTGGAGCTAGAGAAGGATCGGGGGTGGGATTTAGATGATCAAATCACTGGGGTAGCTTCCCTATGAGGAAAGGATGGAACATTGGGGGGGGGGTTAATCTAGAAAAGAGGTGAATGGGAGCAGATATGATTAAGATGTACGAAATTAGGCACAATTGACAAGGAGAAGCTATTTTCCCCTTACCAAAGTACTAGAATTAGAGCTCACTGAATAAAATTGAATCCTGGGTGAGTCAGGGCTTATTTTTCTTTTAAACAGATAACTAAAATTTGGAGTTCATATCTATAAGATGTCCCAAAGGTGCTTTCTTTCAAAAGGCAACTGAACTTTCTTGTTTTGCTAGAAGACGTTTCACTTCTCATCTAAGAAGCTTCTTCAGTTCTGACTGAATGGTGGAGAATAGAAGGATTTATATTCCTTGCAGTCATGTGATCATTAGCCGTCTTTCTGATAGTCGTTATGGCCACCTTGAGGTTTATCTATGCCCTCAAGGTCACTGAATCCTGTAGTCTGCAATTTTTTTTCTAGAAATCCTTTCATATTCCTCCATTATTTAAAAGGTGTTCATCCTGAAGTGCATAGCTAAATGTCTATGGAAATTCTCAGCTTGACTGGCTTCAAAAAAGAATTGACCAATTCATGGAAATCATGGAAGTCACTGGCTATGAGCCTTAATAGCAGTGTGACTTCCTCTGAAGACTATCTACCGGAGACTATCAGCATTTTTATGTAGTTGGACTAGATGGGTGAGAGGTCAAATTCAGCAGGATATGTTCTTATATCTATGACTCATGAAGCCCCTCATTGTAAATCTCAGCAAAATTACGATAATTAAAAATCTGGACTACAATCTCCTATATTCAGGTATTTTGCTTAAAATAATACAATGGCATTTCCCATATAAAGCTGTGTGTCTGTACGCCCTAATATAAGGATTTTATACTTAAACAATCACTCATGCTGACCCACTTCATTCAAATTCTTATACGCCAAGGGAAGTAACATAATTGGCCCTAATAACTTATAATAAATCTATCAAATAGAGTGTGATATTTGCTAGAAGGTAAATAATAATTTACAGTGGTTTCTAATCAACTATCTGGAGTTTACTATCTGATCAGCAGCAGAGATATGCACATACTATAATATTCCCAGACAAATGTCCCTAAATATTGTCCATATGTGGAAGTGATAAAATGTATTTCATGATGTCCCAGTGCTAATCCTATGACGTACATACATAACATCCTCATTCCTACTGTGCCTCTCCACTAATAACCAATAAGGCAAAATACCTCCAATTACTTTCCAGTTTGTCATCCGGTGTATTAGTATATCTGTTTGAACGGCAATAATTTTTATCCTGGGCTATCTTCACAAGCGATTTACAGCACTGTGTATCAATTGACGATACTTCAAAAATAATTTTTCATGGGATTATATTATCAACTTTGCCTTTCTTAATACAGCCAGGATAACCAACAATGATTTGGAATTCTGGTTGATGGAGCCACGTTGATGAGGGACACCAAGTTGGCAAATGTTGGTTTTCAGGAGAAGGAGAACAGATTGCTAGGAAGGCAAAAAAACATGGGAAAAGACTCATTCAGCAGATTTCTATCAGCAATGCAAGTGCAGATGGAAATGAAGGATTAAACTTCCACAAAATAAATAAAAACGTAAGTCGATTAGAACTGGAGATAGCTTTGTGGCAGAACCACACGAGCAGCAGAAACATTTTACAGTAGATATCTTCATTCAATTGAAACAGGTAAATCAGTTTTAAATGGAAAATGGCTTTCCTGTGTGCAAACTAATGTGGTGTGATGACTTTTGCTTTCCCTCTCTGGGGCATTCTCTTCTTCCCAATGTTTACCACAACAGCCTGGGATTGCAATGCTATCTTTTAAAAATAGCATGGTACCAAAATAATTTAAAAAAAAAAAACATACAAAATCATTTAATAGTTAACTGATCTGTTATGCAATGTTTTTATGGATTTTTATTTAGATTGGACTAACTAGGAGTACTGTAGCCTTGCAGATGAATCATTCTACTCAGCAATTTAGAGCTGGTAATCTGGAAGCTGCCCCAGTTAAGAAACATTGTCCTAGATTGCGTATTTAAAATCTGTGATTGTTTTTCTTCTTTGCATACTCTGTGCTTTTTGTTGTTACAAAATCTGACTGTTGGTCGCTTCTAGATATGTTTTGATGCATTTAGTTTTATCATAATTTTAAGTTAGTGTTTATTCTTTTATCTTTATGAACACAATATTAAGCACCCAACTTTAATAGTGGCAATAAATGAATAATCTCTCTATTTTATGATGAATACTTTCAAAAATCAAAGATAATTTATTTTATCCTTTCTGTAGTTGCTGCTCTAATTTCTGCACTACTGTAGATCAACAAAATGATATAACTTTAATTATGCTACAGAGAAAGAAACCTAATATTTTAGGTAGAGAAATAGCATTCAGGGGTCTGGAATAGAAACAGCTGCAAGATATAAAATCAATATTCAGCTCTAAGGCAGGAACTACTCTTGAGTTTCTTTCATTCATAATAGCAATCCTGGACACATACAGTGGATACAAGCAGTTTGCACAGTTCGTTTAGTGACTGCTTGAAGTTACAACGGCATTGAAAAAGTGACTTATGACCATTCTTCACACTTATGACCGTTGTAGCATCCCCATGGTTATGTGATTTATATTTGGATGGTTGACAACTGGTTCATATTTATGATGGTTGCAGTGTCTCAGGGTCATGTGATCCCCTTTTGCAACCTTCTGGCAAGCAAGACAATGAGGAAACCAGATTCACTTAACAACCATGTTACTAATTTAACAACTGCAGTGATTCACTTAAGAAATGTGGCAAGAAAAGAAAAAAATTGGGCAACAGTCACAACAAATTTCTCAGCAACATAAATTCTGGGCTCAATTGTGGTTGCAAGTTGAGGACTACCTGTACAGGAAAGTATCCAAATAACTTATATTGAGTTAGAACTGAGCAGTGAAGTGTCCATGTTTATTATAGTAAACTATTCTGGATTATAGCATCCACATGCGATTTTGAAGAGCTAAGAAACATCTCCAAACCAGATAAATGTATTTGAAAATGGCATCGCTTTTTAAAGCAAACAAATATGAAGTGAGGTATATTAGATCAGATAATCCAAACTTCACTTACATGTTAGTAACATATGAACTGACAGTATGAACAGGGAAGGGACCTTAGAATCACAATGGAGAGTTAAATAAAAATGTCACACCAGTGTGCAACTGAGGAGGAGGGGGAGAGAAGAGGAAGAGGAGGAGAAGGAAGAACAAATTCCATGCTTGTTATAATTAGGAAGGGAACTAAATATAGTCCTAATACAAATCCATAATTAGATCACATTTGGAGCATTGCTTATAATTCTGGTCAGCCCTCTTCTCAAGACACCATTGCTGGATTCCACCCTGTTGGATAATTTCTCCCCATTCCGATTCAACTTCTACATGAGGCTGTTGAGATTATCCATCACCATGGACTGTCCCAAAGGTGCATTTTCAGGAGGCAACTGGACTTTCTTGTTTTTTCTTTGAAGATGTTTCACTTCTCATCCAAGAAGCTACTTCAGCTCTGACAGGATAATAGGGAATGGAAGGATTTATATTCCTTGCAGACAGCTGGTAATTTGCATCCTTTTAGATGGTTGTTAAAGCACTTGGAGGTTTATCTTTGTCCTCAGGGTCACCTGAGTAGTGCTTCGGGTTCCTGTACTCTGCAATTTTTTTCTCTTGGAATCCATTCCTACTCCCACACCATTCAAAGGGTGTTCATCCCAAATTGTATAGCTAAAAGTCCTTCCATTCCCCACTATCCTGTCAGAGTTGAAGAAGCTTCTTGGATGAGAAGCGATATGTCTTCAAAAAGAAAAAAACAATAACAAAAGCCCTGTTGCCTCCTGAAAAAGCACCTTTGGGACAACCATGTCCGGGATGACTGAGAATCTCTAGAGACTATCACCATGGCTGAAATATCATCAATATGCTGATGATACTCAGCTGTATATCTCAGCCCATGGTGAGAAGTGATACAGTGACCTCCCTCTTGTAGTGCCTGGATATGGAGCAAAGGGGTTGAAACTGAATCCTGGCAAGACCGAGTGGCTCTAGATTTGGGGTTCTTTGGCCTATTGAGAAATACCACTTTTGGTTTTGCATGGGGTGACCCTGCCCCAAACAGACCCAGTGCATAATCTGGGAGTTCTCCTGGACTCGCGACTCCTGCTCATAGAGGGCCTTTGTGCAATTGCAGATTGTGCACAGTTATGCCCTTTCCTGGACCAACAATTCCTCCTCATGGTCACCCATGCCTTAGTCACCTGCCGTCTTGATTATTGCGACATGCTCGACATGGGGCTGCCCTTGAAAAGCATTCAGAATAGTGGTGGGTTGCTACCGGTTCACACTGAATCGGGCAAACTGGTAGCGGCAGCGGCAGGAGGCTCCGCCCACCCTCCCAGACGCTTCTGTGCATGCACAGAAGCATGTGCATGAGCGCGAGCGCGCACAAGCAAACCGGTAGGGATGGGATTTGGAACCCACCCCTGATCCAGAAGCTCCAATTGGTGCAAAATGCAATGGCCCACATGGTTTTGTGCAGACCTCAGTGTGCACATGTATCACCTCTCCTGTGGGAGCTGCATTGGTTGCCGATTTGCTTCTGGGTGCAATTCAAGATGCTGGTTGTCACCTTTAAAGCCCATCATGGCTTGGGACCAGTTTTCTGGGGACCATATCTTGCTAGCCACATCCACCCAACCCACTACAGCAGGGGAGGCAAGGAAAGTTGTGGGTTCCATCCCCTAAGGAGATACATCTGATAGGACCTAGAAGAAGGGCCTTCTCCATGGTAGCTCCCTCCCTCTGGAACATCATCCCTCCAGAAATGACACTGCCCCCACTGTAAAACTCTTTTGGAAGATCCTGAAGTTGTAGTTCTGCCCATGGGGCTGGGGAACCCAGAGTGGGATGGAGCCCATTAAATGGCTGGTATGAGTATGTGTTGTCATCAGGGTGGGAGCATGGGGTTTATTATTTTATTATTTTTATTTCTTTTATATTGTGTTCTTATTTCCTGTAAATTGCCTTGAATCGCCATGGGTGAGTAGGTGGCTAAATAAATAAATAAATAATATGTGACATATAAAAAGCATGCAGCACATAAATAAGAGGAAAGTTTCCTTTTCTTTCTAACAGTATAAGAATTTGCTATCATTTACTGAAAGTACTGTAAAAACAGGAGGATTCAGGATGGATGGAAAGAAATAGTTTCACCTTTTTCAATCAAAGATTTAGTTCTCAGATCACCATTCTGATTGTAGTTCCTGAATCATAAGCAATATGCTTAGGGATTCTTAGCTGGGAGGCATCAATGGAAAAGCATTATTGCCCTCCAGTTCATGCTTGGCAACTCCAAACACGGTGAATTGGGATCTTGGAATCCTGGTGGACAATCACTTAAATATGAGCCAGCAGTGTCTGCAGCTGCCAAAAAAAGCCAACACAGTCCTAGGTTGTATTAGCATAGAATCAAGATCATGTGAAGCATTAGTAATGATTTATAATACCTTGGTAATTATAAATACTTGGAATATTGCATCCAGTTTTGATCACCACAATATGGTGGTGAGACTCTAGAAAAGTGCAGAGAAGAGCAACAAAGAGACTGAGACTAAAACATATGAACCATTGCAGGAATTTGGTATATCTAATTTAATCGGGGCAATTAATCAGCGGAACACCTCCAGAAGTGGTGGGTGCTCCAACACTAGAGGTTTTTAAAACAAGATTGGACAACCATTTGTCTGAAATGATATAGGGCAGTGATGGCGAACCTTTTAGACACCGAGTGCCCAAACTGTGTGCGCACATCCCCAAAATGAAAGGTGTGCGTGCATGTGTGTGCACGAATGCATGAATGCATGTGCATGGACATGGACATGCACGGACATACACAGACATGCGCATGTGCGGAGATGCACGCATGCACAGCAGAGACCCAAAGATCAGCTGGCCTGCAGGAGGCAGGGCATCCCAACACCCGCAGCACAGCAAGAGGTAAGATCTTTTTCTTTCATGAGCTTCTGTTTTGTCGTTTGCAGAGAAACAGAAGCTCACGAGAGAAATGCCACGGAGTTCTGACCTGGGGCAATGGCACGCGTGCCAACAGAGAGGGCTCTGCGTGCCACCTCTGGCATGCATGCCATAGGTTCGCCATCATGGGTATAGGGTTTCCTGCTTGAGCAGGCGATTAGACTAGAAGACCTCCAAGGCAGTGGTGAAATCAAATTTTTTTTACTACTTATTCTGTGGGCATGGCTTGGTGGGCATTTTGTGGCTTGGTGAGTGTGGCAAGGGAAGCATATTGCAAAATCTCCATTCCCACCCCACTCTGGGGCCAGCCAGAGATGGTATTTGCCAGTTCTCCGAACTACTCAAATTTTCTGCTCCCGGTTCTCCAGAACCTGTCAGAACCTGCTGGATTTCACCCCTGCTCCAAGGTCCCTTCCAACTCTGTTAGTCTGTTATTCTGAATTAGTTATAGCAGAATATAGAATGCTAGGCTGGATAGGCCAATGGCTTGATCCAACATGGATCATCTTCATGTTCTTATGATTTCAGCAAAGTGTTTGACAAAGTACCCAATACATTCTGACTCACAAGCTAATTATGAATCATGACATGACATTTAAATGGCTGCTGCATAGTTGTCTTGAAAACTGCACTCAAAAAGTGATATCAGCATTTGCTTGTCAAAATGTACTGAACAAAAATCTGCACAGTTCAGTCTTAGGCCGATGTTTTTAATATTTTTACTGATGACTGTGAAGAGAAGATGAATCCTTAATTAAACATGCAGAGGGCTCTAAATGAGGTGAAAGAGCTCATAGATAGAAAAATATTCTTGGTAGGTTAAAAAATGAGCTAAAAACAACAATATAACAAGGAAAATGGAACATTGTAATCAAATGTGGAAGTACAGAATTATCATTTGTAAAACAAATGATCTTTGAGTATTAATCTATTTCAAACTGTATATGAGTGTGATGTGGTTAAAGGGGAATGACGTTTTATGCTGCATCAAAAGAGACATAATTCTAAATCATCAAAAGGAATTGTCCCATTTTTTTTGCATTGATCAGTCTAGACCTCAAAGGGGTCTTTAAGAAGGATTCAGAGAAACTTTGGGGAAAAAACCCATACTTCTAAAAGGATTCAAGGAAACTGGAACACATTCAGAGGAGATCTCTAAAGATGACCAATGATCTAGAAGTTAAATATTGTGAAGTAAAAGGGAAGGACCTAAGGCAGGGGTATCAAACTCTATTTCATTGAGGGCCACATCAGGCTTGTGTTTGATCTTGGGGGGTTGGGGGGGCATGGCCAGGGTGGGTGTGGCCAGCTCATCACTCATGTTGGGGGTGCCTATGGAAGCTCTAGCACTCTGCCAGTGAAAATGGGTTCCCGAGTTCCGTTTTCAGTTGCGATGGCCTCCTGCAACCCTCTGCCAGTGAAAATGGAGAGAGCTGCATGCAGCCCTTGTACACTCCATTTTCATCTGGGATGGGCTCCTGCAACCCTCTGCCCATGAAAATGGAGCTCGCGAGGACTGCATGCAACTCTCCTGAGCTCCATTTTCACTGGCAGAGGGTTGCAGGAGGCCATTGAAGCCGAAAATAGAGCTCGGGAGCCCATTTTTGCTGGCAGAGCGCTCAGGCTGCCTCAGGTGCCCCCGACATGAGTGATGAGCTGGCCAAACCCACCATGCCCACCCGAGCTCCATTTTCACAGAGGCACTGTGGGCCAGTCCTTCGCTGTTTCCAGGGCAGCCCCATGGGCCAGATATAAGCACCCCGCAGGGCGGATCTGGCTCCCGAGCCTTGAATAGAACCCTGATCTAAGGCATTTAGTCTTGAAAATATAAAACTGAGGAAAAAGATGCAGTATATTTTGAGTTTTGAGTTGAGGAGGATGTTATATAGAAGAAAGCTACACTCTATTCTCTATCCTCTATAGCAGGGGTGTCAAACTCGATTTCATTGAGGGCTGCATCAGGGTTGTGTTTGACCTTGGGGGACTGGTGTGGGCATTGCCATGGTGGGCATGGCCAGCTCGACATTACTCATGTCGGGGGTACCTGTGGGGCCTGAGCACTCTACCAGTGAAACGGGCTCCCAAGCTCCATTTTCGGCTGCGACAGCTTTCTACAACCCTCTGCCAACGAAAACATTCATTTTTGCTGGCAGAGGCACCGCAGGCTGGTCCTTTGCTGTTTCCAGGGTGGCCCCGCAGGCCAGATCTAAGCACCCTGCGGGCCGGCTCCGATTCCCAGGCTTTGAGTTTGACACCCCTGGTCTATAGGGTATGACATAGAATAATAGATTTAAATTATAGAAAGCATGATTCTGATTTTTATAATATAAATGGTAAAAAAAATTGTTAAAGTAAGACTAATTTGGCAATAGATATAATTACCTTAGTATTTAATATATTCCACTACCATTATCATAGACTGGAAAGTCATTTTTATGGAAGACTGAAGAAGTTACTTTGATAAGCAGCAAAACATTTGAGCCAACAAGAAAAAAAGTTCAGTTGCCCTGACTTAACTTCCAAACAACTCTACTTGGATGATTGAGAATCTTCAATATCTGCTATGGAAGCTTTGAAATTCCTTCTCAGATAAGAAAGTGGGACTTGATAATCCAAATAGCAATAGTACTTAGATTTATATACCAATTTACAGTGCTTTAGAGCCCTCTCTAAGCAGTTTACAGAGTCAGCCTATTTTCCCCAACAGTTTGAGTCCTTATTTTACTCACCTCAGAAGGATGGAAGGCTGAGTCAACCTTGAGCCTGGTGAGATTTGAACTGCCAAATTGCTGGCAGCTCTTTCTGTGTTTCTCAATCTTAATTCTATGATCCTACCTTTATTTTGTTTCTTAATTACTCTGCAGCAAAGGAAATAACAGTTTCCAAATCTCTTGATCATTCCACTCACAAATTATGAAAGTTGGAGGAACAAGACAAAAATGGGATTAATATATTTTGCTATATGATCTCTTCTGAAGAATTAACTCTCATGGAGTGAAGGTAAAAGGCCTTTTCCAAATATAGCCTGTCTCTTCATGTGTTCTTTTATGCTTTGAAATGAAGTCATCACATATCTGTGAAAAGCAGCTGAGGTTATCTTCAAGGGAGAAGAGACCAGTTGATATCTATTAATAAACTGAGGGTGTGTACCAAAATGAACCACTTGCTAAAGGCTAAATAAGTTACAAAAGGAACCCTATAGGCATATAAAGATTAGAGAAACACTCAGTAACAGTTCCATTTGGAAAACTGCCTGCCAGGCTAGAAGTGATACAGAGCTTCATAATGTTCAAAGATGGATTAATGTAATATCTTCTGCCCTCTAAGTGTTCCTATCAAGACTCTGTCAATAGATTCAGTCATGCAGCCTTAGACAGCCCCCTTTCAGAGCATTGCAAAAGAAGGTGACCTTGAATACTTATCAAGAAAGCAGAGTTATCTTGCATGTTAAGCAGACTATCCCTTGTAAACTACAGATTAACCTACATCTGGAAATATAAGTCTTATAGCACTAGTTAAAAAGCAGCATGCTATACAGTTAATGTTTTTCTATGAAAAACCTCAATAGAAAGGATAATAGCAGTCATTCTGTCTGTACACTATAGTAACCTACTATATTGGTTCTAAATAAAATCCTATCGACAATGTAGTTTCTGATTATATTTATGCATAAAATGGAGGCAGGGTGTTTTGCTGATAAACTTCCTTTAAAAACTGTACAATTTTATATCAATTTTACTCACTTTAAACCATGAAGATTGTGAATATATTTATATATCTCACCATTGGATAAGAGGCATTGTCCCTTTTTTTTGTAACACTCTATATCATAGCATGATCTCATTTCCAAACATTTATTACATTGATGCATGGGTAAATTTGCCTTTGTTTGGAATAAGTACCAAAAACAAGCATTGCATCCTCTCATAAACCTCCTGCCTGAAAGCCAGGCATGGTATCAGTAGTTACAATCAACAATAATGAAGGTTTTCAAGTCCAGTGTCAGGGTTCCAGGTCAGCTTCAGGGTTGCTATCCAGAAGCTTCCCATGTGTAGATTCTTAAACCCAAAAAGTCATACCTGAACTTGAAAGTAAAGAAATTGGAAAGTTTGAAATTCCAAAGGCATGCAAATATTAAGATTTAATACTGTATCTTTTCAAACCCTAATGATAAATAAACATGGAGTGATCCACAGCTTAAGGATAACTTACAGAAGTGTTAATACTGTTATGATATGCTTTATTTCTAATATGGTTTGGATACTCCTAATGAGTAAGGAGCTAATTATCTTTTGCATGGTTGGATGAATCTTTTCCACATGTAAATTAGCTATTAAGTCACACACTCATTGCTTCTTAAGCTTCTCTATGTTATTTCTATGTAAATGAAGCAGGAGATATAAGTCATGTACTTTAATACTATCTTGAGAAATTGGTTCTTTTAAAAATGCTCATTTTTCACTGCATAATAGCATTCTGTAAGAAACCAGGCTTTAATATTTTGTCAAACAATGTTTATGCCAGTCTTACAATATATGAGATAAAGGAGGTGAGATCAAGAGGGTAACTCTAATCCAATAGGCAACTAAATTTATGAATTTTAGAAGGCCTTACATCTAAATCCATTTACATATGCCCAGGTCTGAAATCACAATTTTTAATTAACCTGGCTAAACAATTATTATAAATAGTATTTATTCCCAAATCACTTGGCCTTTGAAACAACAAAATCCTGTGGTTAAATAGCATGTTTACATTTTTCAATGTGTTGTGAAATACTATAACATTCAATTCTCTATATCGTGTTTATATTTTACATACCTTTTAATCTACCTGTTTTTTTTCTCATTCTCACCTCCAAAGAAACAGCACAGACATTTTGATGCTTATCTATTACCTTTTATGATAAATGAAATCCAATCTTGACTTGATTCAAATTGAATCTTCTCTTCAAATCTCAAATATGAATTGAACTATCTCCAAACGTTGAATTCTATTCAAATAAAATCTTAGCTAATTCACACTGCCCTATATAATATATGAAAGACTGAAACACAATATTCATAAATTTAAACCCAACTATAAAGTTGGTGCTTCTGCAGAGTACATTACACCCACAAAGTGAGATTGATGCAATGGCATTTTAGTACGAGTTATTGTAACACTTTCTCACATTTCATTAATCCTTCAGAATTGATTTTCTTATAATCACTATCTTGATATAAGAGACTTTGTGACCAATGATCACCAACAGACTTTGCCATGTTTTTGGTCTATATATCTGATTAATGACATTCTGTCTTCAAAGTAGGCTTGTTTATCTGATCTATGCTGCTCAAGGGCATATACTATTAAAGTTTTAGTTGACATGAAGGGGTAAATAAGGATGGATTACTGTTTCAATCAGTCCATTGTTTTCAGAAGAATCTAAAAAGCTTGCTTATTTTTCATAAAAAAGTGGAAAGAAGTTGACAGAATTAAAAACCAAATGAATAGGAAGCACACATACCTATGGTAAAATGGATTGTGCCACTGGAACCACTAATTATATAGTTACAATTGATTTGGTATATGTTGGCTTGTTAAAAACTACAAATCAAATGATCTTTTGATTCTAATGAATAACTGTTTGAAGCTAGGAAGTATATATTACCATTGGTTTCCTTCGGATTGCTTTTCCCTGAATAGGATCATTCTTACCATTTCATTTCCGTTTTCTACTTTTGAAATAAAACATTTAGTAGGAAATTGTGACATAAAGTATTCTCTTTTGTTCATCATGATGACATCTCTGCTAGCATAATTGACCCAGAGCATGTTATTACAATTGGCGGGGGAGGGAGCTCTATTCAGTTATTTCATTTATATATTGCTTTCCTCCAAGAAGCTCAAGGATGTTTCTCTTCTCCTCCCTTCACTTTATTCCACAAAATAAACTTTAAAAAGAGATTAGTATTTTATGAGCTTCTATATCACATTATCACCTGTCCATCTGACTTAAATTAAGGTAATATTTTCCACTATATCTTTAGGCAATTTTAACCACTGGGAAATATCAGATATTGGCCCAGTATATACCCTCAGTTTACAGCTGTTCACTATGTGATCTACAGTTTAACATGGGACCCTGCAGTCACACTGAGGGGAGGATACTATGCCCCATTTCTACAGAGAGTCCTGGCAGACACTGTGTGAGATGCAAATCCTATTCTGATTGCTGATGTGGTAGTTCAAAGCCTGGCACCTTAACACCTATGTCTGGGTGTTCAGCAACCCATTTGAATTTCCATTGGGAATCAATGTTAATGTTGTTGAGCAGATGTTGTGCAAGTGCCAGTGGAGTCTTCCAGCTGATAAATGAGGAAGGTCGGCATGCACCAGTAGGAGTGAGTTGTTCATAATTTTTCTGTATTATCTTACTAGTGCATCTTGCCTTCGTAAAGCTGGTGGTGCTACTGTATGTCACTCAGAACAGGAAACCAGCAAGTTGGAGTGGTTTAAATACATCCACTTATAATCATAGTGTCATTGAGTCTGGCATCTATCTTACTAGCATGGCAGCTGTTAAGCCATACAAGATCACAGTATTCTATTGTATAGACCAACCCTCGTGCTGTTAACCTGAGGGTGGCAATGGAAGCCCCCCATTTATGTGTCAGTGTGTAGTTTAATTGGAAAATCATAAAACATCCTGCAAAAAAGAAACAACATTTACTATTGGTTCCAAGAACACAGCATGCCTGTGTTTAAATTCTATAAGACTCATCTGAAAAATGTCTTTATCATTCCATTTGGAGGAAACTCAGTGTGATTTGCTCTTGATTAAACAATGGGTTGCACTATGAATCTGTTTTTCATACTGGAAAAGGATGGATTAATTTTGATAAAATTGAAAACTATCAGATTAATTATTATTGCAAAAATAAAAACATGTTTTAATATGCTTTTAACTTTTATTATCATTTTAGATAACTGGAACTGCAGAAAAGCAACTAGATAGCAGAAGTCTTCCTGGAAAATATCCCAGTGAGAATATTGTTTTCAAAGGTATTCTTTGGCTATTATTTTATTTCATTTATATAAAGAGTAATGGCTCAATTATTTTGTCCCCCTTTGAATTTCAGAAGTGCTAATTATCATCCTCTGTCATGTTTCTCAGAAAATTAGAAAAAAAAACCTTATTTTATTTCAACTTCATATAGTGTATAGTGTGTCCATATATTCGGCTCCCCAAAAATATTAAATTCATGCCACAACCTCAAATATTCTTTATAATTCATTCATACAGAGAGCATTTTTAAGGGTTTACAGTAAGTTTATTATATGTGTGTGTACTAGGAAGTACGGGAAGAATGCATATACTCTATTATGAATCACATAACCTGGAGGGAGGACCTGGAAGGAGGAGGCTTAGAAAGGAGGAGCCAACAACTTTTCAAATCATTGTCTATACTTTTCATGGGGCTGCTTTGAGGATTTTTTTTCCTCATAATTTATAAACTAATGTTGTCCCTTTTTTCAACTTGATCTTTCTTTTGCTACCTTTTCCTCTGACATCAAATGTTGTCCTGTTCTGTTCAGTTTTCAAAAATTTATCCTGTTAACCTATGACAGACATAAAGACAAACAGGTTCTTATAAATGTTCTTTTCTTCCGAGCTATTAGGCTCAGACTGAATGCACGTTACTCATTCAGCCTGCAGATATGCACACTGATTCCCATATGGAGGGACGTTCTTTGTCATGTACATATAGAATCAGATTCCCCAGTCCTTCTCTATGCCCTGGGAGTAAATCCTATAAAATAAGAGGCAAAATTCCAGCAGACTCTCTGGACTGAGGATGAAAAAAGTAGGGTTTAACTATCATCCCATGCTTATGATTAAAAACTGGAATCCTAAACATTTCTAGAAAAAGTAAAGTCCAAGTAGAAGAAAGCAGAGAATCTTTACTTCAAGAAGGTTTTAGATATAGGTTACATCAACCAAGCTGTTGTGCTATATTTTTACTTAAATGTTTGCATTGTACTAAATTGTACATATTTTATATTTCTCAGTTCAACATAAGAATTGGTGTTCATCTTGCTGTCTTTATTATATACTTCAGGATAAGAAAAACAGTTCAGAAAACTTCTTCTATAGAACCTTCTTGAAATCAGTAATATTAAACTGGAATTCTTCATTCTGTGTGCTGCCAGTCTTCTTCCTGTAGTAGGAAGAATAGAAGATTGGTAGACTATATCCACAAATACCAACTACTAGTCAGAAGAGAAGAGAGAAGAGAAAACAAAGACTTCTCTATAATTTCAGAACATATGGACAAACTTAACCATAGTTTCAAGTGGGCAACTGTGACCATCCTAGACCAAGCCAAATCCAAAAACACTAGGAACTAGGAATAGATATAAATAATATCTATATATTATGCAAAATAGACAATCAATAAGCTAGTAAAGGAAAAAAAAAGACCAAAATACTTCCCCACCAACAATCAGTAACCAGATGAGCATAGATTCTCCAAGATTAACATCAGATCAACAATCAATACCCCAATCAAAGAACTGCCAAACAAGCCAACAGCAAAACCAAAGAATCTCTAAGACTACCCCCAACAACACTGACAGGGCAAGCTACTAGAATATAAACTGAGAGCAACCCCACTCCTTGAGTAATACAACATTTGCAAGAAAACAACCAAGCTCAGAGAGCACCAAGGACCCCTCATTTCAAGCCCAAGTTACAAATATTCACCTTTATTAGTGCAATATTATTCCTTTGTTCATTTAGATTGCCAACTGTTATTTTTCCCTCTTCATGAAATGTAAAAAAAAAAAAAGTATTTTAAAGCACTGAATATTTGAATTTTAAAATTTAAATTTAAAAGGGTGGTTTGCAATTAATCTTTTCTTTAAAAAAAAATATGTCTCATAGAAATGGTTCTTTCCAAGAAGGAAAGAAAGACTAAATCATCTAACTAAAAGCTTCCATGCTGTATTGTCAGGAGGTGGTGCTAATTCCAATATTATAAATCTTTTAATCTCCAATAAGGAGATTAACCTCTTTCACATACTGGGGCCAAAGGGTGGACACCAAATGAGGTAACTCTGGAAGATATATAGTTCATCAGGAACCACCAGATGTGTAATCAAAAGCAAAAAGGTCAGAGTTTAAAAACCTAGAAGATTTTCTTCCATCCTACAGCTTCAACCACCACACAGACCGATATAATTCTCACCTTAGCAAAAATGGTAATTTTGACAGATTCTAACAGATCTTAAATATCACTATAAAAACTTAAGGAAAATTTGTCTGAAACAGACCTATATATATGCTTTATTTGTGCAGAGTTTTGTTTCCACAGTGTGATCACTAGATAATAATTGGCAAGTTAGTGCAGTATCACCCTCCATCTTGTGTTCTACAGCAACTGGCATTGACAGGCATGGCAAATTCAGTAATGAAGGTAATTATAACATGAATAGCTTTATTCTCTATGGATTTATGAAATCTTTCTTTAAACCCACCCAAATGGGTGATCATCCATATCAATAGTGTGTGTGATCACCCATATCAATAGTGTGTGTGTGTGTGTGTGTGTGTGTGTGTGTGTGTGTGTGTGTGTGTGTGTGTTAATGAATTATGTTCAAAATACTTTACATTTTTCACTGTGTGAAATATTTCGTTTTCCTTGTCCTAATCTTTGTTCAGTTTCATCTCTACTCTGAAATAACTGCTCAAAGTTCAACTGGGATGGATGGATGGATGGATGGATGGAAGGAAGGAAGGAAGGAAGGAAGTGTCAGGGCATTTATTAATCCCATGTTTGGGTCTGGGACTAATTACCCTGGTTTAGAGGAGGAGATGAATCGAGGCTTATTCCAAGTTGCACTATTCTGATAAAGAAACGCGAAGAAGGTTTCTAATAAAACTCATTTATTTGTTATAAAGAAAATAAAACACCTCACTAACTAAGAAAAGTTAATTGTTACATTTTTGAAGTAATTCGGGCCGGCTATCTTTCAGCCGGACCTTGCTGGAAAGAGAACAAAGGAAGAGGAGATGAGAGAACAAGTGAAGGAATGTGGGTGGATACGGAAACAGAATGTCAGGGCATTTATTAATCCCATGTTTGGCTCTGGGACTAATTACCCTGGTTTAGAGTAGATGAATCGAGGCTTATCCTTGTTGCAATAATCTGATAAAGAAACGCGAAGGAAGGTTTCTAATAAAACTCATTTATTTGTTATAAAGAAAATAAAACATCTCACTAACTAAGAAAAGTTAATTGTTACATTTTTGAAAGTAATTCGGGCCGGCTATCTTTCAGCCGGACCTTGCTGGAAAGAGAACAAAGGAAAGAGTGTGAGAAGCAAGTGAAGGAATGTGGGTGGATACGGAAACACGTAGCTTACTGATAAGAAGTTGGCAAGCTACGGAGAGCCAGACAGTCCAGAAATAATGAAGCTCAGCTGGGAAATAAAATAACGCAGTGACATTCCCCTTCTTTTGCCAGTTGAGCGAATATCAGTACATCATCAAATAAGGCACATCTTCTCACGCAGATACTCGTGTTGAGCTGCTGGAAGTGGTTTGTTGAGCATATCAGCAATTTGATCATGTGTAGATACATATTGCATTTTGACAAAACCTTTTTTCACTAAATGCTTTATGTTTTGGTAACGGATGTCAATGTGTCTGGACCTAGAACCTGTAAAATGAGATTCAGAAATATAAACCACCGATTCATTGTCTTCCATCACGGTGATTGGTCGGATCGGGTGTGTCCAGATATCTGTGACTAAAGCATCAAACCAAGTTAGAGAATTACATGCATCTGAAACACAAGCATATTCAGCTTCAGTAGATGAACAAGAAACAAAATTCTGTTTACGTACTTGCCAATAAACAGGACATCCATTTAAGAACATCATATAACCTGAAGTACTTTTACGTGATTTCTTATCACTTGCCCAATCAGAATCTGCATAACAACATAATTCTGCATAATCAGTATGTGTTGGTTCTAACAATAACTTCATGTGTTTGGTGTATTTTAGGTATCTCAATAATTTCTTAATACATGTCCAATGAAACTGTTTTGCCTTACCTACGTGTCGTGATAAGAGATTAACACTAAGTGCAATGTCGGGTCTGGTCCAACTACTAATGTATAACAGTGACCCAATGACTGAACGATAAAGTGTTTGATCCTCGAACTCAGGACTTTCTTCTTGTGTCAAGTTGTGAAAATCTGTTTGCATGGGTGTCTTTGTTGTGTTAGCATCTTTCATGTTGCAATGATGCAAAACTTGTTCAATTTTATCCTCTTGTGAAAGACTAAAACCCTTCTGTGTTTTTTCAATCTGAACACCTAAATAAGTGCTAATGTGACCTAATGATTTCAATGTAAAGTATCTCTGCAAAGCTTTGGCAAAAATTTCACTCATTTGCTTATTTGGACCAATATAAACAATATCATCAACATAAACAAGAACTATCTCATATGCATCGTTAGATCCTTTTGTGAACACGCACTCATCAGTTTCGGACTTAATAAAGCCCATTGAATTTAGTTTGTCAGTAAGACATAAATACCACATTAAACCAGATTGTTTCAGACCATAGAGACTTTTGTTTAGGAACCAGGTATCCCTTTCTTGCTGTCGGAATCCTGGAGGACTTCTCACGTAGATCTCTTCATCTAGGTCTGCATGTAGATAAGCCGTGTCAACATCAAACTGGAAAACTTCTAAACCAAGGATAGTTGCAGTTGCTAAAGCAATTTTTACACTCTCAGTTCTGACTGTCGGTGAGTAAGTATTTGTGTAGTCCTCAGGATAACGTTGAGCGAAACCCTGAGCTACAAGTCTGGCCTTGTACAGTGACTCACCATTTGGTTTCTTTTTGATTCTGTAGACCCATCGAGTGCCAATGACCTTTTTGTTTGCTGGAGGTTTTGCAGGTGTAAATACTTTAAGTTTCTTTAGACTGTCCATTTCAACCTGCATTGCTTCATACCATTTGTCTTGCTCTGAATCAGGGAGCTGCTTGATTTGTGTGAAATTATCAGGTGGAAGCGTGACATTGCAAATCAAAGGCAAGGGTGCTTTTGTCAGTTGCCAAGAATATCGTTGTGGAGGGATTCCTTTTGTGGCCCTCTTGGAACGTCTTGGAACAACTGTCCAATCTTCTTCTGCTTCGTCCTCGTCCTCACTTTCGTCGCTAGCGTCAGCATCCGCGGCTTGCGAAGACGGAACATTGGGTTGAGAAGAATCAGTGGAATCTTGATCATCAATCTGCGTGGCATCAGCAGTATCATCTCTGGGAAAATAAACTCCAGGATCATTGGAATGAATCCTGGACCAGTCAATATCTTCTTCAAAATTAGCAGATTGGGAAATCACAATTACATGTTTAGAGTCAATAAATTTGCTCCACTTTGAATTATCATCAATACCCATAAATCTCAGTCTTTTTGCTGCTGGACTTCCTTTTCTTCTTTGAGCTAAGGAAATGTTCACCATAGCATATGAACCAAAAATATGAATGTTTTTAAGATCAGGCTTGTAGCCATACAACATGAAGAAAGGAGTCTGATTTGTTACACTGCTCCAAGTACGGTTGACAATGTAATTTGCATACTTGATAGCTTCACCCCAGTATATCTCACCAAGGTTGGCGTCTTCTAGGAGACAACGCATCATGGTTTGCAGTACCTCTCCGTTGTGAGCCGGTGTGTCAGGGGCTGAAGTCTGATGAAGAATTCCATTCTTACGCATCCAGTCCTGGAAACGCTGAGACATGAATTCGGCACCACGATCACTCTGGATTCTGGCGATGCGAACTTGGTGTTGGGTAGAAACAAGGGTTGCAAAGTCTTTAAAGATCTGAAAGGTCTCTGATTTTTCTTTCATAGGATATACATATCCATATCTAGAGTAATTATCAACAATTGTTAGAAAATATTTTCTACCACCAAATGATGGCGGGAAAGGACCAACTATGTCAATGTGAACCAAATCAAAAATGCGTGTTGACAGGCGTGTAGCGTGTTTGGGAATGGCTGCTGCTTTGGATTTGGCCTTCTTGCATACAGCACAATCCAAAAACACCTTACACCCCTTTAGATCCAAACCTTTTGTGAATTCCGGCATCTTCCTAAGAACACGGAAACTGGCATGCCCCAATCTTCTATGCCATTTGTGGATACACCTGGAATGCAAAGGTTTACCTGTTAGTGAATTCTCAACATTAACATTTTTATGCGGAACCTCAGGCTTGCTCTGAGCAACCTGTTTACCAATTCTATTTTTGTTGGCTTTAGGAGCCTTTGGAATAGCAACAGGATCTCTCTCTGGAGCATCTCTCTCTGGGCCTGTGCTCTGCCTTTTTGGAGTTTGCATACTTGCCTGTGTTTGTGTTTTAGGCTTTGGCTTTAAGTAATAAACACCACCAATTAATATGGTTTCAGCAACAATATCTCCATCTTTAACTATGTAACTTGCTTTTTCAAGGTGGTGAACTTGGAACTTTAACATTCTAGACAAGTGAAACTGACTAAGCAAATTACTGGTTGCTGTTGGTATGTAATAAACATCAGGAATCAATGCATCAAGCTCTTCAACATAAACAGTTCCTTTTCCTTTGACCTGACAAGGATGATTTGAAAAAGAATAAAGTTCACGTAGTTCAGGTTCAGGCTCGTGCATTTCTGTGAAAAGTTCCTTTCTGTAGGTAACATGCAATGCTGCACCACTGTCCAAAGTCCACAGGAGTCGTCTGTCGTACTCTGGTTGAGGTTGTGGATCATTGGTTAAAGCCAATGTGGCGAGTGGAGTTTGTGGATCACGCCGGGGACCACGATGACCTTGTCTACCGCCTCTGCCTCTGCCTCTGGAATCTGTTCCTCTGGGCTGGTACGTGACGGGAGCTGGAACTCGTTGGGGACAATCCCGGGTGGCATGTCCCACACGATTGCAGGTGTTGCATCTTGGCGTCCTTGGAGCGTAGGTTCTTCCTCGGAAGGGGCGCCTAGCTGGAGCTCTTGATGCGGGTGGTCCTCTCAAGTGTGGCGTGGCCAACATGAATGCCTCTTCTTCAATTAAAAGTCTACAAACATTGTCCACTGTGCGTTGAGCAATTGGGACTTGGTTAATTTTTGTAACAGCATCTTTCCATTCATAATTCAAAGAGTTAATAATGATGCTGATCATTTGAATATCTTCAATGTTATGGCCTCTTTCTCTCAATTCTGTTCTCAGACCTTTCAGTTTGGTCAAATGTCCTCCAATTTGTTCACCAGGTTTCAATCTCGAACCGTGGAGTTCAGACATGAGTAAACATGAAGATTCAATTGAGATAGGCCTGTAGCAATTTTCCAATTCAGCCCAAATTTGTCGGGCTGTTGTGTTTGGTGGAAAAGTGACCTGCAGTTCAGTATCCATGGACATCAATAATGTTGTACGAGCCCTTATCTCTAGATCTCGTATTGCAAAGTCCCATGGTTGTGCAGGAGGGTTAAAAACCATAAAATGACTGCCTTCTCTAAGAAGCAATAGTGTAATCTCACTGACCCAGGCTTTGTAATTGTGTCCTGACATTTTTAGTTTTGACTCACCAGTTAGTGGAGAGACAGAAAATGCCTGGTGAGGAGCCTGCACTTGGTACGCTGGCTGTGCTGGCAGAAATGCCTGTGGTATTTGCTGTGCCTGTTGTGGACCTAAAAATGGTCTTGGTTGTGCCATTGGAGGTGGGCCAGGAGGTGGCCCTATTTGCACTTGTGGCTGGGGCACATATGCAGGCATTTGTAGCTGCTGTGGCTGATGCACTGGAATCTGCTGTATTCCAGTTGCCATTTGTGCTTGATCTGCAATATTGGCATGACCTGCTGGAGATGCAATCATTTGCCTTTGCTTTGTTCCATCTAAAAGGACACCAACACCGCCAGGGGGTGTTTGAGTTTGGGCCTGTGGAAACACTTGTGGCATTTCAGCTTCCTGTAGTAAATTACTTTTGCCAGCAGATGGCGCTGCACCTTTGGGCAGCTTTGCATACGGGGCATTGTATGCTTTAGAGTAGGAGTGGTTATGTAAGACATGTGTAACTTGATCAGGGAGACTTTCATGTGACATATGCAGTGCCCTCTGTCTTAATTGGCCTGACACAGAATCCACCAGGGGGAGTGTCTTTGGCTCTGAGCAAGAAGACAAGATGGCCTCTTTTGAAAATCTTAAGTTATCTCCCATATCTTGCTCAAGCATAGATATAGCCATTTTTGCCTGGGATAGCTGCTGTTCATAGAGTTTTATACGGTCACGATAGGCTTTCATGGCCAGCTGATCCAGGGTGAGCTTAGAGCTTCGAGGAGAATAATGAATTGTTTCTCTCTCTGCGTGGGAGGAATTTTGCTCAGCAGTGCTTGCACCGAGCTTTACAAATTCAGAAGGTTCTGGGGAGACTTTTTCAGAGCTTGGAAGATCAGAAGAAAATGTTACTGACCTCAGTTGTAAATCATCATTTTCAAAAACAGCTTCTGTCTTATCTCCGTCCATTTCTGTTCCCACGGCTTCTTCTCGTTCCAGGCATGTGGCTGTAGTAAGGGGCTGGAAATCTGGAAACCTCCTGTCTGCCACCTCTTCATTGGAAAGATCAATCAAATCATTTACGAAGAGTGGTCTTGGTTTCACTTTGCCTTTTTTCTTCTGTTTTGGCATCTCAGCAATATAATTAGCGTACCTCAGTAGCTAAAAACTAATTGCCTATGCGCTCTTATCAGAAGTAACAAAAACAAGGAGAAAGCCATAAATCAGACCATCCTCGTGCTATCAGAAGGAAGGAAGGAAGGAAGGAAGGAAGGAAGGATTATAATTGACAGAGTGCTGTAACTGTTGAAGAGCATTCAAAGACTCCAAGCCCTCTATATAAAGACTTAAAGTCATGACAGATCACTTTTCTGAACATTTCTTTTTTTATAGTTCAAACTCCTTGAGAAGTATTTAAAATAATTATGCAGATTGTGTGATTGATATAACCTTGGCAAGATATTTTCAGTGGGAGCTGTATAGTATATAGTAGACACAAAATCGCAGTAGTTCAACTGTGAGTCTGGCTCTATTGGTTCTGAGATAATTTTAAATCAACCTGTCTAACAAAAGCTAATAACAGATTTCACTCCTTAGGGCTTTCCTTGGAAAGTCTCTATCCACCAGAAATGAAAATGCCAGAAGTCTGAGATATTTCAAACCAGTTTAAATAACTGCTTCAAACCAAATATCCAACCCTATTCTTTTCAAATTGACACGTGCCACCATCTTATCTCCCTCCAGTTTAATTCTGATATTTTGTCAGGCTTTCACCTTGACCAGATTGGATGCACTACCTTTGCAGTTCTGTGAGTGTGGTAGAGAATACCCTTTTCCATAGTGCTGGAGATGGCTGTCTGGAATTCCTAAGCCATGTGCTCCTTTGTTGCTCTCTTTCAGGAATCAAGGAAGATTTATATTTATCCCATTTTCAAGAACTACACTGGAATTCTTTCATAATCACTTCCTGGGTATTTTTATAATAAAATTCCTTAGCAAAAGTTCCTGGAGTCTTATATGCTAGTTTAACTAAATCTACTTTACCCTGCAGGAGTGCAGAGCAATGTGGAGATGATCTTGAGAAAAGCATGCAATAGCCATTAGGGCAGTCAAAATGACAACTTAGTCCTGAGAAAGGGGAAAGTGTGAAGAAAACCTTAAAATATTCCAACCTTTGTTCTATGTAATCAAAGAAAGAATAGAGGGGAAATCTGGCAGGTATTTTAGATTCTATTATTATAACCTGCAATACTAAAGTTACATTCCTGCAGCCATTGGGTGTCTATTTCCTGACATAGCCTAATTGAAGCGAAGATATAGGGAGAGAAGTCTGACAATTTTAGGCGAAGGAACCTAGTGTCTAACTAGGAGCTCATAGGCATGTTCCCAATTGTAGAGAGTCAAGTCATTTGGAAGATACACCAAAATGACTCAGACACCTCTCAAATTCACAGGAGTATAAGATGGAAAGGACGTAAAGAATAGTCAGGCTTACAAGATTCTGCTACCGTAGCCTATCTTAATAAAGGTAGATTAGTCTTCTAGTGAAGTTGATTTCTTTGTTTGGTCTACATTATTGGGTTGATACCACTCTTGCCACATTGCTTTGCTACTGTTCTACTCTCTCCTTAGCCAATTTACTAAACTGAGGGAAAGGGAGCAGATCAGGTCAGAAAAATATGAACAATGCACAAGGACATGACTCACTTTTCAGCTTCCCTCCATTCAGGTTAGTCCTAAAAAGGAACATTGCATATCTTCCCTGTAGCAATGCTGAGGGGAAAGCATTAAAACAATTCATGACATCATCATGAACTGAAGTGCAAATTATATAATTTGAGTCATTTGCATGCTGATGGTCTCTTAGCTGATTCATAGGTATCCAGGCTTCTTCTGCATACCTATAAATGCTCCATGTTATTTCAAAATCACAGAATTATTCAAGTTTAAAAGACTTGTTCACTAGAAATATTTTTGCTGTCTGAGAATCTCTTCAGCACTCTCATATTCATGGGAGATTTGAAACATAAAAAGAGAGTGTAAAGATTGAACCGCTTTGCTTCTTTCAAACCTTTTCAACTTGCCAATGAACTGGGGGGGGGGGGAATAGAATGCTGAGAACGTGTGCATGGATCGTGAGAGCTTGGCCATCATCAAGGTCACCACTGTAGGTGCTTGAGAAAGAGATGGACTGTTCCCATAACAAAATGATGTCTCATAATTGGGCAATGTGATCACCCAGGGGTGGGGAGAAGAGGAAGCTATTGTTTAACTAGGCAAGCATTTGCATGGGAAAACCAGAGCTGGTTTTGTTTCTTCAGTACCAAAATGGTGTATCCAATATAATTTTATGTTTGGGAATTCAAAGCTCCTGAGAATGTTTCCTTATTTTGGGTTCACTAGTCTGACATTAAACCAGCTCTCCTTAACTTAATACAGCCTACTTGGATGCCTCCAAGAGAGCTGTAAACTAACAATGACCAGAAAAAAAATTGATGCCACAGCGAAGCCTGGATCGAATTCTCCTCAGGAGGCATTGGCAGCAGCCCAAGCTGAACCTGGGACATGGTGGTGACCTGATCCAAGGTGAGGATGGAGAAGACGGAGAAGACACCGGTGCATGAGGAAGTAGTTGTGGCAGGATCCATTTGCCCTGACCCGAAGATGCAATGGCCAAAACTGTCTGCCCCAAGGAATTCCAGACAACCTCAGGGCATGGTACCAGCTGGTGACCACAGTGGAACTAGACATTTTGGAGTATTGGCAGCATGCAGCACATGAGAGTCACCTGACAAGGCCAGGAGGGATGCCTCCCAATGAGAAAGGGATGATCAGCTCCTCCTTGCCACCCCGAGATTCAGCCCGTGGCACCTGCCTGGAGCCTGCTTCCAATATGGAAAAGAGGGCCATGGGGCAGCCAATTGCCCAGCTGTGCAACCCATGTCAGCACCAAGGGGTCTGAGCCAGCTGGAGGTCAAGAAAGTGCTGAGGAAGGGAAAGAAGACGTGGGCAGTGCAGCAGTTGATGGAGATCTCTTCCCCCTCCAGTGAGAGGGAAGGAACTCTGACCCCCAGCAAGCCAAATCTGGTCTTTTACAAGAGCAACAGCAAAGGGGAGGATGACCCAATGGGAAGTGGAACCATCACCCCTTTGACTGCCTGGGTAGAGATGCTAGTGCCCCACTCAGGGGCAAGAGGGTTCTTCATGGCCCTGGTAGATTGAGGTTGCACCCACTGCTTGGTTAGCCTGCAAACTATGGAAAAGATGGGACTGAGACTTTAAAAATTGAGGCAACCTATGAAGTTTGGTCAAATTGATGCCTTGCTTACTGGGGGGCTGAGCCAGTGACCCTGAAAAAAGGGATTCACAAGGAGACTATTTGGTTTATAGTAGCCCCCAAAATGGCAGTGACTATGATTTTGAGATTGGGGTGGCTGAAGAAGTGGAATCCAGCAGTTCACTGGAAGGACAATAATTGGCACTGGAGGAGTAAAGCAGGTGGATTGCAAGGTGTAGGGGCACGTCAGGGGTGAAATGCTCCCAGTTCAGATCGGATCACCTGATCCGGTAGTGATGGCGGCGGGTGGTCCAGAGAACTGGTAGCAAAAATCCCTGCCTCTCCCCCCATGCCCAGCTGAACTGCGCAATCATCAGAGGCTTTTTTTATTTTTAAAAGCATTTTTTCTACAATCTCTTCGGCAGGAAAAATGCTTTTAAAAGCCTCTGACGATCCCAGCTGAGTTGCCTGATCGGCAGAGGCTTTTAAAAGCATTTTTTTCTACAACCTCTCAGGCCAAAGAGGTTGTAGAAAAAATGTTTTTAAAAGAAAAAAAAAGCCTCTGATGATCAGGCAACTCAGCTGGGATTGTCAGAGGCTTTTAAAAGCATTTTTACAACCTCTTCAGCCAAAGAGGTTGTAGAAAAAATGGTTTTAAAAGTTAAAAAAAAAAAGTTGGCCACACCCACCCAGACACATTACCCCCACACACACCAATTTCTAGAAGGCAGCAAGATCCCGTTTGAAGTGTCGTCTGACCACAAGAGCTTAGAAGTCTTAAAAACTTCAAGGAAACTGTCCCACCAAGCAAGTGCAATGGGCTCAGCACTTTAATCAGTTCAATTTCCCCCTGCCATACTTGCCGGTGTGGAAGAATTTCCTTGTTGATGCGCTCCCTTGGATGCCTCAATACAAAAGCACCTGAGAGGAAATACTTAACTCCATTATCAGCTCCCAGCAACTGGCAGTGCAGGTATCAGCATTGCATCAGCCACTAGCCACTCCTCAACCAGCTGACAGTGCACTGACCGAAAGGCTAAAGGAAGCCTTGAAAGAAGATGCCTGGTTCAAAGACCACAAAGCCAATCTGATGATGAGGGAGGACCTGGCATGGAAGGGAGACAAACTGTATGTATCAGAGGATCCAGATCCTACAAAGAAGCCATGATATAAAGCCAGCTGGCCAGTTCAGGTTTTTAAAGTCTCTTCACTTGGCAAAAAGACAGTTCTAGTGGCCCAAGATGAAGAAAGACATAGAAAACTATGTAAACAGCTGCCTGATATGCATGTCCATGAAGCGATTGCCAGGGAAGACTCCTGGATTGCTACAGCCAGTGGCCAATCCCAGCAGACCGTGGAAGAAAATTGCCATGGACTTCATAGTGGAATTGCTGAGACTAATGGGAGTACTGTCATTTGGACAGTGGTTGACCTGTTTTCAAAGCAAGCGCACTTCATCACATGTCTGAAGCTTCCTTCAATCCAAAGTCTGGCCAAAATATTCATGTAGCACATCTACCAGCTGCATGGAGTCCCAAGGTGCATCATTTCAGATTGGGGGTTGCAGTTTACAGCAAAGTTTGGTGAGAGTTCATAAAGCGAATAGGGTCAGCCCACAGACTTAATTCAGGGTTCCATCCAAGCACCAATGGGATGGTAGAATGAACTAATGCAATAGTGGATATGTTGCTATGTAAACTGTCAACAAACCAACTGGGCAGAGCTCCTACCTTTCGCAGAAGTGGCTTATAATAACTTGATGCATAGCAGCACTGGGTTCACCCTCTTTAATGTGACCACATTGAGTTTATGCCAATGCCAGGATTTCTGAGGGACCCCCCTCCCTCAGTAGGATGGATGGATACTCTGAAAGCTGTCTGGGGAAATGTGCAGAAAGCCATAAATAAAACCAGGGAATCACAAAAGACTCAGGCAGATCAGAAAAGAGCCCTCCAGAAGGAGTTCAGGTTTGGGGAGAAAGTATACCTGTCAACTAAATACCTGAAGCTGAACCAACTTTGTAAGAAACTGGGTCCCAAGTACATAGGTCTGTTCAAATTATAAACCCAGTAACAGTGGAATTATGGTTACCTAAGGTGCTCAGACAAGTCCATCCAGTGTTCCGCTGTAGCTTATTGAAACCCTTCTGAGGCTCTAAGTCAGACATGTGAAACTCAAGGTCTGTGGGCCAGATCGGGCTGTGATGTGGTTAGATCTGGCCTGCAGGGCCACCCTGGAAACAGCGAGGGGCTGGGCCTCCATCACTTCAGCCCTGGCCCACCCCAGCCCAGCTCCCCAGTGTACAGCAGCAGTTGCAGCTCGTTGACCTCACCTGGCCTCACCTTGTCTCGCCCGACCCCGCCTCGCTCCACCTTGCCCCAACCCATCCAACCCAGCCTCACCTAACCTCACCTTTCAAATTTATTAACTACAAAAGGAAACAGTGAAACAAAATCAGCAATGAAGATTTATTTGTTCACCATCAAATGTAAATTTGAGTATACATCTCCTGGATACTCTAATGTTGCCATTCTCAACTTGATTACTCTGCTGACAAGGAATTCCAGGCATTGTAGTTTCAGTATCTCTGGGTGGAAAACTCAATCTTATCCTGTCAAAGTAACAATATAAAAACAATTATCATGAATTCATTGATCAATTAATGAACCCAGGAGCAGCTGGGCCTTGTGGCTCAGCAGACTGATAGCATTGTGATTAACACCAGCTGTCTGCAATTACTGTAAGTTCGAATCTCACCAGGCTCAAGGTTGACTCAGCCTTCCATCCTTTCTAAGGTAGGTAAATTGAGGACCCAGTTTGTGGGGGCAATAAGCTGACTTTGTATAAATATACAAAAGTATGAAGGCTATTGCTTAACGCATTGTAAGCCACCCTGAGTCTCCGGAGAAAGGCGGCATATAAATCAAATTAAAAAAAAAAAAGAAGTAGAAAGGAGAAAGTAGACCCATTTTTACTCATAATATTTAATGGTTTTGCACAGTGGCTCAGCAAGCTTCTGCAGCTTCTTTCTGTTCATTTTGAGCTTTCTGGCTTCCACTGCGCCAGGTTGTTACAAGCCAAACTGTATCCATGGCAACAATAGAGCAAATGTTGCAATCCGGCCCTGATGTAACAAGCACAAAGGGAGCTGTAGGCTGGACCAGGAAGTTCCAGCATGTTTTATTATTTATACCTGTGAGACGGCAAAACCCAACTTTGGGGTTCTGAACTGGCTCATTGTCTGATTTTCCCTAAGAAGGAATCCCAGGTAAGATGGGAGAGGCAGAAGATAGGGTGCTCCAATGGCCCTTGCTGGATCTTTTGCAGAGATTCCAGGCAAAGGCATTTTCTGCATCGAATTGGAAGTGAACATGAAGATTTTTTTAAATGTTATAAAGATAGTTCATTTAGTGCTGTAACTGTTCGAAGTTACAAAGTGACTGATGACTTTTTTTCACACTTACTACTATTGTAGCATGCCCATGGTCATGTGATCAAAATTCAGATACTTGGCAACTGATTCATATTTATGACAGCGGCAGTGTCCAGTGTAATTTGGGCAACTGTGGCAAGAAAGGTCATAAATTTGGCAAAATTCACTTAACAGCTGTCTCACTTAGCAACAGAAATGTTGGGCTCAATTGTGGTCTTAAATTGAGGACTGTATAATTAGGAAAGAGCTTCATCACTGTTGTTGCAATATTTGAGCTGCCCACCCCAACCCCAGGAAAGATCTTAGTTACCTGACTTTTTCCATTTTTCCCAAAAAGACTACCCTGGAACTGCTGTGTAACAAAGACATTGGCAAGATTTCCCCGGTGTCTAGCTGAACACTTGTCCATGACTCCTTGGTAATATAAAAGTATCACTGCTGGTTTTAGGATGCTTTTCTGAATTCTTAGTCTGATACTCAATTATGAGATTTGCTGGTGATTTTCCATTCAACTAATGAGGTTCAATCTTGCTAAAATATAAAGCTGAAAGTGTCCTTGGAAAAAGAAATCATCCAGTCCAGACCCAAATGAATACAGAATAACAGAGTTGGAAGGGACATAGGAGGTGTTCTGGTCCAACCCCCTGTTCAAGCTGGCCACACCCATCCAGCCACACCCACCTAGTTGCAGCAAACTGGCTGTGACCACCCAGCCATGCCTACCCAGCCATGCCTACCTAGCTGTGTGAGACATCATAGTCTTACATGCAACTGGCACTTTGAGGGCAACCATAATCCTGATGCGGCCCTCAATATTCCCGGTAGGTTATCAAGAGGGAAACAGATAGAGACTAATAAAGTTTTAGTGTTACTTTGTCCAAAATCTGGATTTACCTTATTTGCTTAGTTCCTGCTTATATGCTGTTCCAGTCCAGCAGGATTCTGAGTGGCTTACATTCTTCTTGTAGTAAAATGAAAATAGTAAAAACAATATAATTAAATAACCAATCATAATAGCAAAAACATAACAATAACAGTAGCAAAAGGTACTATGTCCACCAAGCAACAATAAACTGAAATGTAGTTCCAATGGACAGGGAGAGATTTCTAATTGATTTCAGATTTCTTCCCATGGCTTTCTAAAAAGCCCTGTTTTGTGACTTTCCTAAAACTCACTAGGGTGGAAGTTAGTCTATTCTTAGGAGTTACACTATTGCAAAGAAGAAGAATTGCAACTGAAACCTTGAATTGAACATAGTTATATAGCTGTATAACATGCACTTCTCAAGATTGCACATCAAATCTCTGATTCTGCATAGACTGTCTGAATATAAAACTATCTTCTCCTTTTTCAGGGCATCATCCTTTTTTATGCAATCAAAAAGATTCACATAGAGTGCCCAGCATAGATATTGCTAATAATATTAAGGAATAAAATAGCAATTCCATTTAATTTTCATTCTATCAATCTGTTATGACCCAGGTGGTCAAAGCAAGGCAGGCCTCTAGAGAGCCCTTTATTGTTCTAAGTAAATGTTCCAAAAAATGGCCCTCCAACAACTGGTAAGACTCCACCCCATGCTACCCTCAGTTCCCCAAACAACAGCCCATATATAACAAAGAAAGTCCACAGAGTAGGAGCACACTCACAGGGCAAGGTCCAGGGTCCCAAGCCCAGTCCACCCATCTAAGCAAGTCCTCAGGGCAAAGACAAGGTAGAAGGCAAAAGGCAGCTCTTAAGGGAAGGCTGCTGACCAACAGTGGTGCTGATAGGCAGCAGATCCCCTCTGATTAGGAACAGCTGCCTCTCCCACTTGATCAAAGGGCATTTCTCTAAACTTAAGAGAAATTGGTAGACTTGGCTACTGAACATATTCATTCATTCATTCATTCATTCATTCATTCATTCACTCAGTTTCATATTTCTATAGCTTTCCATCTCACGATCAAGTGACCACTACCAGGTAGCACTAATCAAAAGCCCCTATCACAATACTTCTCTTATTGATAGATATCTTTCTTCCCAAATCTCTCTGTAGCAGACCACAATGAGAGCTGTGGTGGCGCAGTGATTAGAATGTAGTACTGCAGGCTAACCTTGCTGATTGCCAGCGGTTCGAGCCTGGCTGGCTCAAGGTTGACACAGCCTTCCATTCTTCTGAAGTCAGTAAAATGAGGAACCAGATTGTTGGGAGCCACTTAGAGAGGGCTGTGAAGCACTGTGAAGCACTATATAAGTCTAAGTGCTATTGCTATTGCTATTGTCAAAATAATGATACACGCACATTGATATGCACACAACATCATCACATAAATGCTATAGTTATATGCTTGCTTTCTGGATGTAAGTACTGACATCTGAATGATGATATCATCATGCTATCATGTATATTTTGCTTGCCCTCTTCTCAACTCACAAAAACAAAAACAATGTGTGTGCCTCTACATCAAATGTGAGAGCTGTAAGGCAAAGGTTTATTCTGGCCCCTTAACTCTTTAGTCGAACAGCTTAATGGGCATCCACATAAAAATATGAACAAACATCTAGCAATTTTACTATATGCACATGATATAACAGTACTTGGCTTAATTCAGTATAAATTCTCTAATGTTTTATTCTTGTTAAGATGCAATTACAATACCTCACTAAAATATATTTTTAATGTTCTAAATTTATTGTATTTTGGGAAGACATTATTTCCCATATTAATCTGACTTTGGAACAATGTGTAATACTTTAAAATTCCTATTGCATATATTAAATAAGCTGAATACCCGTGCTCCGCTACGAAACTATGTGATTGGGCTTGATAGATCGACACTTATAGCTTGAAAATTAATGAGTAGTTATGATCAGCCTCTCCTCTCCCCTTCAGCTTTGTCCCACAGAAGCCTATCCTATCCTATCCCCCTTCTCTCCCTCAGTCTTGCCCCACAGTAATGTCTCCTATCCTATCCCCTTCTCTCCCTCAGCCTTGCCCCACAGAAGCCTCCCCTATCCTATCCCCTTCTCTCCCTCAGCCTTGACCCACAGAAGCCTCCCCTATCCTATCCCCTGGTTGCTGCTGTGAAAGTAAAACTGAAACTCCTCTCCTCTGCTTGTGTTTTGCATTTGGAACAGATTTATTTTCAGGTGGAGAGGGGAGTAGAACTCCTTGGCATCAGAGGCCTGTTTTGAAAGTGAAATAATATTTGCTGTGTGAGCAAGGAGACATGCCATGGCTTAGCTTAACTGTTCCATAGTAAAGCTTCTTGCTGCTGTGAAAATAAAACTGAAACTCCTTTCCTCTGCTTGTGTTTTGCATTTGGAACAGATTTCTTTTCAGGTGGGGAGGGGGAGTAGAACTCCTTAGCATCAAAGCATGTTAATAATAAAGTAGGAAATACTAATGCTCTGATGGTCATTTCAAAAAATCCTTTCTTAGTGAGCACCTAGAAGCTAAGAGGAACATATGTGGCAAATTTCAAGTTTGTAGACTTTATGATTCTGGAGATTTTGTGATGATGCATGAGTAGTATTTCGCTTTTATATATATAGATATATATTCCCTACATGGAAGTGGCTGCTAAATAACAGAAATGGATGCTCTATGTCAGGGGTGTCAAACTCGATTTCATTGAGGACCACATCAGGGTTGTGTTTGACCTTGGGGGGCCAGGGTGGGCGTGGCTAGCTTGATGTCACTCATGTTGGAGGTGCCTGTGGGGCCAGAGCTCTCTGCTTTCGGCTACAACAGCTTCCTGCAACCCTCTGCCGTGAAAATGGAGCTCGGGAGGGCCGCCTGGCAGAGGCACCATGGGCTGATCCTTTGCTGTTTCCAGGGTAGCCCTATGGGCCAGATCTAAGCACCCCATGGGCCAGATCTGGCCCCTGGGCCTTGAGTTTGACACTCCTGCTCTACAGTATTTTCTAATCAGAAAGAAACTTGATATTTAAACATTACAAAAATAAATTTATTGCTTCAATTACTCAAAAGATTGAAGACCTGGTATTAATTCTAATGAACAAGTTCCTGACAGATGTAGATTTTTTTTACTGACTATAAAGAAATAGGATTATCCTTTATTGAAACTCTTGTATAAAATTTTATATATAGTTTAATATATTTGAAAAGCTCATATACGTTTGTTGTTATACTTGTTTTGCTTTTTCTTTCATTTGTTTTTTTTTCTGTTAGCTTTTCCCTTTTCACTTCTCTTTAAATAAGAAAAGCAAGAAAGAAAGGCCAGAAATGTATTAACAAGGGAGATCAGAGCAGCAAAAAGAAGCTACTCTGAAAAGCTAAAGAATCAGTTCTCAACAAATGAACCAGCAAACATGTGAAAAACTCTTAAAAATATCACTGGCTGCATCAAACCCAGGCTGAAGGAAATCAACAACTGGCAGATGATCTGAATGTGTTTTACTGCAGGTTTGAAAGGAAACTACAGCCACCTATCTCCACAACCCCCATCTCAGACACACCAACAACAGCCAAGCCTCCTACAACTGATCCCATTCCATTGGGTTCACAACCCCTAGTGATCACAGAAAAGAAAGTGCAAGACCTATTTCACAGACAAAAGCCAGGAAAAGCTCCAGGCCCAGACAAGATAACTCCTTCTTGTTTAAAGCCTTGGTGGTGCAGCAGACTAAAGTGCTGTTAAGTGTTAGCACTTAGCTGCCAGCTTCCTGCAATTAGTGCAAGTTCAAATCTAACCAGACTCAAGGTTGACAAGGTTGACTCAGCCTTCCATCCTTTCGAGGTAGGTAAATTGAGGACCCGGATTGTGGTGGCAATAAGCCAACTTTGTATAGAACAACACCACTTAGGTGGGGGCCGAAAGCCCTAGTAAGCAGGTATATACAAAAAAGTATGCAGGCTATTGCTATAATGCATTGTAAGCCGCCCTGAGTCTAGGGAGAAGGGCGGCATATAAATTGGACTAATAAATAAATGATAAATAAATAAATAAAAGTCTGTGCTGACCAATTGGCCCCCATCTTCACCTGAATCTTCAATAAATCACTAGAGATGTGCTATGTTCCTTCTTGCTTCAAACGCTCTACTATCATCCCAGTGCCGAAGAAGCCCACCGTCAAGGAACTGAATGACTAAAGATCATGAAAACCTTTGAAAGGCTAGTGCTGTCCCACTTAAAAACCATCATGGATCTGCTGTTAGACCCCTTGCAATTTGCATACCAAGCAAATAGATCAATAGATGATGCTGTTATTATGGCTCTGCACTACATCCTATAACATCTTGAATCTCTAAAGACCTACGCAAGGATCCTCTTTGTAGACTTTAGTTCAGCATTCAATACCATCATTCCAGACACTCTTCTAACTAAGCTAAACCAGCTACAGGTACCTGAACACACTTGTAAGTGGATCATAAGCTTCCTAACAAACAGGAAGCAGCAGGTGAAGCTAAACAGAATCACATCAGATACCTGTACAATTAGCACAGGGGCCCCCCAAAGCCGTGTGCTCTCCCCACTTCTCTTCTCTCTGTATACCAAGGACTGCATCTCTAATGATCCATCTGTTAAACTACTGAAGTTCGCAGATGACACAACAGTGATCGGTCTCATTCAAGACAATGATGAATCCGCATACAGACGGGAGGTTGAACAACTAGCCTCGTGGTGTGACCGGAACAATCTGGAACTGAACACATTCACAACCGTAGAAATGGCGGTAGACTTTAGGAGAAACCCTTCCATACTTCCACCTCTCACAATACTAGACAACAGTAGAGACCCTCAAATTTCTAGGTTCTACCATATCACAAGATCTAAAATGGACAGCTAACATCAAAAACGTCATCAAAAAAGCACAACAAAGAATGTTATTTCTGCGCCAACTCAGAAAGTTCAAACTGCCCAAGGAGCTGCTGATCCAGTTCTACAGAGGAATTATTGAGTCTGTCATCTGCAAATCTATAACTGTCTGGTTTGGTTCTGCAACCCAACAAGACAGACACAGACTTCAGAGGATAATTAGAACTGCAGAAAAAACAGTTACTACCAACCTGCTTTCCATTGAAGACCTGTATATTGCACGAGTCAAAAAGAGGGCTGTGAAAATATTTACAGTCCCCTCACATCCTGGACATAAACTGTTTCAACTCCTACCCTCAAAATGACGCTATAGAGCACTGCACACCAGAACAACTAGACACAAGAACAGTTTTTCCCCGAATGCCATCACTCTGCTAAACAAATAATTCCCTCAACATTGTCAAACTATTTACTCAGTCTGCACTACTATTAATCTTCTCATCTTCTCATCGTTCCAATCACTCATCTCCTCCCATCTATGACTGTATGACTATAACTTTGTTGCTGGTATCCTTACAATTTATATTGATATTGTTTCCTGATTGCTTATTTGTAACCTATGACTATCATTAAATGTTGTACCTTATCATTCTTGATGAACGTATCTTTTATTTTATGTACACTGAGAGCATATGCACCAAGACAAATTCCTTGTGTGTCCAATCACACTTGGCCAATAAAAATTCTATTCTATTCTAAAAAAAATTAATTAAAGCCATAATGCCCAGTAAATCTAAATAGGACTTTTGTACGCATAAGTTGTGCATTTACACATGCATGAAATGGCAAGTGCACAAAAATACAGCCTATGGACCCATTTTATCCATTGTATCTGAAATTCACTAAATGGAGAACTACTAAACTGAAGGTTTACAGAATATGATGTTAAACTTGAAATGCAAGGTATGAGCATATGGAGCCTTTAAACCGCTGAAAGACAGACCCGATGGGAATCTATGTTGCATGATAAGAAGGCCTGATAGATTTATGCTCCCTTATATGCTTGGAAAACAGATGCAATAACCTAGAAAGCCATCTGCAAATTTCTCAGAAAATAAGCTTTTAGTCTAGCCTGAAATAGAGTATGAAGTCTACCATCCTGGTTGTGAATCATTCCTACAATAATCATTTTAAATTGCAATGAATTGTAGCAAAAGAGGATCTAATGATTGAACATTATACTTCTAGGGGACAGTAAAACAAAATGGAAAGTATTGCAGATTGCTCAGATTAGCCACAATCTGCAATAGATAAACTATTAAAGTGGATAAAATGAGGATCCAGTTTGTTGGGGGCAATATGCTGGCTTTGTAAACCACTTAGAGGGGGCTATAAAGCACTATGAAGTGGTATATAAATCTATTGCTATTGCTATTGCTGTACTGGTAATAAGGTGCCATTGCACTGAATTTGGTGGGATTTATTTTTGAGCAAGCATACTGTATTGAGGGTAAAATAGCAAACAACTTGTAAGGAAAGATTGACCTTGAATAAGATTACTGTCAGCATCAGCTTTCCTGCTTTAGCTGCCAAAAGAAACGGGGAGGGATTAGGTATGGAGCAGAGGGGGGGAAGAGAGCAGGAGGGGGTTTGTCTTTGTAGGAGGGTACTTCAGGGAAATCGAAACTACATTTCAGAAGGGGATGGCCGACCAACTGTCTTGACATTCCTGATGGATGACGCTGCCAGACGTGTTGCCACCTGACCTTTGGAAGACCTTTAGATTGGCTGAGAAACTATAAACACGAGGGGGGGAAGAAGCTTAGTAGATGCATTTCGCGCGTTTTGATCACTTCCAGCTTTTCACTGGGATGTTAATCTTTTCATATTCAGTAAAAGTACCAGATTCTTCAAAATGCTTGAGTTTGGGGTTTTCTTTCCTGGATACTGAAGGAAGCATACCTGACATTAAGCTGGAAGTCATCTCAGTCATCCCGGACAAAAACCGAGGGGACTGAAAATCCAAAGTATGTCAGATCGAGGGAGTGATGACGAAGGGAAGATGGGGGCAGCGAGTTCAACCGCCCTCCAGTCGGAAAGAGAAACTGCAGAATGGCTGGAAAAACTCCATTTGGAACCGGAGGAAGCTAGATGGTCCAAAGGTGTGGGCAGACTGCCGGACTGGGGAGAGAATCCCCGGGGAGTGACGACTTCCAGACCCCGGAAAAGGGAGGCAGTGTGGATGCAACAGCAGAAGGAACGTCTCATGATAGATCAAGCCTTGCAGCTTATCCGTGATGTGGAAGAAAGCAGAAAAAACCGTGAGTCTTTTGAAACTCCTGTGGAAAAGGGGGAAGCAGACCCCAGGGGGGAGGCAGAAGAGACAGCCTGCGGGGGAGAGGAAGAGTTTGAGGAGGGAACATCCCAGGCTTCGGCAGCTCGAGGAAGAGATGCAGCCGGCCAGAGAACCCCAACCCTGCAGGCCCCCCCCCCCGCAGACGTAAAAAGCCAAAAATCCCCCCCCTTCCTGGAAAGTTTGATGGAAATCCTAAAACCTTGGGATTTTTCCTGACCCAAGTGTGGAACCACATGCAGGATTGGGGGGAGGACTACGAAACAGATGCGGCTAAAGTCAGAAGCGTTGCGAATGCCCTAGAGGGAGTGGCGGCTGAGTGGATGGTAGTTCTCCACAATAACAACTCCCTCCTGCTGAGAAATTACAACCAGTTCATGAGGGCCCTTAGAAGACGTTTTGAAGACCATTTAGCTGAACGAAAGGCGAGACTCAGAATGAAGAGCATTCAGCAGGGCCAGAGGCCGGTGGCAGAGTATATCCAAGAGTTTCATGAACTGGCACCTTATATGACAGGCTGGTCAGAAATGGCGCTTTTGGAGAGTTTCAAGGATGGATTGAATGATGAGATATATCGAGATTGCAGGAGCATGGGGGTCCCCGATGATTTGGATAGATGGTACATAGTAGCTGAGGATGTGGAGATCGAGCTGAAACGGAGCGAACTCCGAGGAAGGCGGATGGGGGACCAGTCATCCTCTCTCTACCGTAAGGGGGCGGCCAAGATGACTGGCGGGAAGACCGAATTCAAACCCAAGTCAAAGCCCTTCACCTGTTTCAAATGTGGGAAGGAGGGTCACCGGGCGGCCGAATGTTTCTCCAAACCACCGCCAAAAGCCACCGGGGCCAGCCAAAAGAAAAGCGATAAAATACCCGCCAAAACCCGCGGCACCGCCCTGAAAGGAGAAGTCGTTGAGTTCACTCCCCGGAACCAGCGTGAGTTGGGAACTCCGACCAACGATGACGACAGCGAGACAGACTCCGACTCGGACACCGATGAACGGGTGAGTCACACGGAAGAACCCTTACTCATCCCCGTAGAAGTAAGGGTGCCCTCCACAGGAACTCACGCGCAATTGTTAGCCCTGTTGGACTCGGGGTGCACTAGGTGCATAATTAGCCCCAAAGTAGTGGAGGAAATGGGACTGAGACTGAAAACGTTAAAAAGACCCATTGCATTTTGTCAATTAGATGGGTCGATTGCAGGGGGGGGCCAGCTAGTTTTATGACCGAACCCCTCGAACTACACTTGGGGAATCACATAGAAAAGCTCAGCTTTATTGTAGCCCCTGGCATGGAAAGGCCCCTAATTCTAGGACTGCCCTGGCTTCGAAAATGGAACCCACGAGTAAACTGGAAAACGGGGGTCCTGCGCATCCGTACGGCAGAACCACCTCCGGAAAAGGAAGGCCCCTCCCTAAGGGACGACATAAGACCAGAAGGGGCCGCAGTAGCCATTAACTATATTGAGGGAGAAGAGAAAATTCCGAAGGAATATTGGGACCTCAAGGAAGTGTTTAGTGAAAAAGCTTCTGATAATCTGCCTCCCCACAGGGCCACTGACTGCACCATTGAAATACTCCCAGGGGTGAAGCTTCCCAAACCAAAAATATACCCCATGACACCTCGAGAATTGGAGGAATTGCGAAATTTTATTGACAAAAACTTAGAACGGGGATTTATCGAACGAGCCAAACCCAAGGTAGCAGCGCCAGTAATGTTCCGCGAAAAGAAAGATGGATCCTTCAGATTAGTTGTTGATTATAGAAACATGAACGCCATTTGCGTGGAAAATGTCTATCCCCTCCCACTTATGAATGACATGTTGGCCCATTTAGGAAAGGGAAATTTTTTTACCAAACTTGATTTAAGAGAGGCATACTACCGAGTGAGAATAAAAGAGGGAGATGAATGGAAGACAGCATTTAATTGCCCACTGGGGTGTTTCCAATTTAGAGTACTCCCTTTTGGACTACAGGGGGCCCCGGCCGTATTCATGCAGTTGATCAACGAAGTGTTGCATGAGCATCTATATAAGGGGGTGTTGGTCTATTTGGACGATATTCTAATTTATTCTGACAACATGGCCGACCATATAAGATTGGTTCGAGCGGTCTTGAATAAACTCAGAGCAGCTGAACTCTATGCCAAACTTTCTAAATGTGAATTCCATCAAGACAAAATCGACTATCTTGGATATCGTATATCGCATGAGGGAATAGAGATGGACCCGGAAAAGGTCCGGGCAGTAATGGAATGGGCCGCACCGCGCACCCGTAAACAGTTACAGAGTTTCTTAGGGTTTGCTAACTTTTATAGACAATTTATCCCCTCTTTCGCAAAAATCGCACTGCCAATTACAAACTTGCTCAAAACAAAAGGGGAAATAAAACCCAAACCCTCGAAACCACTAGAATGGACTATGGACTGTCAGGCCGCTTTCGAAAAACTGAAACGGCTGTTTGCAGCTGAACCTGTGCTCAAACACCCCGACATAGAACAACCTTTTGTAATACAAGCGGATGCTAGCGACGTTGCCGTAGGAGCGATACTCTTGCAAAAGAATGAGAATGGAATATTACAACCCTGTGCTTACACATCCCGTAAACTATCTGAAACAGAAAGGAGATGGGCCATATGGGAGAAGGAAGCGTTTGCAGTTAGATGGGCGCTGTTAACATGGAGACAATTTTTGGAGGGGGCAAAACATCCTTTCGAGGTGTGGACTGACCATAAGAATCTAGAAGCATTAAAAACACCACGCAAATTGTCACCCAAACAGGCACGCTGGGCCCAACATTTCAAGCGTTTCAATTTCACTTTACGTTACCTTCCTGGGGGAAAAAATTTCATGGCAGACGCACTTTCCAGATTGCCACAGTACAACAGCATAAAGAAGGAACTGGTTCAACCAATGATCCCCTTAACGCAATTGGCAACACCCGTCACTACCAGAGCGCAGAGTAAAACCGATCCAGAACTCTCAGGGGATTTACTCGAAAAGTTACGAGAAGCACTAAAAGTTGACGAGTGGTTTAAACTCCACTCGAATGAATGCACACTTCGCGATGGACTAGCTTGGGTTGGATCGAAATTGTATGTTCCGACCACATTAAGACCAACCGTATTGAAATATGCGCATGATGCCAAAGCCGCAGGACACTTTGCGTTTGTCAAAACTTTACATCTTGTTAAGAGACAGTTTTTGTGGCCTGCACTAAAAAAGGACATACAGACATATGTGGCTAGCTGTCCAGTATGTGCCTCGGCTAAAAGACCTCCAGGAAAATCCCCTGGATTACTGCAAAGTGTGGCTAGACCGAATGCCCCATGGAAGGAAATATCTATGGATTTTGTGGTGGACTTACCCGATAGTGAGGGCTGCACTGTCATTTGGGTAGTAACTGATTTGTTTTCTAAACAAGTACATTTCATACCTTGCTCAAAGATCCCTTCAGCAAAAACCCTCGCAAAGTTGTTTATTCGGCAGATTTACCGACTACATGGGTCTCCGAAAAGAATAATTTCTGATAGGGGTGTGCAATTTACTTCCAGTTTCTGGAGAGAATTTTTAAGATTGATAGGCTCCACACAGGGGTTGAGTTCCAGTCACCACCCTCAGACAAATGGTGCTTGTGAAAGAACCAATGGGGTACTCAAACAATACCTTAGATGTTACGTGAATTACCAACAGGACAATTGGGTAGACTTGTTGCCATTTGCAGAAGTGGCGTATAACAATTCTGTGCATAGTAGCACCGGATTCACCCCTTTTAAGGTTGCATCAGGCCAGGATTTTGTACCCATTCCCGAGTTACCTCAAGAGGATCCCCAAAATCCCTCTTTGATAGACTGGATAGAACAATTAAGGAGCACCTGGACAGTGACTCGGAAGGCATTAGATGAGGCACACCGAGCTCATAAGGCACAAGCCGATAAGAAAAGGTCCCCAGCTCACATTTACAAAGTGGGGGATAAAGTTTATTTGTCTACCAAATACTTACAAACCACCCAGAGGTCTAAAAAGCTGGGGCCTAAGTATGTAGGACCATTCCGTGTGATCAGACTGATAAATCCAGTGACAGTTGAATTAAAATTACCAAAAACTTTGAGACGAATACATCCTGTATTTCATGTTAGTTTATTGAAACCTGAACACTCATCTCCCCTAAGGGTTGATCATAGCAACCCTCCAATTCCCATCCTAGTAGAAGGGGAGCAACATTTTGAGGTTAAGGAAATCTTGGACTCTAGAAAACACCATGGTAAAATCCAATATCTGATTGCCTGGAAACATTTTCCACTATCTCAGGCTGAATGGGTAAATAAACGGGATGTCCGAGCTCCCAAGAAAGTTCAACAGTTCTATGCCAAATACCCTGATAAACCTTGATCATTGTATATATTCTGTTTCTCTTTCTCTTTTTCCTTTTAATTAGGACTAACGTCTCTTCTGCAAGAGGGGCCGAATGTCAGCATCAGCTTTCCTGCTTTAGCTGCCAAAAGAAACGGGGAGGGATTAGGTATGGAGCAGAGGGGGGGAAGAGAGCAGGAGGGGGTTTGTCTTTGTAGGAGGGTACTTTAGGGAAATCGAAACTACATTTCAGAAGGGGATGGCCGACCAACTGTCTTGACATTCCTGATGGATGACGCTGCCAGACGTGTTGCCACCTGATCTTTGGAAGACCTTTAGATTGGCTGAGAAACTATAAACACGAGGGGGGGAAGAAGCTTAGTAGATGCATTTCGCGCGTTTTGATCACTTCCAGCTTTTCACTGGGATGTTAATCTTTTCATATTCAGTAAAAGTACCAGATTCTTCAAAATGCTTGAGTTTGGGGTTTTCTTTCCTGGATACTGAAGGAAGCATACCTGACAATTACTGAGAAATAATTTTATTTCAATAGATCTAGTTCAATCAGGAGAAGTTTCCTTCATTCTAACTTCCTGGACAAATGTACTGTTAACTGTAATACCATTCTTAACAACTCGATATATGTCACACAATCCTTAAAAGTCTTCACTGTAAATCAACAACTGAACCTATGCTATTAAACAAGTTTTCCTGGTGTTTTTTCCGTGAAACTAGGGTTACAGCAGCAGGCATCAGTTTTCATATCACTCTGCTAATCATTCATTGAACACATACGCTTCCATTCCATGGTGCAGAAATGAAATTACAGTATCCCACTAAAACATTCCAAATACTCTCACCACCATTCATTCCAAAGGGTAGGAGGTCGCCCAAAAATTGCAATAAGGAAAAATTGACAGAAATCATAGAGCTGGAAGTACAAAATGCATTGGGGGCCTGTGATTTAAAGAGCTTCTGAATTAATAGGATCATCCACTCATGAAGAGGGAATTTCAGATTTGTCCTATATAATTATTCCTCCTGACGATGCTGTAGGGCAGGGTTGTCAAACTCGGTTTCATTGAGGGCCAGATCAGCATTGTGGTTGTCCTCCAGGGGCTGGGGGAGAGGAGGGGTGTGGCTGGGATGGTCACAGCTGACTGGGTGTAGCCAGCTTGATGTCGCTCAAGTGGGTGGTCCAGGTGGGGGCCAGGCGGGGTTGGGGAGGGAATCCAGCGGTCTCCAGTGGGTGGGGCAGGGAGCAGGAGGCTCATCCCATGGGATGAAGTGAGACAAGGCAGGGGGCAGGGTAGCCAATGTGCCTTCAGCTGATTTCAGCACTGCTCGGTTTCCCACCCCACCCCTACCAGGATGGTCCTGATCGAAGCTGGGCCAATGTAGGGAAGACAGTGGGATTAGTTTGGCCAGGCAAATTATAACACACACACCTGCTATCAAAGTGGATTTTGGGCACTGCGCTGCACTACAATGGAGATACAGACAATGGAGCGGCTGACACAAGGGAAGGAAGAGGAGCAGGGAGAAGAAAGAGGGAAAGCTGCCTTCTCCTTCCTTCATGCTGGCCACTCTGTTGCCTATTTTTCCATTGCAGTGCAGTGCCCAGGATCCATTTTGATAGCGGGGGTGGGTAATTTAACTGGTTCACCTGAACCGGTGCAAACCAGCTGAATCCCACCATTGCATGAAACTTTTACATGTACAATGTTTGTGGATGTAAAACTAGTGTTAAATAAGAGGACAATATTCAATTGTACTCCTAGAAATTATTGACACAGTTTCAACCAAAAGTCTAATCCCAGGAAACATAGATCCACACTTTGCAATATCTTTTAAATGCTGCACTAATCACAAGTTGACTTTAATAAGTAAATCCACCTGTTTCCTATGCTGGCCTGCTGTTTCATTAAGGCCTCTCTTCGATTCTGTTTTTTGAATTCATAACAATAATAAACTATATTAGAACACTATAAATGTTTCTGAACTCTCAGTTCTATACTTTCCTTCAAAGTAATTGCATTAACAATCACATCATAAAAATGTTTTGGGTGTTTATGAGGACATCTTTCCCAATTCATGATGAATAGATTCTTACTTTTTCTTGGCAATTTCATGTGCTACTGAAAATGTAATCAATTCATATTTCCTACAAATGACAATGCATTTTAGGTTACCTCAGTATCTAAATACCAACTGTCCATGTGCAGTGGTGACCTTGATGGTTTCCATGTCTCTCACACTCTTCCCATTCCATTTCCCCCTTCCCTCCCCCCAGTTCATTGACAAGTTTAAAAGCATTAAGGTTTGAAAGAAGCAAAGCAGTTCAATCTTGACATGCTGGCTCTCTGAAGGAAAAGGGCACCTGGAAAATATTAAGCATAGATTAATTGTTATCATTTAGGTGGTCTTAGCCTTCACTATTCTCTTTGGTCTCTGAGGGTATTTTGCATAGAATCTTCTTACTAATTCATCTGCACTGACATTGTGGGCACCTACACACTCTGCATCAGCTGAGAGATACTCTTTCCACTGCACTAAATATTGTAATTTCCCCTTAAAGTATCTTGAGTCCAGTATCCTCTTTATCTCATAGTGTTTCACCACCACTACCATCACAGGAGGCAGACACTTCTCCTTGACTGGTCTTAGCTTGAAGCCTTGGAAGGGCTTCAATAAGCTACAGTGGAACACTGGGTGGACCTGTCTGAAGCCTCCCCTGGATTTATTATACACATGATGGGGAATGGACCTATGTGCTTGGGACCCAGTTTCTTACAAAGCTGGTTGAGCTCCAAGTATTTTGTAGACAGATGAAGTTTCTCCCCAACCTGATAAACCTGAACTACTTCTGAGGGGCTCTTTTCTGACCTGCCTGTCTCTTTTGTGACTCCCTGGTTTTATTTATTGATTTCTGCACATTTCCCCAAGCAGCTTTCAATTTATCCATACATTCAGCTACTGTTACTGAGGGAAGAGGTTTCCTCGGGAACTCTGGCATTGGCATAAACTCAGCTCCCATGGTCACTTTAAAAGGGGTGAATCCAGTGCTACTATGCACCGAGTTATTATAAGCCACTTCTGTAAAAGGTAGGAGGTCCGCCCAGTTGGTTTACTGATAGTTTACATAACAACATAGGTATTGCTCCACTATTGTGTTAGTTCATTCTACCAACCCATTTGTGCTTGGAATCCGAACTAAGTCCCTAAGATGACCTTACCTGCTTTATGAACTCCTGCCAGAACTTTGCTGTAAACTGCACCCCCCTCCCCCTTGGTCTGAAATGATGCACCTTGGCACTCCATGCAGCTGGTAGATGTGCTACATGAATATTTTGGCCAGACTTTGGATTGAAGAAAGCTTCAGACATGTGATGAAGTGCGCTTGCTTTGAAAACAGGTCAACCACTGTCCAAATGACAGTCCTCTCATTACTCTCCGGTAATTCCACCATGAAATCCATAGCGATTTCCTCCCGTGGTCTGTTAGGGTTGGCCACTGGCTGTAGCAACCCAGGAGTTTTCCCTGGCAACTGCTTCATGGACACACTGGGCAGCTGTTTACATAGTTTTCTATTTCTTTCCTCATTTTAGGCCACCAGAACTGTCTTTTTGCCAAGTGAAGGGTTTTTACAAACACAAAGTGTCCAGCTGGCTTTATGTCTTGACTCCTTTGTAGGATCTGGGTCCTTTGGCTGCTGGAACATACAGTTTGTCTCCCTTCCATGTCAGGTCCTCCCTCATTGTCAGGTCGGCTTTGTAGTCTTTAAGCCATTCATCTTCCTTTAGGGCTTGTTTTAGCTATTGTGTAAGCATGCTGTTGGCTGGCTGAGGAGTGGTTAGCCACTGCCACTTTGCTGAGACCTGCACTGCCAGTTACTGGGAGGGAATGATGGAGTTAACTATTTCCTCTCAGATGCTTTTGTATTGGGGCATCCAAGAGAGAGTGCATCAGCGAGAAAATTCTTTCCCCCTGGCAAGTATCAAAGGGTAAAATTGAGCTAATTAAAGTACTGGGCCCATCACACTTGCTTGGAGGACAGCTTCCTTGGGGTCCTTAAGGCTTCTAAGTTCTTGTAGTCAGTCCACACGTTGAACAGAAGTGTTTGAATGAGAATGTTTGGAAAACTCTTCGCTCTTTTCCAGTGCATGCTTCCTGTCAGTATATCCTGCACTTAAAAATGATGGACTACTGACAGCTCTGAGTTTACAGAATGACAAATACTTATCTCTGATGACACCATTCCATTCTTTTTTTTTATTGAAAAAGTTTTTCAAATACAAATTTTTCCCCCTTTTTTCCCCCTCCTCCCTAACCCCCCTCCCCCTCTCCTCCCCCTGTGACTTCTTCATAATAAAACCCAAGTTCATAACAGATTATATAATACTTTACCATCCCCTTACTCCATCCCCATATGCTGACCCTTTCTTTCTAATAATATTATCATATCCCCCTTATACTATACATTTCAAAATAACATTCTATTATAACATTATATAATAACTCCTAATTTAGCATAATAATATTATTATATCTCCCAGTTTAGCGATTTCTGCTCATAATCTACCCTTTTTCTAACCCCCATACATATATCTCTTAAATCAAATCTTTTATGTATATTAATATAACATTTCAAAGCCTTCCGCTATAAAACTATATAATAAATTCTAATTTAACATTTATTCAATTCATAGTCTACCCATTTCCTTCACCCCCATCGTTATATCTCCTAACTCAAATCTTTTACATATATTTATATCTAAACATAATATCCCTTTTCTTAAACTAAACAATCAATAAATCAATAAACTAACCTGTCTCCACCCACTTTCCTACAAGACTACCATACTTAATAATTCTTAGTATCTTTATTCTTCTGCCCACTCCACTAAAAAATATTCCCTTATGTAAATAAAATCCTTTTAAAAAGACTTTAGGCTTGTAATCCATATAATATCTTCTGCAATGTCTTTCAGCTGGACTGTAAACTCCATCACCCATGTTAGGGTAACATCACATCCTAATTTCAACAGTATGTTCGGTATCTTCCATTACCATCTGCCCTCATCAATAGCAAATATCTTCAAAAAAAAGAAAAAAAAACAACCACCCGAGTGACTTTATATTTGTATTCCATATAGTGTCTGTAGAGGTGTCTTTTATCCAAATTATTAATTCCAACCACCGTAATAGGGTAACAGCCAGATCATCTGCGTGCCCCAATTCCATAACACTCTTGCCTTGTGGCTCAAGATAAACGTAGTATATTTATCAAAGAATCCAAAAAAAGATAGTTCCAATCCATTCAGTTTAAGGCCCTTTTCACATCCCAAAAATACAGCACTGCAGAGGTCTGTCATTCTCCTTAGGATAATATAAACCAATACTTTGCCAATTATCTTTTCATATATTCAATCATCTCTTAAATAACTGGCATGACACTGTTGTTTAGTTTAAAAGTTTTTGTTTTTATGAGACCTGCTTCTTCTTTTCTTGACTTTTTGTGGGTTGGATCTCAATCCTGATTTCCTTTCTGTAAATTGTATATTAACTATTTGGTTTTCATGCTGATCTATAACTTGATCTTGTTGGTTTTGCTTTTGTGGCATAAATCTCCATTCTGGTTCTATAAATTGTATATCAACTGATTGATTTCCGTGCTGGTTTGTAACTTGATAAGTCATTACATTAGAATCCAAAGCCGCCTCTCTTGTATTAAATAGTCCAGCTGAGACCTCTGAAGGAGAATTCAGAAGCGGCTCACCTATAGAGACCTCTGTAACTTGTTGTTTCTTCGTTACTTCCACCTCCTTCTGCTTATCTTGAATTTCTATCTCTTGTTGATTTTGCTTTTTGAGAACCTTGTAGTAAAATTCTTCCGCTTTTTCAACAGTATCTAGCTGATATCTTTCTCCTTGATATCTCAGTATTATACCAACTAGAACGTCCCACCTGAATGAGATATTTTGTTTTTTTAGCTCAGTCACCAAAAGTCCAAATTTCTTTCTATCTTTTAACATCTTAGGCGGCAATTCTTTATATATCCAGATCTTTCTTCCATACAGTTGTGGAGTAGAATTAAAGGATTTTTGCACAATGTCATTTCTTATTTCTTTATCTGTGAAGTAAATCACCACATCTCTAGGCAGTTGCCTTTGCTTTGCAATCCAAGAATTTACTCTATAGGCCTTGTCAATTTTACAAGATACCTCCTCAGGATGAACCTTTAAAATCCCAGCCAGAACTTGAGCAGATATTTTTCTTAGATCATCTCTATTATTTTCCTGTAATCCTCTCATTCTGACCGCAAATTCTGTGAGCCTGTATTGCATCATTACCACTTCTCTTTCAATCCCTTGCTTTATATCTTCTGCATTGTAGGTCTCGTGACCAGCTTCCTTTTTGGACTTTACTTCTAAACTATTGTCTTGAATATTTATCAAATCATTTTCAATTCTTTGTATTTTATTGTCCAAATTATAAATCTTATCATCAACTTCCTCCATTTTAGACTCTAATAATTTGATATTTGTATCCAGCACTGTGTATTTCACTACTTTGCAGCTTATTACGGAAGGACTCTCACTTTCAGCTTTCTTCTCAAGCCTCAGCAGTCGCCATTTTAAACTTTTTTTCCCCCTCAGTTAGAAACACTTATAAAATCATTAAAAATACTTGCGATTTAGGGTCCCAGGTTCAAATCTCGCTCTCTTTAACTAAACCATCTGTTAGTTTTATTAGTTGGTCCAGTCCCAGCGCCTGGCTCTGCAAAAAGGCAGAGTTCTCCTGAAGCCCGGAGCAGTGGCGAGGGAAAATAGGGAGCCACAATCTGCTCGTCCCCAAGAGTAAAAAAAAACTCTGGGGACTTCACAGAGGGCTCTACCTGCCCTCGCCTGCTCTGACTCACATTTCCATCAGGAAATGGAGTTTTTCGAGCCGCCTTTCAGATGTAAAGGCGGCTCTTTACAGGCAACGGGGCTGGCGGTCACGGAGGACCGTCTGGTGGCGACGGAAGCCAGACCGGAAGTCGACACCATTCCATTCTTAACAAGATTTGCAATTCCAATTATTTCCACTGCAAGGTAAGGCATCATTGCTGTTGATACTCAGCCTTTAAGAACTTGCATAATGACAACAAGGAAGTGATCATGGATATTTTTTAAAAAAAATAAAACTTATATTGCATCCATGTTATTCACTTTCTATAAAACAAGTGAAATTCTTTCCCTAATCTATTCAAATATATGCAGAATTGGATAAGGAACCAAACCATGGATCAGTCTTATTGGATATTATTTCTAGAATGTCAAAGCAGATTCCACTCCCCATATAATGTGGATATTAACAATTAAAAGTATAGGAAAAAACAGTGGAACAGAATGGAACATATGACCAACATGGCTAAACATAGCAAAAAAGCATAGTTCTTAAGAAAAGTTCAATAGTTTAATAGCTTTCATTACATTTGAAAGTGTGCATCTGAATACCTATTATGTCTTATCCAAGGATAGTAAACATAATTAGGACTAGTTCTCATTATTTAATTTCAGCCATAATGATTAAGCCAAGCTAAATGCTATTCAACAATTATATTTACTTAACCTGGGTGTAGCATTAGTTGCAGTAACAAATCTAGAATGCAGGTATTGGGATGACCTCTAGATCAATGGACTCAATCTTTCTGGCTTTGTGGACCAGTGGAGATGGAGGAGAGAGAGAATGGTTCCACATGAGCAGCGGGTGCTTCCATGGCCTAGTTCTGAACAGGCTGTGGTGTAGTAGGGGGCCAGGGCCTGGGGTAGGGGACCCCTGCTCTAGATAGCAGCAAAAGACACTTCACAGCTTTGCTGCCATCTAATGTTCAGTGGATGAAGCATCCCAGATCTGATAACAGTGGGGTAAACATATTGTTTGAACCCATCCATTGAGAAGTGCAATGAACTGGAAACAAAAATATTCAGTCTTCCGTTTCAGTCATACCAGAGAGAGACCCATAAGTATGAGGTTCATGCTCTTAATATGGAATTGTCATTTAACATACGCAAATGTAGATAGTATCACAGGAGTACAAAAGTACACGGATAAGTTTACTAGCATAGAGTTGAGACCAGTTTTACGTCAGGCATTTATGTCTGGGCTGAGAAAGATAATCTTTATTATCATCTAATGTCTTTTAGGTTTTTGCAGCTTTGATGTGGTTCCTCAATTTTACATGACTTTACTAAGTGGAGAGGAAAAGGGAGGATTTGTAGAAGTTTTAAGGAAGCCAGTGGAGATTAGAAAGCCACATGACTTGGGATTAAGCTCAGGTTTGCTGAATCACAGGGTAGTCTGGAGTTCAACACAAATTTTTCTCAGGTTTACTAGCAGATTTACTGAAAGTACTAGCAAGTTAACTTTGAATCTTTTGTATTCAGCCCTTTTCCTTGGTTTTTGACAAAAATATCTCAGTCTGCAGCTGGCTTTGAGTGAGAAAAATATAATCTTAAATTTCATTTTCAGCTACCTGAACATTGGATTTAAGAATCAGTTTAATGTTTTTGATTTGGGAACTGGTAGGAGATGTCTCTGTGTTTTATTTCTCATTTAAAGGCATGAGACACTGCAGGCAAATTATCTCTTCAGGGGTCCAATATTTAAAATACACAAATTCTTTCATTGATTTTTTTCTGAAAATCCATCTTCTTTGAAATTGTATGTTTGCTGTTGCTTTTAAATCATGAGAACTTGACAAAATGGATGACACCTATTGACTTACCATAATAAATCACATGATGGAAAAGCTCTTTGTAATATATATGTGTGTGGGTGTGTGGGTGTGTGGGTGTGTATTCTTCATGCCTCTCCTTTGTAACTCTATATATCTAATTTATTTATGATCAAGAGTCTATTTATAGCTGAAGCATTGCAAAGGTATTTGTATGGTAAGATACTATCTATGCAGTTTTTTACTTCTTTTTCATAAATGAAAAAGTATTTGTAGTAACCTTAACTACATAACCATCAGAAGAAAGCTGTATTATCTGTTTCCCCTCTTATATTCATATTTGCATTCACAAAATAGCCTTATCTGAATCTAATACAAATCGCCCTCATTGAACAGGAAAAAGACTGTCTTGTGCTGAGAACAACTCTCCGAGGGAAGGAATATACTTTTTTCTGTTTAGCTGATTTTAAAAGGCACAATCCCCAGGAACATTGTCTGACAAACACCTCTGGAACAATTACGAAGTAAGCAAAATCACAGTGGACTAAGTATTTGCACTAGTTCCATTCATTAATTCAGATCTGAGCAGCCTGTGTATTCATAACATCCTTTTTGTGCTGTAGACATGGAAGTGAATTTACTGGCAGGATCCATGGTGGAAAGGGGGACCAGAATGAAGGCAACTATTGACTTCATGATATATACTTCTTTAAGAATAAAAATTCTCATATATAGTTAACCTCTGTAAAAATATATAGGTAACATGGTGCCTGTAGGCCACTGATGGGCTGTCTGCTAAAACTAAGGCATACACTTGAAAGAAGACCAGGAAGCTTGTAACTGTGGAGTCTGTCTGGCAAGAACAAAGAATGCTTAATCACAGGGAATATGCACATGTAATGCTTGTAACAAGCATGGGTGGTTAGAAAGATTATAAAAGAAACAAAGAGACATCTTGCATAACTCAGCTAGAAAGTAGGAATAAGGATGGCCTGGAGTAAATAGAATGTGTATTAGATAACTCCTGGAGCATTCACTAGCCAAGGCTTAGGAATAGGGACAGCTAGAGGCTAATAGGACAATTGTTAGATCATTACTAAAATGTTTATTAGACATATATCCTGCCTTATCCCGCCTTCTGCTTTAGTGAAATTGTATAAATCTGTCTTAATCCTTTGTTCTGGGTCCTGGCATTTTGCTGGCTGGGACCCCTTTTGCTGAAGACTTTCAATAAAATGAAACAAAACCTGCACCTCATTTCTGATGTTCTTCATTGGCTTCAGCACCAGGCTCAAACCTGAATTGGGGACAACATCACAACGGGTCTACAAGCAATCAAATTGATACATGCCAGGGATTTTTAGTCCCACCTAAGGCACAAAGCCACCTGGGTGACCTTGGACCAGTCACTCTTTGTTGTTGTTGTTGTTGTTAGTCGTGAAGTCGTGTCTGACCCATCGCGACCCCATGGACAATGTTCCTCCAGGCCTTCCTGTCCTCTACCATCCCCCAGAGTCCATTTAAGCTTACTCCTACTGCTTCAGTGACTCCATCCAGCCACCACATTCTCTGTTGTCCCATTCTTCTTTTGCCCTCAATCATTCCCAGCGTTAGGCACTTCTCCAGTGAGTCCTTCCTTCTCACTAGGTAGCCAAAGTATTTGAGTTTCATCTTCAGAATCTGGCCTTCTAAAGAACAGTCAGGGTTGATCTCCTCTAGGACTGACCAGTTTGATCGCCTTACAGTCCAAGGGACTCACAGGAGTCTTCTCCAGCACCACAGTTCAAAGGCCTCAATTCTTTGGCACTCAGCCTTCCTTATGGTCCAACTTTCAAGCCATACATTGCAACTGGGGAAACCATAGCCTTGACTATATGCATTTTTGTTGGCAGGGTGATGTCTCTGCTTTTTAGTATGCTGTCTAAATTTGCCATAGCTTTCCTCCCTAGGAGCAAGCATTAATTTCTTGGCTGTAGTCCCCATCTGTGGTGATCTTGGAGCCCAGGAAAATAAAATCTGTCACTACATCCATTTCTTCCCCATCTATTTGCCAGGAATTGAGAGGGCCAGATGCTATGATCTTAGTTTTCTTAATGTTGAGTTTCAAGCCAACTTTTGCACTCTCCTCCTTCACCCACCTCAAGAGGCTCTTTAGTTCCTCTTCACTTTCTGCCATTAGAGTGGTATCATCTGCATATCTGAGGTTGTTGATATTTCTCCCGGCAATCTTAATTCCAATTTGTGATTCATCTAGCCCCACCTTTCTCATGATGTGCTCTGCATATAAATTAAATAGGCAAGGTGACAGTATACAGCCAGGATGGCAAACCTATGGCACACATGCCAGAGTGGCACACAGAGCCATTTCTCCGGGCACGCGAGCAGTCGCCTGTTGCTCTTCTGGGTTCCGGCACACCGGTTAGCTGGTATTCACGCATGCGGGAGCACCAGAAACTGAAAGAGCTACCACCCAGAGCGCATGTGCGCCAGTGGTGGGTTCCTCCCGGTTTGGTCCGGTTCGGCCGAGCCAGTAGCAGTGACGATATGACATCACCGAACCCCCCCCCGCCCTCCCCCCCATCCTCCATGTTATTCTTACCTTTTATTTGGTCCCACCCCCAATCTATTGCTGCCTCCTGAGTCCCAGCTGATGACTAGAGGGAAAAAAACTGTTTAAACTCTTGCCGCGGGGCTTCAAAGGGCCATCCTACAGCTGATCAGTGTTAAAAGAAAACAAATGAGTCGGGTCGTAAGTGCGAGGACTGGTCGTAAGTGCAAGGACCTTCTAGAAATGACTCTGACCAGCTAGCCACGCCCACCTAGTCACATGACCTCCAAGCCACACCCACAAAATAAGCCACACCCACAGAACTGGTAGTAAAAAAAATTAGAACCCACCCCTGATGTGCCCGCCAGGAAGATGATCTTCTGGTTTCCACCACCTAGTCTACTGGTGTCTGGCATGCGTGAGCACAAAGACCAGCTGGCCAGTGTGCATGCGCATGCTGGAAACCAGAAGTTCATCTTCCCAGTGCATTCATGAGCTCTGGGCGGAAGGCACTGCCAAGGAATAAGAGGGGGGCTGTGCTGGCTTGTTCTCAGTGGTGGGCTGGGGGTGGTGCTTCATCCTGGCCAGAGTTGGGGCAAACCTCTCCCACCTGCTGGCCCCCCAAGCCAAGCCCCAGGAATGCCGACGCTCCTTACCTCCAAGGCCATAAAAAACAATTGTTACCAACCTGCCTTCCATTGAGGACCTGTATACTGCACGAGTCAAAAAGAGTGCTATAAAAATATTTCCAGACCCCTCACATCCTGGACATAAATTGTTTCAACTTCTACCCTCAAAACGATGCTATAGAGCACTGCACATCAGAACAACTAGACACAAGAACAGTTTTTTCCCGAACACCATCACCCTGCTAAACAAATAATTCCCTCAACACTGTCAAAACTATTTACTAAGTCTGCATTACTATTAACCTTCTCATCGTTCCTATCACCCATCTCTTCCCACTTATGACTGTATGACTATAACTTTGTTGCTTGTATCCTTACGATTTATACTGATTGTTTCCTAGCGTGATTTGATTGCTTATTTGTACCCTATGACTATCATTAAGTACTATACCTTATGATTCTTGACGAATGTATCTTTTCTTTTTATGTACACTGAGAGCATATGCACCAAAGACAAATTCCTTGTGTGTCCAATCACACTTGGCCAATAAAGAATTCTATTTTATATTAGGGTAATGGTTTAAACATGTTTTTAAAGTCTGTGCAGTAGAACAAGGTATTGGTGTTTCAAAAGTAGTACAAATTATATTAAGGTTCTCATTTCTGTCTCTTGAGCAGAAATACACAAACAGTTGCCTTTCCTTCCTATTTTTCCTGGGCTAGACTGCAGGAAAAAATCCATGGTCAAATTGGAGAACTAAAAACTCCCACCTGGTCAGACTAAAATTGGCCAGAGGTTCAGCCTTATTGCTTATTAGTAATTACCCTTTCCTAAGTGATTTGCCAGGAAGGCTTTCATTAACCTTTTCTAAGTTGAAACAGTTTCTACTCATGTTTATTAGTAGAGAAGTCCTTCAGGCATGAATCCTTTTGTGGACAAGCACAGATAGTCTTGGAAAAAAAGAAGCATAGCAAATATTTATGAAAAAAAATACAAACAACCCATTACAATTTTGCATGTTTAAGGGCTATAAAATGCTAGCATGTTTTTGCATATGGGTGAGGGTCACTGACAATGGAGGAGGGAATTAAAGAAGGGCACTGCTGGCGGAAAGAATTGTTTGGTCAATGACAATTTGTGGCAGGTTCCCATTTTTTATGCTTGATTCTGCCATTTCCCACACTTAAAATTCTTTTCTTTTCTTCATAACATTTGTGATCTACAATTTTTCATCATTGTATTTTAGAGCCTGTTTCATTTTTGTGAAAATGTTTTCATAATATAGAGATGTATCTTTAGAAGTAACAGCATCCTGAATAATTATGCTACCAGAATCAATGTTAATTCAGAATTTAGTATCTCTATATATTTTGGCCCCACAAAACATATTTCAATTAATTGAACAATTGAACCCTTACAACAGATTGTATGGAAAGTTCTAAAGAATCTTGACGTAAAATGTATTTTTAATGAACTGGAGTAATGTCTGGCTTGTACTACCTGAAATGGGATGTTAATTGAATTAGCTGTAGTTATTTTTGATATATATGGCTTCATTATCTGACTTGGGCAATTTTGACTGTTGAGAACCAGACCAATATATTTTGAGTGCCTGGCCCTCACTGACAAAATGCTGAATTCGTTTTGTCAGTTGGTTGTCCTTCCTACTATCATTGCTAGTTTATGAACATACAGGCAGAGTTGACCATTCTCCCCAAGTTTTGCTATAAGTTTATCCCTGACATTTCTTCTTTTGAAGAAATGTTCTTTTGAAGAACTGTTCTACATTAAATGTTTTGTAGATTGTTGCTTTTGCAACTCTCTGCTAGAAAAATAAATGCATATCTTCCTGGTTTTTGCATTATCTTGTCTAATTTGATGTTTCTAATAGAAGGGTCACTAATTTAAAAAAAAGACTGAGTGGGCTCCATTCAAATAAAATGAAAACGTTAAGTATCACAAAAAAGCAAGATGCAAAGTAATCCACAATAATTTCTTTCAAGTGGCAACCTTGAAGTCAAATTCCAAGAGCTTGTAGAAAATTCAAATCACTTAAATGTGACCTTTAAAGTGAAGGATGAGGATAGTTGTGAAAGAAAGCACTGAATTTATAATTGCCAAAGCATACAAAGCAGGTGACCTTGTACAAATGTCTTTGCATTATTGCATGTACATTTGAACAGATGAGATACTTTGGAATAACAAAAGCACCTGAAAAATGCAAGAGTAAACAAGCTTTCCAAATTTTGCCCTTGAACTTTTGTTTTCAAAGTTTAATAGAAAAACTCCACTTTTCTATTATTGTTATTTTTGCTGGGAACATTCATGTCCTTTCACAGTGAGCAACATTTAAACAACAAAATTCCAGACTTCATGACATAAAATGAGTGTGTTCCATAAAACAGTCTTACCTTTGAGAGTGAGATGGACAGTATCTATATTCAACTGGTACCCCCATTAGCAACATTTCAGAGCAGGTGAAGACCTTTCTATTTTCCTAGGCTTTTAATTTTTTAATTGCCTTTTAATTGTTTCTTAACTGAATTTTAACAGTTTTGAATCACCACTTGGCTTCTGCCTGGTTTGTATGATGTCTTTGCTTCAAATTTCATGTTCTTATTATTGCATATGTTTGAATTTCATTTGTATTTTTTTACCATAAACTGTCCTGAGAGCTTCAGCTATCAGGCAGTTAAACATTAAAATATATACATATATACATAAAGACATACCTAAGGGTTTGTTTAGCCTTCTAGCCAGAATATATGGCCTGATTTTAGGAGTTTCAGAGGAGGAAATAACTGATGGCCTTGTGTTCAAACTGTCCTCCAGCTGTCAGTCTTATTGTTTCTGCAGGCTTTCTGTTAAATTGTTGCAATATATACTGAGGCAACTCACGATTGTAACTGTAACTCTTTATTGCTTCACCATATAACTGTAACTGTAACGGCTCAGCTAGAAATGGCAGTTGACAGCTCTTATATATGAACAGCTCAACCACTCCAGCCAATGGCTAACAAAGAATCTCCCGTGCGCATGACGTCATCGGTTTCATCCAATAACAACACTACAACTATAACTAAACCCTGCTAGACATAACACCCCTCCGCTCCTGGATCACGCCAGTGTAATCATTAAGGTACGCCGGGCGCTTGCGTGTTCGTCCGGACCGTCGTAGTTCAGGTTCGATAATAGGTGCAGCTGATTCCGGCATGGATGGAGAAGATAACGGTACAATTGATGGAGTGTTCCCTGGAACAGACTTCCCAACCTTGGACTCGACCTCAGGTAAGTTGGGCAACTGCTGGCTCCTCACGGCGCCCCACGTTAAGTTTTCATTTGCTTGTGAAATTAGCGTTGTTGTAGGTGACAGACTCACGACCTCTGCCGGGTTTTTTCTAACACACGTTTCCGTAACTGGTCCACGTGTCTCCGCCAGGTTCTGCCATCAACGAGCAGGACCCTGTAAGAACAGGGACCCATTACTTGTATAATCTGTCCCGGCAACCAACGGGGTCGCCCCCATAGTTTCGTGCAAAAACCTGGTCCCCCTCTTTAAACACCCTAGGTGGCAAATAGCCTGTTGTAGGCCGGTCTGAGTTGTATAAAGGATGCAGACGGTCAAGTGTTGTTCGTAATCGGCGGCCCATCAGCATCTCAGCAGGACTTCGATTAGTGCTTGAACAAGGTGTTGTGTGCTGAGAAAGCAAATATGTGGAAACTCTTTCTTGCCACCCCCGTGGTCCTAGGCTTGCCAGCGCTTCTTTAGTCGACCTCACAGCCCTTTCTGCCAAACCATTACTGGAGGGACAATAGGGGGCAATCTGGGCATGGCGGATTCCTAAACTGGCCAGGAACATCTGAAATGGGGCGGATGTCAGTTGTGGGCCATTATCAGACACCAGAACATCCGGAAGGCCATGTGTAGCAAATAATTTATTTAAAACACGTATGACGGCCTCTGATGTGATGGATGGCATTATTTCCACCTCGACCCACCTTGAATACGCGTCCACCACAATAAGGAACTGGCGGCCCATAAAGGGGCCAGCAAAATCCAGATGGACCCGCGACCATGGAGCCCTCGGGAATTCCCACTCCCTGGGAGGAACAGATGGTGCTGCTGGCCTCGACAGCTGACAAGTTTGGCATTTTGCTACCCAATCTGTTATATCCTGGTTGATCCCTGGCCACCACACATAACTTCAGCTAAGCCCCTTCATCCTGATGATACCAGGGTGGGCTTCGTGCAAACACTCCAAAATAGAGTTACGCAATTTTGGGGGAATAACAACCCTATGACCCCACAAAAGGCAACCCCGGAGGACAGAAAGTTTGTGTTGCCTGAGCCGGAACGGCTTGAACTGCTCGGCCACTTGTCCCAATGGCCACCCCCTTGCCACCCAGTCGAGCACCTGCGCTAACAAAGGGTCAACTGCCGAGTGGGTGGCAACATCGGTTGCAGATAAGGGAATGGGCAGCTCCTCTACAAGGAGGACAGAAGAGGTCGGTGCAGGGTCCTCCACGGGCAAGGGCAACGGACAGCGGCTCAACACATCAGCATGCGCGATCTCCTTACCCAGGTGGTATCTTAAGGTGTAATTATAAGCCGCTAAAAACTCAGTCCAACGGGACATCCTGGGGGAAAGTATCAAAGGAGTCTGACGGTCCCCAGCTAAGAGCCCCAGAAGAGGCTTATGGTCAGTGACCAAATCAAAATGGCGGCCATAAATATAATCGTGGAACTTCTTTACAGAAGCCACTGCGGCTAGGGCCTCCCTGTCTAATTGACTATACTTGCGTTCCGTGGAGAAAAGAGTACGGGAATAATAGGCAATAGGTGCTTCTATTCCATTTGGAAACCTATGGCTAAGGACGGCACCGATGCCAAAAGGGGATGCATCCACTGTTATTACCAGAGGAAGGTGAGAACTATATTGTACCAGGACAGCAGAGGATGTTAGTAGGTCTTGGACAGCCCGGAAAGAACGGTTTTCAGCCTCGCCCCAGGACCATGGCGTATTTTTGTCCAATAAACGGTGAAGAGGCTCCGCCAAGGTGGCTTTATGGGGTAAAAATACGCTATAAAAAGAAGAATAAATGATTCTCTGGGGCATAGAATAATAATTGACAGTAACATGGTGCCTTATTTTGTCTGTCTCTGGAAATGAGGGCAGAGATGTAAGCTGTTTTTAGTAATTTATCTCAGTGTAATATGACCACGGAGCAACCCTTCATGTTAATCCAACTTCAGACTCACCTTGCTTCCAGTCTCTTCAGAAACCTTGACTCTTTCTGGAAATGAAGAAGCTACCTGTCTTTCCCTGGCTGGCAGGAACTTTGTCCCTTTATCTTTGTAAGAATTTTGTTTAGTATAAGACTATGTGGTGAGGTGAGGTGAGATTTTCTGCTATTGATTCTCAATATTGAACCAGTTGCTTTCTGATTTCAATTTGAGATCAAAACAATTGTAATGGATATGTCTAAAACGAAAAGTATTTTTTCTCTGATTACTGACACTCCCCCCCCCCTTCCTACTATTTTCCAACAAGTACTGGGTCTGCTTTTTTCAGATCAGCCGAGAGACAGTGACGGGCCCAAAGTCATCCATCCAGCTTTCATGCCTAAAATGGGTCTAGAATTCATAGTGTTCTTGTTCTAGCCAAGAAAGATTAGCAATTCCATTTCTATGTACTGTATTAGGTCTCAAGTTTATTTTACTGTAGGTTAATTCAATAAATTCTATACCTGGATTTGCTGCATCTCTCTCCTTTACAATATTAATAGATGCAGAACCAGTATCTTGTTAAATACATGAGATATATTTTTACAGGGAAATTTTATTGGATTTGTTCACCCTCCCTAAATTCTTTATGTAATTTGGCTGAAGGTTTATCTAATACTCTTATTCAGGGGTGAAATGTAAAATTAATTACTACTGGTTCTGTGGGCATGGTTTGGTTAGGGGGGTGGGTAATGTGACTGGGTAGGCGTGGCCAACATTTTTTAAAAAAACTTTTTTTGCAAATGCAAAAAAATGCTTTGAAAAGCCTCTGCTGATCACACAACACAGCTGGGATCGTCAGAGCCTTTTCAAAGCATTTTTTAAACCACCTCTTCCTCTGAAGAGGTTGCAGGAAAAAATGCTTTAAAAGTCTCTGTGATGATCCCAGCTGAGTTGCCTGATCAACAGAGAGGCTTTTCAAAGCATTTTGTTGAGCATCAAGCAACCCTCGACACCAAGCCCTGGATGATACCCTGGATGAGGGGTGGAGGGGAACGGATAGCACGGGTGACGGTGGTGGGGTTAGGACCCACGGATAGGAGTTACTGCTCACGGGTGACGGGTATAGCAGGGTTGCGTGGGGATGTTGTGGATCGGATGAAAAACGACCAAAGGACGACAGCAGCGCCGAAAGGAGGAGCAACGTCATATTCCCGCGACTAGGCTGTAGCAGTAGATACAAACCAGAACACCTTGCCGCTGGCTGTAATTGCAGAGGCACACCCAACCCGGAAGAAAAGAGCAACCCTAATAAAAGGGCGCTGGATAGCAGCCGCCCTCAGCATTGACTTTATTTGCCATAGCATTCCGGTGTCGAGTAGGAGCTGTTGCGTTGCAGATATTAAACCAGGATTGATACACCCGCTCTGGCTCTTGTGTATTCCCTGCGTTTCCGCACCCGCAGCCTAGCGGGGCTGAGACATTTTTTTAAAAGCCTCTCAGACGAGCCCAGCTGAGTTGTCTGATCGTCAGATATGTTTTTAAAAGTCAGAGAGGCTTTTAAAAAATGCTTTGAAAAGTCTCTCTGATGATCAGGCAACTCAGCTGGGATCGTCAGAGAGACTTTTAAAGCATTTTTTTCTGCAACCTCTTCTGCGGAAGAGGTAGTTTTAAAAATGCTTTGAAAAGGCTCTGACAATCCCAGCTGTGTTGCCTGATCGGCAGAGGCTTTTCAAAGCATTTTTTTAACCACCTCTTCGGCAGAAGAGGCTGCAGAAAAAAATGCTTTGAAAAGCCTCTGACTATCCCAGCTGAGCCACGCGATCATCAGAGGCTTTTTTTTTACTTTTAAAAGCATTTTGTTGGCGGAAGAAGTTGTAGAAAAAATGCTTTTAAGAGTAAAAAAAAAGCCTCTGATGATCGTGCGGCTCAGCTGGGCATAGTGGGGGGGGTGGTTTTGCAGGGATTTTTGCTACCGGTTCTCCGAACCACCTGCTGCCATCGCTACCGGATCACGTGATCCGGTCCGAACCGGGAGCATTTCACCTCTGCTCTTAGTATGTCAAAAGGTCAGAAATGCTGTTTGTGGCAAGCAGCATTCCTACAATGAGAATGGAAAAAAGGCTAGCAAACATATATCTTGTAGAAAAATGGTTGTTCTCCAAAATATTATGCCTTTGTGCTAGCAAAATTCCAGGTCATGGAGAATAAAGAAATAGCAAATTATCAAGGCCAATCTTCTTGGACAAGAGGCATAGCCAATGTATAAACATCCCCTCCTCATTTACATTATTGAGTTTTGGAACTTATTAGAACAATTACAGGTTTAGTGGCTGTCTTCAGGTGACATATTTGGACCTTCCTAAAATATTTTTGATAAATAAATTGTATCAATTTCTATTAACTTTTATTAAATTAACTGATAATTTTTATTCTTACCAGCAGAAAGACCTATATGATCTTTTAACTTATTAAGCATTGCTTTTGTTGTATATTATATGTTATATGCTATAAATATATTACAAATATGATACATAATGTATAATATATTAGAATAAGTCATAAGTATACTTACTCTATAGTACAACCATATCTAGCCTTTTCATGAATCCACCCATATTACTGATGATATCAGGTGGAACATTAGTGGGCATAAGGAATGCAATGGATTGCATTTTTCATGGAGTCATGGAACAGGGAGTAAGAATGTGAACTTCCTGACAAGACTGGGGCAATATGTACCATACAGAGTAAATAAGCTGGGTATAAAGACAAGACTGAAATGAACTCAGACCCCTGAAATTTGAAATGATTCTTAGAGCATCTGCATCACAGCCCACTCTAACGCAGCCTGATCACCAGTGGCAGCAGTGGGAGGCTCCGCCCACTTGTCGGAAGTCCCTGCACATACGCGTCTGCACATGCGCAGAAACATTGCATGCAAGCGCCCACAAGCAAGCCAGTACCGGTTCTGTGGGCGTGGTTTGTTTGGTGGGCGTGGTTTGATGGTCATGTGACTGGGTGGGCGTGGCCAACTTGACATCACTCACATCAAGGGTTAGGGTTAGGGTGCTTGGCCTCTCCTCACCTCAAAGGTCTCAACGAGATACAATTTCCCTGTTTATTTATTTACTACTACTGAACACCCAAAATATACTATTTAATCCTATGTACATATGCCATATGTGTACATACATATTACATAGTAGAGAGTGTATATAGGCACACAAAAGGATACATTACCTACTATATATATTGTATGTGTATGTACACACAGAGAGCTCTTTTAAAACTATACACATTCAACCTCACTTACTACATTTGGAAAAACACACCCAGAATCCACTTTCTGCCACACATTTAACTATAACTTCTATACATTTAGAACATTACCCACACCTTCAGATATTCTTCCCTATCTAGCTTGCACATGACTGTTAGAGCCAGGAGAGGTCATGGATTGAGTAAAATGTGGTGAAACTCACTTAACAACGCTCTTGTTTAGCAACGAAAATTTTGTGCTCAATTGTGGTCATAAGTCAAGGACTATCTCTGCCTTCCTCCGCATGGCAGCCTTGTCCTAGTAAACTCCTTTTCCTTTCTGGCAATTTTCCTCTCTGTTGGAAGCACCAAAACAATCTAGACGATATAAGGGAGGCACTGGGAGTGGGGACTGGGGACTGGGAGTGGGGGGCACCGTTTTGCGGTGGTTCTCCTCCTATCTCTCCGACCGGTCGCAATCCGTGTTGACAGGGGGGCAGCGGTCGACCCCAAGGCGCCTTGTTTGTGGGGTGCCACAAGGGTCGGTCCTATCGCCCCTCCTGTTCAACATTTATGTGAAGCCGCTGGGTGAGATCATCCGTGGTTTTGGGGTGGAGTTTCATCAGTACGCTGATGATACTCAGCTGTACGTTTCTACCCCAGACCATCCCAACGATGCCTTGGAAGTGATGTCCCAGTGCCTGGAGGCCGTGCGGGTCTGGATGGGGAGAAACAGGCTTCGACTCAACCCTTCCAAGACCGAGTGGCTGTGGCTGCCGGCGTCCCGGTATAGCCAGCTGACACCATCGCTGGTTATTGGGGGCGAATCATTGGCCCCCACGGAGAGGGCCCGCAACTTGGGTGTCCTCCTGGATGCATGGCTGTCTTTAGAAGGGCACATGACGGCCATGGCCAGGGAGGCTTTTTATCAGGTTCGCCTGATACGCCAGTTGCACCTCTTTCTGGACCGGGACTCCCTACGCACGCTCACTCAAGCACTCGTCACCTCTCATCTGGACTATTGTAACGCTCTCTACATGGGGCTCCCCTTGGGGTACACCCGGAGGCTCCAACTGGTGCAGAATGCGGCCGCGCGGGGGATTATGGGAGCGGCGGGGCACTCCCATGTGACTCCTCTCCTGCGCGAGCTGCATTGGCTTCCAGTGGACTTCCGGGTGCGCTTCAAGGTGTTGGTGGTCATCTTTAAAGCACTCCATGGCTTAGGGCCAGGGTACTTACGGGACCGCCTTCTGCCACCAATAGCCTCCCACCGGCCAGTTCGCTCCCACAGAGAGTGCCTCCTCAGGGTGCCGTCGGCCAGACAATGCCGGCTGGCGACCCCCAGGAGGAGAGCCTTCTCTGTGGTGGCACCTACCCTTTGGAATAATCTACCCCCAGAGATACGAGTGATCTCCGACCTCCGGACTTTTCGTCGGGCCCTAAAAACTTACTTTTTTCAGTTAGCCGGTCTGTCTTGATTTTAGGGTTGGTTTAAAAATTTTGATACTGATTTTAAATTGACAAGTTTTAAATTATGGGCCAAATTTATTAATTATTTTAAATCTATTTTTAATTGCAATGTTATGTATAAATGTTTTTATTTTGGCTGTTCACCGCCCTGAGTCCGAAAGGAGAAGGGCGGTATAGAAGTTTGAATAATAAATAAATAAATAAATAAATAAATAAATAAATAAATAAATAAATAAATAAATAAATAAATAAATAAGGTTTCCTGCTGGAGCAGGGGGTTGGACTAGATGGCCTCCAAGGTCCCTTCCAGCCCTAGATTGCTATCCTGTTTCAAAGCATCTTCTGAAACCACGTCTAGTGCCATGGTTTGTGGTCCTTCCTTCCTGCCTTTCTCTTCTTTCTTTCTCTTTCTTTCTTTCTCTCTCTCTCCCTTCCTTCCTTTCTTCCCTCCCTCCTTCCTTCCTTTCTTTTTTTTCTTTCTTTTTCTCTCTTTTCTCTCTCTCTCTTCCTCCCTCCTTTCCTTTCCTCCTTAAATGCCAGCAAAACCCACTACTTTGCTCCTAAAATGGTCAAGGGCAGAGGTCCCCAATCCTGGCAACTTTTAGACTTGTGGACTTCAACTCCCAGAAATCCTCAGCCAGCAAAGCAAAGCAAAGCTGGCTGAGGAACTCTGGGAGTTGAAGTCTACAAATCTTAAAGTTGCCAAGGTTGGAGACCCCTGCCCTAGGAAAACAATCCACGTTGCTAAAACAAACAAACAACCCACATTGCATCTGTTTTAGGGGAAGAGGTTCAATTCATTGCCCAGACTGAAGACTGAAATGAAATGCTCCAAGCTGACAGCATTGCTTCTAATGACATTCGGCTCCAGATCAGATCGGGCTTTTTTTTTTTTTTTTGCATGAAAGAGGAACACAGAGCAAATGAAAACAAATTTGCTTCACGTCCAGCCTCCGATGTGAAGCAAATTAAAGCCTCTTTCTCTCCTTCTTCCCCCCCTCCCCCTGCTTCCCTTTTACCTTTGTTTAATGCTCTGGAAGTTTTTCTCTCCCAGGCAAGAAGCAGCAGGGGACAGAAGCAGCAGCCACTGACTTGCAGACCACATGGAGCCGTTCACGTGTTCTCTGGCAAACTGCTTTCTCCATCCTGCTCTCTTGCGTCCGGAGCCGGTGGGGAACCACGTGGCAGCCCACGTGGATCCCAGGCAGTGGAACTCAGGCTAGGGAAGGGGTGGGCAATTGTGGCTCTTTTACAGCCTGTGGCCTTCAACTCCCAGAATTCTGGAAGTTGAAGTCCACAGGTTGTAAAAGAGCCACAATTGCCTACCCCTGGCTAGGGTAGGCTGGCGCCGCACGTGTGGGAGGCGGGGCGGGGTGAGGGGCGGGCGAGCCAGCAATTTAACAAATGGTTCGGTGTGCTGCGGGGCCAATAAATTACAAAAAAACACTGAACCGTTTGTTAAATTGCTGGCTCGCTCGCCCCATTTATTGGCAATAAATAGTAGTGCGGAGGGGCGGGGCAAGGGGCGAGGCGAGCCAGCAATTTAACAAAGGGTTCGGCCGAACCCCCTAGAACCGGCAGAATCCCACCACTGAACATAACCCAATAACATAGCACAATATCACAACATAACATAACATGCTCTTTTTAGTGTGCACTTCCTAATTGAATGTTGCTAAGATGTAAACATGGATGTCAGGGCAAGCTGAACCTCCCTGGGGTTGTTATTCTAGAAAGCAGAAGCAACTGCAGAATCCTACTTCCTACCTTCCATCATCCATAATTGTATAAATTGCCCATTTATTCCCATTCTTCGTTGTTGTTTTGTTATTCACTCAAATGTCAATTTCAGAAGAATCTTCCCTGCAGTCCAACAACTACTCAGTTTATTCAAGAATCTTTGATGAGGAACTGCATATAAAGCTTTTTGAAAGTTCAAGTACAGTGACATTTCCATCCAAATATTTTGGACATTTTCAAAGCATGGAAGCAGGTTAATGAAACAAGATCAACCCATGCTTTCGCTAATCTATTTCTCCCCCAGCAAAGTGTGTACCTCTCCATGCTTCAAATTTTTATCTCTTATTATTTGCCAGTTCGTCCAAAACAGTTTTTAAACTGGCCAGTAGTTTCCTGTTTAAAAATTAAATGGTTCCAGACAAACTATTGTCTGTGCACACCCCACAATCACTCTCTGCCCCTTTAACTGATATTTATTGATCTCTGCATGCCATTTCCTAATGAGGAACCAAATTAATTTTTACTTTCACTTAAAAATTAAGATCTTTCAAAAAGTTTTATTTTATTTATCAGACTTTTAAGATTGCTAGCCACTGAATTTAATTGATAGTTTAATGAGATCTTACTTCTATCTTCACAACTGAAGGGCAACTTTGATTAAACTATACACCTCTTTTGCAAGAACATGATGTAGAGGCTGTATAGTTACTGTATGAAAAAATGATCTTCAAGACTATATACACCCATCAGGGACACCAAGGCCCAATGATTACCTACCTGCTCAGCTAAAGCAAGCAGACACTCATATCAGGCAGCAGTTGTTTAAGAAAAGGCTGGACTTGGCTTAAGAAAAAGATGGAGTAGATGGATGTAGTTCTCACTTTGGGGAGGCATGATGTTCCAGAGGGCAAGAGCAATTGCAGAAGACTCTTCTCCTGCCAGCCAGAATTCTTTGATTGACATTATTTATTTAGTTATTTTGATTTATTCAGTCCATCCTCTTAATTTCCTTCCTTTTTCTATGAGTAGTAATACTACTTTCATGATAAGATTTCAGTTATTATAAAGTTTCAGTAATAGAAACTTGCAAGTCTGAAAACACCTCCCACCTTCCTTGTCTTCATTTTCCAGCCAATTAGGGAAGGTCGCTCCTGAAACACTTTCTCCACTCCCATCCAGTGGTGAGTTCCTCCTGGTTCCGCCCAGTTCCGCCAAGCCAGTAGCAGTGACGATATGATGTCACCGAACCGGTTCTGCCCCCCCCCCGGTGCCTGCAAAAATAAATGGGTAGACCAGTGCCTGCAAAAATACATGAGTAGACCAGTGTCTGCAAAAATAAATAGATAGACCAGTGCCTGCAAAAATACATGAGTAGCCCAGTGCCTGCAAAAATAAATGGGTAGACCAGTGCCTGCAAAAATAAATGGGTAGACCGGTACAGCTCTGCAAGCAGTTAAAAGCCTGGTAGACCAGTACCTCTGCTAAATCCTAAAGAATTGTCACATGACCATCAAGCCACACCCACAAAATAAGCCACGCCCACAGAACCAGTAGTAAAAAAATTTAGAACCCACCTCTGCTCCCATCCCTCCTTTGGACTCATTTCTCTTATCAGATCAATGACAATGGAGAATGATTGCAATCAAACCTTAATCATGCATCCATTCATGACAATAGGGTCATTACAAGATAATTTACTCATGGAATACTTGTTTAAAACACAAACTGTGTTTATGATCAGCAACATGAATCAGCTTTGAGACCAGTTAGAACAGACCAGTTAGAACAGTTCCAGGCTGCCAGGAACTCTTGAACTATACCAGGCAGGCCAATACCGAAGTGGATGTTGAAATTAACTGAGGGGATTCCAGCATCAACTCTGACATTATGTTTTCTACTTTCTATTAACATACTGTAGTTTTATAGTTTTTTTTTCATTTTTTAGTCCAACTTCTCAATCGTCAGGATTCATGAATAGTGTTCATATTACCTACTCAGTGTGCTGTACACTATGTCTAAAGTTATAAAGGACAATCAGCCCACAACCCCAAAATGTGAACATTACCACCCCCCAAAAAAATATTCATACAAAAGAGTATACAACCTGCCAGTCTAGAAGGCAATTAAGCTTTATTTGTTTTTCCTAGCAACACAAGTTTCTGGGCCTTTTTTTTGCTGACAAACTGCAACTCTGTGTTGCTCTCTGGGAGACTCAGATAGCTATTTCTGCCTATTAAGGCGTCATCAGTGAGCCACACCCACTTCTCAGATATCCTCCCTGTAAAGGTACAACATTGTTGTAAAATAAAAAATAAAACGGATTAAACTTTTGAGGGAACATCAAAAGTTCAGTGATAGAATATCAACTTTACATGCAGGTCCTTCAGTTTTAGGAATCTCCTAATAGAACATGGAAAGTACCACCACACCTCTCCATTATCACTAGCAGACAATTCTTACCTATGGAAACAAAGAGACAGGTAATAAGGAAAAAGTAGTAATTTGAGCCTCTGTGAAAACAATGTTTGTAGCATTTTATTTATTGGTATGAAGAAAAACAGTTATAAATAATGAAGAGTCTAGCATTTTCTTTGGTTGTGCTGAATTGCTAAAAACATCAAATCAGATTATGTCAATGGCACTGAGAAACTGCAACTGTAATAGCAGAAGTTAGTATATTCGGTCTTTTTATTAGTGGAAAAAAAGTATTACTTAAGGCTTCATTTGCTGCTACTAATGGGCTACATTTTATTAACAAACGTAATGACTAAAGGCTAATCCTGATTTGAAATGATTGATGGTGAAATACACAGACTCTGTCCAATTAAATAATTCACAACTGTTTGGTTATGCAATTATTTTATCCCTTTTTCTATTTGAGATAAAACTATCAGATAAATTATTGGGACCTTTGAATTTGAACATTCCTTTCATGCAAATTATGTCATATTTGTGCAAAATGGCTTAACTGAATCTGCCCGACAGAATCTCTCATTTGTTTATGCTTTTCCTGATAAATGACTTGTAGCCTGCCAGGAGGAAAAAGCATCTTACTTTTTTTAATGTATACTATTTTCTTTTCTTTCTCTGTTGTACTCATTACTGTGATCAAGTCACTCAGGGTTGTTTCAGGTTATTATATGTTCAGGTTATTCTTAAAGAAGAGCTCTGAAGCTTCTGTGTTCAGAACTTTATCCATATTCACTGAAAAGAAAATTCCAACATATCCAGGGGGCTTATTCCTAGTCTATATGTATAGACTTAAAATTTAAGGCTTCATGAACTTTAAATAGCTCCATCTTCTTTTCAGTAATTAACTTACATTTGAGTCATGCATATTTCTATGTGAATAATGACATTTTAAAAGTCCTATAATATCCTTCATCATACTTCATCTAAGTAAATAAGTATGAATTTTCAAGCAAATTGCCATTAAAAGGAATAGCTAAGAAATGTTAATGTCTTGAGAAAGTAATTAGCTTTATAATTGTCTATATTTTATCCTATGTTAATATCTGCTAAATATTGTATCAGTAATCATATGCAACGAAAAAAATCTGGAGTTTGATGATAGAATATAACAGGGAAGGAAGGAAGGAAGGAAGGGAGGGAGGGAGGGAGGGAGGGAGGGAGGGAGGGAGGGAGGGAGGGAGGAAGGATGGGAGGAAGGACCTGAAATACAAAATTTGCAATATTTTCTGTAATAAACATATTTCAATAAATTAATCTAATTTGCACATCTTATTAATCATATATGAATATCATGCAGTGTAGTATATTTACTCACACTTGATCTGCCAGTGAGAGCAGATAAACAAATAATGAGCTCTCTCTGTATGTGTTTATTATGATATCCACACTAAGGACATCTACCTGTCTCCTTCCTGAACATCCTAGAATCAGAACCTATGCTATTGCCAGTTTCTGATTCATGGCTTATTTTTAGAAATTAGTCAGGGTCTTGGTAAACATACTATGGAAAGAGCTTTTGTGATTGCTTTCAGTGGTGGGATTCTGCCGGTTCTAGGGGGTTCGGCCGAACCGTTTGTTAAATTGCTGGCTCGCCCCGGCCCTTGCCCCGCCCCTCCGCACTACTGGGCGAGGGGTGGGCGAGCCAGCAATTTAACAAACGGTTCGGTGTTTTTTTATAATTTTATTGGCCTTGCAGCTGCCGCGGGGCTTCAAAGAGCCACCCTACAGCTGATCAGTGTTAAAAGAAAAAGAAATGAGTAGACCGACGCCTGCAAATATAAATGGGTAGACCCAGTGGTGGGATTCTACTTTGGTAGAACCGTTGTTAAGTAGTTAAGCCAGTGGTTGTCAAAGTGGGTGGTACCGCCCCCTGGGGGGCGGTGGGATGCCTTAGGGGGGCGGTAAACGGCAAGGGGGGCAGCAAGAGGGACGCTAGAGGCAAAGAGGGGCGACAGGGGGGCTAAGTGGCAAGGAGGGTGGCCCCCCCTTGGACCTGTGCCTCGCAGCACTTACCTCCTTGCAAGCAAACAGCAAGAAAAAAACAGCCTCTTTCAGTTTCAGCATAGGTTAATTAGCATGATTAGATCGGCCTCCAACTCTCAGCTGATTCGCTCTCAGCTGTTTTGCAGGGTCATTTGCAAGCTCTTGTTTTGCAAGCTCTTTGCTTGCTGCAAAGAGTGCTCAAGCAGATTTTTTTTTTTCCCTAGCTAAAAGGAAAATGAAAGTAAAGCAGGCTCTGCTGCAACGTGACAAAATGAGGCAGGGAGAGAGATTTCTTTTTCTTTTTCTTTCTCCTTACCAAAAAAGGTAGGTGCAAACAATGGGAAATTTAGGGCAAAAGAGGAGAGTTCAAGATTTTAAAAGACAAAAGAAAAAAAGCTCTATTTAACTAGGGAATTGTAATAATTGAGATACTATTAATTGTATATTGTGTTGAAAGCAGAAATGGTTAAGTTGTGGTTTAGAGGAATATATACGGGAAATTATTTGGTTTATTATTATTGGTAAATATAATTAATTGATTTGTAAGAAATTGGATTGCATGAAAATAATTGGAATATTCATGTTCATATTGATTAATATACAAAAAAGATAGTTATATAACTAATTGATTTATATTAAAATGTTGAATTTGTATTAAACAACTGTATTACATAATTACATAATTAACCAATGTGAGGATGGATATAAAAATAGATGACAATGGGAAGGGGTATAATATAGAATAGAAGGGAAAAATTGAATTTGATTAAGATTAGAGATGAGGATGAAGGGTAATATTGGTTTTTTAAAAAAATAGATGAGGAATAAATATGGCAAAAAGGAAATATAGAAATTGTAAATTTAATTGAAATGACTAAACACTGTTTAAATTTGTGAACCAGCCAAATACTCTGTTCAAAGAAAATATATTGTATGTTTGTATGTGTGTTTCTAATTATTGCTATTTATTCATATTTGTTCTCTTTTATTCTTTAAAGTTTAACAATTCATTCTTTATCTTAATATCTTTATATTTGTTTGGGGTTGGCTTTCTTCCCTTTCATCTTTTTTATTGTTCAGCAATCTTTCTCCTCAAACCTATCACCCCTCTCATTTCTTTCCTTCTTACTTTCTCTCCCCCGCCCTCTTCTTCTCCTCCCTACTTTCTCTTCCTTTCTCCTTCTCCTCCTCTCTTCCTCCCTCTCTTACCCTCACTCCTACTCTAATTTCCCTTCCTTCATCCCTCTCTATTGCTGTATCCTTTTATGCATATGGACTACTCAGAGGGCTGAAAAAATTAATTTTGACTGGTCCTCGCACTTTTGACCAGTCCTCGAACTTACGACTGTCCTAACATTTTATGTTTTTGCCCTATCTTGTCACCATGGTGAAGAGAAGCAGTTGTGAAATGAGTGACACGGTTGTTAAGAATGCTACAATGGGCATAAATGATGACCAGTCATAAGTGCGAAGACCGGTCTAAAGTGCGAGAACCTGTCAGAAATCACTTTTTTCAGCCCTCTGGGTAGTCCTTTTGTGCATATGGACTACTCAGAGGGCTGAAAAAGTTATTTTTGACTGGTCCTCGCACTTTTGACCAGTCCTCGAACTTACGACTGTCCTCATATTTTACGTTTTTGCTCTAGCTTGTCACTATGATGAAGAGAAATAAGTGACACGGTTGTTAAGAATGCCGCAATGGGCATAAATGTGAGGATGGTCATAAGTGCGAGGACCGGTCAAAAGTACGAGGACCAGTCAGAAATGACTTTTTTCAGCCCTCTGAGTAGTCCCTATGCAGATAGCCACGCCCACCCAGTCACATGACCAGCTAGCCACGCCCACCCGGTCACATGACCAGCTAGCCACACCCACCCAGTCACATGACCACTAAGCCACGCCCACAGAACCGGTTGTTAAAAAAATTGAATCCCACCACTGATTGTTTTGCAGGTCTTGCTGGTAGGAGAAGTCACATGGGAATAAATGAACAATACAAGCTGCCTCATAGTTGCAGATGGAATATTCTCATCCTTTCTCTGCAGGATGGGGCTGGAATTTTCCTTCTCTTCTTTAGCATATTTGCACTATATTCATATACGTCTTATTTCTGATTGTTTTCCTTAACCCATAATTATAATATTTATAGGATAAACGTCCTTGATAATTCTGAAAATAAGTGTATCTCAATGATACACTTATAGTATTTTCTCTGACTTCTCCTTCTGATATAAAAGAAGCTGCTTTCTACTCCAGGGTCATTTACTAAATACCTCTTTTATTTTATATTACAATAATTCCTCTTGCCAAGCCTTGAATTTTTTCCCCCCTACTTCTAGACCAGTTGGGCTGTTTGCAAAACATTCATATTCTCTCACTGTGATGCTAACTATAAGAAAATAAAATATGAAATAAATGAAGTTGTGGCATATGCTTATTGCCATGTATTAACCATAAAATATTTCTATTTTTTCCAACATTTTTTTTTAAAAAAGAAGGCTACAATTTATGAAAAGTTCATTACATTTGAGCAGTACCATGATGGAGCACTAATTATTCAGATTGCCATAAAATGCTATTTCATTCCTAAATATTATTATAAAAAGAAGTTAAGTCCATTATAGAACTGTTGTAACAGCTACAGAATTGTTACAGAACCAACCGAAATCGATCTAAACCATGAGAGAGAAACTACATTTAATCCCACACTTTCAAATAATGAAGGGTTCAAAATTAAATGATGCTACTTTTTTGTGGCAGTATCAATACTTTGGAATAACCCCCAAATTGTTCCAACACACACACACACACACACACACACACACACACACACACACACACACACACCCTGCTAAATACCTAGGTTAAATTATAATCCCTCAATATAGGAAAGCATTCTTCATGGTTCATTAAAATTGTTTAAATTAATTATTTTTTAAAAAAAATTGAATTGGTGAGTATTCTAAATACCATTTGCCATTATGTATTGGATAACACTGTTTAAAATTTTAATAGCTGTTTTTAAACATTAGTACGAATGTTCAGAACAAGTATTTTACCCTTAAGAAGAAATGTGCTTAAAATGTAGGGTTGCAATATTTTAAATGTTAATCAGATTGATCCCATTTGAAATAGAAGAATGTAATTGAATGTAAAATAAAGATATAAATTGTATGCCACTCAGTCACTTTCTGTGAAATGGAGGCCAATTTATTTAAATTGAGATGATAGATGGAGGATGGTGGGATAGGTAGGTAGGTAGGTACTATAGGTAGATAGATATAATTAGTTGAAGTTTTGCCAATTGATGAAGGACTATTTAAACACATTATATTATTATTATATAATTTTATTATATTATCCATTTTATGCTTACTCAGTCAGTCAACACCTGCTAATCCAATTAGGTAGACCAAAAAATCAATTCCAAAGCAAGGTTAGAACTTTATTCATTGAGATTGGTTATACCAGAATCTTGCAAGTATGATTTTTCTGTATTTCCTGCTCCACTTTTATATTTCAGTGAATCAGAGAGGCATTTGCCTAAATGCTTTTGAATGTAATCTTGTTTATGTTTGTTTCCTTTGCCTAGATAATGGTATTCCATATTTCTGTCAAGGTCAACTTGCTTACATTCTACATAACTACACATTTAAGCAAATTTCCTGGAAATTCAAATTAATTTTATTTACAGTTTATTTTTTCAGATATTCATGATCGTAATCCTAATGAAGCTAAATTCTGTTAAAAGTGTGTGAAATTTACAGATCACTAATTTTGTCACAGATAAATGCCTGACCCCAGATCCAGGGCTGGAGGCAGGGGGGCTGGACAGGCCGGTCCCCAGGGTCCACCCTAACCCATTGACCTCTCCTTACCTTAGCCACGCCCCGGGGGTACTTAAGGTCCAGCCATGCGGCCCAGGCTCAGTTCCAGAATTGTACCTGCAAGAATGAGATACCTGTAAATAAAGACTACTGATCCAAACAGTACCTGTGTAGTGGAGTTATTGGGCTCGATCCTTGAACACCCATGACAAAATGGTAGCAGAGGATGGTTTATAGCCCAACAAAACCACTCCAGGACATGCAAGGGGACTCCAAGCAAACGACCACGACGAACAGGGTGAACACCAGGGCATTCACCAGGAAGATGGCAGAACGACCTGCTCAAACCGAGACCACGCAAAGAGAGGCGCCCGAGATGAGCGGCCTACTCCCTCACCCATGCACCCCAACCAGACACGAAGAGGGAAGCAAGGAACCCGAGAGCCCAGCAAGCGAGAGGTACGACCTAAAAGAAAGACTCTTAAAATTAATAGACTCGGCACAAAGCAACACCGACCTCATCGCGGAACTCCGAAGCCTGGGCTGCGGGCAGCGAGTGAGAAGATGAAGGCGAGTCTGACTACAGCGACGAAGACGCGGTAAGAAAAAACTGCCCCTACCAGAAGCCCACCGAAAAGGCCGAAAAAGAATTTGCGCCCTTTTCGTGGTGGCCATCTTGGATGGTGACGTCACCAAAGATGGCCGACCAACCACCAATAGATTCCCAAGATTTAAATCTCATGGCGGGAATCGGGGCCTACTCGAAGGTGACCACCCAGAACCACGGTGATGACCGAAATGGCCCAAAATCAAAACTCATGAGCTCGCCTACTGAGCTCGAGGTCAATGGGGCAATAGAATTAATAATCGCGGCACTCGGGAACAAGGTGAGGCTACCGGACATATACTCCGGTGCCACGCAAAGACCCAGAATGACCACCGACCCGAGGGGGACCAACACCGACGCCATCCCAGAGGGACCAGCCACCACCGCGCAGGCCCAATACCACCCGCGACACCCAGAGGGCCCACCCAGGGGGACACCGGAGCCGTGGACAGAGCACTGGAGGCAATGGGACTACTCACCCAACCGGCGACCAGGACCAGAACCAGGATCTGTGAGGCCATCGGCAGGCAGGGGATGACTGTCAACGGGCAGGGGACTCGGCCCGACACCAGGATGCAGCCTCCACGCAAGGCCGGGCCATCCGGGACCATTCGCGGCCCCAACAGGACTCCCGACCTTCGCTGATGATCCGCGCCACTTTCCGGGGATCCAGGCGACAATCTGAAGCCACTTCGACCAAGCGAGGCCCGCCAAGGAGGAACCGAAGGCCCATCCGGAAGATTGGGGCCTCCACCCGGGAGCTGCAGGGATGAGCTCCTCACTCCACGGCTGCTGGACTGGAATGAACTTCAGGCATGCGCAGTGCCTACCTGCAAGAGAAACGGAGCGGAACATAGAGCTAGACCGACGCAAGACCATAGAAGCAAGTCAGTACAGACTTGCAACTGTCATCCCTCTGCCTTATTGCGAGTATCCATACGTGCAAAACCATGGACAGCGACACAATGTAAGTAATTTAACTTACAATTCAGGGACTTTGCCAAATGACTTTCCCAAACTGAGACTAGATGGGGAGAATTTTTTGGAATGGAACCAACAGCTCCAAGTCATTCTACTGAGGGAAGACCTGTTGTCCCTAGTTACTGACCCCCCAGAAAAACCCTGGACTTTTGAATTAGACTGTACCCATCACAAGGCTTATTATATAGTAATTGCCAGTATCACCCCCAGCATTTACCCTAGCATTAGACACCATCTAACAGCTTCAGAGATAATACAGAGAATGCACAGCCTGTTCTACAGTCAAAGTGTAGCAAGCACCACCAGACTCTCCAGGGAGTTCTATTCGACCAAACTCAAGGCAGGGACCCCCATGAGTGAACATTTATTGTCATTAAATGCCACCAGGGCTGAACTGACACAAAGGGGGGAGGTCATAAGTGAAAGGACCATGATTAGTATTATTGTGAATTCTCTGGACCCCAGCTGGGACACATTCATCACACAGATAGATAACCTCAGCTCAGGAAAAATCACACTAGAACTACTAACCAATAAACTCATTGCCGAAGATAGCATAAGAAAAGACCGCTCACTAAGCCGTAGGGAGCAGAGACCTAGCAGAAGGGCGGAACCACAGGGTAGGAGCCATAACAACAGAGAATGCTACACATGTGGCTTGAAAAATCATTACAAGAGGGACTGCCCTAGGAACGTTAGGGACAGGGACAGGCCACATCGGAGGGACAGGCCAGAGCAAAGGGTGAGGTCCAGCGACAGGCACTCGCCAGTTGACAGGCACAGATGCAGAGATTCCCCTAGCCCGAGGGACAGAAGAGGTTACAGGGACAGCTCCAGGGAGAGCCAAACTGGGTCACTGTATGGGCTGGGGGACCAAGAACAACACACTGATCAGGACAGGAGAGAGGGTACATGGCTACTAGACTCAGGAGCCACCAACCGCACCACGTACGACCAGAGCTCACTGAACTCATTCACAAAAGAAAACTTTATAATAAAGGTGGCCAACCAAAACAATGTACAGGTGACAGGAAAAGGTAACACACACATGCCAGGGATAGGAATAATACAGGGAGTATTATTGGTACCAAACATACCCTACAACATCCTTGCCACACTGAAGCTGAGCAGGGATAACAACGTTGAGGTGGTATTCAAAGAAGGGAAAGCACACACGTAACTAGAGGGGGCAAGAGCGTAAGGAAAACAGTGGTCAGTGGGGGTTTGCCATATTACCATCCAGTCAGAGACACACAACCAAAGGTAAACGCCCACCTAAGGGGGAAACCCGACACCACACACAACACAAATGAAGAAAGCGACAGTGAGGAAATAGAGAGGGTTAGCCACACACACGCAACCAATAACCCAAGAGAGCAAGGGTCACCTGGGAAAGGGAAGCCAGCAATAGGGAAGTTAGTACATGACAACTGTGTGTACCTATTACATAGGAAATTAGGGCACATCAGCTTCCCTGTGGTACAAAAAATGATGGAATACTCCGAAGGTATAAAAATAAAAAACTGTGAGAACTATCTTGAGTGTTCTGTTTGCAAAAATTCCAAACTAAAAACCAAACCCAGCCCCAAAAAATCGGTACGCACAACCAACTCAATTTTCCAACTCATACACATGGACCTGGTGGGACCACTAAGGCCGTCCATTAAATACAGAAAAAGGTTTTTCTTAACCATAGTGGACAATTTCAGCCGCTATGGCTTTGTATACACCCTGAAACACAAAAATGAGGTATTCCAAAAATTTAAAGAATTCTATGCAAGGGTGGAAACACAACATAACACTAAGATCAAACAAATAATGACAGACCGGGGGTCTGAATTTCTGTCAAGTGATTTCTCACGGTGGCTAAAGGCACGTGGGATACTCCACTACACATCTTCTCCGTTCTCCGCCTTCCAGAATGGTGTCATAGAACGAAAAAATGGAACGCTACAGACCATGATGAGGTGCGCACTAGAAGATGCAGGTCTAGGGCAACATTTCTGGTCAGAGGCACTCATTTATTCAAATTATACGTTAAACAGACTGTGGTCCAGTGTACTGAACAAAACTCCATACGAGTTGATGTACCAGAAGAAACCACAGGTGTCACACCTACATATATTTGGGGTCACAGCTGATGTGCACATACCCAGGCAATTGAGACATAAGGGAGACAAAGTATCCAGAAGATTGAGGTTCATGGGGTACGAACCAGGGACGAAGGGGTTCAGGTTCATAGACAACAACAACAGATTTGTAATATCACGAACAGCTGTCTTCCACGAGAACGCCAACTGGTCCAAGATACACCTCAATGAGGTGTTCCTTAACAAGGACGGCCCAGAAGGCAGCCAGGGGGGAGCAGAGCACAACACAGGAGAAATCATAGAGCAGGGGAAGGACAAACCCAAGAGGCAGGGGATACAAGTTAAGGAATGGAAGGAGAATCACCCCTGCATTAAAGTAGATTCACTCACAGAGAAGGAGGCTAAGTACCTACACGACACCGAAACACCACCTGCTAGGCCAGTCAGGGCAAATAGGGGTAAGGCACCAAAAAGTTAGAGGATTATGTCTTATCCCTACACACTAAGCAACTAACCCCCAACACATACAAAGACGTGCTGAGGTTACCAGAGGAAGAAAGAGCAAAGTGGGAACAGGCTATGGAGAGAGAGATGAGTAGCCTAAGGGAGCTAAAGGTATACACCCCCTCCGAACTACCAAAGGACAAAACACCCATAGGCACCAGGTGGGTCTACAAAATTAAGACATTAGAAGAAAATAAAGTCCTCTATAAAGCCAGACTAGTGGCACAAGGGTTCGCCCAGAAGTATCCTGAGGACTACACAGAGACATATTCCCCCACAGTCAGAGCCGAAAGTGTAAAATGCGCATTGGTAATCGCATCACTACTTGGCCTAGAAGTACTTCAGTTCGATGTACAAACCACCTACCTGCACGCTGAACTCGACAAGGAGATCTATGTAAGAGCGCCACCCAGCCAAAGCACCAAGAAGGGGGAGACCTGGGTCCTAAACAGAAGCCTGTACGGACTCAAACAATCAGGGAAACGTTGGTACGAGTGCCTGTACAAAAACTTAAGGTCCATGGGATTTTCTGCCACCTCAACAGACAACTGCTTCTTCACTAAGAAGGTAGGCAACTCTGTTGAATATGTTTTGATATATGTGGACAATATACTGGACATCAGCGACCAGACCAGCAAATGTAATGACTTTGCCAGCAAGCTAGGGAAACACTTCTCACTAAAAATACTAGGTAAAGTGGACAAATACCTGGGGGTACAGATTACCAAGACAGACAAAGGTTTCCAGCTTTCACAAAAGGACAAAATATTGGAACTCTTGCAGAAATGCAACATGGCCAATGCCAAGGCGTGCGAGACACCAATGCAACCGGATTTCATAAAGGACATGTACAATGAGGCTGAGGCATTCAAGGACAATACACTATATAGGTCCACCATAGGCTCACTATTATACATTGCGAACTGGACAAGGCCCGACATCGCCCTGCCAGTTAACTTACTATCTCGACACGTAAGTAACCCCACTGTATACCACTGGGAAGCTATCAAAAGGGTACTGAGATATCTAAAACATAGTGCTGATGCCTGCCTATCCCTAGAACCCGAAACTGCCACAAAACCCACACTCACATGCTACGCTGACGCTGACTGGGCTGGGGACGTGAAAAGCAGGAAGAGCACCTCAGGCTACATATTCTTCCTAAACAACAGCCCACTACACTGATACACAGGTAAACAGAACCTGGTAGCCACATCCACAACAGAGGCCGAATACATATGCCTATCCAAAGCCGCCAACAACCTGGTCTGGTTTGATGACCTGCTCACAAATGTCTGGACTGAACCCACCTACCCAATCACTATCCACGAGGACAATAAGGCTGCAGTGGAGATATCAAAGGTTGATGCAGTTGGTCAGAGGTCGAGACATATTGATATAAAACATAAACATGTCAGACAGTTTTCAAGCATCGGGTTCATAAAGGTCATACACTGTGACACCGAAGAGCAGACAGCAGACATTTTAACAAAACCCTTACAAAACAAGCAGCATACATATCTAACATCCAAGCTGGGTGTCCTCCCAAGAACAACATCTCAGGTGCACACAATCCAAGGGCACCCCAGTCAGGCATTTAGAGGGGGTTTTGTCACAGATAAATGCCTGACCCCAGATCCAGGGCTGGAGGCAGGGGGGCTGGACATGCCGGTCCCCAGGGTCCACCCTAACCCATTGACCTCTCCTTACCTTAGCCACGCCCCGGGGGTACTTAAGGTCCAGCCATGCGGCCCAGGCTCAGTTCCAGAATTGTACCTGCAAGAATGAGATACCTGTAAATAAAGACTACTGATCCAAACAGTACCTGTGTAGTGGAGTTATTGGGCTCGATCCTTGAACACCCATGACATTTATATGTCCAAATGATTTTACAAATTACTCTTTTTATACTACTGAGTGTCAAGATTGAACACTTTGCTTCTTTCAAACCTAACGCTTTTCAACTTGCCAATGAACTGGGGGGAGGGAAAGGGGAAATAGAATGCTGAGAATGTGTGCATGGACTGTGAGAGCTTGGCAACCATCAAGGTCACCACTGCAGGTGCTTGAGAAAGAGATGGATTGTTCCCTTAACAAAAGGACATTTCATAATTAGACAATATGATCACCCAGGGGTGGGGGAAAAGGGAAGTTATTGTTTAACTAAGCAAGCATTTGCGCAGGAAAACCAGAGCTGGTTTTTATTCTTCAGTACCAAAATGGTGCATCCAATAAAGTTTTACTTTTGAGAATTCAAAGCTCCTGAGAGTGTTTGATGCGCCAGAGTTATATTCATCCCCTAAAAGCTTTTAGTGTAATAAAGAAGGCCACGTTGCCATGGCTTAAACTGTTCTTTTTCTCTGCCTTAAAAATATCAAGGTTGAAGGGTTTATTTCTTTCTTAGCGATGTGCCAGCTGCAGTGGTTGAACTGTACATGCCTAGGACTTCACGTAGGATTCTTCCTTCTGATCAGAATTTGCAAGGGGCAGGTTTGAGGGAGGAATGAGATTCACAGGGGAAAGAAGAACAGGGGAGTGGATCAGGGATGTATGAGGGACAGACTCTAGCAATAGGGGGGAAAGTCTGCAAGTGAACATGCTGATGAAAGAAAGGGATGACACTTAGAAAAGGATGGCTTGAAAAGGAAATCTTTTTATCCACCTTTTGAAGAAAGGGCTTGGATAGTAGAGAAGCTACAAGGTCTAGAGAAGTGATTAACCAAGCCTACTGATTAAGTTTAGTGTGTAAGAGAGGAAGCATTTCAAGGAAGCATTTCAAGGAAGCTTTCTAGATAAATGTATGTAGAATTTCTTAAGTTAGGCGTCTAAGAAATCACCTGTGTGCACACACATAAACATTACATCTGAATGCTAATATCATAAACTTATTTATTTATTTTATTTATTTATTTTCAATTTATATACCGCCCTTCTCCCTGAGGACTCAGGGCGGTGCACAGCCAGAATTAAAAACATGAAATACAAATATTAAAAACAATTAAAATCTATATAAATTTGGCCCAAAATTTTAAAAACCACAAACCAATTAAACATTTAAAAATTTTAAAAAATTTCTTCCTAAGCCAGCCCGGCTAGCTGGAAAAAGTGGGTTTTAAGGGCACGGCGGAAGACACTGAGGTCTTGGATTCTCCTTATCTCTGGGGGCAGCTGATTCCAGAGGGTAGGTGCCCCCACAGAGAAGGCTCTCCCCCTGGGGGTCACCAGCCTACATTGTTTGGCTGATGGCACCCTGAGGAGGCCAACCATAAACCATAAACCAACCTTTATATTAATTATTATGATCCAATAATAATATACAGTTTAATTAGAATCCCAGCTTCGTGTGTGTTATCTATTTCTCATCCTCTAACAAGGCCCCAGAAGTCCTCCAAATGTTGCTGCCAAAGTGTAACAGGCACATAAGCTTTTTACAATAAATCAGAAATTTTAATTTAACAGAAGCAGAAAATAATTACCTTCAGCAGGACATTTTAACCGGGGTGAAATCTAAAAATTTTCCCTACCGGTTCTGTGGCCATGGCTTAATTGGTGGGTGTGGCTTGGTGGTCAGGTGACCCAGTGGGGGTGGCCAATAATAATAAATGATAAAAATAATAAACAAAGTACACAAAACAATAAGAGGTACCAAAAACCAACTTTCACACTTTACACACACACAACACAACACAACTGACTCACACACAATGTAATAGCAGCTATACTTGACCCAAAATGGCCCCTGCAACAAGCAGGAACTATTTTTTTAAAGCTCCCTCCCCCCCCCCCAAAAAACCCCAGTTATCCAATTGAAGGCACAAGGCAGGCAGATTGAGTTGCTCACCGATTGGATTGATTGCAATCAGGCAGATTCAGCTGCTAGCTGATGCAATGGATTGCAGCAGCCGAAGCAAGGCAGGAAAAGCAAGCAAGCTCGAAAGAAGCAGCAAGCGGCCAGGCAGACAAGTGGGTGACCGGGCGATTGGGTGGGCATGGGTGGGTGGGCAGGGATTTTTGCTACCAGTTCTCCAAACTTCCCACCTCCATCACTAACAGATCAGCTGATCCAGTCCGAATCGGGAGCATTTCACCCCTGATCTTAACTCTATTTAATTATATTTAAACAGACATCACAGCCTGTGGAAATGTTGGGTAGCAGCTGTAAGCAGGATCTCAAGATTTTTTATGTATTTAGAAGAAGTTAAGACAAGATATGGAAGAAAAATTGGTGATATTCTAATGAAATAAGATATCGGATAGTGTTTATTTTTATTAAGAAGAAATTAAGATAAAGCCTATAACAGAAAAAGGTGATATAAAAAATAAATATGATAATATAGATTGTTTATGGTAAAATGGTAAAATGTGTTAGGTTCAGCTTGTAGCTTACTCCTAACTTGTTGGTCAGGCAATATATCTGTTTCTTTAAGAAACAACTGAGCCACGTAATCAGGGTTTGCTGAACCCTGTAATTAGGCTACAGTGCATAAATAAGCAGCACAGAGAAGCGTTCCTTCTTCCTGAGTGTTCCTGATTGTTTCCTGTTGCTTCCTGCGTCTTTCTGCTGATTGTTATATGGTACTGTATACCAAGAGTTACTAAAGTCTGTTTACTTTGGTAAGGGAAGATACTTACTGGACTGATATTACTGTTTATGACCTTGGACTGTTTTACCTACACCGAGACTGCTTATTCTCTTGTATATAAAGTATTTTTCTCACACGAGCTGCACATTTATCTCCTTCCCTGTGTGTTTCTGCTCTGCTCGTTGCATAAGCAACAAATACTTTTTACACACATCCTAACATTGGTTATGGGCCCAGAACGTTCCAGGGCTCTTTAATTTGTTTTTGCGGAAGTGAGAAGTGCAGGCAGTGGGTGTAGTAGTCAAGATGATGGCTTTTGAGCAAGGTACAAGTTATTCCACCATAACCTGGTTGGATGGTACAAACTATGTTACCTGGTCCACAAAATGCTGTCTACTTTTGCGACAAGAAGGACTGTGGGACATGGTTAATAATCCACCGGACATAACTGCATTGAATGCTGCTGACGAAGAAGATGCCAAAAAGATAGCGAAGTTTCACAGGGACAACGAGCGTGCTTTATGCATCATTGGCCTGACACTGGGAGACCAGCAACTTGCCCATTTCCGGGGCGAAGAGTCTGCTGCGAGGTGCTGGACAAAGCTAAAGAAGCTCTACGTTCGTGACTCTGTGGGTGTCCATATCTACCTGACACGGAAATTATTTCGCTTACATCTTCAGAAAGGAGGAGACATGATGGCTCACCTGGACTCCATGACAGGGCTTTTCCAGGAGCTACATGAGAAAGACCTTGTGTTTACTGAACTGCAGCAAGTTTATATTATTCTTTCATCGTTGGATGACAGTTATGACTCTTTTGTTTCATCATTAGAAGTATTGTCTAGAGATGAACTAACATTGGCCAGTATAACTGGTAGGTTACTGGATGAGGCCAAACGTAGGCAAGAACAAGACCAGTTAAGGATGCAACAGCAACCAAAAGTGGAAGCTGTATATGAGAATGTCAATATTGTTAAACGCTGTTATGCATGTGGGGCTAAGGGGCACATTGCAAAATATTGTAATAATAAGAAAGTGTCTGCTAGAAACTCTGCTAAACCCAGGAAAGGGTGTAATTTAGCAACCAGTTCATCTATTAATATAAGAGATGATTGGTGGGTGATTGATAGTGGTGCCTCTCAATCAATAACAAAAAACAGAAAACTGTTTCTAAACATGAAGAAAAGTACTAAAAAGGTCAAATTAGCTAATGGCTGGAATGTGACTGTAGCTGGGGAGGGACTTGTTCAATGTTCTATTAGTAAGCACCATTTACCCATGCTTTATATCCCTAGTTTGAAATATAACCTTTTATCTGTAAAGTCATTACTACATTCTGGGTTTACAGTAACTTTTAAAAACAACAAATGTTTGCTTGAATGTGAAGGCACTGTAGTTACTGCAGAATTAGAAAACGACTTATTTGTCATTAGGGATAAGTCATTACTGTTAGTTCAGTCAAAAGCTAAATTTGGAAATGTAAAGCCACATGATGAATGTGTACATTTACTACATAGAAGGCTTGGTCATCTGAATTTCAGGTTGTTGCATTTGACTGTTAAGCAGTCTAAAGGCATTAAGTTAAGGGCTTGCAGCAAATACCTGAACTGTAATATTTGTAACCAGCATAAAAGTAAAGCTACACCTGCAAACCGCTGCAATGGGTTTAAAACAACTAAACCTTTGGAGGTAGTCTTTTTAGACTTAATAGGGCCAAAGAAACCCAGTTTAGGGGGAGCATGCTATATTTTGAGTATAGTTGATCACTTTACAGATATGGTTTTTGCTACCTTATGAAGTCCAAAAGTGATACGTTCCAATGTATCACAAACTGGCTTCGTTTTGTAGAAAGGAAGCAGAGGTTTAAGGTGAAATGCATTGTTACTGACAATGGAACTGAGTTTACTAACCATCAGTTGGCTAAGTTTTTGAAGGATGCTGGGATACAGCATAAACGTTCTGCCCCTTTTTGGCCGGAACATAATGCATATGTAGAGCGAAGAGGCCAGACCCTACAAGCTATGACTAGGACTATGCTGACTGATGCTTGTTTACCTGATAAATTGTGGGGAGAAGCAATACTATGTGCCAATCATATTTTAAATAATGTGGTGCACTCCTCTACAGGAAAAATACCTTTTACTTTATGGCACGGGAGGAAGCCTGAGTTAAGTTATATACATACTTTTGGTGCACCAGCCTGGGTGCATATACCGGTTAGTCAGAGAAGGAAGGACCAACAGAGAGCAAAGAAAATGATTTTTGTTGGCTATGAGGCTAACCATAGGTCCTATAGGTTCTGGGAAAAAGGAACAACAAAAGTTTTGTGTAGCGCTAGTGCTAAATTCCTAGAACATGAAGGCTGGGACAGGTTAGAAAAAGCAGACTATGGTTTTACAGATGTGGATGTTAAGGTAGACCATATTCCTGATGATAGTTCATCTGAGATGGATGATAAACCATCTATTAAGGTTGAAGAACAGGAACAGGAATCAGGGTTAGGGGAGGATGAACCCAATATACCTGATGTTAGTCCTGTTATGCCTAGACGATCTTCCAGGGACCGGCATCCACCAGATCGCTATAAAGCCACAGTGGTTTGCCAAGTAGATATCGAACCATCCAGTTATCATGATATAAAATCATATCCAGAAAAGGAGCAAAAAGCCTGGCAAGAGGCAATGGATAGAGAAATTGATTCATTGAAGAGGCTTGGTGTCTATGAAGTTGTAAGAAGACCACCAAATGAGAAACTTATAGGCTGTAGGTGGGTCTACAAGGTAAAGAAAAGTGTAGATGGGGTAGTAACCCATAAAGCTCGGCTTGTTGCACAAGGGTTCTCACAGACAGATAGAGACTATGATGAGGTTTTTGCTCCAAGTTTACGAGTGAGCACTTTGAGAACGATGCTAGTTTGGGCAGCCAGAAATAAATGCTCTATTACTCATATAGATGTCGAGACAGCTTACTTGAACGCTCCGTTGAGGCATACAATATATATGAAGAAACCTCCTGGTTATGATACACAGGATAGCACTGAGTGTTGGAGGCTACAAAAAAGCTTATATGGTTTAAGGCAATCAGGTTACGAGTGGAACCAATGTATAGTGCAGGAATTACATAACATTGGGTTCTATGAGGGCGTAGCAGATAAATGTCTGTTTAAAAAAGAACAGGATGGATGTGTTTCATTCTTGTTACTCTTTACAGACGACATTGCCATAATTTCCAGAACTGACGCTGAGGCCAGAGAGATTATCGGTCAGTTGCAAACAAAATTTAAATTTAGAAATCTAGGACATATACGGCATTATCTAGGGCTGGATATCCTGAAAACATCTAGAGGATTTAAAATTTCACAATCTAATAAAATCTTCAAATTGTTGACAAAATATGGGATGGAATTATGTAAACCTGCCAAGACTCCTATGACACAGGAATTCCAGCAGGATAGTTTGCAGAGTCCACAGTTCAGTAAAGAACTGTATCAATCATTAATAGGCAGTTTGTCGTATTTGAGCAACTGGACACGGCCTGATATAGCTTTTAGTGTTAATCAACTAGCACAATATAGTTCAGAGCCTACTGATAGGCATTGGCAAGCTGCAAAACGTATTCTTAGATATCTTAAAAGAACGTTACATTTTGCTATGTATTTAGAACCAAATGCCAATATGGTGTTAAAGGCATATGCTGATGCCAGTTTTGCCAGAAAATCTACGTCTGGAATAGCAATCATGTTGGATAACTGCCTGATTGGATGGAGATCAATTCGCCAGAAACACATCAGTTTGTCTACCATGGAAGCGGAGTTTTCTTGTCTATCACTTACATGTACTGAACTGATTTATTATAAACAGTTGATGGAAGATATTGGATTCAAAATGGACCATCCTATTACGGTTATGAAGATAACCAGGCAGCCATTAAAATGGCAACGAATCTTGCTGTAAAGACAAGGACTAAATACACTGATATACGTTATCTGAATGTTCAGCAATGTGTTAAGGATAACATGATTACATTGGAATATTGCGCATCAGAGGACAATATTGCCGATAATTTTACCAAAGCGCAAGGTGCCATTAAACACACCAATTGTTGTGAAAGATTTGGATTAAGAATCTGAAATGTAACTGATACCACTGTACAATGTATGATTTGGATGTGTATTTTTGTTTCTGTATCTATTGTGTATATTGTCCTGCCCAATGGGGAGAATGTTAGGTTCAGCTTGTAGCTTACTCCTAACTTGTTGGTCAGGCAATATATCTGTTTCTTTAAGAAACAACTGAGCCATGTAATCAGGGTTTGCTGAACCCTGTAATTAGGCTACAGTGCATAAATAAGCAGCACAGAGAAGCGTTCCTTCTTCCTGAGTGTTCCTGATTGTTTCCTGTTGCTTCCTGCGTCTTTCTGCTGATTGTTATATGGTACTGTATACCAAGAGTTACTAAAGTCTGTTTACTTTGGTAAGGGAAGATACTTATTGGACTGATATTACTGTTTATGACCTTGGACTGTTTTACCTACACCGAGACTGCTTATTCTCTTGTATATAAAGTATTTTTCTCACACGAGCTGCACGTTTATCTCCTTCCCTGTGTGTTTCTGCTCTGCTCGTTGCATAAGCAACAAATACTTTTTACACACACCCTAACAAAATGAATGACAGAGAAAATATGAAATGAGAAACTGGTCCATTTAAGAAAATAATTGAAATTAAGAGATAAACCTGAAATATTATGTTATAACAAGAAATTAGAAATTAAGGATGGAAGTGATAGTGTTTAAGTTAAAGGGTTGCAATATGAAAATGGAATAAGAAAAAATAAATTGTTAACAGTTAAAAAATGTGATGGGAATTTTGAGAAATATATGTGACAAATGGAGAAATAAAATAAGGAAATGAAATAAGGTTAAGGGATTAGGAGGTGTAAGGTGGATGGTAATATTGTTTATGCATTAAGAAGAGATCTAAAACAAAATAAAAAAGTAGAGAAAAAGAATATTATGGCAGGAATTGAAATATAAATTGTATTTGGGGAAAAGTTAAGAAAGATTGGAAATATAAAATATTATAATTATATTATAAATTGTACAAGATTGGACTCGGTCAATATTCAGAAAATATTTATTGTTTGTTTATGTGTTTGTTTTTTAAAAATAAAAAAAAATAAAAAGATGTGTTGTTTTTTATTCATATTTCCCTTAATTAAATTTTCACATCAATTCATATCAAAATTTCATCCTTCATTTTTTCATTATTCAATGTCTCACTATATACTTCTAGTACCAATCAAATCATTTATACATTTAAAGTACATCTATTCATGTTCTTTCCAATCAATATAATTCTACTATTAACACATGTTTACCTTAAAATATATTCTTTCACTATCTAATCGCCCACTGTTTTATTCTAGCATTTCACTGCTAATCATATTTTTATGCATATTTAATAATACCATCATTCAAATTCTAATTTTCCAATTGTTGCTTAATTCTTACTCCCCTATCTCACTCTTCATATCTGTTTATATTAAAACATTATCCTAATATTTATCATAATGCATATAAAATAATTATCCAACCTATATAATTCTAATTCTAGTGGGGGGGTTTTCCCCATCATCTCTTGCCTGCATCTGAACTTTGATCTCATTTTCTTTTTGGCTTGCCACTCATATTCTTCTTTTAAGTCTTTTACTCCATCTACTTCTATATTCTGATTATGCAATCTAACTTTTTCTCCCCTCTCTACCAGTGGTGGGTTGCTCCCAGTTTGCACCAGTTCACAAGAACCAGTAGTAACAATTTGTAGTAGTTCAGAGAACCGGTAATAACATTGGCTGGCCATGTCCCCGAACCGGTCCCCGGCCTGGTCGCCGCTCACTTACCCTGCCTACCTCATCAGAGGCTTTTTTCTTTTTTTTTTACTTTTAAAAGCATTTTTTCTACAACCTCTTCAATCGAAGAGGTTGTAGAAAGAGAGAAAGACACACACACACACAGAGAGAGAGAGAGAGAGATAGGTAGATATAGAAATGATAGATAGATGAGATAGATAGATGAGATAGAGAGAGGGGGGGGAGAGAGACTTGTTGATTGTAAGCTCCTTGGGGCTGAAAAGAATTGCTGCAAAACTGAGTATCCTGAAGTGGACCACTAAACAACTTAAAAAATGATCTAGTAAAAAGAAAAGCCAACCAAAAGAGCAACATGCAAACAAAAGCAAATAAAACACTCCCAGGAGCAAAACAAATGAAAGTTTAATTTGTGTGTATTGTTTAATGGACTGCTAAATTGGCAAAGTGGACTGCTAAATTGGCCATGCCTGCCCAGTCATATGACCACCTAGCCACGCCCACCCAGCCAGTCCGGCCCCCCAACAATCTGAGGGACTGTGAATTGGCCCCCTGTTTAAAATGTTTGAGGACTCCTGGTATAAACAATTCAAGTGACACTATATTTCACCAGTGACAAGTCATAAGCATCACAAAATCTATGCTATACTATATCCATAAAAGAAATTTGGATATGTACTAAATGCAAATTTATGCAGTAATAAATCAACATATTTCACATAGATTTAAAAATTCTCAGTGAATTTTTTCACATTTTTTTACTGATAAAATCCAGAGCAATTACATCAAATTTATTATTGGAAATAGTACTGAAATGATTATAACTGGCATGTGAACAAATATTATTAAATTTGGATTACAATTCTAAATAATTTTGATGATATCAATGTATGTTTGATGGGATCAATGTTGGAGTTAGTTTTGATTCCTTTTTATTGTTATTGAAAGTTCCTTCTGACTTTAAAAAACAAGGAATAGGAGTCCAGCTTCTACAGCTTGTGGCTTTTTAGTCTGTACTGTAGTCCTGTCCTCTTTTTTTCTTTTGCCACATATTACACATTTTACAGGGGGTATGCCATCTTATTATACATACATACACATGCGCACGTGCACACACACACACACACACACACACACACACACACACACACACACATACGAAGACAGAGACTTCTGCACCATTGTGGCAGTATGGGAAAATCTTCCTCTCATTACTTATCTGTAAAATATATTTTGCTGTAAAACCTGTTTTTTAAGTATGTATAGCAGGTATTGCAATAAAGTGGGTGTAATCTAAGTTTGTAGTCATGAAAAAATACAGTCTCAAGAAAAAGAGTACAGTCTGGAATCTCTTTCTTACTCTTAGGAATTTTTTTAACGGATTTGTAAGAAGAGCTTCAGAGAAATAAATAACACACTTATTAAAATTAGGATAGCCACATAAAATGGCTGTGGGTGAAATGTGACTCATTACTTGTCAGTTTTTGTGATAGTTCCAAACAGCAGCCTGTAGCATATTTGCAGTAATAGTATTGAGCTACAGCATAATCTGGCTATAGTGGGAAGTGTGGCAATGCTCAGAATTTACTGTCCTTTAGCTGGAATAAATGAAGCTTTTAATGCTATTTTTAAATTTGCCAGCGATCTAGGCACAGTTTCCTGGAGGAAAACCCAAATAAATCTCTTGTTGAGTAAAGATATTTAAAACTGGAACACAAAGCTACATGGAGGCATATATTTCTCTTGGTCTCATATCTATTACAATTATATAAGAAATATGAAGAAAAATCTATATTTTAAATTGTTTATTGAATTGCTGTGATATGTAATCATTGTGTTTTAGTTTTAATAATCTGTCAGTCCTGCCTAAACTTGAGCCTTTAACCAAGAATGATCATTGATTCCATTTCTTGAGAAAGGTATAGTTTACTAAAGGTTAAGTGGAATGCAGTATAGCAAAGCTAGAACTGAATTTTGTGAGCCAACTCTCCCAAGTTAACTTTCCCCTTCTCAGGCACTTCCCTTGGATGGTCATCCCCATTGTCCAATCAGTTTCAAAGAAGGTGTTTTTGAAATGGTTACTGAATGTACCTAGGCTGTTTGCAGCTGCATTCTTTTCACAGGGTAAGTGACCTTGAAATGCTGTCTCTGAGAAGCACACTTCTATAACTTTTACTTTCCCCCTCCAAGCATTCCCCCTCCTCATTGCCATCCTCCCAGAGTTCATGTCAAACTGGTGCTGAACAGTTGCAGAGAGCAGGGGTGAGGTGGCAGTGCTGACATAATCTCTGCATAAATTAACTTGAAATATGGCTTTCCAAGGCAATTTTAGTTCCTAACAAGCTGCCAAAATATATTACACCCTGTATAGCACCTGAGAACAGCAGTCTAAATACTTTGGGAACGGACATAATCTGAGTCTAATACCCTGGGCTATCAAGGCATAATGGTATCTTTACACACTTCAGTTTGAGTGACATGGAACCATCAAATTACAATTACCTGTACAAATGCAAAGCCTGTATTGGTAGGTGTGGGTCAAATGTCACTTTCTGTTGAGTTGCTTGCCATTACCACCATTACAGGGATGGGTTCTATTTACTTTTACTACCGGTTCACAACAGGACTGCACATGTACAGATCGCCTATGACGATATCCAGGGCGGTGGGCGGAGCCGCCCACCAGTTTTACTACTGGTTCTTCTAACTGGTCCAAACCGGGGCCAAACCATCACTGCACAATTAGTACCTTTCTGTATTGAAGGGTTCCAGTTGCAGTCTTCCTGATGGCTCTAATATTTTGTGAAAACTGACATGGCTGCATTTTTTCTAACATGTTTTCCGATGTGTGTGAGAGGTTGGAAAAAAGTAATATCTCAAGAATAGTTGTCTAGACTATAGGAATGGTAGCATTAGTAGCTCTTAGATAAATGGAACACCTGTCATTAAATTGGCCTAAGAACTGCCCTACATTCTTTAGCCAAATTAAGCTATGCAGCAAAAGTAATTACTCCAAATTAATCTCAGCCTCTTCAAATGAAAATGAATTTGAAAAATGCAATTTAACAACCAGTCTCCTGCAAATTACCTCTTGAGATTCTCACTTTGGTTTTGATTATAAGGTATCATTTTCTAGTTTTTAGAGCTTGTCCTACACATTCAGACAGGGGTGTCAAACTCAAGGCCTGCAGGCTGGATCCAGACCATGAGGTGCTTAAATCCAGCCTTGTGGGGATGGCCTGGGAATATCAAAGGACCTGCCTGTGGTGCTTCAGCCAGAGAAAACAGGCTGAAAATGGGTGGCCCGGGGGCCTCGAGAAGACTATTCTTGGCCTGTTTTTGGCCAGCAGTGTTGAAGGAGGCCATGGAAGGCTAAAATGAGGTGTGGGGGGGGGCATGTGTGCCCCCCATGCCCCGTTTGGCCTGGAAAAGTGCAGCAGGAGGCTGTTCAGACCAAAAACGGGGCAGAGGGGGCCACATGCGCCCCCCCATGTCCGTTTTGGCCAGCAGAATGCTCCAGGAAGCATCCTGTCTCTGCCCTCCCCTCCCCATCACCGGCTTACAGAAGAGAACTACAATGCTGATCTGACCCTCGAAGAAATCCAGTTTGATACCCCTGACATTAGAGTACACTGTAGTTATTATTACCAATCATGGAGAAATCAGGAAAATCAATTTCAAAACATTGGTAAACTCTGTATGGGCTCACTATAAATTACTTTCTCTCTCTTATAGAGAGAAATCCAATGAATATTTTTTTAAAAAAAATATTAGATATGTCATTAAATATTTGCCATATATTGAATATTTTCTAAACATTTTTATATTTTCAGGATATTTTGTAAAACTTTCTATATCACTTTCCCTCACTTGTCCTATTCCACTGAAATTAAAGACCAAATAACCTACAATATTACTATAAGATTTTGCAGAATTAATAGGACTATGATTTATGAGCTAACCCAATTTTCTGAACATAAATTAAGTACCCTGACAGATAGATATAAAATTCATATGACATTGTTTCTTTTGAATTCTTCTCTAAAATGTAAGGTTTGGCATCTTCAGTTTTTAATACCTTCTCTAGATTCAAAACAGTTTGTACTCCCAATTACAGTAACAATATTGGAAGGTCTTAATGGCTTTCTTTAACTGTTAATGAGATGGAGGCCAATCCAATCTTTGGGAGAATATTTTCATTTGTCAATTGCTAAGGTCACCCATTGGCCAGACAACTGTGGACAACTTACAAAGTATTAAAAAGACACATAATAACAGTAACATTATTTTATTTAGGGAACCCATATTATATCAAGCTAATGCAATCTTATAGGACAGGGAAAATTAATTTGAGAAATTAATCTCACAAACATGAAGAACTTTATATATAACCATCAGTACTATATATAACCATCAGTATCCAGAAACGCATTGCTAACCAATACTTGCAAAGTAGAGATGTCACAATGGTATCCATAATAGCTTGCATTGCCACATTCTGGATACCTATACTTTCTGAGTGGTGTTCAGCAGGAAGAGAGCAGCAACAAAAGATCCACCATCATACTCTGATGGTAACAACCCTAGAAATTACTTGAGTAGATTTTACAAATTATATATCACATTTCACAGTTTCACAATATACAGTAAATGTATATTATAAAACAGTATCAAAAATAGGATAATTAACCCCTTTTTTGTATTACAGACCTACAAGTTAATGGCTCAGTCTCATAGCTTAGTTTTAAAAGGTATTAGATTCTGTTCATTTGTAGATGTTAATATTAGTAGGTCTAATTTAATTTTAGTTGTATTTTATTTTATGCTTTACTATTCCATAGTACTGTATATTTGCTAGTATCTGCTTTTCCCAAAAAAAATATAGGCTTGGAGGGAGTACTACCTTCCAAATATTATCACATTGTCAGATGACACTTGGCATAAGTGGTCTGATAGACACCCAGGTACTGAGCCATATCAGGATTCAAAAATAACAATCAGCACCTCAGATTATACCTGAAGGCATACCATAGCATTGTTATGCAGTTATAAACCCATAGCTATTCGAGCCACTATATTCTAGGCCAGCTATATCTTCTAGGCAGCCTCCAAAAACTGCACCATTTGTTGTTGGCAACAAGCAACAAAGTCAGTTTCATTATACTAAGTAAAAGGTTTATCAGAAATGTAGATCCTAATACTATAGTATAATCCTTAAGAAACATAATAGCAATAAAAGAAATTTCATTTCATTTCATTTCATTTCATTTCATTTCATTTCATTTGTATACCGCCCTACTCCCGAAGGACTCAGGGCGGTGAACAGCCAACAATAAAATACATAGATACAAAAAATTTAAAAACCAGATAAAATCAAATTAAATCATTTTGGCCCAGACAGATTAAAACACCCCAATAATTTAAAAACAGATTAAAATTTACATATTTAAAAAGGGAAGAGATTAGGCCAAGCCCGCCTGATGGAATAAAAAGGTCTTCATAGCGCGGCGGAAGGTGCGCAGATCTGGGATCCTCCGTATCTCCGGGGGGAGCTCATTCCAGATAGTAGGTGCCCCCACAGAGAAGGCTCTCCCCCTAGGGGCCGCCAGTCGACACTGTTTGGCTGACGGCACCCGGAGGAGTCCCTCTCTATGAGAGCGTACTGGCCGGTGGGAAGCTATTGGTGGTAGTAGGCAGTCCCGTAGATAACCAGGTCCTAAGCCATGGAGCGCTTTAAAGGTGGTAACAAAAACCTTGAAGCGCACCCGGAAGACCACCGAGAGCCAGTGCAGCTCGCGCAGGAGAGGTGTTACATGGGAGCGCCATGTCGCTCCCATTACCACCCGCGCGGCCACACTCTGCGCCAGTTGGAGCCTCTGGGTGCTCCTCAAAGGGAGCCCCATGTAGAGAGCGTTGCAATAGTCCAGGCGGGAGGTGACGAAGGCATGAGTGACCGTGCGTAACGAGTCCCAATCCAGAAAGGGACGCAACTGGCGAATCAGGCGAACCTGATGAAAAATCCTCCCCGTCACAGCCGTCAAGTGCTCTTCTAAAGACAGCCGTGAATCCAGGAGGACGCCCAAGTTGCGAGCCCTCTCTGTGGGGGCCAATGATTCTCCCCCAATAGTCAGTGATGGCATCAACTGACTATATCGGGATGTTGGAAACCACAGCCACTCGGTCTTGGATGGGTTGAGCCTGAGCCTGTTCCTCCCCATCCAGATCCGTACGGCCTCCAGGCACCGGGACATCACTTCAAGGGCATCGTTGGGGTGATCCGGGGTGGAGATGTACAGCTGGGTGTCATCAGCGTACTGATGGTACTCCACCCCGAAACCACGGATGATCTCGCCCAGCGGCTTCACATAAATGTTGAACAGGAGAGGCGAGAGGACCGACCTTTGCGGCACCCCACATATGAGGGGCCTCGGGGTCGACCTCTGTCCCCGTCAACACAGACTGCGACCGGTCAGAGAGAAAGGAGGAGAACCACCGCAACACAGTGCCTCCCACCCCTAACTCTTCCAACCGGTGCAGCATGATACCATGGTCGATGGTATCAAAAGCCGCTGAGAGATCTAACAGGACCAGGACAGAGGAGCACCCCCTGTCCCGAGCCCTCCAGAAATCATCAACCAACGTGACCAATGCCGTTTCCGTGCTGTACCTGGGCCTGAAGCCCGACTGGAACGGATCCAGATACGTCGTTTCATCCAGGTGCTGGGGGAGCTGTTGCACAACCACACTCTCAACAACCTTTGCCACAAAACGAAGGTTGGGGACCGGACGATAATTTACCAACATTGCCAGGTCAAGGGAAGGCTTCTTGAGGAGAGGCCTCACCACCACCTCTTTCAAGGCGGCAGGAAAGACACCCTCACCCAACGAAGCATTTATAATCCCCTGGAACCAGCCTCATGTCACCTCCCGAGAAGCCAGCACTAACCAGGAGGGACACAGGTCCAATAAACAAGTGGTCGCGTTCAGTCTACCCAGAATCCTGTCCACATCCTCAGGGGTCACAGGATCAAACTCATCCCAGATAACATTCTCAAGACCTGCCCCAGTCCCTCCCCCTGAGACTACCCAGTCTGAGTCCAGATCTTCCCGAATCTGAGTGATTTTGTCATACAGATATTGAACAAAATCCTCGGCTCTCCCCTCCAAGGGGTCCTCCCGCGCTTCCTGGTGGAGCAGGGAGCGGGTCACCCTAAACAGGGCGGCCGGGCGATTATCTGATGACGCAATAAGAGCAGCAAAATAGCTACATTTCGCTGCTTTTATCGCCACTAGGTAATTCCTAATGTGAGATCTTACCAGTGTCCGGTCCGATTCAGAAAGACTGGCCCTCCAACTACTCTCTAGGTGTCTTTTCCGGCGCTTCAACTCCCTCAGCTCCTCAGTGAACCAAGGAGCTAAATGAGATCGGTGCCGGGTCAGAGGCCGCAAAGGCACGACCCGATCCAGAGCTCCAGTGGCCGCCCTATCCCAGGAGGATAGTTGTGGTGTGTGCCAGAGCCTCAGGGAATGGCCCAAGCTCCATCTGGAACCTGTCAGGTTCCATCAGGCGCCTGGGGCGGAACCATTTTACCGGCTCCGCCTCCCTGCGGTGGGGTGTAGCGGTTCGAAAGTTGAGACGAAGGAGAGAGTGATCAGACCATGACAAGGGCTCGGTGACTATATCCCCTATCTCGAGATCACTCAACCACTGTCCAGAGACAAAAACCAGATCCAGCATGTTTCCCCCCGTGTGGGTAGGGCCATGAATTAACTGGGTCAGGTCCATGGCTGTCATGGAAGCCATGAACTCCCGAGCCACCTCAGATGCCTCACCGACGGACGGCAAGTTGAAATCCCCCATGACCATAAGCCTAGGGGTCTCAACCGCCACTGCGGCGATGACGCTGAGTAGCTCGGGCAGGGCTGCTGCCACATGGCAGGGAGCCAGGTATGTGATCAGCAAACCCCTCTGAACCCCATGACCCCATTTCACAAGGAGGGATTCACAGCCGACCGTCTGAGGAACAGTGGCCTCCCTCGGTCTCAGACCTTCGTTAATAATAACCGCTAACCCCCCCGCCCCTACCCTGCAACCTCGGCTGATGGAATGCGCGGAAACCTGGTGGGCACATTTCAACGAGAGGGACCCCCCCTTGGCCCAACCAGGTTTCCGTAATACCTGCCAGGTCCGCTCCCCCCTCCTGAACAAGATCACAAATGAGGGGGGCTTTATTTACTACAGACCTGGCATTGCATAACATCAGATGGAGGCCAGGGCCCTGAGGATCTGCGCCACCTGGAGAACGAGTGGAGCTTTGGGGGCCGGAGCGCACCACCGCTCGAAGACAGCGGGCGCGCGCTCCCCTAACACGATATGGCCCCCTGCTCCCGCCATATCTACCCCTCCCACCCACAGTACTGATGGTAAAAACTTTATCTGGCTGAACTTTAGCCCCCCCCCTTGACCCTGGGCCCCCCCACCCCCCGTGCCGTGCTCCACAGCCATACCTGGCCCTCCCCTTAGTGGGTTATCCCCCATACCCACGGTCTTACTTCTGATCCAACCCTCCCCCCCCCACCCCGGAACCCCTTAAGACATTCATTAAAACTTTATATAAAAAACCCCTCAACCCCCTCTTTGCGACATGCCACCTCTCTGGGTTCCAAAGCCCTTCATCGAGGTGGGCCTTCAATAACATGGAAGGCCAGGCTTGCGAGAGGGGGGAGTCTCGCAAGGCAAAGAGCTCAGCCGGTGAATACATTCCTGCAAGTCCGCCTGGGGAAATGGAATAAGGCTAAGGATTCAATGATGGTACATTTAAAGGTCCAGGAGAGACAGTTCACCATTTTGGCGCGGATCAAAACCGGGACTCCACTGTCCTCTCACAGCAGTGGAGAGGAGTCTCAAGCCGATGCCCTGAAAAGCAATGACCAAGCCACCCTCTCACGGCGGCTGGTATCGACAGGTCTAATTCAGTGGCAATAACAGCAAGGTGACTCCCTCGGTGACCACACCCAGGCTTAAGCCTCTCCTCACAGCAAGGCATTATAAATGTGACTGGGACTGATGATATAGCCGGAAACCGGGGGTCAATTATAGTCAGGTCAGGTCAGGTCAGGGGTCCAATAAGTCCAATGCAGTCCAGTGCCGGTGCAGATAAGGTCCAGATCAAATGGCCACAGCCCCAACCATGCCCATAACCAGGCCACGGCAGGGAGGGGAAAATGGATACAGGCCAGGGGGAGGCAGGCCAGTCACCCAACTTTGCCAAACCCCCAGTCTCCATAAGGTCTTCTAATCCCCTTTAAGTCCCCGGTCTTCAGGGGTCTTCAGGAGTCAGCAACCGGTCAGACTGCGTTCTTCCCTTCCTCCCCTCCGCAGTAAATAACCGACCCTGGTAGAAAGGTCTAAAGTCGGTCTGAAAACAGCCAGGGTAGCGCCGTTCCGCCCAGCACGGAATACAACATACATAAAAGAAGCACAACATACAAAGATATTAATTTGAATTAAAACTTATCTCACATGTCAGAAAATAAAATCTTAATATAAATGAAGACCTAGCAAAAACTGTGGCTTGACATCTAAGAAAGGGAGGTACATCTTTCCTGTAATCATATTATATATTCCAACTGCATGAGATGATTTGGATAATTAATGGGCTATGGTAGTTTAGATAATGACATTCAAATAACTCTGCTAGAAACTAAATACAAAGTATCTCACAAGTTTGGAAGTGGGATAAAAGAGCTTTTTTACATATTGAAGAAATTCCAGTTTTTTGTATCTGGCAATGTATCTTGTACCACAATAGTGCATGGTACAGACAAACTGGCAATAAACAACAGAGTAGCTCAAACTAAGCCAGATTCTGTACCAGTGTTCAGAAAGGCCACAGATTCAATATTCATATGAAAGTATATTTGATGTCTGCGGTGCAGAAATTCCACTGACTTTAAAGACATTAGATGCTCTTATCTTTAAAGACATTCTGAAGAAATGAGACCAAAGAGATCAGTCCTTCTTTCCCCTAATAATCACCTTGACTTGAGGAAATCTAACCCAGAAATCCTGCAGGATTTAAATCTACCAGAGGTCATGATTGGGGGAAAATCCCTGAAGTGTTTTCCTTTGGATAGATAAAATGTCTGGGAGACATCAAGGATTGCTTTATCTGTTATAGAAGAAATGAAATAAAGTGGCATAAGCCCTTGCATGAAATCACCTAAAAGCAATAACTGCCTTGCATCTTCATTCTCAGAGGAAGGATTCTTGCAGCCATCCAGGTTTATAAAGGCTTAAGCTTCTGAGAGCAGATGATTGGAACAAACAGTATCAGAAACCTGGGTCTCATTTGTGATAGTAACCTGTTAGAAACAAAATTAAGTCAAATACAGATGTTTGGCAACAATTTGGTCTTTCCTGGAAAGTAAGTCCTACTGGATTCATTGGAACTTCTTGACAGGTGAGTATGTGTAATTACTGTATGTCAAACTGTAGCCCAACTTGTTGACATAAAAATATTTATTTATTATCCTTTCTGCTTTCAATCCTGACCCATTCCATGTGTTTTTATAGCACTTTCAACATAACTTAACATTCATTGTCTAAGACAGAATTCATTATGATTCTATGTAGATGCAACAATGTAAGATAGTTATTCAATTTATCTGTGGTTTATTAGAGGAAATATGTACTCTAGTTATCCAGATGAGGCAAATTTAATATAGATGGCTTTAAGTAAATTACATCATTTTCCAATGAAGCTTTGTTTATTTAGATTTGAAATTCATGCATTTATGCTAATTTAATGATGCACAAAAGTATGAAAGTGCATAAGCCATGCTCCAAGTAACACGGAAATGGAGCATTTAGGTTATTAAGATTGCACTCTTATTTAAGAAATGAATGATATTTCTTTTCAAAATCGAAAGAAGTATACGTAGACTTTAATAAGGCATTTGACAAAGTAACCTACTTCTTGGTAAGCTAGAAAAAAGTAGGATAGATAGCATCACTACCAAATGGATTTGTAACTGGCTCACAAACAGGTACTCAACAAGTAATCCTTAATGGTACTACATCTACATGGAGGGAAGTAAGCAGTGGAGTACCACAAGGTTCCATCTTAGGTCATTTATGAAGATACTTTTCAATATCTTCATAAATGACTTAGATGAAGGAATAGAAAGGGAAGTTATCAAATTTGCAGATGATACTAAATTGGCAGGAATAAGCAACACCAACATTATAGGCTCAAGATCCAAATGGATCTCGACAGATACTGGGGCCTATCTAACAAAATGAAATTCAATGTAGAGAAAAGTAAAGTCTTACACTTAGGCAAGAAAAATCAAAAGTACAATACAGATTAGGTGAAATATGACTTAATAGCAGTAACTGTGAGAGAGAACTTGGAATCCTAGTGGACAATCAATTAAATATGAGCCAGCAGTGTGTGGCAACTGACAAAAAAGCCAATGCAATCTTAAACTGCATTAATGGAGTGAATCAAGATCACATGAGGTACTAGTACTGCTCTATAAATCCTTAGTAAGACCACACCTAGAAGACTGCATCGAGTTTTGGTCACCACACTATAAAATAGATGTTAAGACTCTAGAAAGAGTTCAGAGAAGAGCAACAAAGATTATTAGGGGCATGGCAGCTAAATCATACGAAGAACCATTGCAAAAATTGGGCATGGCTAGTCTAGTAAAGAGAAGGATCCAGGGCAGGGGTAAAATGCTACCAGTTTGGGCCAGTTTGCCTGAACCAGTAATAAAAAATGCTACTGGTCTGCCGAACTGATAGTAAAAAAAATTTTTTTTAAAAGTTCCAATGATTAGCTGAGCAACGTGTGATCGTTGGAACTTTTTTTTAACTTTTTAAGGATTTTTTTACTATTGGTTCTGGAAAAACAAAGCGCTCAACTGCTCCCCCTTTTCACTCATCCCAAGCTTCCTGCTGCAGATTTTCAAGCTTCCTACAAATGGAAAAATGCCAGGATCAAGCATGTGCTTCTTTTTGCACTTGCTCCTGGCGTCTTTCCATTTGGAAGATGGAGAGGAGGAGGAAGAAGATGACAAGGGCAACGATCCCGGGCACGTGAAGCAAGGTGTGAAAATCCACAGCAGGAAGCTATGGGTGAGTGAAAAGGAGGAGCAGCCGAGTGCTTTGTTTCTCTCTCTCTCCCCCCCCCACCCCCAATCATCTCCTGGACTGGGTGGCCAAGGTAGAAAGGCAGGCAATTTTCGGGGCAAGGAGGCTTTGGATTTGGCTTGGCGAGGGGGGTCAGGCTGGTCAGGTGCTGATCATCGGAACCTTTTTTTTTACTTTTTAAAGCATTTTACTAGTTAAAAATGCTTTAAAAAGTAAAAAAGTTGGCCACACCTACCCAGTTACATGACCACCACCAAGCCATACCCACCAAGCCATGCCCACAGAACCAGTGGCTAAATAATTTAGATTTCACCACTGGATAAGGGTGACATGATAGCAGTGTTCCAATATTTAACGGGCTATCATAGAGAGGAGGTGGACAATCTATTTTCCAAAGCACCTGAAGGAATAATGGATGGAAACTGACCAAAGAGAGATTCAACATAGAAATAAGGAGAACTGTTGTAACACTGAGAACAATCAACTAATGCAACAGCTTGCCTTCAGAAGTTGTGGGTGCTTCATCACTGGAGGCTGGAAACTTGATGATCAAAAAATTGACTTAAGACATATTCAAGCTGACAAAGAAATAACTAATGAGAAGCAAGAAAAAAAGACTGACAATAAAGAAGAAGACAAAGACAAGGAGATTGATCATGGACAACTAAATGATTATGTGGGTAGTAATAATCAAAAAGGAGAACTTTAAAAATTACATTGGGATTAACAATGGAAGAAATAGAAAAAGGGGAAAGAAACAAAGAAGGAAAAGAGGGTTGAATAGAAAGAATATAAAAACTTAAATGATTGCACTGAGATTATCAGTGAGAAAATAAAAAAAGGGAAAAGGGATAGAAAATAAGGGGAAGGAGGTCTCCCAAAGCCCGGAGCAACGGCTGGGGATATGGGGCATCTCATCCGCTCCGTCCCAAAAGAAAAAGAAAAACTTTTGGGACTCTGCAGAGAGTTCTACCCACCCCTGCCGGCTCTATCTCCGTTTCCTCATGGAAACGGAGTTTTTTCGAGCCGCCGTTCCGTTGTGAAGGCGGCTCTGACAGGCAGTGGAAGCTGACGATCCCAAAGGAACGTCTGGCGGCAGCCAGCAGCAAACAGGAAGTCTAATGCAGAGCCAGGCGTCAAGAGCAAGCCTGTGAATCTAACAGATTACTCAAAGAAAATGTGAGCTGGATCTGTAATACTGAACCGCAAGTATTTTACTTATCTTTTAAAAAAATTACTTAAGAGAAAAGAGGAAAGGAAAGGGGGGGGGAAGCCTTTTAAAATGGCGCTTGCAGCAGCTGGAGAAGAGGCAGAAAGGAAAAGTCCTTCCGTTTTCTATTATTACAATGTAGCGGAATAAATACCACTGGCTACATTTGTAGACAAAACCTCGCTCCTGTGTTTTTCTTTCTTTTTTGTTCCTGGAGACTTGATATTGTTGTTGACTGGAAAGAAGTCTTTTTTCTTGTTTTTTTTTCTTTTTTTCTTTTTAACAAAGCCTGCCTGGGCGGAAACATGGCACTGAAACTTACAAAATCAGATAAACAAGCAAGGGGGGGGATTCCCCCACCAACAACTTAAAGGAACAAGTTTTAACTCTTCAGTCTCAGAAACCTGATTTTAATATAATAGAATTTCTCTTAGAGAAGATTGAAAGAAGGGATGAGATTGTGAATCAGCATCTTGAAAAATTTAAGCAGGAAATTAAAGAATTGGTAAAATCTAAGTTTGATTTTTTGGAGCGAAAAATTTTAAAAGTGGTTAATGGTTTTTCAGAATTTATGATACGGTTGGATACAAATACTAATTTACTAGAGTCTAAAATGGATGAAACTCAAGATAAATTGGACAATAGAATTCAAAAAATTGAAAATGATTTGATAAACACTCAGGATAATAGCTTAGAAGAAAAACCTAAAATGGATGCTGATCAAAAGTTTGGTAATGTAGAAAATCTGCAACAGAGGATTGAAAAAGAGGTTCTAATGGTACAATATAATTTTACAGAATATGCGATAAGACTGAGAGGTTTGCAGGAAAATAATAGAGATGATTTAAGGAAAATATCTTCTGAAATTCTAGCTGGGATTTTAAAGGTTCAACCTGAGGAAGTGTTTTGTAGGATCGACAGAGTTTTCAGAATAAATTCCTGGATTGCTAAGCAAAGGCAACTGCCTAGAGATGTGGTGATTTATTTTACGGACAAGGAAATTAGAAATAATATTGTGCAAAATTCCTTCAATTCTAATTTGCAATTGTATGGAAGAAAGATATGGATCTACAAGGAACTCCCACCCAAGATATTAACAGAAAGGAAGAAATTTGGTTTTCTGGTGTCTGAGTTAAAAAAGAGAAATATCTCATATAAGTGGAACGCCCCAGTTGGTATTATACTGAGACATCAAGGAGAAAGATATCAGTTAAATACTATTGAAAGAGCGGAAGAATTTTATCAAAATAGGTTGAACATGAATTTAACATCTTCAGGTATAATACAGGATAAGCAGAAGGAGCTGGAAATAAAGGGAAAATATCGAATTACAGAGACTGTACCAGATAAATTGCCTTTGGATTTATCGGATACCCCAGCTGGATTATCTACAAATTTGAGAGAAGTGCCATCTGATTTTAATGTGATGACTTATCAAGGCAAGGACAAGCATGGAAACCAATTAGCGGATATACAAGGGATAAAAAAGAAACATGAGACACAAAAACAAAAACAAAATCAACACGACCAATCTATAAAGCAGAATGAAAACCGACCAGTTGACATACAATCTGTAGAAAGGAAACCAGGATGGAAGTCAAACCCACAAAAACAAAACAAAAAAAGAAACAGGTTGTATAAAAATAGAAATTTCTAACTCAAGCAACAGTGAAGCCAGTGACTTTAAAATACGAATGATTATGTGAAAACATAGAGGAGGCGACATATTGGTCAATATCATCCTGAGGATAGTGGCAGATCTCTGCATTGCCGTAATTTTGGGACGTGGAAAGAGCCTCAAACTGATGGATTTGAATTATCCACTTTGAAATTTCTTTTTGTGTTGATAAATATATTATAATTATCTTGAATCATAAGGCAAGAGAATCAGGATGGGGCATGCAGAAGATCCGGTTGTTACCCACTACGATGATGGAAATTAATAATCCTGATGAAACCCACAATTATTATTATATGGAATATAATTATAATGTCACTCGGGTGGTTGTTTTTATTTTTATACATATAAGAAGATATTTATTACTGATGGGGGCAGATATGATTGAAGATCTTGAATAAACTGTTGCACCAGCAAGCTATGTTACCCTATTATGGATGTTGGTTTTAACAATCCAGTGGAAAGACCTCAAAGAAGATATTATATGGACTATAAATTTAAAGTTATTGTCTTTTCTTTTTTTTATTTAGATATAATGGAATATATATATATATATTTTTACGTAGTGTGGGCAGTGAATTAAAGATATTAAGAATTGTTGTGTATGGTAAATTTGCAGGACAGTGGGTGAATAAGCTAGCTACAGACCGATTAGTTTAAGAAAAGGGATTTTTAAGTGATATATTTAGGGGAGTGGAGGAAATGGATAGAGTGGAATAAATGTTAAATTAGATTTTATGGGGAGGCCGCTTTGAAATGTTATAGTAATATATACAGAAGATTAAATATTAAAGTAGGATTTATTGTATAGTTTTAAAGTGGAAGGTGGTTTTTGAATTGTTGTAATAATATATGGATATAAAACACTATTATGTTAAATTAGAAGTTATTTTATAATAGTTATAGTATAATGTTTTTTTTTTCTCTTCTTTTCTGAAATGTATGGATAAAGGGGGATATTATAATATTTATAATATTTTTAGTAAGTAAAGGTCAGTATTTTAAGGAGGGAGTAAGTAATCTGTTATGAATTAGGGTTTTTTTGTTACGAAGAAGTCACAGGGGGGGATGGGTGGGGAGGGGGGTTAGGGAGGGGGGTTAGGGAGGGGGAGGGGGAGGGGGGGAAAAAAGGGGGGAAAAATTTGTATTTGAAAACTTTTTCAATAAAAAAAAAAAGAAAATAAGGGGAAGGACACAGCAAAACAGAAGAGTTTATGATCTTAAAAAATAAAATGATTATACTGGGATTAACAGTGGAAAGATAAGAAAACAGGAAAAGAGAGTTCAGGATTTTAAAGTACAAAAGAAAAGGAGGGGAAAGAAAAATAATATTAAAATATAAAGATAGAAAGGGAGAAAGAAAGGGAAGAGGAATATGGGGTAAATGAAATGAATACTAGAGAAAAGATGAAATTGTGCTATTAACAAAGTAATTTTAAACTATATGGATGTATGATGAATGTAACAATTGGAATACTTTTAATTAATGAAGGAGATTGTAATAACTGGAATATTCTTAGTTACATATTTGGGATTTAACTAAAAAAGAAAAGAAAAAGCTGAAACGATATTGGATTATGAATTAATTAGATATATTTAATTGGTTTTTATAAATATGTTGACAAGAGAATTTAAGGAAATAATTGGGAATTGTATTATGTTGTATGAATTTAAATTTAGGGGTATTGGATTAAGATTGTTTTTTTTATTGAATATTCTTAATTAATTAGTGAAATTATGATAAATGGATTATTTTTGAAATAAGAGATAAGAATATAAATAATTGATGAAGTAATAGAATGGTAATAATGAATTATTTAAGTCAATATGAAGAAATGACAAAATGTAGGGATGTTTAAGAATTGAAATAAGACTCAGAAACAAGAAGTTTATATGAAATTGTAGTAGTTGGAATATCTGGGTTAGGATATATACTTAATTGGTTTCTACTAATATGTTGACTTGTATTATTTGGAATAGTTGATAAAAGAATCATTTGTGATTAGAATAAGAGAATTTAAGGAAATAATTGTGGATTGCACTATGTTGTGTGAATTTAAATTTAGGGGTTCAAATTTTAGGGAGGGAAAAATTGAATTATATTAGGATGAGACGTTAAGATGAAGGGTAATATTGGTTTCTTAAAATTAGAGAGAATAAATGGTATGATAAAAATTGAACATACAAAATTGTGTTAAAGATGAACAAAAATCTGTACAATTTTAAGACCGGGCCAATATTCTGTTCAGAAAAGATGTATTGTATGCTTATTTGTGTGTTTAAAGAATAAAAAAAACTTTACAAAAAAAAAGAAGAAAAGACTGGACAGCTACTGGTCAGAAATGGTATAGGGTCTCCTGCTAGAGCAGGGGCTTGGACTAGATGACATACATGCCATGGGACATTGAATCCAGCTGGAGGTGAAGGCTAAAGTCACTGGAAAAGGCAGTGTGCTGATTCCATGTCTGCAAGAAAAGTTTAATAACATGTGTGCCTGAAATGGCATAATTTACTGAGTGTGTCTAGTCTAGATCAAAAGGGGTTTGAAACCACATTTGTAAATGGAAAGTGTCTCATAAAGAGAAATGGAAGTGTATGTGCACATGGCATAAAACAGGATAATCATTATCTGTTGCAGGGGAAAATTAATTTAATTTAATTTAATTAATTCAATTTATATACTGCCCCTCTCCAAAGACTCAGGGCGGCTCACAATACATTTTAAAAAATCATTATAAAAAAACATTTAAAAATTAAAAACATTAAAAACATTAAAAACACATTCACGCCATTCATGGCCGGATCTCGCCAGATCACAAGAGCGAGATCAACAGCCCCAGGCCTGCCGGAAAAGCCAGGTCTTCACCGCTTTTTGGAAAGCCAATAGGGTGGGGATGGTCTGGACCTCAGGAGGTAACTGGTTCCAGAGAGCTGGGGCAGCCACAGAGAAGGCCCTCCCCTGCGGGCCCGCCAGCCGGCATTGTTTAGCTGACGGGTGTTCTGTCCCCGTCTCCACACACACACAAACACAGCCAGCCGAGGGTTAAGAAAGCACTTGGCACGCACACAGGTTGTTATCAGAAACTTGGCAGCAATATGAGCACCGACTGCCAAGTGCTTTTACTTCAATAAACGGAATATCCCTTCACCAGATAAACAGAAATACACACATTTTATAAATAGTCCAGTTCCAAACAAGAAACCTTTTGGCAGCTTTAAGCGTTGTTCAAGTGACTAGCCAGAGTTAGTTTTTGTTCGTCACAGAGTCTTAAATGGCCACCACACTCTCTTATATAGTTTCTGGGGTGTGGTCCAGTGACTCAGTTATAATCCCTGGCATGCCTCCTTAACTGCTGCAACCATTTATCATGCCTTCGTTGGCGTGGATCCAGGAACAACAGATCACCTCCCTCGCTCTCATCAGAGACACCTGGCTCCTGGCTAATCTCCTCTTCCTCGGCCGGCACTTGAGGCAGTGCCAGAGGGGAGGGGCCTGGAGAGGGAGGCCTGGCCGACTCCTCTTCTTCATGTTCGGAGCCTTCTTCCTCCGATGAGATAGGCTCGGAAGGCGGGGCCACAACAACGGGGCCTGGAGGAGACCAACTCTGTGGGATTTTACTGGTCGCGGGGAGCTATGCGGCAGAAGGCGGTCTCGAAGGTAACCTGGCCCTGAGCCATGTAGGGCTTTAAAGGTAATAACCAACACCTTGAATTGTGACCGGAGACCAATAGGGAGCCAGTGCAGCTCGCGGAGAATTGGTGTAATGTGGGTGTATCTAGGTGCATTGAACCTTGAAAAAGGTTCAATGTGCCCAAACATTTGGAAATGTGGCACAACATGATTCATGTGTTCATCTCTTGCACAGAAAGCTTCGCCATGCGAGCTTCAGAGTTTGGCAAAAGATGAAACAGTTTGGAGAAAGGTTAAATTTAAAAGGGTGTAAGGCATACTTGGACTGTGTAGTATGTAAATCATCAAAGTCCAAGGTATTTCCTGTAAGCAAGAGTAGCACAAGGCAGACAACAAGAGCTCTAGAGCTGGTACATGCCAATTTGATTGAGCCAATGCAAGCCAGTTGGGAGGAGCAAAGTATGTGCTGGTCATTGTAGATGACTACAGCAGATTTGGTTTCTGCTATTTACTAAAGAGTAAAATAGAGGTGCTACAGAAATTTAAGCAATGGGTAAGCTTCATAGAAAAGAGATATAAACAACACGTATGTCAGCTGCAAACTGACAGAGGTTCAGAATTCATGTCAGCAAGTTTTCAACGGTGGGACAGTTAGGAATAAAATACAGATGCACAAATCTGTACATAACAGCTGAGAATGGCAAGGTTGAGAGATGGAATGGTGTGTAACAAACAATGAGGGACTCACTCCTGGAGGATTCTGGTCTGAGCAGGTCATATTGGGGTGAAACCATGTTGACTGCTCATCATTTAATCAATAGGCTGTGGAGTTCCTCTATTAATAATACTCCGTATGCTGTGCTATATGGGAGAAAGCCATCTCAGGCACATTTAAGGGTTTTGGAAGCAATGCATGGGTGCATATTCCAAAAGCAATCAGGAGAAAAGGTCAACCAAAGGCTAGAAAGCTCAGGTTTACAGGCTATGAGCCTGGATCAAAGAGCTATCATTTTACCAATGGGAGCAAAAGAATAGTCATTTCCAGGTCTGCTAGCTTTGCAGAGCAAAATTGGAACAGAATTGATGACTTGGATATGAAGCAAGAGAGGGTTGAAACACAAGAGCAGTCAATGCCACACAGGTCAGAGCGATGGAATAAGGGGATTCTACCTGACAGGTATTCTGCTAGTGAGGTTAAGGTGTGTAATGTGTGGTATGAGCCAAGAAACTATCAGGAAATATTGGCATTACCCAAAATTGAACAAGTAAAATGGAAAGAAGCCATGGACAAAGAAATGCAATCCATGGGTGAACATAAAGTGTTCACATCTATGACTTTGCCACAAGGTTGCAAAGCTGTAGAATGTAAATGGGTATACAAAAAGAAAGTACTACCAAACTATGAGGTACAATATAAAGCAAGGTTAGTGGCACAAGTTGTTTCACAAAGGGAAAACATGCACTATGATGAGGTATTCACACCATCTGAAACGAGTGAAAGCATAAGGTTGGCACTACCGTTGGCAGTGGCATGTGGACATAAAATTTGGCATTTTGATATAACCATTGCATTCCTCAATGCAGAATTAGAGGAAGAAATTTACATGGTTCAAGCACCAGGGTATGAAAGCAAAAAGCCTAACACTGTATATAAATTGAACAAGGCTATTTATGGGCTGAAGCAGTCAGCCAGAAATTGGAATATCTGTTTAGATACTGCATTGAAGGATCTTGGGTTCAAGAGTTGCAAGGCTGATGGTTGCATATATACTGGAAAGTTACAAGGTGGGGATTTTCAATTATTAGCATTCGTGGATGATCTTTGTTTCATTGCAAAAGATCTGTCACAGGTAAAAGAATTTGCCAATCAATTAGAGAAAAATATGAATTAAGAGATTTGAGAAATAAAAAGTTATCTCGGTGTAGAGATACAAAAAACAGAAAGGTGGTTATGTTCTCAGTCAAAGAAGGAAAATTTAACAGCTGTTGGAGAGATACAACATGAAGGATTGTAATTCTGCTTCAACACCTATGAGCACAGCTTTACGTACTTGGTACGTACAGCTGTTAAAGTATTTAAACGTAAAAGTAACTGAAGCTGTAACGGTGTTTGAGGATAATGCTGCTTGCATTAAAATGGCTACAGGTGACAGAGTAAAGAATAGAAGCAAGCATGTGGATATTAAATACTGTAATGTAAGACAAGCCATCAAATGTAAATTAATTAGCTTGCTTCACTGTTCTTCAGAGGACAATCTGACAGATATAATGGCCAAGCCATTGGGAGGTGCACCATGGGAAGAATATTATGTTATTCGGTTTTATGTCTATTCCAGTCATAAAGGAAGGAGTGTCAGTAGATAAAGGTTCATGAATTGGAATAGACTTGGTAACAGGTCAGCCAATGGGGACTGTTTGGTGACCCAGACGGCTCGGAGCCTGGGCATGTCTTAGGTTCACTGATCTGTATATGTATGAGTGTTTCTGTCATTCTATAGCTTCTGTGATTATTGATTCTGTACTTTTGGATTCTGAGTCCTGGTTCTGGCTTCTGCTGTATGGTATTGTATATAAAGAAGTTTCTTTTATACATGAATCCTGCTGAATTATTTACTTGTGTGCTGGTTGGATTGCTGCAAACTCTAATAATACAAGGCCCCTTCCATCTCTGTTATTCTGTACTATGGAAATCCCTATTGGTCTTGCCTCCTTGGTCCTATAGATCAGGGGTGTCAAGGCCTGTAGGCTAGATCCGGCCCACAGGGTGTTTAAATCTGCCCACTGGGCCACCCTGGAAACAGTGAAGGACCAGCCCGTGGTGCCTCTGCCAGAGAAAATGGAGCCTGGGAAAATCAGGCATGGCCCGCCCGGGCTCCATTTTTGGCCACAATGGCCTCCTGCACCCCTCTGCCAGTGAAAACAGAGCCTGGGGTTGCCAACTGATGAGCTGGCCACACCCACCCTGGTCATGCCCACCCCGAGCCCTCCTGAGGTCAAACAAAACCCTGATGCGGCCCTTAATGAAATCAAGTTTGACACCCCTACTGTAGATAGTATCTTAACCTCTGAGTTAAGATACAATCAAAAGCACCATTGGCCAGATATCTGGAAGTTGACTCATGGCAAGTGGACTTCTTTTCTTTTTTGGTTTGAAATGTTTTGTTGTTTGTCCAAGTAGTTTCTTCGATTTGAAGAAGCTACTTGGATAAGCAGCAAAACTTTTCAAGCCAAAAATGAAAAGTTCAGTAGCTATAATTCAACTTCCAGCCAACTCTACCTAGAGGACTGAGAATCTTCAGTGATACATTGGCCAGATATTAACTCAACCTAAGAATTCCATTGTTGTTGTAATGATAAAACGTTCTTAAAGTAAATCCATAAATAAAATGGATAAGGAATAAATAGCAACTAGTCACTTTGGGTCCATTGCAGAACACCTTTGTGATGGAATAGAAGAGTTAACAACCAAAGTTAAATATAGAAACCAACTATAGGGGTGGGCACATAATATCTCTTGGCATCAAAACTCCATGAGGCGGCTTCCAGTTGGTGCCGTCGTCATCGCTAGATGGTCTAAGACCGCCAGCCCCGCCGCCCGTAAAGAGCCGCTTCTACAGCTGAGAGGCGGCTTGAAAAACTCTGTGTTCCTGAGGAAACGTGAGGAGAGCCGGCGAGATCAGGTAGAGCCCCCTGTGAAGCCCCCAGATTGTCTTATTTGCTTCTGGGGAGGAAGCAGGGTGAGGCTCCCTATCCAGCTCGCCGAGGATCCGGACTCCGGGGACAACTCTGCATTCAGCAGAGCCAGACGACGCGACCAACACAACCAGCGAAATCCAAGAGAATTATTAAAAATAAACAGGGTGGAATCTGGATTTGAAACTCAAAACTGCAAGTATTTGTATGAGCCCTGTGATTGAATTTAAACGGAGAAAAGTGAAAGTTTGCTAAAATGGCGTCCGGCTTCAGCAGTAGGAAAAAAAGCTGAAAGCGAAAGTGGATTTGCCTGAGTGTTTTAATATGCTACAAAGTATTTAAAGCAACAGTGCTGGCTAGAAGAAAAGGGAAAAGTTTTTTTTTAAGTGATTTTGATCTGTTCCTTCTCCCTTAGAGACTTGATTAAAGCTGGGGAAATTTCTGAGAGTATTCTGTGATGAAAAGGGAGGGAAGACTTCCTTCTTAGAAAGAATCAGACTGCGTCGCAGAATGGCTTCAAAGCAGACAAAGCCAGCCACTAAAGCTGCAGGGGGGGGTTCCCCCACTCATAAGTCACAAGAGCAGCTATTAAGTTTGCAGACTCAGAGCCAAGCGCAGGAGACTGGTTTTAAAGATTTGAAGGAATTTATTGCTGCGGCTCTGATGAATCAAAATGAAGTTTTGGACCAGAAATTTGAAAAATCTCAACAGGAAATTAAGGAGGTGGTTCAAGAAAAGTATGACAAGATGAAGCATGACATATTGACAGTTGTGACTGGCTTGTCAGAAGTAGTTGTTCAGATTGATAAAAAAGTGGAAGAATTTAGTTCAGAAGTAGAATCTAAAATGAAGGAAGCTGATTATAAAATTTCTAATGTTGACAATAAAATGCAAAGGATTGAAAATGAAGTGACAATGATGCAATTTAGATTCATGGAGTTTGCTGTAAGATTGAGAGGAATAAAAGAAAACAACAGAGAGGACTTGAGAAGGGTTTGTGCTGATGCCTTGGCTGTGATGCTAAAAGCTAACCCTGAGGAGATTTTGTGCAAGATGGACAAGGTCTACAGAGTGAATTTTTGGGTGGCAAGGGAAAGGCAATTGCCTAGAGATGTGGTGAACTACTTTACAGATAGAAGAATAAGAAATGATATCTTGCAAAAGTCTTTTGTTTCTACTATTCAAGTGGATGGAAGGGAGATTGGGATTTACAAGAGTTGCCGCCTAAGATGCAAAGAGATAGAAAGGATTTTGGATTTTTGGTGACTGAATTAAAGAAACAACAAATCCCATTCAGATGGGACGCTCCAGTTGGCATAATATTGAGGTATCAAGGAGAGAGATATCGATTAAATACTGTTGAAAAAGCGGAAGAATTTTACTTCAATGTTTTTAAAACTGGCACAACATCTCCACATACATCCTCAGTGATAGGCATAGAGAAGGGCGATAAAGAGAAGCAATTTGAACAAGAGCTTGAAGAGCAACGGAAACAGATGGAGGTGGAGTAAATGGAAACTCAAGGAGCAACAGGGTTTTTTTTGGATGAACCGTTGCTGGATCTTCCCTTAGAGGTTATAGGTGGACCACCCAAAAACACAAGAGAAGTGGCAGTGGATCTTGAGTTGATGTCGTATAAAGCTAAAGATCAGCGTATAACTCGAGCAGCTTATAAACAAATTCTAGAGAAACAACAACAGCAGAGGTCTAAGCCACCACAAGATAAGAAGGGAGCCAATGGTAAAACACAAAAATCCGAAGCTATGGGAGGAGCTAAGCCGAAGACTACCAGTTTGGAACAGAAACTTCAGCAAATGCTCTCAACGCTTCAGGAGACTACAAATGTCAATTAAGTTTTTATCTTGGAATGTGAATGGATTGAACTCACCTCAGAAAAGAAGGAAAATATTTCATTATCTGAAACAATTTAATAATGATGTTATTTGTTTACAAGAAACTCATATTAGAATACAAGATCAAAAATATTTGATAAATTCTAGATTAGGAGCACAGTTTATAGCCTCAAATCCGGAGAAAAAGAATGGTGTAGTGATTTATATAAATAAAAGATTGCCAGCTAAAATTATAGAAGCAGATGATTGTGGAAGATATATAGCAATTGAACTTTATACATATAATGGTCCAATTTTGGTGATTGGAATTTATGCTCCTAATCAGCAACAAGAAAATTTTTACAAAATATTGTACTCTAAAATATTACAATGGGACTATAGATCTATTTTACTTATGGGAGATTGGAATGGAGTAATAGATCCCAAAAAAGATAAAAAGAGTTTGGCAAGGTCATGTGTTAAATTACCACAGATCTTTTTTGATATGAAAGAAGATTTGGAATTGAAAGATATATGGAGAGTGCATAACCCAAAAGAACTGGATTTTACTTTTTTCTCAGATAGACATAGATCCTTCTCTAGGATTGATTTTATCCTACTTACGGCTGATTTACTTCCAAAAACAAAGAAAATAAAGATATTTCCGAGGACTTTAACTGACCATAGCCCGGTATGGATAGAAATAGAAATGGGAAAGAATGAGAGAAGATCGTGGAGAGTAAATGAAAACTTGTTTAGATATGAAAAGAATGTAAATGAACTTAAAAAACAAATGAAGGAATTTTTTGAAATGAATTCGAATAAGGGTACCCCTATTGAAATTGTTTGGGACGCGAGCAAGGCGTATATGCGGGGGGTACTGATCTACATGAATTCTAAACATAAATCAAATCGACAAAGAAAAAGATTAGAATTGGAAGGAGAGATAAAGAAAAAAGAACAGTTACTCATAAAAAATCCAACAGATGAAAAACTACAAGGAATTATAAAACTTTTGAAAGATCAATTTCAAATGCTTACAGCGGAACAAGCAGCAACTAATTTACAATTTGCAAAACATAATACATTTTGCAACGCTAATAAACCAGGCAGGTGGTTGGCTTACAAACTGAGGAAGCAGCAGAGTACTCAGACTATTGGCAGTATTGAGTATGGAGGGAAGGAAGTTTTTCAACAAAGACTAATCAAAGAAGCCTTCTTAGATTATTATACCAAACTATATGCCAAAGATGATATACAGAATGAACTTATAAATAAATATCTAGAAGAAAGGAGAGTTACGAAAATTTCTAGTGATCAAAAGGAAAGAACGAGTCAACCAATAACAGTTGAGGAGATTGTCGTTGCTATTAAACAACTGAAAACAGCTAAAGCTCCAGGGACGGATGGTTTAACTGTGGTGTATTATAAAACTTTACAAGTAGAAATGATTGAACATCTTAAAGACTTATTTTGTAGCATACAACAAGGGGGTAAAATACCCCCTTCATGGAAAGCAGCTTTTGTTTCATTGATACCGAAAGAGGAAGCAGGTTCTACAAAACCGGAAAATTTTAGACCAATATCTCTCCTGAATACGGATTATAAAATTTTTGCAAAAGTATTAGCCAACAGATTAAAGCCAGTTATCCAAGAGGTGATTCATCATGATCAAGCAGGATTTATAGAAGGCAGATACATGAAGGAAAATGTGAGGCAAATTATAGATTTATTGGAATATCTTGAGAAGAATAAACAGATCTCTGCAGTGCTGGTGTTTTTGGATGTGGAGAAGGCCTTTGATCGAGTGAATTGGAACTTTCTATTAAAGACTTTAAGAAAGATGGATTTTGGGGATCAATTTTTGCAGGCGGTTTCAGCAATTTATCAAGAGCAAACAGCACAAATTATTATTAATGGAAGTTAACTACAAACTTCAGTATAGAAAAAGGTACAAGACAAGGTTGTCCGTTATACCCGTTGTTGTTTATCTTAACTCTAGAAGTCTTGTTGAACACAATACGGGACTCGAGTACTTTGAATGGAATAGTTATAAGGCAAGAGGATTACAGAACAAGGGCATTTGCAGACGATCTGGTTGTTACCCTAACACGGCCGATGGAATCAATAATCCAGGTGAAAGACATTATAGAAGAATATGGCATGGTATCAGGATTTAGACTGAATCAGAAAAAAACCAAGATGATAGTTAAATACATGACAGAAGATCAAAAGAAGGAACTTGAAAGGAAGGCAGGCTTTGAAATAGCACCAAAGGTGAGATATCTAGGAATCCAAGTTGCAGATTCAAATATAAAACTGTTTCAAAATAATTATGAGGTGTTGTGGCGAAAGGTACAAAAGGATATGGAAACTTGGAAAAAACTGCAGCTGTCTTTACTTGGAAGAATAGCAGCAGTTAAAATGAATGTTCTACCTAGATTTTTATTTTTGTTTCAAATGATTCCGGTGCTTAAAAGTGATAAACAGCTGATGGAATGGCAAAAAGGAGTGAATAAGTTTGTTTGGAATGAGAAAAAGCCGAGAGTTAAACTGAAAATTATGCAAGATGTTTGTGAAAGGGGTGGCCTTAAACTTCCAAACCTATGACTGTATTATGAAGCAGCAGCGTTGACACAAGCAAGTGATTGGTTTGGAAGGACAAAGACTGGAATACTGAATATAGAAAGTCATGATCTTGAATTTGGTTGGCATGCATATTTGTTCTACGAAAATAAAGTGGATAAAGTATTCAACAGCCATATATTTAGAAACTCCTTGATGAGAGTATGGAAGAAGCACCGGTTCAAATGGGATTATAAAATACCGTTGTGGTTGGATCTTGGTCATATTATACGGAATACAAATATAAAGTCACTCAGGGGGTTTTTATACAAAGAAGTACTTTTTAATGATGGGGGCAGATGGCAATTAAAGACACTAAATACACTGTTGGAAGAAGGGATTAATTTAACTTGGTTACAGTATAATCAACTTCAATTGAGATGGAGAGAAGATCAAAAAACTGGTTTAATGTTGCATGAAGAAGAATTGGTAAGACAGATAAAAGAGAAAGGCCCAATGCACATCAAGAGGGTTTATAACGTTTTGTTAGAAAGAGATTCAGAAAATGAATTGGTTAAAGATTGTATGATTAAATGGGCGCAAAATTTTGCAGAACCAGTTATGATGGAAACGTGGGAAAAAATTTGGGTTCAGAATGTTAAATTTACGCAGTCACAGAATTTGAGGGAAAATTTTTACAAAATGTTTTATAGGTGGCATCTAGATCCTAAGAAATTGTCGTGCATGTATCCTAATGTTCAACCAAAATGTTGGAGATGTGATTGTTTAGATGCTACATACTATCATATATGGTGGACTTGCAAGAAAGTGAAGGCTTTCTGGATAAAAATTTGGTGGGTTATGCAAAATGTTTTGAGGAAAAAACTCCAATTTTCTCCTCAATTGTTTTTATTGGGCATAGTTAAGGACTTTTCAATGGGTGAAACAAAATTGATATTGTATATGGTGACAGCAGCTAGGTTACTGATTGGTCAATATTGGAAAAGGGATGTTATGCCTACTATTGAAGAATGGACTTTGAAGGTGGCCAGTTTTGCAGAAATGGCGAAGATATCAGCATATTTAAAAGACCGGATTCATGAGACCTATGCACGGGAGTGGAAGAAATGGATAGATTATGTGCAGAATAAATATCAAATTAGGAAGTACCAGATAGCTTTTAGTTGAATGTTGTGTAGAAATGTATAGTATATAGGGGGTAGAATAGTTCAATGTCAACTAGAAATGTATAGTACACAGGGAGTAGAATAGATGTGCGGTAAAGTATGATGATATAATATGATTTGGATTTGGATTTCACCTTGGGGAAGTCATGGGAGGAGGGGAGGGCTAGGGAGGGTTAGGGACGGAAGAGGGGGGGAAATGGGAAAATTTGTATTTGTAAAACTTTTTCAATTAAAAAAAAAAAAAAACTCCATGAGGCTATGTGGAAAGCTGCATTCTAAAAACAGATAGGCCAGAGCCAGTCCTGGGAAAGGATTTCAGGGGTTTTAAATGACGGAATTGATACCTTAAGTATTTATGAGGCTTAAGGCAATACCTATAAAAAACAGGTAGCTTCAATCACATTGTCATGACTGCTGTCTTGTTTTTTTTTTTACCATTCCCCAAGGATACTCCTGCTTAAGACATTTATTTTGCCTCTAAAGCCCTCCCCAAGTGCCATAATGAGGAGAATTGGAGTTTACTTTTCAGGGGAGGGGCTGAGGGGGCAGAGAAAGAATGCTGTAGGCCATATATTTTGAATCCCTGGTCTATGAGTCTGAATCCCATCCTAGAGAAATGGGAGTGTGATCCTATAATTACCCTCATAGGTTAGGCCAGGGGTGTCAAACTCACGTCATCACAGTGGCATCACATGACATATCGGGACTTTTTCCCCTTTCATTAAATCAGATGTGAGCATGGCCAGCAGGTGACACATCTGGCCCGTGGGCTGGGACTTTGACAGCCCTGGGTTAGGGCATCATGGTTTTTGTTGCTCTTTTCCAAAAGAAAAGCAAAAAATCTAGACAAGACTTTCTCAGCTTCAGCCAGCATGAACTGATCACACAACTCCTAAAACCAACAAAGAAGAATCTAAAACTCTTTATAGCCCCACCTTCCCAGATTTAATACAAGGATCCCTGAGATTGATCAGAAGGGATGGGATGAACTTTGCTAATAGTTAACAGGTTTATGTCTTCCCCATGCCTGGTTAGGAACCAGTCAGGAAATACTTCATGCACTTCCTTGAAGTTCACAGTAAATGAAAGATGGAGGATAAATACTAACGATATATGACACACGAAGCTTTTATATTTATACTTGAACAACTTGCAGCCATTTACCTCACATAAATCTGTGTCTGGCTTACAAGCCTCCTTCTTGTTGCAGTCCATGGCAGGCTATTCCTGAGGGTTTTCTATACCTTAGCACAGAGATTGCAATGAAGAAGAAAGGGCAGGACATCTGCATGCACAATCATATTCCTTTCATCAAAATTCTGGTTTTAAGCTATCAAGCACACACAGTTTGTTTAATGCATGATCACCTTTAAAAAAAAAAACCTAATCTGAATGGTGTGTATTTTAGCCTGGAAAGAATGCTACTGGAATTGAATTTTAATTATATTTTAAAGACTGTTTTATAAATACATAAGAAAGATTAGCAAATCACAACTGGCCAGCAATACTTGCTGCATAGATTTGCAAATCCAGAACTAAGTATTTCAGTAGTAACATGCATGACAACTTTGTGTAGTGACTGTATGAAGGCATCTGTTAAATTCCTCAAAAAGTTTGGTCTTCAAAATAGGAAATCTCGCTCAAGGTAACAAAGCAATTTTTGCAATTTTTGACTCTGTGGATGGAAACTGATAGTTATCAAAATGCTATGCTTTTCCTTCCACAAATTAATTTTGTTCCTTCCATACATCTGAAATGCAGAACCATGTGTCATTTTTCTTCTAAGAATAAAATAATTCAACTTCTCTTTCATGATTTTTTTCCCAATAGTGCAATTTGAAGATAGGTGTCAGTGCTGAAACAAGCCTTTTTCTAGAAACAATTGGGTTCTTCAAAAAGAATAAGGGCAATCATTTTTTATTTCAAAAACAGTACAATCTCTTCAGTTCTGACATAAATTGGATGGGAAAGTCAGTTAGGGACAGGTTATCAAAACTCAGTAGTATGACATCATTGCCAGGCAGTTCTGGAAGAGCCAGAGCAAGCTGTACAGAAATTGTTGGGGCCAAGGGGTGCAGGTTGTATGTAGGAACAATGCAGAGATTCTCGTACTAAATCTGGAGGGGGGTAGTGCTGCAAGTGAGAGCAATGCAACTTTTCCCATTGAGTTCCCCATTGACTTTCTTTGTGGGAAGATGAGTAGAGCTGCTAACAGAAAATTAGAACCCAGAGAGAAAGAAAGAATGATCTTTTTGTTTTAATTTTTAAACTTTTATTAATTTAAGAAACCACATAATACATTTATAAATGCAAGTAAAACAATTTACAACAAGCATCATCTTAATAACATCTACCTATAATATCTGAATTGTTACAATATCAATATCCTATATTCTTCAATATACAATATTTCTCTCACCTTATATAATGATATTATTTTATTGATATCTCGTGTCTCTTTCTTAAATTTCATTTGATGTAAAAATTTATTTTACTCTATTGATATCTTTTCTTTTATTTAATTTTTCAAAAGAAAGAATGATCTTATTACAGCATCACACATTCTGATCCTAGATAACTCTATGAGAAACTACTTTTTAATTTCATTGCCTGAAATTATTTTGAATTGGAACTACAATACATATTTATTTCTATAAATCAAAGACTTTTCAAGAAAAACACAATAATGCACACAGATTACATGTAAATAATTATCCTACACATGATCCTACACATGCATAAACGCTCCATATATTTCCCACAGAGACATACAGACACAGGTATGAATCCTTCAGTGTTAGAAAGAGCCTATAAATTATCAACTGCTTCAAGCAACACCATAATAAATTTTGCAGACAGAAAGCTTTGGGTTAAAAATTATCTCTCCTATGGCAGACTTCTCCCAGTAGAGTTCTGCAGAATTGTCATCTACTTACCTTATTGAGAGTAGAGAGAGCAGAGGGTGGAGAAAGCACATAGATCTCAGAGTTTGCCCACTTCTACAACCTCAGATACCAACTAATACCTAAAGCGATTTCATATTGAATTCTCATGATCATTTCGAAAAGTATAAAATGAAGGAAGAAACTTTCATGTGAAATGGGGAAAAAATGCTGTTGTAACCCTGACGAATCTTCAGCCACCTTTTTGTTGTTTTTTATTGAAGTAATTAGTAAATAAAAAAATAAAAGTTACTTTTAGTAAGTGTGGTACTTACTCTGAGGGGATTTTCAATGAAGGATTAATACTAGCTTCACTTTATTTAAGCTTTTTACTTAATCTTGTCAAAGATTTTATGGAGACAAAACTATTATCTAGTTCTAAGGAAATTCCATTTCTAAACTTGGAAAAGCTAAAAGACAGCTTTGCTCAGAAAACATGTTGTATGCCATGCTACAGACAGCTAATTGTTTAAATGTACATTATTAGAACATATTTTAGTGTTCTAAATCAGTTCACCTCATTAACACTGAGGTAAATATTTAATGATTTGGCCATGTTTTCTTTTATCCAAGTATTTATACAATTCTAGAAGTTATTCTATAGTATAAATCATTTGCGGGTATCATTTATATTTGTATGAATAAAAAACCAAACATTAGTTTAAATATGGAATGGACCCTGATTGTATTGAGCAAACAGATTGTATAAACAGCACCTGGTACAGTGATTAATTGTTGAGTTTAGGATTGTGATTAAGGAACCATTTTTAAAATTAATTTAGCCTGCTCAAGGCTCTCATTGGTGCATTGGAAGTTCCCTTACCTATTTGTGCTTTATTTAACTAGAAAGTTAATATGAAAAGAAAGGTTTAAAGATAAATTTGCTGAGATCTCAGCTCTGATGGAGGACTGCCATTTCTATTTCAAATAGTATAAATAATTGAACATTTAAAGGCAAAAAAAATGCTTTTAATGCAGACCTGAGTTTGCACAACAGTCCTAGTGAAAATGGAATATATGAATCTGTAACAGAAATAATCTGCCTTTCCAAAAACTAACAGCCTAAAAAAAAACCTTATCTTGCTTTACAGGAAATAAATGAATAAACTAACCTTAACAATTACCATTAACACAGCCAAAATTTGTGTTCTGGTTGACTTAGATAAAAGTTGATCAATGAAGTCGTCAAAAGGGAAGGTGGAAGCAATCTCAAAAAGGCTCCCTTGATGATGTTTGTAATCACGAAACCTAATTTCTTAGGACTTTATGTGCTTCACTAAAACTACACACTCTGCTAAAATCAGGCTTGCATTATTTAAGAGCAGACTTATATAGTAAAATTTAGGGAATCAGCCAGAATGCTACTATGATAAAAAGAAACCCAATGTTTTAAAGAGGAAAAACTGCTCTTAGAATATTAATAGAAAAGATGGAGCACTTTCTCAATTTTAATGAGCTGAATACAGAATTTAAGCATCTCTAAATAAAGTTTTTAAAACCTGTTCAGAATATCAGAAGCTGTTTTTACATGGATAATTTGCCACACTTAACAGATGTACGAGAGGCTCTAAAATTGTAATCTTCAAACCATTAACTTTAATGTGGTGTTTGGGGCATTGATTATTCTATTGGGAGAAAGTCACCTAAGAAAATGCAACTTTTACAGATTTCTAAACTTCCATAACATTGAAATTCCATATACAAAAATCAGTGGGGCTTTTTTTTTTTTTTTGGCTATACAGTGCAATGTTTGATTGAAACTATTCATGAGTATTTTAAATTTCCATGGGTATACTCCATTGCACCTATAACTTCTATTCACACTTTGCTTTTTTAAATAGTTTTCCCACTCAAACATTCTGTGCACACTTTAAAACTTGCCTTTTGCTTAGAATTTGAGCTGTAGACAAATACAAACTGCATCAAAAGAATAGAAGTATCCAAAGACAGATTTTGTCCTGTGGGTGTGTGGGTGTGGGTGTGTAATAGTTTTGCACCATTTCATTGCTCACTCCAACTCTTTCATGCACCCACCACGAAAAAGAGTGCCACTTGCAGCACAACAATGCAATTCAGCTTTTGTAATATTGGCAAAGGTCATTGGCAGATCATCACCAAGCATATTTTTCTGTTTTGCATCTCTGGCAAATTAGAATAGTGTCAGTTTTAGTCCCAAGGGCTCAATACCTAAGCTGTTGAAAGGATCCATCTTAGACAACAACAAAAAGACATATCTTCTCCAGTTCCTACTAAAACAGAGGATGGGGGGGGTATTTAAAGTTTTAAAGGGTTAAAGGTTCCTGATAATCGTGTGATGGTACATTTTTAGTGCTACACCATGTACATATGCACATAACACAACTCTAGTACTAGTTATTAAAATATATTTTATTATATATATTACCTTGCTAAGCTGTAATACATAATCAGCAAACAAAAGTGTTAACAGTCTTTAAGCACTTAATGTGAAATAAGCAGCAAATTAAAAGAAAAGGAAATTACTAACTTCTGGGTTGCTTTCCTTGTCTTTTGACTTCCTATAAAGCAGAAATTATATAGTAGTCAGACCTGAAAGCTTAGATGAAATACTAAATTATTCTGAAAAAAATGGGGACCAGTGTAATACCCCAACATAGTCACAAATAATAAACACTAAAATTTTACACTACTAAGATCTGATGAGAGAGGAGAATTAAATTAGTGTAACAACTTTCTTGATTATCATTGGTGTGGGATGGAGTATGGATGATGGTAAATTTTAAATCCATATTTGTTCTTTTCCAAAAATAAATCTACAAGGAATTATAGATCTTCTGACCATAAACCCAGCTTCACTCCAAACACATTATTAGTTTTAATTATTTTAGTAGATGATACTACACTGTTTATGTATGGGAACATTCTGGAAACATGTTCTTATAAATTTTCTTTCCATTTACACCTTTATATGCTTCCTGTGTCTTACCCATTACTTTTATTCCTATGAGCCTTCTGTCAAGCTGCTTCTTCAGCGAGTGTCAGAGACTAAAAAGTACATCTATTTTGGGAAAGAATTGGGAAGATTAACTGTGGAAGTTAAGGTAACATTTAAAACACCAGTTTTTGTCTTGGCAGCCCGGCTGGCTGGGGGAGAGGAGAACCATGCCACATGAACAGTGGGCCGATGCACATGTGCAGCTCGACTCACACAAGTGATAGGCTGGCACGCATGCGCATGCAGCTCAATTTGTGCAAGTTGAGCTGTGCATGTGTGTGCCTGTGCACGTGTGCCCCAGCCTGCCCCTTGCATGAGTTGAGCTGCACGTGCACGCATGCACGCTGGCCCACAACTCACATGGCCCAGTTGCAAATAGGCCATGGCCTGGTAGTGGGCTGTGGCCCAGAGTTTGGGGACCCCTGATTTAAAATAACCATCCTACACTAAGAACTATCATATTTTCAATTTTTCTTACTGGAGATACAAGTCACATCTAGTTTCACTTTTCTAATTGCTTTTTTTGGAAAAAGCAGTACTAATCAAAATCAGACATACAACCAGTATGTGGAAGCTGAAAAATCAAGGCATGAGTGTCACAAGTAAATGCCTTATTCTCCATTATGTAAATAGTACATGAACAGGGTATCAGGGGTTAACTTATTCTTCACCTCTTAATGTATTCATATTTCACCACTCCCATATCTAGCTCCACCCATTGTATATATAAGGAGCCGCATACGTCCATTTTGTGCTTCTATCTGTGAATATTCAGTGAATATAGAATGCCTTATGTAAATAAATAGTGATTTATTTGAATTTATAACTCTCAACTTATTTATTGAGTCTGATCCTGAAAATATTGCAACAATCTGGTAGCAGAGGATGGTTAAATTGACTCAATAAAAACTTAAACATATCTAAAAAAGATAGGCCCAACACCAGGGCATACAGCAAAGAAATGGAAGCGGATCAAGAAATAATCGATGAGTCCACGAATGCAATTTCGAGAGAATCCGAAGAATACACCACAGACGACGAAGAAATAATAAATGAAGATGATGACCAAGAAGAAAACGAAATAGAAAACAACGAACTCAGGTCAGAGATACTGAAACTTTTAAAAAGCCAAAAGAGCGGTGAAAGTCTCATCGCGAATCTCCAAGATATACTAAAAAACAACGGAGCAGCGAAAGAGAAGCACATCGCTACTGAAAAATCAAAAGACTCAAAAATAGTGAGTAATATGATTGCAGATGAAAACGCAACGAAGAACAAAACCAACAATCCCGCGCAAATTTTCGAATGGCAGCCATCTTGGTTTCAACAGACCCCTAAGATGAGCGAAGCAGAGCCAATCGGAAAGCAGGATTCAAAATATCTGGCGCGAAAAGCCTTACCCGGTGCAAAAATGAAAGAGAAAAAAATATATACCTCAGAAGAATCAGACACAGAGAACGAAGAAGATTCAATAGACATGCAAGTAAAATCAGCAATGAAAACGCTTTTTGCAGCATTTGGACCGAAACTGAAGATCACTAAAAGATCAACGAAAAAACAAGCGAGCGAGCCAACGCCTCAAAATCTACCCGCTCCTATCCAGACGGCGAGAGCACCGACGCCTGAGCCCAGAGAGCCCTGCAGATACCGCCCCACGCCGCAGACTAATCCAAGGACCAGCACCTTCAGCGAAAGAAGACGAGCGCCCGCTATCACCAGGACTCCAAAGATCGAGCCGGAGACTGATTCATCGGGAGAAGAACAGAGCGAGAGAGCTGCAGCAGTGAGAACCTCTCACGATGACTCCAGAAACGAAATGAGCAACGCGCATGCGCAAGACTACGCAGACAACTTCAGGAGACATGAGATGCGGAGAGAATCATGCAAACTCGTCGCAAGCATCCCCACGCCATTTTGCAACTTTCGTCATTTGCAAGACCACGGACTACCTCCGGTTGTAAGTAATGGACCCAACAATGTTGGGAATTTACCCAATGACTTTCCAAAGCTGAGAATAGATGGCATTAATTTGCAAGAATGGTATCAGCAGCTCCAGGTTGTCTTTATGAAAGAAAATTTACTCTTCTTTATTACTAATCCCCCAAAAAGACCTTGGACTCTAAAGTTAGATTGTCTACACCATAGAGCATTCTTCTTATTGATTTCCAGTGTATCCCCAGCCATGTATCACAGTATTAAGCAAAATCTGACTGTCTCAGAAATTATTCAATGCATGTTTAATTTATTTCACAGTGAAAGTGTAGCCACTACCACAAGAATGTCTAAAGATTTCTTCTCTTCTAGGATAAAGCCAGGGGTTTCCATAAGTGAACATTTAATATCTTTAAACAAAATTAGAGCAGAACTGCACTTAAGGGGGGAGGTAATTTCAGATCAAACGATGAAAAGTGTTATCATCAACTCACTTGACCCATCATGGGATAATTATATGTCACATTTAGACACAATCAATTTAGGATACTTATCCATAGAAAGTCTATCTAACAAGTTAATAGCTGAAGACAATTCAAGGAGGAGTCGTTATAACAACCACATAGAACACAAGCAATATAAAAAGGTAGCATTTCAAGAAAGATATTATGAAACATTTAGATGCCACGATTGTGGGTCCAGAGAACATAATAGGAGGGATTGTCCTAAAATTCTAAGAGAAAGACACAGGTCAGAATATAGAAACAAGTACAACAACAGACAATCTTCCATTGATAGACATAGGTATAGAAGTCCACCCAATTATAGAGAACGTAGAGGGGGCAGAGACAATTCAAAGGATAGAAAGTCTGGTTCACTGAATGGGCTAGACAAACATGACAACATTAACATACAACAACCAGAGAACAACAATTGGCTTATTGATTCTGGAGCAATCAATCACACTACAAATAATAAAAATATATTATCTTCTTTTGTAGAAGATAAATTTGTAATCAAAGTAGCTAATCAAGAAAAGGTTCAAGTAATAGGTAGAGGGAATGTAATCTTACCAGGTCTAGGAAAAGTAGAGGGGGTATTATTAATACCTGAGATACCTCATAACATACTTAGTGCGATAAAACTAAGCAGAGATTCTGACATTAACATTGTGTTCTCAAAAGGAAAGGCAACATTAGAGAAAAACAGAACAAACATAGGCACAGTAATAATCAAAGGAGGTCTACCTTATTTAATGACAAAGGAGAAATGGTTAAACAACATTGATTCAAATATGGAAGATGACAATGAAATAGATAATGAAGACATTAGTAACAGTGACAATGAGGAACATGAAGTAACTCATAACCACAAAGATACACACAATAAAAAAAAACCTAAAATAGGTAAACCAATTCACGATGAGTGTGCTCATGTTTTACATAGGAAACTAGGACATGCCAGTTTTCCTGTAGTGCAAAAGATGACTGAACATGCAGAAGGTGTTAAAATAAAAAATTGTGAAAACTATTTGGAATGCTCAGTATGTAAATCTACAAAACTCAAAACTAGTCCCAGACCTAGGAAGTCAACGAGATCAACTAACAAAATTTTTGATTTGGTACATATGGATCTAGTTGGTCCATTAACACCATCAATTACTTATAAAAAAACGTTACTTTCTAACCATTGTGGATGATTATAGTCGTTATGGATTTGTTTACACATTAAAACATAAAGATGAAACCTTTCAGAAATTTAAGGAGTTTTACAAACGTATAGAAACACAACACAATATTAAAATAAAACAAATCATGACAGATAGGGGATGTGAATTCATGTCTAAGGAATTCTCCCAATGGCTAAAAGACAAAGGAATGTTACATTACACATCTAGCCCATTTTCTGCATTCCAGAACGGAGTGGTAGAGAGAAAGAACTCGACATTACAAACCATGATTAGATGCACATTAGAGGATGCTGGCTTAGGTAAACAATTCTGGTCAGAAGCCCTACAATACTCTAATTACACACAAAACAGAACTTGGTCCAGTATTGTAAATAAGACACCATATGAAGCAATGTATAACAGAAAACCAAAACTAGCACACATGCACATATTTGGAGTCACTGCAGACGTACACATACCTAAACAATTGAGGCGCAAAGGTGAAAACGTATCCAGAAGACTTAGATTTATGGGATACGAGACAGGTACAAAAGGATACAGATTTATCGATAGTAATAACAAATTTATAGTTTCCAGAACAGCTGTGTTCCATGAACAGGCCAACTGGTCTAGAATACATCTTAACGAAATATTCCCAAACACCAACTCAGGCACTGAACTCCAAGAAAAAGAGAATAGAGAAGAACATAGTAACGACACGCATAAAAATAAAGTCAAAACATGGACAAATAGTCAATATAAAATAAGAACAGATTCATTAACAAAAAAGGAAGCAAGGTATATGCATGACAATGATACTAAACCAGAAAAAGCAATCAGAAGTAGCAGAAACCAAGTGCCAAACAAATACAAAGATTATGTAATGCATATGGATAGAGGATCACCAACACCTAACACATATGAGGAAGTGTTAAAACTTCCCCCTGAAGAAAAGAAAAAATGGGAATCAGCCATGAGTAAAGAGATGGATAGTTTACGAGAGCTAAATGTATTCACACCTACAATTGCACCAAAGGACAAAACCATCATTGGCACTAGGTGGATATATAAAATTAAAAGTTTAGAGGGAGGCAATACTCTATACAAAGCTAGATTAGTTGCACAAGGTTATGCACAGAAATATCCCGAGGATTATACAGATACATACTCCCCCACAGTAAGAACAGAGAGTGTCAAAACAGCTCTGGTTATAGCATCAGCACTCAACTTCGATGTATTCCAATACGACATACAGACTGCATATTTACATGCAAAATTAGATAAAGAAATATATGTGAGGGCACCCCACAGTCAATACACAAACAAAAATGAAACTTGGTTACTAAATAAAAGTTTATACGGGTTGAAACAATCTGGTAAACAATGGTATGATTGTTTAGTAAAAGTACTCAAAACTATGAATTTCAATGCCACTACTGCTGATAATTGTTTCTTTGTCAAAAAAGAGGATGATTCACTAGAATTTGTATTGATCTATGTGGATGATATTTTGTACATAGGTAAACATAATGAAAGGAGAGAAGCATTTGTAACAAAACTGAATGAACATTTTTCATTGAAATCTTTGGGTAAAGTAAATAAGTATCTTGGTGTTCAAATCAGTAAAACCAGAAGAGGATTTAAGCTTTCTCAAAAGGACAAAATCATAGAGCTCTTGAATAAATGTAATTTAAGTAATGCTAAGCCTTGCGATACTCCAATGCAAGTTGATTTTTTGAAAAATACAGATGAATCATCCCCTGAATTCAAAGACAATACATTTTACAGGTCAGTCATAGGTTCACTTCTTTATATCTCCAATTGGACTAGACCTGATATTGCCTTGCCTCTCAACTTATTGTCCAGACATGTTAGCAAACCATCACTATACCATTGGGAAGCTGTCAAAAGGATATTAAGATACTTGAAGAATAGTTTAGACTTCTGTTTGTTATTGGAACCTAATACTGTCAAAGAGCCCATCCTCACATGTTATGCTGATGCGGATTGGGCTGGCGATACCTCATGTAGAAAAAGCACATCTGGTTATTTATTTTTCCTTAACGGTTGTCCAGTTTACTGGTATACTGGCAAACAAGATCTAGTAGCCACTTCAACAACAGAAGCGGAATATGTTTGTCTATCTAAGGCAGCAAATAACCTTGTATGGTTTAATGATTTACTTTCTGATATTTGGAAGAAACCCACTTTGCCTTTTATTATGCATGAAGACAATAAAGCTGCTATTGAAATATCTAGGTCTGATGCTATTGGACAAAGGTCCAGACATATAGATATAAAGTTTAAACATGTGAGACAATTATCTCAAGATGGATTTATCAAAGCAATTCATTGTGAAACATCAGAGCAAATAGCTGACATATTAACAAAGCCTTTGCCGTCTAAGCAACATAAATACTTGACCTCTAAATTACATGTCTTATATTGTTCTGAATCTGATTGTAATTGTTGTATTATGTCGAATCGGCATTTAGAGGGGGATTTGTCACAAGTAAATGCCTTATTCTCCATTATGTAAATAGTACATGAACAGGGTATCAGGGGTTAACTTATTCTTCACCTCTTAATGTATTCATATTTCACCACTCCCATATCTAGCTCCACCCATTGTATATATAAGGAGCCGCATACGTCCATTTTGTGCTTCTATCTGTGAATATTCAGTGAATATAGAATGCCTTATGTAAATAAATAGTGATTTATTTGAATTTATAACTCTCAACTTATTTATTGAGTCTGATCCTGAAAATATTGCAACAATCTGGTAGCAGAGGATGGTTAAATTGACTCAATAAAAACTTAAACATATCTAAAAAAGATAGGCCCAACACCAGGGCATACAGCAAAGAAATGGAAGCGGATCAAGAAATAATCGATGAGTCCACGAATGCAATTTCGAGAGAATCCGAAGAATACACCACAGACGACGAAGAAATAATAAATGAAGATGATGACCAAGAAGAAAACGAAATAGAAAACAACGAACTCAGGTCAGAGATACTGAAACTTTTAAAAAGCCAAAAGAGCGGTGAAAGTCTCATCGCGAATCTCCAAGATATACTAAAAAACAACGGAGCAGCGAAAGAGAAGCACATCGCTACTGAAAAATCAAAAGACTCAAAAATAGTGAGTAATATGATTGCAGATGAAAACGCAACGAAGAACAAAACCAACAATCCCGCGCAAATTTTCGAATGGCAGCCATCTTGGTTTCAACAGACCCCTAAGATGAGCGAAGCAGAGCCAATCGGAAAGCAGGATTCAAAATATCTGGCGCGAAAAGCCTTACCCGGTGCAAAAATGAAAGAGAAAAAAATATATACCTCAGAAGAATCAGACACAGAGAACGAAGAAGATTCAATAGACATGCAAGTAAAATCAGCAATGAAAACGCTTTTTGCAGCATTTGGACCGAAACTGAAGATCACTAAAAGATCAACGAAAAAACAAGCGAGCGAGCCAACGCCTCAAAATCTACCCGCTCCTATCCAGACGGCGAGAGCACCGACGCCTGAGCCCAGAGAGCCCTGCAGATACCGCCCCACGCCGCAGACTAATCCAAGGACCAGCACCTTCAGCGAAAGAAGACGAGCGCCCGCTATCACCAGGACTCCAAAGATCGAGCCGGAGACTGATTCATCGGGAGAAGAACAGAGCGAGAGAGCTGCAGCAGTGAGAACCTCTCACGATGACTCCAGAAACGAAATGAGCAACGCGCATGCGCAAGACTACGCAGACAACTTCAGGAGACATGAGATGCGGAGAGAATCATGCAAACTCGTCGCAAGCATCCCCACGCCATTTTGCAACTTTCGTCATTTGCAAGACCACGGACTACCTCCGGTTGTAAGTAATGGACCCAACAATGTTGGGAATTTACCCAATGACTTTCCAAAGCTGAGAATAGATGGCATTAATTTGCAAGAATGGTATCAGCAGCTCCAGGTTGTCTTTATGAAAGAAAATTTACTCTTCTTTATTACTAATCCCCCAAAAAGACCTTGGACTCTAAAGTTAGATTGTCTACACCATAGAGCATTCTTCTTATTGATTTCCAGTGTATCCCCAGCCATGTATCACAGTATTAAGCAAAATCTGACTGTCTCAGAAATTATTCAATGCATGTTTAATTTATTTCACAGTGAAAGTGTAGCCACTACCACAAGAATGTCTAAAGATTTCTTCTCTTCTAGGATAAAGCCAGGGGTTTCCATAAGTGAACATTTAATATCTTTAAACAAAATTAGAGCAGAACTGCACTTAAGGGGGGAGGTAATTTCAGATCAAACGATGAAAAGTGTTATCATCAACTCACTTGACCCATCATGGGATAATTATATGTCACATTTAGACACAATCAATTTAGGATACTTATCCATAGAAAGTCTATCTAACAAGTTAATAGCTGAAGACAATTCAAGGAGGAGTCGTTATAACAACCACATAGAACACAAGCAATATAAAAAGGTAGCATTTCAAGAAAGATATTATGAAACATTTAGATGCCACGATTGTGGGTCCAGAGAACATAATAGGAGGGATTGTCCTAAAATTCTAAGAGAAAGACACAGGTCAGAATATAGAAACAAGTACAACAACAGACAATCTTCCATTGATAGACATAGGTATAGAAGTCCACCCAATTATAGAGAACGTAGAGGGGGCAGAGACAATTCAAAGGATAGAAAGTCTGGTTCACTGAATGGGCTAGACAAACATGACAACATTAACATACAACAACCAGAGAACAACAATTGGCTTATTGATTCTGGAGCAATCAATCACACTACAAATAATAAAAATATATTATCTTCTTTTGTAGAAGATAAATTTGTAATCAAAGTAGCTAATCAAGAAAAGGTTCAAGTAATAGGTAGAGGGAATGTAATCTTACCAGGTCTAGGAAAAGTAGAGGGGGTATTATTAATACCTGAGATACCTCATAACATACTTAGTGCGATAAAACTAAGCAGAGATTCTGACATTAACATTGTGTTCTCAAAAGGAAAGGCAACATTAGAGAAAAACAGAACAAACATAGGCACAGTAATAATCAAAGGAGGTCTACCTTATTTAATGACAAAGGAGAAATGGTTAAACAACATTGATTCAAATATGGAAGATGACAATGAAATAGATAATGAAGACATTAGTAACAGTGACAATGAGGAACATGAAGTAACTCATAACCACAAAGATACACACAATAAAAAAAAACCTAAAATAGGTAAACCAATTCACGATGAGTGTGCTCATGTTTTACATAGGAAACTAGGACATGCCAGTTTTCCTGTAGTGCAAAAGATGACTGAACATGCAGAAGGTGTTAAAATAAAAAATTGTGAAAACTATTTGGAATGCTCAGTATGTAAATCTACAAAACTCAAAACTAGTCCCAGACCTAGGAAGTCAACGAGATCAACTAACAAAATTTTTGATTTGGTACATATGGATCTAGTTGGTCCATTAACACCATCAATTACTTATAAAAAAACGTTACTTTCTAACCATTGTGGATGATTATAGTCGTTATGGATTTGTTTACACATTAAAACATAAAGATGAAACCTTTCAGAAATTTAAGGAGTTTTACAAACGTATAGAAACACAACACAATATTAAAATAAAACAAATCATGACAGATAGGGGATGTGAATTCATGTCTAAGGAATTCTCCCAATGGCTAAAAGACAAAGGAATGTTACATTACACATCTAGCCCATTTTCTGCATTCCAGAACGGAGTGGTAGAGAGAAAGAACTCGACATTACAAACCATGATTAGATGCACATTAGAGGATGCTGGCTTAGGTAAACAATTCTGGTCAGAAGCCCTACAATACTCTAATTACACACAAAACAGAACTTGGTCCAGTATTGTAAATAAGACACCATATGAAGCAATGTATAACAGAAAACCAAAACTAGCACACATGCACATATTTGGAGTCACTGCAGACGTACACATACCTAAACAATTGAGGCGCAAAGGTGAAAACGTATCCAGAAGACTTAGATTTATGGGATACGAGACAGGTACAAAAGGATACAGATTTATCGATAGTAATAACAAATTTATAGTTTCCAGAACAGCTGTGTTCCATGAACAGGCCAACTGGTCTAGAATACATCTTAACGAAATATTCCCAAACACCAACTCAGGCACTGAACTCCAAGAAAAAGAGAATAGAGAAGAACATAGTAACGACACGCATAAAAATAAAGTCAAAACATGGACAAATAGTCAATATAAAATAAGAACAGATTCATTAACAAAAAAGGAAGCAAGGTATATGCATGACAATGATACTAAACCAGAAAAAGCAATCAGAAGTAGCAGAAACCAAGTGCCAAACAAATACAAAGATTATGTAATGCATATGGATAGAGGATCACCAACACCTAACACATATGAGGAAGTGTTAAAACTTCCCCCTGAAGAAAAGAAAAAATGGGAATCAGCCATGAGTAAAGAGATGGATAGTTTACGAGAGCTAAATGTATTCACACCTACAATTGCACCAAAGGACAAAACCATCATTGGCACTAGGTGGATATATAAAATTAAAAGTTTAAAGGGAGGCAATACTCTATACAAAGCTAGATTAGTTGCACAAGGTTATGCACAGAAATATCCCGAGGATTATACAGATACATACTCCCCCACAGTAAGAACAGAGAGTGTCAAAACAGCTCTGGTTATAGCATCAGCACTCAACCTCGATGTATTCCAATACGACATACAGACTGCATATTTACATGCAAAATTAGATAAAGAAATATATGTGAGGGCACCCCACAGTCAATACACAAACAAAAATGAAACTTGGTTACTAAATAAAAGTTTATACGGGTTGAAACAATCTGGTAAACAATGGTATGATTGTTTAGTAAAAGTACTCAAAACTATGAATTTCAATGCCACTACTGCTGATAATTGTTTCTTTGTCAAAAAAGAGGATGATTCACTAGAATTTGTATTGATCTATGTGGATGATATTTTGTACATAGGTAAACATAATGAAAGGAGAGAAGCATTTGTAACAAAACTGAATGAACATTTTTCATTGAAATCTTTGGGTAAAGTAAATAAGTATCTTGGTGTTCAAATCAGTAAAACCAGAAGAGGATTTAAGCTTTCTCAAAAGGACAAAATCATAGAGCTCTTGAATAAATGTAATTTAAGTAATGCTAAGCCTTGCGATACTCCAATGCAAGTTGATTTTTTGAAAAATACAGATGAATCATCCCCTGAATTCAAAGACAATACATTTTACAGGTCAGTCATAGGTTCACTTCTTTATATCTCCAATTGGACTAGACCTGATATTGCCTTGCCTCTCAACTTATTGTCCAGACATGTTAGCAAACCATCACTATACCATTGGGAAGCTGTCAAAAGGATATTAAGATACTTGAAGAATAGTTTAGACTTCTGTTTGTTATTGGAACCTAATACTGTCAAAGAGCCCATCCTCACATGTTATGCTGATGCGGATTGGGCTGGCGATACCTCATGTAGAAAAAGCACATCTGGTTATTTATTTTTCCTTAACGGTTGTCCAGTTTACTGGTATACTGGCAAACAAGATCTAGTAGCCACTTCAACAACAGAAGCGGAATATGTTTGTCTATCTAAGGCAGCAAATAACCTTGTATGGTTTAATGATTTACTTTCTGATATTTGGAAGAAACCCACTTTGCCTTTTATTATGCATGAAGACAATAAAGCTGCTATTGAAATATCTAGGTCTGATGCTATTGGACAAAGGTCCAGACATATAGATATAAAGTTTAAACATGTGAGACAATTATCTCAAGATGGATTTATCAAAGCAATTCATTGTGAAACATCAGAGCAAATAGCTGACATATTAACAAAGCCTTTGCCGTCTAAGCAACATAAATACTTGACCTCTAAATTACATGTCTTATATTGTTCTGAATCTGATTGTAATTGTTGTATTATGTCGAATCGGCATTTAGAGGGGGATTTGTCACAAGTAAATGCCTTATTCTCCATTATGTAAATAGTACATGAACAGGGTATCAGGGGTTAACTTATTCTTCACCTCTTAATGTATTCATATTTCACCACTCCCATATCTAGCTCCACCCATTGTATATATAAGGAGCCGCATACGTCCATTTTGTGCTTCTATCTGTGAATATTCAGTGAATATAGAATGCCTTATGTAAATAAATAGTGATTTATTTGAATTTATAACTCTCAACTTATTTATTGAGTCTGATCCTGAAAATATTGCAACAATCTGGTAGCAGAGGATGGTTAAATTGACTCAATAAAAACTTAAACATATCTAAAAAAGATAGGCCCAACACCAGGGCATACAGCAAAGAAATGGAAGCGGATCAAGAAATAATCGATGAGTCCACGAATGCAATTTCGAGAGAATCCGAAGAATACACCACAGACGACGAAGAAATAATAAATGAAGATGATGACCAAGAAGAAAACGAAATAGAAAACAACGAACTCAGGTCAGAGATACTGAAACTTTTAAAAAGCCAAAAGAGCGGTGAAAGTCTCATCGCGAATCTCCAAGATATACTAAAAAACAACGGAGCAGCGAAAGAGAAGCACATCGCTACTGAAAAATCAAAAGACTCAAAAATAGTGAGTAATATGATTGCAGATGAAAACGCAACGAAGAACAAAACCAACAATCCCGCGCAAATTTTCGAATGGCAGCCATCTTGGTTTCAACAGACCCCTAAGATGAGCGAAGCAGAGCCAATCGGAAAGCAGGATTCAAAATATCTGGCGCGAAAAGCCTTACCCGGTGCAAAAATGAAAGAGAAAAAAATATATACCTCAGAAGAATCAGACACAGAGAACGAAGAAGATTCAATAGACATGCAAGTAAAATCAGCAATGAAAACGCTTTTTGCAGCATTTGGACCGAAACTGAAGATCACTAAAAGATCAACGAAAAAACAAGCGAGCGAGCCAACGCCTCAAAATCTACCCGCTCCTATCCAGACGGCGAGAGCACCGACGCCTGAGCCCAGAGAGCCCTGCAGATACCGCCCCACGCCGCAGACTAATCCAAGGACCAGCACCTTCAGCGAAAGAAGACGAGCGCCCGCTATCACCAGGACTCCAAAGATCGAGCCGGAGACTGATTCATCGGGAGAAGAACAGAGCGAGAGAGCTGCAGCAGTGAGAACCTCTCACGATGACTCCAGAAACGAAATGAGCAACGCGCATGCGCAAGACTACGCAGACAACTTCAGGAGACATGAGATGCGGAGAGAATCATGCAAACTCGTCGCAAGCATCCCCACGCCATTTTGCAACTTTCGTCATTTGCAAGACCACGGACTACCTCCAGTTGTAAGTAATGGACCCAACAATGTTGGGAATTTACCCAATGACTTTCCAAAGCTGAGAATAGATGGCATTAATTTGCAAGAATGGTATCAGCAGCTCCAGGTTGTCTTTATGAAAGAAAATTTACTCTTCTTTATTACTAATCCCCCAAAAAGACCTTGGACTCTAAAGTTAGATTGTCTACACCATAGAGCATTCTTCTTATTGATTTCCAGTGTATCCCCAGCCATGTATCACAGTATTAAGCAAAATCTGACTGTCTCAGAAATTATTCAATGCATGTTTAATTTATTTCACAGTGAAAGTGTAGCCACTACCACAAGAATGTCTAAAGATTTCTTCTCTTCTAGGATAAAGCCAGGGGTTTCCATAAGTGAACATTTAATATCTTTAAACAAAATTAGAGCAGAACTGCACTTAAGGGGGGAGGTAATTTCAGATCAAACGATGAAAAGTGTTATCATCAACTCACTTGACCCATCATGGGATAATTATATGTCACATTTAGACACAATCAATTTAGGATACTTATCCATAGAAAGTCTATCTAACAAGTTAATAGCTGAAGACAATTCAAGGAGGAGTCGTTATAACAACCACATAGAACACAAGCAATATAAAAAGGTAGCATTTCAAGAAAGATATTATGAAACATTTAGATGCCACGATTGTGGGTCCAGAGAACATAATAGGAGGGATTGTCCTAAAATTCTAAGAGAAAGACACAGGTCAGAATATAGAAACAAGTACAACAACAGACAATCTTCCATTGATAGACATAGGTATAGAAGTCCACCCAATTATAGAGAACGTAGAGGGGGCAGAGACAATTCAAAGGATAGAAAGTCTGGTTCACTGAATGGGCTAGACAAACATGACAACATTAACATACAACAACCAGAGAACAACAATTGGCTTATTGATTCTGGAGCAATCAATCACACTACAAATAATAAAAATATATTATCTTCTTTTGTAGAAGATAAATTTGTAATCAAAGTAGCTAATCAAGAAAAGGTTCAAGTAATAGGTAGAGGGAATGTAATCTTACCAGGTCTAGGAAAAGTAGAGGGGGTATTATTAATACCTGAGATACCTCATAACATACTTAGTGCGATAAAACTAAGCAGAGATTCTGACATTAACATTGTGTTCTCAAAAGGAAAGGCAACATTAGAGAAAAACAGAACAAACATAGGCACAGTAATAATCAAAGGAGGTCTACCTTATTTAATGACAAAGGAGAAATGGTTAAACAACATTGATTCAAATATGGAAGATGACAATGAAATAGATAATGAAGACATTAGTAACAGTGACAATGAGGAACATGAAGTAACTCATAACCACAAAGATACACACAATAAAAAAAAACCTAAAATAGGTAAACCAATTCACGATGAGTGTGCTCATGTTTTACATAGGAAACTAGGACATGCCAGTTTTCCTGTAGTGCAAAAGATGACTGAACATGCAGAAGGTGTTAAAATAAAAAATTGTGAAAACTATTTGGAATGCTCAGTATGTAAATCTACAAAACTCAAAACTAGTCCCAGACCTAGGAAGTCAACGAGATCAACTAACAAAATTTTTGATTTGGTACATATGGATCTAGTTGGTCCATTAACACCATCAATTACTTATAAAAAAACGTTACTTTCTAACCATTGTGGATGATTATAGTCGTTATGGATTTGTTTACACATTAAAACATAAAGATGAAACCTTTCAGAAATTTAAGGAGTTTTACAAACGTATAGAAACACAACACAATATTAAAATAAAACAAATCATGACAGATAGGGGATGTGAATTCATGTCTAAGGAATTCTCCCAATGGCTAAAAGACAAAGGAATGTTACATTACACATCTAGCCCATTTTCTGCATTCCAGAACGGAGTGGTAGAGAGAAAGAACTCGACATTACAAACCATGATTAGATGCACATTAGAGGATGCTGGCTTAGGTAAACAATTCTGGTCAGAAGCCCTACAATACTCTAATTACACACAAAACAGAACTTGGTCCAGTATTGTAAATAAGACACCATATGAAGCAATGTATAACAGAAAACCAAAACTAGCACACATGCACATATTTGGAGTCACTGCAGACGTACACATACCTAAACAATTGAGGCGCAAAGGTGAAAACGTATCCAGAAGACTTAGATTTATGGGATACGAGACAGGTACAAAAGGATACAGATTTATCGATAGTAATAACAAATTTATAGTTTCCAGAACAGCTGTGTTCCATGAACAGGCCAACTGGTCTAGAATACATCTTAACGAAATATTCCCAAACACCAACTCAGGCACTGAACTCCAAGAAAAAGAGAATAGAGAAGAACATAGTAACGACACGCATAAAAATAAAGTCAAAACATGGACAAATAGTCAATATAAAATAAGAACAGATTCATTAACAAAAAAGGAAGCAAGGTATATGCATGACAATGATACTAAACCAGAAAAAGCAATCAGAAGTAGCAGAAACCAAGTGCCAAACAAATACAAAGATTATGTAATGCATATGGATAGAGGATCACCAACACCTAACACATATGAGGAAGTGTTAAAACTTCCCCCTGAAGAAAAGAAAAAATGGGAATCAGCCATGAGTAAAGAGATGGATAGTTTACGAGAGCTAAATGTATTCACACCTACAATTGCACCAAAGGACAAAACCATCATTGGCACTAGGTGGATATATAAAATTAAAAGTTTAGAGGGAGGCAATACTCTATACAAAGCTAGATTAGTTGCACAAGGTTATGCACAGAAATATCCCGAGGATTATACAGATACATACTCCCCCACAGTAAGAACAGAGAGTGTCAAAACAGCTCTGGTTATAGCATCAGCACTCAACCTCGATGTATTCCAATACGACATACAGACTGCATATTTACATGCAAAATTAGATAAAGAAATATATGTGAGGGCACCCCACAGTCAATACACAAACAAAAATGAAACTTGGTTACTAAATAAAAGTTTATACGGGTTGAAACAATCTGGTAAACAATGGTATGATTGTTTAGTAAAAGTACTCAAAACTATGAATTTCAATGCCACTACTGCTGATAATTGTTTCTTTGTCAAAAAAGAGGATGATTCACTAGAATTTGTATTGATCTATGTGGATGATATTTTGTACATAGGTAAACATAATGAAAGGAGAGAAGCATTTGTAACAAAACTGAATGAACATTTTTCATTGAAATCTTTGGGTAAAGTAAATAAGTATCTTGGTGTTCAAATCAGTAAAACCAGAAGAGGATTTAAGCTTTCTCAAAAGGACAAAATCATAGAGCTCTTGAATAAATGTAATTTAAGTAATGCTAAGCCTTGCGATACTCCAATGCAAGTTGATTTTTTGAAAAATACAGATGAATCATCCCCTGAATTCAAAGACAATACATTTTACAGGTCAGTCATAGGTTCACTTCTTTATATCTCCAATTGGACTAGACCTGATATTGCCTTGCCTCTCAACTTATTGTCCAGACATGTTAGCAAACCATCACTATACCATTGGGAAGCTGTCAAAAGGATATTAAGATACTTGAAGAATAGTTTAGACTTCTGTTTGTTATTGGAACCTAATACTGTCAAAGAGCCCATCCTCACATGTTATGCTGATGCGGATTGGGCTGGCGATACCTCATGTAGAAAAAGCACATCTGGTTATTTATTTTTCCTTAACGGTTGTCCAGTTTACTGGTATACTGGCAAACAAGATCTAGTAGCCACTTCAACAACAGAAGCGGAATATGTTTGTCTATCTAAGGCAGCAAATAACCTTGTATGGTTTAATGATTTACTTTCTGATATTTGGAAGAAACCCACTTTGCCTTTTATTATGCATGAAGACAATAAAGCTGCTATTGAAATATCTAGGTCTGATGCTATTGGACAAAGGTCCAGACATATAGATATAAAGTTTAAACATGTGAGACAATTATCTCAAGATGGATTTATCAAAGCAATTCATTGTGAAACATCAGAGCAAATAGCTGACATATTAACAAAGCCTTTGCCGTCTAAGCAACATAAATACTTGACCTCTAAATTACATGTCTTATATTGTTCTGAATCTGATTGTAATTGTTGTATTATGTCGAATCGGCATTTAGAGGGGGATTTGTCACAAGTAAATGCCTTATTCTCCATTATGTAAATAGTACATGAACAGGGTATCAGGGGTTAACTTATTCTTCACCTCTTAATGTATTCATATTTCACCACTCCCATATCTAGCTCCACCCATTGTATATATAAGGAGCCGCATACGTCCATTTTGTGCTTCTATCTGTGAATATTCAGTGAATATAGAATGCCTTATGTAAATAAATAGTGATTTATTTGAATTTATAACTCTCAACTTATTTATTGAGTCTGATCCTGAAAATATCGCAACAATGAGAATATTACTGAAGAAATACGGCTTTATAGAATTGCAAATTTTGTTCTTTACCTTTAAGCATAATTGAGTTGAAAAGTCCATACTGAAATATATACAGTAGTAGTTTTACCATTGCAGGGAATCTGGCTTCAGATTCTTGGACTCTTTATACTCATGACCTATAAACACATTGTTTTTATATCTTTTTTAAAAAGTTTTTTTTATTAATAATACAAATTAAAAACATTGGACATGGTTTGACTTCTCCGGTTTAAACATTTTCATCAAGTTTTACCTTGCAAAAGATATACTTCCTTATTGCTATACAAGTTTATACTATTTATCACATTTCAAACACAAGTGCTTTCGTCTGTGAAGGTTACATCAATACTAAGTTTATCCCTATATGTCACAGAAAACTAACATAGAAATTTCTAAACATTCAACTTATCAATAATCTTTTATCCCAGCATTCCTCCTCCTCTTCATCCAATAATAAAATTTATTCCAGAATTCATAATACTCTGTTTTGCTCTTATCCTTGAGTTCAGAGTTAATCTGTCCATTTCCGCACAAGTTAATATTTTAGCTAATACTTCTTCTTCTATGGGGGGTCTCTTTGTTTTTCCATTTTTGTGCAAAGACCAATCTTGCTGCTGTTAGTATATGTATCATTAGATACGTTGTACCCTTGTTATATTTGTCCTTTATAATGCCCAGCAAAACTAATTCCAGTTTTAATTCTATATTTTGCGTTAATATCTCTTCTAGCCATTGTTTTATCTGTTTCCAAAAAAATTTAGCTTTTGGGAATTCCCACCACATATGATAAAAGGTACTAGGCAATACTTCACATTCCAACTCATTGATGAATAATTTTTGCTCATTTTTGCAAGTTTTGTGGGTGGGAGATGCCACCTATGGAACATCTTGTACAGGTTTTCTTTATATCTTTTTTGATTGCTACCCAGGATCTGTCTCTCCAACAAAAATGAGTGAAGGTCAAATGTGAAGTCATAAAATCATATCATATGGAATTTAGTAAGATTTTTAACACTTCAAATTCTAGCTTTGGTTAGCACAGTAAAGAATGTCAGTTTAACACAATGTTTCTCAATCTTGGCATATCTGGACTTCAACGCCCAGAATTTCCCAGAATTCTGGGAGTTGAAGTTCAGATGTCTTAAAGTTGTTATAGCTAATTACCTGGCTGATCAGAAACTTGTGTTTCCATAAGGAAAGAATATTCAGGAGTATTTTATTTTTCTTTTTTTTTTTAAACAAACTTTATTCGTATTTAAAAAAAGACATTTAAAACAATTATAAGAAAAACTGACAAGTTTCTCTTAATCAAACACACAAATTACATATACAGTACATATATAGTGCTCAACTTCATCTATTAACTACTTTCTAATGTTATATATACATATATACATACACACAGTGACTTATTTCCTTCTATATCTCTCTGACAGTGCAGTTGTTTATTTACATTGATTTCTCCTAACTTTCATCTCTAACCATTCCCTCTCTCTGACTTATCCACTGGTACCAGTTATTCCATATTTTAAAGTATTTTGAGTCTTCCTTATCCTGTAATTCTAGGGTTAATTTATCCATCTCTGCGCATACATAGATTTTCTGTATTACTTCCTGATCAGTTGGCAAACGATCTATTTTCCAGAGTTGTGCCAACGCTAATCTAGCCGCCATTATAATGTGGAGTATTAAGTATTTTATGTCCTTTCTAATATTCTTATTAATCATGCCGAGTAAAAAGACTTCGGGTGTTAATTCAATTTCATAATTTGTTATTTCTAATATCCATGTTTTTATTTTGTTCCAGTATTTTTTAATTTCTGGGCAAAGCCACCAAGCATGGTAAAAAGTTCCCTGCGCTTTTTTACATTTCCAACAAGCCGGATTCACATTTGGATACATTTTTGCTAACCTTGCGGGTGGCAGATACCATCGGTACCACATTTTATAGTGATTTTCTTTGTAGGCTACCGATTTTGTCATGGTATAATTATCTTCCCATACTCTTTCCCAATCTTCCAATTGTATATTGTGCCCTATGTTCCTCGCCCAGGCTATCATCTGCCCTTTGACCAACTCTTCTGCCAAATCGTATTCGAGTAAATATTTATAATTTTTTGAAATTAATTTCTCTTCTTTAGATTCTAATAATTTATCCAATCGATTTTGTTTTAAATCTATTCCTTCCTCCTCTTGGTCTTTTCTGTATCTTACCTTTATTTGCGTGTAGGGCCACCAGTCTATTACTATTCCTTGTTCTTTGAGCTCTTCTCTAGTTTTTAATTTCCCCTGAACATCTACTATTTCTCTATATCTTAAAATCTTTTGTTTTGATAATATGTTGGGGTGAGTTATTGCTTCTATGGTCGATAGCCAGCCAGGAATTTTCATATAGTGTTTATGTTTAATTTGTAGCCATGTGTTAATTAAAGATTTCCTAATAGTATGGTTATTAAAATGTTTATATATTTCCTGAACTCCATATAAAGGCGTGCCATCCCTTCATTAAATCATGCCCTTCTAAATTTAGCAATCTTTGATTATCTAAGGTTATCCAATCTTTAATCCATAATAAGCTGGCAGCCTTGTAATATTTATCCCATGCCGGGAGTCCAAATCCACCTCTACTTTTGTCGTCTTGTAATATATTCAATTTTATTCTTGGTTTCTTCTCTTCCCACACAAATTTTTTAGTTATTTTGTCCAAATTATCAAAAAATTTCTTATCTAATTTTATTGGAATTGTTTGGAATAAATAAAGGAGTCTTGGTAGTATGTTTGATTTTATTGCTGCTATTTTCCCCAGTAAAGACAATTTTAATTTCCCCCATTTTTCTAAATCTTCCTTTATTTTCTGGACTAAAGGGTCATAATTGTCTTCTTTTATTGTTGCCGTTCTAGCTGTCAAATTTATCCCTAAGTATTTAACTTTTTTAACTACCTGCAGACCAGATTATTTTACTAATTTCTCTACTTGTTTTGTTGTCATGTTTTTTGTTATCATTTTTGTCTTTTCTTTATTGATTTTTAAACCTGCTACCTTTCCGAATTTTTCAATCTCTTCTATTAATTTTGGGGTTGTTTCTATTGGGTTTTCTGTAAAGAAGACAAGGTCGTCTGCAAATGCTTGGACCTTGTAATCCTCTCTCTTGATCTTTAATCCTTGAATTTCTTTATTTGCTCTAATTCTGATTAACAAATTTTCCAAAGTTAAGATAAATAGTAGGGGGGAAAGCGGACATCCCTGCCTTACTCCTTTATTTATTCCAAAGAATTTTGTTGGGTCCCCATTCACCAAGACACATGCTTTTTGATTCTGATATATCGATGTTATCATTTTAGTAAATCTTTCTCCAAAATTCATACTTTTGATTTGTTGCTTCATAAATTGCCAGTTTACTTGGTCAAACGCTTTTTGTGCATCCAGAAAGATCAGCACTGTCTCTCTGGATGCACCTCATAATATTCTAAAACATCCATTGCCATTCTTAAATTATTTTTTATCTGCCTTGTGGGCAGAAAACCATTTTGATCCTGGTGTATTTTGTTTTGTAATAATATTTTCATCCTATTGGCAATTATACTCATGAAAACTTTATAATCGGTATTCAACAAAGAAATCAGCCTATAATTTTTTATTAATGTGGTATCTGTCCCCTCTTTGGGTATTAAGGAAATATATGCTTCTTTCCATGTGTTAGGTAGCTTTGCCTCCATTAGAGCTTCATTATATATTTCTAATAGTATTCCGTTTAATGATTCTCCAAATGTCTTATAGAACTCTATTGGTAAACCGTCTGTCCCCGGAGTTTTATTATTTTTTTGCCTCTTCAACGCCTCTTTTAGCTCCCCCATCGTGATCTCCTTATCTAATAATTCTTTTTCTTCCTCTGTTAGTATTTGCAATCCCTCCCCTTTTAAATAATATTCAATTTCCTCCTCTGTTACTATATCCTTTTCATACAATTTTTGATAATATTGAACTATTATGTCCTTTTTTCCTTCTAGGGCCCATTGAATCTTACCCTCATCGTCTCGTAACTTCTGAATTATTCTTTTTTCTCTTTCCTTCCTCAGCCTATTCGCCAGCCATCTCCCTGGTTTGTTTGCGTTTTCAAAATAATTTTGCCTTATATATTTCAATGTTGTTGCATATTTCCCTTGCTCTAATATGTTTAAGTTATGTTTTGCTGTTAGCCAATTTAACCTTATTTTTTCGTCCCCTGGGTTTCTTTGCAATTTACGTTCCCAATTTTGAATTTCTTCTAATAATTTGTTATATTCTTTCTCTCTCTCTTTTCTCCATTTTACATTATATGATATTGTGAGGCCCCTTACATATGCTTTGGTTGTATCCCGTAAGTCTTGTAGGGAAGTGTGTTGCTTTGTATTTTCCTTATAGAACCATTCTAGCTCCTTTTCTATGTATTTTTTATATTCTTTTTCTTGCAATATCTGTGTATTCATAGTCCATCTATTCTTCTTTCTCTGCTGTCCTTTCCACTTCATCATTATTGGGTTGTGGTCCTCCCAATTATTTGGTAAAATATCTACTTCTTCTATCTCCATCGTTAACATCTTAGTTACCCAGATCATATCCAACCTTGACCAAGACTTATGCGGATTCGAATAATATGTAAAATTTCTTGTTTCGGGGTTAAGACATCTCCAGCTATCTGCCATATTTAACTCTTCCACCATATCCATAAAGGTTCTAGGTAATACATTTTTTTTATTTTTATTTTGCTGACCACATTCATAATCTTTTCTTACATCTAAAATAGCATTGAAATCCCCAATCAGACACACATTTTCCATTTTTTGGTCTATAATTTTCTCATGCACTTTTTTGTAAAATTCTAATTGTTGACTATTTGGAGCATATATTACTACCAATAATATCTTTTTGAACTCAAGTTTTAGCTCTATCATGACTATCCTACCTTCTGTATCCACATACCTTATATTACTGTCTATTCCTTCCTTGATATATACCACTACTCCTCTTTTTTTTTCTTCTGCCAATGAAGCGTATTCTTTACCTAATTTTTTATATTGTATATATTTCATGTCCTGTTTTCTAATATGTACCTCCTGGAGGCACACAATATCTGATTTTTGTTTCAAAAAATTTTTGTAAATTTGGTGTCGTTTGGATGGTGAGTTGAGTCCATTAACATTTACAGATAAAATTTTTAAAGTCCGTTCCATTTCTTACTGACTTTCCTGTTGTTTCTTCTTTATTTCTTCCTGTTCCTTTTTTTTTGCCTCTTGTTTGCACTCCTTCTTCTTCCTGGGTTTCTCCTTCGTCTACTTTCCCTCCTTGTTGCGGGGTTCTTTCCCGATCTCTCTTCTGTTTTCCTTTGATGTTCCGTCCTTCTTCTTCTTTATTACCATTTGTTACTTCAGTGCCCATCATTTGGCCATATAGTTCCTTTGCTTTGCTGTGCGAATCCACCTTGATTTTCTTTCCCTGCCACGTTACTAACATTCCTTCCGGAGTTATCCATTTGAAGGGTATATATCTTCTGTTTAGTAACGTGGCCAGAAACCAATAGTCTTTTCACAAATCTCTTATTCTTTTGGGTATTTGCTTTAAGGTGATTATTTCTTTATTTCTGTAATACATTGGTTCGTCCTTTGTTATCTTATATACGATATCCCTCACCTTCCTTCTTACAAATCTTATATGTACCTCCCAAGGGAGTTTGTTTTGTCGGGCATAGTTAGTGTGGACTCGGTAGACTTCATCTAATTCATTAATTATTTCGTCTTTTTCTCTCTGGAGTGCCTCTGCTATCATCTCAGCCATTACCATCGTCAGATCTTCCTCCTGGTCTTCCGCTACATTCTGAAAACGCAGATAAAATGCCGCCTTCTCCATTTCTAATTGGGCCACGGTGTTCTCAAGTTCCTTGTTTAATCCTGTCATTTTTGTATCCAATGCTTCTAATTTTTCTTCCGTCAATTCAGTTTTTTGTTCTATTTCTTTTATCCTTTGGTCATTTTTTTGAATGATTTCTTGTATTAAGTCCATTTTTCCATCAATCTTTTGAATATCATTCTTGACTTCTCTCTTTACCTCAACCATGTCTTTTCTAGATTGCTCATGATTTCTAGTCATACATTCTTGCATTTTGGCCATAGTTTCCTGAATTGTTATGAGTGTGGCCTGCATTGTTAGCATATTAGGTGTACTGGGTTGCTTGTCTGATGCAAACATTCCCTCCAAAGTTTTCTGTGTCACTGGGGAGGCCGCTGTTCCTGTTAAGAATGGCGTTGGTTTCTTGGCTGTCTTCAACGTGGTTGTGGTAGTGCTGGTCATTTCTTTCAAAATCTTGTATTGTTCTCCCAATATTTTATCAACTTTCTCCCAAATCACCATCCAAATTTCTATAATTCCTTTCTTTTCCTTTCTTTTTTTTCCCCCTTATAAAAGATCAATCCAATAATCCTTCTTTAAATAAATTCTTTTAAATAATTAGTTCTCTCTATATAAAATTCCGTTAAGAATGTGGTAAGAATATAAATATAAATCTAAGTATAAATATAGATATAAATATAACTACAAATATAAATATATATATAAATATATATCTTATATAATTAAAGACTATACAATTGATCAATTCTTAATGTCTTGATATCTGGTAATTAATTATTCAGTAAAATCCACAAAAAGAAAATATTCTAATAATATATACTGGTTAATATATAATAATTAATTAATTAATAGTAATATAGTATTCTAATAATAATACTTTTAAATCTCTATGTATTATAAATATTTTCTAAATTGATTAAATACACACTATATTTCTTAATTGATTCCAATAAATAACAATATTAATTCATCTATACCTAAGTAAAAAAAAAAAAAAGATAAGTTGGAGCAGTGCTTTTTCAATGTTCTTATTGGCCTCAGTATATTTTCAATGAAGAGAAAGAAAAAAAATAATAAATTCTTTTACTACTGTTGAAGTCTTTTCCAATTACAATGTGGCAGTCTCTATTCTGCACAGTCACTGTATGTAATCCTTACTTTGCCAAAACTTTCTCACTCCTTCCGTTTGAGCAGCTAGAAATGGGGGTATATTAAAAAAAAGTCCATTCTTCCTTTAATCTCCACTGTTTAAGTCTATTTCTCCTCACCTTCATCTTGCCTGTTTTAAAGTTTTTTAAACTTTCTTCGCTGCTCCGTATTTCGCCCCTTCCTTTTTGCTCGCCTTTTCAGTTGCCGCCCATTTGCGCTCTGAGATTTTCCTTCCTCACGCTGCCCCTCTGGAAAGAAAAGAAACTTTCTCCTCGGTTTTGCGCCAAAGTTGGTAATCCAAATTAATTCCGCTTTCTGCTCGATCTCAGCAATTCTGCACTGTACTCCCTCCTTTGCTCCCGATGGTCTCAATCGGCTCGTTCGGGTCTCTGGGCCGACTGTGCTCACCACGCCAGCCGACTTCTTCCCAAGCCTGGATTGAGGGATCTTCACGGTACGGCGGGAGATCGCACCTCTCCTCGCTTCCCCCAAAGCTTCCCCTCTCTATTCCCGGTCTCTTCAGGACCGGTCTCCGCCAAAAACAGGCACCAAAGCTCAGAAAATCGGCAACAGAGAGAGAGCGCTTCTCTTCTGTGCCGCCACGACTCTACGTCACCTCCGGAAGACAGAATTCTGGGAGTTGAAGTTCAGATGTCTTAAAGTTGTTATAGCTAATTACCTGGCTGATCATAAACTTGTGTTTCCATAAGGAAAGAATATTCAGGAGTATTTTATTTTTCAATTATAGACTAAAGTGATGCAAAATATATTTAGGTCTTTCTACTTCTTATTAGCCTTACTTACAATACAAATCTATGGCTAATGCCTCATATTTAGAGAGGGAAAGAAAAAAATAACTGGTAATATCACAGCAGACTTTTGATCTATTAGATTATTCGGTTAAAGATGAAAAGATATTGGCAGACAATGGGAGAGAATCATGTTATTATAGTGCCTGCACCTCTGTTGAAAAGTGCCAAAGGATTGGCTTGAGAAAAGATAGTATGTTAGCTTTAGTCCTACTCAGAAGTAGCTGCTTCAGAGGTTTCTGTTCAAATGTCATCAGACAGCATATTGTTGTAAGCTGACTGCATAAGTATAAATGAAAATCCATCAGCATTATGTTATTGGGACAATCATAATAAAGTTTTTGAAAGAATTTTTGACATTCCTCTCATTATAATATCTGTCCTTTTCATCTTTGAATGAAAACATTCTTGCTCAAATAGTATTCTAGCAATTCCTGGGGATTCAATGAACTGTTCATCATCCAAGCAACTCTTTACATAAAATCCTTATTAAAATCAATGTAGAAAATGGACTTCCGGTTTGCTAGCTTCGGCGACGGCGGTGCCTTCTTAAGCACCGCCAGCCCTGCTGCCTGTAGAGCCGCCTCGCGATCGAGAAGCGGCTTGAAAACTCCGAAATCCCGAGGATTGAAGGAGGAGAGATAGCAGGGTACAGGTTGAGCCCCTGTAAGCCCCCAGGGAATTGCTTCTGGGGAGGAAACAGGCGCGGCTCCCTCCCAACCTGCTGAGACTCCGGGCGGCGTGGGACGATTCTGCCTTCAGCAGAACAAGCCGGCTGCAGCAAACGTTTAAAGTGAATGGAACCAACCTTAACAAGCAGCAGAAATATTAACTTGAACCCTGGAACTTGGAAATTGCAAGTATTAGTGCTTTGTTGACTTTTTAATTCAAGAAAAAATACGTGCGAGTGAAAGTGATTTGAAAAAAAATGGCGCCCAGCACTAACGAGCTAGGGAGAGTGGATTTGTGAAGTCATCTTGCTTTGTTACAAAGTTATAAAGTTGCTACAAAGTTGCTCTGCCTGTTACGAAGAGAATAAGAGAAGAGGGGAAAAAAGAAAAACTCTTTTCTTAAAAATCTGACTTGGCTTTATTCCACTTTTCATTTGATTAAACCTGGGGGACTTTTTTAGAAGTTTCTGCGGAGGTGGAAAAGGAAAAGGGACTTCCTTCTTCAGAAAATCTAGCTTACGTGGCAGGATGGCCTCAAAGAAGCAGGAAGGAAAGGTAGCAGGGGGGGGATCCCCCACACATAAACGTAAAACACAGCTTCCCCCTGCTCAACAGATACAGTCTCAGAAAAAAGACTTTGATATTGAAAATCTAAAAGAATTTATTTCCAAAGCTTTGGATGATAAATTTCAAAAATCCCAACAGGAAATAGATGATAAACTTCAAAAATCTCAACAGGAAATTATGCAGGAAATTAATGAAATCAAAGATATGGTGAAACAGGATTATGGCAAGGTGACTAAAAAAATATCAGAGGTGGCGTCTGGCCTTGGAGAATTTATCATTAAAGTTGACTCTAAAGTGGAAGAATTTAAATCTGAAGTCAATGTTAAGATGAAAGACAATGACTATAAATTTTCTGATGTTGATGATAAAATGCAGAGAGTTGAAAACGAAATTGTTATGATGCAATTCAGGGCAATGGAATTTGCCATAAGGCTTCGAGGAATTAGAGAGGATGACAGACAGGATTTGAGACAGATTTGTGCTGAAGTTTTGGCAGTGATCTTAAAAATTAATCCTGATGTGGTTTTCTACAAAATAGATAAAATTTACAGAGTGAATTCTTGGGTGGCCAGACAAAGACAATTGCCTAGAGATGTGGTCATATATTTTACGGACAGAGCAATAAGAAATGATATCCTGCAAAAATCTTTCCATACTTCTGTGCAAGTGGGGGGTGCACAAATTGGAGTTTACAAGGAACTACCACCTAAAATGCTGAAAGCTAGAAAAGATTTTGGCTTTCTTGTAAAAGAACTGCAAAAACAAGAGATACCATTTCGGTGGGATGCTCCAACTGGCATAATTTTGAAATATAAGGGAGAAAGACATCGTTTGAATACTGTGGAGAAGGCAGAGCATTTCTATACTACTATTTTAGAAAGAATACCATCTCCACGTACATCTACAGTCCTGGAGATTGAGGAGAGTGATAAGAAGCAACTTCAACAAGAACCGCAAGAACAGTCAAAGCAGGTGGAGTTAGAGAAAATGCAGGGTGCTGTAGGAGGTTTTTTGGATGAGCCTCTGTTGGAATCTTCTCCAATCTTGGACCCGGTTCGGAATGTTGAGGTTAAGGATCAGCGTATAACTCGTATAAAATCTAAGCAACTTAAAGAGAAGCAACAACAACAGGAAAGACAAGATAAAAAGGGAGCTAAGAGTACCACACAAGAGACTGGAGCCATGGGGGGAGCAAGACCGGAGATTCCGGAAGATATTCGGTTATTTTGCTCGTTGCTTCACAAAGATAAAGATGACGATTAAGTGTTTATCTTGGAATGTGAATGGGTTGAACTCAGTACAGAAAAGGAAGAAGTTATTTGCATATTTGAGACAATTTAATAATGATATAATTTGTTTACAAGAAACTCATATCACAACTCAAGACCAAAAATACTTGATAAACTCAAAGTTAGGAACACATTTTATATCTTCAACTTTGCAAAAAAAGAATGGTGTGGTTATTTATGTAAACAAAAGACTAACAGCCAAAATTATAGAAGCAGATGAAGATGGTAGGTTTATAGCAATCGAATTGCTTACAGTAAATGGCCAAATTCTTTTGATTGGAATTTATGCTCCCAACCAACAACAGGATCATTTTTATAAAATGTTACATACCAAAATATTGCAATGGGATTATAGATCTATCTTAATAATGGGAGACTGGAATGGAGTAATTGATTCTAAACTAGATAAAAAGAGTTTGGCAAAATCCAGGATCAGACTACCACAGACTTTTTTTGATATGAAAGAAGACCTGGAATTAAAAGATATTTGGAGAATACACAATCCAAAAGAATTGGATTATACTTTTTTTTCCGACAGACATAGATCCTTCTCTAGGATTGACTTTATTTTGTTGTCAGATGATTTACTTGTTAAGACAAAAAGAACAAAGATTCTTCCAAGGACTTTGTCCGACCATAGCCCAGTATGGATAGAAATTGAGATGGGTAAGACTGAGCGACGCTCTTGGAGAGTGAATGAAAACTTGTTCAGATATGAAAAAAACATAATAGAACTTAAAAAGCACTTGAAAGAATTTTTTGAAATAAACCTGAATAAAGGTACCCCAATTGAAACTGTGTGGGATGCGAGCAAAGCTTATATGAGAGGGGTGCTTATTTATATGAATTCTAAACATAGATTGACTCGACAAAAGAAAAGATCTGAATTGGAAGTAGAAATAAAGAACAAAGAACAGCTACTTATTAAAAACCCAACAGATGAAAGAATACGTGGTGTTATAAAACTTCTGAAAGACCAATTTCAAATGCTTATGGCGGAACAAGTTGCAACAAACTTACAATATGCGAAGCATAATACATTTTGTAATGCCAATAAACCGGGCAGATGGTTGGCTTACACATTAAGAAAAAAGCAGAGTATACGGACTATTGATAATATTGATATTGGAGGGAAAGAAATCTTTCAACAAAAATTAATTAAAGAAGTTTTTGTGGACTATTATACTAAATTATATGCTAAAGATGATGTGCAGAATGGACTCATAGAAAAATATTTAGATAATAAAAGAGTTACAAAAATTACAGACCAACAAAAGGAAAGAATGAATTATCCTATAACAGAGGAGGAGATAATGGTTGCAATTAAACAATTAAAAATAGCTAAAGCTCCTGGAACGGATGGTTTGACTGCAGTGTATTATAAAACTTTGCAAGCGGAAATGGTGGAACAACTTAGAGATTTGTTTTGTAATATTCAACAAGGGGGTAAAATACCCCCATCATGGACAACAGCTTATATTTCTCTGATACCAAAAGAACATGCAGGTCCTAAAAACACGGAGAATTATAGACCAATATCTCTTCTTAACACTGATTATAAAATTTATGCAAAAGTACTAGCCAACAGGCTGATGCCAGTAATCCAAAAGGTGATTCATGATGATCAAGCAGGATTTATCGAGGGTAGATATATGAAGGATAATGTAAGGCAAGTAATAGACTTATTGGAATATCTTGAGAGGAACAAACAGATACCTGCAGTGCTGGTTTTTCTGGATGCGGAAAAGGCCTTTGACAGAGTGGATTGGAATTTTCTATTAAAGACTTTAAAAAAGATGGACTTTGGGGACCAATTTATACAGGCGGTCTCAGCAATTTACCAAGAGCAAAAGGCACAGATTATTATTAATGGAAGTTTGACAACAGAGTTTAATATTGAAAAAGGAACAAGACAGGGATGTCCGTTATCCCCATTGCTATTTATTCTAACACTAGAAGTCTTGTTAAATACAATACGGGATTCTAATATCTTGAAAGGTATAACGATAAGGCAAGAGGATTACAGAATAAAGGCATTTGCAGACGATCTGGTCGTTACCCTAATACAGCCAATGGAATCAATAATCCAGATGAAGGACATTATACAAGACTATGGTAAAGTTTCAGGTTTTAGACTGAATCAGAAAAAAACTAAGATGATAGTTAAAAATATGACACAAGATCGTAAACATGAGCTTGAAAGGAGGGCAGGTTTTGAGATTGTACCGAAGGTAAAATATCTAGGAGTTCAGGTTGCAGAATCAAACATGAAATTGTTTCAAAATAATTATGAAGTGTTGTGGCGAGAGGTGCAGAAAGATATGGAGACTTGGAAAAAACTGCAGCTGTCTCTACTTGGAAGAATAGCAGCAGTTAAGATGAACATTTTGCCAAGATTTCTTTTTCTGTTTCAAATGATTCCGGTGCTTAAAAGTGATAAACAACTGAAAGTCTGACAAAGTGGAGTGAATAAGTTTGTCTGGAACGAGAAAAAACCGAGAGTGAAATTGAAAATTATGCAGGATGTTCCAGAAAGGGGAGGTCTTAAACTTCCAAACCTACAGTTATATTATGAAGCAGCAGCTTTGACTTTAGCAAGTGATTGGTTTGGAAGGAAAAAGACTGGAATACTGAATATTGAAAGTTTTGATCTTGAATTTGGATGGCATGCTTACTTATTTTATGACAACAAAGTGGGTAAAGTATTTAAAAGCCATATACTTAGAGACTCTTTAATGAGAGTCTGGAAGAAGCACCGATTCAAATGGGATTATAAAATACCGCTATGGCTGGATCTTGGTCATATTATGTGGAATACAAATATAATGTCACTCGGGGGGGGGGGGTTTATACAAAGAGGTTCTTTTTACAGATGTGGGCAGATGGCAGTTGAAGACACTACAGACACTGTTGGATGAAGGGATTAACTTAACATGGTTACAATATAATCAATTACAATTGAGATGGAAAGAGGACCAAAAAACTGGTATTATGCTGCATGAGGAAGAATTGGTTAGACACATAAAAGAGAAAGGTTCAATGCATATTAAAAGGCTTTATAATGTTTTGTTAGAAAGAGATTCAGAAACTGAATTAGTTAAAGATTGTATGATTAAGTGGGCACAAAATTTTGAAGAACCAGTGATGCTGGAAACATGGGAAAAAATTTGGGTTCAGAATGTTAAATTTACACAGTCGCAGAATTTGAGGGAAAATTTCTATAAAATGTTTTATAGATGGCATTTAGACCCCAAAAAATTGTCGTGTATGTACCCTAATGTTCAGCCAAAATGTTGGAGATGTGATTGTTTAGATGCTACATATTATCATGTTTGGTGGACTTGTAGGAAAGTTAAGGCTTTTTGGATAAAAATTTGGTGGGTCATGCAGAATGTTTTGAAGAAAAAAATTCAATTTTCTCCACAACTGTTTTTATTGGGTATAGTTAAGGGTTTTACATTGGGTGAAACAAAATTGATATTGTATATGATAACAGCAGCAAGATTGTTGATAGGTAAATACTGGAAGAATGAAGCTTTGCCCACTATCGAGGAATGGACTTTGAAGATGGCCAGTTTTGCAGAGATGGCAAAGATTTCAGCATATTTAAAAGATTGTTCACAAGAGACTTATGAATGGGAATGGAAAAAGTGGATAGATTATGTTCAGAACAAATATCAAACTAGGAAGTATCAAATAGCTTTCATTTGAAAATGATATGTTAAGACAGTAATATTTTAATGTAATGAAGATGAAAAATTATACGGGGGAGGGAGGGGTTCAAGTTTCATACAAAGGGGTTTTTTTTTACTTGACATGAGTATATTGTGTGAAAGTCCGGGGGGAGGGGAGGGTTAGGGAGGTTGGGAAGTTTGGGGTGGGTTGAGGGGGGGGAAAGGGGTGAAAATGTAATTGTAAAACTTTTGCAATAAAAAAAAATCAATGTAGAAAACCTTTCTAATCAAACAACCAACACAGTATTCGGTATGCCTCATAGAGAATGTGCCTTTTGCAGCAAATATAATAGTGCAAGCCTTTAAGCAAATTTAATTAGGAAGTGGTACAATTTCTAGGTAATCTAATACTTAATGACTTTTAAAAGCAGTTTTCTGAGCCAAAAGAGGGCATTCTAGGGCTTACCCGCACCATTGACAAGTGGCTATGGGATACCAGCAGCTTTCTGACAGGGGTCAAGGAAGGCCTAAACCTGCTTCTAACATTCCCTGGCAAAATGATTTTGCTGTCATGTTCCCATGATGCTTGTTTTCCTCTTTCTCTTCTTAGGTCATAAGTAAGAGGCTTACATTGTCTGAAATTGTTACAAGCAGTAAAATATCTATGGAGATTTTCAGTCATCCAGGTCATGGTTGTTCCAAAAGTGCTTTTTCAAGAGGCAACTGGACTTTCTGGTTTTTCTTTGAAGATGTTTCACTTCTCATCCAAGAATAAGGTGACCAGACGTCCCGCTTTTGGCGGGACAGTCCCGCTTTTGAGCAATTTGTCCCGCGTCCCGCGGCGTTTTAAAAAAGTCCCGATTTTTCATTCTGCCTCCTGAATCCCCGCTGCTGGCTAGAGGGAAAAAACCTGTTTAAACTCTTGCCGCGGGGCTTCAAAGGGCCGCCCTACGTTGATTAGCTCGGCTTCCCCCTCTCAGCTGATTTGCGCAGGGCTCTGCTCTTGCTAAATTGCTCCAGCAGTTTTTTTTTTCTCTTTGTGCAAACCAAGCTCAAAACGAAAGTGAAACTGGCTGTTGGCTTTGCTGTTTGCTTGCAACGTTGGAAAATTAGGCAGCAGATTTATTTTCCTTTTCCTCACCAAAAAAGGTAGGTGTAAACAATGGGAAATTATTTAGGGCAAAAGAGGAGAGTTCAAGATTTTAAAACACAAAAGAAAAAAAAGCTCTTTTTAACTAGGGAATTGTAATAATTGAGATACTATTAATTGTATACTGTGTTGAAAGCAGAAATGGTTAAGTTGTGGTTTGGAGGAATATATGGGGGAAATTATTTGGTTTATTATTATTGGTAAGTATAATTAATTGATTTGTAAGAAATTGGATTGCATGGAAATAATTGGAATATTCATGTTCATATTGATTAATATACAAAAAAGATAGTTATATAACTAATTGATTTATATTAAAATGTTGAATTTGTATTAAACAACTGTATTACATAATTACATAATTAAACAATGTGAGGATGGATATAAAAATAGATGACAATGGGAAGGGGTATAAAATAGAATAGAAGGGAAAAATTGAATTTGATTAAGATTAGAGATGAGGATGAAGGGTAATATTGTTTTTTTTAAAAAATAGATGAGGAATAAATATGGCAAAAAGGAAATATAGAAATTGTAAATTTAATTGAAATGACTAAACACTGTTTAAATTTGTGAACCAGCCAAATATTCTGTTCAAAGAAAATACATTGTATGTATGTGTGTTTCTAATTATTGCTATTTATTCATATTTGTTCTCTTTTATTCTTTAAAGTTTAACAATTCATTCTTTATCTTAATATCTTTATATTTGTTTGGGGTTGGCTTTCTTCCCTTTCATCTTTTTTATTGTACAGCAATCTTTCTCCTCAAACCTACCACCTCTCTTTTCTTTCCTTCTTACTTTCTCTTCCCCCCACCCTCTTTTTCTCCTCCCTACTTCCTCTTCCTTTCTCCTTCTCCTCCTCTCTTCCTCCCTCTCTTAACCGTCACTCCTACTCTAATTTCCCTTCCCTTCCTTCATCCCTCTCTATTACTGTATCCTTTTATGCATATGGACTACTCAGAGGGCTGAAAAAGTTATTTTTGACTGGTCCTCGCACTTTTGACCAGTCCTCGAACTTACGACTGTCCTCACATTTTACATTTTTGCCCTATCTTGTCATCATGGTGAAGAGAAGCAGTTGTGAAATGAGTGACATGGTTGTAAAGAATGCTGCACGGGCATAAATGTGAGGATGGTCATAAGTGTGAGGACCAGTCAAAAGTGCGAGGACCTGTCAGAAATGACTTTTTTCAGCCCTCTGGTTAGTCCTTTTGTGCATATGGACTACTCAGAGGGCTGAAAAAGTTATTTTTGACTGGTCCTCGCACTTTTGACCAGTCCTCGAACTTACGACTGTCCTCACATTTTACGTTTTTTGCCCTATCTTGTCACCATGGTGAAGAGAAGCAGTTGTGAAATGAGTGACATGGTTGTTAAGAATGCTGCACGGGCATAAATGTGAGGATGGTCATAAGTGTGAGGACCAGTCAAAAGTGCGAGGACCTGTCAGAAATGACTTTTTTCAGCCCTCTGGTTAGTCCTTTTGTGCATATGGACTACTCAGAGGGCTGAAAAAGTTATTTTTGACTGGTCCTCACACTTTTGACCAGTCCTCGAACTTACGACTGTCCTCACATTTTACGTTTTTGCCCTATCTTGTCACCATGGTGAAGAGAAGCATTGTGAAATGAGTGACATGGTTGTTAAGAATGCTGCACGGGCATAAATGTGAGGATGGTCATAAGTGTGAGGACCAGTCAAAAGTGTGAGGACCTGTCAGAAATGACTTTCCAGCCCTCTGAGTAGTCCCTATACACATAGCCATGGCCACCCGGTCACATGACCAGCTAGCCACGCCCACCCAGTCACATGGCCTCCAAGCCACGCCCACACAATAAGCCACGCCCACAATGGTGTCCCTCTTACCAGTGTTAAAATCTGTTCACCTTACCCTATACACATAGCCATGGCCACCCGGTCACATGACCAGCTAGCCACGCCCACCCAGTCACATGACCAGCTAGCCACGCCCACAAAATAAGCCACGCCCACAATGTCCCTCTTTACCAATGTTAAAATCTGGTCACCTTATCCAAGAAGCTTCTTCAGCTCTGACTGAAGCTCTGGGGATGGAAGGATTTAGACTCCTTATAGACAGCTGGTAATTTGCATTCTTTTAGCGAGTCATTAAGACCACTTGGAGGTTTATTTGTATCATCAGGATCACCTGAGTGGTGCAAATGGCTGTGAAGCCTTCTTGGAATTGTTGAAAGGACAGTGTTGTAGACTGGAGATAGATTATGTCATATCCCTCCCCCTCTGTTGAGAGAGGGCTGTTCAATTTTGACATAGATGGCCTCTTTGACCCCTCTTTCAAACCAGCAGTCCTCTCTGTCCAAAATGTGGACTTTATTGTCTTCAAAAGAGTGGCCTTTGTCTTTTAAATGCAGATTGACTGCTGAATCTAGTCCTGATGGGTTCATTCCCCTATGTTGTGCCATGCTTTTATGAAGTGGTTGTTTTGTTTCCCCAATATACAGATCTGCACATGGCTCACTGCATTGTACTGCATATACCAGCCGAGATGACCACCGCCACCCCACTGCCTCCCGACCTGGATATGGGATCGGAGTGTCAAAAAAAAAGTGTCAAAAAGTCCCAAAAATGTTTGCCACCGTTTTGGTGGGTGTGGCTTGTTGGTGGGTCATGTGACTGAGTGTGTGAGTGATGTCAAGTTGGCCACGCCCACTCAGTCAGGACCCCCACACACACCTAGCCACACCCATAGAACCGGTAGTAAAAAAATGTAGAACCCACTACTGTCCTGTAGGGTTATTTTTGAGATTTGATGAAGGCCCATTTGGGATAGCCACATGTTCTGAGGGCTTCCTTTATGTGTCTTAGTTCTTTTTCTTTCCCATCTTTGCTGGTAGGCAGGCCTTCAGCTCGGTGGTGTAGGGTTATCATGACTCCCATTTTCTCATGACTCCCATTTTCTCTTTTTTTTCCCCAGAAGTTCTTAACATTGTCAATTACCTTGTGGATATGATCTCAAAAGGTTTAGTTTTGTATGTTTATACAGTGCTAGAAGCAGTAACTTACTATTAGTTTTTAACCTTGTGAAGATCCTGAATTACTCATGTTTGCTCATATCTTATCTCTTGGTATGACTTTGTCCTCTGGCTTTATTTTGCACCATTTCTGGGCAGAACTTTATATATTAAGCTTGGTTTGGTTTGACTTGTAACTTTGTTGCAAAACTTGGATTTCTTACTTGATTAGTAGTCTACTCTACACAAACAATGCTTGAAGGCAATCATTTTATCTTGCTGTTACTCCCTAGCAACTGGTAGCCACAAGGTATGTGAGGAACAAGAAAAGCTATATTATTTGTACAGATGTGTTCACACAGAATTTATTGCACTGCCTGTTGTCAATATTCATTGTTTTTATATGCTATATGACATGCATTTTATAACACTATTCTTACTGTGGCACTTTTATTTTATATTTCCTAGTCTTCTATTCATTTGTGCAATAATGAAATATTGATATTGCCTGAGTTTTTTAAAACACATTTTCTATATTAGGGAAATGGTACAATAAGATGGTTTCTAAAAGATGAGGATTCAAAAGTTCAAGGGACTTCCCACAGCAGGATTTTTAGCTCTTCAAATATGAATCCAAAGTATGTATTCATAGCCTTAATTCTGTAGCCTTATTATATTAGGAGTATCTTTTTTTCTGCTATGCATTCTAAATGGTTTGTCATTAGAGTGTGTGTGTGTGTGTGTGACAGAGAGAGAGAGAGAAAGAGAGAGGGGGAGAGGGAGAGGGAGAGAGAGAGAGAGAGAGAGAGAGAGAGAGAGAGATCATATGTATATGAGATGTATATGTATATGTACACGAGGCTGGCTCCAGCGGATTATAACTGCTTCTCTGAGTGAGGGTGCCTTTCCTGCCGTCTTGAAAGAGGCGGTAGTGAGGCCCCTCCTCAAGAAGCCTTCCCTGGACCCGGCTGAATTAGCCAACTACCGTCCGGTCTCCAACCTTCGTTTTGTGGCGAAGGTTGTTGAGAGCGTGGTGGCACGACAGCTTCCCCGACACCTGGATGAAGCTATCTATCTGGACCCGTGCCAGTCGGGCTTCAGGCAGGGGTACAGCACAGAAACGGCATTGGTCGCGTTGGTGGATGATCTCTGGAGGGTTCAGGACAGGGGTTGCTCCTCTGTCCTAGTCCTATTAGATCTCTCAGTGGCTTTTGATACCATCGACCATGGTATCATGCTGCAGCGATTGAGGGGGTTAGAAATAGGGGGCACCGTTTTGCGGTGGTTCTCCTCCTTCCTCTCCGACCGCTCGCAGTTTGTGTTGGCAGGGGGGCAGAGGTCAACCTCAAGGCACCTCGCATGGGGAGTGCCGCAAGGGTTGGTCCTCTCGCCCCTTCTGTTCAACATTTATGTGAAGCCGCTGGGTGAGATCATCCGTGGTTTTGGGGTGAAGTGTCATCTGTACGCTGATGATACTCAACTGTACATCTCCACCCCAGACCACCCCAACGATGTCTTTGATGTGATGTCTCGCTGCCTGGAGGCCGTGCGGGTCTGGATGGGGAGGAACAGGCTCAGACTCAACCCCTCCAAGACTGAGTGGCTGTGGCTTCCGGCGTCCCGATATAGTCAGCAGGTGCCATCGCTGACTATTGGGGGTGAACCTTTGCCCCCCACAGAGAGGGCTCGCAATCTGGGTGTCCTCCTGGATGCACGGTTGTCTTTAGAAGAGCATATGATGGCCATGGCCAGGGGGGTCTTTTATCAGGTTCGCCTGATTCGCCAGTTGCAGCCCTTTCTGGACCGGGACGCCTTGCGCACGGTCACTCACGCCCTTGTCACCTCCCAGCTGGACTATTGTAATGCTCTCTACATGGGGCTCCCCTTGAAGAGCACTCGGAGTCTCCAACTGGTCCAGAATACGGCCGCGTGGGTGGTTATGGGCGCAACTCATTGTGCCCATGTGTGACACCCCTCCTGCGCGAGCTGCACTGGCTCCCAGTGGTCTTCCGGGTGCGATTCAAGGTGCTGGTTACCACCTTTAAAGCGCTCCATGGCATAGGACCCGGGTACCTTCGAGACTGACTTCTGCCACCAACAGCCTCCCACCGGCCAGTTCGCTCCCACAGAGAGGGTCTCCTCAGGGTGCCATCAGCCAAGTTATGTCGGCTGGCGACACCCAGGGGGAGGGCCTTCTCTGTGGGAGCCCCAGCCCTGTGGAATGAACTGCCCCCGGAAATACGTAAGATCCCCGACCTCCAGGTATTTCGCTGTGCACTGAAGACCCTGTTGTTCCGCCAGGCCGGGCTATCGACATGATAATTTTAAATTGGGGTATTTTAAATTTCTGGGGTTTTAAATGGAGCCAAATTTATTTAATAATTTTAAATTTTAAATTAATGTTTGTCTTGTGTTTTTAAGTAGGCTGTACACCACCCTGAGTCCTTCAGGAGAAGGGCGGTATAGAAATAATAATAATAATAATAATAATAATAATAATAATAATAATAATAATAATAATAATAATAATAATAATAACAACAACAACAACAACAACAACAACAACAACAATAATAATAATAACAATTATTATTATTATTATTATTATTATTATTATTATTATTATTATTATTATTATTATTATTATTATTATTATGTGCATGTATGTGTATATATATTGTCTTTTGAGAGTGGAGATCAGAATTTCATTTTTTTAATGTGTGCCAGTGTCTTTATAGAAAAAGTGACAATAAAAATTATCTTATCTTATCAAAAACTGTGATCTTTGAAAAATAAACACAATATATTTTGTTAATGAAAAACACTGCAACTATAGCATATTAACTTCAAACTGATTGGTTTCCTTACTATTCTTGTTTTAAGATACATAGGACAATTCAGTAATATTTTTGATGGCACATGTGAGAATGCCTGCTCAGTATTAATCATTCATTCACTATTCTAATACTGTCAATATTTTCAAAAAATAAGAGGAAGAAGATGATTTGCATATAGGTAATTCTCGGATTACGACAGCAATTGGAACAGGGATCGCCATTGCTAACTGATGCAGTCATAAAGTGTGATGTTACATGATCATGTTATTTAGCAATGGCAGTCCTGGCAATCCCAGTTTTAGTCATAACCCCAGGACTACACAAGTAATTAAATGGAAGAGGTGGGATCTCAGGAAGTAACACGGGATGTACATGGGTGCCACAGGTGGAGCAGTGGGCAGTGGGTGGGAGCCATAGACAGACAGGGGAATGCTGTAGGCAGGCATGGAGCAACCTATGGGAGTAACTTGAGACCTTCCCTACTGGCTTCTTTGACTTTGCTTGTAGAAGGCCAGCATAGACAGTCACAACTGGCAATTACATGACCATTGCTCGGCCACCTTAACTGTGATCATGGGACCATAGGGATGCTGTGATGGCTGCAAATTCATGGACTGGTTGTAAATCCTCCTTATTCACTACTATCATAATTTTGAATGCTCACTGAATGAGTGTTCATAAACTGAGGACTACCTGTTTTTTTAAAGAGGAAATTGGCTTTTGAAAAATCCTGAATCCCACTGAAATACAAAAAATTCAGTTCAAATTCTCAGTGGAAGATAAAAATTCCATTGAGGGGCTTTGCTACCTATATACACTATGTACTACCTCTATATTTAATCAGTTACCTCCTTTGTCACATTTTGATGGTGTTGGAAGAAATATTCATCTGGTTCAGTTCCAAGTGGGGAGAAAGACACTGGATTGGAAAGATGGTTTAATGGTGAAGCAGAACCACCAAGCACATCTGATTCTGGGTAGCTGACCACATGGAGAGTGAGGGTGATTTATACCCTCTCTTGGGCCTTGCCCTTGAGCTTCCTGTTCCTGTGGCAAGAGCATGTATTCTATTGGCTGTAGTCAGACTCCCATGGGGCCATGGGATGAATGAAATATTTTTAAAAATATTAAAAAGGCAAAATATTATATTTTCCATAAAGGAGAAACATATTTAACAGGTGCAGGAGAAGACCAGATACAACTTACAAAGAGGAGTGTGATCTAATAAAGTGTATGTGGCAGTAGTGGTATTCAGCCGGTTCTATCTGGTTCGGGAGAACCAGCAGCAGCAGCTGTGGGAGGCTCCACCCACCTGCCCGGATGTCATCACATCCGTTTTTGATGCTCTGTGCATGCGCAGAAGTTCCTGTGCATGCGCAGAGGTGTCACGTGCAAGCTCACATTTGCGAACCGGTAGCGCAGGTAAGTCAATACCACCCCTGGTATGTGGTGGGGGTTTTTATTTTTTTTATTTTTTTTTAATACAAGTAATGCAAACAATATGAACATATACATATTCATCTAAATACAAAAAAAAGAAAGAAAGAAAAGAAAAAAACAAATAATATAGGGCACCCCCACCCCCGGAGACCATTCCCCTCCCCTTATATTTCTTCTTCTATAACAGTGTTTCCCAAACTTTTGACATATGTGTACCCCTTCTATAATTTTCGTAACGCTGAGTACCCCTCATGAAAAACATATGCTTTAATAAAAATCAAAATATATTTATTTTTTCTTTTTTTGGTACATACACAAAATAAACAAAAGTTATATTATAAAGAACATTTATTTGATTCAATGAGAAGGATGAAATTGTTTATGTTGAGATGACAGATCATCATAATTTGGTTCCCTGGTTGTTAATTTTAATCTGAGATGTGGTTCCACGTCCAATAGTCTGTTCCTTTTTTTCGACTTAATGTCTACAAATGCAGAAAAAGCAACTTCGCATAAATATGAAGTTGGAAAAGGCAAGATGTATTTCAGGACTTTTTCTGTTAAAACTGGATACACATGTTGCATTTGTAACCAGAATGATGTTAAAGTACACTCCTTATGTTTATTTCTCAAGAATCCGTCCGAAGCTAACTCCAACAATTGCTCTTCTTCCGCATGCGACAAACCTTCTGGCATGGATGTTGTGTTAATGTTGAACGGATATCTTATCCATTCAATATTTTTGTTTAAATCAGGGAAATGGTTTTTCAAGCCAACTTGCAAACTCTCCAAATGCTGTATTATGCATTTCAGAGTATCAGCCTCAATTTTAGTAGCCGAACTTGTTATAAACTCATGAAGAGAGGGAAACGAGTCTACTTCTCCATTACCAACTCTCTTTTGCCATAAATTTAGTTTTGCGATGGTAGCGTTCACTTTATCTTGAACGTGAAATAATGAAATTTCTTTGCCTTGTAACGATAAGTTGAGGCAATTTAAAACAGAGAATATATCTGCTAAGTATGCTAGTTTACAAAGCCATTTCCAGTCATGTAAACAATTTCTCAACTCAAATCTATCATTAAGAAAGCATTGAAGTTCATGTCTAAGTTCAAACAATCGGTTTAGAATTTTTCCCCGAGATAGCCAACGAACATCGGTATGAAAAAGCAGCTGGGTATGACTACTTCCCATTTCTTCACATATTTGCGAAAAAAGTCGTGCATTCAAAGGATGGCTTTTAATGTAGTTAATGATTTTCACGCTTTCATCCAGAACTTTCTGTAAATCAGCGGGCATCTTACGTGTTGCCAAAGCCTCTCTGTGTATGCAACAATGTGTGGATATGACATTTGGAGCAACATTTTGAATTCTTGCAACGAGTCCTTTATTAATTCCGACCATACTTTTTGCTCCATATGTGCTTATTCCAACACATCTATTCCAATCAATTTTGTTCTCTTGCATAAATGTATTCATAACATTAAAGATATCTTCTCCTGTTGTGTGACCTAATAAAGGCTGGCAAAATAAAAAGTCGTCATGAATTTCTTGATTTTTTTCGTATCTAACAAACGCCATAAGATTTGCAAAATTCGCAATGTCGGTGGACTCATCGACTTGCAATGCATAATAACGACTTTGAGAAATATCAGATAATAACATCTGTTTTACATTATTAGACATATCAATGATTCGTCGATGAACTGTATTATTTGAGAGAGGAACGCAGTCAAAAGTTTGTTTCGCTCTAACTCCTATCATTACTTCTGCCATTATCTTGGCTGCAGGCTTGATTAAAATTTCGCCAATGGTTTCCGCTGAACTACATTTGGCAATTAAAAGCGACACGCAATACGAAGCTTCTAGTATTTTTTGATTGTCACCTCCCGTCAAACCCCGCATTACTTTTCGAGACTGATTTAAACCCTTAAGTTTATTTTCAAAAAAATCTATAGGTTTATCTTTGTACTGATTATGGTTTGTCTCAAAATGGCGCTTTAAGTTGGATGGTTTCATGCTTTCATTTGTTAGATTTTCAAAACAAATGACGCAAAGTGGAATAGGCTCATTTTCATCTCCAGTCCATGAGAATCCAAATTTAAGATATTCTTTGTCATACTTGCGAGTTTTCCTTGCTTTTTTCTTAACAGAATCCATAATCTCTGTTAGGGATAAAAAAAAAAGCGATCCATAATCTCTGTTAGGGATAAAAATTGTATTTTATAAAAATAATCAAAATCAGTGGAACTTACTAAAGCACGATAACAGGCACCCAGAACTAACTATTAAAGAAGTAAGTTGTCTCTGTAACGAAGTGCAGTATATTCATGCGGTGTCATGCCTCACAAGACTGTCTAATGGTTAGATAAACTACATGAACAAGTTCTAAACCTACAGACTCAGAAAACTGATTTTAATATAATTGAATTTCTCTTGGAGGAGATTGTAAGAAGGGATGAGATTGTGAATCAGAACTTTGAAAAATTTAAGCAGGAAATTAAAGAAATGGTGCAATTAAAGTTTGATATTTTGCAACGAAAGATTGCAAAAGTGACTAATGGTTTTTCAGAAATTGTTATGAAGTTAGGTACAAATATTGACTTATTAGAGTCTAAAATGGAGGAAATTGAGGATAATTTGGACAATAAAATACAAAGAACTGAAAATGATTTGATAAACACTCAAGATAATAGCTTAGAAGAAAAACTTAAAATGGAAGCTGATTATAAGACTTGTAATGCAGAAAATATAAAACAACGGATTGAAAAAGAAGTTTTAATGATGCAATATAATCTCACAGAATATGCGATTAGACTGAGAGGATTACAGGAAAGCAACAGAGATGACTTAAGAAAAATATCTTCTGAAATTCTGGCTGGGATCTTAAAGGTTCATCCTGAGGAAGTATTTTGTAGGATTGACAGAGTTTATAGAATAAACTCCTGGATTGCAAAGCAAAGGCAATTGCCAAGAGATGTGGTGATTTATTTTACAGACAAAGAAATAAGAAATAATATCGTGCAAAAATCTTTTAATTCTACTCTGCATTTGTTTGGAAGAAAGATTAGGATATACAAAGAGCTACCACCTAAGATGTTATTGGAAAGAAAGAAATTTGGTTTTCTGGTGACTGAGCTTAAAAAGAGAAATATTATATTTAGGTGGGATACTCCAGTTGGTATAATATTGAGATATCAAGGAGTAAGATATCAATTAAATACTGTTGAAAAAGCGGAAGAATTTTACCAAAATTTTTTGAAAATGAGTTCAACATTTTTATGCACAACACAAGATAAGCAGAAGGAGTTGGAAATAAAGGAAAAATATCGAGCTACAGAGGCCTCTGTAGATGAATTGCCTTTGGATTCTTTAGATACCTCAGCTGGATTATCCACAAATAAAAGAGATGTGGCATTGGATTCTAATGTGATGATTCATCAAGTCACAGACAAGCATGGAAATCAATCAGTTGATACACAACTTATAGAAAAGAAATATGAGTCACAAAAGCAAAACCAACAAGATCAAGCTATAAATCAGAATGAAAACCGATCAGTCGATATACAACTCGTAGAAAGGAAAATAGGATGGAGATCAAACCCACAACAAGTCAAGAAAAAAAGAAATAGATCTCGCAAAAACAAAAATTTCTAAATTAGGCAACAGTGAAGCCAGTTATTTAAAAGATGACTGAATACATGAAAAGATAGTTGAGGTGAAGTATTGGTCAATATTATCCTGAGGAGAGTGACAGACCTCTGCAGTGCTGTAATTTTGGGATGTGAAAAGGGCCTTAAATTGTTGGATTGGAATTATCCATTTTGGATTTTTTTTTTTTTTGATAAATAAATCATGCTTATCCTGAGCTATATGGCAAGAGAGCTATGCTGGGGCATGCAGAAGATCTGGTTGTTACCCCATTATGATGGTGGGAATTAATAATCCTGAAGAAATCCACTACTACAGATATTATATGGAATACAATTATAATGTCACTCGGGTGGTTGTTTTCTTTTTTTTTTTATACATGAAGATATTTATTGTTGATGGGGGCAGATGATAACTGAGGATTTTTTGAACATTCTGTTGCAATCAGGATGCTATGTTACCCTAACATGGGCGATGGAGTTAACAATCCAGTGGAGAGACATCAAAGAAGATATTATATTATATGGATTATAAATTTAAAGTCATTGATTTTATCTATATAAGGGAATATTTTTTTTAGTAGGGTGGGCAGAAGAATAAAGATATTAAGAATTGTTATGTATGGTAATTTTGTAGGAAAGTGGGTGGAGACAGGTTAGTTTATTGATTGTTTAGTTTAAGAAAAGGGATGTTTAAGAGATACATTTATGGGAGTGGAGGAAATGGATAGAGCTGAATAAATGTTAAATTAGGATTTATTATATAGCTTTTTAGGGGAAGGCTGCTTTGAAATGTTATATTAATATACATTAAAGATTAAATGTTAAAATAGGATTTATTATATAGTCTTAAAGTGGAAGGTTGTTTTGAAATGTTATATTAATATATAAATATATGTATGGGGGAGGAGAAAAAGGGCAGATTATTGCTAAATTGGGAGTTAAAATAATGTTATTATGCTAAACTAGAAGTTATTATACAATGTTACAGTAGAATGTTATTTTGAAATTTATTAGAAAGAAAGGGTCAGTATTTGAGGGATGGAGCAAGGGGATGGTAAAATATTATATAATCTGTTACGAAGTTGGATTTTATTTTGAAGAAGTCACAGGGGGATGGGTGGGGGGGGTTAGGGAGGAGGGGGGGAAAGGGGGGAAAATGTGTATTTGAAAAACTTTTTCAATAAAAAAAAAAGATAACACTGCAATTCTCCGGCGTTTAAACAGCTCCGCGGCTCAACGTCAACTGTTAATGTTCCCGCAGTTTAAAAATGGCCGAATCTGAGCTGCGTGAAGGATGCGCAGAAGTTCCCACCATAATGAGTTGCGATACAATGTATGATAGCCCCAGTTCCCGTGTAAAAACTGCGATACGCGCCTATTTCTTTCCTTGTTCTGTCGGCGCAGCTAAGCATGGTGCAGTGGATATTCCCACGTGATCCCCACCAAACTCCGGTGCAACGCGTACCCCCATCAAACTCTTCCCGTACCCCTGGGGATACGCGTACCACACTTTGGGAAACACTGGCTTAGGGGATTCTCTTGAGGAATTAGCTCTCAAATTCAGGACTGGCTTCTCTTTGCCACAAAGTCGCTACCAGTGAGGAAATCGGATGGAATGCTTGAGGTCAAGGATTATGCTGCTGCAACATTCTATCTGCTTAAGGCTTTCCTTTTTAACTTGTTATCTTAAGGCATTTAGAATTGCTTTCCCAAATAAATGATGAAACAATGTTACATCTATTTGCTAACCCAAAATAAAAGACTTTGTTAACCAGAAAAATGTTGAAGGAAAGAAAGGAAGGAAGAATAACTCTTTTAGAATGCAGCATGTTTTTAAAAAACCAGCACAAAATCATGTCTAGATAATGAACAGTTCAAACAGCACTGCCTTAAGGGATTCATTAATTCAGTTAATTATGACATTTTGTGTATGTTGAAGTGGTGCTTAAGTCTCTTCCTGACAATATCATAAATACTCCATTAATGGCTTTAGAAGTCATAATGTGGTCAAAAATCATTATGTTATATTAATCTTGCAATCTTTACCATTGTGCCTATATTGTGATTTTTGTGAGTCCTAATCTGAATAAATTAGTTGGCATTTGGCTGAAATCTATTCATCCCTCATAATTGCTTTCCACCCCTAATTCTTGGGTTTCTTTTCAGGTATTATCCTTACAGAGTCAGGACACATCCTTTCCCCCTCTCCCTTTTCCGCTCTGGCCATCTAGCCTGACTTCTTAACAATGACAGAAGCTGTTTATTTTTTCCAATTATAGATCTGGTGTTTTTCTATGTCTACTCCTACCAATCTAATCACAAGTATGTCCTTCTCCTTTTTTCCTCCCATTATCTGTGGCTGGGAAAAAGGAAAAAAAAGCTCACATAGTGATGATAATTGCTTTTGTTTTCTCATGAGGATTGTGGATTTCTCTGCACAGATAGATAAATCTTTAATGAATTTTAATCTGCAGCCTTCTCTGGCTCATGAATAACTTAATACCATGATTGTATTCCCCAAAAGAATGCCCTGAAATTATGTTGGGTTATGATTGTTATCATTTCCAGATAGCATGACTGATTATGTATTATGAGTGTTACAGCCCAACACATACATCTACAGGTCACTCAGTAAAGATGAATGCACTACAATACATGTAACAGGTAACCCACATTTTACAGGAAGACTCACTGGGGGCCATACACAATCTTTGCTGCTGTCCAGAGTACTTAATTGCTGGAGATTGTCAAGTTTTTGCTATATTGGTTCCTGCTGCTCCAAACAGATTGAATTAACCCACCTCTATATATTGGCCCATAAGAAGGCCAATATTTTGGCCTTCTTATGCTGATTCTTAGGATGTGTCCTCATTTACATCTGATCTTACCACAAATATGCCCTAGCAATTTTTTTCTATATATCTTCTTAATATCTTCTTAATATTAATATTAATTTCATTGTGTACAGAATGTCAGGTTAGGATTAGGGTCTATAAAGGGCCAAACAATCTGGTAAGATTTTCACTTATCAGCAGTGAGGACAATCCAATGACTTGAAACAAAGGCAGTAGAGTTAGGATAGGAATTGGCAATAGGAACAACAACAGCAAATGTCATGCTGGCATAATTTTCTGTTGGCTTGGGAATGGGTGGGAAGCACTTTATCTCAACCCAGGAAAAGAGTTTAGGAATAATGAAAACCAATTCAAAACTGAATGTTGCATTTGCAGGTATGATTGATTTCTGATTCTTGTCAAAATATTCTGTCATCTTTGTGTCTGTGCTGGTGGTAAGCTTAAGGGATCTGGAAAGACCACGCATTACTACTATTTTTTATAATTTTATTTTTCTTTTTTTATTGTTGTGGTTATTCATATATTTAACTCTCTCTCGCTCACTCTCTCTCTCTCTCTCTCTCTCCCTCCCTCCCTCCCTCCTCTCTCTGTATGTATGTATGTATGTATGTGTGTATATATATATATGTTTTTCTTCTAGCCAGGTTTTCCCTACGTAGCCAAGGTTGTTTTTTTTTTGTTTGTTTTTTTGTAGCTCCAGCTCAGTAGAATCACATCTACTCGGTTCTGGGCTTTTTTCCTTTCTAACACCTAGCAAGCTCTAACTGCTAGGTGGGAGACCTAAATAGATCCATTTCTAGCTCGTTAGCTGTCATCAGTAGGCCACACCCATATCCTCCCTGTAAAGGCACAGTATCAATTTTCTTACTTCTTCGTAGGGTTTATGTGTGTTTTTCTTCTAGCCAGGTTTTCCCTACATAGCCAAGGTACCCTACGTAGCCAAGGTACTGAGCTGGAGCTACAAAAAAAAAAAAAACCTTGGCTATGTAGGGAAAACCTGGCTAGAAGAAAAACACACATAAACCCTACGAAGAAGTAAGAATATATACATATATATATATGTAGGTCTTTGGTTATTCGGGTCTTCTCCCACGTAAAATTGGAAGTGTCTTGGCGACGTTTCGACGAAGTCTCATTCGTCATCTTCAGGCTGGTGTTCTCGGCTTCGTGCTTCTAGGAGCAATGTGAGATCGCAGCTGTCTCTTCCTTTTAACTGCTAGTGGGGGTGTGAGCTGATTGGGTGGGAACTTGGCTGTGTTCTGATTGGGTGGAGGTGTGTTCTGATTGGTTAGAGGCTTGGCTGTGCTCTGATTGGATGGGGGGTTGGTTGTGCTCTGATTGGCTGGGGGGGTGTTCTGTTTGGGTGGGGGCTTGGTTGTGCTCAGCTTAGTCTGAGTTGTAGGGGGATTTGAGCTGGTGAGCTGCGTTGTTGTTGTTTGGCTTCGTGTTTGTGGCCCTGCAAGCTCTTCATGGTGGGTGTCAGTCTGCTTCATGTATGGATTGGAGGGGTTTAAAGTGGCTAATGATGCAGCTGCGGTGGATCCACATTTTACCAACCTTGGAAGGATGGAAGGTTGAGTCAACTTTTAGCTGGTGAGGATTGAATTGCTGGAAGTCAGCAGAATTAGCCTACAGTACTGTATTCTAACCATTGTGCCACAATGGCTCTTATATAAGATAAATAATAAGAATATGAAAAATAGGACAGCTAAAACACAATGCATAGCATCAGGGCCCCAAAGCCCTCCAGAAAAAGACCTATCTTTAGATATTTCTAGAAGGCAGACAAAATCTCAAAAGGATCAGAGGGCTGGTCCTAACACTGAAATAGATTGCATTTGGGCCCTTCTGAGTACCTGGAAATGGGGACATCCAGCTACTTTTCTCAGCATGATTGGAGTGCTCAGGTTGATTCTAGCAGGGAAATGTGGTCTACAGGTTCTGCAAATAACCAGCATCCAGCCATAAAGATTAAAAGAGGAGAGACATCACTGTTCCCTGAACTATGTTCTTGTAAGCTTTACTAGCTGATGTTTAGAATGAGAAAATAAACCTGTTGTAGTTTTGAGGTTAATGATAGAAAATGTTCAGCAAAAAATCATTTAATTTTACCATGCAACCCATCCTTTTACTCATCCACCCAGTTGATAGATACTGTTCACTACAGGTTGACTGCATACCTTTCTATATGCAGAAATTCTAATTTGCCAGATATTAATATCAAATGCTTGGCACTGGGAAGAATGGGCTATATCCCAAAAAATGACAAATGCAAGAAATTCTTATTGTGACATTTTTAATTTATACATTCAGCACTGGAACAATTTCTTCTAGCTCCTCCAAGTTATTTCTGGCTGCTGTTTCTTTGGGGCATTGGTTCGTTAATATACCAAGGATTCTCTTGGGCAAATGAAAAGAATCTAACATTCCTCATTATGCTTCCTAATGTCAACATGAAGTACTTCTGTATTTCTGTCCAAATTAACTTATAATAGGAAAGAATCCTCTGCTGAAACAATAATATGGACATTGTTGCGTGATGGAAATTAATTAACTCAATTATTAAGCAATATGCAAAATAAAAAATAATCAAAGCTGAAATTAGGCAATTTGATTAAAAGATTGATTGATTGATTGATTGATTGATTGATAAAACCTATGAGATTTGGACTCACATAAAACATTTCGTACAGTCAAAAATCTTTGATGAAACTATTGATTTAATGAAAAAACAATGGATAATGAAGAATACCAGAAGCTTCACTAACAAACTGGAGTACGTTGAACTTTGTAAGACTATAAGAAAATGTATCCAAGAAGAAATGTTCAGGTGAACGTGAAGCTTGTGAAAAAGCAGCTGAAGAAAACAAAGGGATTAATAGAGCAAAATGCAAGCTTATAAATACAAGAAAGAAGGTTTTTGCATTAAAAAGTAAAGATGGTTCTGTGTATAGAACAGTCAGGAAATGTTAGAAATAATTGTAAAATTCTATTCAGAGCTATACAAAGATCAAGATCACTCAAACCAGAGGTGGGATTCACTTACCTTCCCTACGGTTCACAAATGTGAGCTCGCTTCGCTCGCACGCGCCTCCTCTGCACATGAGCACGGCCTTCTGCACATGCTCTTTGCTCGGGTATTACGTCCAGGCAGGTGAGCAGAGCCTCCTGCAGTCACCATTACTGGTTTGCCCAAACCAGACAGAACCGGCTGAATTCCACCTCTGATTCAAACGTAACAATATCCATGAAAGAGGAAATGCCAGATATCCTAGTGGAGGATGTTCAAGTACCATAAAATCAATGAAAAATGGCAAAGCTTCAGGAAATGACTGCATTATGGTTGAAATGCTGAAAGCTGGTGGTCACAGTTTACACTAGATACTAGCAAAATTATACTTGAAATGACTCAGAAGAAAAAATACCCGATGCATGGAAAAATGCTGAAGTGATTCTTATACACAAGAAAGGGGCCCAACATGATTTAAAGAACTATTGCCCAATAAGTCTTCTTTCATTCATCTACAAGGTTGTCACCAAGATAATAACAAAAAGAACATTAAATGATGCACAGCCAAAGGAGCAGGCAGAGTTCAGAAGTGGCTACAGCACAATAGATCACATCCAGGTTGTTCAGCAAGTCATTGAAAGGCACAACAAATATGCCTGCCCCTGTCCATGGCTTTCAATGATTACAAAAAGGCATTTTATTCAGTATTCCCGCAAGCATTGCTCAACCAAGTCATAGATACCGATTATATAAACTTATTACAATCAATATATGCAAAAACAATGATGACAATTTGCCTTACTAATCTTAAAGTGGAAATCAACATAGAACGAGGTGTATGACAAGGTGATACAATATCACCTATTCTTTTCTCAGCCTGCTGTGAAGAAATATTTCGCAAACTAGACTGGGCAAAAATGGAATAAAAATTAATGGCACCTATTTAAATCACTTAAGATTTACAGATGATATTATTCTCTTCTCACAAGACCCAGAAGAGCTACAAAGACACATACAAGAGCTGCACAAAGCAGAAGAACCATTTGGCTTAAAAATAAACCTGAAAAAGAATCAGGTTATGTTTAATAAATTCACCAAAGAAAGAAAAAATATATATCTGGAGAAGAACTAGACATAGACCATACCTTGGCCAACAGATCTCAATGGAAGGTGATACAATAAAGGAAATTGAATGGCGTATTAAATGTGGTTGGCAGGCATTCAGCAGGCTAAGCATAATTTTCAAGAACAACCTTCCCGTATGCCTGAAGAGAAATGTTTTCGATCAGTATGTGCTACCTGTTCTAACATATGCCAGTGAAACATGGACCCTAAACTCACAATTGATACAAAAGCTACGAGTGGCGCAAACATAAAAGAACTGCTATTTTTCATTATCCAAAGGAACAAAATCTTTCTTATCCCAGAATTCTTGTGTGTCAAAGCATTTTAAGTAGACTATATCTAAACATATCTGCTGATTTTTTCAGCCCATTTATATTCTTACCATTTGCCCTGACAACTAACAAACAAAATGCTCAATAGAATTGCTATTCTGCTTGGAAGTTGCTGTTGATGTTGCTATCTATTGAGCCCAAGTGGAAATTATTATATCACAAACAAGATTTTCCAACTTTGCTGTGGCTATAGCTGCTGTGTTAAAAATTAAACTCTCTCTCTCCTAGATTTTTGGATTGGCTAAATATGGATATATGCACATATACACATACACATAAAATACACAGGTAGTTCTCAACTTACAACCACAATTGAGCCCAAAAATTCTGTTGCTAAGTGAGACATTTGTTAAGTGAATTTTACCCCATTTTGTGACCTTTCTTGCCACAGTTGTTAAAAAAATTACTGAGGTTGTTAAGTTAGTAACATGCTTAAGTGAATCTGGCTTCCCCATTGATTTTTGTTGTCAGAAGTTTGCAAATGGGGATCACATGACCTCAGGACACTGCAACTATCATAAATATGAGTCAGTTGGCAAGCATCTGAATTTTGATCACATGACCATGGGGATGCTACAATGGCTGTTAGTGTGAAAAATGGTGATAAGTCACTTTTTTCAATGCCATTGTAACTTTGGTCAGTAAATGAACTATTGTAAGTCAAGGACTACCTGTACATGTCTACAGACACACAACAAATTCATGCATTATAATAATAGATGCTGCAGTACAGATAGTGTATTTGTAAGTGTCAGCCTCAGCTTGCCTGCTTCAGCTGCCATAAGAAACGGGGGAGGGATTAGTTATGGGGTGAAGGGTGGGAAGATGCAGGAGGTGTTTTTTTTCTTTGTAGGACGTGTCTTCATAAGAAACAAAAGTGAATCTTCAAAGGGGACGGCTGACCAACTGCCCTACATTCCTGATGAATGACGCTGCCAGACGTGATGCCACCTGACCTTTGGAAGACCTTTGGATTGGCTGATGATCAATGGACACGAGGGGGGGAGAAGCTTAGTAGATGCATTTCGCGCGTTTTGCTCACTTCCAGCTTTATCTGGGTTGCAATCATTTCATATTCAGTAAAAGTACTAATCTCTTAAAAATGTTTGAGTTTGAGTTTTCCTTTCCTGGATATTGAAGGAAGCATACCTGACATTAAGCTGGAAGTCACATCCAGTCATCCCGGACAAAAACCGAGGGGACTGTAAATCCAAATTATGTCAGATCGAGGGAGTGATGGAGAAGAGAAAATGGGGGCAGCGAGTTCAACGGCAGCCGCCCTCCAAACGGAGAAAGAGACTGCAGAATGGTTGGAACGACTCCGTTTAGAGCCGGAGGAAGCTAGATGGTCGAAAGGAGTGGGGAGACTGCTGGACTGGGGGGAGGACCTCCGGGGAGTGTGGATGCAAGAGCAAATGGAACGTCTCATGATAGAACAAGCCTTACAGCTTATCCGTGATGTAGAAGAAAGCAGAAAAAACCGTGAGTCTTTTGGAATTCCTGTGGAGAAGGGGGGAGCAGGCCCCAGGGGGGAGCCAGAAGAGACAGCCTGCAGGGGAGAGGAAGAGTTTGAGGAGGATACATCCCAGGCTTCAGCAGCTCGAGGGACAGATGCAGCTGGCCAGAGAACCCCAGCCTTGCAGCCCCCCCCCCCCGCAATTGTTAGCCCTGTTGGACTCGGGGTGCACTAGGTGCATAATTAGCCCCAAAGTAGTGGAGGAAATGGGACTGAGACTAAAAACTTTTAAAAGACCCATTGCATTCTGTCAATTAGACAGGTCGATTGCAGGAGGGGCCCCAGCTAGCTTTATGACCGAACCCCTTGAACTGCAGTTGGGGAATCATGTAGAAAATCTCAGATTTATTGTAGCCCCTGGGATGGAGAGACCCCTCATTCTAGGACTGCCCTGGCTTCGAAAATGGAACCCATGGGTAAATTGGAAGACAGGGGGTCCTGCGCATCCGCACGGCAGAACCAACTCCGGAAAAGGAAAGCCCCCCCCCCGAGAGACGACATAAAATCAGAAAGGGCGGCAGTAGCCATTAGCCATATTGAGGGAGAAGAGAAAATTCCAAATGAATATTGGGATCTCAAGGAAGTTTTTAGCGAAAAGGCATCGGATGCTCTACCTCCCCACAGGGCCACCGATTGCACCATTGAAATCCTTCCTGGGGTGAAGCTTCCCAAACCAAAAATTTACCCCATGACACCTCGAGAATTGGGGGAATTGCGAAATTTTATTGACAAAAACTTAGAATGGGGATTCATCGAACGAGCCAAACCCAAGGTGGCGGCGCCAGTAATGTTCCGCGAAAAGAAGGATGGATCCTTTCGTCTCGTAGTTGATTATAGAAATATGAACGCGATTTGTATAGAAAACGTCTACCCCCTCCCACTCATGAAGGACATGTTAGCCCATTTAGGGAAGGGAAAAATTTTCACCAAACTTGATTTAAGAGAGGCATACTACCGAGTGAGAATAAAAGAGGGGGATGAATGGAAGACAGCATTTAATTGCCCTCTGGGATGTTTCCAGTTTAGAGTATTCCCTTTTGGACTACAGGGAGCCCCGGCTGTATTCATGCAACTGATCAATGAAGTACTGCATGAGCACCTGTATAAGGGGGTGTTGGTCTATTTGGATGACATTCTGATCTATTCTGACAACATGGCCAACCATGTAAAGTTGGTACGGACGGTCTTGAAGAAACTCAGAGCAGCTGAACTCTATGCCAAGCTTTCTAAATGTGAATTTCACCAAGACAAAATCGACTATCTGGGATATCGTATCTCGCATGAGGGAATAGAGATGGACCCTGAAAATGTCCGGGCAGTGCTGGAATGGGCCGCACCGCGCACCTGTAAACAGTTACAGAGTTTCTTAGGGTTTGCTAACTTTTATAGACAATTTATCCCCTCTTTCGCGAAAATCGCACTACCAATTACAGACTTGCTAAAAACCAAAGGGGAAGTTAAGCCCAAACCCTCGAAACCACTAGAATGGACTATGGACTGTCAAGCCGCTTTCAAAAAATTGAAACGACTTTTTGCGGCTGAACCTGTGCTTAAACACCCCAACATGGAACAACCTTTTGTAGTACAAGCTGACGCCAGCGATGTAGCTGTAGGAGCAATACTCTTGCAAAAGAATGAAAACGGGATATTACAACCCTGTGCTTACACGTCCCGTAAACTGTCAGAGATGGAAAGGAGATGGGCCATATGGGAGAAAGAGGCGTTTACAGTCAGATGGGCGCTGTTGACATGGAGACAATTTTTAGAAGGGGCGAAACACCCTTTCGAAGTGTGGACTGATCATAAGAATCTAGAAGCGTTAAAAACACCCCACAAACTATCACCAAAACAGGCTCGTTGGGCCCAACATTTCAAGCGATTCAATTTCACTCTACGTTACCTTCCTGGTGGAAAAAATTTTATGGCAGACGCACTTTCCAGATTGCTGCAGTACAACAGCATCAAGAAGGAAGTGGTTCAACCAATGATCCCCTTGACACAATTGGCGACACCTGTCACTACCAGAGCGCAGAGTAAAACCGAACCAGAACTCTCGGGGGATTTACTCAAAAATTTGCGAGAAGCACTAAAAACTGACGAGTGGTTTAAGAACCACTCGAATGAATGCACACTTCGTGACGGCCTAGCTTGGGTTGGATCGAAATTGTATGTTCCAACCACTTTAAGGACAACCATATTGACATATGCTCATGATGCCAAGGCCGCAGGACACTTTGCGTTTGTCAAGACTCTACATCTTGTTAAGAGACAATTTTGGTGGCCTGCACTTAAAAAGGACATAGAGGCATATGTGGCTAGCTGTCCAGTATGTGCCTCCGCTAAAAGACCTCCAGGAAAATCCCCTGGATTACTGCAAAGTGTAGCTAGACCGAACACCCCATGGAAGGAAATATCTATGGATTTTATTGTGGACTTACCAGAGAGTGAGGGCTGCACTGTCATTTGGGTAGTAACCAGGGCCGGATTTTCCTATAGGCTAACTAGGCTTCAGCCTAGGGCCTCAAGATCAAGAGGGGCCTACACAGTGGTGGGATTCTGGGGGTTCTAGAGGGTTCGGCCGAACCCTTTGTTAAATTGCTGGCTCGCCCGCCCCTCGCCTCCCACCCGCGCGGCGCCAGCCTACCGTAGCCAGGGGTAGCAATTGTGACTCTTTTACAACCTGTGGACTTCAACTTCCAAAATTCCTGAGACAGCTTGGCTGTCTCAGGAATTCTGGGAGTTGAAGGCCACAGGTTGTAAAAGAGCCACAATTGCCCACCCCTTCCCTAGCCTGAGTTCCGCTGCCTGGGATCCACGTGGGCTGCCACGTGGTTCCCCACCAGCTCCAGACGCAAGAGAGCAGGATGGAGAAAGCAGCTTCCATGCCTTCACTCACCCTCACTCTCTGCTCTGTTGGATCGCCGGCCATTCGCTTACCCCGCCCACTCCCCATCTATTGCTGCCTCCGATGGCTAGAGGAAAAAAAAACTTCAAATTCTTGCCGTGGGGCTTCAAAGGGCCGCCCTAGAGCCAATGGTGCAGCCGAACCCTTTGTTAAATTGCTGGCTTGCCCCGCCCCTCCGCACCACTATTTATTGCCAATAAATAGTTGTGGGCGAGGGGCGGGGGAGCCAGCAATTTAACAAAGGGTTCGGTGCTTTTTTTTGAAATTTTATTGGCCCACGGAGCTTCAGCATAGGCTAATTGGCCTCCCGGCTCTCAGCTGATTTGTCTCAGCTGTTTTGCTCAGGGCTCTTCTGCTTTCTTGCAAAGAGTGCTGATTTTTTTCCCCCTAGCTTTGCTGAGAAACGAAACTGAAACTGCTTTGCTGTTGCTGCAAGGTTGGAAAATTAGGCAGGCAGAATTCTTTTCTTTTTCCTCACCAAAAAAGGTAGGTGAAAACGATGGGAAATTTAGGGAAAAAGAGGAGAGTTCAGGATTTTAAAACACAAAAGAAAAAAAGCTCTATTTAACTAGGGAATTGTAATAATTGAGATACTATTAATTGTATATTTCTGAAAGCAGAAATGGTTAAGTTGTGGTTTGGAGGAATATATGGGGGAAATTATTTGGTTTATTATTATTGGTAAATATAATTAATTGATTTGTAAGAAATTGGATTGCATGGAAATAATTGGAATATTCATGTTCATATTGATTAATATACAAAAAAGGTAGTTATATAACTAATTGATTTATATTAAAATGTTGAATTTATATTAAACAACTAATATTACATAATTAACCAATGTGAGGATGGATATAAAAATAGATGACAATGGGAAGGGGTATAATATAGAATAGAAGGGAAAAATTGAATTTGATTAAGATTAGAGATGAGGATGAAGGGTAATATTGTTTTTTTTAAAAAATAGATGAGGAATAAATATGGCAAAAAGGAAATATAGAAATTGTAAATTTAATTGAAATGACTAAACACTGTTTAAATTTGTGAACCGGCCAAATACTCTGTTCAAAGAAAATACATTGTATGTTTGTATGTGTGTTTCTAATTATTGTTATTTATTCATATTTGTTCCCTTTTATTCTTTAAAGTTTAACAATTCATTCTTTATCTTAATATCTTTATATTTGTTTGGGGTTGGCTTTCTTCCCTTTCATCTTTTTTATTGTACAGCAATCTTTCTCCTCAAACCTACCACCTCTCTCTTTTCTTTCCTTCTTACTTTCTCTTCCTCCCCCTCTTCTTCTCCTCCCTACTTCCTCTTCCTTTCTCCTTCTCCTCCTCTCTTCCTCCCTCTCTTACCCTCACTCCTACTCTAATTTCCCTTCCCTTCCTTCATCCCTCTCTATTGCTGTATCCTTTTATGCATATGGACTACTCAGAGGGCTGAAAAAGCTATTTCTGACTGGTCCTCACAGTTTTGACCAGTCCTCGAACTTACGACTGTCCTCACATTTTACGTTTTTGCCCTATCTTGTCACCATGGTGAAGAGAAGCAGTTGTGAAATGAGTGACATGGTTGTTAAGAAAGCTGCACGGGCATAAATGTGAGGATGGTCATAAGTGTGAGGACCGGTCAAAAGTGTGAGGCCCAGTCAGAAATGACTTTTTTCAGCCCTCTGAGTAGTCCCTATGCACATAGCCACGCCCACCTGGTCACATGATGAGCTAGCCACGCCCACCCAGTCACGTGATTGCCAAGCCACACCCCCAACTAAGCCACGCCCACAGAACCTGTTGTTAAAAAAATTGAATCCCACCACTGGTGAAAGGGCCTCATAAGTGGAATAGCCTAGGGCCTCTTTTCATCTAAATCCGGCCCTGGTAGTAACTGATTTGTTTTCCAAACAAGTACATTTCATCCCTTGCTCAAAGATCCCTTCAGCAAAAACCCTCGCAAAACTGTTTATTCGGCAGATTTACCGACTACATGGATCTCCGAAAAGAATAATTTCTGACAGGGGTGTGCAATTTACTTCCAGTTTCTGGAAAGAGTTTTTGAAATTGATAAGCTCCGCACAGGGGCTAAGTTCCAGTCACCACCCTCAGACAAATGGGGCCTGTGAAAGAACCAATGGGGTGCTCGAACAATACCTGAGGTGTTACGTAAATTACCAGCAAGACAATTGGGTAGACTTGTTGCCATTTGCAGAAGTGGCATATAATAATTCCATACACAATAGCACCGGATTCACCCCTTTTAAGGTCGCATCGGGCCAGGATTTTGTACCCATTCCCGAGCTACCACAAGATGATCCCCAAAATCCCTCCTTGATGGATTGGATTGAACAATTAAAGAGCACATGGGCAGTGACTCGGAAGGCATTAGATGAGGCACACCAGGCTCATAAGGCGCAAGCCGATAAGAAAAGGTCCCCAGCTCACCTTTATAAAGTGGGAGATAAAGTCTATTTATCTACCAAATACTTACAGACTACCCAGAAGTCCAAAAAGCTGGGGCCTAAGTATGTGGGACCATTTCGTGTGATTAGACTGATTAATCCAGTAACAGTTGAATTGGAATTGCCAAAAACGTTGAGACGTATACATCCTGTATTTCATGTTAGTTTATTGAAACCTGAACACTCGTCTCCCCTAAGGACTGACCAAAGCACCCCTCCAATTCCCATTCTCATAGAGGGGGAGCAACATTTTGAAGTTAAAGAAATCCTGGACTCTAGAAAACACCATGGTAAAGTCCAATATCTGATTGCCTGGAAACATTTCTCTTTGTCTCAGGCTGAATGGGTGAATAAACCGGATGTCCGAGCTCCCAAGAAAATACAGCAATTCTATACCAAATACCCAGATAAACCTTAATTATTGTATATATTCTGTTTCTCTCTCTTTTCTTTCCTCTTATTTAGGAATAACGTCTCTTCTGCAAGAGGGGCCGAATGTCAGCCTCAGCTTTGCCTGCTTCAGCTGCCATAAGAAACGGGGGAGGGATTAGTTATGGGGCGAAGGGTGGGAAGATGCAGGAGGTGTTTTTTTTCTTTGTAGGACGTGTCTTCATAAGAAACTAAAGTGAATCTTCAAAGGGGACGGCTGACCAACTGCCCTACATTCCTGATGAATGACGCTGCCAGACGTGATGCCACCTGATCTTTGGAAGACCTTTGGATTGGCTGATGATCAATGGACACGGGGGGGGGGGAGAAGCTTAGTAGATGCATTTCGCGCGTTTTGCTCACTTCCAGCTTTACCTGGGTTGCGATCATTTCATATTCAGTAAAAGTACTAATCTCTTAAAAATGTTTGAGTTTGAGTTTTCCTTTCCTGGATATTGAAGGAAGCATACCTGACAGTAAGATTCTCATCTAAGAATAGTTGTCTTATTTCTCATTAAGTTGAATGACCAGAACATGGATTGAACACTGTTAAAACTACCTTTTCTTGTTACACTTCACTATGCTGAAGCTGAGCCAGCAAAAGTAGCATTTTTCTCTTTCCAACTTTTTGTCATTCCTTTTTTGGCAACTGGAGATGATGAGAAGCTCTTGGCAAAGGATCTCTAGGATTGGAAAGCAAGAGAATCCTTTGGTACCTTCTCTAGGCCAAGACATTATATCATAGCTACAATTCAGGTGTTTAGTGCTGTATATGACAAAGAGAAGGAAGAGATTCCAATAGCTTGTTCCTTGATTGTGCTTTTGTAATAGAAAGTGACTATTAAGAGCAAGAAGTACAATTTAAAGGCTGAAACCAATGGGAAATAAGCCAAGGGCTTTGGAAAATGTGCTTGCCTACTGAATTTAAAAGCTTCTCTCTCATTTCTTTCCTTCTGTTCCTGTTAGACCTTCCCCTATCTGATCCCTTAAGAAAGAAAGGCCCTTGAATCCATTTGGTTAAAGCAAAAGTGTTGTTTGCAGTACAGTCAAGCCAGCTCTGAAATCTCCCGCACTCACTAGATGCAAAAAAAGGTGTAGGTTTGCCCACAGCCCAACCCTCCCCTCCATGACCAGTCCATTTCCAGCCAAAAGAAGCTCACCAAGATGTTTTGAGGCCTCTGAGATGTTTGAGGGTAATCCACATATTTCTCAGGGTGCCTGGTCATGGGATGCTGGTACAAAAAGGATCTGGCTGCTCTGGTCCTTATCACCTGTCATTCTCCCCTCCCAATTTCCCATCATGTACATACAAAGCTTTATTGCCATTTCACCCTTTCATCCTCCCTTCTCCCCCCTTCCAGCTTTTGATGGCAGGATGCCTGTGAGATGCCAAGCTGAACCAGGCAGAGCTGACACTTCTTTTTACTATTTTTCCTTACCTAATTTCTACCTGGGGTTTTTTCCCTCATTTGTTCCCCGTCTTCGCAATCCCATTTTAGCTACTTTTTCCATTTTCCCCTTTCCATCTGATCTACCCTTTTTCTTTTCTTTTCTTTTCTTTTTTCTTTTCTTTTCTTTTCTTTTTTTCTTTTCTTTTCTTTTCTTTTTTTCTTTTCTTTTCTTTTCTTTTCTTTTTTTCTTTTCTTTTCTTTTCTTTTAAATAAAGTACGTGTATGGATGATTTCTGGATAAGAAAGAAAACAGAATCTGCAGGTGCAGATTAGTTTATGGATGGGATGGTTTCTTTATTTAGTGCCTTTGATTCTTGATTCTGGACTAGAACTCATGTCTCTAGGTTTCTAGACTGAAGCCTTAACCACTACACAAACTGTGTATACTGTTCTCCAAATTGCACCTAACATTCTCCAAATCATACACAGACTTTTTAAGGTGCTTCCTGCATTTTGGAGAACAGCACACACAGCCCCAGGAAGAAGGCACAAACAGAAGCTGCGCACAATGCATCTCGTCAGCAGTGAGATATGGAAGTGTGTGAAAATCTACTGGGCACAGAAAAGGCCAGTGAAGCCCAAGATGTGGGGTGGCTGGGGCTTTATACTGTGGTGCTGAAGGGACAGGCCATGGCATGGGCTTCAGATGACACTTCTCGGGGGCAGTGGCAATGCCAGTGGCACAGGGGCTGAAGAAGATGCCTGAGGGTTGCAGATCCCAACTAAGGCTGCTGAAGATTGTGAGCCTCTTAATTTAATCCCATTGATACCACCAACAAAGAGTACTGCTGTGCAGGGTGTCCAAAAGAGCAAGAGGAGGTGGAAATAGGCTAGGTGGAGGGGAGGAGTTGAGACACCATTGCAGTCTTAAGTTGAAGTGGGCTGCTAAGAGCCCAAATTTTAATTGGCTGAGCATGGGAGTGCTGCAAGAGATGTAACTGTGGGAACTGAGTGTAAATACCATTTGTTTAGTGCTGCCGTAACTTTGAATGGTCACTTAATGATCATTAAGCAAGGACTATCTGTTTTTTTAATAAGAAGTTTATCTTCTCTGCAATAAGAGATTCCAAAGACTCCAGTTCATTATTATATATTTTCAAATTTTAATCATTTGATTACTTTTGTGTTTTTATCATTTGCTAATATTCAGTAGTGCAGTAATTTGAATTCTATTAGATTTTTTAAAATATTGTATTATTTTGCATTATTCTTCTTTTGTCTTAAAATTATGCTCATTGACTGTAATACATTGATAGACTAGAGTAGCTCAGATCATAACCAAACCAGCTACAGTATAACTTGGGTTGCATAGATAGTATCTCAGCTAGCATTGGAGGATATGGTTCTTGAAAATGTACATGGAAGATCACTTTAGTTTTCTATGATGCATAAAGCCACAAATAAGCTCCCAGATTTTATAAAGGAACTCACCTAGGAGTAAAATGGCAGAATGGCCCCATTAACCTATACAGATTGGAGAAAACTGAATGCTATTGTCAGCACAATTAAATATTTTCAATGCAAAATGCAGATTTTATGGTCTCAGGGTATGGCAGTGTTGGAACAAATATTCATCTGGTTCAGCTCCAAGCCAGGAGAAAGACACTAGAAATAAAATGGAGGCTGGAGGCTGATTGGAAAAAAGGTTCCATTTATTGCTGAACAGAACCATCAGGGTTTGTGGTTCTGGGGCAGCTGATCAAATGGTTGAGGGAGAGGAAGGGTTCTGATATGGTTCTGTGTTTTTGAAGTTTGGAATTTGTGCAATATGGGTTTCTAAAGAGGGTGTTGGGCAATTCCCATTGTGGCTGATGGTTTATGTCCTGTGTTGGATTTTGGGTGAGGGGCTCTTGTTATAATCCTATTACTCAGCTTTTGTTAGCTGTCAAACTTTGCTGTAAGGCATTTTGAAATATCCTGTCTTGAATGGACTTCTGCCGGCAGTATTTGCTTTGCGTATGAATGAAGCCATCTAGATAGTTGGCTTCCTCTTTCAATAAGCTCTTTACCTTCTTAAGTGCTGGCATCTGCTGTGGGCTATTAAGTAAGGCTGTGGGCTGCTTTCTGCCTCTAAGAACATGTTTCTCCATTTCTCCTCTGGGGAAATATAATATTCTGTCTTTTTTAATATTTCCCAAAATATTTCATTCTTCTAGGAGGTGGGCTTCCCACAGTTCTCCCCTTTTTGCCATAATAAGTGTGGGTGATACACACACTTTTACTGGTAAAAGATTAAGAATTGATCAAACTGTTAATGCCAAGGGGAAGGCATTGATAGAGGCAGCAGAAAAGGATCCATGTAGTGGCTCCCAAAAGGACAGCTTTCAACCCATGAAGGTCTAGAAGTTAGGGCAAAAGTTTTGTTAAGTGAAAAAGCAATTTATAATATCCAATATTCCATGCCAATTATTTTCAGATGTTTGATGTCACTTTCTGTGAGCTTCCAGTCAGGTTTGAAGCAAGTACATGCCCCAAAATTCTTCACAGCCACGGTTTTGCTTTAGTAAATAACTACTGGCTGCCCATTTTCAAGGGTAGCTTCCTGAATCTGCCTTAACTCTTAGTTTAGTGCATCCAAGGTTTGTGAGGCCAAATTGGAGTTAGCCAGTGTGCAATCCAGGCTATTAACATTTTTGAAATTGCGCACAATGAATCCTGGGACTCCTACTAATGAGATCACCAGTGCAACATATTCTGCCTTAGTGGACAACTGGGCAGAATCATTTGTGAGTCACAATCAGGGCTTAGGGTTTGGAAATCTTTTTTCTGCCACCTCTTCGCTGAGGGAATTGCCTGAGAGGGCATGCCCCCTCCCCCATGGAATTGGCAGGGAGATATGACTGCAGGGAGCTTATTGCCACAGAGCAAGAACCAGCCTAGGGGAAGCATTATCTGGAGGTCAGCGAAGGGGATAGCCTCAGTCTGATTCTGAATGGGGTGTGTGTGTGTGTGTGTGCACGCACACACACACACACAATTACTTCTACAAGACAATACAAACATCCTAGACAAATTTCCCTCCCACCAGACAGAAATCTGAACACCTGCTGTACCAACTACTCCTAAATGCCATCCCTCCAGTCTTTACAGCTGTCTTCTGGGGATTGAAGAGAGTATTTTGTCTTCAGTGGTCCCTCTCAGGGTCCTCTCTTTCACGTCTGCTTGGTGGCATTAGGCTTGGCTTGGTGGTAAGGCTGGTCAGTCAGGCTTTGGAAGGTCTGCTCTATTCTGGTTGCTGTGATGTCTTTCTACCAACTCCCTGGATCGAATGGATGGAGGGTCTCCTCTGGTGGCAGCATCTGGGGCAGTGTTCTCTGTTTCCAAAGGTTGCAGAGTTCTCTGTGCAGGGCTGAAAGATATAAGACCAAGACCACCTCCCCGCTTTATGGGTAACCCTCCCAGGAAAGGCACTGTTGGTCTGATGTGAGGAATCTAGAACAGGGGATAAGAGATGGAGAGGTAGAGTGGGAGTGGATAAATAGCTTGCAGCCAGAGTTTTACAAGACATACAGTAAATGAAAACAAACAAAACTTTTCTTCTGAATGAGCTTCAACATTCTCTCCTGACAAACATGGGCTGTTTTAACATTACAGGGAGGAAAGAAAGAAGAAAAAGGGAACACAATTCTCTTCACCCTGTTTTGCTGGCCAGGCAAACTAGGGTAAAGGTACTTTTCTTTTCATTGCTTTAAAATTATTATTTTTTTCTTTAACAATTTAAAATTCTTGTCTCTAGGGATCAGAGACATTTAACAGTTACAATTATCTAACACACAAAGACTTTACACACATATCCACACAAAAAGACAAGGAAAAGAGGGAAAAAAGGGACAGCAGAAATTTACACCCGGGTCATTCCCACCATAAATCTGTTAACTCAAATTAGGGAAAGTACAAATCTTAACAAACATATTACATGGCTGCATAGAAGACAGAGAGGAAGGGGAAAAATCAATGTTCCTATTTATATTTCCCTTTTCTTTTTAAAATACCTTTATTTAGCCAAATTGGTTTTCCTGCTTCGTCCCTGAGCAAAGCCCACTCTTTACACAATTTCCTTGCTCACATCTTCTTCATACCAGCCAGGACAGGCACTCACCTCTCATCCCAGGCCACAAGCAAATCTCCTGGGGTGGGGGTGGGGGAATCCTGTCATGACCTCAAGCTACAGCTTCCCATGTTCCCTTTACAATGTGGGGCTCATTTGGCTTAGCCTGGTCTTACTCTGCAGCAAAATCTTGCCACCATCAGTTTTCGAACAAAAAAAAAGTAGTCTGGGAGGACTCTGGTTCCCTCACAGAGTACAGACACCTCCTCCTTTCCAGGGAACACCACCATAGGTTTTCAGACCAAAAAGGGGTCCAGGAGGACCTGCCACCCCTACACAGCGAGTATGAGCACTTCCTAACACCACAATCAGTTTTCAGACCCATGAGAGTCCTGGAGGACCTGCTGCTGCTTCTAAGCAGTGAGTACAGACACCTCCTTGGACAGGGCTTTGCTCAATGACTTCCTAGCTGGTTGCCCAAGTTCAACTCTCTCATTCACTTTTGTTCCATTTTCACACAGCCTCTCCCTTTTCCCTAACAGAAGGTCCTGCGCTCTGACCAACCCTCCATACTTTCCAAGATCTGTTGGTAAAACAAGATCTTTCTGTGGCTAGAAAAGGCACAGAGGGAGCAGGATCCAGCTGTGATTGGGAGAAGGGTCATCTCACTCTCATACACTAGCATACACACATTTCCCTCACTTTCCTGGGCTTTAAAAGTTAAAATTTAGAGGTACTCACCTTTCCAAGCAGCCATTGAGCTCAAAACGCAAAACTCCCTTTACTACCCTTGCTTGCTCCAAATCGCCAAGGTCCAGAGGAACCCACCCACAGACACAATGGGTCTGCTGCCAGCAAGGTGGAGTCTTAGCCAGGCCAGCTCCATTGATCAGGTTAGCTTGGAGTCCCATCTTGGGGTGCCAAATTGTTGAAAGAAGTAACCATCTGGTTCAGTTCCAAGCCAGGAGAAAGGCCCTGGAATAAAATGGAGGCTGGAGGCCAATTGGAAAAAAGGTTCCATTTATTAATGAATAGAACCACCAGGGTTTGTGGTTCTGGGGCAACTGATCAAATGATTTAGTGAGAGGAAATATGGTTCTGTGTTTTTGAAGTCTGGTATTTGTGCCACTCCACACAAGTCAGTTAATTCATTTTTTTCCAGCACTTGGTACCTTGTAATATTCTCAAGGATTAATTAATGTGGTGGGAAACTCATTAATATCAATATTTACTTTTTTGATACATCTGCATTTACTTCTCAGATATGCCTACAATAAAAGATGTATCAAATTAGTTTTCCCTTAATACATGGGTATATTTATTGCCAACCATATCTTCAGATATATCTGCAACGAAGAGTCCAGCTCCACTCATTGGCACACTGGGGGCTGTTTGTAGCAAACTTCACATGGTTGACTCATGTTCAGTTTAAAACAAGCAATCCAGAAATTTTTTTACATTCAAAAGTAAAATGTAAAAAGATGGTCATTTAAAGAGACCACCTTCTGCCTCCGATAACCTCCCACCGGCCAACACACTCCCACAGAGAGGGCCTCCTCAGGGTGCCGTCTGTCAGGCAATGTCGGCTGGCGACCCCCCAGGGAAGAGCCTTCTCTGTGGGGGCACCAGCCTTCTGGAATGAGTCGTATCCCCCCCAGGGATACGACTAATCCCGGACCTCCGGACCTTCCCTGAAGACTTTTTTATTTCAGCAAGCCGGGCTGGGTTAAAAATCTTTTAATTGGGGAATTTTATGGGCAAGGGGTTTCAAATTGGAGAAGCCAAAGATAATTTAATTTTGTTTTAATGTATTTTAATATTTGTATTGTGTGTTTTTAAATTTGGCTGTTCACCGCCCCGAGTCCTTCGGGAGAGGGGGCGGTATAAAAATTTAATAAATAAATAAATAAAATAAAAGATGAGGTACATTGATAGAGTACTTTTTATGTCCCATGGTAAAATATTGTAGGACTTTAAGACCTTTCACTAAAGCAAGAAAAAATAAGAATCTGGTCTGTTTACCCTTGGTTATGTTCCTTCAACAAGAATAAACTGAATTTACAATTGTCCCTGAAAGCGGCATCTGGTGAAGAGCAATTTTCACTACCTGTCCCTAATCCGATAAAATAATATTCCCTGAAGTACTAAGCAGGCACAACATTCATTGAGGGGTCCTTGATGGTATCAGAGCTTGATTTTCTTGAAAACGTTTCAGTACCCAAACTAGGAAACATCACTAGCAAGAAGTGAGGTTTGTTGCCAGTTTAATTCAACCCTGAGCTACAAATATTCTCCTTTAGGTACATTCTTTATTTTGCTGCTTCGAGGGAGCGTCCGCTTTAGATTCTTCCCCAAAGTTTTCACAGCCTTTGCACCTGCCTTTATTCAGTGTAAATGTTGTTAGGTTAGAGCTATCTCGGGATTCCGTTCCGGAGAATGAATTCCCTATAAGAAAGTACACACAATACTTATGAAAAATTTTGATGGCGTTTATCACCTAGAACCAAGAGATGGCGCCACTGCCCCATATATTTACGCACCGTAACTGTGTTTACTTCCTAATGGCAGTAGGATCCTCCTCTTCCTCTTCCGAGCCTACAGTAGGAAGAAGAGAGGCTGCGTGGTTCTAATCGGGCGTCGCGTAGACCAAGTATGTGCGCTTGTTGTTTCTGCCCTGTTTTTCTTTTCTAATGGCGAAAAGAGAGGCAAAGGAAAGGGAGCAACCTTCCGTTGCAGGAATGTTCAGCGTAGCTTCTCTCAATTCAGTGTCCCCCAGTTGTTTTGTAACGCAATTCCCATCATGTGCGGCCACCCTGGCACGTGGTACCCAGTGCATCTGAAAGGCACCAGATTAAGGGCGGGATGGCCGTAGCGGTTCTTGGGAGGAAACAAAGGATTCAAGAGGGAAACAAACAAAGGGAAAATGTTTTCCATTCTGGACCCCCTCCGAATCGTTTTCGCCTGAAAAGTTTAAGAAGGTTGCATCAGAAAAGCTGCGACTCTTTCTAAGAGAAAAATCGAGTTTACTCTCATTGTGAATCCTGTAGCTTGGAGTTTTTAGTTCTCTCGCTTTAAAAAAAACAACACCTTGACCCAGACTAATTTGTTGACCACCGGCATTTGGAGATACGCGAAGCCACTCGCAGGTTAAACCCACTAAATGGACTTTTACAAAAAATTGTAAGAAGCATTACGTTTTTTTTAAAAAAAAAAACTAATTTGGCACTCCGAATTCTTTGAGAGCTGCAATCCATATGCATCTGACAGAGGAAGACCTTTAAATTGCCTAAATTATAACTCTGTTTGCTTCTACTAATAGAAGGGTATCCAGTTATATGTTATGAAGCATCCATGTATAAATTCATGGAATATGTTGCATGGTTCCAAATTTAAAATTGCTGTATTTGGAATGGTGGCTATCTTCCTTCAGCTTGCTTTTAGGCACATATTCTGCACAAAAATGTACAATATGCAGTATTATTGACACCAAGTTCGTTTAACACAAACTAATTTGAACAACAATTTGCTGCATTTAATTTCTGCCACAGCAGTTTTGAGGTCATTTATTCATATAAAGTGGTAGGATTTTGCATGATTATATTGATCATTAGAATTAATGGTGATGACCTATAAAGCCCTACATGGCTTAGGCCCAGGATATCTGTCGGACCATCTGCAACCAGCAACAGCTCCCCATCGTCTGGTGCGTTCTAACAGGGAGGGCTTACTCAGGGTGCCGTCAGCTAGACAATGTCGGCTGGCGATCCCCAGAGCTAGAGCTTTCTCTGTGGGCGCACCCACCCTTTGGAATCAACTCCCCCGGGGGCTCCGATTGGCCCCTGACCTTCGCACTTTCCGCCGCGAACTAAATACATGGCTGTTTAAATTGCCCAGCCTGGACTGATGGGGTTTTGATTTTTAATGTATTTTAATATGCGTTTAATATGTATTTTAACATGTTTCTTACTTGGATTGAGATTGTATATTTTAATTGTTGTGAGCCGCCCTGAGTCCTATGGAGATACGGCGGCATATAAATCTAATTAAAATAAATAAATAAATAAATAATACAGGCAGAAATGCAGAATATGAGGGTAGGTCTTGAGATTTTCTTCCTTCCAAGTTTAACTCAGGTAGAAATCAAGCAGCAGCAAGTACTACTACAGTACAATCATTCTAGTAACTGTTCTGGTCTGATATGATATTAGAATAAGGGATTGACCCTCTTAATTGTGTGCTCTTTGGTTTGATCAGAACAAAAAAATGACCTTTGGGTTGTGTTCCATAGCTGGGATGTGGGAAAGACAAAGATCAGTGTCTGCAAGTTGCCTTCTTTAACTTGGTTCCTTCGAGATAAATTCGGCCACAAAGACTGCCACTAAATCCAGCTTATTTGGATGTACTGTGTACAAGTACTGTGTGTATTATTTTTCTCTTTGTATTATTGCTTAATCACATAATACCTTTTCATGCAAGAGTGTCATGAGAAATTCAGTTTTGATGTACATGGTTTTTCATTGTGACATTGTGCAATAATGGGAAACATCTTGGCATGAGGAGTTATTTAGTCCAAGTCTGCGCCACTGTAGCTCTACAGCTGTAATTTCCTGTATAGTGATTTTTATGTATCTCTTTGAGACAAAGGTGTAATCATTCAGTAGCATGATTTCATAATTTTTGAGGCATATTAAACCATAGTTTACAAAACTATCTAGAAGGAATAAACAATACAGATAGTCTTGTTTATTCAACTTAACAAACATTTAGTGACTATTTACGGTTACAACGGCAGTGAAAAAAGTAACTTATGACCATTTTTCACACAACCATTGGAGCATCCCCATGGTTACGTGATCAAAATTTGGATGCTTGGCAACTGACTCATATTTATGATGGTTGCAGTGTCCCGGGGTCATGTGATCACCTTTTGTAACCTTCTGACAAGCCAAATTCACTTAACAACCTTGTTACTAATTTAACAACTGCAGTGATTCACTTAACTGGGGCAAGAAAGATTGCAAAATAGGGCAAAACTCATTTAACACTGTTTTGCTTAGCATCAGAAATTGTAGGCTCAGTTGTCATAAGACGAGGACTACCTATAAATGCAGCCCCACCCATATATATATGGCCAATTCCATTTTGTATCATTGTTTTCCTCTTATAGAATAGTATTAGTTTGACTCCTAGAAACCAAACTGTAATCCATTTCTGATCTAACAACAAAGTGAGTTGTTTTCTTATAGTAAGTTTTATTAACACATTTTTCATCCCATGTCCACATTAACCCTTAAAACTCTTAGAGGCCTCCAAATGTTTTTCTAGAAAATATAGGATTGTAGTTTTTAATGTGAATTAATTATTAACTGTAAACAAGAAAATATCATTACTCCAGAGAGACTTTTTATTTGCTTCATTATTACCCCAAACTGGAAATTGAAAGTTTCCTATATTATTAAAAATATTCATGCATCACCACAATAAGGACATTGCTGATTAAAATTAAAGTAAAAGCTTTCCTGCTTTGCGATAATAATAGTTGGATAACATGTAATCAAGTAAATTAAAATCCTACTTTACAGAGCAGGCATATATTACGTATCCATCACTGTAAGCTCATTCGTATCCTTGCTACCCATCCCTCTCTCTGGCAATTAAAAATCAGGAGAGAGCAGAGCAGATGCATCTTTCTCAACAGCTACAGAATGGATGAATTTCCTGCTTGCTGCAAACTCCTACGACATTTTAAAAATGTGGGGACCATATGGAGGATGGAGGAAAAGATTTCACGGATGCCCCATCTATCTTATGTAAGCCCTCCTCTTTTCAAACAAGTGCATGAGCAGAGTTTGCATGTTTCCCAAGTTCTTTGAAAATTTCTATTTCTCTTCTCAGATAGATCAAATTTTCTCTGCACTACTAGCTAAGAAACACTAGTATGGAAAGTTTATAGGGAAGGAATTCAAAGTACAGTAATCGTTAACAAGGCTAATGTTTTAGTCCTCTGCAAATTGGCCATTCTTTTTGGTGATTTATATAAAATATTACCTGCTGACATCACTACAGAAAAAAAAAGTCTTGTATCTGTTTTGGATAATGGAACTGGTACTGTTGAACTACAACTACTGTCAACAGTTCGACTATTAAACCCAAGAAAAGTAGGCGCTCTCAGGAACTTTGCAATTGCAAAGGCACAACTTTATTGGATACACAATTTCGGAACTGAGGAATCAAAACCAACTCTGGTTTTTCCCGCGCAATGCTTGTATAGTTAAACAATAACTTCTCCTTCTCCCCACCCCACATTGGTCACATTGTCATTATGAATCATCCTTTTGTTTTAAGAACAGTTCATTTCTTTGTTCATTTCATCTATGACCTTGGTGGGTCTTGGCTCTCACAGTCTGTTTCTGGAGCATCTGCATTCTTTCTCACCCTTCCCTCCCCCCAGTTCTGTGGCAAATTGAATAGCGATAAGACCCAAAAGTGGTTCAACCTTGACATATACTGGAATCTTCATGGACATATTATTATGTCAGGCTTTATTTTTCTTCTTGCTCTCCAAAATAGTAGGAGAAGCAGTACATTATAGGGGTTTTTTTTTTCTGTGTAGTAAAATTTCAGATCTTTCCCCATACAAGTTGTATATAAGTAGCATGCAAATAACAAGCAATTGCTCTCAGATGTCATATTAGCTGCCTTTCTGTGCTGCCTTGTGGTCACTTGTTCATTTGGAAATCACTTGAAGTGGAGATCATCCTGACAGCAGATCTATGACAACTCGCCGCAGCCAACTTGTTGCGGCCATCTTACCACAGCCACCTCACCACTGAACAACTGGCCCTGGGACAAGAATTACACTAACATTGAAGAAATAGTGAAATAGAATAATGAAAGAAAGGATGCCAAAGGAGGGACAAAACAAAATGTAAATCCAAAAATTAACATATTTTTAAATTATCTTAAATAATTAAATTGAATTGTCCCACAGCAAGTTGGCCATGGCCAGTTGTCCCAATTAATGAAAAGAGAGGGGTGGCTGATAGCAAATCTTATTCAGAGATTTGGAGTTCCTGGTTTTACCCAGAACAGTCTTAATTGTTTGCTGTTTCATTATTTGTTTATTTTTACAATGCAAGTGAAGTGCAATATTGATGGAACTGAATACTCACTTCTTACTGACATCTTTCAGTAGAAAACCTATCTGTTCTTAAGATCTGTCTTTGGCTTCTATTGTGTGTAGGGTTTTTTGCATCTGCTCAGTAGTGGCAATGTTCAAAGTTGCTTATGACGTAAGGATATTTTCAACTTTGAAATGTTCAAAATGACTGCCACCATAAAATGAGTGCTGTGTTAGCTGTTTATGGGACAGATTAATTTTACAGAATGGGTGGATTGTTCTTTTAGCTGCACCATTTACTTGAGAGGGAAAGGGTCACAGTATTCTAAAGGGCAACAATTGAAGTCATAAAAAGCAGTCCTGTTTTTAAAATGTACTGTGAGGAAAAGCATGTTTACATCATATTTTACAAACTCCCAGATAAGCTTTTTGGGCAGTAAACATCCAAAGTTTAAACTATTTTTTCCTGGAGAACATGGGAAATTGAATATCAACATTGCAATTCTATGCTTGTCTCATCAGAAGTACAGTTTGCTAAATTGGGTTGGATTTATCTTGAAGTAAATGTGTTGAACAATTAACAATAAGACTGAAAAGAATAACATGGAAAGTGAGAATTTTGCCAAACATTATTTTGCCCCAGCACTGCAAAACATCTGAAAAGTATTTTGGTATTTTGGAAGGTTTTGTCTTAAGAATTTTATGTTACTCGTAAAAATCTTTGCCTCCTGAAAATTAACATATTGCTTCACATGATGAAATTAGAAGGAACTATATTCTCATTTAAAGAACAGAGATAAAAAATAATTGATACTTTAACCCTAAATTAACTAGGGCTTTAAAAAATAAAATGCAACCATAAATTAAATCTGTGGGAATTTAAATGGCTGCTCTTTAATCTTAACCACTCTGTGCTAAATTTTGATTTTAATTTTCTTTTGTCTTTTAGTTTGCAGTTACCACTGACACGTGTACCAATAGACAATGGTAAGATTTGTTTCCTTATAATTGCTAATGTATTTGATTTGTTTCATGTTAGTAGATACATATATTTATTCCAGTTGAATTGCTTTTGAAACCACTTAGCATCCATTTGGATGTATGGGTGTTATCATATATGGGCAAAATTGTCAATGACTTTCATACAGTAATAAAGAGGAAAGAATGCAGATTAGTTTAGTAAAAGTTGCTCCATTATTCAACACTTGCACTTGGTATCACAACAAATCATTTTGCCTTTCAGTGTAAGTACTGAAATTAGTAGACAATGTGATGGCCACTTCAATCAGCAGATTTTGGAAAGTCAATGCAGAATCAGAGGTTTGGAAAACAGACTAGTGCATCCTGTAATGTCTTTTCTATACCTTTGTACTGAAGTATGGTTTATCTTCCAGTCAGATTTTGAATATAGAAATTGTGAGTATTTTATTTTTTCCTGGAAAGTTGATAAAAGTAATAACCTATTAGATAAGCAGTTTTAAGAGGGTAAAAGAATTTGGCAAGAACAATTTGGCAAGAAGTGATGCTGGTAATCATCATGGAAGGCAATTATAATAAAAAAAGGCTTGTATTTTAGCTCTTGAGAGGTAGGGGTATGTGTGCATATGTTTGTATGTGTGTATATAATCCATGCACTCTTCACTTAAAATTATGGGCCAATATTTCCCCCCATGCTCCAGTTTTGTGGATAGATATATGTTTTCCCAGTTTAGTCTTATAGCCAGATTCTGTACCTAAGAGAGATAAGAACCTAGACTTTCACACTCCTGTTCATCACTTTAATCTAATTTAATACAATATATCTGCTTTTCATTGTTCCAATAGCACCATACCTAACAACTAGGCTTTTGCTCTTCATATTTAATTGTATGGTGCTATGAATGTCCACACAGAATGTGTGATTGGGAAAATTCATGTCCATTCCATAACCACATCACTGGAACAGAAGTTAAACAAATGGTAGTTTGATTGTTATAAATAAGTGGCATTATTTTTGCATCCACATGCACAAAAACATTGTAGGCTTATATGCTCACCTCTTTCCAACTTGGTACTTTCAATATTTCCTAACCTGAAGCTGTCCATTTGTTCCCCTTATAGTAATAAAATTTGTAGTCTGACATCTCTTAGACTCAAGAAGTCGTTCTCAGCAGAATCTTACAAGTAACGAACAGCATTATAATTGTCTTTCATGATTCTGGTTGTTTTTATTCCTTGTAGCTTCTGTAGAAATACATAGTACAATTTCTTTAAGGTTTAGAAAGGCCAGTATGTTCCTCATAATCATCCTCTCAATGTGTTTGTCTTCAAATCAGTTCTGGACTCCTGGCAGTGCTTTGACTTGTCCCTGCGGTTTTCTTGGCAAGTTGTTTTTGTGATTTGCCATTGTCTTCTTTCTAAGACTGAGAGAGAATGACTGGTTCAGGGTTACCCATCTGGCTTTGTGCCTAATGTGGAACTAGAACTCAGTAGTTTTCTGATTTCTAGCCTGATGTCTTAACCACTACTGGCTCCATAATCATCCTAGGTTTACAAAAAAGGTTTAAAGTACCATGTTTAAATGTTTTAAATATTGAGATTTTATTAACATTCTATTTAAACTAGAAATTTTCGTAGATCACTTCTACCCCTTTTTGTTCCCCTTCAAAAAAGTTCGGCTTTGCATCAGAATCACAATACTAACCAGTTGAAACTATCTTTTCTGTCCCTCTTCACAATTAACAATAGCTTTGCAAATCAGCCAGCTGTATTCTTTTTTTCAGTGAAGTTGCCACCAAAATAAGCTTGAGAAACAACATTAATATTTTGCACTTGAGCAAAAAATGTAATTGATTTCCTTTACTGAAGTTGTCAGTTTTTTTACTGGTTGAATTAACCCATTCCTTCCATACAAATAAAATAAAAATAGAATAAAAGAAGGTTTTTTTTTTCATGGAAATTTGTGATTGTGCGCACTTCATCAGGAAAAAACTCCTTTTATTTTATTTAGAATCTACCAAAAAAAAATCTGATAAAGTGCACATAGCTACAAATTCTCAGGTCCTAAAAATATCCTAGTAGCAACTGTTAGCATATGCAAATCTACAAATTAGAATAAAATAATCTACATGTGCCATAAACTTATGGTGATGGAGATTTGCATCTCAAGGATGCTAAATTAAAGAAGATTAAGTTAAGATATCAGGCATAGCATTAGACTAATGGATTTCTTTCATACTGGTGCTGAATTCTGATATTTGCATCCAAAAGATATCATGCTAAATATAAACTTGAATTCTGAGTTTGTTTGTTTTTTACCTGTTTCGAGGGGGGGGGTGCTTTTAAGTAAATAGAAACAGAAAAAGGAACTGCCAATAACATTAACAAGGAGGAAAAGTTGTATGCAACATATTGCTGAGCACATTGTAAGCCGCCCTGAGTCTTCGGAGAAGGGCGGCATATAAATCTAAAAAAAAAAAATTAATCTTTGGAGCAATTTGTTCTTGTCCTTGCAAACCTTGTCTTCAAAAGGCTATTGTGTAGCCCTGGGCGATTAAAATAATGGGAATGTTGCCATTAACTTCAGTGGCATAGAGACTGAATCCATTGTCAAGTTTCCTCCCCCTCTCCCAAAATAAAGCTTTTCAGAGAAGTTTGAGAGTGGAGGAGAAACTTGTATTCAAATGTGTCTGACAAACAGTATGTCCTGCTGATCCCTGGGAACCAGAAAGTGAAACTAGCCAAAAGCAAAAGGAGATTGAACTCTTAAGATTCATTTGTTAAAACTGAATGCCAAGAATAAATACATTTAGGCTTCCAGAATTCATGTATTCGTAAACGTTTAGGCTAAAGTTTCACTTTTAGAAATCAATCTTGTCAACTTCTGGATTTTGGTGACCAAGATATATATATTCATGATACAGAAAGTTAGTTGATTGTGTGGTGTTTAATCTTTTTTCCCATTGAAATAAGAACATGTTTTTCACTCTTAAAAGTGAAATAGAAGATTCCATAGTGCTGAATGAAATGCAGCTCTCTTGACTTAAATTATAGTGGCGTTTACATAATGGAGGATGAGGCCACTTTTGAACATACATGCACATATGCACGTGACTGGACTTTCTGGACAAGCACTTGCAATATTTTTTCTTCAAAGAATAGGTAAAGCAGGCAGACAGATACTTCATTTGGAAGTCCCAGGTTCTATATATTACATCATCTGGAGAGGCCCTAGATGGTAGCTGTATTCAGCAGCCTCATATTTCAACCCCTTTCGATTCAACTTTTGCCTGCTATTGCTTTGCGATTTCATTGACCTTTTGTGATATAAGAAATTGGAGAGTTCTCCAGAGTAATGAAATATGTATTATTGTATTGTACTGTCTTGGTTATTGATGTGCCAGTTTAGACTAAAGAACTTAAGGTAGTTGGTTCTCTAGATCAGGGGTCTGCAACCTTAAACACTCAAAGAGCCACTTGGGCCAGTTTCCCACAAAAAACAAAGCACCGGGAGCCACAAAACCTGAGTGGTCGTGGCCAACTCAACATCACTCACTCCCACCCAGTCACATGACACCCCCCAGCCACGCCTACCCAGCTTCTGTGGCTCCAGGTATTTTCTTTTAAACAGCTCTCTCTCTCTCTCTCTCTACCCCCTCTTTCTCCCTCTCCTTTTCTCATGTCTTTCTCCCTCCGTCCCTCTCTCTCCCTCTCTCTCTCATCTTTCTCCCTCTCTCTTTTTCCCTCTCTCTCTCTCTCTCTCTCTCATCTTTCTCTCTCCCTTTCTCCCTCTCTCTTTCTTTCTCCCTCTCTCTTTCTCTCTCTCTCATTTTTCTCCCTCATGTCTCTCTCTCATCTTTCTCCCTCTCTCCCTCTTTCTCATCTTTCTCCCCCATCTCTCTTTCTCTTTCTTTCCCAGATAAATGAAGCTTTTTCATCCTGCTGCTGTGGCTCCCTGTCTGCTGGCTGGCCCCCCGCACTTCGCCCTCCCCTCCTCCTCACTCCTCGCCTGCCCTGAGAAGAGAAGGACGGTGGAGGCAGATGGAGACTCGCTCCATATTTCAAAGCGGAAGCGAAGCGCCCCTCTACTTGCCTCTTTTTCCGGCCCTTGTTGGGAGACACATGACTTTCTCCACCCCGAGACACCAACTGGGCCACCCTAGCCGATGCTCCGCATTGTAATGGGCTCGAGGAGGAGGGGATGCTATCTCCCCCATTGTGCAGCGCGCTAAGTTTAAATGCAAGAGCAGCAAGCAGCCACAGAAGCGGAGAGAGGAATATGGGGAGACGCATGACTTTCTCCGCCCCAAGACACTGGCTGGGGCGTGTCTCCCCATATTCCTCTCTCTGTCTCCATGGATGCTTGCTGCTCTTGCATTTAAACTTAGAGCGCTGCACCATGGGGGAGACGGTGTCCCCTCCTCCTCTTCCTGGAGCTCATTACAACACGCAGCATTGGCTGCAGCCGGGCGGCCCAGCCAGTGTCTCGGTGCAGAGCAAAGTCAGTGTCTCCCCCAGCGGCTGAAATGTGCACAGCACCAACAAGGGCCAGAAAAAGAGGCAAGTAGAGGGGTGCTCCGCTCCCGCTCTGGAATATAGTGGAAGTCTCCATCTGCTGCAGTCACTCTTCTCTTCCCAGGGCAGAGGAGTGGGAGGGGAGGGCCATCCAGTGGTGGGATCATCTGACAGGGAGCTGCAGGAGAGGACCCCAAAGAGCCACATGCGGCTCTAGAGCTGCAGGTTGTTGATCCTCGCTCTAGATCCTCAGACATTTTAAACTTGACAACCAGAAGTGGAAACTAATCAAGGAGAGAACCAACCTAGAACTAAGGAGAATTTCCTGACAGTTAGAACAATTAATCAGCGCAATGACTTGCCTCTAGAAGTTGAAGGTGCTCCAATATTGCAGGTTTTAAAGAAGAGATAGGACAACCATTGTCTGAAATGATATAGGGTTTCCTGCCTGAGCAGGGGGTTGATCTAGAAGACTCCAAGATGCCTTTCAATTCTGTTATTTTAAAAAATTCATTTGCAAATTACTAAATGTGAAATATCCATCTTTAATACATGAGGTGATAAAGCCAGCAATATTAGAATTCTGCAGAGAAATTCTTAGAGATGAATAATAGAATATTTTTAAAATTCCACTCAAATGATAAGATTTCAATGAAATATTATACTAAAAACATGTATTATGATGCTGAAGCATAGCTCAGCTGATAGATACTTCAAACACTGATGTTTTAATGGAACTTTTTCAGTGTTCCAAGAAGGAAAAGGGCTTGAGAATGTATTTGTGGTTAACAGCAAAGTCAACCCAAACAAAACATTTAGATATTCATCACACTTTTATTTGTACCAGGGATGCTGTTACACACAGACATACTATCTAGTACACTACAAAAAATTATAAAATTAAAAAAGTTGATTTTCAAGTTACACACTATATGAGCCAACATGAAATGCTGGCAGATAAATGTGATTCTTATATAGGGTTGCATGATTTTATAAACAATTGTTTATCAAATTAATGCTAATGTGCTAAAGAAATATTCAAAATATTAATATATGAACTGTGTATTTACAAGCTTGTTCCTACATGCCACAGTGAGATAGCAGTTGTGTAACAAGATACTATCCAGGATCTTCAAGCTAAGAAGAGAAATTTCTTGGTTGAAAAGAAAGAAACCCAAGCTCCCAAGGTTGTTCAATAATATCAGATGGATTTTCTAACATTCATATGCGATAAACATATTGTAGCTCCTAAATGAACTCAGTTTCTAAGATCATATTTATAAGAGCCATCAATTTTATCCTTCTGCTGTATTATTAAGATAGAAGCATTTGAATGTAAGTTAGTTCTTTGGGAAAAAATCATTGCTGATATATTTGATATGTTTCATTGTTTTGCCAGTGTAACAGGAAAAATGCATTTGACAATTCGTATATTAGATAAATATTAAATAAATAATATGTTTTATTATTAAAATTTATAAAATTAAATAAATAAATAAAAATTAAAATAAGCACGAAAATAGTAAAAGAACACCTATCTGACCTTGATGAATATAAATCACCGGGACCTGACAGATTATATCCCAAAGTTCTGAAGGAGCTGGCAGATGTTATCTCAGAACCATTGTACCAAATCTTTCAAAAATCCTGGAGCACTGGGGAAGTACCTGAGGATTGGAAAAGGGCTGATTGGTTCCCATCTTAAAGAAAGGGAAAAAAACAGACCCAGGAAACTACAGACAATCAGTCTAACATCAATACCTATAAAGATCCTGAAAAAGATAATCAAGAAACAGATCTGTGAACAACTAGAAGCAAATAAAGTTATAACTAGTAGCCAGCATGGATTTATTAAAAATAGATAATGCCAAACCAATCATTTCATTCTTTAATAAAGTGACTAAATTAGTAGACCAGTGAAATGCTGTGGACATAGTATACTTAGATTTCAATAAGGCATTCGAAAAAGTAGACCACAATCTACTTCTTGGTAAGGTAGAAAAATGTGGAATAGGCAACATCACCACCAGATGGATTTGTAGCTGGGTGACAAACCATACTCAATGAGTAGTCCTTAATGGTACTACATCCACATGGAGAAAAGTAAGTAGTGGGGTACCACAAGGCTCCATCTTAGGCCCAGTGCTCTTCAATATCTTAATAAATAACTTAGATGAGGGAATAGAAGGGAAATTCATCAGATTTGCAGATGACACTAAGCTGGCAGGACTAGACAAGACCCCAGAAAATAAGCTCAGGATCCAAAAAGATCTTGATAGACTTCAACAATGGGCCCTATCCAACAAAATGAATTTTAATGTGGAGAAAAGCAAAGTTTTACATTTAGGCAGGAAAAATCAAAGATATAATACAGATTAGGTGAGACCTGGCTCAAAAACAGTAACTGTGAGAGGGACCTTGGAATCCTAGTGGATGATCACTTGAATATGAACCAGCAGTGTGCAGCAGCAGCCAAAAAAGCTAATACAATTCTGGGTTGTATAAACAGAGGCATAGAATCAAGATCACGTGAAGTGCTAGTACCACTTTATAAAACCCTAGTAAGACCACACCTGGAATACTGCTATCAATCTTGGTCACCATAGTACAAAAAAGATGTTGAGACCTTGGAAAAAGTTCAGAGAAGAGCAATTAAGATGATCAAAGGCCTGGAGACTAAAACATGAAGAACGGCTGCAGGATTTGGGTTTGGCTAGTCTAAAAAAAAGAAAAATTAGGGGCAACATGATAGCTGTATTCCAGTATTTGAGGGACTGCCGCAAAGAAGAGGGGGTCAAATTCTTCTCCAAAGCACCAGAGAGCTTTGTTTCAGGACAAGAAACAATGGTTGGAAACAAACCAAAAAGAGAAGCAACCTGGAATTAAGGAGAAACTTCCTAACAGTGAGGACAATTAACCAATGGAATAGCTTGCCTTCAGAAATCGTGGTGATCTATCACTGGAGGTTTTTAAGAAGAAACTAGACAGCCACTTATCTGAAATAATATAGTTCTCCAGCTTGAGCAGGGGGCTGGACTAGAAGACCTCCAAGGTCCCTTCCAGTTCTATTCTATATTGCAGTGATGGTGAACCTTTTCAGCATCATGTGCTCATCAGAGCTGCCCAGGGGGCATGTGCCCCGGATAAGGTACTTCCGGTTTCCAGTGCACGCATGCGCGCCAGCAAGCAAGGCTTCCGATTACTACCGTGCATGCACACATACCGATCAGCTGGCTAACGCGCATGCTCAAAGGCCAGCTGATCATTGCATGTGCATGTGGGCCAGAAATCCGGAAGAGGAACAGGTGACACCATGCATGCCAGGCGACATGGCTCCGTGTGCCACTTAGGGCATGCGTGCCATAGGTTCACCATCACAGCTATATTTATTTATGTTAATAATGAAACAAATCAGCTGTTCTACCATACAACTAAAATAGATAAAGAAAACTCTTTTCCAATTCAAAATCAATCTTTGAACAAATAGAAGAATTAAAATGCCTGTGTGTAAATTACAATATCAAATAAGCTTGAATTATTGTAATTGTCCCCAAAAATGATCAATGCAGAAATAAGCTTACCTCTCCATTTCCTTTTACATCTAATCTCTATTGGCTATGGATGTACTCAAGACCCAGCCAGCTTTTGAACAGATTTCTTTAATGTAGTAATATATAGAAAGAACACTGACACTGGCAAGTCATGCTATTCTACTTCAGTTCCCAAGTAGGGGTAGACCCTGCAAGGGCAGGCTTGTCAAATTGGCTGCCCATGGGCCACGCTCACCCCGGCTCCACAAATGCAAAAAACATCCCAATACGTCATGATATGGCACGTGATGCGATCGGGTTTGACACCCCTGGATTAGAGGAAATTAAAATTGCTAGATGTACAACAGTTGTACAGAGATGATAATGTGTACCAGTTTCAGCAGGTGGCAGCACCTGATTAATCTTGTTCTTAGAAGTTAAACAGGGACAAGCCTTATTAGCACTTGGATGAGGAACTACCACGGAATTTATTAGGGATATTGACAACATTAGAATTTAAATATATATTTATATATGAAAAAGACAATGGCAAATCACTTTCTTAATGCTGCCAAGACAACTGTGTGCTTTTATCAACTTTGCATTCAAATTGTGATATCTTACCATTTCTTTACCAGTTAGAATCTAAAACGATGTTTATTAATATTATAGAATTTGAATGATACTGTATGTCATATTATCTATGAACTATATTTTAGTCAATTCTAAATAATTGCCAATAATTTACCAACTTTTTAGTGTTCCAGGCAGATTCATCAAGTTCAAATTCCAGTACCTTTCCCCAAGAATTGAGAGAATAATTGCATTTTTAGTTTTATTTACATATTTGTTTCCCACATTTATTATTTTACAAATAACTCAAGGAGGCTAACATATCCAACACACATTTCTCCTCCTATTTTTCCCACAACAGCAGTCTTGTGAGGTGAGTTAGGTTAAGAGAAAGTGACTGACAAATCACCCAGCCAGCTTTCATGTCTAAGGCAGGACTAAAACTCATTATCTCCCACTTTATAGTCTGGTGTCTTAACCAAACCCAGTAATCAAACTGGATTTGATGACTTTTCTGTAGAATTAAAGAAGGTTTTTCGATTGTAAGTGGTAATATAGTTTAAAGACTTGTATAAAATTTCACAGCTTAAGAATTTATTGCATTTCCCTTACTTGTGGCCAAGTTGGAACTTGGGACCAATTCTTCTGTAGAATGTACAGATAGTCCTCAACTTATGACCACAATTGAGCCCAAAATTTATATTGTGAAGTGAGACATTGAGTTTTGCCCCATTTTACATTTTTTCTTGCCACAATTGTTAAGTGAATCACTGCAGTTGTTAAGTCAGTAGCACAGTTGTTAAGTGAATCTGGCTTCCCCATTGACATTACTTGTCAGAAGATCATAAAAGGTAATCACATGATCTCAAGACACTGCAAAGGTCGACTTCCGGTTGGCACCGCAGGGACACAGACGGGGAAATGGCGAGCTCTGCAGAGCTTCGCCAAAACCCCGTCTGCTAAGCTGCTGCCGACAGGTCTGTGGACCTCCGATGTCTTGTAGGGACAGGGGAACGAGAAGGGACCCCTTGGGCGGCTGAGAGGAACAGGCAGGTTCCTCGGGGCCGGAGGCTTTCCCTTCACGCCAGCGGCAGTGGAACGACAGCCATGGTGGCTGTCCTGAAATGCGGCAACCAGGAACAAAGATCGTGCTGGAGGAGAGGAGACGAAGCGGAGAAGAATAGAGAACGAGTATCTCGAAGCCGGGTGAGTGACACCAACCAGGCAAAATAATACATATATTTGGACTTAAAAAAAGAAGATCCCAAACTTCAAATAGCGGTTACAGAGCCGTGGGGCTTGAAGATTGAAGAAAAAAAAAAATGAAGACCCAAAATAGACTTTACTTTATTAAATTTGGATTAATTGGCTTTTAACAACTCAGTAAATTGACTTTGCTTTTATTTGGAACGGATTGGAGAAATGTCTCTTTGGGAGTTTACACCTTTGAAAGTTAATGAAGCTAATGAAGACAGACAGACGGATGGCTACAAAGTTGCCATGGAGTCTGCGGTGACTAAGCAGGAATGTGGATTGAAGATATTTTTCTTTCCATTTGAAAAAGAAACATTTTAAATGGCTTTTTACTTTGGATTACTTTGAAATTAACACTAGATCTATGGACTTTGGAGATTTCTATTCTGTCCTAGATGATTTTAAGAAGAAAGAAGGAATATTTTGGACATTTGACAATGGAAATTAACAAGCTTAGCAAAAAAAATTAGGTATGGCGCAGGAAAAAAAGACAGGAAGTTGATGCATCAGACATGGAACAGACATTATAAAAGCATTAAAGGAACATACAGAATTTTTTAATTTGAACAGATGAACTTTGAAATGGAACATTTATGGACAGACAGAAAAAGGAAGAAAAGGAGGAAATAAAGTAATAAATTTTAAATGTAACTAAATTGAAATGTAAAGATTAAAGGTATACATGTTTTTTGGATAGAAACAGAAAGGCTTCTGGAATAATAAAAATAGAAAATAAGAGATGGCAATTAAAATAGAAGATGATATATAGGTGGTTAAAACAATAAAGAAGAGTATATATTACTGTGAGACAACTTTAAGAAAATTTTTTTGCTTGATGTAACATGTTTTAATTTTAATTTGCAAAAAAATGTTAGATTGATGATTATGTTGGATTAAGGTTTTATTGAACAAATTATCAGACACACAGATATTAGCGACAAATTGTGATTTAATTTAATATATGATGGAAATGATGATTATTATGAAATATATTGAGAACTAATTTGAAAGACTGTGCTGGAAACTGACATAAAATAGATAATTATATGTTAAGGGGAAGTTAAAATAAGAGGGATGGATACCAACTAGATAAGAGTTTGAGACTCGGAGGAAATATGTTGGAAGCTAGTTAAAATGCTGGAAATCAGCCAAACACTTACAGGATAGTTGGAGGAGATTATGCTGGAAATCAGCCAAACAAGAGTGGAAGCCCTGGAGGGAACTATGCTGGAAATCAGCCAAACATAATATGCTGGAAATCAGCCAAACAAACAGGAGGAGAGTTGGAGGAGAATATGCTGGAAATCAGATAAACAATGGAGGGAGTATAGGAGGAGACTATGCTGGAAATCAGCCAATAAGGGTGGTAGGCTTGGAGGAGATTATATTGAAATTAGCCAAAAATAGTTGGTGCTCTGGAGAAGAATATGCTGGGAATCAGCCAAACAGAATACGTTGGATAATAGCCAAATAATAGAGGGAGGTATGGTGTGATAAATCTGTGTAACATGAAAAGTGTAATAGATGATAAGTTGGATAAAATCAAAGATAAATTGATAAAGTTTAAGATATTAAGAATCGAGGAAAGGGTCAAGAGATTAAGAATTAGATGGAATTTTATCTTATAAAGTGTAATAAAATGGAGTGGTATGGAATTTGAAATTAAGATTTGTGGTGATAAAATTGTAGGGTAAATAATTAGAATAAGAGGTTAGAATATTGTTAAAAGAATTTTTTGATGCTGATGGTAAAAGATATAAAGTGAAGAAGAACAAGATATAATTAAGATTGATATATAGATATAAAAATGAGTGAAAATTAATTTGAAATTAAAATTGTATTGATATAATGGAATTGTTTAGATGAAGATGTTAGAATTTATGTTAAAACTTGCTTTTTTATGTTTTGAATTTTCATTTGTAAAAGATGTAATGGGAAATTGTGAATGGAGCTTGTTAAAGAAATGTAAGCATGGTAACCATCTATGGACCGGATCGAGACTCTGCTCTTGAAAGTTATATTTTATGTTTAAGTTTGAAAAAAAATAAAAAAAAATATTTACAAAAAAAAGACGCTGCAAAGGTCATAAATATGAGTCAGTTGCCAAGTGTCTGAATTTTGATAATGACCATGGGGATGCTGCAACAGTCATAAGTATGAAAAATGGTCATAAGTCACTTTTTTGAGTGATGTTGTAACTTTGAATGGTCACTAAATGAACTATTGTAAGTTGAGGACTACCTGTATTTTACTGGACAGATCTAGGCTTTCCCATGAAATAATCAAATCTCTAATCTTATAAACTCCATTATTATTTGTCATAACAACTGCATTTTCTTTGCAACAGGCTATGTTTAGTTGATTATTCACCTTTTTAGTTTTAACTTTCACCTCTAACAAATGCTGAATTTAATATTGGACTATGATGAACAGTTTTGTGCCTTACTTGTATTCAAGAAGATTCTGTACCTAACTTGAATGCTAGATACATTTTAGATAGAATAATCCTAAATTTCTGTTTCTAAATTTCTTTTCTAAAGATTTAACTACAATAAAACCTTAATTTAATAGCACATTCAGGTAGAGGGATATCCATTAACTTTAATGCCTATTAAATCCTAACTTACATGGTTTACACCAACAATCATTATTTGGAAAATTGCATAATTCATGCAAATAATATATGGCAGTAAACTCTTGATTTAATGAATAATCTAAACAAATAATGTGTTCAGCGTCTTTGAGCCTATTAAATTGAGGTCAGCCAAGGATTTACTGTAAAAGAGTACCCAAAACAAATGAACAAACAAACAAACAAAAACCTAGGCCGTTCTTTCTTGACTATCTCTAGGCAATTCATTCAACCTCCTAGGAATATGAAGCTTGATTACATAGCTTTGAATAGAATTCCAAAGATTTGTTAGATTAACATTCCTTGTTTTAATTGACAAGGAATTGTGTTGGAAGACTTCTGGCTCTTCCTTTCTCTTCTGGGCAAAATACAGAATCTGGGCTCCTTATCTTTTAAACAGATTAATATAATGATGGCATTAATGTAATATTCCTGTAATGCAGGGGTGTCAAACTCAATTTCATTTAGGGTCGCATCAAGGTTGTGTTTGATCTCGGAGTGGGGGGGGCGTGGGGGGGGCGTGGCCACCTCAATAACTCATGTTGAGGGTGCCTGTGGTGGCCCGGGTGGGGCTGGAGGGATCCATTGTCTCCAGCGGAGGAATGCGAGACCAGTGAGAGGGCCAAACACTTGTCCTCCACAGGAGCCTTGCCATCCCTCTCACACAATGCAAAAGAACCTCAGATGGCAGCGCAGGCTGTCCACAGCCCTAGGCAGCAGAGGGCAAGCGCTTCCAGGGCATCAGGGCCCCCCAGCCCAGCCCAGCCCTGCTTCCCTAAGGGGGTGCTGCGTTTACCTCCTCGAGCTGCTTACCTGTTGCTGCTGTGCTCTCTCTCCTTGGCCAGGTTGCTCATGGTGTGTACAGGAGGGCAATGTGTGTGGGTCAGGGAGAGGCCCACTCCAGCTCCACGCAAGGAGACCCAGCTTTGTAACCATAGCATCCTCAACGATAGGATGGGAGATTACCAGGAGAGGTCAGGAGGAGGAGACAAGGGGATGGTGAAAGGGCAGCAGGGCTGCTGGTGGCCAAGTGCTCAGACCCTCCCTCTCATTGTAATATCCTTCCTTCCTTCCTTCCTTCCTTCCTTAACTAAAGAAATTTTAGATATCTGGTGAACTGATAGATTCTCTATTTTTGACATCCCTAATAGTGAGATAAAAAGCTATTATAGACATAAATATATGTAGGAGCAACAAGAATGTATTCATGATTATCATTGTTGGAATGTCTCTAGGTACATCCTATTTCTGGTGGTAATCTATTTAATGATATATTTAAAAATGAGACTGATTAATAGTTTTGGGGTAGGGTAGGAGAGAAGAGGACATTTATCTGTGTATTTCCCATTCTTTTATGTTTTGCATGCTGTATAGTAAAGTAATGTGATATGCCATACTATAACAAATACTTGTTTTCTACATACATAGGACACTTACAAAACATTATATAGGAATGAGATCTTACACTGCTGAACTTTGTTTTCCTTTTTAGGCAAATTTTTTAGGTCAAGACATAGGACCATGGTATTTTCAAAAAATGTATGCAAGATATTGGAAACATTACAATGAAGCTATGGAGTGGATGTATAGACATAAAAACGCTTATAGAAAAGCCATGGAATTATTATATAATCCATCACTTCATCCTTCCAAACAACATCAACGTTATTCTGACTGGGATGAAAATGTTCCAGGGAGAACTGGTCCATCTTCGTTCTCCACCTCAGCCAGCAAACCACGGTATCCTCCAAAGCCTCAGAATGACCTGCATTATGTCAGAAAAAGGAGAGCAGCAGAGAAAGATTATGAAACAGATTCAGAATCTGAAGGTGAAGAGGATTTAGAATATGACCTCGACAACATGGAAATCACAGAAGAGCTCCGTCACTATTTTGAGCAGACAGAAAGACACCAGGAAGAACTACGTGAGTGTGTTTTCTTCTCTTATTCTTCATATCAATTTATTTTTATACAGTTTATCCCTTCTTTTCACGTCCATGTGTGGATTCCATCTGTTGTCTAAGGAGCTCAGCCTGGAAATCTTGTAGCTAGGATTTTCGTTGTGAGCTCTTCACAAATCAGGGACCAATAAACTCAAGGATTGATAATTTGTAGTCAAAGTGTCAATGTCTCTAGACAAAATTGCAAAATATTTTTTCAAGCTGCTTTGGAATGAAAAAATAATGAAAAAATTGGTGATGGTTTATCTGAGCTACTTAAATTTGGATATAAATACCTTACAGTGTCACTGAATAACCATTACAATTCAAATAGCCAATTTTGGCTAGTGATTATCAGCATTAGTTCATAATCAGCAATGGTTCATTACAGGAAAAAAGCCTGAGATATAAAGACTTTAGGAAATTGTAAACTTTTCTCTTAAAATGAGAAAATCTTATGCAATATACTAGGCAAGCTTCTTCAAGTATTTATGATCAGGTCAGACTTAGTTATGCTCGATCAAGTCAGAAGAGCAAAACTGGGATTTCTCCACACTCTCCCCTTCATTTTCTCAGGCATTTTTCATTCAGAAGTTGATGACAGAAATACTACTTTGCAGTTTGATATAACTTGGTCTTAAAATTCTCTTAGATTGCATTAAATAAAAGATAAGATCTAAGCTATCCAGCCGAGCTGATACATTGATTTTTCAAATTTGGCCATAAGGCACAGCAAAAAGCCATTTATATACAGTTATGAAACCTGTGCTTGTTAGCTACTCGATCTGCTAATAATTTGAGTCCCAAATATTTTGATAAAATGGCATTTAACCAAGTCAGTTTTTCTTCTGACTACTTCTCTTGAGCATATATCATAATAAAGAAAACTGGCCAAGGATCTTTTCTGGGAAGTGAATCTCACATTGGTTATGTTACCATTGGAAATTCTCTACCTTACTTGGCTGTTCAAAATGACTGGGGAATTTCAATCCGAATCAGAATCTGAGTATATATATATATACATACAAATATTTATAGCCCTATTAATATGGAATTTGTAAACCTAAGGCTATAAGAGTCTTGTGCTTTGTGTGGATTTGGTTTCTGTGGCAAGAGAAATAATCTGCAGGGCAATTTTACAGTTTGTTCTTCTAAGCAATGTATTGAAACTTTTTAAAAAGCACTGTTCTGAACCTTATCCTGTGAAATTTGTGCATATAGAATGATATTGTTTAAAATTAATATCAATTTGATTTTTTACATTTTAAATAGTAGATTATTAAAATGGTCCAAAGGAAATTCCTAGTTATATTGCTGAAGCTTGGAGGAAAGTCATGACTAGCATATCATACAGATCAGCCATTTACTTTCTCTTTCCTTGATTTAATCCAACAGAGTAGATTTCAATGCATCTTTATCCTTCAAGTGTTTGTTATGCAGTACAGGAAGTTTCTCTCTCTCTTTCTCTCCCCCTCCTTCTCCCCCACCAATAATACAGCTTTTACTTGAGGAGAAAAGGTTTTAGACAAATTAAAAGCATCTTCTTCCATAAGTAATCCTTTTCTTTAGAAAGTGTTGGATTTGAAAAACCTTTTATAGCTTTCTTTTTGATTGGCTCAATTCACAGACTAAATAAAATTACTTCTCCCTTGTGAATTTTACACTGAGGCACTTCTCTTAGAGTTTTACACTGAGACACTCACAGCACAAAGCCTGTTTTCTAGAATAGATAACCTCTCCCTCAATAAGAATCCTAATTGTCATAGTACCAAATAAAAATAAATACAGGTAGTCCTCTACTTATGACCATAATTGAGCCCAATATTTATGTTGTTAAGTGAGAAATTTGTTAAGCGAGTTTAGTCCCATTTTATGTCTTTTCTTGCCACATTTGTTATATGAATCATTGAAGTTGTTAAATTAATAACACGGTTGTTAAGTGATGTTGGTTTCTATTGCCTTTGCTTGTCAGAAGGTTGCAAAAGTTTATAACATGACCCTGGGACACTGCAACTGTCATAAATATGAACCAGTTATCAAACATCCAAATATAAATCACGTGACCACGGGGATGATGCTGCCATGGTTATAAGGGTGAAAAATGGTCATGTCACTTTTTTCAGTGCCGTTGAGGACTACTTGTACAGATTGGGAAAGAACATCTATCTATCTTTCCAATTTTGTTATCATTTGGGAAGACTCTTACCACCTGGCAATCCCCTAGAATTTGGAGAAGATATATATTTAATTTCACAAACCTATTGATTTTGCAGTTGACTGTTTTCAGCTGAACAAATTTCAAAATAAAATTTGATCAAGCTATTAGTCCATTACTTCATTTCATCATTCCTCCTCTGCAGAAAACCTTTGGAGTATATATGTTGAAGAAGCTGCACATTGTTTTCTTTAAATGTCAAAAGATTATCTGCCACTATTAAGTTCTGCATCAAAGTCTATGGCTATGTGAATCTGAGTGGCTTTTTAAATTTAGGGATAATGCTGGGGGGAAATGGGGCTGGGGAGTTACCAGATATTATATATAATACCAGCTCCTCATGTCTATGACTGTTTAATAATGCTACTACCTACAGATGTATCTTTTTGGCTTCCTCATCAAATTCCTCAACCCAAATTTATAAAGATTCCCTGGAGGACAAACCAACTTCTCATGCCTGCTTGTTCTTTTAAATCCAGAATTCAGAGACATTTATTGGTTGATAGCATATCACAGTGCAATATTTAAAATATCTGGGCGTCTTGTGAAATGGGGAGAGAAATAAATGGTAGATATGTAGTAAATATCTCCTCCCACTTAGTGGAATATTTCCATTTGACCAAATAGAGTTTAAAGCTGGATAGATGACACAGCCGCACAAACAACCCTATTTCTTACTCTCATCAACTTTCATACGGTCAACTGGAAAGTATGTAGGTGAGTGTCCTCAATTGAACGTAAACTATATCTCAGTCACTATAAAACATGGTCCCAATTCACATGGAGAGTTGTAGTTTTATTCAAATACAAGGAAGCTTATTTTCAGATGAAAGCATGGAGATAAAAGAAGAAAAGGGACAGGTCAACATTTGCAGCTTGTTCTTTATCCAGTCAGTGTATGCAAAGAGCCCAGTTTGCCTAGAATAGCTCCTTGTTTGTTAAGCTTTAGAATAGATTCCAGGCCCTTCTTGATTGATGATAACAGTTCTGGTGCCCAGAGGAAAAGAAGTTGCCACAGGCATGAAGGTCTGACTAAAATGATGCCCAGACGGTGTTAAAGACATGGTGGAGAAGCTCTCAGTACTCCTTAAGCCCACTAACAGCTGTGGAAAAAAGTAAATGTAATCCTAGACTGCATCAACAGAAGTATAGTTCCTTTCTATTCTATGTTGATCAAACTGCTCTGGAATATTGTACCCAGTGCCACATTTTAGAAAAGACATGGAGAAATTGGAATATGTCTAGAGGAAATCAAAGCAGATAAAGGTCTTAGAAGAATACATGTATAGTTGGAGGCACTGAATATGTTCAGTCTGAAGATTGGAGTGGGGGGGCATGATAAATCTCACCAGAGAAAGGACTGTCGAATAGAAGCTGTGACAGTTCTGTTCAGGGTTTTTCCAAAAACAGTAGTCTTAAATTACAGATTTAATTATAGATTTAATTGCAGATCTAATTATAGATTTATTTGAACATTGGGAATAAAATTATAACAATGAACTCTATTTCATTGAACAATGAACTCTATTCAGCAGTGGAAATGTCTTTCTTTAGAGATGGCAGACTCTTCTTTATTGGCGGCTGGATCTCTTGTCTGTCTCGGATATGTAGTTCTGCATTCTAGATGTTCTCCAAGGTTCCTTCCAGTTCTTCCATTCTAGGATTTTATGCAGTATTCATAGTCTGCCCAGTGTGAAGTCATTACATTTCAAAATAATATATGAAATAAGGGTAAAATACCAACCACCACCTAAATATTTTTATGCTAATCTTCAGACCCTCAGTACTTAAGAATAATTCTAAAAACTGTCAATTTTTTTGAAACTCTGTCTCTGTTTTAACATTTCAATAAGGACAAGATTGCCTTCCCCTGCTCCTGCCTGTGTAGGCCCATTCTCCCCTCACAATTTTTTATTTCCATTTCTCTTAAATGCCATATTTTTATAATTCATATCATGTGCCATGTTCCAAATGGCCCAAAACTAGCTGTGGATATTTCAACATGTATAATATGCCAAATTAGTACCCTTGTACAGTAAACAGTTATGATTCTCAGATAAAGAGAACATAATGGTTTGTTCTTATTCCCTCCAAGATAATAAAATATTGTAAAGAAGTAACATAAGGAGTTCAAAACACTGCCTGGATAAGGTCCCTGAAAGTAAAGCAGAACAAAACCAAATGTGGCATTGCATCGGTGTGTATTTCTGTATGTGTTGTGTGTATGTGTATGTGTATGTGTATGTATGCATTGAAAAACTACAGGAGAAGCCAGCAAATGAAAGGTCAAGCCTGGAAATGGTCTATATGCAGGTAGGGACAGTAAAGAGGAGAAAGTCACCCAAGTGGATTCCCATAGCGGAATCAATTGGACTGCTTATATCATTGCCAGTTCATCGACTTCTCCTCCATTCTTGGCCTGGTGGCCCATCATAAGCATATTTAGCTTGTCCTGGATTTCTCAGGGCATATATACATATGAAGCTTGTGTGGAAAGCAGAACTTATATACACAGATGCAACACATATATACTTTCTCTGCTTACACCCAGGTATAACATACAGGTAGTCCTCGACTTTCAACAGTTCATTTAGTGACCATTCAAAGTTACAATGGCACTGAAAAAAGTGATTTTTGATCATTTTTCACACTTACAATTTTTGTAGCATCCCCATGGTCATATGATCAAAATTCAAATGCCTGGCAGCTGGTTCATACTTATGACCGTTGCTGTGTCCTAAGGTCATGTGATCACCTTTTGCAACCTTTTGACAAGTATGACAATGAGGAATCCAGATTAATTCAATAACTGTGTTACTAATTTATCAACTGCAGTGGGTCACTTAACAACTGTGGCAAAAGAAGTCATAAAATGGGGCAAAACTCATTTAGCAAATGTCTCACTTAACAACAAAAAATGGGCTCAATTCTGATCGTAAGTCGAGGACTACTTGTATTGCTTCATTACACAAAAGAAGAAGCAGATGCCTCCTATGGCCATTTTTGATGTAAGGGTTAGAAAGTATCAGGAAGTCATATTTTGCATGATTTCTGGGTTTTTCTTTTAAGGCAGCAACATACTCTTTTCCATTTCTTTCCCACAGATGTCATAAATTCAGCAAGATATATCAATCTATCATCTGCCTATCTGTCTCTCTATCAAGAGATATACCTCCACATTTAAAATTATTAATAGGTATTATTTGTTTTGTTAAATATTGGCCACTCTTTCTGTATCTCTCCTATGTTTCCTGTGGAGCTTGTAATTTTAACCCACAGGAGATGTTTTGTGAATGTGTTTGAATGACATCCCAGAGGCTATTTATTAAAAGCATGAAATCATTTTTCCGGATTATTGCACCTGTCGGATGCATTCAGCGTTTAGTTGTGAAACTGTTCAAAAATGCTGGTTATCAGGAACTTGAGAGAGCAGACTAATCCTCTTAGTAATTCAAGACATCGTTCTTAAAACTAAAGAAGAATATAACATTTTGTTTTTAAAAAAGGCTTCCTGAAAATTCTTTAGTAGCTGGATTAAAAATGAAATCACATTTCATCACCTCCATGCTTTGTTGCATAATGTCTCTATATTATTTAATTATTAAAATTTATCCATCTGTCAGTTTATAAAATAAGGAAATGGTTTCTTATCTTGAATCATACAGAAATTAAGGTCTTAAACTAATGTCTAAATAGCATCATGTCTTTTCCTCTTCAGTTTTACTTTTCTTGGACTTTTAAAACTTAAATCCACTCAAGCTGTAATCAGTGTATTAACTGGGTTAACACAGAGTTATATACTGTTAAATAGTGGGACTGTATCTGATTATTTTTTCATGCCAGCCATGAGCTCATTACTTCTGTCTTAGATTTGGGAAAAGGCTTTTAGCCAGAGGAGGAGGGTACTATGATTATGATATTTTCTAGATTTTTAATCTCATCTTTATTACTCTTATACATAAATCAAGGCAATGAACATACCTAATATTCCTTCCTATTCCTCCTACTTTCCCTACAATAACAACTCTGTGAGTTGAGGGTGAATGATTGGCCCAAAGTCATCCAGCTAATTTTCATGGCTAAAGTAGGACTAGAACCCAAAGCTTTCTGTGAAGCCTGAGATACAGTGGGGCAAAAAAGTATTTAGTCAGCCACCAATTGTGCAAGTTATCCCACTTAAAAAGATGAGAGAGGCCTGTAATTATCATCATAGGTGGACCTCAATTTATTTGCAAATTATGGTGGAAAATAAGTATTTGGTCACCTACAAACAAGCAAGATTTCTGACTCTCACAGACCTGTAACTTCTTCTTTAAGAGGCTCCTCTGTCCGCCACTCATTACCTGTATTAATGGCACCTGTTTGAACTTGTTATCAGTATAAAAGACACCTGTCCACAATCTCAAACAGTCACACTCCAAACTCTACTATGGTGAAGACCAAAGAGCTGTCGAAGGATACCAGAAACAAAATTGTAGAACTGCACCAGGCTGGGAAGTCTGAATCTGCAATAGGCAAGCAGCTTGGTGTGCAGAAATCAACTGTGGGAGCAATAATTAGAAAATGGAAGACATTCAAGACCACTGATAATCTCCCTCAATCTGGGGCTCCACGCAAGATCTCACCCCGTGGGGTCAAAATGATCACAAGAACGGTGAGCAAAAATCCCAGAAGCACACGGGGGGACCTAGTGAATGACCTGCAGAGAGCTGGGACCAATGTAACTACGCTGCCAGGGACTCAGATCCTGCAGTGCCAGACGTGTCCCCCTGCTTAAGCTAGTACATGTCCAGGCCCGTCTGAAGTTTGCTAGCGAGCATTTGGATGATCCAGAAGAGGATTGGGAAAATGTCATATGGTCAGATGAAACCAAAGTAGAACTGTTTGGTAGAAACACAACTCGTCGTGTTTGGAGGAGAGAGAATGCTGAGTTGCATCCAAAGAACACCATACCTACTGTGAAGCATGGGGGTGGCAACATCATGCTTTGGGGCTGTTTCTCTGCAAAGGGACCAGGATGACTGATCCGTGTAGAGGAAAGAATGAATGGGGCCATGTATCATGAGATTTTGAGTGCAAACCTCCTTCCATCAGCAAGGGCATTGAAGATGAAACGTGGCTGGATCTTTCAGCATGACAATGATCCCAAACATACTGCCCAGGCAACAAAGGAATGGCTTCATAAGAAGCATTTCAAGGTCCTGGAGTGGTCTAACCAATCTCCAGATCTCAACCCCATAGAAAACCTTTGGAAGGAGTTGAAAGTCCGTGTTGCCCAGCGACAGCCCCAAAACATCACTGCTCTAGAGGAGATCTGCATGGAGGAATGGGCCAACATACCAGCAACAGTGTGTGCCAACCTTGTGAAGACTTACAGAAAACGTTTGTCCTCTGTCATTGCCAACAAAGGATATATAACAAAGTATTGAGATGAACTTTTGATATTGACCAAATACTTATTTTCCACCATAATTTGCAAATAAATTCTTTCCAAATCAGACAATGTGATTTTCTGGATTTGTTTTCTCATTTTGTCTCTCATAGTTGAGGTCTACCTATGATGACAATTACAGGCCTATCTCATCTTTTTAAGTGGGAAAACTTGCACAATGGGTGGCTGACTAAATACTTTTTTGCCCCACTGTACTTATAATATGGACATACTATACTTTATTAAGCCTATCAATGTCAGCATGGTGTATGTTTCTCTTTATTCAAGAAATTCAGTTTATCTGTTTGGGAAAACAAAAACTATAAATCTCAATATTATAGAGACATAAATGCAAATGTCATTAGTTGTATTTTATGGAACTGACATATAAAAAGTTCTATGACTAGAAAGTCATTGACAATAAACTTACTTGGCAAAATTCCAAAGACATGCTATGAAGAAGGTATTGGGGAGTTACCTATTGAACTTCTCTCTGTGGACAATAAAGGGTGGCTTTCTTAATAATTTAGGACTCTCCCATCCTAAGTAGTCTTATGAATTGGGCCTTCTAATTGATGTAATCCATTAATGGCTGCAGCTGCACCAGTAGGCTTTTATAAATATTTCTTCTTTTTAGATTTCTTTTCTCCAGGGGAGCTTGTAAGAACATCTGTTGACCAAAGAAGATACTGATGCCAAGACCATCTCTTAGGAAAAGTCATTCTTTTCCAATTCTACTTCTGTTTCCTGTGTTGCTTCTCAGGAAACTTCAGCTTTCTCTTGGTCCCCTGGTTTTATTGTTAAGTCACTTTTCCAGAGAAAGTTACATCGGAAGTTCACTGCTGGTTTATTTACTTTGTTATTACTGCTTACTGTGGGTGGATATGTGTGTATGGATATCACGGTACATACTTATAATTAATCCTGGAGCCATCTACTATACTCAGAATGAATTGGAAAGTTAAAATTTATTTCTTTCAAGAAAGGAAGTTTCACTACGAGGGAAAGTTATTTACCCTTATGGTAAATTCTAAGATTAGAGGATTTGTATTTTACTTCATGCAAAAAATAATTGAAAAATATAATGGAAAGTTGGGGTTATTTAATATCATCCTGCACTCTTAATTTATCTTTTAGTTTGTGTTACATTTTCAAAATGGCAAGTCCCAAACTCATTATCTTTAGGACCTTATACTACTGAACTCTAGTTCTGTAAGCCTAACCAATATGTTTGATAGGCAGAGATTGCAGTTCAGCATCAACTGGAAAATCACAGGTCTCCACAGCTGTTAAAATGTACCAACATTTATTACAAAATCTTGCTCTTTTGTTAATTATAATCTAGTTTTAAAGCTGGCCTAGAAGAAGGGGATTGTGAGGAGGAGAGAGATGACGCATTTATTTTGCATTCTGATGGTGTTGGAATGGAATATCATCCAGAAAGCAGAATAGAATAAAGACCATCATTTACTGCATCTTGTCCTATGTGCTTAGAATTAGGGATGCAATAGTGTCTTGCAAATTTAAGGTCAAAAATACCTCCCATATGCCCTTGTGAAGGACTATATACAAGTTATATAAGATCACTCTTACTCTAGCAGGGACTTGGACTAGGGGGCCTCCAAGGTTCCTTCCAACCCTATGATTCTATAAGTTGTGGGTATATTTTCTTCCATAGATAAAATCCTTTTTTATAATTAAACCTGGAGGAAAGCCATGATTTAAAAAATGCCAGACAGTTTGGCTTCGTAAAAATGTTACACCTGATTAAGTGCCAGTTTTGGTGGCTGTCACTTAAAAAGGACATTCAAAGTTATGTGGCTAGCTGCCCAATTTGTGCTTCTGCTAAGCGGTGACAAGGGCTCCAGGACTCATCCAACCTGTGGCAGAGCTTAACGTTCCCGGAAGCAAGTTTCAGGCCATCTGAATCTGCTTTTTCTTGATGTTATGACAGCTAGTGTATCAACATTTCGTACCCCGAATTAGTAGACCGTGATGCAGCAGAATTCAGATGGGACAAAAGTCTTGTTGTATTATGTAATTTTACATCACTTATGTAATGTTATAATTACGTAAATAGCATTAAATGACACACATGCTATAATTTGCATAAGGAAATCATTATGCAAGTAATATATAATACAAAAGATTTTTGATTTGTATAATGATAATGCTGTGAATGATACAATCTTTGTTTGAACAGATAATCAGGAATTACAGACATCTTCTCCACACTTACTGATTTATTAAATCAAGATTTATCTTTATCTGACACTGATAAGCCAATAAAATATTGCCTGAACTGGTATTAATTTTTCCTGCACATGACCTTAATATAATGAAAACCATTTTAGACGACAATTTTCCCATCTTTTTAGATTCAAGTCTTATACTAGCATGAAATGAAAATTCTATATTTGGGAATGAGAATTCAGTCAGTAGATTAAGTTCTTAAGCGATTAAGTGATTTTGTGGCATTTAACAAACAGATTTGCCTAGCAAAGTTATTATGGGGCTTTTTTGTATGTGTAAAAGGAAGAATTCTTGCTCCACATCAATGCTCTGTCATACCCAGTTGGCTATCAGTTACTGCACCAAATGCACTTTGTAAATAAATAAAATGGAATATATGACTTCAGTTTTCAGATATTTATAAACATAAACATAGATTGGATATATAAAATAGATACAAATAGAGGAAACATTAGAATTAGGGACGGTAGGCACGCTGGTGCTCTTATGCACGCCCCTATTTATATGATAAAACTTTCAGCATACAAAACTCCAGGGGCTTGCAGAATAAATAAAATAAAAGAAACATTAAGCATCAAAATGAAACATCAGAAAATAACAGTGATGATAAAAATATGCATTCTATCTCCTAATGTGCTAAAAATCTGAATCTATTACACTCATATAAAAGCACAAAACATCTGTTGAAATAAGTGAAACTTCAGTACAGTGCTGTGACTTTAAAGTAGTATGCCAAAGACAAAAGTAAAATTGAAATATTCATAGTTTCCCCTGATAAATAATTTATTTTGTCAATTTGCCTATTACGAAGTGACAATTCTTTGTCTACACTGCAATTCACACCTTGAGAAAGAAAACAAACAGAAATGATAATCATCCTTTGGAAAAGATTTGTGAAGTAAGACTGGACAACCAGTCAGCCACATGAAAACACATAAAATAAGTGAGACTGTCTGCTTAATGATATACAATATCACTTAGAATAATTTTCTTTTTTTGCCACAGCTGAATAGCTATACAGCTGGCTGTTTCATGTTACTCTTGTAAATGTGGCTACATGATTGCAGTGTGTAGGGGTTGAAACTGCTACGCTATGCAGTGGGAACGCTTCTCTTTTATTTTCCCAAGGAAACTTTTAACAGGTCCAGCCAGTTCTCTTTATTATTTATAAATAACTAGAAAGATCCTCAGTTATGCTTCACTTAATATTCTTCTGAGTTACAGAATTGTGCAGAGATATTTTGGAAACTTCTTAATTGAAAAGTATAATTGGCATGATAGTCAAAGCACTGTGGATGTTATATTTTCCTGAAATTGGCATCAGGTGTAAATACATGTGTTCCCTTTCTAAGAGTATTTGTGTATACCTCAAGCTCAAGCTTTTTCAACAATTTTCCACAAAGAAGAATTAAAAAGATTTTTATTTTTATCTTTGTGTCATCAAGTATACAAACAGGATGCAAATTTGATAAATGAATTGGCTTATATACATTAAAGTTAGCATCAAATAAACTATTTTCAAACTAACCCATAGTAACTAACAACAAACCAAATCTCATTTGATAAGAAACAAAAACAAAAGTTGAATTCTTGGTTGTATGTAGAAAGATGGAATGAGAATGATTTAATCTGGCAGCTTTAATTAACAAGTTGATATTTTTAATCTAAAAATTATGAATTGCATACAGATTTCTAGATAGAAATAATTTGAAATTTAAAAAATATGAAGGACACCTAGAAGAAAGTGATAGGAGGTAAATGTCACTGAACAAAGTTTTACTTTAATTATTCTCTCTCAAGGGGCCTCTTGCAAAACTGACAGGCTTGTTGCCAAGAAGCATGGAAACAATTTTAATTTTTTAAAAAAAAATCTTCTAAACACAAGCTTTATGTCTATCAGTGAAACTTATCCTTTTGTGTGGATACCAATAGTTACTCAGACAGCTGCTAGACAGCTGGAGGTTCTATTCCTGGCTGTAGCATAGTTGCTTTTTTTTTAAGATAACTTGATAATCAAATAGTTGTTTAACTCTTGGAAACTTATTTCTGGGGTTACAGAAGCAGTGTGTTATACTTACCCTGTTCTCCTTTGTTCATCCTAATACCACAAATGGAATGTTGGTTGGAAATATTCTTAAGCTTATATATGCTGAAACATTGAAAAGATTCTTTTAAAATCCTACACAGTATCCAATTTTATACGGTAATCCATCTGTTGCATTTGTTTTCAGAAAATCAGTAACTTCTTTGTAAAATTAATTAAAAAGTGTGATGGACTAGTTATCAACATTACAAATTAAAATGCAGCAAAATGTGGCATTTGCCTAAATTAGAAAATGTATGTTAAAAGTGTCCTATTTTGATCATCTAGTTTGATATATTGATTTTTAAAAATCCCATTTTACAACCCTGTAATCCTTTAATTTGGGGTACAATCGGGGCACCCCTGTGGAGCTGAGCATTTACTGGCCGGATGTCCTTCCTGATGCCATGTGGAGTTCACAGCAGATATTTTTTCTTTGCGCCCTAGGAGTGAAATATCTGCCACTACCTAAGATTGCACTCTCAACCTTCCAAGTGGGAGGTGAGCGTCTTCACCATTAGGCCACCACACCACTCTAGTTTAATATAGTGATGAGTTATCCTAATGATTATCCAAACTACATGAAGAAAAATCAAGTAAGTAGAATAGTAACATTAATGCATTACTGATTTTATCAGTGCTGTCAGTGAAGATAGGTTCAAATCTTTTTGAACATGAACCAATGCAAAATCAACAGATTTATATGGAATATCAGTACTGCAAATGTGATTATTTTTTGTAACAGTCGGTTTATTTTGCTTTGATTTTGAAATACTACTGTGAAACAAACATTGCAAAATAGTGGAATATAATGGTCATGACTTCATAAGGTCAGTAGTCTTGTTTCTTAAGTATCATAATGAAGTCAGAAGTTGATTGTGTCTTTCCTGAAACAAAAATCCAACATCAAGTGATTAGGGATAAAATAGGACTTTGGACCTCTTTGAAGGCAATCTGTGCCTTCTAATTTGGGGTAAATCCTGGATAATTCTGATTCCATGTAAAGGAAACTAAAATAAGTTTTAATACCTTCTATCAAAAGAAACAATAAAGTGTTTGGAAATGCCTTTTTTAAAAAAGGGAGAGAGAGAGAACAAATAAGGAAATTGCACAGAGAAATTAGACAGAACTTTTCCTTCCTAAACTAGAATTCAAGATGACTAAATGCTACAAAGTAGCAGTAAAGAGAACAAACAAGAAAGGTAAAATACCCATTGTGTTAATTTTATTTTGTTTTTAATTTAAGAATCCTTTTGACAATTCACCAATCCTTCCAATGACCTGAGGCATAAGATCAGCCAGCAGAAATGCAAAAATGTTTTGTCAATTTCCTTGTCTTTTCCATTAGGAGTGACTTTCTATAGAAGTCTTCCTACCTACAAAGGGAGTATCTTAGATCAAAGCTAATAAGTATTTTTGTTCTCTTTACGAATTTTCCATTTTTAGCATTCAAGGTTATTAAAACATTTTTTAAACCAAACATTCCATATGTTAATTGCTATTATTAACAATGTTATTAACTCTGAAAAACATTTTAATAGGTATAGCCTTAAGATCTATAACATCGTAAAATATGCAGCCTGCCTAAATTTTGAACGATGGAAAACATATCAGAGGGATTTAAAAGGCTTCATTTTCTCTCTGAAATGGACATATACCAGGGGTGAAACTAAAAAATTTCCCCTACCGGTTCTGTGGGTGTGGCTTGTTGGGGGGAGGTCATGTGACTGGGTGGACATGGCCAACTTGACATCATTCACATTCAGGGGCTCCTCACCGGCCCCTCCCCTCCCAGCCACTCCTTGTCGCGAATGGCAGGAAAATGGGGAGGGAAATATTCTTGCCTACCATCAGTCTGTGCTGAGATTGAGGAATGGATGACAGGCAGGAAAATCCCCTTCCCCATTTTCCTGCATTTCACAAAAACGTCTCCATTCCAATTGCTCCCCCCCCCCCATCCCTCTCCCTCTTGGGGACTGCCTTAAAGGGACAAGCTGCAGCAGCCCCGTTCTGAATGGAGGGAGAAAAGTTAGCATTCTCTCTGCTGCATTTAACACTAAATTCTGTGGAATATCAAACAACCGGAAGAGGTGAGCGGTGACCGGCTGGGCGTGGGTGGGGCTAAGGAGGGGTAATTACTACTGGTTTGGCGAACTGATGCCCATAATTCCTAGCAGTTCACCCGAACCGGTCTGAACTGGTAGGATTTCAACCCTGACATATACCACCTACAACAGTACATATAACGCTTTCTAATCAATATAGAATGAGTTGTAAGACAAGGTGATACAATATCACCTCTCCTTTTCTCAGGCTGTCTTGAAGAAGTATGTCACAAACTAGATTGGGCAAAAGATGGAATAGAAATCAATTGCACCTATTTAAATCACTTAAGATTTGCAGATGATGATGTTCTCATCTCACAAGACCCAGAAGAGCTACAAAGACACATACAAGATCTGCATAAAGCAGGACAACCATTTGGCTTAAAAATAAACCTGAAAAAGAGTCAGGTTATGTTTAATAAATTCATCAGAGAGGAAAAAATATATATCTGGAAAAACAGCTAGACATAGTAGACCAGTACCTTGGCCAATGGATCTCATTGGAAGGTGATAACAATAAGGGAAATTGAATGGTGCATTAAATCTGGTTGGCAGGCTAAGCATAATTTTCAAGAACAACCTCCCCTATGCCTAAAGAGAAATGTTTTTGATTAGTGTATGCTACCTGCTCTAACATATATCAGTGGTCACTAACTGCAGTTCCTTTGTTTTGGGGAAACAGTTCTGTGCTGTTTGAACAGTTCTTGGAACTTGGCCTTGATTGGTTTTTCTTCTCAGGCAGCAGAAGGCTCTCATGCATTCCTTAGCCCTCCCCCTTCCTAGGAATTTACCAACCCCTTCCCATTTTTATTTGTCAAATCAGGAGCAGACAACAATGAAGCACAGTCAGGTTTTGACAGTACCCTAAATACAGCCATCAAAAAGCTTAAGAGATTTGCCTTATCAGACACACCTGGGCCAGATACAAAACCAGGCTGATCCTTTAGGGAAGTAAAACTCTTGACTCCATTTGATTGAAGTGAAAATGCACTTTTACTAAGAGGTACCGATTGCAGTAGAGTCAAGTGGAACCTAAAATTCCCACATGCAAACACAGAACTAAAACCCCTGGTTTCCCGTAGCCCTCCCCCTGTGGTCCATCCATGCACAACAAATCCAGCACTGCCAAGATGTTATGGGAAGCTCTGAGGTGTTGGGGCTGATGAAATTGAAGATGCCAGTGCGCCAGCACGAACTGGATTCCAAGATACTCTGCTCTTTCTCAGTTGTCAATTCCCCCCTCCCAATTTCCTATCACAAAGGTATACAGCCTTATTGCCCATTTGTTTCCATCCTCCCTTCCCCAATTGATGAGAGAATGCTGGCAAGGCACCAAGCAAAAGCTGGTGGATTTGACACCACATCTGATCTCAGATAGAGTGATGTCCCAAAGGGCAAGCTCCATGGCAGAAAATGCTTTCTGGGCCCCATCAATCTATAGCTGATGGGACCTGGAGCATGCCCCTCCTGGGTAGGACAAATCAAGATATTTGGACAGCAACAGTCCTGTAGTTCCAAGACATAAAAGGCTTTAAGGGTAACCTCACGTTGCACTGGAAGTCACCAATGTATCTTGAATTGCACTGGAAAGACATTGTAAACCAGTATAGCTCATGCAAAAGTGGTGTCTCGTGATTGTGCTAATTAACCCAGTGCCATTAACTGTCTGCCAGATATATATTTTGCTCTAGTATATTTGTAAATACAACATTCAAGATCATTTCATATTTTAAAAATGCCTTTGCTCTAATTTCTAACGTGAACTATAGGCAGGAAAGCCTATGGTGTTTGAGATTTTCAGGGCTAAGAAGGATTGTTCCCATGCACTGATATGATTGTATTGCTATTGTTATAGCTATTGATTATAAAAATAGCATATCACATTCTATTATTTATTTTGTACAAATGATCTCCCGCTAGTTTTCTGTATAATTACTATCTGTGGGAATTTAATAATATTTGATTTTTAAAGCTAATGTTATGAATTAGTTACTTAAAACAATGGTAACAACATAACTTGAAACAATTGTTGAAAGATGCAGATACAATAATAATGTAAAGTAATTAGTTAATACAGAATAAACTTTAAAAAGTAGTATAATAGCATGATTATGCGAGGATGTTAAGAATTTAGGATTTTCCTGGATTACACAGACTGTTTATTTTTACTCCTTCATTGGCTAGACAGTGAACTTGGCTTGACATAAAAGAATGCCTAACCATCCAAAAATATTTTATACACATCCTATTGAGGGATGAGAGCCAGTTTGATGTAGTAGTAAAGACACCAGGCTAGAAACCAGGACTGTAAATTCTAGTCTTTCTTGAGAGTTTATGCACCGGAGACAAATTCCTTGTGTGTCCAATCAGACTTGACAAATAAAAAATATTCTCTCTTTTAAATAATTGCATGAAAATCTTGAAGAACAGGAGCTAAGGGATTTTTCCCTTTCTAATACCCTCCCAGAGAGCAGTGGCATGCTTTTTTGGATTCCTCCAGAGCAGGGGTGTCAAACTCATGTCGTCACGTGACGTATCACTGTTTTTTTCCCCTTCCCTAAAATGGGGATGGGCATGGCCAGCACATGACGCATCCGGCCCGTTGGCCGCGAGTTTGACACCCCTGCTCCAGAGGATGCCTTGCAAATTAGTGACAAGGCTAATGATAAATATCGCAACATGGAAAAGGAATGGGTCTTAAAACTATGATAATGATAATACTGTTTAAGTATCTATTTTTTTCCTGTGCGCTGCTCCCACTATCCATTAATGGGTTAACTTCTTCAGCCTTTGGCAATAACTGAGTGAGAGCTCAATTTCCCTTTCCTGTTGCCCTGCCACGCCCCTCAATCCCATGATCCCCAGTCTTCACTCAGTTATTGGCAAAGACTGAAGTGTTTTGTTAGAGCTCCAGGCTTTCAAGCCACCTTATTCCCTTTCCTAGGTTTTTACTTTATTTTTGAGTAGTTCTTTATTTTTTTCGTTATTTCTTTCGGCTCCCTGCCTGCATCAAGCGGAAGATCGGCTCAGCAGCTGAGCAGCGCCGATCGCTTCGGCCGCCCACGCTTCGCGCTCACAGGCTCCTGACTCAGGTCGGCTACAGCAAAGAGAGAGAGGCCGGCCTCCGCTTCTTTAGCATGGGGAGGGGAGCGAGAGCGAGCCTCGGCAACTACCCACGCTAGCGGCGATCGAAGCAGCCGCCTGACGGAACGATGAGGGAGAGAGCGGTGAGGCAGCTACCCCTCCCCCCTGCCTCCCTTGCGATCAGGAGCCCAGCGGAGCCCTTTCAACGAGCACGGCAGGCGGTAGGACCTTCGGGCCGCCGCTGTGAGTCCGCAGCTTCCTGAGCCGAGCGCAGCACACACACGTGGATCGGAGGAGAGCAGCGCGGTGAGGCAAACAGCCCCCCCCTCCTCCTCTTCGTTGCCAGAGCCCTTGGGGCCGCACAGGGCTGAGCGCGGCAGGCAGTAGGACCCTCGGGCCACCGCTGTGAGACCGCAGCTTCCCCAGCCCTCGGATTGCAAGCCACGTGCTCCCTCCATTGCAGGGGATTCCCAGAGCCGCCATCTTGGCCGCATCCAGATAAGGGTAGTTCCGCCCTTACTGGCAGTTGGAGGCCCGCACCATCTACAGGGCCTCCCCAACAGTTCCAGCCCCTTTGGATTTGAGGATCTTTGGGCCCCACCCTGCTGCAGGCACAGAAGCCTCCCTTTTAAGCACAGGCGAGCAATATCGTGGAGAGAGCCAGATGGCATCTTTGGCCTTATCAGACTCCCCTTTCTCCTCAGACCCGGATCTTGAAACAAGCCCAGCTCGCAAGGGGTCTAAATCCTCTAAAAAGCACTCAAAGAAACGGTCATCCCATCATAAAGACTGTGGGGAAAAGGCCCCCCCGATCCTCGACAAGGATGCTGCAAGGCGTCATAAGACCCTAGAACGCCTCTGCGATAAGGCACAGAAGGAGAGAGTGGCAACACCTCTTCAAGTGCCCAAGTCCCCTAGTCCCACTCCCCAGGTACGTGCGGAGGCGGGCCCAGGCATCACAAGTCTGGCAGAGCTGACCCTAACACCGGCAACCCCGAGGGCAGCTGGCCTCAATCAGCAGCTGCCACGGGCCAGGGGAGCATCCCGATATTGCCAGATGCCCCACTATCGGACCCACCTCACTGGCGCCACCGAGGGGCGGAAGCAACATTCACGCCAACGGCAGCCGGCCTGCGTGCCCCAGAGGGACCCCTACCAGCCAGCCAGCTGGACTTCCAGACCATGTTTTCAGCAGCAATGTCCTCGTTCCTGGCTGCAGGCTGGCAGCAGGCTGCAGGAGGGCCCCCTCGCCAACTACCAACCCAGGGGGCGCCCCAACAGCAATTGGCCCAGCACCAACAGGCACATGCCCAGTCATCCTCGTCAGAGGACTCAGACCAGGCCGAGGACGGCCCGGAGACTTTCAAGCTATCAGAGGATGAAGGTCTGACGCCAGATTCTCCGGCTTTTACGGGCCTGTTCCGTCCAGCATTATTCAAGTCGCTCCTGCACAAGGCGTGCCTCACAACCAATTTGGGCGTGCCTGGGGAGATCTCCGCGCCTAAACCCGCTACCGCGGGCCCCCACGATGCGCTCTTCAAGTCCTCCAAGCAGGAAAAGGACTGCATCCCCTGCCCCCAGCTGTTTTCGGACGTGATCCAGAACCCCTGGGGACAGCCAGCCTCGCTAACAACCCCGAGCAGCCTGGACAAGAAGCTCTACTGCTCAGCCCAGGAATTGGAGGACCTTTTAGCTCTGCCATCGGTGGACCAGCCAGTAGCCTCCCTGTCTTCCTCCTCGATGGTGTCCACAGATGCGGTAGACGGACTCAAAGCTGAGGACAAGAGGACAGAGTGGGCCCTCCGTAAGTCTCATAAGGCAGCGGCCTGGGCAATCAGGACGGCAACGGCGACCTCCTTCTTCAACAGAGCCACCCTCATCTGGCTACGCCAATTACAGGAAAAGCTGCCCCCGGAAGACACTAAGCTACACCAGGACTTGAATAAGATCGTAGCTGCCACTGAATATGCCGCGGACGCATCCCTGAATTCTGCCAAATTCGCTTCTAGATCTCTGGCTTCGAACATCACAGCAAGGAGGCTGTTCTGGCTTCGCCCCTGGAAGGCAGATCTTAAAGCCAAATGGAAGCTGGCCGCAGCCCCATACAAGGCTCCAGACTTATTTGGGGCAGCCTTGGAGCCAGTCTTGATCGAAGATAAAGACAAGATGAAGGTGCTCCCATCAGCGTACCGGCGGCAGGACCGCAGATACACACCTTACTCTTACCAGCAGCCCTTTCGGACCAGCTCAGGGCCGAGGGGACCCCCACCGCAACGCTCCCAATTCCAGAGTGCAGGTAGACACCAGGACAGATCTCAGTTCCGAGACCGCGGCCGACCCCAGCAAACCAAAAGGTCCTTCCGTGGGGCCGGTTTCAAAACCACCAGAAGGGGGAAGTGACGGCCGGGCCGCGGGCCCCATCGGCGGGAGACTCCAACTCTTCCACCAGCAATGGGCCCAATCAACTTGTGGATTCAACGCACGATCTCATCGGGGCTCTCCATCGAATTCTCTGGTCCTACACCCAGTCGTTTTGTACGCTGCCCGGTCCCACAGTCCAAAGACCTCAGAGACCTTCTGGCACAGGAGATCGCACACCTGCTGGAGATACGAGCCATAGAACCAGTGCCTCACGACCAGCAAGGCTCAGGTTTCTATTCAACCCTCTTCCTGGTGCCCAAAAGCTCGGGAGGCTGGAGAGCCATTCTGAATCTCAAACGACTAAACCGGTCGGTAAAGTATCGCAGATTCAAAATGCACTCCCTCAAGACAATATTAGCGGGCGTAAGGAGAGGGGATCTCCTCCAGTCAGTCGACCTGCGGGAGGCATATCTGCATGTACCGATCCACCCCAGCCACCGGCGCTTCCTGAGATTCGAATTTGCAGGTCAGCACTTCCAGTACCGCGCAATGCCCTTTGGCCTTTCGTCGGCACCTCGTACCTTCACCAAGCTAGTAGCGGTGGTGGCGGCCACACTACACACCATTCCAGTGTGTCTCCTCTGCTACCTCGACGACAATCTGATCCTATCGTCGTCACACAGCCAGGCGACGAGGGATATGGAAAGAGTCCTGAGGGCATTCCAAGACCACGGCTTTTCCATCAACTTCGAGAAAAGCCAACTACAGCCATCCTCTCGACTTCTGCACTTGGGGGCGGAGATCGACTCGGTCAGAGGCCAAGTCTTCCTCTCTCAGGAGAGGATCCTGAGCATTCAGGACCTAATCCACAGGTCTCGGAAGTGGGGAGAGTGCCCCTGGTACAGCTAGCATCACTCCTCGGGAAGATGGTCTCCTGCTTCGGTATCGTTCCGTGGGCACGCAGACACTCGCGGGCCCTCCAATGGTTCCTGCTACCCTTCCAGAGAGCAGGCAAGACCAACTTGAAACGCAGGGTAACCATACCATCTCAGGTCCGTCTCTCCCTCAGGTGGTGGAGGTCCCCTGCACTCCTCAAGGGCTGCGAGTTCCTGGACCCGGACAGACTCACACTGACCACAGATGCAAGCCTGCGGGGATGGGGTGCCCATCTGCACCATCTGGTAGCCCAGGGCCAGTGGTCCAGGAGCGAACGGCACAGCAGCATCAACCTCCTGGAACTCCGGGCAATCAGGCTGGCACTACGACAATTCCAGACAGCAGTTCAAGGCCAGCACGTTCTGATCCACACAGACAACATCTCGGCAAAAGCTCACGTCAACAGAGAAGGCGGCACGAGGTCTCGCGCACTGATGTTCGAGTCCGAGGCTCTATTCGCCTGGGCGGAGTCTCATCTGCTCTCGATCAAGGCGGAGCATATCTCGGGATCAACCAATGTCAGGGCGGACTGGCTCAGCCATGAACTGATAGACCCAGCGGAGTGGCAGCTACACCCACGCCTGTTCCGGGAGCTCAGCGACCGCTTCGGGATGCCAGAGGTGGACCTCTTCGCGACCCCGAGCAACGCCCAGCTAACTCGCTTCATATCTCGATACCCATCAGCACAGGCGGAAGACCACGACGCCCTAAGATGCAGATGGCCCAAGGGCCTGCTCTACGCCTTTCCACCGATTCCCCTCCTCCCTCGTCTCATCCGGAAGCTACTGGCAGAGGAGGCCAACCTACTGCTCGTGGCTCCCAACTGGCCTCGAAGACCGTGGTACGCCGACCTCGTGGCGTTATCTGTAGAGCAACCCTGGCAGATCCCCCCCCCCTCCAGCTGGAGCTCTGCCAGGGGGCGGTCAGTCATCCAGAACCTCAGTGGCTACGATTGACCGTCTGGCACTTGAGAGGGTCATCCTAAAAAGAGACAGACTATCGGATGGCGTAGTAAACACAATCCAGGCTGCCAGACGGCCCTCAACGACCCGCATTTACGAGGCTTCATGGCGGGCATTCTGCCGCTGGTGCTCTCAGCACCACGAGGACCCAACATCGGCTACGGTCCAGAGCATCCTCGAATTCCTGCAGTCAGGACTGGAGAAAGGGCTGGCGCCAGCGACCCTAAGGCGCCAGACAGCGGCGCTATCCACGGTCATCGCATCACCTCCCTACCAAGCGCTGTCACATCACCCACGCATCAGGGGATTCCTTCACGGCGCCAAGAACCTGCGCCCCCCCACAGTGCACCGGTACCCGTCCTGGGACCTCCCGCTGGTTCTCCGGGCCCTAACGGCCCCCCCGTTTGGGCCCCTGAGCTCAGTGTCCCTAAAACACCTATCGTTCAAGGTGGCCTTCCTACTGGCAGTCACCTCAGCCAGAAGAGTCTCGGAGCTAGCAGCACTCTCAATCCGGAAGGACCTCTGCATCTTCAGGGACACCACGGTGGTCCTCCGACTGGATCCAACCTTCATCCCCAAGGTGAATTCCTGGTTCCACCGCGCCCAGGAACTCATTCTACCAGACTTCTGCCCCTGCCCCCACAACAGCAGAGAACAACAATGGCACTCCCTTGATGTCCGCCACACCCTTCGCATCTACATTGACAGGACAGCGGCCTTCCGTCACATGGAGGCGCTCCTAGTGTCCTTCAACCCGGCCTCCATGGGATTGAAAATTTCAGCATCCACGGTGAGCAGATGGATTAAGGCCTGCATCGCGTTGGCGTACGACCTGAACACTAAACCTCTTCCGGGAAGGATTCTCCCACACTCCACATGCAGCGCGGCCACAACGGCGGCCTGGACAACACAGGCGTTGGTGGCAGATATTTGCAGAGCAGCAACCTGGTCATCAGTGACGCCCTTCATCCGCCACTATAAGATAGACGCCTACAGCTCCGCAGAAGCATCCTTCGGCCGTAGGGTGCTGCAGGCGGTGGTGACAGAGGAGGACTCTGGAGGCACTCAGCTTCCCGCCCATGGGGTTTAAACTTGGGTATATCCCATTAATGGATAGTGGGAGCAGCGCACAGGAAAATGGACGTTGTCTTACCTGAACGTCCCTTTTCTGGGCGCTGCGTACACTATCCATACCCTCCCCTTTCTTTTCGTTGGCTTCTGCCCAGTAGAGTTTGTTGGTGTTTACAGATGTTTTTCATTAAAGTTATGTTGATTACCTGACACGGTGTGGTCTCCCATAACTTCGTTCAGACTGGGGATCATGGGATTGAGGGGCGTGGCAGGGCAACAGGAAAGGGAATTTGAGCTCTCACTCAGTTATTGCCAAAGGCTGAAGAAGTTAACCCATTAATGGATAGTGTACGCAGCGCCCAGAAAAGGGACGTTCAGGTAAGACAACGTCCATTCTATGAATGTAGTATAATTTGTTTTGTGAGCTGCAGAGAATTTTTTTTTTCCACCATAAAATATATTGCAGATGTTCTGGAGGATAATATGGTAAGACACTTAAGTCTGAATGCAAACTGAAATGGACTTCATCTGTATAGATGAAAGAATGTCTACTAATATAAGAGAACTTTCTGGCCCATACATCCACCCTTTTCTCCTACAGAGTTCTGAATAATGTTTGCAAAATCTTCTCTGGAAATTACACCAATTCTCTGAAGCAACCCAGATGAATTGGAATAAATAGACTTGAACAATCCAATTAATAAACTATTAAATAATAAACTATTAATAAACTATTAATTAATAAACTATTAAATAATATCTACCGGTAATGTACTGAAATGGTTGTACTGACAGAACTACACAAGTCTTTCTGGACTGAGATTGCACTTGATTTGGGAGATTTGGACTCCAAAACATCAGGGGGACAAATACATGCAACCCCAATATATTATTTAAATGTGAGGAGTGTTCATTCATTTTACATGTCATTTTACAGCTATTTTGATTTTATCTACTGTAGGTAGGCAGATGGGGAACTAAAGTACACCCTAGGAGTTAATTTATCAATAACATAGATAATCATAGCTTGCAAACAATCAGATTTAACATTTCAAAAAATTCTGCCGTAACATAAATGAAAAATATACATGAAAATAATACAACAGGTAGGTTAAAATGTAAAACTAAAACTGCATACAAAATAGCTTTATGAATTGTCATTCATGAACTTTGGAAAGGAGTCCCAAAGCCTAGATCTTGTTCTCTAAAATGTTGTAGTCTCAACCTAAATGAGATTTTTTCTGGAGCTATTCAAAACAATCTGATTTCCTTGAAGATGCTACTAACCAGTAGATTTGAATGGGAGAACAGGGTCTGGCCTGAACCTAAAGCATTCAGGGCCTTAATTATCAGCAGCAATTTAAATTGAAATGAAACAACTAGGAAGCCATGCAGTTGTTGAAATAAGGTTAAATTTCCTATATACAGCCAGGCTGATACAGAAATTTAATTTTCTAAAAATACATTTGTTAAAGAAGGCATATATTACTCTTGCCATATTAGTAGGCAGAGTTATCCTGCCCTGCTCTATTGCACAAACTGAGTTTGACCATAGCCAAGTTCTAAACAAATAGATTCAAGAACTCCCAAACTCTACACTTTCATTTCAATATCTCATCTAAGTGATACCTTGATTTTAGATCAGTGCTATTGGATAATTGTACTTCTGATTAGTCAAGATTCAGATTTGCTGTTCAAGATTTCATGTTGCTGTTCAGACTAAAACCACTGTCATTTTCTAGCAACAGTTTAAATCCAGAAGAGTCTCCTTGAATGGGATGGAAAGTAGAGATTGGCAAGTAGCATTCATGGTTTGAAGTGCTTAATTCTGAAACCCTGAATCACTTTTCCCACTCCATGTGGCTTGTGTGTTCAAGATGCATGTTAAAACACAGGACTTTTTCAATGGTAGCGTCTAACTTTGGAACTTTTTGGTAATGCTTGTTGGATCTTGTATGTGTGTGTTTCTTTTTGACAGAGTTGAATACTTTTACATGTTCCGGGAACTTTTAGAGACTTTAGCATTGTGTGTTAGCTATCCATGGCATATTTTGAAAGCTGTGCTGCTTCTTTAAGGAAAATGGTTTTTATTCCAATTTTAAACAATTGTTAACTTATCCGAGAACTTTTGGGATGATCAGGGTAAAAATTCAATATTAAAAGAATGTTCTCCTTGAAGATAATAATCTTTCTTTTTACTGCTGGAAATAATAAGTAAGAACTGTATATCCAGAATTACTGTAGGCTCACACAGCGTTTTCTTTAAGGAGGCCAGCACATTAGCCATTTCTTTTAAAGATGTCCTTTTGGCAAAATTCCACAAACCAGTAAAAACAGTGGTGTTTTGTAAGGGGGGCATATATAAGGATTTAAGATAAGTTAAAGACAATGATTTTTTAAAATTCCAAATGCCAAAAACATGTTAAAAGATTTTTTTCATTTCATTTATTATAATCATCAGTGTTACATATTCAGTATAGTTATTATCATCTAAATACCAGTCCTTTAAAATTAGCATTCCAAGTGGGTTCATAGACTCAGTTGTATACACAAATTACTCACTTTTTCAAAACTGGTAATAAATTTAATGTAACCTATTTCTATGAGAGTGTAAGTCTAAATATTTGAATGTATTAATGATAAAGTGAAGTTTTTCAAGCAATAACTTTCTCAACACATCTGTCTTAATCACAGTCTTGTCTATACAAGTTAGAATTGTGTAAATTTAGCAGACGATTGTAAACTATATCAGTAGTTGTATCACAAAATTAGCTTAATTTGGGCAGAATTTTTTTTTAATGTCAACTGTCTTCATTGCTAGCAATTTGGCTGAATTTATATTGTCCTGTTTGTATTATTTGATTGCCACAGCTAGAAAATAGTTTAGGTCTATTGCTTTCATCTTTATGGAACATTAAAAATTTAATGTCTCTGTATATGTTACTTCTTTTTTTCAATTTAAGAGCTGCTGTAGTAAATTTATTTACCACTTTTTTAAGCATTGCAATAAAATGTATTTTTTGAATCTCCTTCGGTTATGTTCATCATCTCAATTTTTTTTTTTATTTCTACTATAATTTATTAACATTGTCATGTCTTAACCACTTATTCCATTTATAGTGCTCAGGGGCAGGTGATGATATTTAAAACAAAAACAGATAAAAGTCAATATAATTATTGCATCATTTACATGTGTATTCATCCAGCCATCAATTAGCTCAAGCTTGTGAATGTTTTACACTCTTCCCTTTATTTGTATCTCACCGGATTCAATCAGTGTTATCCCCACAAGAATCTCCTGATATTGGTCCAAAGTCACTAAATGGCAAAGTGGGGGCTATATCTAAAGTTACTAAATATATGTAACACTGCCTGTAAAATTAGATACTCTGACTTTTCAACAATTGTAACATTCTTACTCTGTTTTGCTATCTAAGTTTAACATGTGTTATTTTGAACTCTGGTCTATGACTGTAATAAGCACTATTTTATCTCTCATTCTCCCCCCCCCCCTTTATGTATAATTACTCCTGTTTTGTATAACCACTATGTATTGATCATTATAGGCACTTCAAAAAGGGATCATAGATATTGGGGAATGGTCAGGATGATACAATACAGAGGCTGTCTTTTAAATCCAAATTGATTTGTGACATAAGTACTATGTCACAAATGACATTGAGCTGATGATCAATGCCATTTTTGTAAGATAGGTGCAGTTCCCTTTATGTAACAGTATGCTTCAGTTCATAGTGGATTGGTTGACCGTGGTTGAGGGTTTAAAATACAATCAAGAATTCTTGTTTTAAAGGTATACACGTCTTTAGACAACATATCTGAATTGTACATTGCTGGCATCATTTGGGATTCCCATAATAATAAAAAAAAACCTCATGAAGTTCTTTGTGTTCTTTTTTACATAGGGAAACAGAAACAGCTGGAGGCGGAACACCAAGAGATATATGTGGAAGCTGACCACAACCTTCACTTGTCCACAAGCCGGTCAGTGCAGCCCCCAACTGAGAAGCCTGGCGAGAGAAGAATGGCTGAAATGAGAAAGCTCTATGGCAAAGGTGCCAACAAAATACAAGCAATGGAGACCACCATGCAACTCAACTTTGATAGGAATTGTGATACAAAACAGCCCAAATACTGGCCAATTATTTCTCTAAAACTCTGAGTAAGCGCCTCTTTTCTTTTTGGGAGATTCAGAGTTGTATATCCTGATGTTCAACCAAATAGAAGGATTAAGGGAATGAATCAAGAGTCAGCAAAAGACCTTTTTAATTTTCCTTTCCCCTTTCCAACACAACTTTGAATTTGTCTGCCAATTTCCAGAGTCTATTCCAACTCAACAGGAAAAGCTGAATCAGTCATTTGTACAAGGGATAAGGAAAATTCCCTTTTAAAGGGTATTTCAACTAATTTAATCTTGGCATGTGTTAGCCTTGCAGGAAATGAAGTAACATTTATTTTTGTTCAATTGGGCTAGGGAAAAGGCTAAAAACTATCAAAATTCAAAGCATTTGTTAAAATTGCTTTTAGTGCTACACATGTTTTGCTGTAGGATTTTAAATGCAGCTGTTTTTTTGCAAAAACATTTATTTTCTTGGAGGCACCTGTATTAATTGGACAAAATAGCTTAAATTACTGTAATTTTGCTTTTTGAGATTGGGTTGAGCTGTATGTAGAGAAAGTTTCTCTTCCAAAATGAAAAGTTCGGCTCTAGGGTTTCAAGTCAGAAGCAGGCATTGTCTGCTTTCACAGAAGTAACAGAACAAAAAACCCCAATCAGATTAAAATACACTTTTTTTTTTTATTTTGAAGTTGTATTTAACCGATCAGGAAGAAAAATAAACTAGACGTGGGGGTGGGGTGGGGAAGGAAAGAGATTATATATGTGTGCATGTGATTCTCATCATGAATATAGTGGAATTCTAATCAAGCCACATTCATTTCCCCTCCATGGCTACTGACTTTTCTCTCTTGTCTTACTTAGCTGTAGCATCTCAAAATCCATTTTTAAAAAGGTGGTTCAAAACTAACATTCCTGTTAACTGAGAAAGAGGCAGTCATACATATGCATAAATAAATTTACTGGCTGATATTTCTGTCTTGTGTGAATATATGTTAGAAGTTTTGTGGTTTTCAGGATAATCCTTTCCTTGAACCAGTACCTCCATAGAGGTATTGGTTTTTATGCTAGATCTGATTAATTGAAATAAGATATTTGCATCCTTGCCATTCAGATGCTCCTAATTGGTACAATATCTCCATTCAAAGATCTTCCTTAAAATGCATATTTATTTCCTTGCAAAATTAGCAGCTATATTAATAAAGAGCTTATATTTTATCTCATCCATTTCTACATTCAGAATAGAAGTTCTATACATAGTACATTTTGAGAACGTGCCATGATCTCTTTTCCAAGTTTAAGTTTTATTTTGTGGGGAAAAAAAATCAGTTTTATTCAAAATTTACTTGCACAGATGGCCTTTGCTTTTCATGTGTATTTTTCTCTGCAAGTGTTTCTATCATACTTTTGTACTAAATTGACAAGGTACATTGCTCAACTATTTCAGCTATTTTGAAAAGGGCTGTTGTTTCATGGGTATTTGCAGGTAAAAGATAATGGTGTTTTTTTTTTTTTTAATAATGACTTGAAGCTTACAAAAGACAGTTTGTGGGATGGCCTCTTCTCAGTGATAATCTGTCCATCCCAGACACTCCCATTAGAGTAGCTTTGTAATTAAATGCGGCCCAGGAGCTATGCCTATTCTGTTGGAAGGCCTGCTCTCTGCAAAGATTGCCTCAATGGGCCTTCCAAAAGGCAGAAAAAACTTGGCTTTTTGCTTGGATCTTAAGACCAGCATGATTGGAATTCCCATCTGGAATGTCAGCTTCTGGTTATTCTTAAACATCTTGGTTCTTAATTGAAATTGTTTATCTTATTTTCTTTGTATATCACTTGGAGTCACTGTGTTTGAGTTGGACAGCCATATGGATTGTTTTAATAAACCAATAAAGATTTCCAATACAATTGTTTGGATGAATTATTGTAGAGCAATTTGCACAATAAAATGTGCATTTGGAAGTACCATTAGAATGGTTCTCAGAAAGCCTTGTTCTGTTATTTAGTAAAAAATCAAAATGGTGTCTGCTTTAAAAAAATAAAAGCCACTTTCCTTTTTTTGTTCACTGAGGGCTGCTGTCAAATCTATTGAATTATTTTCAGAAAGTATGCTCTTTAACAGTACATAATAGCTTGTTTTTTAAACAGGTTTGTTAATTAATCTTTCTTGAAAGGGCTGCAGTTAAAGTATGATTGTATTAAAATATATTTTTAACTCAGTTTATTTGAAAATATTCAGAGTTTGAAAGCCAAACTAAGTATCTTTTCAGACAATAAAATTTTATTAAAACACTTTATATTTTGTCAGTTACCCTATAACATCTTTCACTCCTGTGCATCTGATGAAGAGAATTGTAACTACCAAATTCTTTTAAGTTTGAAAAGTAAAGAAAATTGCAATCCTATGTCTCTTCAATCAGAAATTAATAAAGAATTTTAGGTTGTGAGTATAGATGCAGTCGAACTCATACTTATGCCCATTGCAAAAATATTTGGGGAGAATGAGAGAGAAGTGCAAGTATATTGAAAATCAAAACCAATTAAGACCATATTTACCTAATGATTTTAGCCTATTTGGGAGATATAAATTAGGGGTTTAGTTTCAGATATAGTAAATTGGCATTTTCTGCTTAGTTCTACTTGTTTGCATGAAGCAGAGTACTGTATATTCAGCTTGTTGTCTATTCATTTAACCAACAAATGTGAGTTAAGACGGTGACAGAGATGGGTTTCAGCAGGTTCTGACCAGTTCTGGAGAACCGGTAGCGGAAATTTTGAGTAGTTTGGAGAACCGGTAGTAAAAATTCTGACTGGCCCCACCCCCATCTCTTCTCTGTCTCCCAAGTCCCATCTGATCGGGAGGAAATGGGGATTTTGCAGTAACCTTCCCCTGCCACACCCACCAAGCCATGCCATGGCCACCAAGCCACACCCACAGAACCGGTAGTAAAAAATTTTAAAACCCACCACTGGACGGTGAGTGAACATGGTTGTAATTCATGGCTGAGTTTTTTCATACTCGACTTCAGCTCAAGCCTTCTCCACAGTTCAACATGATAAAAAAAAAAAAAGACAATATAATTTGCTAGTGGATACTACAAAATTGGCACATCTCTCAATCAAACGTACTGTAACTGCATTTGTCAATTGCTTTCCTGTTTTATAGACATAAGAATGAATAAGGAGAATAAAGGAGAGGTAGAAACTCAAACCTTCTGAACATTGACATTCAGATAATCACACTGACAGGACAATATAATACACAATAGTTTCACATAATGACCTGCTGGAATCAATACTTGTACTTGAGTGAGCAATTTTTCATTTTCCATGCTCCAGCTGATCAGCACAGGTAGTAGTCGCCAATTGTTACATAGGAGTGTGTATTATGGAATTTTGGGTTAGAATTGCAGAACTTGCTTAGTGGGACCAAATGGCAGAAGGCAACTTCAGATAATTCTTTGTGGGGTTCTTGTGGGCAGAAAACCACCTCAACAAAGGCAGGACAAACTGCACAGCACATCAGCTTCTCCCTCAGCATCACTTTGCTTCTACTGGTTTATGACTTAATCTGATGCCGGAAAGAAAGATGCCCCATATCTTGTCAGCTAAAATATATAGTCAATCCCTAAGGCACTGTTTTCAAGAGAGTGGCACTCTGCTGCAAACCTAGTCAAAGACCTTTTACCAGCAAAGGATTGAGAAAAGCCACTGGGTGAAACAGCCAGCCTTTTTAAATCAACAATGAATTGGCTTAAGAGACTGGGTATGGCCAAGGCAGCCTTGGATCAACTGAAGCAGTCCTAGGCTACAGTAACAGGGACAGAATCAAGATCATGTGAAATGTTAGAACCAGTGGTGGGTTCCTCCCGGTTCGGCCCGGTTCAGGCAATCCGGTAGCAGTGACGATATGACGTCACTGAACCAGTTCTGTTTGTTCGGGAGCTCGGCCCTCCTGCCCACCCCCGCATTATTTTTACCTTTTATTTGGCCCCGCCCCCAATCTATTCGCTGCCTCCTGAGTCCCAGCTGATAGGCTAGAAGGAAAAAAACTGTTTAAACTCTTGCCGCAGGGCATCAAAGGGGCGCCCTACAGCTGATCAGTGTTAAAAGGTAGTGTGGTGGTAGACCAGTGTGCTCGAAAAACAAATGGGTAGACCGGTGGCTCCAAAAACAAATGGATAGACTAGTGCCTCCAAAAACAAATGGGTAGACAGGAACACTCCAAGAACAAATGGGTAGACTGGTACAGCTCTGCAAGCAGTTAAAAGCCTAGTAGACCAGTACCTCTGCTAAATTCTAAAGAATTGTCATATGACCATCAAAACATGCCCACAAAATAAGCCACGCCCACAGAACCAGTAGTAAAAAAATTTAGAACTCTTCCCTGGTTAGAACCACTTTATAATGCTTTGGTAAAACCACACTTGGAATACTGCATTCAGTTTTTGTCACCAGGAAAAAAAAAAGGCGTTGAGACTAGAAAAGAGTGCAGAGAAGAGCAACATTTAGGCTCATTTGTAAATCAGTGGACATAGTCTGACTTTGCCTTTTTCAGGATGGTATTCTTCATAGGCATTTATAGACAACAAGGCCCCAAAGGAATTAAAATGAATGTGGAAGATACTATCTTAGAAAAGTGGTTGTAATTTTTAAATGAAGCATAGTTTCCCTTTTAGTAACTCTAGATTCACACTATAGCCCTCAGCAATTATGTTGCTATTTCTATCCAAATGTTACTCACCCTCAAATTCCAAAAATACTTAGCCTACAGACTGGTTCAGTTCTATCTTCAAAAGAAAGAAAAGGCTGCGGCAATGGAAAGACCATATAGCACACAGTACTCATTTCAGGAAGGATTTTTTTCCCTTTTGCTCAGTGGAAGGAATGCAATCTCTGCTAAGCCAAAACAAAAGATTGTGTCATTTAATTTGCATGCACAAAGTCAAAATATGAATGAGTTTGCAGCTGCTCTTTAGGTTTATATATCCAGTTTAATCAATTCTGAAATATTATAGTGAACTAGTGTTCACAGTGAGATGCTGAGTCAGCTTTCTGTTCTAGTAGATTACATTTTCTATATACCAATGTCTCCCTTTTTCTCTTGATATTTTGAAATAATTCTAATCCTAAATTTGCAGTTGAAATATTAGTCTTTGACAATTCACAAAAGCAACAGAGACTAGCGGGGGTGGGGTAAGAGATTAGAAAGGAATTGAATGGCATGAAGTAAATCTTTTCACTATCTTCTTTCAAAATGAAACAAGTCTCATCACTATCTCTTAATAGGTCTCAATTAGCTGGGAGAAGATTCAATTTGTTTGAAGATTGTTTGCCTGCACTGGGTTGGTCACATTAATATTTTCTCTCTAACTAGCATTTAATTTAGGAAAGACCTACAAATCTGAGTTTTCTGGTAACATGGCTAGAAAAATTGAGTTTGCAGTTACTTCATTTTTTCTCAACCAAACACATGAGAGAAAGACAAAGAATAGTTTATGCTCTAGAGGTTCTCTTTTCAGAGAATTTATTTATTTATTTATTATATTTCTATACCGCCTTTCTCCCATAGGAATCAAAGCGGTGTACAGTCAAGAAAAATATAGATACACAAACATCATAAAATTGCTAATTAAAATTATTACTTAGTTTGGTAAATTAAATAAAACCCAGAATTAGATAACATTTTAAAAATCATTCACATGTTCATATGTTTAGCCCCGCCTGTTGGAACATCAGGGTCTTGAGGGCACGGCGGAAAGCACGGAGATCAGGGATATTTCGTATCTCGGGGCAGTTCATTCCAAAGGGTTGGAGCCCTCACAGAGAAGGCCCTCCCCCTGGGAGTCCCCAGTCGGCATAATTTGACTGACGGTACCCTGAGTAGTCCCTCCCTGTGAGAACGAACTGGTCGGTGGGAGGCTATTGGTGGCAAAAGACGGTCTCGTAGGTACCCAGGTCCTAAGCCATGGAGCGCTTTAAAGGTGCTAACTAACACCTTGAATCGATTTATCATTGTGCTATTTTATTACATGTAGCCAAATCAAGGAATTTGTATACAAACTTGAGAAACAACTGTTTACACTTCAGCAAATCTGTATACATGGAGATATAGGCAGTACAGGTGGTTCTCTACTTATGACCACAATTGGGATTGAAATTTCCATCATACATCAGTGCAGTCGTAAAGTGAATCACCATGTGACCAAACCTGATTTTACAACTATTTTTGCCATGGTTACTAAGCAAGTCACCATGGTTGTTAAGTGAATCACATGATCAGTAGGTAAATCTATCATCTTCAATTGGCTTGTCAGAAGACATCAGGGAAGGTTGCAAATCGCAATCATGCAACCACAAAATTGTTGTGGCCCCGCCCTCTGAGCCTGTCCCATCGGAGGAAGAAAGCTTCGAGCATGAGGAAGAGGAGTCAGCCAGGCCTCCCTCTCCAGGCCCCTCCCCTCTGGCATTGTCTCAAGTGCCGGCCGAGGGAGAGGAGACAGCTGGTTCGGATCAGAGTGATGAAGAAACATCATTCCTGGACGCACGCCTCCGAAGGCATGATAAACGTTTGCAGCAGCTTAGGAGGCGTGCTAGGGATTAGAACTGAGTCACTGGACCACACCCCAGAGACTATATAATAGAGGGTGGTGGTCAAGGATCCTTGTGACGAACAAAGCAAACCTTAGATGGTCACTAAAACCTCGTCCGGAACTGCTGAGAGAAAGATTTAAAGTATCGGACATTTGGACTCTTTGTCACTGCGTTATTTTATTTACCAGCTGAGCTCATTATTTCTGGACTATCTGACTCTCCGTAGCTTTTGCCAACTTCTTATCAGTAAGCTACGTGTTTCCGCATCCACCCACATTCCTTCACTTGCTTCTTCACTCACTCTTCCCTTTGTTCTCTTGCCAGAGGTCCGGCTCAGATAGCCGGCAAGAATTACTTTCAAAAATGTAACAATTAACTTTTCTTAGTTAGTGAGGTGTTTTATTTTCTTTATAACAAATAAATGAGTTTTATTAGAAACCTTCCTTCGCGTTTCTTTTCGGAATATTGCAAACAAGGATAAGCCTCGATTCATCTCCTCCTCTAAACCAGGGTAATTAGTCCCAGAGCCAAACATGGGATTAATAAATGCCCTGACATTCTGATAGCACGAGGATGGTCTGATTTATGGCTTTTTCCTTGTTTTTGTTACTTCTGATAAGAGCGCATAGGCAATTAGTTTTTAGCTACTGAGGTACGCTAATTATTTTGCTAAGATGCCGAAACAGAAGAAGAAAAAAGGAAAAATGAAGCATAGAGCTTTATCCTCTTTGGAAGAAGAACAGGAGATAGTAACGCCCTCAAGATTCCAGCCTCTTGCTACGGCTACGCAATTGGAACAAGAAGGTGCCATGGGTGAAGAAGATCTGAAAATGCTTTCGGAAACACATCAAAGGACAGATATCAGAACAGCTGCTTTTGAAGATAATGAACTGCGACTGAGGTCGGTAGCTTTTTCTTCTCAATTTGCATGCTATGAATCTATTCTACCAGAGCCCACAGATTATGATGTGCTTGGTGCCAGGCCAAGAAAGTTTCCACAAACGGCAAAGCTTTTTCACCCCCACACAGAGAGAGAAGTAATTCATTATTCTTCTCAAAGCCCTGAGCTCACCCAGCGTGAGATGGCCATCAAATCCTATCATGAGCATGTAAAATATTATGAAAATGAACTGTCTCGATTTAAGAGAGATTTGTTTATGCTTGAGCATGATAAGGAAGAATCCCGTGACTTAAATTTTTCAAAAAGCGCCATCTTGTCTTCTTCCTCGGAGCCAAAGACACTCCCCCTGGTGGATTCTGTGTCAGGCCAATTAAGACAGACGGCACTGCATACGTCACATGAAAGTCTCCCTGATCAAGTTACATATAAACCTGCCACGCAATCATTTCTTGAAACTGAGCTGCCTGAAGGTGCAGCACCATCTGCTGGCGAAAGTAATTTACTACAGGAAGCTGAAAGAGAAAGGAGCTTAGATGAACATTTTAAATTACTACAGCAGACCCTGGCAAACCTGTCTCTAACTCACTCAGAGATTCAAGCTGAAACACCACAAGTGTCTCCACGGGCTCAAACTCCAACACCCCCTGGTGGTGATGGTGTCCTTTTAGATGGAACACAATTAAACTTTATGCAGCAAAGGCAAATGACTGCATCTCCAGCAGGTCATGCCAATATTGCAGCACAAGCACAAATGGCAACTGGAATACAGCAGATTCCAGTGCATCAGCCACAGCAGCTACAAATGCCTGCATATGTGCCCCAGCCACAAGTGCAAAGAGGGCCACCTCCTGGCCCACCTCCAATGGCACAACCAAGACCATTTTTAGGTCCACAACAGGCACAACAAATACCACAGGCATTTCTGCCAGCACAGCCAGCATACCAAGTGCAGGCTCCTTACCAGGCATTTTCTGTCTCTCCACTAATTGGTGAGTCAAAACTAAAAATGTCAGGACACAATTACAAAGCCTGGGTCAGTGAGATTACACTATTGCTTCTTAGAGAAGGCAGTCACTGTATGGTTTTTAACCCTCCTGCACAACCATGGACTTTTGCAATACGAGATCTAGAGATAAGGGCTCGCACAACATTATTGATGTCCATGGATACTGAACTGCAGGTCACTTTTCCACCAAACACAACAGCCCGACAAATTTGGGCTGAATTGGAAAATTGCTACAGGCCTATCTCAATTGAATCTTCATGTTTACTCATGTCTGAACTCCACGGTTCGAGGCTGAAACCTGGTGAACAAATTGGAGGACATTTGACCAAACTGAAAGGTCTGAGAACAGAATTGAGAGAAAGAGGCCATAACATTGAAGATATCCAAATGATCAGCATCATTATTAACTCTTTGAATTATGAATGGAAAGATGCTGTTACAAAAATTAACCAAGTCCCAATTGCTCAACGCACAGTGGACAATGTTTGTAGACTTTTAATTGAAGAAGAGGCATTCATGTTGGCCACGCCACACTTGAGAGGACCACCCGCATCAAGAGCTCCAGCTAGACGCCCCTTCCGAGGAAGGACCTATGCTCCAAGGATGCCAAGATGCAACACATGCAATCGTGTGGGACATGCCACCTGGTATTGTCCCCAACAAGTTCCAGCTCCCGTCACGTACCAGCCCAGAGGAACAGATTCCAGAGGCAGAGGCAGAGGCGGAAGACAAGGTCGTTGTGGTCCCCGGCGTGATCCACAAACTCCACTCGCCACATTGGCTTTAACCAATGATCCACAACCTCAACCAGAGTACGACAGACGACTCCTGTGGACTTTGCACAGTGGTGCAGCATTGCATGTTACCTACAGAAAGGAACTTTTCACAGAAATGCACGAGCCTGAACCAGAACTACGTGAACTTTATTCTTTTTCAAATCATCCTTGCCAGGTCAAAGGAAAAGGATCTGTTTATGTTGAAGAGCTCGATGCATTCATTCCTGATGTTTATTACATACCAACAGCAACCAGTAATTTGCTTAGTCAGTGTCACTTGTCTAGAATGTTAAAGTTCCAAGTTCACCACCTTGAAAAAGCAAGTTACATAGTTAAAGATGGAGATATTGTTGCTGAAACCATATTAATTGGTGGTGTTTATTACTTAAAGCCAAAGCCTAAAACACAAACACAGGCAAGTATGCAAACTCCAAAAGGGGAGAGCACAGGCCCAGAGAGAGATGCTCCAGAGAGAGATCCTGTTGCTATTCCTAAGGCTCCTAAAGCCAACAAAAAGAGAATTGATAAACAGGTTGCTCAGAGCAAGCCTGAGGTTCCGCATAAAAATGTTAATGTTGAGAATTCACTAACAGGTAAACCTTTGCATTCCAGGTGTATCCACAAATGGCATAGAAGATTGGGGCATGCCAGTTTCCGTGTTCTTAGGAAGATGCCGGAGTTCGCAAAAGGTTTGGATCTAAAGGGGTGTAAGGTGTTTTTGGATTGTGCTGTATGCAAGAAGGCCAAATCCAAAGCAGCAGCCATTCCCAAACACGCTACACGCCTGTCAACACGCATTTTTGATTTGGTTCACATTGACATAGTTGGTCCATTCCCGCCATCATTTGGTGGTAGAAAATATTTTCTAACAATTGTTGATAATTACTCTAGATATGGATATGTATATCCTATGAAAGAAAAATCAGAGACTTTTCAGATCTTTAAAGACTTTGCAACCCTTGTTTCTACCCAACACCAAGTTCTCATCGCCAGAATCCAGAGTGATCGTGGTGCCGAGTTCATGTCTCAGCGTTTCCAGGACTGGATGCGTAAGAATAGAATTATTCATCAGACTTCACCCCCTGACATACCGGCTCACAACGGAGAGGTACTGCAAACCAGGATGCGTTGTCTCCTAGAAGACGCCAACCTTGATATGATATACTGGGGTGAAGCTATCAAGTATGCAAATTACATTGTAAACCGTACTTGGAGCAGTGTAACAAATCAGACTCCTTTCTTCATGTTGTATGGCTACAAGCCCAATCTTAAAAACATCCATATTTTTGGTTCATATGCTATGGTGAACATTCCCTTAGCTCAAAGAAGAAAAGGAGGTCCAGCAGCAAAGAGACTGAGATTTATGGGTATTGATGATAACTCAAAATGGAGCAAATTTATTGACTCTAAACATGCAATTGTGATTTCCCAATCTGCTAATTTTGAGGAAGATATTGACTGGTCCAGGATTCATTCTAATGATCCTGGAGTTTATTTTCCTAGAGATGATACTGCTGATGCTATGCAGATTGATGATCAAGATTCCACTGATTCTTCTCAACCCAATGTTCCGTCTTCGCAAGCCGCGGATGCTGACGCTAGCGACGAAAGTGAGGACGAGGACGAAGCAGAAGAAGATTGGACAGTTGTTCCGAGACGTTCCAAGAGGGCCACAAAAGGGATCCCTCCACAACGATATTCTTGGCAACTGACAAAAGCACCCTTGCCTTTGATTTGCAATGTCACACTTCCACCTGATAATTTCACACAAATCAAGCAGCTCCCTGATTCAGAGCAAGACAAATGGTATGATGCAATGCAGGTTGAAATGGACAGTCTAAAGAAACTTAAGGTATTTACACCTGCAAAACCTCCAGCAAACAAAAAGACCATTGGCACTCGATGGGTCTATAGAATCAAAAGGAAACCAAATGGTGAGTCACTGTACAAAGCCAGACTTGTAGCTCAGGGTTTCGCTCAACGTTATCCTGAGGACTACACAAATACTTACTCACCGACAGTCAGAACTGAGAGTGTAAAAATTGCTTTAGCAACTGCAACTATCCTTGGTCTAGAAGTTTTCCAGTTTGATGTTGACACGGCTTATCTACATGCAGACCTAGACAAAGAGATCTACGTGAGAAGTCCTCCAGGATTCCGACAGCAAGAAGGGGATACCTGGTTTCTAAACAAAAGTCTTTATGGTCTGAAACAATCTGGTTTAATGTGGTATTTATGTCTTACTGACAAACTAAATTCAATGGGCTTTATTAAGTCCGAAACTGATGAGTGTGTGTTCACAAAAAGATCTAACAATGCATATGAGATAGTTCTTGTTTATGTTGATGATATTGTTTATATTGGTCCAAATAAGCAAATGAGTGAAATTTTTGCCAAAGCTTTGCAGAGATACTTCACATTGAAATCATTAGGTCACATTAGCACTTATTTAGGTGTTCAGATTGAAAAAACACAGAAGGGGTTTAGTCTTTCACAAGAAGATAAAATTGAACAAGTTTTGCATCATTGCAACATGAAAGATGCTAACACAACAAAGACACCCATGCAAACAGATTTTCACAACTTGACACAAGAAGAAAGTCCTGAGTTCGAGGATCAAACACTTTATCGTTCAGTCATTGGGTCACTATTATACATTAGTAGTTGGACCAGACCCGACATTGCACTTAGTGTTAATCTCTTATCTCGACACGTAGGTAAAGCAAAACAGTTTCATTGGACATGTATTAAGAAATTATTGAGATACCTAAAATACACTAAACACATGAAGTTATTGTTAGAACCAACACATACTGATTATGCAGAATTATGTTGTTATGCAGATTCTGATTGGGCAAGTGATAAGAAATCACGTAAAAGTACTTCAGGTTATATGATGTTCTTAAATGGATGTCCTGTTTATTGGCAAGTACGTAAACAGAATTTTGTTTCTTGTTCATCTACTGAAGCTGAATATGCTTGTGTTTCAGATGCATGTAATTCTCTAACTTGGTTTGATGCTTTAGTCACAGATATCTGGACACACCCGATCCGACTGATCACCGTGATGGAAGACAATGAATCGGTGGTTTATATTTCTGAATCTCATTTTACAGGTTCTAGGTCCAGACACATTGACATTCGTTACCAAAACATAAAACATTTAGTGAAAAAAGGTTTTGTCAAAATGCAATATGTATCTACACATGATCAAATTGCTGATATGCTCAACAAACCACTTCCAGCAGCTCAACATGAGTATCTACGTGAGAAGATGTGCCTTATTTGATGATGTACTGATATTCGCTCAACTGGCAAAGAAGGGGAATGTCACTGCGTTATTTTATTTACCAGCTGAGCTCATTATTTCTGGACTATCTGACTCTCCGTAGCTTTTGCCAACTTCTTATCAGTAAGCTACGTGTTTCCGCATCCACCCACATTCCTTCACTTGCTTCTTCACTCACTCTTCCCTTTGTTCTCTTGCCAGAGGTCCGGCTCAGATAGCCGGCAAGAATTACTTTCAAAAATGTAACAATTAACTTTTCTTAGTTAGTGAGGTGTTTTATTTTCTTTATAACAAATAAATGAGTTTTATTAGAAACCTTCCTTCGCGTTTCTTTTCGGAATATTGCAAACAAGGATAAGCCTCGATTCATCTCCTCCTCTAAACCAGGGTAATTAGTCCCAGAGCCAAACATGGGATTAATAAATGCCCTGACACTCTTGAGTATTTATCTTTCTGTTTTACTTTAAAAATAAAGTCACTTGGCAGACGGTGTGTCTATCGCTGCCAAGTGGGAGATAAGACCTGGGTGCGTTCCAAAATGTTTCCTTAACCCTCGACTGGCTGTGTTGGTGTGTGTGTGGGTACGGGGACAGATCAAAAATGCTGCAACCATCATAAATGTGAGCCAGTTGCCAAGAGCCCAAGTTTTTTGTTTTTTTTAATTTGATTTATATGCCGCCCTTCTCCGAAGACTCAGGGTAGCTTACAATGTGCTCAGCAATAGCCTTCATCCTTTTGTATATTTATACAAAGTCAGCTTATTGCCCCCACAAACTGGGTCCTCATTTCACCTACCTTAGAAAGGATGGAAGGCTGAGTCAACCTTGAGCCTTGGCGAGATTCGAACCCTGCAATAATTGCAGGCAGCTGGTCTTAATAACCAGCTTAATAACAGGGTGCCTTAAACCCCTGTACTACCAAGGCTCCCAAATTGTGATCAGATGACCATGGGGGCGGTGCATCAGTTGTAACGTTGAGGACAGGTTGCAAATCAGTTTTCCTGAAATCATCATAACTTCATTTGTTAATCAAATATTCATAAGGACTACTTGTATTGTCTGCTTATATGCATAGCATAGCAGGGATTGGATTCACACACTCTCTGTAAATCATATTATGCTTCAAAGGTTTCAACAAACATTAATAAGGGGGGTATATTGCAGTAATTTTACCATGAAACCTATTGTATTTTTAATTACAGATTTAAGAATAGTTTTAGTATGACGTATATGCAAACATGGTTATATACTTGGCATAACAAAAGTATAAATTAGTTTTAATGGGCAATATATAGGTAATAGGTAAATTGCAGAATGCATTTCACGGTATCAATTTCATTCCTGCTTCTGCTCTCTAAAAGTAAATACCAGTGGCAACTAAGCACGCTCACTACTACATGGGCTGGTTTAGAGATTTCTTTATCCCTAAATCATATTTTTCCTACTTCTGGAAACCTTAGAGTTCTCTTAAGCACTCCTGCTCCTTTTGCTGATAATTCAATAGACCTATTATAGTATGTCTGTTATGACTGAACATTTGAATTTTTTCTTTTATGGGATACTTGGGAGAAAAATGGTCCACAATATTACTATTGGTATGACCATTGATTTCTTCCTCCACAGTTGCTCAAATTCCATTTGCAGGTTGTGGTATTTTGTAATTTTTTATAATTATTTCCCTTCAATTTGTGCATCACCTGCTATGAGGTGTCAGGTATCAATGAACCAGACTTTTTTCTTTTCCACAATAGTGATGTCAGGCATGTTGTCAGCCAGATGTTTGTCTGTTTGGATTCCCACAAGTCCCACAAGACCTGTTCATTTTGAAGAACTTTGTCAATTTGCTGTTCCCAGTAATTTTTGCTGCATTCAAACTTCCGGCAAAGCTTCCAATGTATGATTTTGGCAACTCGATCATGGTGTTGTAGATAATCAGTTGGTGAGATTTTGCTGCAGCCACTGATAAGATGATTCACTGTTTCATCTTTCTCATTGCATAAGCGACATTTGTTGTTATTACTGACATGTTGAATTTTTGCTTTCATGGAATTGGTCTGCAAGTCATTCTTGGGGAGGCAAAATGAAGCCTTCAGTTTCTTTCTTCAGCACCCCTGATCTCAACCATCTCCATGTTAGCTTTGTATCTACTTTTCCTTCAACATCTTTCTGGTATTGACTGTGCATAGGCTTCTATTATTTATTTATTTGTTTGTTTGTTTGTTTGTTTGTTTGTTTGTTCTATTTATATGCCACCCTTCTCCAGAGACTCAGGGTGGCTTACAATGTGTTAAGCAATAGCCTTCATACTTTTGTATATACCTGCTTAGTAGGGCTTTCACACACACATACCCCAGCGGTGTTCTTTTCTATACAAAGTCAGCTTCTTGCCCCCACAATCCGGGTCCTCATTTTACCTACCTCGAAAGGATGGAAGGCTGAGTCAACCTTGAGCCTGGTGAGAAACTTGCAAAAACTTGCAGTAATTGTAGGCAGCTGGTGCTACTTAACAGCACTTTAGTTTGCTGCGCCATCAAGGCTCTTTTTCCGGTTAGAAACTTGATGCTCAATTGTTTCCTTTCAATATTCTGCTTTCAATCTCGTTGTTTTCAAGATATTTCCCTTGTTCACCTACTTCAGCAGAGATTCTTTTGCTTGTTTTACAGCAGTGGCCAAAATTGTGGAAACCTTTTGGGAAAAGTGTATTTTTGAGGTTTGATGGCTAAGAACACCACTTTTTTTTTAGTAGTACCATAAAATTATATATCAATGGAAAGATAATTTAATCAATAATAATCACAATAAGGGGGCTGCAAGATCTGGATGCAGGTGTTGTGAGATAGATTCAAAGACCCCACAGCAGCCCAATGAGCAGAGACTCACATACTTTTCCTATGGCAGGGCAAGCGGCCAGTGGCAGAATACATCCAAGATTTTCACAGCCTGGTGTCTCATCTGAGAAACTGGCCCAAGTGTATGCTGGTTTACCAATTTCAGGAGGGGTTGAACAAGGAGCTATATCACAACTGCCTACCCTGGGTAGTGCCCCGTGATCTTTCAGCATGGTAGTAGTTAGCCACAAACGTGGAACTTGATCTGATGGAGTATCAAGAACATGTGGTACATGAGAACTGTCCATGTCAAATGCCCAAGAGACACCCAGCACCCCCTGGAGGAAAAGGGGCTACACCCCCTGCCACAGGGGAGAAGTCCCACAGGAGCCCAGGAGCATGTTTCTGATGTGGGAAGGAAGGTCATCAAGTGGCTGATTGCCTTGCACTGCAGCCGGCATCTGCACCACAAGCCCCGCCAAGCCAAAGCTGAGAAAATTACCCATGAAGCCAAAAGAGAAAATATGGGCACTCAACAGGTCATGGAGGTCACTTCCCAATCCAGCAAAGGGGAGGGAACTCTGACCCATGACAAACCCAGCTTAGTCTTCTATGAAAGCAAAAGTGAAGGAGAAGATGACCCTATGGTAAGTAGCACCATCATCCCACGTGCATGTGCGTACACCTCCAGCCGGCCAGCTTGTTTTCAGGTCTCTGCTATGCATGTGCGGGGGGCAGGGCAAATGTGGGAGAGACGCGTGCATGCGTGGGGGAAGGGCACATGCAAAGGGGTCATGCACACATGTGCAGGGGCAAGGGGCATGCAGGGGACACGCATGCATGTGCATGAAGTGGGGCACGCAGGGGGGAATTGTGCCCGCATTGCATTATGCAGTATACTCAGTTCCAAAAAGGTTAGCCATCACTGATCTAGGGTGTTGGCTATTCCTGCCAGTTTAGTATCATCTGCAAATTTGATAAATTCCCTTCCGTTCCTTCATCTAAGCCATTTATGAAGATATTGAAGAGTACTGGGCCTAAGACAGAATCTTATAGTACCCCACTGCTTACTTCCCTCCATGTAGACATAGTACCATTAAGGACTATTCATTGAGTACGGTTTGTCAGCCAGTTACAAATCCATTTGATGGTGATGCTCTCTATCCCACTTTTTTCTAGCTTACCAAGAACTAGGCTGTGGTCTACCTTGTTGAATGCCTTGCTAAAGCCTAAGTATACTATGTCCACAGAATTTCACTGATCTACTAATTTAGTCACTATGTCAAATAATGAAATATGATTTGTTTGGCATTATCTGTTTTTAACAAACCCATGCTGACTTCTAGTTATTACTTTACTCGTTTCTAGATGCTAGCAGATCTGTTTATTTATTACCTTTTCCAGTATCTTCCAGGATATTGATGTTAGGCTGATTGGTCTGTAGTTTGCTGGGTCTGTTTTCTTCCCTTTTTTGAAGATGGGAACTACATCAGCTCTTTTCCAGTCCTCTAGTACTTCCCTGATGCTCCATGATTTTTGAAAGATATGGTACAGTGGTTCTGAGCTGATATCTGCCAGTTCCTTTAAAACTCTGGGATGTAATCTGTCAGGTTCCAGTGATTTATATTCATCAAAATCAGACAGGTGTTCTACTACCATTTTTTTTCTTATTTTAACTTTTATTTCTAATCTGTCTTTTACAGTTATGTTTTGGTAGATTAGGCTATAGTTTCTTTTTGTGTGAAGACCAATGCAAAGAATGAGTTAAGCAGCTCTGCTTTTTCTCTACTGCCTGTTACTTCCTTGTGAAAGAAGTGCAGACCATGGTCCAGGAATCCAAAGTTCTTGTTATTTATATGTTTAAAGAAACTTTTTAATTTTTTTGACTTTTGTTGCAAGTCTTTGTTCATTGTGAGCCTTTGCTTTCTGACTTCATCTTTGCAGATTCTGGCTACCTGCTGATATTCTGCCTTAGTTATGTGTCCCTCTTTCTATTTTTTGTACTTATCCTTTTTGTCTTTCAGTTTATCAGAGAGATCTTTGTGCAGCCATGCTGGTTTCTTCTTGGATTTCTTGTTTTTCTTTTTCAGTGGTATTATGCTGGACTGGGCTTTTATGATCATATTTTTCAGAGTTTCCCAAGCTTTTTGAGTTGTTTTCCCTTTTAGGATTTTCATCCAAGGAATCTATACTTTCCAGAGTTCTCTCTGGATTTGTTAGAATCAGCTGTTTTAAAATATAGGAGTCTGATATCATAGTGTTCTATTGCTTGTGTTTGCATTATGTTGAATTCCAGTATGATGTGGTCACTCTCACACAAGGTTCCTGCAGTTTCAACTCCGTCTATCATTTCTTCTCTGTTCAAGAGAATTAAGTCCAGTATTTCTGTCCCTCTAGTTCCATCCTCTACCTTTTGGACAACAAAGTTGTCAGCTAGGTTGGTCAGGAACCTATTCAATTTCTCACTTGATGCAGAATTAGTCTTCCAGTTGATGTCAGGGTAATTGACTATTGTAGTGTGTTTCCTACATGTATTTGTTTACTGGTTAGCAAAAAATACAGCTATTTTTTTCTGCTTGATTGGGTGGCCTGTAGTATATACCTATGGCAATGTCATTCTTTGTTTCTTTTATATTGATCCACATGCATTCTAGGAGGTTTTTGTTTTTAGATTAATGCATTTCTGTAGCAATATAGCGGTCTTTTATATATAGTGCAATTCCACCTCCTCTTTTATGGGGTCTGGGTTTTTTCAACAGTTTATATCCTTCTATGAGCATGTTCGTCATGGGTTTCACCCCACCAAGTTTCTGTAATTCCAACTATATCATATCTATTTTCATGTATTAATAATTCAAGTTCATCCTGTTTGTTCCCCAAAGTTTGTGCATTTGTATATAGGCATTTGAGATCTTTATATCTGAGTATGCTTCCTATGTCTCCCGTATGGTGTTTGAGTTTATCTTCCTTCCCATTCCTCCTTACCTCATTATTTGATTTGTTTTCTAGAGGTTTTTGCTTGAAATTCGGTCCTGGAGATCCTAAAGATTGGTCACCCTCCCCCCTCAATTTTAGTTAAAAGCCTCCTGATAAATTGAGTCAGCTGTTTTCCAAAAACATTCTTCCCAGGTTTTGTGAGATGCAGCCCATCCCTTGTCAAAAGGCCATTGTGGAAATAGCGTGGACCATGGTCCAGGAATCCAAAGTTATTTTGGCGACACCAACCCCTTAGCCAATGGTTCACTTCTAGAATCCTTTGTTCTCTTACTAGTTGTTGTCCTTTATTACAGTATTATACTAACCTAAATGACAAATTTGGTTCTATTTTTGCATGTTGCATGAACCTATTCAATGATGGCTTCTCCATAGTTAAGCACACAATGTGCATATTGAATCTGTTTTGAGACTGTTCATACATTCTGAAAGCCATGGTTTCATTATGGAAAGCCATGGTTTATTACACAGCCCCATGGAATCACTGAATACACATTTCAAAATCACAATAGCTGGGATAGGATCAGCTGTAACATTATTTGCTCTTGTGATGCAGTCTCCTGAACTTCACGTTTGAAGTTCATTGAAGTTCATTCATTCATATGGCTTTCGTTATAAATATTTTGGCTCCTTTAATCCTCGTTGACTGAGCAGATGACAGAAATTTAGGCTTGCCTTTCGGGGTGTGCTGATAGCGGTCTGAAAGGGCAGATCTGAGGGCCCACTCTCGACACAGATTTCCCGAACCAGTTTTGGCTTCTGATACAGTAGAAGAGGCGCCCTTCCAACCTTTTGCGCTTCCTCGGAACCCGGTTACTCAGGAGAACAGGCGGCCGCTTTACTATAAAGGGCAGCGCAGCAGCAGCTCTCACGTCCCATCCTCTCACAAAGGCGCGAAAAGAGACACTAATAGCCATTGCACTCCGGCCGCCTTGTCCTCGGTGGCTGCTCAGCGCAGGCGCCGCCCCTTTGGCTGTGGTCGCTGAGGGAGGGACCCAGCCGAAGAGAGCTCGGACTTCGAGCGCTGATTCTTCGACTACGCTGGGCTCCTGCCGTCTCCTTTCCGAAGCCGAGAAAGTCGACCTCGCAAAGCAACCTCACACCGCCGCACCCAGCCCCCCACCCCCGCCGCAGTCGAGCCATCTGTCCGCCTGTGAGAGACCATGGGTGAGTAGAGCACTGCAACTACGGTTCGGCTTTCGTCCTCCGCCCCCCACCCAAAACAACCCTAAACTTCTCCGGCTCCGCATTCACCGTTAATTCCTTCCTTGGCTGGTGGTAGTTCTGGTTCTGAAACGAAGCGTAAGAGCCCCCACGTGTGCACCTTGACCACGATAATGCATGTTACAGAAAGATCTGCTTAAGCCTCGGGCTTCCTGACTCGTATTATCCGGCTTGGCGAGACATCTTTTGGCTTGGTCGGCTGAAATAGGAGAGACACTCTGCACATGTTTAAAGGAGATGTCTTGTTAGGCACTGCGTTGGGCATTCTTTCTTTGGAGGGTAGAAGAGGCCTCTCTGACCACTGGAAAGAGATTGCAAGGATTTTCTCTTTGTGGTGTTAGAGACATGGTGGAAGAATACCTAAGAGATTGCTGGATAAAGCACTCAATGAAAGTTTATACAATAAGAGGAGAACACCCAGTTGCTAAGAAAGCTGTTTCTCCCTTAAGTCTTTGGAGGTCTAGATCTAATGTGCCTTTATTTGCTGCAGATTTTCTTGCATCAGTAGAATCATATATCCTAAATGGAGCCCATAGAGGTTGAGCCCATGGAGCCCACAGAGATTGAGTCCAAGCAGCCTTGGAGAAAACACAGTAAACTTAAACTAGATAGTTTCTATACTTGAGTTTGACCACTCTCCTGATTATTTCAGCACCGCTTTGCTTTTGCTTTTTGTCCATGTCTTTTTTAGAAAGTTAGAACTACATCCTTCAATCTGGTTAGAACTGGAAAAAGCTGGCGAAGAAATTTAAGACTATCAGAATAACCTTGACTACCAAACAGAACTAGGAATTTATAGCTGGCTATAAGTCATTTATGTACTACTTATAGTCTTCTTGGTTTTAAAAAGTGCTGCCTTAACGTGATCTTTGAAAGTCCCAGAGTTCCTGAGTGAATAAGACCACAGCTCTTTGTAGAAATGAAATTCCACATCTTTCCTTCTCATATTAATATAAAGCCATTGTTAAAGCATTTGGGTTATTACAATAGCTGCTCTGAAGCTTAGCATTTACACTGGAACAATACTGCAAAAATGTGCTAATTTATTCCAGATGTAGTCAATTTCAGACATCTCTTGGATAGAATGAATTAGACATGCTAAAAGTTCTTTATGGCACACCTAACCTTAATAATTGTGCAGTCAGCTAAATTTTTTAATGTACAATCAGACACTACTTAAGGTGTGTGTGTGTGTGTGTGTGTGTAATCAAAGAAATATCAACATCTCATAATTGTGGTAACTGATTTGAATTCATTGTTAAGGCCTGCTTGCTCCTTTGGGAATGGAGAGAGAAAATAAGTCAGTTATTCTGCTTATTTAGGGTTAAACTAGTGATTTATACACTATCTGAAATATAAATTATAGCAAAAGAATAGTTCATAGAACCAAGTTGTATATCATTATTTAGATTTCTATAGGTAGTCAACCAAAAGTTACTAAATGATGATGTTCTGTTGTGTTTATAGACATTTTTTTTGAACAAAGCAAAATGTGGTTAAATGCATATAAAAACTCTTGAAATGGGAATCTAATGGTGAACAATTTTTGAGAAACTTTGGAGTGTATTGCCAATTATGATAAATTAAACCTACTTTTAATGAGCAAAATAAAACATTGTCTCAGAATTTATTAGTTGATGTTAATGATATCTGAGATTTTCTAGCTGGAATATTTTTCATTTGTAGACTGTTTTAGCTTTACAAAATTCGGAATTTGAAAGAGGTCAAATCTCAACATATTTGGGATTCAACTTACAGCTTGTCTAAATTTGTATTGTATAGTTTGTTTACAATAATTTTTCTAAGTTTATAATGTTCTAATTAACACTATTCTTGGGGAATGGCAGCAAGAAATTTCATAAAATGCAGCTTTGTAAAATACTGATACTTTTTGTTTGAGGATGAGTCCAAGCTGCATATTTTTACATATTATTCAATGAATCTTATCTGCCCATTACTGGTATTTATCACTTATGTCTTACTATTAGTGTGCATCAAATCAGCTGACATCTCAAACTACTAGTTTAAATTCTATTTTTATGTGCAACAATGTATACCATTTTCTCTTGACAAATAACTTTACCCCATTGTAATGAAATTAAAAACATCTCACCATTCTTACTGCATCACAGTTGTGTGCCTTGATCCAGTCCTAGAACAGTTCCCCAGGGAACAGCCACCATTCCTGAGGCATTGTAAAGCTTATCCTCATGACTATTATAACAAGCTGTATATAATGATATGTCCAGCCAACTTCAAGAGCTCAGAAAAATATCTTTAGCACTGTCTTATTGCATAGAATCTAGTTTTGTATATTACCTTCATTTGCTAATTTAGTTTGTGGCCCATGACCTTCTCCTTGTGCCGTCTGGATATTTGAGATGATAACTCCCAGAATTTGTTTGTGTTGGCTCAGAATTCTAAATTCTACTTCCAATACCTCTTAAAGGCCCCCACCTAGACATAATTGCTTTCAACTAGTGGTTCTCAACCAGGTGATTGAGATCTTTTTTTTCGTGAGAAGTTGGAAGGTCTGAAATATTTTTTTTTACCATAGTCCCACAGACTACTTTTGTTGCCCTGCACAAAAGTGGAATGGAGCTGGAAAGCAGGTTAGTGAAGGGATGTGGATGCCTTGGGGAGGGGTAAGGGTTTGGCATGGGTGGCATGGCTGAAGGGCCCTCAAGTAAGTCGCTGTGGGGCACGAGTGCAGCTCTGCACCTCCTGCCTTGCTTCATACTCCACCCCCCACTGCCTCACTTCGTTCTTCGTTACCTCTTCTTGCTTGCTGCCATGATGAAGCAATAGGCTGAGCAACACACCGGTGCGGTGGCCACAAAACGAGGCAGGGGCGTGGAGGATGAAGCAAGGCAGGGGGTGTGGAGCTGTCCCCCCGTGCCCCACATTGGCTTACCTGAGCGCCCCGCAGCCAGGCCATCAACATCCTGACAACTGCCTCGTCTTGCGGTGACTCCAGCAGCTACGCAGAATGCTGCGAGGCTCATTTCGCTGGTGGAACCTTTCGTATCAGAATGCTGCGAGGCTTTCTACAAGATTCGTTTTGCTGGTGGAGCTGCCATTGCGCATGCAAGCGGCTCCAGCAGCAAGATGAGCCTTGCAGTGTTCTGCCTTGAGTGCCTCCATCAGTGCAATGAACCTCGCAGTGTTCTGCAAGTGGCTCCACCAGCATGACGAGGTAAGCCGGTGCGGAGCGCGTGGGACACTTCCAGCTCCTTACCCCCACCCTAGCTTGATTTTTACACCTGAGCCTCGCTCCACCTCATACAGCCAGATGGTGGGCGGGGCTTAACTAGACCTTATTTTTGGACTAGGGCTTATATTAGGTGGAGGTGTGAAAATTGGGCTGGGGCTTGTTTTTGAGGTAGGTCATATTTTCAGGAAAACACAGTATGTAATAGCTTTTAGATGTTTTTCATTTCTATATCTACTTTGTTCGTTCTTTATTGATTATTATTAGCAACCTTTGGGTAATATTTCTTTTTGTAGCTGTGGATTAGAAGCGAGCCACTTATTAAATGAGCTACATAAACTAGCATTACAATGTCATAAGAGATAGAGTTTGCAAGACAATTCAGTAATATCCAGTACTGCCTGGTAGGGAAACTATCAAATATGCAATCCTATGCATATTTATTCTGATATTCTGTTGTATTTTTTTAGTTATGCTTCTAAAAATTTATGCATAAGATTGCAGTTTAAGGACCAAAATCATTATTACTGTTTTAAGAAAAAAATCCTGGAAAAATTGATGCTAATAATGATGTTCTCAAGAGTAATGTTTATGTAGTGACACAGGTGAAATATAAATTTCAGAGTATTTAGCCTCCAACTATGTCAGGATGGGGTTGAGGTTTGTCCCAACCGTGAACCAGCTCACAAGCAAACACACTAGGACTGAAATAAAACTAGCAGAGGAGTCTTGTATAAAAATATACTTTACTTCAAAATGTTTAAAAAACACTATATCTTTAAAAAGGCACATTAATAACAAAGTCTTATCTTGGTTAAATGAAGCCAGGCCATCTCCCTAAATTCCTCTCCACAATACCGAAACAGTCCATAAGAAAAAACTAACATGACATTAAGCAGCTTCGGTGTCGATACATCATCAAGATGGTAGAAGGGCAGCAGCATAGGCTTCACAGCTAAAAGTCACCTGTGAAAAACAATTCAATCAGCAAATGTGGCTTGAAGCTCCTGGGAGGGAAACTGTCCAGCAGCAACAGTTCAGATGTTGGCTTGCGTGCTTCAACTCAGCAAAAGGCAAGCTGAAATTGGAGACTTCAAAAGGCTCTCGGCTATCTCAACTCACAGTTGCAGCTGGCTCCGTGGGAGTATCTTTACACAGCTCTTCAGCTCCTCTTCTGCTGCAGCCGTCAGGACTCCTTCTCCAGCTCTGCTCGGGGCTCTGCATCTAGGCCTAAACAGCGTTTAGGCCTGAATAGCAAGCAGAAAGGTCTGTGCTTATATGGGGAGTTAACCTGCAATTAACTAGGGCGGGGAAGGCTTGCAGTTAATTGCAAACAGGAGATGGCTTGATTGGATCCATACTGTTTGTAGCTGATCAAGTAGCTACAGCAATCCTGAAAACACTCGTGATAAACTAAATATTTCAGTTACAACAAGTGAGCTTAACATGTTAAGCCATTGCTTTTGTTGTTTAGCATTTGCAAGCAAGATAAGGAAGATCAATGCCACAGCAGCAAATTGCCTGCTTAGTGAATATAATCAAAACTGGAATTCTGTTTCCTGTTTTATCTAGCAATAGTGGAAAGAAAATGAGCAAGTGTCTTTGGAAACTTTAAGATACGCTTTTTATCCTGGATCAGGTTTCAATTTCAATTTTTAAATATATATATATATATATAATACCATATATGTAGGTCCTTGGCTATTCGGGTCTTCTCCCACGTAAAATTGGCGACGTTTCAATGAAGTCTCATTCGTCATCTTCAGGCTGGTGTTCTCAGCTTCGTGCTTCCAGGAGCAATGTGAGATCGCAGCTGTCTCTTCCTTTTAACTGCTAGTGGGGGTGAAGTTAAAAGGAAGAGACAGCTGCGATCTCACATTGCTCCTGGAAGCACGAAGCCGAGAACACCAGCCTGAAGATGACGAATGAGACTTCGTCGAAACGTTACCAAGACACTTCCAATTTTACGTGGGAGAAGACCCGAATAGCCAAGGACCTACATACAAACACCCGCGAAAACCTGAGAAAACAAATACCATATATATATATATGGTATTTTCCAGCAAAGGTCTATTGAAAATGCCTGTATGGAACTTTACTTAGGGCATCTTCTTCCTCTGCAAAATCAGGGATGTTTTTTTTATATCATCCATTATCACTGAGGGTTTTCAGCTTTTCAGAGTTGGCTGGTAAGTCCTACTGAAAACCTCATCATTCTGACTTACTTAGTTGGCCATTGTTGCCAAGTGCTGCTTTTCTGAACAGAATCTAAATTGCTCCTTGGTACATCCTTAGAGGAAGGTAATAAAACAAGATGGGAGAGTGTTAGACTATTTTTAATTTCAGCATTGGAAGCCTCTCTGACTTGAAATACATTTTGTTAGTTTAGCCAAGGATGTTCACTTGAGCTCCGATCAAGAGTTTTCCATGTTAAGGAACTATCAGTTGGAAAAGGGTATATATGAATTTAGTGTTTCTCCTTCTTCATATTTCTAACCACATGTTAATCTTGCCATTCTCTTTATTAATAATGCACAATGAGGAAGTTAAACTTTATGAATGTATATAAGTATGTGTGCATTCCAGCTCCATTTTTCACTAGCCATGCTTCTAGCACAATAGCTGAAAGGATTTCAGATAGGTAGAGTTTTTCCATTTCTGATCCTATTTATATGGCTGGAAATGACCAATCATTTTCAAAGATAACCTCATATTATATGCTAGAACAAAACAGATGAAATGCTATTTTCCAAAGGCTACTTAGAGAAGAAGTAGAACTAGTGACAGCTAAAACATCTTTCTCTTATTGTGCCCAAAATTCCACAGGTTAGGCTGTGTATACTGAATAAATGAATGAATAAATGAATGCATGAACAAACAAACAAACAAAAGTAGCTATTGGAACCATCTGGATGCTTAATTGTAGCAGCGCAGTGGGAATAGGTAAATGAAAGAACTCCAGTCTTCTTCCTGGTGATGCTTTCTCATTAAAGAGCAGCATCATGCTAGGAAAAACTAGTTACCAGTTTCATTTTCATTCATTTGACCATATGGGAAGAACCAGAATAAGGTTCAGCAGGGAGTTTATTGAGCAGTCTGTTTGGGACAGTCTGTTTCTCTTTTATCTCAAGCGTTCTTATATTATTGTTGGAGAGAAGGATAATGAGTTGAAAATCACTTGTAAATTGACTTGTATGTTCAGGAGCAAAAACATAATACAAATATATAAACGGGAGATGGCATCTCTACTAAATATATAGAACAATCCCTTTTATTGGGTGGTGACAGGCCACTTATAAAAGTTATATACACAAACAAATGAGAGATGATGAAGTTGCAGGCTCTAAATTTATGCCCTTTTGTGTGACTCCCTGCTGATTTTCCCCTCCCTAGGAATCAGTGGCCACAGATGGGGGAAAAAGTTCCTCCTGTTTTCCTCTTACGATGTGGTAGGAAGTTCTTGTGCCAAAAAAACCCAGTTGGAGCTGGCTACTCATTAATTTGTATGTTCCTTATTTTCAATTTCCCAGCTCCATTTTCACAGAGAACCCTGTTACATGCATGGGAAAGAGTCTCATAGCCAGATTCTTTGGCATGAAAGTTCCTGAACTGAATAGGTCTTCAACTAGCAGGACACTCTGGTTTTCATAAGAGAAGAGGAAATGAGGAGGCCGTTTCTCTCTCCCCTACCATTTTAAAATACATGGCTAGTAAATACTAAGGCAACAGTGATCATCAGCTGTTTAAAGAATGTCTCCTTTTCTGAGAAGATTATGCATGCTTTCAAACAGTACTTTCAGAAGGGAACTTCAGTGAATTAACTATATTTTGTTTATTTAAAATGTTTTCTAAATAATGGATTCTAGAATGGCATACAAAACTAACTGAACTAGTCAACATGATAACTGTGTAAGAAAAATAGTAATGGTGCTGATCTTCCACTATACTAGCTATCATAGTTAAACTTACATTGTTGATGAAAAAGTTAGTGCTGGGTGCTACCTTGAAATAGAGAAGTAAAGAATGTATTTTTACTGTTTGATATAAGGTTTGCTATATACAATTTGACTCAGGAAAAGAAAGACAATTGTGTTTGTGTTTCAACTGTGCTTTCTTCTTTTGAACAGCTGGAGACAAACCCTGAAAGAAAAGCAATCCTCTTTCTTCCTATTCAGCTGTACAGTTTGGCTAGGCAGGATTAAAAACCCTTTGTGAGCCACAATAATGGTCAAATCAGATTAGTATTGGTCATTATAGCTGGCTACATTTCAATTAAAGGATCCTTTAGACCACTCCTCCCTTCCCCTCTATGTGTGTGTGTATGTGTGTTCTGTTTTTCTGAATTGTGTGAAAATATTCATCTCTGTTCCCTTTACATGAAATAAATACAATATTCTTGATGTTCTATTGCCTTTTTCATTTGTTTTAGATAAATTGTTTTTTACAGAAACATACAGGGATTAAATACATTAAGAGTAAAGGTAGTCCTCGATTTATAACCACAATTGAGCCCAAATTTTATGTTGCTAAGCGAGACAGTTGTTAAGTTTTGCCCCATTTTATGACCTTTCTTGCCACAGTTGTTAAGTGAATCACTGCAGTTGTTAGGTTAGTAACATGGTTGTTAAGTGAATCTGGTTTCCCCATTGACTTTTTTTGTCAGAAGGTTGACCTTAGGACACTGCCACAGTCATAAATATGAGTGAATTGTCAAGCATTTTAATTTGGATCACATGACCATGCCGATGCTGAAACATTCGTAAATGTAAAAAACTGTCACTTTTTTCAGTGCTGTTGTAACTTTGAAGGTCACTAAATGAACTGTTGTAAGTCGAGGACTATGTGTCTATGAAGCAGATGCATAGGCTTATCTACTAAAATTCATTTTTTCTTAATTACCTTTATTTAACTACAGGTAGTCCTTGACTTACAACAGTTCATTTAGTGACAGTTCAAAGTTATAATGGCACTGAAAAAAGTGACTTATGACTGTTTTTCACCAGGGTGGATTTGATTTAAATCGAGTTGATTTAAATCACAATTTAAATCATGATTTAAATCACTAGTAAAAAGGCTTGATTTAAATCAACTCGATTTAAATCATAATTTTTAAAGAGCAACTGTCATCTCTGCTACTCCTTTGACCCACTGTTGACTCACCGATAGTCCCAGTGTTGCAGAATATACAGCCTCATGCTACATAACTAAGCTGCATTTCATGCTGAATAAACTAAATTATTTATGTATCTTAAATAGAAAACTATCTTAACGATAGATTTTTACCCCAAAAGTTTTTTATTAAAATAAATTCAATAAAAATAAAAAAAATCTGATTTAAATTAAAAAAAATCCAATTTAAATCAAAAAAATCTGATTTTTTTTAAAAAAATCATTGATTTTTACCCACCCTGTTTTTCACACATATGACTGTTGCAGCATCCCCATGACCATGTGATCAAAATTCAGACACTTGGCAACTGACTCATATTTATGATGGTTGCAGTGTCCCAGGGTCATGTGATCACTTTTTGACACTTCCTGACAAGCAAACTCAGTGGGGAAGCCAGATTCACTTAACAACTGTATTACTAAATTAACAACTGCAGTGATTCACTTAACAACTGTGGCAAGAAAGTCATAAAATGGGGCAAAATTCACTTAACCACTATCACACTTAACAACAGAATGTTTGGGCTAAATTGTGGTTGTAACTCGAAGACTACCTATATTTTCAGTTTCTATGACCAGTTTCTATGAGCAGTTAAAACATAACATATCATTGGTATCACAGGAAGTACAAAAGAAGCAGTGTGGATAGCAACCATTGCAGCATATCCCAACCCCCATCCCCAGTGGCATCATCAGGTCTTCAGAGTCATTCAAAAGGCTACCAGGTTGGAGTTAATATAAGCTCTGTAGGCATGGTTTTTTGAGAAACAAGCCCTTTGACAGGAAATTTATGTCTGTAGTGTTGCAAGTCATGATCCCTTTAAAGTTAAGGATAAAAATCCTGTACATATTGCAGTTTAACATTAGAACTTGGAATGTCTTTGGGTAACTGCTTCTTAGTTGAGTTTTAGAATAAAGGTCCAGACAAACTTAAGGTTACTTTAACCTTGATGTGTATTTATTTCAATTTACTCCTTTGAAAACTGTGTGAATTATTACTACTGTTTATCTACTATAACCATGACATGGATCACAGTGATAGCATTTCTCTGAAGGTCTTGAAAATTATAAACCTGGTATTTTAAATTCTTAAACGGAGCCTAATTTTTATTCTGTTTTCTAAATCCGCATACCAGTATTGTCATGTGGGCACTAATTTCTAGACCAGTGGTGTGAGACTCAAGGCCCAGGGGCCAGATCTGGCCCGTGGGGTGCTTAGATTTGACCTGCAGGGCCACCCTGAAAATAGCAAAGGACCAGCCCATGGTGCCTCTGCCAGCGAAAATGGAGCTCATGAGGACCACACACAACCCTCCCAGGCTTTGTTTTCAGCCACAATGGCCTCCTACGGACATTTGCCAGCGAAAATGGAGCTCTGCCTAAAAACGGGGCATGTGGGGGCACGTGCAGTCCACCTGAGCTCCATTTTCACTGGCAGAGGGCTGCAGGAGGACATCGCAGCTGAAAATGGAGTTCAGGAGTCTGTTTTCGCTGGCAGAGCATTCGGACCACCACAGGTGCCCCTGACATGAGTGGTGTCAAGCTTGCCATGCCCACCCAGGCCACTCCCACCCCACCCCCAACATCAGACACAACTCTGATGCAGCCCTCAATGCAATCGAGTTTGACACCCGTGTTCTAGACTGACATGTGTTATGACATCCTAGAATTGCATTTGAACAATGAAAGGGTGAGGGGATCTTCTAACTCAATGCTGGAGTGAGCTTGCTGTTCTGCTTCTAAATAGGAATGGAAATACAATACATGAGTGAATATCTTCTGTAATATTATATGGTTGTTTTTTATTGCAAGGTAAAAAATGTGATAAAGGTAAAAAAATGTGGGTGAGGCATGGTGTACCTTTGAATACAATAATAGTGTGAAAATGGCAATTGAAAAACTGGTTGCTCATGGCATAGGAACTGATTACTCGAGGGACCAGCTGCGCCCCCTCCCCCCAATAACTGTCCACCTGATTTGATCTGGCAGAGTTAACATTCTCAGGGTTCCTTTGAGGATATCATGCCATCCCTCAGACCTAGAAGACCCAGAAATGTGCCTTCTGTATAACTGCATTTATGTTTTTGAATAATATTTCCCCAAGATCTGGATGGTCCTTGCCCCGCTAGTGTTTCAAAGGGCCTTGAAAGACCTACCTCTTTACCCTGACCTTTGGTGAGGGTGAGTGATTGGATTGTGGGCATGCATTTATTTTTCATTTCTATTTTTGTCATCCTTGCCATCTTCTTCATTTTTTTATAATACTTTTCTTGTTTTTAATATTTGTACTTGTGAAGTGGCCAGAGTCATGGGGAGTTGGATGGCACATAAATTCATAATTTTTAGTGATACTTTGGCTGGATATAGATAGGCATCAACATAATTAATTTATCAAGAACAAAACATCTCCATAGTCTGCAAATACTTCCCAATTGGTGGCTTTTTATTTAACATTAAATTTGTCACCAAAATTCTGCAGGAAACCATATCGCTAAAAAAAAACAAGAAAAATACTTGAAAATGGTTCTGCTAGAGCTACGTTAGGAAAATATTAATGAAAGAAAAATATCAAGTAAATATAAGTAAACTGATCTGTTAAACTTTTCAAATTCCACCCATCTTTTCAAATATTTCCTTTGAGGACCAAATAGATTGAATTTTCTTATTTATTATAGGTGTGTGTGTGCATGCACACACTGTCCTTTTTAAAAAAGTTTTCGTATGTTCTTGGAACCATCTGACCAGTTGCTACTGTGTGTATTGGTTTTCTCAGGCTCACAGATTGAGCCATCATTCTGCTGGTCCTATTTATTTGATTCAGCCTTTTTCTTAACAAAAATACTATTTTATGATCACTGGTATCTCAAGAAGCAGAAATTAAACCATCTACTCCTTCTCATGTTTCCTTTGGGAGTTGGCTTGCAATACTACAATACTGTATGTTTACAAATGAATCATATAGAAAATTCCTTTCTTTCTAATGATCTGCAGTCCTCAATGATTATTTTACTTATGCTTACTGAAAATTATCTAGTTTAGTTGTCTCTCTCCCTATAAGCAGAATGTAGCTTTCTACATATAAAACTGGAATTTTGAAACAGATCCAGGTTTTTGCACATGGAAGCCACAATTTGTTGAAGAAAATTAATAAACTCAGGAAAGAAAAAGAATTTTTGAGCGAAACCAGATTCAATTATATGATCAGTCCAATCAAAAATATCACACCTGTGTATATTTAATTATAATCTTTACTCCAAAACAAATTGTAATTAGTAGAAAACTTTATTAGTTGAAATCTTTATTATGAAATAAATTAAGGATCATATTGTTAATAAGAAATATGGATTGTTTCACATTAATAAAACAAATAAATACCGTATTTTTCGGAGTATAAGACGCACCTTTTTACCCCCCAAAAGGGGGTGAAAATTTAGGTGCATCTTATACACCGAATGTAGCCCTGCCAACCCGCTGGCCCCCACCCTTTAGCCTGTGCCTCGCAGCAGTTACCTCCTTGCAAGCAAACAGCAAGAAAAAACAGCCCCTTTCAGCTTCAGCATAGGTTAATTAGCACAAGTTGATTAGATCGGCCTCCCGACTCTCAGCTGATTTGCTCTCAGCTGTTTTGCGCAGGGCTCTCCTGCTTGCTGCAAAAAGTGCTGGAGCAGATTTTTTCCCCCTAGCTATGCTGAAAAAACGAAACTGAAAGTAAAGCAGGTTCTTTACTACAACGTGACAAAATGAGGCAGAGAAAGATTTCTTTTTCTTTTTTCTCACCAAAAAAGGTTGGTGCAAACAATGGGAAATTTAGGGCAAAAGAGGAGAGTTCAAGATTTTAAAACACAAAAGAAAAAAAGCTCTATTTAACTAGGGAATTGTAATAATTGAGATACTATTAATTGTATATTGTGTTGAAAGCAGAAATGGTTAAGTTGTGGTTTGGAGGAATATATGGGGGAAAATTATTTGGTTTATTATTATTGGTAAATATAATTAATTGATTTGTAAGAATTTGGATTGCATGGAAATAATTGGAATATTCATGTTCATATTGATTAATATACAAAAAAGGTAGTTATAATTAATTGATTTATATAAAAATGTTGAATTTGTATGAAACAATTGTAATATTAAATAATTAACCAATGTGAGGATGGATATAAAAATAGATGACAATGGGAAGGGGTATAATATAGAATAGAAGGGAAAATTTGAATTTGATTAAGATTAGAGATGAGAATGAAGGGTAATATTGTTTTTTTAAAAAAAATAGATGAGGAATAAATATGGCAAAAAGGAAATATAGAAATTGTAAATTTAATTGAAATGACTAAACACCAGCCAAACACTCTGTTCAAAGAAAATACATTGTATGTTTGTATGTGTGTTTGTCTAAAAAATAAAAAAAAACTTTAAAAAAAAAAACAACCAAAAAAGGTAGGTGCGTCTTATACTCTGGTGTGTCTTATACTCCAAAAAATATGGTAGATTCACTGCGTAATAATAGTAATTTGTTCCTGAGCAAAAGGAATTTTAGCAGTGGTGCTTCCACTTAAAAACTTTTGGGAATTATGTTTTTAAAGCCACAATATTTTCCAGCCTGAGTCACATTTCCTTACCATATGTTCAGGCCACATTGAATATGTATTTAGAAATAAGTCAAATTTATTGTTAAATAGACTTGTCTATGACGCTAGGGCCACGATGGCAAACCTATGGCATGTGTGCCACAGGTGGCAGATGGAGGCATTTCTGCGGGCACGCAAGCCATCGCCCTAGGTCAGCTCCACTGCACATGTGCACGCACCACCCGCCAGCCAGCTGATTTCTGGGTCTCTGCCGCAGATGCAAGAGACACGCATGCATGCCCATGCCATCCTGCCCCTCCCAGGAGTCTCCACGCGACCCGTTTTGGATGTGGAGGTTTTGGGAGGGCGAAAAACAGGCCTACCAGAAATCTGGAAACAGGTTGTTTCTGGCCTCTGGAAGGCCTCTGGAGGGCTGGGAGAGGCAGTTTTTGCCCTCCCAGAGGCTCCAGGAAAGCCTTCTGAGCCTGTGGAGGATGAAAAATGGGTCTCCTGGAAGTCCGGAAACGGGACAATATGGAATACAATATTTGGAAGTTATGGCAAAGGACCAGATTTTAACTCATGTTCAGAACTGAACTTCAGTTGCAACGATGAGCATTTTCATATGAAATTATTTCCTTACAAAGACCTAAGTGGAAAAATATATATGAGCTTTCCCCAGTCTGGACATCTCTAGATGTATGGAGTTCCCAGTTGGCATGACTATTTCTTTTTTTCATTTTATGTATATATTGATTATGGTTTATCAATAGGAATAAAATACAAAACAGAAAAACAAAACAGAAAAAACATATATCCAACAGTAACAACAACAATAAAAAAGAAAAAAAATGTATATATAAAAGAGGGAAAAAAAGAAAAAAAATGTTCCAACATCCAACATTAAAATATATTTAAAAATCCACCCTGGTTGGATACTGAGAAGAAAAATTTAAAAACCCTGATAAATTCTCCTCCCCTTACTTAATGGACCTGTAAATAGTTATAAACGTTGTCATCCTTATTTAACAAGAAAAATATATAAACAAATGTTTCAGATTAGGAGGTCTCTATCTAATAATCGAATTGAATTGGCATGATTATTTCTGAGAAATCAGGAAATTGAAATACCCACATCTAAACAGCTGACATATAATCAAATATATCACATGTGTGTTTTCATATTTCTTTTACCTGCACATGTTGGGAAACCATGATTGCAACTATAAAAGTAATGCAATAAAGCTTTTTCTTGAGCTCACAAAAGAAAAATGCTGTAGCAACCTGTCCTACAGAGCCATTTTTTTTGCAAAGGCAACAGTCTGTTTCCATAAAATTATGTTATCAGGTTCTTCCTTTACAATAAAAATTTGAAACATACATTTTAGTATAAGAGAAAGGTTTCTATACTAAAATATCCTGTTCTATTTATCATATGATAGATAATAACAGATAGATGTCATCTATCATTAGATGAAATTTACCAATGATTTCTTATTCTTTTCCCTTTCCTTACATGTTTCTTTTTCCCCCAGTGTCTTTAGTTACCTTTTTCCTTAAGGCTCATCTTACATAGAGCTATCATAATAAGAAATGCATTTCAACAATCCATGATTAGTAAGTATTTTTTAAAATGTAAGGTATTTTAGGTTAAAAAAATTGTAAATTGCCTGGTGACAGGTGCTTACTCTACAGAAGACATTGCAAAACATTCACTACTAACACAACTTACTTGTTTTCCTTTTCTGATGTGGCTATTGTGAACCATGTACTTTATTTCATGTTTAGTTCTATCCAATTTGCTTTCCAGTACAGAAGAATAATCAGTGGTTAAGCACCTAGTGTTTTTAAAAGCCTGTTGAAACTATGGGGAAAACAGAAGTTAAAAGAGTGCTCAGCCAACATCTGTGCTTGTCAGGGATGCATTAGTCTCAACAGCACAGCTTACTCACTGTAATTATATATTGTATATCTGGAGAACATTACCTAACAAGAATTTTTAAAAATTCTATACAGGTAATTTCAGAGTTACAACAGTTTACTTAGTGACTGTTTATAGTTATGACCTAACACCCCCCCCCAAGTACTTATGACACAGTCCTGAAATTATGAATGTTGCAGCACCATGACAGTCGTTCACACTTATGAACGACCACAGAAGCTCTACAACATTCGCCTTGCCTATTCCACCACCCCCACCAGATCTCTACAAACACTAGGCCTGAGGATACAGTACTCACATTACGAAGATTCTTGGCCTGCTTGATGCTTCAGGTCTTCGATGCATTTGCAGAGAATGGAGGCCTAAATTACTGCAAGATCATATGAGATCAGTAGCATGAGATTCACGCTACTGTTCTCACCTGATCTCATACTTTAGGCCTCTGTTCTCTGCAAATGGAGGCCTGAACGAGATCTGTAGCAAAAGTCTTCCCTCTGTTTGCAAAGCCTTTTGCAATAATAATAATAATAATAATAATAATAATAATAATAATAATAGTAATAATAATAGTAATAATAATAGTAATAATAATAGTAATAATAATAGTAATAATAATAGTAATAATAATAATAATTTTATTTCTATACCGCCCTTCTCCCGAAGGACTCAGGGCGGTGTACAGCCAATTTAAAAACACAAGACACAACAATGATTAAAAATTAAAATAATTAAATAGATTTGGCCGGTTTAAAACCTCAAAAATTTAAAATACCCCAATTTAAAATCATTATGTTGATAGCCCGGCCTGGCGGAACAACAGGGTCTTCAATGCGCAACGAAACACCCGGAGGTCGGAGATCTTACGTATTTCCGGGGGCAGTTCATTCCACAGGGCTGGGGCTCCCACAGAGAAGGCCCTCCCCCTGGGTGTCGCCAGCCGACATAACTTGGCTGATGGCACCCTGAGGAGACCCTCTCTGTGGGAGTGGACTGGCCAGTGGGAGGCTACTGGTGGCAGAAGTCGGTCTCGAAGGTACCCGGGTCCTATGCCATGGAGCGCTTTAAAGGTGATAACCAGCACCTTGAATCGCACCCGGAAGACCACTGGGAGCCAGTGCAGCTCGCGCAGGAGGGGTGTCACATGGGCACAATGAGTTGTGCCCATAACCACCCGCGCGGCCGCATTCTGGACCAGTTGGAGCCTCCGAGTGCTCTTCAAGGGGAGCCCCATGTAGAGAGCATTACAATAGTCCAGCCGGGAGGTGACAAGGGCATGAGTGACCATGCGCAAGGCGTCCCGGTCCAGAAAGGGCTGCAACTGGTGGGATCAGGAGAACCTGATAAAATGCCCCCCTGGCCATGGCCGTCATATGCTCTTCTAAAGACAGCCGTGCGTCCAGGAGGACACCCAGATTGCGAGCCCTCTCTGTGGAGGGCAAAGATTCACCCCCAATAGTCAGCGATGGCACCTGCTGACTATATCGGGATGCCAGCAGCCACAGCCACTCAGTCTTGGACGGGTTGAGTCTGAGCCTGTTCTTCCCCATCCAGACCCGCACGGCCTCCAGGCAGCGAGACATCACATCAAGGGCATCGTTGGGGTGGTCTGGGGTGGAGATGTACAGCTGAGTGTCGTCAGCGTGATGACACTTCACCCCAAAACCACGGATGATCTCACCCAGCAGCTTCACATAAATGTTGAACAGAAGGGGCGAGAGGACCGACCCTTGTGGCACTCCCCATGCGAGACGCCTCGAGGTTGGCCTCTGCCCCCCTGCCAACACGAACTGCGAGCGGTCGGAGAGGAAGGAGGAGAACCACCACAGAACGGTGCCCCCTATTCCTAACCCTCTCAACCGCTGCAGCATGATACCATGGTCGATGGTATCAAAAGCCGCTGAGAGATCTAATAGGACTAGGACAGAGGAGCAACCCCTATCCCGAGCCCTCCAGAGATCATCCACCAACGCGACCAATGCCGTTTCTGTGCTGTGCCCCCACCTGAAGCCCGACTGGCACGGGTCTAGATAGATACCTTCATCCAGGTGCCCGGGCATGCTGTGCCACCACACTCTCAACAACCTTCACCACAAAACGAAGGTTGGAGACCGGACAGTAGTTAGCTAATTCAGCCGGGTCCAGGGAAGGCTTCTTGAGGAGGGGTCTCACCACCGCCTCTTTCAAGGCGGCGGGAAAGGCACCCTCACTCAGAGAAGCAGTTATAATCCCCTGGAGCCAGCCTCGTGTAACCTCCTGGGAGGCCAGTACCAACCAGGAGGGACACGGGTCCAATAAACATGTGGCGGCACTAATCCTACCCAGAACCCTGTCCACATCCTCGGGAGCCACAGGATTAAACTCCTCCAAGATAATATTCTCAAGACCTGCCCTTGTCTCCTCCCCTGGACTCATCCAATCGGAGTCCAAGCCATCCTGAATCCGAGCGACTTTATCATGCAGGAATTGCACAAAATCCTCAGCACGGCCCTGCAAGGGATCTTCCCGCACTCCCCCCCGAAGAAGGGAGTGGGTCACCCTAAACAGGGCGGCTGGGCGGTTCTCTGCAGATGCGATAAGAGCGGAAAAATGGTTAGATTTCGCCACTTTTATCGCCACTAGGTAGGTCTTGATATAAGACCTCACCTGTGTCCGGTCAGAATCAGATTGACTAGTCCTCCAAATGCTCTCTAGGCGTCTTTTCCGACGCTTCATTTCTCTCAGCTCCTCAGAGAACCAAGGAGCCAATTGAGATCGGTATCGGGTCAGAGGCCGCAAAGGCACGACGCGGTCCAAAGCTCCGGCGGCCGCACTCTCCCAGGCGGCCACCAGCTCTTCAGTTAAGTCATGTCTCAGGAATCGGCCCAAGCTCCATCAGGAACCTTTCGGGGTCCATCAGGCACCTGGGACGGAACCATTTGATCGGTTCTGTCTCCCTGTGGCGAGGGAAAGCGGTAGGAAAGTCTAAGTGAAGGAGCAAATGATCTGTCCATGACAAGGGTTTGATGTCTAGGTCCCCTCTACCAAGATCATTCAACCACTGACCAGAGACGAAAATCAGGTCCAGAGTGTGTCCCCCTATGTGAGTTGGGCCTTGAACTAACTGGGTCAGGTCCATGGCCATCATGGAAGCCATGAACTCCCGAGCCACCTCTGATGCCTCACCCACAGACGGAAGGTTGAAATCCCCCATGACAATAAGCCTGGGGGTGTCAACCGCCACCCCGGCAATGACGTCGAGTAGCTCGGGCAGGGTCGCTGCCACGTGGCAGGGAGCCAGGTACGTAGTCAGCAAACCCATCTGCACCCCACGGCCCCACTTCACAAAGAGGGACTCACATCTGGCTATCTGAGAAACAGTGGTCTCCCTCGGACAAAGACTCTCCCTAATAATCACCGCCACTCCCCCACCCCTCCCCTCGGCCCTTGGCTGATGAAATGCACGAAAACCTGGTGGGCACATTTCAACGAGGGGAACCCCCCCTCTTGGCCCAACCAGGTCTCCGTAATACCTGCCAGGTCCGCACCCCCCTCTAAAATAAGATCACAAATGAGGGGGGCTTTATTAATGACCGACCTGGCATTACACAACATCAGCTGCGGACCCTGGGCCTGAGACTCTACACCACCCAGGACACGAGTCGCGCATTGGGGGCCGGAGTGCGTAATTGCTCGTAAACAGCGTGTACGCACCCCCAGCACATGATATGGCCCTCTGCGCCCATTATACCTGCCCCTCCCACTCATTGTTTCAATTACACTGCCCTTCCTATCGTCCCCCTGCTCCCCGGTTAAATTTCCTTTCACGACCCCTCTGTTGCAGCCAATCGACCCATCACCCCGCTCAGTCGCTATCTGAACCCCCCCGGGTCCACTTTTATAACCCCCTCCCTTCCTCCCGGGTCCCCTTAAAATTTTGATTAAAAATTTAGCTAAAAAACCCCTCAACCCCCTTCTCGCACCATGCCACCTCTCAGGGTTCCAAAGCCCGTCATCAAGGTAGGCCCTCGATAGAGTGGAGGGCCAAACCTGCGAGAGGGGAGAGTCTCGCAGAACAAGAAGCTCAGCTGCCGAATACATTTTACTACAAGAGGATGAAGTGACCAAGTCCCAAGGCTCCAGATGGTAAATAAAAAAGTCCAGGGAGGAGCAAATAAGATGGGGGCATCCAAAGTGTAAGGTCCAAGGCCACTGTCCTCTCACAACAGTGGACAAAGTCTCTTGCCAGTCGACACAGTTCAAGGGGAATACAATCCAACCACTCCCTCACAGTGATTGGTCTGATGGACAGTCCCCTCTACTGGTGAGATGGAAGTAGTGGTAGTAGTAGTATATTTGCAAAAACCCTCTGCCAGCGAGAATGGAGGCCGGGAGGGGTGCGTGCATTCCTCTGGGCCTATGTTCTGTTTGGCAAAGGCCGCCTCAAGTCATTTGCTAATGAGAACTGTTGAATATTCAGATTAAGCCAATGAATAAAGGCTTCACTCAGGTCCGCCACTAGGGCGGGAAAAATAGTTCATTTTTATTGGCTGAGCTGGCTGACAGCTCACTATAAAAGGTGAGCTGTTATCCAGACTCTTTGCTGGGTTCTTGCTAGTTGCAAATAAAGAGTGTTGTACCAAATCTGTCTCTATCTCTTCCATCAACTGACTATCTTAACACTGGCGACAAAGGTGGGATAGGAAGAACTATAAAATCAGAAAGAACTGATCACGATCCCAGCTGGAAATGAACTGTGGTTCACTGTAGCACACTCTCCTCGACCATCCATGCATCTGATAATTTGCCGGCTTGCATCGGTCTACTCAAGATGGCTGCCATCCATCCACTCACACCTTATAACCCAGCCTCAGAGAACTGGGACTCCTATATTATCTGGTTCGAGTGCTACTTAGAAGCAAACTATTTTACAGGACTTTCCGATAACTGGAAAAGGGCACTATTCCTGACGTATTGTGGCACCGAAATTTTTGAGATGGCCAGGGTCCTCCTTGCCCCAGCTGCCATACAAACTGTACTGTGGGCCATGCTACAGGACAAACTCAGAACGCATTACGCTCCCACACCATCAAAAATCGCTCGGCACCATGCATTCCACTGACGGAATCAAGAAGAGGGTGAATCAATTAATACGTATGTCACTGCTCTTTGAAAAGCCACTTTATATTGCGACCTCAGAAAACTTGATGATGTCCTGCTTGACAGAATCATCTGTGGAGTGAGAGATATTAATCTGCAGCCAAGCCAAATCTAAGCCTGCAGATGGCGCTAGATGAAGCCCAAGCCGCTGAAACATCGAACCAATCCACAGCGGCAATTCAAAAATCAAATCGCCCACCATTGCACAGAGCTGTCACAGTCCACCATGATAACATGGAACGCGATGAATCTATTGATGATGAAGGTGAGGTCTGCTGGCTCTGTTCAACAAAAAGACAAAACCCTGTGACGGAAAAAAAGCAAACTGCGTATGTGGGTTGTGGCGGCCTGCAGATATAAAGACAAAATTTGTCAGCAGTGTGACAGAAAAGGACACTTAGCGAGGGTCTGTCATGCCAGTAAACCAGCCGCCTTCGCACCGATCAACCTACCACCTATTGTGCCAATCAACCTGCCACCCAGCCGAGGGCTAAGAAGGCACCACACAGACAGCAACGTCAGGCAGACAAATGTTTTGCGGTATCAAAGGGCACATACCGTGTAGAGGAAACCATCGGGCAAGCCAGCCTAGACCACTCTAAGAAAATACACATCACTGTACTAATCAAGGGCTCCCTGTACCACATGGAGATGGACACCAGGTCATCCATGACAATTGTATCCTGGACTACAATAAAAAAACTTGTGCCGAGAATATCAAAAAACCAACTGCAATACTACCACCTCCAGCTAAAAGACTATCAGGGAACCACATCCCTGTCCTTGGAAGCAGAACATTCCAAGTGTTTTTCAAAAACTTTGTGGGGCCCCTGCAGCTCATCATAGTGGACGGCTCCCTGCTGAGCCTACTAGGGCTTGACTGGTTTTCCTCTCTTAGCCTAGAGGTGACTGGCATCAACACCATCCATGACGAGTATACAGGAACACCCACTTCCTTCAATCTTGACCCCCAGGTTGCCCCTATCAGGATGAAACCACGTAGGGTCCCATTTGCCTTACATCCCAGATGAACAATTGGATAAATAGATGAACAATTGGATAAATTAAGAAAATACATGTCACTGTATTAATCGAGGCCTCCCCGTGCCACATGGAGGTGGACACCGGGTCATCCATGACAATTATATCCTGGACTGCAAAGGAAAAACTTTTGCTAAATTAGACCTTGTGCAGGCATACCAGCAACTGCCGGTGAACAATGCCACTGCAGAGGCGCAAATCATTGTGACACATTGGGGGGGGGCGTTCAAATGCTGCCGATTACAATTCGGAGTGAGTGTGGCATTGGGACTGTTCCAAAGCTTCATGGAACGCCTTTTACAAGGCATTCCAGGCATCATGCCCTATTTTGATGACATATTAGTCTCAACAAATAACAACAAAGAACTTCTCGACTGACTGAGAACAGTCCTAAGCAGATTTCAGGAGGCAGGACTAAAAGTCAAAAAAGAAAAATGCCAAATAATGGTGCCATGGGTCAAGTTCCTAGGTTACCTGAGGGTTGCCTCAGGGTTACACTACTGAGGAAAGGGTATGAGCCATACAAGAAGCTCTGACCCCCAGAAATAAAACAGAGCTCCAGGCATTTCTAGGGCTATTGAACTTTTATAGTGACTTTCTACCGCAGAAGGCGTCAATAGCTGAACCTGTTGTGGTCTGCCAGCAGCCTGCAGAACTGGCAGTGGAGTCAGACAACAATGAGGCTGAGGAAGAACATGGGCCAGTTCTGGAGGCTGGGGAAGGCCCGGATGAGGGCTCTGCGTTGGAGGCAGACATGGGCCAGAGCCATCGGGGAGTGACTTCGGAGCCTCCAGAGGCTGACAGTAGAGAGGCAGAGGAACAGGAGGAGCCTGTTCCTAGTGAACATATGAGAAGAGTTGCCAGAAGGCAGGAGCAGCTAAAGCAGAGAGGACAACTTGGGAGTAGGGCCAAGAGATAATTGGCCCCTCCCATAAGGCTTAAAATACCAGCAACGGCTCTTGGCCTCTTTGCCGAAAAATAACAGTTGAGAGATTTGCTTCATGTTTCGATGTATTTCTTTCTTGTCAGTGTCTTCTGTTCCTGAACTGTTGCCAAGAAAAGTCATTGGCCGTTTGCCTAATTATCCCAAGGTCAGAGATAAACTGAAGAATGGTGTTTTGAGGACTTTGCTTTCATTTAATTTGGAATACGCTGAGAATGAGTTAATTCTCCCCGTTTGTTTTTTGGAACTGTTTTGCATTTAATATTAACTATGTGGGCCTGGGTCACAACAGAACCACTGCACAGATTATTGGCTAAAAAGTTACCATGGACCTGGGGCTGGAAGGAAGCCGCCGCGTTCACCGTCATAAAAAAACTGCTGTCATCCAACAGTGTCCTTATCCAATACAATGAGAACCTCCCACTGGTTCTCACTTGTGATGCCTCACCATTTGGGGTTGGAGCAGTCATGAGCCATCAAATCCCAAATGGGACTGAGGCTCCAATTGCCTTTTACTCCAGGACATTATCAGCGGCGGAAAGAAATTACAGTCAACTGGATAATGAGGCTTTGGCAGCAGTCACTAGAATAAAGAGATTCCATCAATATTTGTATGGCAGACACTTTGAACTGATCACTGATCACAAACCACTGCTGGGCCTACTCACAGGAGACAGACAAACACCAACTGTCTTGTCCCCGCGAATGATGCATTGGACTGTGTTCTTGGCGGCTTACAATTACAGACTTATCCACTGACCTGGTAAGTCCCTAGGCCAGTGATGGCTAACCTTTTTGCCATTGCATGCCAGGAGAGGGGGGGCGGGGGAGGGTCATGTGCTCACGCACATGCACACCGAACCGCCCCACCCCACCCCCGCTCCTGGCACATGATGGCCTGATAGGCCCGTTTTTCTTCCTTACCTGGTTCCAGATCCTCTCTATGCATCTGGGAAGGGCGAAAACAGCCTTTCCCAATCCCTTGGAGGCCCTACGGAGGCTGAAAGGACCCATTTCCCAACTCTCGGTGGGACAGGAAGTGACATTTTTTGCTGTCCCCAGCCTCCAGAACCTCTCTAGGAGTCTCTAGGAGCCTCTCTAGGAGTCTCTAGGAGCTTCTCTAGGAGTCTCTGGAGGCTGGGGACAGGAAAAAACGTCACTTCCTGTCTCACTGGGAGTTGGGAAATGGGCCCTTTCAGCCTCCATAGGGCCTCCAAGGGAGTGGGAAAGGCTGTTTTCGCCTTTCCCAGATGCATAGAAAAGATCTGGAGCCAGGTAAGAAAGAAAAACGGGCCTTCCCCACCCGCCCAGGCCCTCCAGAGGCAGGAAACAACCTGTTTTCCCTACTTCTGGTGGGCCCAGAAGGCCCGAAAATCAGCTGGCCGGTGTGCGCATGCGCCCCAGAGCTGAGCTGGCGTGCCCACTAATATGGCTCCATGTGCCACCTGTGGCACGCGTGCCATAGGTTCACCATCGCGGCCCTAGGCCATGCGAAAGCTCTTAGCCAGTGCCCCCTGCCGGCCATCCTGGAAGACCCAGCCCCAGTCACCCCCGACCTCTTAATAGTGAAATGGCCATCCAGCCCCATCACTGCCACTGAAGTTGTGAAACTACCCAAGTCCTCAACTGGGTGTAGAGGGGGTGGCCTAAGGGGCTGAATTTGTACCATTCTATGCCCAGCAACATGAACTATCTGTGCAGAAAGGCTGCTTGCTGTGGGGCAATAGGGTAATCATCCCACCCAAACTGCGGAGACTGATCCTGGAAGCCTTACATGTAGGGCACCCAGGCATCATCAGGATGAAATCCCTTGCCCACAGCTATGTCTGGTGACTGAACATGGATAAGGCCATTGCAGAGTTGGTCGCCTCCTGCAAACCATGCGAGGAGACACCCTCCACTCCAGCCCGAGAATGGGAGAACCCCAAGACACCCTGGTCAAGGGTGCACATCAACTTCATGGGCCATTCCAGGGTTATCCTTTATAGTCATTGTTGACACCTATTCTAAATGGTTGGAGGTGGTGTTGATGCCATCCACAACCGCAGATGCTATCATCAATGTGTTGTTAAAACTATTCATGACCCATGGCCTTCCGGACATCCTGGTGTCCGACAATTCACAGCCAACCATTTTGAAACCTTCCTGGCTAGTCATGGCATCTGCCATGCCCTGGTTGCACCGTTCCATCCATCCAGCAGTAGACAGGCAGAAAGAATGGTGCAATCAGCCCAAGAGACTCTTGTTAAGAATGGGCCCCAGGGACTGGCAAACTCGAATTGCCAAATATTTGTTAGTCCAGCATGTAACACCCAGTGCCATGACTAACAGAAGTCCAGCTGAACTTTTAATGGGTTGCCGACTAAGGATGGACTTAGATTGGCTGCACCCTGAATACTCATCAGAGGTGCCCCTCGACTCGACCAGCCAACTTCAGTCGTTTGCTGTGGGAGACAGAGTCTATGCCCACAACTATGCTGGGGGTGCCCTCTGGATCCCAGGCCAAATTGTAGCAGTCACCAGACCGCAGTCATACAGAGCGGAGCTGGAGGACGGTCACATATGGCTTCAGCACATCAACCAGCTGCTAGGCCGCTTGGGCACCTGAGTCCACCACCAGCTAGAATGGACTCAACCAAAATAAATGCCATAACGGACAATAATAAAGACTCTGAAACCCTGCCGAAAATGGAAACAAACCAAGGCGACTGCTGACAGCGTGCACCTGTAGAACAGGGAGTCCAGTGAGGAGTCACCATGGAACCGGTTCCAGTCAAGTCGGAGACGCCCCAGGCCGAGTTCCAGACAGTTCCAAAGGTAAGTCTGGGAGCAGCAGCAGCCAACCTGATTAGGTTGAGTACTAATGATGTTCGTTTATCTCTTACAGAGGGATCCATGGTGAAAGGGGAGCCGCCTGTCGAGCCTCGCAGCCCGCTCGACAACGCTACCGTGCTATGACAGCAACAAGGGACATATACATACATGGTGACGGTGGCACTGGGTGCAGGCAGTTGTGTGCGGGGTGAGGGGTGGCGGTATCGGTTGCGGCGGGTGTAGGGCCTTTCCCTAAACGATGCTACGAAAGTACGTTCCAGAATGCGCTGACGAGCCGCTGCGGTGTGGAGAGGGGTGTGGTATTAAACCAGGGCGTGGTATTAAAGGAGGTAATGAATGGGCAGGCTATATAAACGCTCTTTCCCAGAAAAATGTAGCGCCAATTTCGTTCGTCTTTATGAATCACAGCGTGTATCTGGAAGCCGATGTGAATACACCAGCATACTTCTCAAAGAGCTGAACTGAGTTTGCTGCGTTTTGATTACGTCTTGCCTGGAACAGCTGAGACAGGATGCCGCTCCAAATGAACTTCACAGGCCGGGGCGAACTCACTCCTCCAGTGCTGTCATATTCTAGAACTGCAACCAACTGTAATTGGAGTGCCCAGAAGTACAAGATGTTTAATGCTCACAAGACACATGGCAAGACTAGGCCAAGAAATATCTGAAGACAGATTTTTCAAAGGTTTTATGGACTGATGAGATGAGAGTGACTCTTGACAGACCAGATGAATGAGCCATGGCTGGATCAGTAACAGGCACAGAGATCGACTTCTACTCAGTTGCCAGCAAGGTGGAGTGTGGTATAATATGGGCTGGTATTATTAAAAATGAACTAGTTGAACCTTTTTGAGTTGAAGATGGATTCAAAATCAACTCCCAAACCTACTGCCAGTTTTTAGAAGATATTTTATTCAAGCAATGGTACAGGAAAAAGTGTGCATCTTTCAAAAAGACCATGATTTTTATGCAGGACAATGCTCCCATCGCATGCATTGAAGTACTGCACTCAGGGCCGGATTTTCCTATAGGCTAACTAGGCTTCAACCTAGGGCCTCAAGATCAAGAGGGGCCTACACAGTGGTGGGATTCTGGGGGTTCTAGGGGGTTCGGCCGAGCCCTTTGTTAAATTGCTGGCTCGCCCGCCCCTCGCCTCCCACCCGCGCAGCGCCAGCCTACCGTAGCCAGGGGTAGGCAATTGTGGCTCTTTTACAACCTGTGGACTTCAACTTCCAGAATTCCTGAGACAGCTTGGCTGTCTCAGGAATTCTGGGAGTTGAAGGCCACAGGTTGTAAAAGAGCCACAATTGCCCACCCCTTCCCTAGCCTGAGTTCCGCTGCCTGGGATCCACGTGGGCTGCCACGTGGTTCCCCACCGGTTCCAGACGCAAGAGAGCAGGATGGAGAAGCAGCTTCCACGCCTTCACTCACCCTCACTCTCTGCTCTGTTGGATCGCCGGCCGTTCGCTTACCCCGCCCACTCCCCATCTATTGCTGCCTCCGGTGGCTAGAGGAAAAAAAAACTGCAAATTCTTGCCGCGGGGCTTCAAAGGGCCGCCCTAGAGCCAGTGGTGCAGCCGAACCGTTTGTTAAATTGCTGGCTTGCCCCGCCCCTCCGCACCACTATTTATTGCCAATAAATAGTGGTGGGCGAGGGGCGGGGGAGCCAGCAATTTAACAAAGGGTTCGGTGTTTTTTTTGTAATTTTATTGGCCCCGGGAGCTTCAGCAGAGGCTAATTAGCCCTTGCTAAGATCGGCTCCCGACCCCCAGCTGATTTGCTCTCAGCTGTTTTGTTCAGTGCTCTTTTGCTTGCTTGGAAAGAGTGCAGATTTTTTTTCCCCTAGCTATACTGAAAAACGAAAGAGAAAGTAAAGCAGGCTGTTGGCTTTGCATGTTGGAAAATTAGGCAAGCAGATTTCTTTTTTTTCCTCACCAAAAAAGGTAGGTGCAAACAACGGGAAATTTAGGGAAAAAGAGGAGATTTTAAAACACAAAAGAAAAAAAGCTCTATTTAACTAGGGAATTGTAATAATTGAGATACTATTAATTGTATATTTCTGAAAGCAGAAATGGTTAAGTTGTGGTTTGGAGGAATATATGGCGGAAATTATTTGGTTTATTATTATTGGTAAATATAATTAATGGATTTGTAAGAAATTGGATTGCATGGAAATAATTGGAATATTCATGTTCATATTGATTAATATACAAAAAAGGTAGTTATATAACTAATTGATTTATATTAAAATGTTGAATTTATATTAAACAACTAATATTACATAATTAACCAATGTGAGGATGGATATAAAAATAGATGACAATGGGAAGGGGTATAATATAGAATAGAAGGGAAAAATTGAATTTGATTAAGATTAGAGATGAGGATGAAGGGTAATATTGGTTTTTTACAAAAATAGATGAGAAATAAATATGGCAAAAAGGAAATATAGAAATTGTAAATTTAATTGAAATGACTAAACACTGTTTAAATTTGTGAACCAGCCAAATACTCTGTTCAGAGAAAATACATTGTATGTTTGTATGTGTGTTTCTAATTATTGTTATTTATTCATATTTGTTCTCTTTTATTCTTTAAAGTTTAACAATTCATTCTTTATCTTAATATCTTTATATTTGTTTGGGGTTGGCTTTCTTCCCTTTCATCTTTTTTATTGTACAGCAATCTTTCTCCTCAAACCTACCACCTCTCTCTTTTCTTTCCTTCTTACTTTCTCTTCCTCCCCCTCTTCTTCTCCTCCCTACTTCCTCTTCCTTTCTCCTTCTCCTCCTCTCTTCCTCCCTCTCTTACCCTCCCTCCTACTCTAATTTCCCTTCCCTTCCTTCATCCCTCTCTATTGCTGTATCCTTTTATGCATATGGACTACTCAGAGGGCTGAAAAAGTTATTTCTGACTGGTCCTCGCACTTTTAACCAGTCCTTGAACTTACGACTGTCCTCACATTTTACGTTTTTGCCCTATCTTGTCACCATGGTGAAGAGAAGCAGTTGTGAAATGAGTGACATGGTTGTTAAGAAAGCTGCACGGGCATAAATGTGAGGATGGTCATAAGTGTGAGGACCGGTCAAAAGTGCGAGGCCCACTCAGAAATGACTTTTTTCAGCCCTCTGGGTAGTCCTTTTGTGCATATGGACTACTCAGAGGGCTGAAAAAGTTATTTTTGACTGGTCCTCACACTTTTGACCAGTCCTCGAACTTACGACTGTCCTCACATTTTACGTTTTTGCCCTATCTTGTCACCATGGTGAAGAAAAGCAGTTGTGAAATGAGTGACATGGTTGTTAAGAAAGCTGCACGGGCATAAATGTGAGGATGGTCATAAGTGTGAGGACCGGTCAAAAGTGCGAGGCCCAGTCAGAAATGACTTTTTTCAGCCCTCTGAAAAAAGTCTATGCACATAGCCACGCCCACCCGGTCACATGACGAGCTACCCATGCCTACACAGTCATGTGACCAGCTAGCCACGCCCACCGTCACATGATTGCCAAGCCACACCCCCAACTAAGCCACGCCCACAGAACCTGTTGTTAAAAAAATTGAATCCCACCACTGGTGAAAGGGCCTCATAAGTGGAATAGCCTAGCGCCTCTTTTCATCTAAATCCGGCCCTGACTGCACTGTGTGGCTAGCCAGCAAAGGCCTTAAAGATGAAAGAATAATGACATGGCCCCATTCCTCACCTGATCTAAGCCCTATTGAGAGCTTGTGGGCCCTTCTTAAATGGGAGATTTACAGTGTAGGAAAACACTATACCTCTCTGAACAGTGTCTGGGAGGCTGTGGTTGCTGCTACACAAAAAGTTGATCATCAACAGATCAAGAAACTGACAGACTCCATGAATGGAAGGCTTATGACTGTTATTGAAAAGAAGGGTGGCTATATTGGTCACTGATTTTTGTTTTTGAAATGTCAGAAATGTTTTTTTGACATTTTGAGGTGTTTGTTATTATTCTCACTTTAACAGATGCAAATAAATGAGTGAGATGGATAAATTTTCATTTTTCATTTAGTTGCATAATAATATTTTATACTAATAGCTGCCTAATAATTGTGCACACATAGATATGTCCAAAACCTCACTTTTACTTTCTTAAATATTCAGGTTTGAGGTTTATTAACATTATGGATTGACCAAGAGCACTGTAGTTATTCAATAATAAAATTAATCCTCCAAAATACAACTTGCCTAATAATTGTGCACACAGTATAAAAAAGGAGAATTTAGAAGACATCCAACAATTATAATAAAATGCAATGGGGATACTTTTTATGGTTATTTATCCATACATATTTTAAGTAGAAAATAGAGCTGACTTGTCCAATCCTATTGGGGATTCAGCATCCAAAATTCTCAAACATGCCATGTTAGTTGAAGATTCCAGTAGTTTATATTTCCAACCCATATGGAGGGCACTAGTATAGGAAAACTAGGCTTGGGAGAAATGTATAATAAAACATATTTGGTGACTTTATGCTAAACATATATTTCTCTTCCAAGATTGTTCTCCCATAAGCATTGTATAATATCTCCAGCTGAATGATTTATTCATTATTTCAGCAGTGTTCAAAACTGTGTTCCATCCAAGTAGATCAGACATCTGGTTTGCTTTTTATCAGGAATGTTTATTTTTACAGCAGTTGAGAAGTTGACATTGTCATAAGTTCCACTTCTGAAAAGAATGGAAGTTAAATAAGCAAATAAACCAAATTTCTATATCTTCTTATATTTTAGAAGAGATTTTAGAATAATCAGAAATAGGAATGTACCAGGAAAATTTGTCACTGTGTGTTTATTTAAGTATTGTGATTAATCATTCTTGTTTTGATCACTCTTTCAGTGATCAAAAGCTTTGAAAGTATGATGAAGAGAATGCTCTCCATATATTCTCTGCTTTCTTTGGGGAAGCCACCAAGAAAATGCTATGGAATGTATGATTTATCACAATCCTGAAATTATTAAATAAGGTTTTATTTACACTTCAGGTCCTTTTTATGCTTTAAATATTTTGTTTACAAGCAGTAATAAAGTTGGGATTCAGCGAAGATCACTGATCACTGTCATCTCACTTGGTATTCATCTGTTCGAGATATTCCATGAAACCTGATCCTTTTCTATTATTTATAATGGCTTCTGGTCAGAAGCCATTGAGCACTTTTCCTTCCTCCTTTTCTTTGGTTTGGCTGCCTTTTCCCGATCTTTTCCACTTCCAACTCTGGAGGAAAATAGCTGAGCAAAGAGAATACAAAATACCCTACTAGAATTAGCCTTTTTCCTTCTGCTAAAACAGAAGATTATCGTAGAGAAAATAAAACAATAATAATGGTCAGAGAAAGCATTCAAGCTGCCAAAACTGATAGCTATTAAAATTGTTGAGGTAGTGGTGATGGTAGTGATTATATGTAATATTTGAAATGGATAAAAATACTTTCATATATTAATATCTAGATCGTATCTAGATCCGTTCCAGTCGGGCTTCAGGCCTGGGTACAGCACGGAAACGGCATTGGTCGCGTTGGTTGATGATCTCTGGAGGGCTCGGGACAGGGGTTGTTCCTCTGTCCTGGTCCTGTTAGACCTCTCAGCGGCTTTTGATACCATCGACCATGGTATCATGCTGCACCGGCTGGAAGGGTTGGGGGTGGGAGGCACCGTTTTACGGTGGTTCTCCTCCTTTCTCTCTGACCGGTCGCAGTCTGTGTTGACAGGGGGGCAGAGATCGACCCCGAGGCCCCTTATATGTGGGGTGCCGCAGGGATCGGTTCTCTCGCCCCTTCTGTTCAACATTTATGTAAAGCCGCTGGGCGAGATCATCCGTGGTTTCGGGGTGAAGTACCATCTGTACGCTGATGACACCCAGCTGTACATCTCCACCCCGGACCACCCCAACGATGCCCTTGAAGTGATGTCCCAGTGCCTGGAGGCCGTGCGGATCTGGATGGGGAGAAACGGGCTCAGGCTCAACCCATCCAAGACCGAGTGGCTGTGGTTTCCGACGTCCCGATATAGTCAGCTGGCACCATCGCTGGCTATTGGGGGCGAATCATTGGCCCCCACGGAAAGGGCTCGTAACTTGGGCGTCCTCCTGGACTCACGGCTGTCTTTAGAAGAGCACTTGACGGCCGTGACCGGGAGGATTTTTCATCAGGTTCGCCTGATTCGCCAGTTGCGTCCCTTTCTAGATCGGGACTCGTTACGCACAGTCACTCATGCCCTCGTCACCTCTCGTCTGGACTATTGTAATGCTCTCTACATGGGGCTCCCCTTGAGGTGCACCCGGAGGCTCCAACTGGCGCAGAGTGCGGCCGCGCGGGTGGTTATGGGAGCAACATGGAGCTCCCATGTAACACCTCTCCTGCGCGAGCTGCACTGGCTCCCGGTGGTCTTCCGGGTGCGCTTCAAGGTTCTGGTTACCACCTTTAAAGCGCTCCATGGCTTGGGACCTGGTTACTTACGGGACCGCCTACTACCATCAACAGCCTCCCACCGACCAGTACGCTCCCACAGAGAGGGGCTCCTCCAGGTGCCGTCGGCCAAACAATGTCGGCTGTCGGCCCCTAGGGGGAGAGCCTTCTCTGTGGGGGCACCGACGATCTGGAATGAGCTCCCCCCAGAGATACGGAGGATTCCGGATCTGCGCACCTTCCGCCGCGAGTTGAAGACGCTTTTGTTTCATCAAGCTGGCCTCGCCTAAATCTCCTCCTTTCTAAAGTGTAAATTCTAAATTTTAATGGATTTTAAAATATGGGTATTTTAAATTGGGTATTAATTCAGCCAAATTTATTTAATTCATTTTATTCGATTTTAAATTTTGTATATCTATGTGTTTTATTTCATGGCTGTGCACCGCCCTGAGTCCTTCGGGAGTAGGGCGGTATAGAAATTCAATAAATAAAATAAATAAATAAAAAATAAATAAAATAATAAGGATTGACCCAAATCGGGGGATATTTCCAATGACAAGGAGATTCAGAAAACTGAAAAAAAGTTTATATAAAGCACCTTTTATTATCCTGGATACCCTCCAGAGGGATGGACCAATTCCCACAGTTTCTTAAACCACCATTGCAGTTACAGAGATTTCTGAAAATTGAACTCCACACATCTTGAGGACATCTTTGTTGATGAAGTCTAATCTAGGAATAGAATTTGAAGTGGGTTGGGTGTCATTACAGTGTTTCCCTATGTACATGAGAAAAGTACATCTTTCCTCCGTCTTTACCACTCTCTGTAGTGGGACAATCAAGAGCATCCTGTCATATTGCATTACTGTCTGGTTTGGAAGCATTACTGCTTCAGACAGGAAGATGGTGCAGAGAGTGGTGAGGATGGCAAAAAAGATTATTGGTAGTTCACTTCCTTCTATCTCAGACATAGCATATAACTGATGCTTGAGCAGGTTTGCAGGATTGCTGGAATGCTACACATCCTCTTCATGACCTAGGAGGAGGCTTCATGGTATCTGAAGCAGAACATCCAGATTCAGTCACAGTTTTATTCCATACAACATCAAACTTGTGAACTCTCAAGTTTCCTCTTTCCGCCTTGTATTCAAAATGGACAGTGATTAATATGTATGTTATGTGTAGTATATGTATGTTGTATTATTATTGTTGTGTTATTATTGCCTGATTTCTGTTCACCCTAAATTTGTTGAAAGTTTAGAAGTGTCTGATATGGCATTTGATAGCCACATTTTCCAATTCATTTTTTAAAAATATAACAAATCACTGGATTGTTTCCAGGATTTACTTGAGATAGATGGAAAATGCATCTAACTCCCCTGAAGTGCTACAATTCAAGTTTCTTCAGTCTGGTGAATGCCAGATGTGTTGGATTGCAGCTCACATAATCTCCAATCAGCAGCTCTGTGTTACTGCCCTGTTCTTATTTTCTTAATTTTAATCCATACATGCACAAGGATGCACATACTAAATTTTATTCAAGGCTAGAAAATTAACACAATTCCTAGAGAAGATGAAAAAAGGAGATATAGAAAAGATGGTCACAATCTTCTGTAATAAAAATTGCAGAAAGATTTTTTCCCTCCACCCATTCTATAGCAGAAATACACATAATTTGGACATAGATTTTTGTGGGATTTTTTTTTTTTTATAAATTGACAAACTGGGGGAAGCTTTTGCTTTAGAGGAGGGTTGGACAACCTACAGCCAGTTTACTTTAATTTCATATAAATATAAACATTCAAAATTAGCCTTTGCAATTTCAAAATTGCTCACATCGATAATTTAGGAACCTCTGTTTTGGCTTACAGTTTCTCATTTTTAATGCGTTATTTTGACTAATTTTTCAGTTAAAATATTTCATATTTTAAAATATTCCATGTAATTTCATAAATACAAAATAAATAAACAATAATTATTTACACTGTGTTTTTTTTTGCTTGTGTTGCTTTTTTATACTAAAGAAAAAGGAACCAAAGTAGGATACAAAAATTCAAAAGGAAAAGGAATAAGGTAAAAAAAACAAAAACAAAAAGAAAGCAAGAATAAAAATCTTTGTGTGTGGGGGGGTTTATATAACAGGTTTTTAAACATCAAATTAAACTCTGATCCCATGGAGTTTTACTGATCATTTTTTTTTTATTGTGTTGTTTAAAACAGTGATCTCCAACCTTTCCGGCTCAGCAGACTGGCGGCAGCGGCAGGGGGTAGCAAGGATGGTTTCATGCTCATACATGTGCCGTTTTCATAAATGCAGCATGGGACACTTATGTGCTTGCCCATCACTTCCATGGCCTGTTTTGAATGGGCTGTGGCATTGGGTTGCAGACCAGGGATTGGGGAACTCTGGTTTAAAAGCTAATTCATAGGAAATACATCATAAAATCAAATTTTTAAATCAGATGTAAGAAAGTCTTTCCATCAAATTAATACAACATTTTAGCTATGTTCTAGCTATAGTTTCATTCCTTCTAATCTACATCAATAGATTCCAATATTTAAGGGACAGTTGAATGTCGTTTCAACTTCTTTAAATATTATTTCTCTCTTCAAGATTGTATGAATTAAGTCATTGAATCAAAACAGGACAGTTGTAGAGCAAGCTCAAATCGTATGTCAGGATCCTTCATACTAAATACTGCACTGACATACAGAAATGCTGCATGTAATGACATCATGCAACTGGAAATGATTGGAAAGCAGAAGGTTGGCAATAGGAACCTCTCCTTCTACCCATGCATGTTTTGTTAGTCTCATTACTTTATAATCAAATGAAGACAGAATTTTAATTAGCTTATTATACTGTGTTTCTTATTTGCATTTATTTTGTAAATGGATGCTTCCTCCTGGATCCTAGCCTTGTCTTTAAAATTGCAAAATCATTTAAAAGATTGTGGGATTACTTCTTAATAAACAAGAACATTTAATATTGTTCTTTTTCTGTTTTGATCAGTAGAAAAATTATACTTTTGTTAGTAAGCAAAAGTAAAAATCATTTGGTAGTTGTATTCTTTTTTGCATTTTAATTAGAATCATTTCATTCTTTTTCACTTTGAAGTAGGAGAAGACCTTAGTTCAACTTTGCTTGTTCAAAAACATGCATTTTATTCATTAGTGTTACCAGTTATTGGATTGGTGCCTCAGATGCCTTGAAAAGATTTTTTTATAATGAGAAGTTTGCTTTGGGTGTCTACATAATGGAGACAAAAGTTTAAAATATATTTTACATTAAGTTAACTATAAAATAATTTGTCACTAGACTTTTTTTAAAAATGCAGCTGTTTTCTGTGAACAACATATATCAAAAATACTCTGTTTGGAATGTCTATGGAGATTCATGGTTGTCCCAAAAGTGCTTTTTCAAGAGACAACTGGACTTTGTTTTTTCTTTGAAGACATTTCGCTTCTCATCCAAGAAGTGCCTTCAGCTCTGCCTGCATGGTGGGAAATGGAAGGATTTATACTCCTTGCAGACAGCTGGTCCTTTGCATTCTTTTAGCGGGTCGTTGAGGCCATCTGGAGGTTTATCTGTGTCGACAGGGTCACTTGAGTGGTGCAAATGGGTGTGGAGACTTCTTGGAACTGTTGAAAGGACTGTGTTGTAGATTGGAGATAAATGATGTTGCATCCCTCCCCCTCTGTTGAGACTGGGCTGTTCAATTTTGACATAGATGGCCTCTTTGACCCCTTTTTCAAACCAGCAGTCCTCTCTGTACTAAATGTGGACTTTGCTGTCTTCAAAAAAGTGGCCTTTTTAAAAAAAATTCAGATGGACTGTTGAATCTTGTCCTGATGAGTTTGTTCTCCTATGTTGTGCCACGTGTTTATGAAGTGCTTGTTTTGTTTCCCCAATGTACAGATCTGCACATGACTCACTGCATTGTACTGAATATTGTATACCACATTGCTCAGTTTGTGTCTGGGTGTTTTATCATTGGGTTGGACAAGTTTCTGCTTTAGTGTATTCTTGGGTTTGAAGTGTGCATGTATGCTATGTTGGCTGAAGGTCCTCCTGAGCTTTTCTGATATTCCTGCAATGTATAGAATGACAACATTGCTTTGTTTATTGTTCTCTTTGTTGTCTATTATGGAGGAGATCCAGTAGGGTTTTTTCACACTTATGACCATTGCAGCATCCTCATGATCATGTGATTAAAATTCAGATGCTTGGCAATTGACTCATATTTATGATGGTTGCAATGTCCCAGGGATCTGTGATCCCCTTTTGTGACCTTCTGACAAGCAAAGTCAATAGGAAAGCCAGATTTCGCTTAACAAGTAAACTAAGTTAACAACTTAGTTCAGTGATTCACTTAACTATGGCAAGAAAGGTCATAAACTGTGGCCAAATTCACTTAACAACTGACTCACTTAGCAATACAAATTTTGGGCTCCATTGTGGTAGTAAATCAAGGACTAGGACCAGTGGTGGAATTCAGCCAGTTCGCACCACTTCGGGAGAACCAGTTGTTAACTTTCTGAGCAGTTTGGCAAACTGGTTGGAAGAAATCATTAGGGCAGAGAACCGGTTGTTAAATTACTTGAATCCCAACATTGACTAGGATCTGTATTTTGATTTTTGTCTATACTGTGCCTATACCCCATCTCATTATTGATTTGTATTTAGTGCATGCTTCCTGGTGAAGATTGGACCTTGAGCTATAAAACATAGCTCACTTATTTCTTGGCTTTTTATTTATCAACTTCCTTTGTTTCTATTTGTTTTGAGTTTTGAGGCATTTTGTACAGTTTTATTTTATTCAATTAGTCTTGCTTGCTGAGATTCTGGCCTTTAGTTATCCACAATGAACCTTCTGTGCATTTGACTTGGTTCTCCAGTTCTTCACACCTCCTGTCCCAATTTTGCATGAATTTGAGCATTCATTTCTCACTATGCTCACAAACACAGTCAATGGAATATAAGAAAAATTTTTGTCAAGAACTCCAGACAGAAAAAAATTGATAATCATAAGAGTTCTCATGCAAATTGTTCTTAATATTTGAGTTTAAAAATATGTTTAAAATGAGGACAAAACTGATGACCAGACTGAGCATTTTGAGCTATAGGTAAGGTTTAGTTAGAGATATTATATATAATTTTGTATTTCCACTCTTCATTCATAAAAATTGTAGAAGATTCATTCAAAAAAATCTAGAAGATAAAAAGTAACAGATCCATTTCACCTTTTTAACCATGGTCCCTTGTCTAATGCCTCTACAATTATTATCTATTTTAACAATTTACTGCATTTTCAAAACAGCTAGGCTTAATTCTCTTTCCTCTTTCTTATCTGGTTTTCAGTGACTAAAGTTGTAAAATATGTTGCTTTCTGGAATGAAATTTGTATTTTCCTGTATAAGGCCTTGTGGAGGCAGATTGTTCTAGAAAGAGATACAGTGTTGCTATGTTCTGTTCTAACTCTGAAAAACTGACAGGATCTTTGGAATTAAGTAGGGCAAGTTGCCTGGATATATTCAGTTTTTAACAAGTACTGCTTTGTGTTTTGGCATCCCCATGCTTTCCACCCCCATCTTTCAATAGCTAAAGAGACAGTGAGAAAAAAAAAACTGGTAAAAAGAAAATGAGAGAAGGAAGAGAAAGAAATGAATATTAATGAAGGCTATAAAAGTTGGAGGCATCACTTTAAATCCTTTGTTTATCTCTAAAGTATTAAAATGTAACCTTGATTTTGTCCAGTTAAGATCAATATGCTGTCCTTTAAAATCTTATTAAGAAATATTGGGATACATAAATAAAAAGTACCAAACCCATTGAAAGATCCTTCAGAATTTCCAGAGTTCTGAACTGAGTCCCTTTCTCCTCACCTAATCATCAGGTGAATGAGGGAGGGCGTGTCTGAGGAGTTTTCTCAAATTAATCTCTTGGAATGGACTTAAGCTGCTCTTCTCTGATTGTTGCCTTAGTAACAGATTTTCCTTCTGCCCTTCAAGGCCAATGTCTATGCTTTCTACAACTTCTGATGTATGGCAGGAAATGGCAGATGAAGATTGCTTCCTGATAGACTGGAGCAGCATTCTATATTTCTATCTTCCCTTCTTTATATTGAAGGAACCTGGTCATGCACATCAGCCCTCAATCTTTTGTTATTTACTGAAGTTCTGTAAATGCCTTCTTCTGCCTTCTTCAACTTGCCATCCTATAAATAAATTGTGATTGACATCCCTGAGTATCTGGCCACCTGGATCAACAAGATAGAAATCATATGAATTAGAATCTCAGTATACCTAGTGAATATCAGGTTGAAGAGGTCATCTAACTTTAAAATTTTGCAGTAGCACCTGATTTACTGAACTCTTACAGAGCTAAGCAATTATATTGTAATATTTCAGTTAACACAGCCATAATGAACAGAACAATTTAAATCAAGAATAAAGATGAACTAACGTGTGTGTGTGTGTGTGTGTGTGTGTGTGTGTGTGTGTGTGTGTGTGTGTATTGAGGTTGGATGTGAAAAATTTAAGCATAGCTTTAAAAATGGAAGGCATTAATATGGGTTTAGAAATTGCAGTATGTTTTCCCCTGTTTTCATTAATATTAACTTTGCCCCATCCTTATACTGAAGGTATTCTCAAAATAAAGCATTGGATGCTAAAACTGTTTTGTTAACATCATAGCTGTTCACAGGATAATTCATTTCATATAGTTTATATTGCATACTTGCTGCATGTCCTTGTGTATGGAGTGCCCACAGTTCAGATGTTTGTTTGTTTTTTGATGGGTTTAAGTATATTGAGGAGAATCAATTTAGTGCAGTTGTTAAAAACACAGAGCTAGAAATCCAGAGACTGTAAGTTCTAGTCCTTTGGGCACAAAGCCAGTTGAATTACCTTGGTATAAACACACTTCTAGGAAGGAAGCAATGGCAAATCACATCTGAAGAAGTTGCCAAGAAAACTGCAGGCACCAGGAGTAATGGCTATAACCTTTATGAGGCTGAATACAGGTAGTCCTCAACTTATGACTACAATTGAGCCCAAAATTTATGTTGCTAAGTGAGAAATTTGTTGAGTTTTACCCCATTTTACAACTTTTCTTGCCACATTTGTTAACTGAATCACTGCAATTGTTAAATTAGTAACACTGTTGTTAAGTGAATCTGGTTTTCTCATTCACTGTCAGAAGGTCATAAAAAGTGATCGTCTGTCCCTGGGACCCCCACAACATTTATGTTTGTATATGTGTGTGTATATACTGATAAAGAAATAAAGGGAGACTGGTATAGATCTATTTCAAGCTTCTTAGCTCTCATCAGCCAGCCTTACCCTTACTTGGATTCGAACCTCGGCTGCCTGCATGTTAGGCAGTTGTATTAACCACCGAGCCACAAATTCTCCTCCCTTCATCAGCCTGAGCCAGGGGAAAGATTAAGTGTTTTACCGAGATACCTGGTCTACTCCAACATGTGGGGGAGAGCATTTTGCTCTCTTTTGACTTTCAGCTCCAACCCAGGAGCCCTCAAGCAGTTGCATCCACAACAAACCATTTTTATACCAAATATATTTTTACTGATAAAGAAATAAAGGGAGACTGGTATAGATCTATTTCAAGCTTCTTAGCTCTCATCAGCAGCCTTACCCGTACTTGGATTCAAACCTGGGCTGCCTGCATGTTAGGCAGTTGTATTAACCACTGAGCCACAAGTTCTCCTCCCTTCATCAGCCTGAGCCAGGGGAAAGATTAAGTGTTTTACCGATCTATAGTATAGATCTATACCAGTCTCCCTTTATTTCTTTATCAGTAAAAATATATCTGGTATAAAAATGGTTTGTTGTGGATGCAACTGCTTGAGGGCTCCTGGGTTGGAGCTGAAATGTTGTAGGAGAAAAAAACGGAAACTAGGCCAAGCTCTTCGATGCAGGAAAAAGTTTATTGTGCACGGTTCAAATAGTCCAAAGACAAGAAAAGGATCTGAACAATGATGGCTGCTTTTGGCCAGATATTTATACAGTATAAAGGCAAAATTATTATGAAGAGTGAGACATTTCACACATAGAGGTTACCCTTTAATCTATCTCTAGGAAAGACATACAGCCCTTTTCCCACAGGCTCAGGTTCTCAGCTCCGGAGCTCAAGACATAATAAAGAGGAGATAAGGGGCTCAAAGCGCCTCAAGAGCAGTAAAGAGGACAGTAAGGGAAGCAGTATTTCTTCTCTAGGATATACATGACATTTGGAGTGTAATAAACATTAAACAACAGGATGTATCTGTTTAGGGTCAGTTTGCCCGTTTACAATTCTGTACCTACGTCAAATACCGTTTGCCATCTCAGTACCTTGGCACGGAAGAGGCACTTCTGTCTTGACCAAAGATTTGGAATTATAATATTTGAGTTTTATCCCAATATTGGATCTTAGCCTGGCTCAGAAAGGCAAAAGAGAGCAGAATGCTCTCCCCCACATGTTGGAGTAGACCAGGTGTCTCGGTAAAACACTTTATATATATATATAAAGTGGGAGAAGACCCGAATAACCAAAGACCTACATATATATATATTTGTAGTCTGACAGGCCTGAAAGTGATGATTGGAGATATCATCCCACTATGGCCATTTAACAACTTGATCTACATAGGAAAAAACCCTGACTACAAAAATATCATACATTTGAGCCTATGAATTAAAAAGAATAAATATTTGACCTTTACAGGGAGGAGTCATAAAATATGGGTGTGGCTGGCCGATGAGGTCCAAAAAGACCGAAATAGTGCTATCCCAGTCTCCCATAAGTCTCAGAATAAACAACACAAAATGTCTGACAGGCCTGAAAGTGATGATTGGAGATATCATCCCACTATGGCTATTTAACAACTTGATCTACATAGAAAAAACCCTGACTACAAAAATATCATACATTTGAGCCTATGAATTAAAAAGAATAAATATAAATATAAATATAAATATAAATATAAATATATAAAAATTGCCAAGTGTCCGAATATTGATTTCATGACCATGGGGATGCTGCAATGGTCATAAGTGTGAAAAATTGTCAAGTCATTTTTTTCAGTGCCATTGTAACTTTCAACAGTCACTAAACAAACTGTTGTAAATCAAGGACTACCTGTATACCTGTGGTCCCTCCCCTCCCCTCCCCGTTCAGGCCACAGTTTTCATTTCCCAAGATGGTGGGAAGAGTATTATTAAAATACTTGAGCCTGTAGTACAGTGGACTAAAGCACTGTAATTAACATCTGCTGCTTGCAATTACTGCAAGTTCAAATCTCACCAGGCTCAAGGCTGACTCAGCCTTCCATCCTTTCAAAGGTAGGTAAAATGAGGACCCAGATTGTGGGGGCAATAAGATGACTTTGTATAAATATACAAAAGTATGAGGGCTATTGCTTAACGCATTGTAAGCTGCCCTGAGTCTCCGAAGAAAGGCGGCATATAAATTAAAGCAAAAAAAAAAAAAAAAAGGAAGTTTTAGGTGATATTGCTACACCTATTTATCCTTCTTTTATACTAAATTATTTTTTGGGTTACTTAAGCCCTTAGAGTTAGCACTAAATTCAACTGCACATGAACATTTTTCATTTTGTGCTTTATTTTTGGTGATTCATTCTTCAATTTCCATTTGATGTTGCTTCGTTCATTTTCTATTTCATTATTGTCAGGGCTTTTTGTTTATCATCCATTTCACAAATTATTATTTTACAAATAAAGTTTTTTTTCTGATACCTCTAAATTCAATAATTTCTGTTTGAAGATGGCATATGTCTCAAAAGGTGTCAGTTCTCCTATGGAATCAGATCTGACAATTTCAAAGAGATAGGAAAATTGGTCTACTTATATAGGTCATCGAAACGGTGTACAAATGATCACTTCCACATGTGTTGGTTACAGTTTTCATCAATATCCATTCATCATGGATATTAGCCATAAGAGTGATGCAGTTCAGCTTAGGAGGGGAAAAGGCAGCTGCAAAGTTCTGCTTCTCCACCCAATCCCCAGTCCTTTGTATTTTTAAGTATTGTAATGCAATATGTTTTATTAATTTCATAAATCCCTCTTTGGAAAATAAAGGTAGTACAGTGGTCTAAAGCACCCTGTTATTAAGACCAGCTGCCTGCAATTACTGCAGGTTTGAATCTCGCCAGGTTCAAGGTTGACTCAGCCTTCCATCCTTTCTAAGGTAGGTAAATTGAGGACCCAGTTGTGGGGGCAATAAGCTGACTTTGTATAAAATATACAAAAGGATGAAGGCTATTGCTTAGCACATTGTAAGCCGCCCTGAGTCTCCGGAGAAGGGCGGCATATAAATCAAATTTTTAAAAAAAATTGAAGAAGTAAAACAAAACTTATTTCATTTCTTCTTCTGCATTTATTTGTTTCTCAAAGAAACATATGATGAGTATTTGCTTCATTTTAGAAATAAATATGTACCTCTGTGATTGCATGTAGACAACTAATTAGCACCAGCAGCATGCCTTTAATGTAATGCTTTCAAACCATCTTCTGGTCTTTCTTTCTAACATTTACAGCAATGAAACTGATCTCCCTAAAGTGGAGAAGACATTCTGGTGAAGTCCTTACTTCCGAGGCTTCTATTTATATTCTTCTGTTTTCTGGGTCATTCTTCACCAACATGGTGGCATCCAGATATCTTAGTATACAACTGACAAAACTTTCAGCAAGCTTAGCTTAATGCTAGCTGGGAATTCTGGGAGTATTATCCAAGTATACATATAAGGCACCTAATGAGAAAAAGTTAGTTAGCCTGTGTTGAGTGTGAATTCTGGGTGATAATAGTCCTGGCACCAGATTATTATTTTAAACGTCCTTTTGGTTCAGGATTTTAAATGCTGTTTTTTCATTAATCTCTATGCAGCTGTGTACTGAACATAGAAGTCAGAGCAGTTTAGTGATCTCAGCTTTGAAATCCTTGAGTTAAAGGATCTTTTGTATACAACGAACACACCACAACTGTAGCTGTGGACTACAGCTAAGATGTTTGAAATTGGTCAGATTGATTATGACATCAGCTATTGTGACCTCAATTATCATCCTTCATGTGTTCATGGATTGAGCATCGCTAAGGAAACATATAACTTTTACCCTTCTCTACATTTACCCCAAGAGTGAAACCTCATTTGTAGTATAAAAAACATGTTAGAAAGGACTTGGATTTCTTGTGGACAATATACACCTCAAGAGTTTAATAGAAGTGCCAGAAAGAGTAGCTGTGGTTGTTCAAAGAGGAATTATAGTTCAAATACAAAGTTAGTCATTTGGGATAGTCAGATTTCCATTTGTTACCCTTAGAATGAATATGTGTGTAAAAATGTGTCCGCAGACTTATATTTGATTATGCATGGAACAATATATTACTTTTGTAATGCACTGGCTTATCTGTTCATACATCCTAAATCAAATACGTATCCAGTGTCTTTTGGATTTTCATAGGAAATGCTACAGTACTGCTTGTATGTTTCACTAGAAAAGCAATGATGTGAAAGGAAGTAGGTAACAGCTGCCATTTTTTAGACAGTAACTGCGGGGGTTTGTTTTCTGTCACCCATGTGTGCAATCTGTTAATACACATCCTGTTCATTTTATATCTGCATTCAGTGAGGATTTTTACTGGGGTATTGGATACAAGTAGCACATTATGTCCCAACCCTGGTAATATGCTAGTGAAAATCACCAAAGTATTCTCTATGTTCTCATGCATGAAGGCATAAGATTTTCTCACAAACATCAGTGTTAATTTGTAAATATTGAACTCTTGTTCTTTATTGTAAGGTAGGAGGGCAAGCTCAGGTTGTTCAGTAATCAACCATATACCTGTCCAAGCCCAGGATGCTGTGTTAACACACTACCTTCAGTAGCAGAACTGCAAAGAGATTATGATCTATTTTCACCAATGTAGAATTAAGTAGATCAGCAGACTGACATGGTGTAAAGATATATACGGTATGTTCCTGGGAAATGCTATAAATATTTTCTTCTTATGTTTTAAATACTACATTTGTTTTGTTTTATTTTAAGCATCTGTTCTTCAACTTGTTTGATAAAAATAATAGCCCTTGCATAGAAGCAAGTACTGGTAAAAGGAAAGGGACAAATAAAGCTAGCATTCTCAAGCCTTAACTCTGGGTTGTTGTTTCATTCATTGTCTAACTGCATATAGTTTTTAATCACTATATAAGTGTTACATTGGAATGATTTATGTTGGAAAGAAAAAGTGATTAGGAACATAAATTATTGCTTGCATTATTGCAGAAAGAAGCTCTCATCCTTAGCTCATCATCCTAACTGCTATATTGACACAGAATAGATATCAAGGAGAAATATAAGATAGTTTAGTTTCTTACTTAATTTGAACATTTTTATTTATTTACTGCTCTGGACAACACTAGTTCCCAAAACTAATTGCAAAATTCTTGTTTTGCATCACATTCGATTTTAGGGTGCCAGTCCAAATCTTCCCCTAAAAATTGGAAGCCAGAGTTTGTTCATAAACACAATGAACCTCCTGAGGCAGGGCTGTCAAACTTGTGGCTTGCAGGCTGGATGCATCACATGCTGGCCATGCCCATGCCTGATTTAGCAAAGGGGAAAAAGTTGTGATATGTCACGTGATGCTGCCGTGATGACGTGAGTTTGACACCCCTGTTCTGAGGGTTATCTAGATGCGAGATCAAACTCTCTGCTCTCTAAAGCACACTGTGATATTATTGAACATCCAGTTTAAGAGCACAGCCTAATTGTCTGTAATGAAACTTGTACCCTCCATCGATAGCTGTCTAGTCTTTGCCCTTATGGTTTGATGGTCAATGTAAGAAATTTTCTGTATCACATATGTTAGGGGGTTCTGAGCTGTTTCATATTTGGAGGTTGCTTGGCAGATGCTTTAGTACACTATTCTTTTTTGCTGTGATTAAAAAAGGAAAAAGGACTTAGAGGAGGGAAAACAAGGAAATTAAACATTCCTCAAGAGGAAAGACAAGGGCACCTGTGCTTATCTTGGCCAAGTGAGAAAAGCATCCACCATCCAAAATAATACATTTGGAATTGTAGAAAATTATCCCAGGGAAACCAGTATAGAAATGCTATAATGTATTTCAACAAATGGTGAAAATGTGCAATAGGCTATGCTAATTACGTTGGTGCAATATAACTAGCATAGCCTATTGCACATTTTCACCACTTCTTGTTAATCAAGCCAAGGTTTGATTTAATGTGCTGATCAGCTGGTTGGAAGTTAATGTCATAGTGCAGCACAGTGGTGATAATGGCACTGGCAGGAGAGTAATTTCTGAGCCCAATTTGGAAACTTTCAGTAGAAGTGAATAGTGTGTTTATCACACTTCGTTTCAGATCCTAAATAGGCAGCAAAGTAGGAACTGTATCAAACCTGTGGTGCAAAATTTTACATGAATTTGTGGATTGCCAGTTCCACACACATTTTAGGCTATCCTATCCTTTCTCAGAAAGCATCAGAGAGATTCCCTTGTTTTGTTTTGTTTTTCTATTGTCAAGTATAGCTTGCAATATTTTGTCCTTAAAAGGTTTGTTTTATTCCATTAGGTTTATGAAAGTTGCAACATTGGGTAACAATATGTTAAAGTATACCAGTAGGGGCCATCAAATATCTATTCAAAATTAGCACACCAGATACGTTCTTTTATATGTAGAAGATACTTTATTATACTTAGAATAAGTGTACAATCAAGTGTCTTCTATATACAAGAGAACACGCCCTGTTTGCTAATTTAAATTAAGTGTCTCAGGGGGCTGCTACTGCAATTTTAAATGTTTGCAAAAGAATTGCTAAGTTTTGTAGCATGTCTAAATACTCTAAAATGTTACATTTGAAATAAATAAAGTGCTTTGCAGCATCATCTTAACTGTTTTTCAAGCAAAAAAAAAAATAGATAACAGAAATAGGTTTCTAAAAATTTGAATTTGTGGAAACTATAACATAGGTTACCTACATTTTCTTGAAGAAGCTACACAATCTTTCAAAAATTATTATATTTATTCTTTTCTATGTTTAATAAATAAGATAGGGTAAACAAAAGTTGATTACAAAAGAAGGTGACAGGACTCCTTAAATGTTTATTAAGGTGTGAAAAACTATATTTGACATACAGTAGAAAAAAACATACATTTTAGGGTCTGCTTCTAATTTGATTTGGCTAGGTCCTTTTGCTTAACTGCCAGGGTGGTTTAAAGCAGGGATACAGTATTGCAACAAGGCCGTGATGCTTTCATCCTTTGTATGTTGAATGGAAAAGCTGAAAAATATCTATTCAAGTGGACATTTATATTCACAGGATTTTTATAATTATATCAGCATGGCCACCCCTGCATGTACAGGACATTGCAAGTGGAAAATGTTACTTCTAAAAGTTGACAAGGCTGCATTGTAAAACCAGAAGCAACTCAGATTGTCCATTGTTCTCATTTTAGTTTGGCAGTAAGATGCTAAGTCATTGTGTTGTGATTGGGTACTTTTAAAAATGTGTTTCTTTCATGTCATGAATACAAAGAGATGTTTTCTTTCATCTCTACAGTATTTAACCTCTTACTGGATATAGTAAAATATCAAACACTGCATTATGTAGCATTGCCTAATATATTAGACCATAGTGGAATGCATATTTTATATGTATTTTCTCAAATTTAAATTTCACATACTTCCAGGAAAATACCCGTGTAATAATGTGGAAATAATTCATAATATTTATGAATATGAATTTAAATGTCTAATTATTTAACCTTTTTGTTAAGGTTGAAGTATCAGACTGGTAAAGATAATGCCTTGCTTACATATCCATTCCACTCCATGATTCATTTCCTATTTACAAAACTGTTGTTCTCAAGTAACAACCTCTGCATGTAGTTGAACTATATTGAAGCAAGAGGAAAATAGCAGTATAACCAAAATTTATTCCAGAAAGTTATTATGTGTGATGAGCAACAATGTTTAACTTCACCTGTTTCTTTGCTGTTGTTGTTGTTGCTGCTGCTGCTGCTGTTGTTTTAAAAAGAGGCAGATATTACTGTATGAATTGACTTCAGAACGGAGTCTGAATTATAGGAAAGTATTAAAGTAGTAATGAGAACCAGCTGGTACAGTTATTAAGGCAGTTATTAAGACTAGAAACTAGTAGACTGTGAATTTTGGCTCCACCTTAACCATGAGGCCAACAAAGAAACCCTGGACAAATCACTCTCTCTCCCTCTCTCAGCCACAAGAAGCAGGCAATAGCAGCAAACCACTTCTGAAAACACTGCAGAGAAAACTGCTAGGACTTGCCCAGACATTTGCCAAGAGTCACGAAGTCACACACATCACAGAACAGTGTAAATAACACATTTAATTAAGTGTGACTAATGTTTAATTGAGTTTGAATTTTTAAATTTTCATATGGTTTCCTTGGACTCATATATGTATTTAACAATTGCAACTGATACCCTGTGCAAAAATGGCAGAAAGCGATCTTGCTGATTTATAACAATTTACCATCCAGTTTTGTCCTAAATTTGACTTCTAGTATTTTCTAGTACTTGAAACTAACAAGGGATGTTGGAGGCTGCATGGAGATAATTGAGGAAATTATAGGTCCATTAGTTTCTACTCAAGGTAATATAGGTAGTCCTTGAGTTACAAATGTAATGGAGCCTACTCATTCTATTCATAACCTGAGGATTTGAGGGAGTGAATCTTGTACCTTGAATGTGATCACTCCCTCCTTTCGGCCACACATTCACTAATCGAATGCATGGTTTGTTAAGTGCACATGAGGTATTTCAGTGTGGGGAAGGCCATGGGGGGTGGGGCTAGTGATAGAACAGGCCACCTGCTTAAGACCACCCAAGGCCTCCCCAATCCACTGAAATACCTCATGCTCCCCATAGTTGCTTTCCCCCCCACTGAACCTGCCACACAGAGTCACTTATGATGCAAAGATCTAGCAAGCTGTCTCCTCTCCAGCCTCTCAGCTGTGCGTGTCCCTCCGGAGCTCCATTTTGGGTTCAAAGTGCCACATGAGGCCTGCACACTCCAAAATAGAGCTCCGGAGGGCCACCCTCGTCCCTCCGAAACTCCATTTTGCATAAGATGACCAGATTTTAACATTGGTAAAGAGGGACATTGTGGGCGTGGCTTATTTTGTGGGCGTGGCTAGCTGGTCATGTGACCGGGTGGCCATGGCTATGTGTATAGGGTAAGGTGAACAGATTTTAACATTGGTAAAAAGGACACCATTGTGGGCGTGGCTTATTGTGTGGGCGTGGCTTGGAGGCCATGTGACTGGGTGGGCGTGGCTAGCTGGTCATATGACCGGGTGGCCATGGCTATGTGTATAGGGACTACTCAGAGGGCTGAAAAGTCATTTCTGACAGGTCCTCACACTTTTGACTGGTCCTCACACTTATGACCATCTTCACATTTATGCCCGTGCAGCATTCTTAACAACCATGTCACTCATTTCACAACTGCTTCTCTTCACCATGGTGACAAGATAGGGCAAAAACGTAAAATTTGAGGACAGTCGTAAGTTCGAGGACTGGTCAAAAGTGCGAGGACCAGTCAAAAATAACTTTTTCAGCCCTCCGAGTAGTCCATATGCACAAAAGGACTAACCAGAGGGCTGAAAAAAGTAATTTCTGACAGGTCCTCGCACTTTTGACTGGTCCTCACACTTATGACCATCCTCATATTTATGCCTGTGCAGCATTCTTAACAACCATGTCACTCATTTCACAACTGCTTCTCTTCACCATGATGACAAGATAGGGCAAAAATGTAAAATGTGAGGACAGTCGTAAGTTCGAGGACTGGTCAAAAGTGTGAGGACCAGTCAAAAATAACTTTTTCAGCCCTCCGAGTAGTCCATATGCATTAAAGGATACAGCAATAGAGAGGGATGAAGGAAGGGAAATTAGAGTAGGAGTGAGGGTAAGAGAGGGAGGAAGAGAGGAGGAGGAGGAGAAAGGAAGAGGAAGTAGGGAGGAGAAAAAGAGGTTGGGGGGAAGAGAAAGTAAGAAGGAAAGAAAAGAGAGAGGTGGTAGGTTTGAGGAGAAAGATTGCTGTACAATAAAAAAGATGAAAGGGAAGAAAGCCAACCCCAAGCAAATATAAAGATATTAAGATAAAGAATGAATTGTTAAACTTTAAAGAATAAAAGAGAACAAATATGAATAAATAGCAGTAATTAGAAACACACATACAAACATACAATGTATTTTCTTTGAACAGAATATTTGGCTGGTTCACAAATTTAAACAGCGTTTAGTCATTTCAATTAAATTTACAATTTCTATATTTCCTTTTTGCCATATTTATTCCTCATCTATTTTTTTAAAAAAACCAATATTACCCTTCATCCTCATCTCTAATCTTAATCAAATTCAATTTTTCCCTTCTATTCTATATTATACCCCTTCCCATTGTCATCTATTTTTATATCCATCCTTACATTGGTTAATTATGTAATTATGTAATACAGTTGTTCAATACAAATTCAACATTTTAATATAAATCAATTAGTTATATAACTATCTTTTTTGTATATTAATCAATATGAACATGAATATTCCAATTATTTCCATGCAATCCAATTTCTTACAAATCAATTAATTATATTTATCAATAATAATAAACCAAATAATTTCCCCCATATATACTTCCAAACCACAACTTAATTGCTGGGTCGCCCGCCCCTCCTCCCATCCGCGCGGCATCAGCCTAGCCTAGCCCAGGGCTGGGCAATTGTGGCTCTTTTACAACGTTTGGACTTCAACTCCGGCCGAGCCCATTCTGGGGAATTGTGGAGAATTCTGGGAGTTGAAGTCCACAAGTCTTAAAGCTGCCAAGGTGGGAGACATCAAGCATGAGGCTGGCCAAGTATCCTCCTTGAGAGACAACAGTTGAACATCAGGAGAGCTGTAAGAGGGCAGGGCTACATTTGGAAATTTTCGCATTTTTGCAGGGGTGCATTACGATCTGGTGTCTGCAATGGAGAGCAAAATCCGGCTTCTTCTCTCCGCTGTAAGGGCGGCATCAGGATTCCACCTTGGTATATTTGCAGCACAAGGCAGCCCTCCTCTCCTGTCGCTTGGGACTCGGAGCGGTAAACAGCGTCTGGTTCGGGGAGCAGCCGGATTTTGCTCTCCATTGCTCTCTCGGCCCCCTGCAAGCTCTCGTCTCTCGAGGAACGCTCCCTGAAATGGCGCGGGAAACTTTGGTTGGGCTTCTCGAGAGATGAGAGCTTGCAGGGGACCGAGAGAGCAATGGAGAGCAAAATCCGGCTGCTCCCTGAACCAGACGCTGTTTACCGCTCCGAGTCGGCAGGAAACGAGGGCTGCCTTGCGCCGCAAATATACCAAGGTTTTTTTTTTTTAACACTGATCAGCTGTAGGTCGGCCCTTTGAAGCCCCGCGGCAAGAGTTCAAACAGTTTTTTTTCCCTCTAGCCATCAGCGGGGACTCAGGAGGCAGAATGAAAAATCGGGACTTTTTTAAAACGCCGCGGGACGCGGGACAAATTGCTCAAAAGCGGGACTGTCCCGCCAAAAGCGGGACGTCTGGTCACCTTAATTTTGCACTGCCTACACATGCCTGCCCCTCCAAAGCTTTGTTTTGCACTGCAAAGTGCTGGATGAGGCCTGTGCATGCCAAAACAGAGCGGGTACACCCCTCTGGAGTGCTGTTTCAGGCTGCAAAGTGCTGGGCAAGGCCTGCGTTGTCAGGGCATTTATTAATCCCATGTTTGGCTCTGGGACTAATTACCCTGGTTTAAAGGAGGAGATGAATCGAGGCTTATTCCAAGTTGCACTATTCTGATAAAGAAACGCGAAGGAAGGTTTCTAATAAAACTCATTTATTTGTTATAAAGAAAATAAAACACCTCACTAACTAAGAAAAGTTAATTGTTACATTTTTGAAAGTAATTCGGGCCGGCTATCTTTCAGCCGGACCTTGCTGGAAAGAGAACAAAGGAAAGAGGATGTGTGAAGAGCAAGTGAAGGAATGTGGGTGGATACGGAAACACGTAGCTTACTGATAAGAAGTTGGCAAAGCTACGGAGAGTCTGACAGTCCAGAAATAATGAGCTCAGCTGGTAAATAAAATAACGCAGTGACATTCCCCTTCTTTTGCCAGTTGAGCGAATATCAGTTCATCATCAAATAAGGCACATCTTCTCACGCAGATACTCGTGTTGAGCTGCTGGAAGTGGTTTGTTGAGCATATCAGCAATTTGATCATGTGTAGATACATACTGCATTTTGACAAAACCTTTTTTCACTAAATGTTTTATGTTTTGATAACGAATGTCAATGTGTCTGGACCTAGAACCTGTAAAATGAGATTCAGAAATATAAACCACCGATTCATTGTCTTCCATCACGGTGATCGGTCGGATCGGGTGTGTCCAGATATCTGTGACTAAAGCATCAAACCAAGTTAGAGAATTACATGCATCTGAAACACAAGCATATTCAGCTTCAGTAGATGAACAAGAAACAAAATTCTGTTTACGTACTTGCCAATAAACAGGACATCCATTTAAGAACATCATATAACCTGAAGTACTTTTACGTGATTTCTTATCACTTGCCCAATCAGAATCTGCATAACAACATAATTCTGCATAATCAGTATGTGTTGGTTCTAACAATAACTTCATGTGTTTAGTGTATTTTAGGTATCTTAATAATTTCTTAATACATGTCCAATGAAACTGTTTTGCCTTACCTACGTGTCGAGATAAGAGGTTAACACTAAGTGCAATGTCGGGTCTGGTCCAACTACTAATGTATAACAGTGACCCAATGACTGAACGATAAAGTGTTTGATCCTCGAACTCAGGACTTTCTTCTTGTGTCAAGTTGTGAAAATCTGTTTGCATGGGTGTCTTTGTTGTGTTAGCATCTTTCATGTTGCAATGATGCAAAACTTGTTCAATTTTATCTTCTTGTGAAAGACTAAACCCCTTCTGTGTTTTTTCAATCTGAACACCTAAATAAGTGCTAATGTGACCTAATGATTTCAATGTGAAGTATCTCTGCAAAGCTTTGGCAAAAATTTCACTCATTTGCTTATTTGGACCAATATAAACAATATCATCAACATAAACAAGAACTATCTCATATGCATTGTTAGATCTTTTTGTGAACACGCACTCATCAGTTTCGGACTTAATAAAGCCCATTGAATTTAGTTTGTCAGTAAGACATAAATGCCACATTAAACCAGATTGTTTCAGACCATAAAGACTTTTGTTTAGAAACCAGGTATCCCCTTCTTGCTGTCGGAATCCTGGAGGACTTCTCACGTAGATCTCTTCGTCTAGGTCTGCATGTAGATAAGCCGTGTCAACATCAAACTGGAAAACTTCTAAACCAAGGGTAGTTGCAGTTGCTAAAGCAATTTTTACACTCTCAGTTCGAACTGTCGGTGAGTAAGTATTTGTGTAGTCCTCAGGATAACGTTGAGCGAAACCCTGAGCTACAAGTCTGGCCTTGTACAGTGACTCACCATTTGGTTTCTTTTTGATTCTGTAGACCCATCGAGTGCCAATGACCTTTTTGTTTGCTGGAGGTTTTGCAGGTGTAAATACTTTAAGTTTCTTTAGACTGTCCATTTCAACCTGCATTGCTTCATACCATTTGTCTTGCTCTGAATCAGGGAGCTGCTTGATTTGTGTGAAATTATCAGGTGGAAGTGTGACATTGCAAATCAAAGGTAAGGGTGCTTTTGTCAGTTGCCAAGAATATCGTTGTGGAGGGATCCCTTTTGTGGCCCTCTTGGAACGTCTTGGAACGACTGTCCAGTCTTCTTCTGCTTCGTCCTCGTCCTCACTTTCGTCGCTAGCGTCAGCATCCGCGGCTTGCGAAGACGGAACATCGGGTTGAGAAGAATCAGTGGAATCTTGATCATCAATCTGTGTAGCATCAGCAGTATCATCTCTAGGAAAATAGACTCCAGGATCATTGGAATGAATCCTGGACCAGTCAATATCTTCCTCAAAATTAGCAGATTGGGAAATCACAATTACATGTTTAGAGTCAATAAATTTGCTCCATTTTGAATTATCATCAATACCCATAAATCTCAGTCTCTTTGCTGCTGGACCTCCTTTTCTTCTTTGAGCTAAGGGAATGTTCACCATAGCGTATGAACCAAAAATATGGATGTTTTTAAGATCAGGCTTGTAGCCATACAACATGAAGAAAGGAGTCTGATTTGTTACACTGCTCCAAGTACGGTTTACAATGTAATTTGCATATTTTATAGCTTCACCCCAGTATATAATATCAAGGTTGGCGTCTTCTAGGAGACAACGCATCATGGTTTGCAGTACCCCTTGTCTTCGTTCTGCGACTCCATTATGAGCCGGTGTGTAAGGCGCCAACGTCTGATGAATAATTCCATTCTTACGCATCCAGTCCTGGAAACGCTGAGACATGAACTCGGCACCACGATCACTCTGGATTCTGGCGATGCGAACTTGGTGTTGGGTAGAAACAAGGGTTGCAAAGTCTTTAAAGATCTGAAAAGTCTCTGATTTTTTTTTCATAGGATATACATATCCATATCTAGAGTAATTATCAACAATTGTTAGAGAATATTTTCTACCACCAAATGATGGCGGGAATGGACCAACTATGTCAATGTGAACCAAATCAAAAATGCGTGTTGACAGGCGTGTAGCGCGTTTGGGAATGGCTGCTGCTTTGGATTTGGCCTTCTTGCATACAGCACAATCCAAAAACACCTTACACCCCTTTAGATCCAAACCTTTTGCGAACTCCGGCATCTTCCTAAGAACACGGAAACTGGCATGCCCCAATCTTCTATGCCATTTGTGGATACACCTGGAATGCAAAGGTTTACCTGTTAGTGAATTCTCAACATTAACATTTTTATGCGGAACCTCAGGCTTGCTCTGAGCAACCTGTTTATCAACTCTCTTTTTGTTGGCTTTAGGAGCCTTAGGGGTAGCAACAGGATCTCTCTCTGGAGCATCTCTCTCTGGGCCTGTGCTCTGCCCTTTTGGAGTTTGCATACTTGCCTGTGTTTGTGTTTTAGGCTTTGGCTTTAAGTAATAAACACCACCAATTAATATGGTTTCAGCAACAATATCTCCATCTTTAACTATGTAACTTGCTTTTTCAAGGTGGTGAACTTGGAACTTTAACATTCTAGACAAGTGACACTGACTAAGCAAATTACTGGTTGCTGTTGGTATGTAATAAACATCAGGAATGAATGCATCGAGCTCTTCAACATAAACAGTTCCTTTTCCTTTGACCTGACAAGGATGATTTGAAAAAGAATAAAGTTCACGTAGTTCTGGTTCAGGCTCGTGCATTTCTGTGAAAAGTTCCTTTCTGTAGGTAACATGCAATGCTGCACCACTGTGCAAAGTCCACAGGAGTCGTCTGTCATACTCTGGTTGAGGTTGTGGATCATTGGTTAAAGCCAATGTGGCGAGTGGAGTTTGTGGATCACGCCGGGGACCACGACGACCTTGTCTTCCGCCTCTGCCTCTGCCTCTGGAATCTGTTCCTCTGGGCTGGTACGTGACGGGAGCTGGAACTCGTTGGGGACAATCCCGGGTGGCATGTCCCACACGATTGCAGGTGTAGCATCTTGGCATCCTTGGAGCGTAGGTCCTTCCTCGGAAGGGGCGTCTAGCTGGAGCTCTTGATGCGGGTGGTCCTCTCAAATGTGGTGTGGCTAGCATGAATGCCTCTTCTTCAATTAAAAGTCTACAGACATTGTCCACTGTGCGTTGAGCAATTGGGACTTGGTTAATTTTTGTAACAGCATCTTTCCATTCATAATTCAAAGAGTTAATAATGATGCTGATCATTTGAATATCTTCAATGTTATGGCCTCTTTCTCTCAATTCTGTTCTCAGACCTTTCAGTTTGGTCAAATGTCCTCCAATTTGTTCACCAGGTTTCAATCTCGAACCGTGGAGTTCAGACATTTTTAGTTTTGACTCACCAGTTAGTGGAGAGAGAGAAAATGCCTGGTAAGGAGCCTGCACTTGATATGCTGGCTGTGCTGGCAGAGGTATTTGCTGTGCCTGTTGTGGACCTAAAAATGGTCTTGGTTGTGCCATTGGAGGCGGACCAGGAGGTGGCCCTATTTGCACTTGTGGCTGGGGCACATATGCAGGCATTTGTAGCTGCTGTGGCTGATGCACTGGAATCTGCTGTATTCCAGTTGCCATTTGTGCTTGATCTGCAATATTGGCATGACCTGCTGGAGATGCAGTCATTTGCCTTTGCTGTGTTCCATCTAAAAGGACACCAACACCGCCAGGGGGTGTTTGAGTTTGGGCCTGTGGAAACACTTGTGGCATTTCAGCTTCCTGTAGTAAATTACTTTTGCCAGCAGATGGTGCTGCACCTTTGGGCAGCTTTGCATACGGGGCATTGTATGCTTTAGAGTAGGAGTGGTTATGTAAGACATGTGTAACTTGATCAGGGAGACTTTCATGTGACGTATGCAGTGCTCTTTGCCTTAATTGGCCTGACACAAAATCCACCAGGGGGAGTGTCTTTGGCTCTGAGCAAGAAGACAATATGGCGCTTTTTGAAAAATTTAAGTTATCTCCCATATCTTGCTCAAGCATAGATATAGCCATTTTTGCCTGGGATAGCTGCTGTTCATAGAGTTTTATACGGTCACGATAGGCTTTCATAGCATTCTCACGCTGGGTGAGCTCAGGGCTTTGAGAAGAGTAATGAATTGTTTCTCTCTGTGCGTGGGAGTAATTTTGCTCAGCAGTGCTTGCACCGAGCGTTACAAATTCAGAAGGTTCTGGGGAGACTTTTTCAGAGCTTGGAAGATCAGAAGAAAATGTTACTGACCTCAGTCGTAAATCATCATCTTCAAAAACAGCTTCTGTCTTATCTCCGTCCATTTCTGTTCCCACGGCTTCTTCTCGTTCCAGGCGTGTGGCTGTAGTAAGGGGCTGGAAATCTGGAAACCTCCTGTCTGCCACCTCTTCGTTGGAAAGATCAATCAAATCATTTACGAAGAGTGGTCTTGGTTTCACTTTGCCTTTTTTTCTTCTGTTTCGGCATCTCAGCAATATAATTAGCGTACCTCAGTAGCTAAAAACTAATTGCCTATGCGCTCTTATCAGAAGTAACAAAAACAAGGAAAAAGCCATAAATCAGACCATCCTCGTGCTACCAGAATGTCAGGGCATTTATTAATCCCATGTTTGGCTCTGGGACTAATTACCCTGGTTTAAAGGAGGAGATGAATCGAGGCTTATTCCAAGTTGCACTATTCTGATAAAGAAACGCGAAGGAAGGTTTCTAATAAAACTCATTTATTTGTTATAAAGAAAATAAAACACCTCACTAACTAAGAAAAGTTAATTGTTACATTTTTGAAAGTAATTCGGGCCGGCTATCTTTCAGCCGGACCTTGCTGGAAAGAGAACAAAGGAAAGAGGATGTGTGAAGAGCAAGTGAAGGAATGTGGGTGGATACAGAAACACGTAGCTTACTGATGAGAAGTTGGCAAAGCTACGGAGAGTCTGACAGTCCAGAAATAATGAGCTCAGCTGGTAAATAAAATAACGCAGTGACATGCGTACACAAAAATGAAACCATGGAGCTCCATTTTGGGCTGCAAAGTCTTTTTGCAAAGATGACAAAAGGCTTTGCAAATGGAGGGAAAGCTTTGATGTTTCAGGCCTTCCTTCCATTTGCAAGTCTTTTGCTGCAGATCTCATCCAGGCCTTCATTTGCAGAAAACAGAGGCCTATAGTACTGTGAAACCACAAGAGATCAATAGTGTAAGATTTTGCGCTACTGATCTTGCATGATCTTGCAGTACTTTAGGCCTCCATTCTCTGCGTACTCACTGAAGGCCTGAAGTGCCCAAACAGACTAAGAAAGTGAAGAATCTCTAGATCTTCGCAAAGTGAGTACAGTATCCAGAGACCTAATGCCTATGAAGACCCAGCGCGGGGGGGCGGGGGGAGAGGGGAATAGGCAGGGTGAATGTTGCAGAGCCTCTGCGGTCATTTGTAAAGGTGAACAACTGCTGTGGTGCTGCAACATTCTTAGTTTCGGGACTTGTTTGTAAACACTAGGGAGCGTTCATCACATAACTTTGAACATTGGCTAAGGCGATGCTCGTAACCCAGGGATTAGCTGTAGATAAAAAACATTTTAAATACATTTTTTCAAGATTATAGAAAACATCTTGGAAAATAATCCAAAAATTATCTAGGAAGAGTTTATTTTGGAGTTATTGGAGATTATTTGAACTCACTCAGCCTTCTTATAATTTTTACTTTAAAAAATCTGTTGCAACAAACATTGTTTGCATACATTGAAGAGGCAAACATTCCCAACACTTTATGCTGAATCAGAAAAAATCAGAAAAACAAGTGATTAGGTGTGGATACTGTCGCTTGTAAAGCTAGCTTTAAAAAAAAATTCTAAGTTTTAATTAGTTAGGACATTGTTCTGCCCTAATACAGCACAGCCTCCATAGATTCTTTTTTTTAATAGTTTCTATATGTATTGTTCCTTGCTTGTCTGTGATATATTTTGCTTTGAAAGAGGTTCAGGGAAGGATTTCAAACTTTTTATGATATCTGATTAAAACTTTGCAGGTTTAATGTTGTTTGAAGAATATGGTGGTACTTGTGCTCTCTGAGCTTGGTTTCTTTCTTTCAGACATTTCATTACCCAACTAGGTAACATCATCGCTGTTAGAAGGGAATAGGGATTGCTCTCTGTTTATATACTAGTGGGTTGCTCTGTCAGTGTTGGTGGGAGTGTTCTTGGGGGTTCTTTGATTAGGCTGTTAGCTTGTTTGCCTGAGTTGGTAGTTCCTTGATTGGGATATTGACCCCAAAGTTCAATCCTGAAAGTATCAGAAGTATTAGACAACCAGGCTTCTGCATGGGCTCCTTGCATTGTGTATAAAGGATACCAATTGATATCAACATAGTAAGTATACATATATACTGTACATATCTTGCATACTAAGAATTTTGAAATGTGGCCTAGCATAGTAGCATATGACCTTCTTCCATTAAAGTTTCGGATCTATTCTTGTGAGAAAAGTCTGCTTACCACCTTCTTTTTTTCTTAGCTATATTTAGAAACATCAGTTTCAACTGACCTGAAGAAAACTTGCTGCATTCAATTAAATTCTTTCTCAGTATGCCTTATATTACACAGTATGCTGTTTTGAAGATTTTCAATACAATCTTGTTAACTTCCTGTGCTCTAATACAAATTTACTCTGTAACCTGGTAAAATATCTGTCTTATTTTTCTTTCCCTTTATCTTCATAAAGATGATGCTTAATACCATATGTTCATCCTGGGGTTAGAGAGCCATGATTCATAAGTGACATTTGTTCTTGTTCTCCAGCTTCAGTTATTTTTAACAATTCCAGTTCTGATGCAAAATTATGTAAAACCAAGGCCATATGGGAACAGTTTCGCTCAATAATTTTCTCCAGATCTATGTATTGATAAAAATCGTCGCCTTTTTTTTAAAAGAAAGCCATGTATTTTCTGACATTATAGAATTGAAGTTAGAATTTATCACGATTTTCTCTTGCTCAGTAAAAACTTACTTATGATATTACTAGAATTAATAGAATATTCTGTAGTTAAAACTTGGTATTCATTGCAGGATTTCTGTTATCTGTACATATGTTCTTTAGTTTTTGCTAAAAACAGTTATACAATTCAGCATGTTTTAGAACATAAAACACTTTTTACTGTTTGGAATGGATATTTGAAGTTTTATTTGTTATAAAAACGTTGGGTATTTGAAAATCAGGCCAGACTTACCATAGTATAAAACATGACAGTACTCATGTCCAAAGAGAACTGAAGCAAATTTATAATATTTCTGTACATTCTCTTCTGCCCATTTGCCAATTGGTGGTCTAACCTACATTGGTTTTGGCTGACTTAGTACTTATAAAGATCGGTTGATTTCATGGTAACTATAAGACTGTAATACATAAGTCATTATCATTCTACTTATATCACGTAAATATTAGTCACTTAATAAAATTAAGAACGCATTAATTTTTTTCAACTCCCAGAGCTCTCTCTTAGTTCAATGTTAGTGAATTCCTAACATCTTTATCTGCGTTAGATGTGATAGATATTGTGATAAATGAATTTTTATTAAAAAGTGTTCATAGAATATTTAATTATTATTCTTATATATCAGATGTACAGAGATAGGTGCTTTAGTTATGGAGCCATTCGGCCAGATTTTGAAAGAAAATATTTTTTCAGTAGGACACAACAGAATAGGGTAACTATTAAAACACTCATGTTGATTTGTTATGTAAATGAATAATATATCTCTTCTTTCAGTTAATATATGTTAATCTCTATTTAAAAATTGATCTCATTTTTAAAGGAAGGTACATACCTGAAAGGGAAAAAAATTTTAGAGTTGTTTTTTCATTATTCACAAGCCAGTTTGAATAGGTTCAAGGTATTAATTGAACAATAAATCCGGTTTTCCTTCTCTTCCCTTGCTGCCAACCTATTCTCCACAGCACCTGAAGGCAGGACAAGAAGCAATGGATGGAAATTAATCAAGGAGAGAAGCAACCTAGAACTAAATTTCCGGACAGTTACAACAATTAATCAGTGGAATAGCCTGCCTCCAGAAGTTGTGGATACTCCAACACTGGAGGTTTTGAAAGAAGAGATTGGATAACCATTTGTCTGAAGTGGTATAGGGTCTACTGCTCAAGCAGGGGGTTGGACTAGAACATCTCCAAGGTCCCTTCATTAACTCTGTAATTCTGTAATGTAAAGAAGAAGCAATCTTCCTCATCTTGGTGCTATATAAATATGTTCAGCTTTCACAATTTCCTGCCAACATGGCCTCCGGTGTACCAGCTAAGAATTATGAGAATTGAAGTTCAATACGCTGAAGATTACTAGGATAGAAATGTAATGCTGTATATCTCTGCTTGCAGTAAAGCCATGTTGCCAGTTAAATCATTAATTTTAACAACATTGCATTTTTAAATTAATTTACGGTGAAAAACAGATTTATGCTTGTATAAATTTTCTTCTCCTAAGGCGGGCACGGCAGTCAGGATGGGTGGAGACACGGAGTGAGTTGTTAGGACCGAGTCTGCTTGAAACCAACGAAGCCCCGCCTCCTTGCTTCCACTGTCAGTTTTTTCGACTCGGTCGAGTAGGACGGTAGTGTCTAGAGACTTCGCTCACCTTTCGTGCTAATTTGAAGGCTAAATCACTTATTTTACAGCCCCAGCGTTATTGCTTGCTTCCTGTCACCACGGAGAACTGGTAGGTGGTTGAGCTGCCGGCTGGCAGTTCTTTGAATACCGCAGTAGACTTTCTCTTCTTGCCGCCGGAGACTTCGGTCAAATTTTTTTCCGGCTTTCGCTGCGAATCGGGCTTTGCCCTGCAGCAAGGAGGCTACCTAATTGCTCCGCTAATCGCTCGATCACGTTTCGCCCTTCGGCTAGCGATCTTTCTGCGGCTCTTGTCTTTGGAACTTGAAGGAGCTTGGGTGTCTTGACTGGAAGGCTAGCGCAGTAAGTGTGCCATAAGCGGGGCGTTTTAAAGGGAAATAATTTCGGCGCCATTTCGAATCCCTCTAATATCATGGCGGACGCCATTTTGAAGACCGCTTCCCGCGCTCATAAGAGCAAGGGAAAAAGAACCCAGGAGCCCGATCCTGAAGAAGGGCCTTCGGGTATTCAAAATAATAAAAAGGCCAAACATCATAGGTCTTCCAGGGTGACTGAGAAGCCTCCTCCGTCATCCTCTAAGCACTCTAAAGATGAGGAGAGGCGTCACAAGGCAATGGAACGAGCCTTCCAAAAGGCTTCTTCTCATCAGGCCTCCGTTCCTCAGCCAGCTACTGCACCTTCAGGAACAGGGCAAGAGGTTTTACGGCAACCTCCTAGTGTGCCTCCTCTGTCTCCCGATAGGTCCCTTCAGGAGGATGTTCCTTCCTTCACGGAGGCAGCCTCAGTTTTCCCAACTGTACAAGAACAGGCAGTTCCTGACCAGGGCCCAGATCTGCTCCTTCAGGGGGAGGTTCCTCAAATTGAAGCCCAAATTAAGGCTACTGCCCCTGCGTCCTCTAATTTGGAACAAGTCCTATCTCCAGCTTTGGCTTCCCTAATTGCGGATTCGATTGGAAAGGGCATAGCCCAAGGGCTTCAGGAAAGGGCTTCCTCACGGATCTCAGAATACCTGGAAGATCAGGCCTCCTCACTTAGATCCCAACCCTTGGATGGGAATTCCCAAGGGCAGGAAAGACAAAGGTCTCCTTCTCGGGACAGTCAAAGCTCTATCTCTCTGGAGGAGGAAGCTATCATTGATCAAGAGTTATCGGAGGATGAGGGCCTAGAGCCTGATCAGCCCTCGTTTGTGGGTCTATTCTGCCCTCAAATGTTCCAATCATTATTATTTAAGGCACAAATGACCACTCGTTTGGGAATCCCCACTTCTAAGCCCAAGGATTCTTCCAATATAATTGATTCCATGGCTAACCTATTTGAAGAGCCCGCTGTGGCGGCCGAAACTATCCCGGCTCCCAAATTGTTTTCCGACGTCCTACAGAGGCAGTGGAAATTTCCTAGTTCTGGCCCCTCACCAAATTCTCTCGATAAAAAATTCTATAATTTGGCTTCAGAATATGCCAACCTGTTACAGATTCCAACGGTGGATGCTCCAGTTTTAGCCTTAGCCTCACCATCCCCTGTCTTGGGCCCTCCTGAGGAATCCTTGCCCCCAGAGGATAGGAAAACTGAGCGCTCACTGATTAAGGGCCATCAGGCTTCGGCCTGGTCGGTGCAGGCGGCCTCTGCGGCATCGTTTTTTAACAGGGCGTCCATTCTCTGGTTAAAACAACTACAGAGCCGTCTTCCGGCTTCAGAGGTTCGAGCCCACCAAGATATAAATAAGATTATGGCCGCAGTCGAGTTCTCGGCTGACGCCACACTGAACGCTGCACGCTTTTCCGCCAAAGCGATTGGTTCGACCGTGACTTCTCGATGTTTATTGTGGTTGAAACACTGGCAGGCCGATGTACGGAATAAATGGCGCCTCGCATCATCTTCTTACGCTGGAGACAAGCTGTTTGGGGCTGCTCTGGATCCATTACTGATCGAGACTCGAGACCATCGCAAAGTTTTGCCAGCCCTATCTCAACGTTCAGATTTCAGACAAGTGCAGTCCTTTCGATCTTCCTCCTTTCGTTCCTCAGACACCGGCTCTTACCATCAGTGGTATCAGTGCTCCTATCCAACCAGGGGACCTGCCTTTCAGGATAATCAGGTTAGACAGGGACCCCATTATCCCCCTAGGAGATTCCCTCGGGGAGGTCGCGGCCGTCCCTTCCGGAGGGCTCGCTAATATGTCTAGTCCCCTTGCCCTTGGAGGTCATTTGTCCAGATTTGCCTCCATTTGGGAAGCCACAGTTTCCGATAATTGGGTTAAGAATGTAGTCAGATTTGGCCTCTCCCTCGAATTCAGATCTACCCCTCCTCATTTGTATTTACGTTGCCCTGTTTTCCTTGACAGGATTAAGAGGGCCCGGGTGGGAAATGCCATCAAACACCTCCTGGCTTCTAAGGCCATACAACCAGTACCTAAATCGGAATTCGGGAAAGGGTTTTACTCCCGCCTTTTTCTAGTCCAGAAGCCATCGGGGGATTGGCGTCCCATCCTGGATCTTAAAGCCTTGAACCGGCACTTAATTTATCGCCGGTTCAAGATGCATTCCCTTCAAACTATTTTAATGGCCATTAGGGAAGGGGATCTGTTATCTTCTATTGATTTGACGGAGGCCTATCTACATGTCCCCGTTCTTCCCGAATTCCGGCAATTCCTTCATTTTTCTTATCAAGAAAATCACTATCAATACAGGGCCCTACCCTTTGGTTTGTCCTCGGCCCCTAGGGTTTTTACTAAGGTCATGGCGGCCCTTATGGCCTACATTAGCGATCTCCCCATTAGAGTTTTATTTTACCTTGATGACATTTTGATATTGTCCCGCTCTCCTGATCACGCCCTGAAGGATTTAAGGGAGACTCTTAAGATATTGCAGGAGCATGGCTTTTCAGTTAATTGGAAGAAAAGCCATTTGTCTCCTTCAACCCGGATTCAGCATTTGGGGGCTGTAATTGACACGGTCACTTCAGAGGTCTTTTTGTCTCCTGAGTGTATTTCTAGTTTAATGGCCTTGGTAACCCGAGTATAGAACCAACGCTCATCCTCTGTCCTCACTTTGTCTTGCCTTCTCGGCAAAATGGTATCTACCTTCGGAATTGTGCCGTGGTCACGCCTGCACAGCAGGGACCTTCAGTGGTTCCTGCTATCATATCAGCGGTCATGCAAGGAAGCTTCAGCACGGCGTGTAATCCTTCCCACTCGGGTGCTTCGATCCCTGTCCTGGTGGACGTCAGCGGCCATATCCAAGGGCAGCCAGTTTCGCAAACCGCACCAAGTAACCCTGACTACAGATGCCAGCCTGTTGGGTTGGGGCGCCCACCTGGGGTCCCACCTGGCACAGGGTCAATGGTCCTTGCAAGCGGTCCATGAACATCAACGTCTTAGAGCTGCGAGCCGTCTTTCTAGCTCTTCAGAGTTTTCGTCATTTGGTCCAGGGTCGAGATGTCCTCGTCCTAACGGACAATGTCTCTGCAAAGGCCCATATCAACAGGCTTGGGGGCACCCAGTCTCAAGCCCTGATGAGGGAGGCTCTCAAACTGGGGACCTGGGCGGAACGCAACCTGAAGTCAATCAGAGCGGCACATATTTCCGGGGCAGAGAATCGAACAGCAGATTCTCTCAGCAGGGCTCCTGTCGACCAAGCAGAATGGAGCCTTCACCCAGACCTGTTTCTGGAACTGACGAGGCGGTTCGGCCTCCGCGCGGTGGACCTGTTTGCCTCCAGCTCGAATCACCAGCTACTCGGATTTACGAAGCTACCTGGCGGTCCTTCTCTCTCTGGTGTCGGAAATGCCATCTGTTGGCGCCAGCCGCTACAGTTAAAGAGGTGCTAGGATTCCTCCAAGAAGGGTTTGCCGCAGGTCTATCTCCCAATACCCTTCGGCGCCAGGTTGCAGCTTTGGCTTCGGTCCTTTCTTGTGGTTCAAGAGATTCGATTTCCACGCACCCCCTTATTCATCAATATTTGCGGGGTGCTACTAATCTCCGGCCACCTGCAATACATCGATTCCCATCGTGGGACCTGCCTAAGGTCCTAGGGGCCCTTACGAAGGCGCCCTTCGAACCCTTACGAGAAGTCTCTCTTCGCTTTCTGTCGTTGAAAGTGGCCTTCCTGCTGGTGGTCACTTCAGCTCGCCGTATATCGGAGATGGCAGCCTTGTCAGTTCGCAAGGAGCTCTGTATCATTTACCCGGACAGAGTGGTGCTACGCTTAGACCCTTCGTTTATCCCGAAGGTGAATACCATGTTCCATAGGGCCCAGGAATTAATTCTTCCTGATTTCTGTCCTCGCCCTCGCCATCATCGTGAACGACTCTGGCACAAGTTGGATGTCCGGCGCGCCATAAAGCTTTACATCAACCGTACGGTGGCCTTTCGACGCTCGGATTCCTTCTTCGTTTCATTCCTTCCGGCATCACTGGGTTCCAAGATATCGTCGGCCACCTTGGGACGGTGGATCCGAGCCTGTATTTCAACAGCCTACGACTCACAGTCTCTTCCTGTCCCTCGTGGAGTCACAGCACATTCCACCAGGAGCGCCGCGACTTCAGCCGCCTGGTCTACACGAGCATCAGTTGAGGAGATTTGCCGTGCCACCACATGGGCGTCACCTACATCCTTCATCAGGCATTATCGTCTGGATACTTACACCTCGGCTGACGCAGCCTTTGGGAGGAGGGTTCTTCAGGCGGTTCATAAGGTCTCCTAACTACGGGGCCGGCCATCTCCCTCCCGACACAGCTCAGGACTTTGGTATGTCCCATCCTGACTGCCGTGCCCGCCTTAGGAGAATGGGCGTTGGTTCTTACCTGATACGCCTCTTCTCTGGCAGGCAGGCACAGCAGTCAGCCCCACCCTTCTGGGCCGTCCCCGTGTGGTGGCTCCTCGGGGGAGGGGGGGTTTCCTTTCATTATGTCCTTTCTGTTTTTCTCTAGACACTCCAGTCTGCCATGATACTCTCGTCTCAAAACTGACAGCGGAAGCAAGGAGGCGGGGCTTCGCTGGTTTCAAGCAGACTCGGTCCTAACAACTCACTCCATGTCTCCACCCATCCTGACTGCCGTGCCCGCCTGCCAGAGAAGAGGCGTATCAGGTAAGAACCAACGCCCATTATCTTTACTTTGAGCCTTGTCATTCTCAAAAGGTACTATTTGAAATATGGCCTTTCACAGCGTTGCCACTTCATCCTAAATATAAATGCTATCAATCTCTTCAATCAAAATTCAGTATTTTTTCCTGCATATTTTGCCTTCTAAATTTTTTTGGCCAAGAATCTTCATGATCTGCAACTCCTTATCTGTGAAATAGGATTAATGACTCCCATTTCCCTACTTCCAGGACTGTTGAGAAAAAGAATATTTATAAGGCTTATGTATAGAAGAGTGGGATGAAAAGTAAAATAATTTGAACGATAAGTTCCAAGCAGATATTAAAATAATAAGGGAGGGGAAAGTGAAGTTTTTCTCCATGGCAACTTCAGTAGTGTTGCTTAGCACCGGGCTCTAAAATAACTATGTTACTCAGCAGTATCAACCCACACATATGCTAAATGGCACTTTATGATGTTGTATTGCAAAAGTGATAACTGGATGCCTGATATACGTTTCTGCTTCTCTGCCAAGGAACTGTGATGTGGCCTAGCTGAAAAGGCTGATGCTATGTGATAACATGTGTTCCCAGAGGGCACTGTTGTCTCTGGTGCACCAGTATAGTAATCAACCTGCCACTTGGTAGATAGCCAAGGCTGATAATTGTTTTAGTACTAAAAGAACTTTAAATCAAATCAAGTTCCCCTGAAAGCAACTATTTCTGATTTAGAGATTGATCTAGATCAGTTGTCTAGGGAATGACATTTATTGCAGTCATGAGAGTAAGATTTGAATTTTTATTTTTGCCTTGGTGTATATGTTCTGTATTATGTCAAATGATTCCTGATAGAACCATAAAAATTTAATCGAAGTACAAAAATTGTTTTATCAAGTATCTTTTTAAAAGTGCAGCCACCTGAAAATATTGCATTAACTTTACTATGTTTTTAAGAGAATTAAACAAAAGAATCATATTCTTTATACTTCTTATATAAAGTAAGGAAAACAAAGGAAAACATAGGATAGTGATACTGAGAGTTATATAAATGCACATAGAATCTCTAGAATGGTTTCCTAAATTTTTATTCTGTGGTCTTTAAATAATGGTGCAAGGAAACAGAATTGTTTAAAATAGAGTTAATTTATAGAGGGATTAGGTGAGCTTCCTTTTTAAATATGATCCCCTCAATCCAAGATTAAAAACATTGCCAGAAAGAAACTGGGATGAATGTTGGGAAGTTGAGGACCAGAAAAATGGGGCATTGTGCGAATTGCACCTCCAGAAATATCTGAAAATTCATGTGACTAGGATTTTACTAAGGCACATCTGCTGGATAATACTTTGTATATATTCTGGTGACAATAACTTTCTAATATTATAAACAGTGCATGTTCTCTGTCAAGCACGTATCACGGAGGCAGCCCATCCTGGATGAGTTACACAATTTGGGAGAGTTGCAGAAATGCTATACTAATTACTAGAGCAAAGGTAGGCAACTCCTTCAGCCTGGAGAATTATGAACTGTAGAAGAGCATGTACCTGCTTACAAGTACATTTGTACAGAAACTGATCTAAAGATGTACACATTTGCACTTTGATCATATGGCATGAAGAATTAAATGATGGTTTCAAAATATATTGCCAAGAAAAAGAGTTCCAATCTTCTCAAGAAGATTGTTGAAATTATGGATGATGTGAGAATTCTTCAAGAGTCAAGAAGTAGAATGCTTTGTGGTGAAAACAGTATAGAACTGTTAATTAAATCACTTCAGCAGTACCAAACCAGAACACAAATGGCTACTGCAGCTAATCCTCTTAGCACTTCCACTATATATTCCTTTTTGAAAAAAATAGAATCTGGATTCTAATTTAAAAGGGACAAACAGCTATTCCTTTAGCAATTACTGTACATGACATAATATGCTGCTGGTACCCGTAGTTGTTATTAAGTCATCAATAATTGCTTTGCCCAATTCATAATCAAAAAAATGATCCTTATTGTTTAATCTTTATTGTTGTAGAGCATTGCAACAGAATTTTAAAAGTCTATCAAGCTCTGTCCCATCTTATACTAAAGAAAATCAAGGCAGGTTTATTTTAAGTTTCCTTCTCATGCCTTCTCCTTTTCTAGGACTGAATTGTCTTTTATTTTTATTTATTTGTTCCTGCATGCTTTCTTCAACATCTATTTCCTTTGCTAGAAATGCTTTCAAGAATTTCAAGAAATCGAGAAAAATAGCTTTAAATATGGTATGTAGTACCAGTTCAACAGAATAAAGAGAGAAAAAAGCCTTTTAATGCTTTTCCTATTTGTTCCCATATGCAATATTCTATAGACCAGGAGTGTCAAACTCAATTTCATTGAGGGCGTGACAGGGTTATGTTTGACTTCGAAGGGCTGGGGGTGTGCCCATGGTGGGCGTGGCTATGGTGGGAATGGCATGGGACTTGGGGGCACCTGTGGTGGCAAAGTGCTAAGGCAGGACTTCCCTGAGACCCTCCCTCATTCTCATTATACAGGAAATCCTCAAGTGATGAATGTAATAGAGCCTGCCAATTACATTCGTAACTGAGGATTTGTTTGATTGAATCATGTTAAATGAACGTGATTGCTCCCTGCTTTCCCCAATGCATTGGTTAATCGAATGCACATGAGGTATCTCAGAGTGAGGAAGAGTATGTGTGGCCTAGTGCTGGAGCAGGCCATCCAAGGCCTCCCCCAGTCCACTAAGATACCTCATGCTCCCCTGGAGTCCCCACAATTGCTCCCACCCCCACAGACTGGGCCTGCTTTTCCAACATCCCAGATTCCACTAACTCCTCACCACCCCATTTCCCATGGATTACTTACTTTTTGAAGATCTCCAGAGCTCCAGAAGAGGCTGACCCACTGGCAAAGAAGCCAAAGGATTTTATTCAGATGATGGCAAAGCTGTAAAAACATGAAATCTAAGGAAAATGTTTTTACCAGCTTCTGAGTTAAAGACTTTGGCTGGGGCCATGTGGCCAGCAGGCCTAGGCCTGGACTGGTCCACAGCAGCCTCCTGCTTCAGGGATTGAGGCAGCAGCAGCAGCCAATCAACAAGGATTGGCTGTCTCATCTTCCTTTGTCTCATCAGGCTGAACTGCAAGCCCTTTGTTGATTAGCTGCCACGCCCCAATCCCTGAAGCTGCTCATTAAAACTAGCCAGTCAGCAGCAAGCAAGACTGGGCCCAAACTAAGCCGGCAGGCCCTCATGGCAGAGAAGCCGGTCTTTTATTCAGATGGAGAAAACTGTTTTCCTTACATCTCACCTTCTTACAGCTTCATGGGCTTCTGAATAAAAGACTTTGGCTTCTCTGCCATGTGGGTCAGCCTCTTCTGGAGCTCTTAGAAAAGTAAGTACAGTAAAGGCATGAGAAATGGGGTGGGGAGGGCGGAATCTGGCCCACGGAGGCTCTATTTCAGCCTGTAACAGGCCCAGGGAGGCCTCCGAAGGCTACATTTTGGCCTGTAACAGGCCCGGGGAGGCCTCCGGAGGCATGAATGGAGTCTTGGAGGGTTGGATTTGGCTCACGGAGGTACTGTTTTGGCCAGCAACGGGCTGGGGGAGGCCTCTGGAGGTCCCTGTGGCCCATTTTGGCCAGCAGAGTGCTACAGAAGGCTGTCCAGAGTGCTACAGGAGGCCGTCCAAAAATGGGCCGCGGGAGGGGGGAGCTAGCAGAGGCACCGTGGGCCGGTCGTTTACTATTACCAGGATGGCCCCGTGGGCCAAATCTAAGCACCCCGCGGGCTGCATCTGGCCCACAGGCCTTGAGTTTGACACCCCTGCTATAGATTATTGACCCATAAGCAAAGTATTGCTTGGCTATTAATCAATTCCCTCATGTGAACCTATTCTTGGATTGAAAAAAGAAGCTAAATGTTGATTGCCATATAAGATTGGCAAAAATTAAATTGTGTTTTTAATTATGTTATTTAAACATATTAGTGCAGTTCCCATGTTTGTGTTACATTTTATTGAAAAAGAGTCTATTTTGGAGACTCACTGTTTCAGTAACAAATTGGAAACTTTTTAAGATGCTAAAATACATTAATGATTGAATGTGATTATTAAAATTCATACTGAATTGGTGGTTTATTTTTTTCATTCAGTATTTGCACTAAGAAATTTAAAATGAGACTACATCTTGGCACCAGTTATGTTCATTCTATATATACCTGATGGATAATTAAAATGTCCAGTGTTCCTCTATACAGACAATATAGCCTTATTTTATTATGTTCATAGTTTTTAAAAAGCATTGTTCTAGATTATAAAATTATTGTTTTACTACTTTACAGATTTTAAGTATATTGAAGTATAAAGTCTTTGTTTTTTGTTCTGGCAAAATTAAGGAGTTTGAGCACTTGAATTGTCAGGTGCAAGAAATCAGGAGGCAGGATAGAGTTCAGAAATCACTGGAAGTTTATTCCATGGAACCTATACACAAGAATCTGATCTAATGGTTAAAACAAATTGGTGCCAGATAAAAGTCAACAGATTTCAAGGGGAGTGGACTTAGTATCTTTCGGGGGCATAGGTATTTCAGACTGATGATGTGTTTGACCCTACCCTTGGGCTCATCCTCTCCTACATGAATAGTACAATATACTTTAAAATGCTATCATGAAGTATTTGTGAGTTGGGTTGTGTGACAACATACTGTGATATACTGTAAATTTAGAGGGAATTAAATTACCTCTACTTGTTACTCATTGAAGGCCACAGAAAAACTAATACTATCCCAGAGATTCTCTACCTTTGCAACTTCAGCTACCAGAATTCCCCAGCCAGTATGGTGTGGTTGGAGAATTCTGGGGATTGAAGTCCGCACATCTTAAAGTGGCCAAGGTTGAAAAACATTGATCTGAAATATTAGTGTTTGTCAGAGTTTGTTGCAGCACATACAATCAGACACAATTAAATGAACTTCAGCAGGTTTCAAATTACATAAGAAACTTCTTTATATACAATACCATACAGGAGAATTCAGCATACAATATCAGGAACACAGAAGCAATATTCATAGAAGCAAGTCATTACAGAGTAGACAGATTCAGAGGCTAATTTATTGTACAGAAGCTGTCATTACAGAGGCCAAACCAACTCTTATATACAGTTCAGCAAGTCTAAGCCATGCCCAGACTCCAAACTGTCTCTTATGACAAACAAATATTATGTTTCAGTTTCCAAACAGTCCCCATTGGTTGACCTGTTGCCATGTCTGTTCCAGCTATGAATATTCATATTCTGACAGTGTTTAGTAGAATTACTGCTAAAAAAATTGTTTCCAAAATAGTGACTTAGCTGCTACAGGTGCAGGAATTTAAAATACACATCTAGATATTAACTTGCTACAATTAAAGAGTAAATTATGTATATCTTTTCAGTAAAACCATCCAGCATAGTAGATGTACTGCTTAGCATAAGTGGGTGTCCTATTTTAAAAGCTTCTATCCACCTTTAAAAACATATGCATCCTTTTGCATTAGGTAAAAATGTTAAGACCAAATCAACCTCTAGCAACTTTTTATTTTTTACGTTTTGCAGAATAGTTATGTACCTCTTCTGGCTAAACTGCATTCTATTACATATCTCATTATTTGGGGTATCAGTCTTCGTGCTCAGGTATTTCCTGGGCTTACAATGGTGCAGTTCTCACATTTAAATGCAAATTCACATATATTTTTCCAAAAAAATTAAGCAAAATGGCTGCTTCACAGAAAAAAAAATAATGGTGCTCAAAGAAACTTCTGTAAGATGTATCTAGTAAAAAAAATTACAACTACCCTCCAAATCAGTAAATGCATATTGACTGAAATGAAACAAATCTGATGAATGTGCAGTCAAAATTTAAATAAAAAAATACAGTAAAACATACCTCTTGACCTCCCCTCAAAAAGTGCAAACAAATTCATGTCCCTTTATTGTACAGAGGCATAAAAAGAATGAAAATTCACATTCTATTCCAGAGATGGCTAACCTTTTCCGGACCGAGTGTCCAAAGCATGCATGCGCTCATTCGCTCAAACCCCCAAAATGCAATGCATTCATGGCCCCCATGCATACGTGCGTGCCCCTGTGCATGCCCCTGCCCCCCATGTGCCCTGCCCCCACGCATGCGTGTGCCCCCTGTATGCGCCCCACCCCTACACATGCCCCACATGCGTGTGCATTCCCCTTGAGCGCACCCCACCCCCACATGCCTGTGTGTGCCCCACCCCCACATGCATGCACGTGCCCCCCACTCCCCCAACCCCCATGCATGTACATGTTTGTGGCAGAGACCCGACAACCAGCTGGACGGCGGGAAGCACACGTGCATGCGCAGCAGGGCTGAACTGGGGCAATGACTCACGTGCCCACAGAGAGGGCACTGTGTGCTACCTGTGGCACGCATGCCATAGGATCGCCATCACAGTTCTATACTGTATACATTCTATATCACTCTTTGGGACTCTTTTGTCCCAAATTCCCTGATAATTTAAATAAAACTACAAATAATTTCAGAAACTTCTTCCCTTATCCCAGGCACTCTTTGCACTCATCTAGTAAGAGACAATGTAATTGTTCTGTCATTATTTGAAAACCCTCTTCAGCACTACCTCCAAAGACAGTTTCTGTAGATTGGTTTGATTTGTGTCTTTAAATAATTTTTTTTCAGATGATAATTAGTTAAGTATAACTTGGTGGCAAAGCCATTAAAAATGCCAATCTGTATAATGCTGTGCTTCAAGCTCTAAAATTATATTAAAAAGTCCTTAATTGTAAGTTGCTTGAGATCTGTTTTCAATACTGAATATAATCTTTCTCCTTTCTCCTTATCCCAAGCTCAACAAGCATTGAATGAAGAAATAGGAAAACTATTGAGAAAGATTTCTTCCTAGTGACTCCAAACAGCATATCTAGGGGTGAAATCCAGCAAGTTCTGACAGGTTCTGTCAGAATCTGACAGGTAGCGGATATTTTGAGCAGTTCAGAGAACTGGCAAATACCACCTCTGGCTGGCCCCAGAATGGGGTGGGAATGGAGATTTTGCAGTTTCCTTCCCCCAGGAGTGGGGAGGGAATGGGGATTTTGCAGTATCCTTCCCCTGCCACGCCCACCAAGCCATGCCCACAGAACTGATAATAAATAAAAATTGGATTTCACCACTGAGCACATCCTATAGGCACATCCCATAATTCTGCTGGATAGACTCTAGGCCATAACCACCTTCCTTTGATGTCTCATAAAGAAAATCTTAAAGTAAGCATGCAAAATTGCACATGCAGAATTTTGCTTCTTGTGCTGCTCTCTAATTTGTTCTTTTTCAATAGAACTTTTAAACAGACCCAATTTTCTGTGTCTGTTGAATGTACCTCAGTAATGTTTAGGGTTGAGGAAAAAACAGTGAGAATATGAAAGCAGTTTTAGCTAGCTGGTGTGACTCATATAACATAAGTTCCATATGTTCGTTCTGAAATAAAGGAAATTAATCTTATTACTATCTCAAGCTGAAATTTGGAGCCAGTAACACATTATGACTTTGGTACAGCAGTTTAGAGCTCACTGCTAGCTTGTATACAACATATATTCTATATTGTCTATTGATAATACAGTAGCGTCTGTCAGTATTATTGCTGTATATTTGTATTATTCATCAGGGGCTCTTTCATTGATTATTTGACATAAGGAAAACCTATTGCAATAAATCAGAGAGTAGGAAATGTGTAGTGCACACGATATATGTCACCCTAACGCCTACTTAGCATGCTTTGGCCACCTATGAATTGTGTTGCCAACATTTGTCAGCAAAAATACTGATATCTGGTTATGTGCTTTTTTTCCAAAAAGAACAGCAAATCAGGAGTGTTAAGCTTCTGCTGTAAATCATCCAGAATTATTCATAAAGGATTGGATGTTACATTTCGAATCAGTGAACACCTAGAAGCAAACAAAGTAATAACCAAAAGCCAACATGTGTTTGTCAAAAACAGATCATGCCAGAGTAATCTTATTGCATTCTTTGACAAAGTAATAAAGTTAGTGGACCAGAGAAATGCTGTTGATATAATTTACTTGGACTTCAGTAAAGCATTTGATAAAGTAGACCATAACCTACTACTAGATAAAGTAGAAAAATGTGGGTTAGACAGCATCACCACCAGATGGATTCATAACTGGCTGACCAACCACACTCAATGTGTAGTCCTCAATGGAACTGCATCTATATGGAGGGAAGTATGCAGTGGAGTACTCCAAGGCTTTGTTTTAGGCCCAGTACTCTTCAACATCTTCATCAATGACTTGGACGAGGGAATAGATGGGGAACTCATCAAATTTGCAGATGACACCAAGATGGCAGGAATAGCCAACACTTTAGGAGATAGGCTTAAGATACAAAAGGATTTTGACAGACTTGAACATTGGGCACTATCTAACACAATGAAATTCAATGGTGAAAAAAAGTAAGGTTCTACATTTAGGCAAGAAAAAAAATGCACAGGTACAGTATATGTGGTACCTTGATCAATAGTAGTAACTGTGAGAGGGATCTTGGAGTCCTAGTGGACAATCATTTAGATATGAGCCAGCAGTGTGCAGCGGCTGCCAAAAAAGCCAACACAGTTCTAGGTTGCATAAACAGAAGGAAAGAATTAAGATCACGTGAAGTGTTAATACCACTTTATAATGCCTTGGTAAGGCCACACTTGGAATACTGCATCCAGTTTTGGTCGCCACGATGTAAAAAAAATATTGAGACTCTAAAAAGTGCAGAGAAGAGCAAAAAAGATGATTAGGGGATTGGCGGCTAAAACATATGAAGAATGGTTACAGGAACTGGGTATGTCTAGTTCAGTGGTGGGTTTCTCCTGGTTCGGCCCGGTTCTCCCGAGCCGGTAGCGGTGACGATATGACGTCACCGAACCGGTTCTGCCCCCCTGTGCCCCCTCCGTGCCCCCCACCCCCCCGCACCCCCACCCATCCCCCACATTATTCTTACCTTTTATTTGGCACCACCCCCAATCTATTGCTGCCTCCTGAGTCCCATGATGGCTAGAGGGAAAAAAACTGTTTAAACTCTTGCTGAGCCGCCCTACAGCTGATCAGTGTTAAAAGAAAACAAATGAGTAGACCGGTGCCTGCAAAAATAGATGAGTAGATCAGTGCCTGCAAAAATAAATGGGTAGATCGGTACAGCTCTGCAAGCAGTTAAAAGCCTGGTAGACCTCTGCTAAATCCTAAATAACTGTCACATGACCAAGCTACACCCACAAAATAAGCCACACCCACAGAACTGGTAGTAAAAAAATTTAGAACCCACCCCTGGTCTAGTTTAATGAAAAGAAGGACTAGGGGAGACATGATAGCAGTGTTCCAATATCTCCGGGGCTGACAAAGAAGCTATTCTCCAAAGCACCTGAGGATAGGACAAGAAGCAATGAGTGGAAATTAATCAAGGAGAGAAGCAACTTAGAACTAAGGAGAAATTTCCACAGAACAATTATTCTGTGGAAAAACTTGCCCCCAGAAGTTGTGAATGCTCCAACACTGGAAATTTTTAAGAAGATGTTGGATAACCATTTTTCTGAAATGGTGTAGGGTTTCCTGCCTAAGCAGGGGGTTGGACTAGAAGACCTCCAAGGTCCCTTCCAACTCTGTTATTCTATTTTATTCTACTATTGGTACTGATATTCCTTTCAGGTATTTTTTTAAAATGTGACTCATGGCTATAAAACAATTATCTGCCTGTTTAATAATTTTTTTATTCTAAAAATGTATATAACACCTTTCAAAATCGGGTGAGAGACATTCACTTCCACTTGTGTAATGAGCAAATCAGTCCAGACCTGCTTCATATCCCATCATTTCAGCCTTAAACTTTTTAAAATCTACTCGTTACCATAAGATTCCATATTCCATAATTACATAGCAATATAGAATTTAGTTTTATTGTACATTTCATTTAATTTCAAATCAAAGCAGGCATGGTGTTAATGCAATACTTGCAATGTTTTAAAATATTGGCCTAATTTTCATATTACACTAAATCACTATAAGCCTATAGCCACATTGGTACTTACCTTAACTCCATCCTATTTTTGATTCAATTTTAAAAATCAAGCAATCCATTCTTAGTTTGATCCCTTCCCTTCCCTTAGAATAGCAAGAGCTGATTTGAGACGTTCTATTAAAAACAGCAAAGCTGGCCTATAATCAGAAAGTACAGAACTTCTTTCAAGATCCTATGGACCCGAGACGTATGTGGCAAGGTATTTAGATCATTACTGACTGTAAGGCAGCTTCCCTGACATGTAAGGGTGACACGGATTCTCTAAACAAGCTAAATATGTTTTTTTTTTAATGGTTTGAGGTCACAAACAATGTTCTAGCAAGGAAGGCTGTTCCCCTCCCTGATGAGCAGGCAGTCAGGTTTGATACAATTGCTGTTCGGAAGATCCTGCAGAAAATCAATACACGGAAAACTGCTGGTCCTGATAATATACCTGGTCGAGTACTTAAGGGTTAATTTTAATTTGGCATTCAACACAATTATTCCTCAGCATTTGGTGAACAAACTGGGCCTCTTAGGTTTTAATACTCCTTTATGTAATAGGTTTTAATACTCCTTTATGTTCCTTATTGACAGGCCCCCGTTTGTGTGAGTTGGAAGAAAAGTTTCCAACTCCATCTCCTTGTGTACAGGTTCCACACAGGGCTGTGTCTTGAATCCTCTACTGTTCACCTTGAATTTCCTTGATCCAGTTGTGTCATCGTCCAGATGTGGGCTGCTTCAGTTGGATCTGTTGCTGGCTGAGCCATAGTTTTTTTGACTACGCCCCTTGCTCCTCCCTTTGGGGTCCAGTTTAGGCTCAGTCAGCCTGAGAGTAACATCTCCTACAGATCTGGCTGTCAGCCCAGGTCTGTTTGATTGCATTTAAATTGTAAGTTTTTTTGACCTTTACTTTCTTATTTCTTTCTTTCATTTTACTGTTTAAATTTTTCTTGTATTTTTTCCAAGGGTACCGGTCTACTAGGCTAGTTAAAAAAAATTTTTTTTTTTTTTGTATTTTTGTAGCCTACCGGTATACCTGTATTGGAGCAGCCTGTTCTATCAGGCTTTCAATAGCTCCAGGCGGCGGCCATTTTGGAAGCCTCTTTCGCGCATCTTTTTAAAACTTTTTTCCTTTGGTGGGTTTTTTTTTTACCTCTATACCACCAATGAAAGGATAGGGGGTTGAAACCATTTTGCCACCAACGTTTATAGCAAATTTCTGGGGAAAACCCCAGAATCGCTAAAATCGGCCGCCGCCGCCGCCCTCAGCTCCCGGAACCTCAGATCAGCTGTAGGGCAGTCCTTTGAAGCACCGCGGCACTTTGGAAAGTAAATAATTGCCGCTTTGCCACCAACTAGTCCATAGGAGGTTTTTTCCAATGTTTTTGGGCCTCAATCTTCCTATACCACCAACGGAGCTTATTCAGGAGAGCTGTAAGGTTTCCTTACACTCTCCATGTGGCAATATTACAGCCTGGGATTTTTGTGGCTCTAAAGGCGCTTTACAGGGGCTGTTTCTAGGTTCTCCTGGACAGTTACCTCTAGAACAACGTATATCCTGCTCACGTGTTACCTGGCAGCCAGTGAGCAAACGCCAAAACCTCTGCCTTTATTTATCTTACCACGTGGCGAAAGTGAAACTAAATCTTTACAGTCGACATCTTGGTCACAGTGAGTATACTATTGCAATGGCAGAGCGTTCTTCCCAAGGGGAGGGAAATACCATGTCTCCAGGAAAAAAAGCAGCTTGCAAATGCAAGCATTCTTCTAAAGCAGAAGAAAAAGACTTACAACGGAGGCATAAGGCTTTAGAGAAGCAAATTACAAAGGCTATTGTTCATGTGCCCAGTAAGGAAACTTCTCCTCTCCCCGCTACTCCCCCACTCCCTGTTGTTGAAGTTCACCAGGCTTGGTCTTCAGAAGGTGAGGGTGGGGTTCTTATACAGGAAGAACAGGGCACTCTGCAAAATCCATTTGCAAGTCAAATAATTTCTCCTGCTTCTCCTGATTCTGGCAGAAATGTGACACCAGCTCAGGCTGCAAGGGAGTTGCCCTTGCATGATCAGAACCCAGAGGACCCTTTTAAAAATCTGCCTGAAAGCTTAAAGATCTTAATTGATCGGGCCATTGCTTCTCAAGTGGCGGATGCCTATAAAAGACATCATTCTGGCTCAATAATTTCTGAGCATTCCACTCATGCTAGAGTCTCTCCTGCAGTTAGCCTTACTGGCTCTCATTCCCCTACAGCTTCTAGGGCTAGTGAATCTTTTTCATTGGAGATGGATCACCATTCTGATTTATCAGATGATGAGGGCGTAATTAAAGATCAACCTGCCTTTACAGGTTTATTTCCTCCAAACAAATTTAAGTCTCTGTTACATAAGGCACGTATTACTGCAGCTCTAGACAATGATGATTACATTAAGGAAATGCAAGAAGATAGCCAGGGTCATAAAAAAGGACTTTTTTCTGAACCTACTCCTGAACAATCCTTTGTTCCAATCCCTCAATTATTCACAGACGTGGTTAAGAAACAATGGTCTAGCCCTGCAACCATGGCCTCTGCTCTTGCCTCAGATAGGAAATATTATATGGTTGCACCCAAATTTGCTCAACTGTTGCAAGTCCCCCCCCCAGTGGACAGCCCTGTGGCAGCTCTTTCGTCTTCCTCCTCATATGTGACAGGGGATACTTCCGAGGGTCTACGACCAGAGGATAAAAAATTAGACTTCCTGTGCAAAAAGAATCACCAGGCTGCAGCATGGGCAATTCAATTGGCTGCCTCAGCCTCCTTTTTCAACCGATCAACCATCCTTTGGCTTCAGCAATTGCAAGCAAGAGTGCCCCCTAGTGAGGTCCCCCTCCATCAGGATATTAATAAAATCATAGCAGCTACTCAATTCTCAGCTGATGCCACTCTAAATTTGGTCAAATTCGCCTCTAGAGCCCTAGCCTCTACTGTATCAGCCCACAGGATGATCTGGCTCTGTCAGTGGCCAGCAGATCTTCGGGCCAAATGGCGTTTGGCCGCAGCTCCATATTCTGCAGTGAAATTATTTGGTGAGTCACTCGAGCCTCTCCTTATTGAAAAACGGGAGAAGCGTAAGGTTCTACCTTCAACATCTATGCGTGTTGACAGACGATCCTCTCCTTATTACAGGAGGGCATCCTTTTGTCCCTATTACCATGGAAGCACCTCCCAACAGGGTTTCCCTCAGGAATCAAGCCAGTCTTCGGACCGTCAGTCCTTTCGGGATAGGGGCAGACAATTTACACAGTCCAAGCGGCCTTTTCGTGGCTCCGGCTACCGCCAGTCCCATGGCCGTGATTTATTGCCAAATCCTCCCATTGGAGGCCGCCTGGCTCTCTTCGCAGACAGGTGGAAAGCCTCTACCCCAGACCTCTGGGTCCTATCTATAACATTTGGCCTCCCCCTGGAATTCCTATCCACACCTCTGACCCGTTTCATCCAATGCCCACCTTACAGCAGCGAGTCCAGACGCCTCCTGATGGACCAAGCTGTTCAACACCTCCTGCATATACACGCCATAGAGGAGGTCCCCCAAAGTAAATGGAAGCAAGGATTTTATTCTATCCTGTTTGTGGTTCCAAAACAGTCAGGGGGGGTGGAGGGCAATACTCGATTTAAAGTCTCTCAATTCTTACATAGTGTATCGCAGATTCAGAATGTGTTCACTAACCTCTATTCTCCAGGGGATTCATCCCAACGATTTTCTAGTTTCCATAGATCTCACGGAGGATTACCTTCACATTCCCATACTGCCAAAGCATCGGCAATATCTCCGCTTCAGCTATGCAGGAAAACATCTACAGTACCGGGCCCTTCCCTTCGGACTGGTATCGGCACCGAGGGTCTTCACAAAGGTACTGGTGGTAGTAGCAGCTCACCTGAGACAACAACCGGTAAGGCTCCAGGCTTACCTGGATGATATTTTGATTCTAGCTCACTCTCACGACCAAGCCTTACACGATCTAAACATCACAATGAGCCTTGATAGTACAGTGGTTTAAGCACCCTGTTATTAACACAGCTGCCTGCAATTTACTGCTGGTTCGAATCTCTCCAAGGCTCAAGGTTGACTCAGCCTTCCATCCTTTCTAAGGTAGGTGAAATGAGGACCCAGTTTGTGGGGGCAATAAGCTGACTTTGTATAAATATACAAAAGTATGAAGGCTATTGCTTAACACATTGTAAGCCACCCTGAGTCTCCGGAGAAGGGCGGCATATAAATCAAATTTAAAAAAAAAAAAAAATTGAACCTTGAACGAACACGGGTTCCTAATCAACTACAAGAAGAGCCAATTAGTACCAGTCCAAAGACTTGTCCATCTCGGTGCCATTATAGATACACATCAAGGTGCAGTCTACCTGTCCTTGGAACGTCGAGCCGACATCAAAGACATGATAGCTCACATTCACAAAAACCCTTCTGTTCCATTGGCCACCTTGTCAAAACTTCTAGGCAAAATGATCTCCTGCATTCAGGTCATCCCCTGGGCATGCCTTCACGCCCAACACTTGCAGTGGTTTCTACTGCCTTTCCAGAGGAAGCGACAAGCTCACACCATGGCCACTGTCAGAGTCCCACTATCAGTCAGGCGATCACTACACATCCCTTCTCTAGACAAGGGATGTCTTTTCATGGACCAAAACAGGATCACCCTCACGACAGACGCCAGTCTCCATGGCTTGGGAGCGCATCTCGAATCGCATGTGGCTCAGGGTCGTTGGTCTCCATCAGACCTGACCAACCCCATAAATTGGCTAGAACTGAAGGCCATCTGCCTGGCTCTCACACAATTTCAACAGTTTGTTCAAAACCATCATGTTCTGGTGCTGACAGACAACATAGCTGCAAAAGCACATGTCAATCGTCAAGGGGGGACTCGCTCAAGACGTCTCATGGAGGAAGCCTTTCATCTAGGCAAGTGGGCTGAACAACATCTCCTCTCCATCCGAGCAGATCACATAGCGGGGACGGAGAACATCCAAGCAGATTTCCTCAGCAGGACCCAGATGGACAATGTAGAGTAGCAGCTACATCCGGACATTTTCCAAGCGATATCCAACAGGTTCGGGTTTCTGCACATAGACCTCTTCGCAACGAATTTGAACACTCAACTTCCTTGTTTCTTTTCGAGGTTCCCGACTCCAGGAGCGGAAGGGATCAATGCTCTCCGACTCACATGGCCTCCCGGTCTTCACTATGCCTTTCCACCTCTGCCTCTGATCCAAGCTCTGCTTTGGAAGGTGGTCGCCGACAGGGCAGAAATAATCCTGATAGCTCCGCACTGGCCACGGCACCCGTGGTTTGCGGATCTGGTCACTCTCTCCATATCATACCATTGGCGGATTCCATCAGACCAGATCGTCCTGCGGCAAGGAGTCTTGATCCATCCGGAACCTCAGTGGCTTCAACTGACTGCTTGGCACTTGAAAGGGCCCTCCTAAAGTGGGACATGTATTCAGATAGGGTGATTCCTACTGTACAGGCTTGTAGACGCAGGTCCACAGTTAGGCTTTACAATATCACCTGGGTAGCTTTTATAAGATGGTGTAGATCCCACCAGGTCAATCCTCTTTCAGCCTCCCTCCACAGGTCCTAGAATTCCTGCAGGATGGCTTGGATCACAGTCTGGCCCACAGCACCCTTAGAAGACATGTGTCAGCATTGTCTACGGCCTTATCCAAGCCCTCTGAACAGCCACTCACTCACCACCCTGTTATTAAAAAATTCCTCAGAGGAGTCAGGCTCTTACGGCCTTCCTCAATTCATAGGTATCCCACTTGGGATTTACCCAGAGTCCTTGACGCCTTGACGGCATCTCCCTTTGAGCCCTTCCGCATGGTCCATCTTCATTTCCTCTCCCTTAAGGTAGCCTTCCTAGTGGCCATAACTTCAGCTCGCCGTATTTCAGAGCTGGCAGCTCTCTCTGTTAGAGAAGGTCTCTGTATCTTCAGACCTGACGCTGTGGTCTTAAGACTGGATCCCTCTTTTATTCCTAAAGTTAATTCACTCTTTCATAGGACTCAGGACATTATTCTCCCCAATTTTTGTCCTAGACCTTCCCATAGCTTGGAGTGGAGGTGGCACAATTTAGATGTGCGGAGGGCTTAAAAATATACATTACACGAACTGCCCCTTTCAGAAAATCCGAGGCCTTGTTTGTATCCTTTTTGCCAAATTCCTTAGAGCATAAGGTTTCCTCTGCAACGGTTGGTCGTTGGATCAGAGCATGCATTGCCTCGGCATATCAGGGGCAGGCGGTCCCTGTTCCCAGTCAAATTACTGCTCACTCCACCCGGAGTGCGGCTACATCCGTGGCCTGAGCAACTCAGGCTTCCCTCGAGGAGGTCTGCAGGGCGGCCATCTGGTCCACCCCCTCGCCATTTATTAGACATTACAAGTTAGATGCCTTCGCTTCTGCTGAAGCGGCTTTTGGCAGGAGGGTTTTGCAACAGGTGCACCGGACAGGGGTCTCTCCAGGCCCTTCGTCATCCCGCCCTTAGGACTGCCAAAACTTTGGTATGTCCCACATCTGGACAATGACACAACTGGATCAAGGAAATTAGGCATTGGTCTTACCTTGAAGGCCAAATTTCTTGATAGTTGTGTCATTGTCCAGCCCCTCCCTCTGTCTCAGGGCCTGTACAGTTTGGTTTGTTAATGTTAAAGGAGTTTATTTTCCAGTTGTCCCGTTGGACCAGTTTCTATTTCTGATGATGGTGGTTCCTGTTGGAGATCTTTCCTGTGGCCTCCTTCGCCAAACTGGACCCCAAAGGGAGGAGCAAGGGGCGTGGTCAAAAAAACTATGGCTCAGCCAGCAACAGATCCGACTGAAGCAGCCCACATCTGGACGATGATACAACTATCAAGAAATTTGGCCTTAAAGGTAAGACCAATGCCTATTACCTACAACTCATACATCATATGTATGAGTACAAATCATATTGTGAAGTATGCGGATTACACGGCAGTGATGGGTCTTATCCAGGATGACAATGAAGATGCTTATAGGGAAGAGGTGAAGGCTCTGGTGGACTGGTGCAATAAAAGTAACCTGGTTCTAAATGTTAATAAAACAAAGAGATCATTGTAGATTTTAGAAAGAGCCAGCATAGTCATACTCCACTCAGTATCAAGAATGAAGTTGTAGAGGTGGTCAACAATATTAAGTATCTGGAAATGCAAATAACTAACAATCTGAACTGGTCTCTCCATACATCATCCTCAGTGAAGCGTTCAAACCAGTGTCTGCATTTCCTGCATCGGATGAGGAGAGAACATCTTTCTCCTGTCTTGGTCATTTTTTACAGAGGCACGATTGAGAGCATTTTAACAAACTGCATCACTGTTTGGTTTGGTGGCAGCAGTGCCTCAGATAGAAAGTCCATACAGAGAGTGGTAAGGACAGCCAAGATTATAGGAAGCTTGCTTCCTGTCATTCGGGATGCTGTTTATAAGCTATGTGCTTAGAGTTCAAAGCATTGTTAGAGACTCCACACACCCACTTCATGGTCTGTTTCTGTTGCTCCCTTCTGGGAGGAGGTTTTGAAGTATTTCTAGCAGGATTATCAGATTCTGTAACAGCTTTGTTCCCTATGCTATCCGTCTGGTAAACTTGCAAGATTCGTTTTTCTTGCCATGTACAGTACATGTATACATCCAAACTAGACCGTGTTGTTTCTCTGTGTCATATAATATATGTGGATATATATGCATAATTTTGTATTTATTTATTTATTTATTTAGTCATGTTTACGTAGTGTATATTGGAGGTAGTGACCCTTTGAGAGCTGTACGCAATGACATTTCATTTTAATGTATGCTGATTAGTGTACATTCAAAGTGACAATGAAGTTATTCTAAGTCTAAGTCTTCCCTTCTCTCTTCCCCTTCCCCTCCCTCTTCCCCTCCCTCTCCCTTGCCTTCTAAAAGATCATATACAGATAACAGATATGCATACAGTACACATAAACACATTCATAAATATAACTTGAAGCAGGTGATCCTTTGTAGGCTATAGCTATGTTTGAAGAAAATAAAGATTGAGACGGTAGGTGTTTGGCTTCCGTGCATGATAGGGTTAGACTTATCTGCCCTTCCTCTCTCTTCCTCTTCCAAAATTTGAATTCCAGGCTCCTCATTATAGTGTTCCAGTGTTTTCCACGTCATCCATGGCAGCAAATGACACTGATCAGTTTCAGCAGCCACACTGCCAGAATTTGCAAAGGATGCAAAACATGGATTTAAAATTGTAAATTTGCATTATTGGCTGCACTTGACAGAGGGATCAGGAGTCACAGTTCACCATGTGTAGAGGGCCCCAGTTTTGGGAAATTCTGCTTTATCTTTGTGCTAATAACAAATGCACGTGCAGTTTTATACATAAATAAGCTTCAAAAGTATGTGCCTGTCTTCAAGACAGGCCTTTAAAACTTAGATTGGATTGCATGTTTCAGCTTACTTCAAAGCATTATTCTACCATAGATAATAAAGCACTAAAACAGAGTTGCAAAATGTTATTTATGGCATACAGAGGCTGAGTTTTTAAAATTTTCTGTGCCAGAGAGAGAGTAAAAGAAGAAATTTGAAAATGATTAATAGGACATGAAATACAGTACTTAAAAAGATACATTGATGACATTTTGGAGTTTAGCAATCAGAGACAATATTACTTACCATCTGTTTTGCATTCGAATAATTTAGTGAGTTGACTATACAGTATAAATGAAACACTTCTCATGGGTCACTGCATACTACATACCTGAAGTCCTGGTCTCTGTTTATAAGTGTATACAAATATGTTTTCTCATTTTTCTTAAACAGATGAGGGACCTCTAGAGATGGGCAACACTATGCAAAATTTCATATTGTTAGGAATAATTAATACCAACGCCTACAGAGAATGCTTGGTGAAGGAAACTGTCAGAGGCCAAAGAGTTAAAGGCTAAGAAAATCTAGCCACTTCCTGTTATTCCCAAACTTTGGTTTAGGATAGTTAGTTGAAAGCCAACCAATCTACACAATTCAGCAAAATAGATATTCCATTCCATTAATTTTGCAGGAGAGCAACATTTTATTTTCTTCCCCAAGATATTTAATATCATGCTTTATATAGGTCCCCTATTGCTTTTCCTTTAATATCCATGGATTTTTCTAACGTTAAAAACAACTGACTTCTACCAAGTAAAATAATGAAACTTAGTTATACATAACGATGTATAAACAAACAATTGTTTTCTTGTTTTGGAATGCTTCATTTGTGGTTTTGATTATATAGCACAGAGAAAGTCATATTTCTTTCTTTTAAAAAAACAAACAAACTTTATTAAACATAAAAAAGATAAAATGTCATATCGAGTACATACAAAATATATTTATATTAATCCACACAACATTACTTACTCACAACTAAAGATGAAAAAGAAAACAAAAGGAAAGAAAAAAAGAAAAAAGATGTAGACAGTGACTTGTCACTTTATCATGTCCTTTATCTTATTGAGGGTGCGTGTTTGTTAATTTTATTGTCTTACAGAATTTTACATTTACTCTCCTGAGAAAGTCATATTTCAAGTGGGTGTAATTTTCACTGTTTTATTATATTTGCAGGTCAATACAAAATGGCCTCTTTCAATGATTACTATGAACATTTCTGTTTTTCCCTAAATTCATAGAAATAATGGAAGGATGAAACAACAATGAAATGACAACTATTATATTAGTAACAGTTCAGAGTTTGCCTAAATAACCAGATCTTATCTCAGAGCAGAAATGCACCTAATGTTAGTGATAACCTAGCCTCGAGTTGAGGTCTCTTATAGTCATACCATAGCTAACAGGTTATAATAGTAAGATAGAGGAGAGTTTCTTTAAGCAGCATTTAAACTCAGGCAAATTTTAATAGGATATTTAAATCCCCAATAGTCCTTAACTGTTTAGGATATTATATATTTTTCCCCTTGAATGTAGGTTGGAAGTTATTGGAAGCAATACAGCAGGAGTACCCAACCCCCCAACTGCCCATTCAGAAGCGGGCCACGGAAGTAGCAGGCAAGTGCACACGTGCAGCTCCATTTATGCAAGCTGCAGGTGTGCATGCCCACTGCTTGCACAACTGGAGCTGCATGCTTGCTTGCCCACCTCTCATGCTGAACCATCCCCTCTCCCCCCGCCGGTCCGCAAAGCCAGAAAGGTTGGAGACCCCTGCAATACAGTTCATGTAAAATTGCTATTAAAGTATTTATATTTGCCGTTCTTGATAGCAGTCTAGATTCAGGTTTGCTTTTCAGTTTTTTTTCAGGTGTAAGCCTCATCTAGATAGTATAGCTGTGATCTATAGGAGAAGTAAATATAGGTTGTCCTCAATTTACAACTGTTGATTTAGTGACTATGAATTTATGACATCACTGAATAAAGAGATGTATGAGTTGTGCCCAAAAGTACAGCTGTTACAGTGCCCTCACAGTCACATGATCAAAATTTGGGCTCTTGGCAGCCCATCCACACTTAAAACCACAAGGGGGCTTTAAGCTGGTCCATCTGCCTATCTCTCTCCATCTGTGTCTTGTACTCCACTGCCCAGGTGACCTGAACTCATCCTATACAGTCTCCATTGGAAAGCATGTTAACTTGCATGGTGCAGGTCCATCTGATGCATTGGACAGGATCCTTAATGCTGTCAATGCAAGCACCTATCAATTAGATCTCTTTCTGGTTGGGTAAAAGCCTCCAGGACAGTGAAAGCCAGATGGGTTCAGGAAGTGATAAATTCTTTACTGAAGGAGGAGACATTTCTCGGATCTTTTAAAGAGGCCCTAGTTTGCCCTCTCTTCAAAAAGCCATCTCTCTTTTTTAAAAATTTTATTTATACATTTTTCTTTGTGCTTAAGTGCTTAATAAACAGTGTACTATCTGGGACAATTTAAATAATAATAATAATAATTACAACAACAACAACAACAACAACAACCATTACTGTTCAACATCACAAATCCATCAAACTGTAAAAGAAGAAAAACGAAGTTTGAATGATTATGTGAACTAAAGTACAGAAAAATTGCTGCAGGCTGTGAAAATGGAGAATATAAAAACAACAGAAACAAAGGCAGAATATAAGGAAAAACAGCTGGGTGACAGATTAAATAGATTAAATAGATGGAAAACCAAAGCTTTGCATGGACAGCAGTTGAAAAACATTGAAGGAAAATGTGATGACAACTTTACATGGGCATGGCTTAAGATGGGAACCATCAAGAAAGAAACGGAAGGTTTGACTTCCGGTTTGCTGTTCGTCGCTGCCAGACGTTCCTTTGGGATCGTCAGCTTCCACTGCCTGTCAGAGCCGCCTTCACAACGGAATGGCGGCTCGAAAAAACTCCGTTTCCATGAGGAAACGGAGATAGAGCCGGCAGGGGTGGGTAGAACTCTCTGCGGAGTCCCAAAGGTTTTTCCTTTACTTTTGGGACGGAGCAGATGAGATGCCCCGTATCCCCAGCCGCTGCTCCGGGCTTTGGGAGACCTCTGCTAATGCAGAGCCAGGCGTCAAAAGCAAGCCTGCAAATTTAACAGACTACTCAAAGAAAATGTGAGCTGGACCTGTAATACTGAACCGCAAGTATTTTACTGATTTTTTTAAAAAAATTACTTAAGAGAGAGGAGGAAAAGAAAGAGGAAAAAAAGCCTTTTAAAATGGCGTCGGCTGGAGGAGACGCTGAAAGGGAAAGTCCTTCCATTTTCTATTACTACAATGTAGCGGAATAAATACCACTGGCTACATTTGTAGACAAAACTTCGCTCCTGTGTCTTTTTCTCTTTTTTTCCCCTTGGAGACTTGATATTGTTGTTGATTGGAAAGAAGTCTTTTTTTTTTCTTGCTTTTTTTTTAACAAAACCTGCCTGGGCGGAAACATGGCACTGAGACTCATAAAGTCAGATAAACAAGAAGGGGGGGGGATTCCCCCACCAACAACTTAAAGGAACAAGTCTTAACTCTTCAGTCTCAGAAACCTGATTTTAATATAATAGAATTTTTTATAGAGGAGATTGAAAGAAGGGAGGAGATTGTGAATCAGCAACTTGAAAAATTTAAGCAGGAAATTAAAGAATTGGTGAAATCTAAGTTTGATTTTTTGGAGAAAAAAATTTCAAAAGTGGCTAATGGTTTTACAGAATTTATGATACAGTTGGACACAAATACTAATGTACTAGAGTCTAAAATGGAAGAAACTCAAGATAAATTGGACAATAGAATTCAGAAAATTGAAAATGATTTGACAAACACTCAGGATAATAGCTTAGAAGAAAAACCTAAAATGGATGCTGATCAAAAGTATGGTAATGCAGAAAATCTGCAACAGAAGATTGAAAAAGAGATTTTAATGGTACAATATAATTTCACAGAATATGCGATAAGATTAAGAGGTTTGCAGGAAAATAATAGAGATGATTTAAGGAAAATATCTTCTGAAATTCTAGCTGGGATTCTAAAGGTTCAACCTGAGGAAGTGTTTTGTAGGATTGACAGAGTTTATCGAATAAACTCCTGGATTGCCAAGCAAAGGCAATTGCCTAGAGATGTGGTGATTTATTTTACAGATAAAGAAATTAGGAATAATATAGGGCAAAATTCCTTCAATTCTAATTTGCAATTGTATGGAAGAAAGATTTGGATTTACAAGGAACTCCCACCTAAGATATTGATGGAAAGGAAGAAATTTGGTTTTCTGGTGAATGAGTTAAAAAAAAGAAATATCCCATTCAGGTGGGACGCCCCAGTTGGTATTATATTTAGATACCAAGGAGAAAGATATCAGCTAAATACTGTTGAAAGAGCGGAAGAATTTTATCAAAATAGGTTGAAAATGAACTTAACATCTTCAGGTATAATACAGGATAAGCAGAAGGAGCTGGAAATAAAGGTAAAATATCGAATTACAGAAACTGTACCAGATGAATTGCCTTTGGATTTATTGGATACCCCAGCTGGACTACCTACAAATTTGAGAGAAGTGGCATCTAACCTTAATGTGATGACTTATCAAGGCAAGGATAAGCATGGAAACCAATTAGGGGATATACAAGGGATAAAAAAGAAACATGAGATACAAAAACAAAACCAGCAAGACCAATCTACAAAGCAGAATAAAAACCGACCAGATGATACACAATTTGTAGAAAGGAAACCAGGATGGAAACCAAACCCACAAAAAGAAAAGAAAAAAAGAAATAGGTGGCATAAAAATAGAAATTTCTAAATCAGGCAACAGTGAAGCCAGTGACTTTAAAATATGAATGATTATGTGTAAACACAGAAGAGGCGACGTATTGGTTAATATCATCCTGAGGATTGTGGCAGATCTCTGCATGGCCGTAATTTGGGGACGTGAAACGAGCCTTAAACTGATGGATTTGAATTATCCACTTTGGAATTTCTTTTTGTGTTGATAAACATATTATATTATCTTGAATCACAAGGCAAGAGAATTATGCTGGGGCATGCAGAAGATCGGGTTGTTACCCACTACGATGATGGGAATTAATAATCCTGATGAAACCCACAATTATTACTATATGGAATATAATTATAATGTCACTCGGGTGGTTGTTTTTACTTTTATACATATAAGAAGATATTTACTACTGATGGGGGCAGATATGATTGAAGATCCTGAATAAACTGTTGCACCAGCAAGCTATGTTACCCGATTATGGATGTTGGTTCTACCAATCCAGTGGAAAGACCTCAAAGAAGATACTATATGGATTATAAATTTAAAGTCATTGTCTTTTCTTTTTTTTTATTTAGATATAATGGAAAATATAGACATATATTTTTAAGTAGTGTGGGCAGTGAATCAAAGATATTAAGAAATGTTGTGTATGGTAATTTTGCATGATAGTGGGTGAATAAGCTAGTTAGTAGATTAGTCTAAGAAAAGGGATTTTTAAGTGATATATTTAGGGGAGTGGAGGAAATGGATAGAGTGGAATAAATGTTAAACTAGATTTTATGGGGAAGGCCGCTTTGAAATGTTATAGTAATATATATAGAAGATTAAATGTTAAAGTAGGACTTATCGTATAGTTTTAAAGTGGAGAAGTTATTCTATAATGTTATAGTATAATGTCTTTTTTTTCCCTTTCTTTTCTCTTTTCTGAAATGTATGGATAAAGGGGGATGTTATAATATTAATAATATTTTTAGTAAGTAAAGGTCAATATTTAGAGGAGGGAGTAAGTAATCTGTTATGAATTAGGGTTTTTTTTGTTATGAAGAAGTCACAGGGGGGATGGGTGGGGAGGGGGGGTTAGGGAGGGGGAGGGAGAGGGGAAAAAAAGGGGGGGGAATTTGTATTTGAAAACTTTTTCAATAAAAAAAAAAAAGAAAGAAAGAAACGGAAGGTTTAATACTGGCTGCTCAAGAACAAGCACTACAAACTAATGCCATGAAAGCAAAGATACAAAAATCCACCAACAATCCAAACTGCCGACTTTGCAACAACAAAGTCGAAACTGTTTCACATTTAATATGTTAATATAGCACAATCGCACAAACTGATTACAAAGCTAGACATGACCGAGTTGCTAAATTAATCCACTGGTCATTATGTAAAAAATACGATTTACCTGTATCCAAAAAGTCATGGGAACATAAAGTGGAAAAAGTTATAGAAAATGAGAAGGTGAAGATCTTGTGGGACTTTCGAATATAGATGGATTGTCATTTGGAACACAACACACCAGATATCACAGTTGTCGAAAACTGAAACATACAATTTATTGACATCGCAGTACCAGGAGATGCCAGAGTCAAAGAGAAAGAAATGGAAAAAAATCATGAAATATTGTGACCTGGCCATTGAAACTATGTGATTATGGATGAGACTATGTGATTATGGATGAAACATGTAACAGTGATACCCATTCTCATCAGGGCACTTGGTACCATGTCCAAGAATTCTATAAGATACATCAAGAAATTGCAGCTTCCTGCAATAACACCAGCGGAACTGCAAAAAACTGCGCTACTTGGAAGGTACATCTTAAGAAGGTACTTGGTTGATACTTAGGATGCTGGCAGCAACCCATATCAACCATTAGCACCAGTCAATGGTATTTGTGATGCATTTTTGAATGTCCAGTTGACTTAGTTTCATGTTTAATGAATAAAGATAATAATAATAACAACAACAACAACAACAATAATAATATAATTTACTTGTACATAGTAGTATTCTTCCAACTTCTAATTTCTACCTCTTTTATCTAACCATTGATAAAACAAATCCCATGTTAAAAAATATTCTGTATCTTCCTTATTCTTTATCTTTAATGTTAACCTATCCATTTCTGCACAGTCTCATATTTTTTAAAATTATATTTTCATCTGTAGTGAGTTTCCTTACTTTTCCAGTGTTGTGCAAATACAATTCTCACTGCCGTCAAAACATGTAGCATTAAATATATGTTCCCTTTGTCATACTTTTCTGGTAATATACCTAACAAAAATATTTCTGGCTTTAAATCTATATGTTGCTTTATCATTTTCTCTAACCATGTATGTATTTTTGAAAAGACATCTCTGGATTTCACCTATTTAAACAAGGGTTCAGATAAAACATTTGCTATAATTTTAAAATACAAACAACTTCTCATGGGAAATACTGTAGATCCTTTAGTTTTTACAAGACATAACAAAGATATGATTCCAAAAACTGGACATGAAAAATTTTAGGTGGAGGAAAGATATACAGAACTGTAAAATGATATAAAATATTAAAATAATAATAATACTAAAGAAGACTTTGAAGAATGGAATTGGAAAATAGTAGCCACAATATTAACAATTTCAGTAATGAAGTCTGCTTCTATGAATAGATTATGCCAAGTCTGTCCATCCAAAAGATAGGACAAAGAAGAAATGAACAGAAATCAAATCCTACAACAATATTTGAATAAACTAAAGTTTAAGACTATTAAAAATAAAGGTAAGGAATATAAAATTGATCCATTTGATTAAGGTGAAAGCAAGATATGTTGTTATTTGTGGAGTGTCTGCTGATACAAGGACTGAAAAGATGAAATTTTATGGATTTGTTTATTGATAAAAGATGGGATATGGTATGAAGAGATAAATATAATCTTAGAGGGGTGAAGAGTCACTAAATTTGTTTACTGTATAGTTGTGTTTAAGGTTGGAAAACACTTCTTGATATATTTCTTCTCTTTTTTTATAATCTTAATTTTTTTTCTTTTTTCTTGCACTTTTTAAATTCTATTCTCTTTTCTTTCTTTAAGCTTAGTTTTTGTTAGGTTTTACTATTATAATAAGAATTCGAAAATAAATTTATATGTAAAATAAAAAATAGGAATTCAATAGGAAAAAAACCAACGAATAGAGAAGAATCACCAGAGATGCTGCATTTTCAGAAATTATGTTGTAAGATATGTGAAAATGTATTCTGAAAAGCTGGGGGGGGGGGGTGTTATTATTATTATTATTTTAATTTTTGGATATACATCAATGTCATTATATGAACAGTGAGGCATCTGGATATCATTTAAATACTAATATTACTACTAATAATATTTGTTACGTTAATCATACTTATGTAATAGTGTCATTATACATATTTGTATTACAGTGTGTTCCTTCATTGTTTAGTTGTTCAGTATCTTTGTGCGCCATTATAATAACAATCACAATATTATTTATACATACATAGTGATACTATTTTTCAACATCTAATCTTTACATCTAGCTATTACTTTTAGTATATTATATAAAAATACGTATAATGATATTCCCCATTGATCTTATTTCTGCCTCTATTCTAGCTCTCAATAAAGCCAATCTTATATTAAACAGCATTCCCTTTCTAACCATCATCTGTTGCTTGCTTTAGTATTTCAATTCTTATTCATTTTTTGACTTGCCTCCCAAACTCCTCCCTTGGGTCGTTATCTGTCTACATCTTTCCTATTTAACCCAAATAGTTCTTCCATCTCTACTATCTTTTGCTGCCGTACCTCCAGAGGATCTGACCAAGCCCTTATCTTTTCTTCAAAAATATCTTTTTTTATCTCTTAATATATATTGTCCCTTATTTGATTCATAAGTCTTTATTGTCTTCTCCTTCTTCTCTTCTTGTTTTATTTGTTGATTTATCTATTCTATCTTTTCCTCTGGTCTGTTATCTCCTCTATTTCCTGTGTTTTATGCTCTTTATTCATTGTTCCTTGTTGAACATTTTCTGATTTCCCCACAATGTCATATATTAAGTCTTTTATATCCCTGTGGTTCTTTATCAACATATCATAAGTACTTTGGAGCATCAACACCATTTCTTTTTGAAATCCACTCATATCCCCCTGATGCAACATCTTGTCTTATTTTGATAGGCCCAAATATTGCTTAATAGCATGTCAGTAGTCTGTCACTGCCCCAAAGTCCAATTGTCTATGACCTCAGAAAGCCATCTTAGAAACCGTTTGCTCAATCCTACTATTGCTTCTCAGGGGAATGCAATAGTTATAGTTCTTTGTGTCCCATAGTTAGTCCCATTTAGGGACTATTAGTTCCATTTAGGGACAATTAGTTCCATTTAGGTAATCCAGGAAGATTTCCAAATGTCTCCTTAAATCCACTCTGTAAGTTCAGTCATAGATCCTGGCATTTAAAAGTCGCTTTCTTTAGATGTCTTCCATAATCTCACAATTAAACCTCCATATTAATTAAACCAAAGTATATAGATATAGAACAGTAGATAGCACAGCAGTCCTTCAGGTGTTATTTATTTCCACTTTTTCCCCCTTTGTCTTATCAGTACTTCCCAATGTTATAGTAGGTTAGAATATATTCCATTCACCAGTAGATGGCACCTTCAGCTTAAATTTCAACATTGCACAAAATCTAACAGATATTTATTTCAGTTTTTTGCAAACAGTCAATATTCAGACAAATAATTCCAGCATTTTAAAATGCCTTACCAAAATATTGCCAATAAAGTTTAAAAATCCAGTCTTTCTATATTTTAAAGATTTTGCGCTCTCCCTTTAGTTCCTTTTCTTTCAGGTCTATAATTTTTCTCTCTGTAATTATTCGCCACTTTGACAAGCATTTCAGAGTCTCTTTTCCAGGGTTTATTTTCTTTGGGGTTAGGTTCTAGGTAAAAAAAAAAAGAACCACCTCACCCAGTTCCAATCACTGTTCATCTAGACCGCTCCAGCACATTCTTTGTTTCTTCGGCTGCCCCAGCTTCATGGCAGCCATAATGGCTACCTCCTTTTCATCATTGGATGGGAGGGAATGCCTGGGTCCAGCTGGAGAGCTGCCACTCTTCACGATCTGCAGGTTGCCTCTCCTTTCTTCGTCACCCCTAAAGACTTTAGCCCCTTGGGGGGCCCTCCAACGAGGAGGATTCGGTGCGAGTTCACAGAGCCACGCTCCTTGCATCTGATCTCACTGCAACGTCAAACGGGAAGTCTGAATAGCTGGGTTTTCAAGAGGTGTGTTCTGAGTGCTGCTGATTACCAATATGGATGATCAGGTGACTGCTTCTTGCTGAGTAGGCAGAGATTGTAAGAGAAATTTAAGGCAGACAGACTCTAGAACAGTGGTACTCAACTTTTTCTTCACCACGGACCCCCTTTAAATACATTTAGATAAAGATGAATATATTACCAAGATTATTGTTTCTATTTCAGACTGTGCCGATAAAAATAGAAAAGACTTATTTTCAATATCTCAATAAGATAATAAGGAAATATATACCAGGGTGGATTTGATTTAAATCGAGTTGATTTAAATCACAATTTAAATCATGATTTAAATCACTAGTAAAAAGGCTTGATTTAAATCAACTCGATTTAAATCATAATTTTTAAAGAGCAACTGTCATCTTTGCTACTTCTTTGACCCACTGTTGACTCACCGATAGTCCCAGTGTTGCAGAATATACAGCCTCATGCTACATAACTAAGCTCCATTTCATGCTGAATAAACTAAATTATTTATGTATCTTAAATAGAAAACTATCTTACGATAGATTTTTACCCCAAAAGTTTTTTATTAAAATAAATTCGATAAAAATCAAAAAAATCCAATTTAAATCAAAAAAATCCAATTTAAATAAAAAAAATCTGATTTTTTTGATTTTTTTAAAAAAATCATTGATTTTTATCCACCCTGATATATACTGTATGGCAAGGGAAAAATACAAGAATAAGCATAAGAATGATGCAAGATACAAGATTGAGAGGTGGATTTGGGTTACCATTGGGAACTATATTAACAGGCAGCAACTCTGACATAGTTGAAGGAATGGGTGGAGTTAAGAAATATAAGGTTGTTAACATTGAAAGGGTATGACTTGCAATTGGGATGACATGCTCTTTTATGGTATAGTAGAAATAAGATGCACACATATTTTCATAGACACTATGTAAGAAATACATTGTTATTGGTCTGGGAGAAAGTAAGAGACAAATACTATGTGAAAATACCAACATGGTTATCGACTATGGAAGCTTTAATACACCCAAATGTTTTTAATTTTGGCAATATTGTTAGCTATAAAGATTTACTAACACATGGGGGAGAATTGAAACGAAAACAGGAACTAGAAGGACAGGGGATGGAGACAGAACGGTATATGTATATGCAGATACAAACAAGATATGAGAAGGATGCTAAATTATATGGTTTTTATATGGAAAAGACTGAGTTGGATAGGATACTCATGGGAACAGATGATAATTTAATTTAAAAAAATATAATTTTTTGCTTAGTATTGAATTAGAGGAGGAGCAAGTAAAAGAAACAATGATAGCTTGGGGAAGAAAATTTGGATATTCAATTGATTTGGAAAAATGGCAACAACTATGGGAAATGAATTATAAATTAATAGTGTCTACTGCATATAAGGAAAATATAAAATGTTTTATAGATGGCATATGCCACCTGAGAAATTAGCAAAAATGTTTAAAGAAAAATCAGCTAAATGTTGGAAGTGTCATCAACTATCAGGATCATATTATCATATCTGGTGGACATGTCCGGAAGCTAAAAACTATTGGATTAAATTTAAGACTTGGTTGGAGGAAATGATACAGAAACGTATCGAATTTAAACCAGAGCTGTTCCTACTGAGTATCCTATCTTAAAAAAAATAGCAAGGAAAAGGTTTATCTGATAATATATGTAATAACAGCTGCAAGGATTGTCTATGCACAAAAATGGAAAGCGGAGAAAATACCTTTGGAAGAAGAAGTAATAAAAAAAATCTTAGATTGTGCAGAAATGAATAGATTAACTCTGATGATTAAGGATAGAGAAGACTCAGAATATTTTAAAATATGGAATGTTTTTTTATTATTGGTTGGAGAAGACATATAAATGATTAATTATATAAGTATGTAAAAATATGTGATGAGTTGAATATGATGTTAGTGATGAATTGATATTGTGGACTGGATAAGGATCAAGATTGAAGTAATGACAACTATACAGAAAAAGAAAGAACTTTGGAAGATAACACCGAGATGTCACAGGAAAGTGAAAACTGATGTATTAAATGTTTGTTTGTCTAAAAAATAAAAAACTTTTTTTTAAAAAAACCTTTTGTGCCACAGACAACCAAGACTTACTGGTAACTCAAGATTTAAATCATAACATTTCTTCAACTTTTTGTGGACCCCCTGTGATGAATTGCAGTCCCTCAGTGGTCCGCCTGCCACAGATTGAGAACTACTGCTCTAGAGAATAAACAAGTAGGGTGTGACTCTGACAGAATAAACAAGTTAGGAGTGCTTAGAGTTTTCTCTCTACTTGATTTACATGAGAGGGTGTAAATGGAATAAGAAGAAATTCTTACTGATTAAATCTTAAAAAATAGAAATAAACACAAGATGGACAAGATTCAGCAGTTGTGAGTTGTGGTGCTTGTGACAGAACAATGTATCATATATTTTCAGCAAGTACAAAGCTCTTGTAATGGTTTTTAAATAAAAAAAGGAATATTGGGTTTCAAAAAAATATTCATTCATTAACTACTGCAATAATAAGTACGATTCCCTAGCAGCAATGGGAAAAAGAATGAAAGACGATTAGGAGCTCCTAAAAAGTCACACTTGTAAATATTTATCAAAAGCACAATTTCTAACAATTTAAGAGAGAAAAAAATGGAGAGCAGTTTAAAATAAAGAATGCCCAAGATAAAGGTACTTTTATATTAAAAGTAAATTTCTTAATATCAAGTTTTCTTTTTTAAGAATGTTGTAACTATATACATGTGTTTATTCATTTTGCTCTTTTTTCACTGAATGTATTTGTAAACATATTTGCCCAAAAAATGTTTGATTCTGTATATACTACAGTTTAGAAGAGGTAGAGGCAGAGGATGTTCACAATAAGCTAGTAAATTGATAACAATATTATGTGGGAGAAATTGTGGAATTGTAGATATACTTTTTATGTTTTATACTGTGACTAATATGGCAAGTAAAAAAGGCAAACTAGAGATTCAGAATCATTGACTAATGAGTGAGCAATACTGATCACATTCCATTAGAGATTGCTAATATTTTGTTGTGGTTTTCTATTCTTTTCAAATAAATCATGCATTTACTTTTAATCAATTGTGGTTCACTAATAGGGATCATGTATCTCTCTAAATATTGCCGAATGAACAGTCCAAATATACTGCCTATGCTGACTTGGGCCAGTTGGATTTAAAGCAACATTACTTGAGCCCAGTTTTCTCAAAAATCCCTAATACAAGTATGGGAGAAGTATATAGTATAGATCAGGGGTGTCAAACTCAAGGCCCATGGGCCGAATCTAGCCCGTGACGAGGACGGATCCGGCCCGCCTGGCCATCCTGGAAACAATAAGGTTCTGGCTTGTGTCACTTTGGCCCAGCCCATGCCATCCCAATGTGTGTGCGTGCGCACAAGCCCAGTTCTCCATCACCGCGTGAAGAGCAACTAAAATAGTCTGTGGGACTATGGTAAAAAAAATAGTTCAGACCTTCCAACCTTGTGAGATCTTTTTTTCTTTTTTCTTTTTTGTGAGAAGTTGGAAGATCTGAACTATTTTTTTACCATAGTCCCATAGACTACTTTAGTTGCCCTGCATCAAGAAATATTCCCCTTTTGCATTTGAGCATCCAAGAAGGGACAGTAAAGACAGAAAAAGAGGGGAAGGAAGAAGAAAGAAAGGAAAATGAAGAGGGAAAGAAAAAGAAGAAAAGGGGAAAGGATAAAAAAAATTTTAAAAAGGGAAAAAGGAAGGAGGGAGGGAGGAAGGGAGGGAAGGAAGGAAAGGAAGGAAGGAGATTATAATGAGAGAGAGAGTGCGGGTCTGAGGTAAATCCTGCTTTATCACTTGGCCACCATCAGCCCTGCTGCCTTTTGCCATCCCCTTGTCCCCTTCTTCTGACCTCTCCTGGTGGTCTCCCATCCTATCACTGAGGATGCTTTGGTTACAAAGCTGGGTCTCCTCGCAAGGAGACGGAGTGGCCTCCCTCTGACCCATACACTTTGCACTCCCGCACACACCATGAGCAACCTGGCCAAGGAGAGCAAGCACAGCAGCAATGGAAGCTGGCCATGCCCACCATGGCCACATCTACCCAGCCACGCCCCCTCCCAAAGTCAACCACAATCCTGATGCGGCTCTCAGTGAAATTGAGTTTGATACCCCTGGTATAGATAATCCCAGAATAATTGCTTCTGAAGTTGACAGAACTTTCCTTGTACAGATAGTCCTATAGCTGAGCCTAGAATTACATTAGTAAGGTGTGGTGGTCATTAACCAATTTATGACATTTTTTCTGTCAGTCATATGAAGATACGTCTCTTGCTGAAATTTAGAGGAAAAAGTAGAAACTATTAATATACTTTTATGCTCTTCCTATTTAATTAATTAAAGGGTTGTATATTTGCTCTAATGCTGTATTCCTATCTGCACAGCTATGTTGTGTTTCATATACTTTGGGGATACAGCAACCTATAATATCTTTTCTGCCTTGCTTCATGTTATAATGAAAGTAACAGAGATTTATTATCTTCAGATGCTTTGTTTCCCTGCAAGTATCAATTATTTGTGGCATGAATTAATTTATTGCAGATCTACAAGATAATCTTTCCAAGTCATTGAAAATATGACTTCAACATTTAAAGTTATATATGTCAGTTTTGTAGCCAGACATATTAAACAACAATATTTTAAAAAGGGGGCTTCTTTAGAAGTGTTGGAGATTTCTGTAAATAGCAACAGCAACAGCACTTAAACTTATATACTGCATCACTCCATAACAGCACTCTCTGAGTACTTTACAATATCAGCATATTGCCCCCAATAATTTGGGTTCTCATTTTACTGATCTCAGAAGGCTGAAAAACTGAGTTAACCTTGAGTTGGTCAGGATTGAACTCCTGGTGTGTGGACAGAGTTTGCCTGCAAATACTGCATTCTAACCACTGTGCTACTACAGCTCTTCCATCCTACAAAATTAAAATATATCTCATAAGAAATCATAGGATACAATTCATGTTTCTAGTAGAGGACCATTACTACTGATAGGTGCATTTGAAATCATATTGTTTTTCCATAACCTCTATGGAGAAAGTAAGCTAATTAATAATAATAATTTAAGAAAGTAAAATCAGCTATTTCAATCAGACCAGGGATGATGCTACAAAAGTATAGATGACAATAAAAATTTTGAAAATGGAAAACCAAAAAATAAAAAACCCCGTTGTTGGAAAGATCTAAGAGAAACTCAGAAATATTATAGTAAAATCCTGGATGCATAAAAGAATTTGAAGATGGCTTTAGTAAAAAGTCAAACGGAAAAACTAACATTGCAGCAGAAATGGTTACAAATAGAGTGAAAATAATTTAAAACTGATATCACCTGGAAACTATCAATTGTGTGGCTTTTGGCTTAAATATCTGACTAGCCCACATCCAATTATAGCTAAACAGCTTAATGAAGTACTATATAAAAGAAACAGACTGGTTAATAACTGGCAAAAATTACCTGATTCAAAAAGACCCAATAGAAGGAACAACACTAGGAAATTACAGGTCGAAAACATGCTTGCCTACATTGTTTAAATTATTCATAGGCATAATAGCAGACAACAACCAAGTTTATTTGGAAGAAAATAACATCCTTTCAATACAACAGAAAGAAAAATAGAGGTACATAATATACCTTATAATTGATAAAATTATTTTGGAGAATTGGAAAACCCAAACATCATTTTTTTAATGGTCTGGATTGATTATAAAAATATTTTGATTCATTACCATATATTTGAATTGCCAAATGTTTGGAAACAACTGGTGTCAGTTAAAATATTAGAATGTTTCTAGAAAAAATAATGAAGCAGCGGAATGCAGAATTATTGTTTGCAAATGAAAAATATGGATTTGTCACTTTTAGGAGAGGCATATTCCATGGTGACTCATTACTACCCTTATAATTTGTCTTTGCTATGATCCCACTTTCAGTAATTTTGAAGAAAATAAATCTTGACTATCAAACAGCAACAAGTGCTAATAAAATCTCACATTTGCTTTATATGGATGATCTGAAGCTTTATGGAAAATCAGAAATCAAAATTAAATCATTGAGAAATATTATTTAAAAAATTTACAATAGCACATATATAGCAATGGAATTTGGCCTACAGAAGTGTGTTACAGTAGCAACAAAGCAGCATAAAATCACAAACAGTAATGGAAATGAAATGGTGACTGGTGAAACCATCAGAAACAGTTGGGATGTAACCTACAAGTATCTGGACTATTTTACAGTTGGATAACATCAAGCATGGACAGGTTAAAAATGTGATTAGTAAAGAATACATCCAAAGAGTGAGAACATTGTAGCTTATTGCTGTAGCTGCGCTAACAATTTTTACAATGTTTATTAATGATTGCATTTTGATTTCTGATTTTCCATAAAGCTTCAGATCATTCATATAAAGCAAATGTGAGATTTTATTAGCACTTTTTGCTGTTTGATAAAGATAAAATGAGCCGAGGTGGCGCAGTGGTTAGAGTGCAGTACTGCAGCTACTTCAGCTGACTGCTAGTTCAGCAGGTCAGCAGATCAAATCTCACCGGCTCAAGTTGACTCAGCCTTCCATCCTTCTGAGGTGGGTAAAATGAGGACCCAGATTGTTGGGGGCAATATGCTAATGCTAATGCAATATGCTAATATGCAATATGCTATATGCTAACTTTGTAAACCGCTTAGAGAGGGCTGTAAAGCACTATGAAGCGGTATAGAAGTCTAAACAATAATAATAATAATCAATACTTGGGCCATATCTGTGATACAATACATTGCTGGATTTATTAACTGCATACAAGCTGAACAGTTTTGGACAAAAGAACTCCAAGAAAACTGATGACTATTCACTATGCATTCCATTCCCATAGTGATAATACTAGATTATACCTGTCGTGCATGGAGGCAGAGGTTTAGTTCAAGTCAAACTGTTGAAGAGAAGAGCATGTATTGGCTAACTATGTAACAAATAGCCAAGAACAAATAAATTGGCCATAATGATTCTCTGGAACTTCTTTAAAAATTATCATAATAAAAGATTAGTGGGAAGATATATTTGAAAAGTAGTTGAAAATGAGCAGGTTAAATATTCTGTGATCTCTGAATACAAACTGATAAAAGTCTTGACTCATAACACATATCACATTTAATTGTGATTGAAAAGAAAAAATGTGGATACTTGTGGCAATATCAGGATAACATTGGATAAGATCAGAAATGATCCAGATCTGAAAATCAAAGTTGACAGATTATGGCATAAACCAACCAGAATGGTTTCAGTGGTTATTGGCACACTGGATGTTAAATCAAAACATTTACTGCTTGGATGTGCACATATACAAATTGATACATTGCAAATTCTAAAATCTTGGAAAAGAACTCAATGTGTATAAAGGCCAAACACCAGCTAAAGAACTGGCAGTGATGATTTCACATTGCTTCACATTATTTTGCAATAATAATAATAATAATAATAATAATAATAATAATAATAATAATAATAATAGTAGTAGTAGTAGTAGTAGTAGTAGTAGTAGTAGTAGTAGTAGTAGTTGTTTAGCATGTATGCTATGAACATGGAAGTGCCAATCTGTCAGATGATTTAGGATATATTGAGAATATAAGAACAGAGCACATTGTTAGTTCTAATATTTTTATTTCCAGAGAGGGATGAGAGGAGGAGAACCAATGTGATGTTATAGACTAGGAACAAGAAGACTCAGGTCCTCAATCTAGTCTTCCCTTAGGCACAGAAACCAGCTGGGGAACTTTGGGCCAGTTATCCCTCTCAGTTTAAATCAGCATCTGGCTCTGCATCAACTACAGAACACAACCTTTCGCTGCATCGAATCAGGTATTAATAAGCTTTGTTATAAGAATTAGACCAAAAAAAAAAAAGGCAAAGCAGACCCAGCAATCAAGAAGGGGAAAGGAGGAAAAGGAGGAGGAAGAAGGGGAGCATGAGGGAGGGAGGGATATAAAATTGCAGGGAAAGAAAAATTGTATCTTTCCAAATCAGACATCATGAATAGTTTTGTTCTGGCATTTTCTACATTTTCACATCATGTAGAAAACCTCTGATATTTCATGATGCTTAGATAATATTAAACTTCCAATTGGAAAAAACTTATTTCTAGGTTGAAAATCAAAAATCGCTCTTGCGATCCGGCGAGATCCGTCCATGAATGGTGTGAATGAGTTTTAATGTTTTTAATGTTTTTAATTTTTAGATGTTTTTATAATGATTTTAAATGCATTGTGAGCCGCCCTGAGTCTTCGGAGGGGGGCGGCATACAAATTGAATTAATAATAAATCAATAATAATGTTCAGGTGGAGTTCACTGACATATTGAATATATACTACCTATAGAGCAGTGATGGGTTCCAAAATTTTTTACTACTGGTTCTGTAAGCGTGGCTTATTTGGTGGGCGTGGCTTGGTGGTCATGTGACTAGGTAGGCATGGCTTGGTCATGTGACTGGGTGGGTGTGGCTTGGCAGTCATGTGACTGGGTGGGAGTGGCTTGGTCATGTGACTGGGTGAGAGTGACTTGGCAGTCATGTGACTGGATGGGCATGGCTAGGTGGTCACAATCCTAGTTCCCCCTATGAGGATTCCCCCATCCGGACCTTTTGCAATTCCCCCAAAGGGTCAAAGGAAACCAGATTCCATACAGCTCTGAACCCTTAAGGCAAACCAAATAGAAAGTGGTCCTCGCTTAATGGCCAGTTGCTTAGCAAGTGTTCTAATTTACGACTGACCTCCCCAGAGCTACTTGACCTGTTTTTGGAGTTTTGACAGTCATGCACACACATACACACGTACACACACTTATGACCAATTAAAACATCCCACACAGTCATGTAACTGTTTCTATGTTTTTTGCCAGTTTCCAACAATTCTTTCTCCCTCTCTCTCTCATCTCTCTCATCTCTCTCTTTTTCTCATTTCTCTCTCATCTCTTTCTTTCTCTTTCTTTCTTTCTCCCTATCTCTCTTTCTCATCTCTCATCTCCTCTCTCTCATCTCTTTTTCTTTCTTTCTCCCTTTCTCATCTCACCCTCTCATCTCTCTCTCTGTCTCATCTCTCTCTCTCTCTTCCTCCTCTCTGTGTGTCTTGCCTCTCTCTTCCCCCTCTCTGTGTGTCTCTCTCTTTCTCCCCTCTCTGTGTATCTGTCTCTCTCTTTCCCCCTCTCTCTGTGTGTCTGTCTCTCTTTCCTCCTCTCTGTGTGTCTTGTCTTTTTCTCCCCCCGCCCCGTGTGTCTCTCTTTCCCCCTCTGTTCTGCCCCAGCTATGGACCCCAAAGAATGCAGCACACACAAAGTCCATACAAACTTTAGTTTACTAATTTAAATCAGTCTTTTCCGAACAAAGGCTGTTAAAGTAACTTCATTAACAGCTGACAATAATCCAAAGAATAATAACCGTAATCTTACTGTGGTTGGCAAAATGCCCAGAAGCAATTTGCAGGAAACTGATAAGAGAAACAAGATCAAGACGCGAAGGAATGTGAATGAAGTTGTTTCCTGCAAATTGCCTCAGTCGTTGTCCTTCCTTAAATAGGCTAGGGGAGTGGCCAATTATCCCCAAGCCTTATTCTCGTGTGGTAGCCACTAGCTGGAGCTACTAAACAGGCAGCCAAACTAAAGGACTGAAGGACCCCATCCCGTCACTGGGAGTCCAGGTGACTTGGCAATTGGCGAGCAGCTGGGCTCCTCAAGAGATGGAGTTTGCAGGGCACTGATCTACAGTTACACAATGTTCATTCTCATTAGTATTTGAGATTCCTAACGAGGGCTGACTTCGGCAGCTTCACTCCACCAGAGTGCGCCCTGGACACGGCTTACAGCTCTGAGCCCAAAGCAGCAGGAGGCATGGGCTGCTTTGGCGCCACCAGCTTTGGGCTCTTAGCCATCCATGGAGGACACACTTGAATTGGCGCTGAGACCAAGGTCCCAGGAGGGCACAGACAAAGACTTTTATGGCTTTCTTTCTGCCTGGCAGAAGTAGAGATTGGCGGGAGGCCCCAGAGCACACAGACTGCAGGGGGCGGGCGGGCAGCCCTTGAGAGAGCACGGATTGTCCACCTCACTAGTCTGGCTGGTGATCTCCCGCGCCCTTCCCTTGTAGGCAGGCCGGCTTCGGGAAGCACACGGGGAGGGCTCCGGCACGGAGAAACATCCGCCGAAGCAACTGCCTTTTCTCTCCAAACTTCTGTTCGCAGAGAGAAGGAAGATGCAGAGGCAGCAGCAGCAGTGGCAGTGGAAGGGGTTGACTGCTTTGCCACAGCGTAGTTACCTGGCTTCCCTTCACCTGGCTCTCCTTTAGCGGCCTAACCCCGCTTCCTCCCCCACCATCGCCTGCTTACCTTCCGCGGTGGTTGATCCAGAGTCCCATCACTGCTGGAAAGCAGCTGGCAAAGAAGCCTCCGAAAAGGCTTCTTTGCAAGCTGCTTTCTCCACAGGCCTCCAAAAAGTACCAGCAGAAAAAGCTGCTGCCATTGTTGCCATGTTCTTCACACATGCGCATCCCATTGAATTTGCAAGGCAATGGGATGCACGTACGCAAAGAACATGGCGGTGACGAATATGGCGGCCGGGGTGAGCGACCAGGCGACCGGTTCGGGGGTGTGGCCAGCCAGCCATTTCTACTGGTTCTGCGACCTTGGCCAAATTTTCGCCAACGGTTCGCGCAAACCAGTGTGAACCAGTAGCAACCCACCACTGCTATAGAGGTTAGAATGCTTTTCTTAATCTAATACACTTTCAGCAATACTGGGACTACAAAGTGAATGGATGTTTTGCTTTACTAGATCTGGTTATCTCCATATATGCTGGCTGGGAACATTGAACATTGGAATCCAATCTATCTGGAAGCTGATTTACTGGATGAAAAGGCAACATGTTACCACTGAATTAAAACTAAGTATTGCACTGAATTATTAGGCTCTACACTTGGAATGCATAACAACTAGCTTTCAAAATACCACATCCATATCCAAATCAAATTCTCTTTGATTTGTAACACACTTTATTTATCATATTTATGATTTTGAAGAGTAAAATTTCAAGCAGAACATGCAAAATAAAATAAACCCCAAACAGTTTAGTGTTAGTCAGAGAGGCAAATAATTAAACTTCAAACACTACTGCTTTTTTTTTTTAATCTGGCTGCTTTTTATTTAGGCTTTGAAACTGCAGCAGCTTAATGCTTTCATTGTGTGAAGGGAATATATGCTAATTTGAAGCCTATTTCCGATCAGGATCCCTTTCAGTCATGTCATAGTTGAGATATGAATGATGATAAAAGGGGGGGAAATAGAGAGGCCTATATTATGGAAGGACTGCTGTTCTGTTATTATGAATTGAGAAAGGGAAAGAATAGAGCTGAGGAATTCAGTCAACCATAAGGACCTGTTGGCTATTTAAGGCTGGGTGAGTTCTTGAGTTCTCATGGGCTAAGTCCATTTGCCCTCTCCGACTGGATTTCGTGGTAATCATTGTTTCTTTAAGAGCCTCTTCACGTGTTACTCTTCAAATATTACACTTTATATAATTGTGTAAAGGTGACAAGGTATTATGAACAGCCCCACTTTGATACTCTCAAATAAGCTATGATTCATAAACCAATGGCGTTGGAGTAGCTATAGAAATGAAGTTGTACTCCCAATTCTGCTTGGTTGGAAGTGTCAAAGAAGGATATGAGTTTTGAACATTGTGATAGGGCATCTGCTTCTTTTATCCATTTATGCATCAGAAATTTACGCGGAAGTACATGAGCTACATAAGGAGGATATTTGTTCAGTATTTGCCCCTATAATTGATTATAGAGAGAAAAGAGCAACATTTGTTGAGTAGAAAAGTACAAATTATATGGTACAGTAGTAATTAATGGGCAGTGAATGTTAAGAAGTTCTAGAAATGTTGCCTTGCTTCTTTGAATGTTAGAAAATGATATATACATGGGTTTGATAGTTGATAAAATGGATAGTTCCAGCTCTTCCTTTAACTAGGAGATCCTACTTTCACATTTTTGGGTAATAGAATTACTTCCCTTCCATTATTACGAAAATGGTCAACTAAGGCTAGCCCCAAGCTTGGCAATTTGGTTGCAAATGTTTCATCACCATTCAAGGAGACATCTTCAGTGCGTTTTGAATTGTGCTCATCTGTCAGAACACAGGTCTTTAAATACCTTTTTGAGATGCAAATTAGTCTGAATGTTGTTTGTTTGGATGTTTCTGAGTCATGGTCTGATTTCGGAAGGTTTTGAGTGTTGCTGGGCTGTAGTTAAGTATCTTCTGTGTAATGCAGATTAGGATTAGAGTTGTTATCTGGGTGCTTCTGAGTCATGGTCTGGTTTGATAGTTTGAGTTGCTGGCTGTTGTTACTGAGACATGGTCCAATTTCTTATGAGCTGATGGGTTATAATTTTGTTGCTGCATAGTGGGATGTCTGTTCATTTTAAATGCTACTTTCGGGATTGTAGTTGATTCAGTTCTTTTGTTCTCAGCGATTGGTAGACTGAGTCAATGTCCATATGTCTGTTTATTGACTTACTGGTAGAAAACTAGGCCTCAAGGATTTCATGGTCAACTAAATTAAGATACAACATGTTTGTAGCAGCCTTGGTTATTAAGGGCAGATCTATCTATTGGCCTTCGGGACTTTGGAGAGAGAGGTGGCTTTTTTTTTTTTCATTTGTGGCTCAAGAAATTTCAAGAGTAGTTTCAGATCCAAGTGGAAGAAAACTGGCATGGCAGAGGGGCTTGGAAGTGAGGCAATGTTTTATCTTACGTCCCAGAAATTTGAATGAATAATGTTTTTTTTTAAAGGCAATGGTAATATTTTATGTTCTTTTAGAAAAATATTATTAAATATCCTGTTTTAACAATAAAAATGCATGGCTGTCCTTAATCCTCAGCCTGCAATACACAACTTCTGCCAGTCAAACCACACAGGATTTTGTTTACTAGTGCAAGATTTTAATCTGCTTGCAATTTTATCAAAAACTGTATGACCACATCTACATGAGCCACCACTGAATCAGCACCCTGCCTGTGATTTCCCATGCCACCCCTTCTCGTTTAATCAGATGAACCAATTTATTGCCAGATCAGTGCATCTCAAATCAGATTTAAAGCAATTTCCTTTTACTGGGTTAATCTGAGAGGGGGCAGGTTTTCCATTGGATAGAACACCAGCATCACCCTGCTTCCCTTAGACTCAGTGCTGCTACTCTCCCTCCTCATAAAGAATTCACTGCTATTATTTCAAAACATTTTCAAATGCCACACAAGAAGTAATAGCTTTGCTGATCTAGCAGAGTTGCCCTTCATCAATAACTACCTTTCTAATTTTTATTTTTAAAAGAAATCTCCAGGCAGATGAACACAATATGAAATAGGAACATAAATAGGAGAGTTGAGGTGTTGATTTCAGTGGAGGGGGCACTGGTTGCTTCCATGTTCTTAACATTATGAAGGTCAGCAACAGTCACAATGAGCATGGGTTGGCTTCATACTGTGTGGATATTTTTTTTAATTAGAAAGAGGAACATTGGCAGTATAGAAGTATCCTATGAAGCTGCATAGGATAAATAACCACATTATTGAACAGGGATCATTTGTTAGATATGAAGAAGCTCACTGGATGATATCAGCTGATATCATACATGTCTTTCTCAGTTTCATTCTTTCTGTGGTCAAGGGAGTAACATGAGAAGATAGAATCATGCAAAACAGGGAGAAAGGGAGGGAGGGAGGATCTTTCTGATCTGTACACAGTTGCTATAGGGCTGATTATCTCTAGGATACAGTGCAAAAGCTGTTCCAATAAGAGAAATGTGTATTCATGCACATTATGTTAATGTGATACATGTATTTATATTTCACAGTATTTATAATGACCTAATCTTGAAGGAATCTATTTTTTTTCCAATGATGAAAGTCTTTATTATCATATGATAAATCTGTACCATTTTTGGACAGGGTTATTCATTTTTTATTTTCACCAATACTTTGTGCCTTCAGAATTGTCCAACGTTTCCTTGCTATTACCAAAGTGGCTTATTCTTCTCCCTACCTGATTCCTACCTCCCTGGTAAAACTATATAATTAGATATATTATATACTACTCAGTTTTAAAAGTCCACATAACATCTCTGAGTGTTGATATTGGCATTTCTATAGCTTTAGAAATAGACCTTCAGTTCTCATCAACCATTGCATACTCGGATATGTTCACCAACACGTGTATATATGTGCAAACATTCTAGTATCCTGAGTTGTTCTCTGGAAAAGGTGTTCACTAGCAATGGAAACTAAAGGCTTAATTTTCTATCAAAGGCAACATTTGTGAAGATAAATGATTTATGTATAAATTGTCCTTTAACAGTGCCAAACAAAGCACATTAGTTATTTTAAATAATTGCATTTTTAAAGATGCAGAGATATTCTGATCCTTTTCTTTGATGAGCGTTTGCTTTTGATTGTGACTTATTATTCATGCTCTAATGTTTTGTTGAAAAGGATGTTGCTTAGTTTCATTTTAGATGTTGCTTAGTTTCACTTTAGATCACTGTGGTTTGATTGTTTCATCTATGCCATTCCCTCCATTGGGGATGAGACCACTTACTTCAGGCTAGACCTGTTAGCACCATGTGGGGCTTTAAAATGCTAGATATCTCTTTTTTTAATAAAGTTTGATTTTGAAAATTGAAATAAAATTTATTAAAGTGTAATTGTCATAAAAAGGCTACAGTAGAATACATCAATGAATTATATTGTTTAGTTAATGTGATGGTTTGCTTTGCTTAATATGTGATTTTGTAAACTTGTGAATATATTGATTCTTGAAAGGAAAAATATATTTTGGCATATTCTACTTTAATGAATTTTTAAAGAAAACATTTCTTCATGGACTCAAATGCTTTCCTAGAATTTAAGAAAAAGGGAAATTCTGTGGATTCAGTGGTCTTTCTTCATTAATTTGGAAATGTCTGCTTCAAAACAGAGGTGTTTCAAACTCAAAACTTCCAAAATGATTTAAACATCATTGAAACCACTGGTTTGAATGGCTTTGCATTCATTAATAGTTGCATCCTATGTGAAGTATCTGTTTATCTTTAAAGCATATCATTTTTACTTTGCTAACAGTGAGTGTAGTTTATTATTTTCTGAGAACAGTGTGGAACATTTAGAGAAAAAAGCATATGGCACAGGGTTTATGCCAGTGGTGAAATCCTACCAGTTTGCACCGGTTCAGGCAAACCAGTAATGATAAAAGCTACTGGTTCAGCGAACCAGTAGTAAAAAAAAAAGCTACCAGTTGGTCCGAACTGGTATTTCCAATGATCAGCTGTGCGGCGCGATTTATATTCACTAGAAAGCAGGAAATCCTGCTTTCTAATGAATCTAAATCGTATGACACAGCTGTTCCCCTCTCGCTGTTCTACTTACCTTGTTAAGCGTCCTTTTTCCGTGCGAAGGGCGTGTTTGGCGCGCACTGCGCATGTGAAGGCAGCGAATCAGTGGCAAACCGTGGAGGATTTCACCACTGTTTTATACTAAAATCTAACAAGAAAGGTTCTCTCTAATGCATACACTTATTAGGAGCTTAAGTCTCTGCAAATAATCAATGTAGAGATAAAGAACACCAAACAGCAGTCCCAATATATGCCTAAAACTTGTTCTTACCAAAGATAAAGAATATGTGATGGTTTTTCAGTTTCTGGAAAGTATAAAATACATAAGCAAACAAAGAAAATATTTTTATTTAAAAGAACATTTAGATGATTTCTATTATATTTATTAAGCTTCTACTAAAATCTGCATGTGGCTAGGCATATGAAATCCTGAAGCACTGTACCTCAGAAAGCTGGGTGACTTTTAAAAATTATTATTTACTTTAAAATCTAAGATGATGAGCACAGCATCTTGGTTATTTTTAAAACCATCCTATTATCTTCTAAGGCTTTAAAAATAAGATGACCCATTGGGAACCAGAGATTGAGATGTTACATATCTCATTTAGTCTCACCTACACATGTCTGTAACTATCTGTACTTATGAAACAATGTTTAATTGCTGATTGGCACAATGATGGCTTATCTATTGGGGAGGGGATTATCACTTCCAAAAATTGAATTAAAAATCCTACATCCACGAACTCAAAAGTTAACATATAAATGGGCACATTTCAGGTTATATGTAAAACCGCTGAGCATATGGAATAAATCAAAATGCAAATGTTATCTTGCTGTCCTGTGGGACAAAGTGCCTTGTTTGATGCTATGGAGCCTCCCTCAAGATGGTGCAGAAAAATGGGTTTGGTGATTGCTGAGTCATGCATCAGGAAGGGTTCCATTCATTCCCTCAGATGCAGCCCTTTTCGGTTGTCACAAACCTATTCTTCACTAAAGAATTGATTTAACAGGCATAGGGAGACACGGAGAATGGGAAGCTTGTGAAAGAAAAGGAGGCTAACTGATTCTTCATGTTTCCTTTACAAACATGTGAAGAGAAGGGAGACAATCAAGCACAGAACTGGGGTCTCTGACGTATAGCTGAGTGCTTCCAGCAGAGATCTTTATGGACCAGTAGGTAGATCAAGACTAAAGCTGACCAGACTGTGCATCTTGGAAAAGAGAGCAATCTACTGTAGTGAGAAACGGAGCCACTCAATTATTCCAATAGCAAAGAAGTGACAGAAGGAAAGGAAGAAAGAAGGAAGGAAGACTGTCTCTTTGCTGGGGGCGGGAGCGAAAGCATTTTTGGTGGATGGTATAAAGCCAGCCATGGAAACTGCTGCGGAGGAAAATAGAGAACAAAGGCAAGAGAAAAAAGGTACTCAGAGGACTGAACAATAGACTGTTTAAATCTTTTTAAGCGCCTCCAGTTCTGAAAAGATTAGGGCTGTGTTTGAAGCTCTCTTTAGAGCTCTGCTGAAACGATCATTTGTTGTATCTTTCAGTTTCTGTGTTCTGTAGGGCTTGACAGCTGATTAATGGAACTGCTACCTATTGCTTCAGCTCTGTGAAGTTGTTTTCAACTATTCCCATCTCCATAAAAATTCAGTTTACAGAAAAATAGCAGGGTGTATGGATATGCCTTATGTGTATGTTTTGAATCAGTATGATTTAAATCAGTGTTAAGCTTTGTGCCAACATGGGTTTGATACGAGGCTCTATGGGGTCTGTCTTTCATTAGACAGCAGCTAGTTATACTTTGTGTTTTTATAACACACAAGAGAGAGATTGGTGCACACATTCGCTGCAAATAGGAAACAACACCATGTTTGAAAGAAATGTTCCAAAATAGATTTGTAGAGTTCAGAATGGCAGGGTGGCAAGTGAGAATGAATTTGAATGTTGCTGGTGATGTATTGTTCTGAAAGATTCACACACATCAAAATTGTCAAGTTTTGTAATGCTTTGTTTAATTAACCATTTCTTATACCAAAGCTATGCACAATACTGCTGAAAATATTATTCAAGTATAAGTGTCACCAAAGCTATTGACTTGAAAGGAAATGAATATAGATAGAGGATTGTATTTAATGGTAATAGGTTGTCTTGTTTGATATGGCTTTTAGCCCATTTGTGTATTATTTATTATTAGTACCATTTCAATTTTTTATTTGTAATCTAAACCGCTAATTTGATATCTAACTGATACAGGTTTGAAGCAACTAAAATAAATATATTAATTAAATAGTGTCACTGTGCGGAGATCCGTTCAGCAGATTTATTTTCTCTTTCTACAATAGTTAATTTCTAGCTTCTAAGTGCAATAAAATAAATCTGGCAAACAGCTAGAGTGTCATCATCATCTAGAGAGATTATCTAAAATTTAAAATGCCAAAAGCTTAAAATCTGGGGGGAAATATGCATTTTCCACACCAGTAATCAGCAACACTGAACGTTTTTTTAAAAAATACAACATTGTTTTAAACAATACTTTAAAAGCCTAAATAGCTCTTATGTCAGTTATTTTTTTAAACTGAGTTTATAAATAGCTATCTTTTTACTTGTCAGTTACAGTTAATACTTTTGCATAAGGGAATTGAGTCAGTTATGTGCTTCTAAGTCATGAGTCATTCTAAATCATGAAGTAAGTTATTCTTAGAATTTAATTTCCTTTAAATAGGTGAATTTTTACAAATCTATTATTTAATTCATCACCCTACTCTTGCAAATCAAAAGATTCTTACAGCATGCAACAAGAAGCCTGCCCTACTCAATAAGTTTTTTGTGCTTTCTTTTTCTTTTTAAGAATCACCCTTTATATCACATTACAAACTTCCATTTCTTCTATACAAAAACAGACTGACTGACCTATAACTTTACAGAGAGAATCTGCACAAGAAACACAAATCTATATTTCTTTTGGGCTGTGACATTTTTTTAATTAATTGTGGTCTACTTTATATTTTGTGATGAATGTAGAGAATGTTTCTCTTTTAAAGCAGAGAATGAGTTTGATGGAAGTTTATAAAGACAACCCTCATTATTTTGGAGTGAGATTCTGAATTAATAACTATGAGAAACTACATGGATGTTTTTTGGCTGCCTCTTACTAATTTTTCCAGATAGCCTAGTTAGCAACTTCTACTTAAACCTTTTAAAGCAAAATAAGAATGCGCATTATGATACTTATTCTCCAGATGCCCTTGTAGAATTTGTTTTTCACATATTAATAGAATTTAAATAATTTATAATTGAGCATTTCTATTATAAATAGCTGGTCCAAGGTATAACTGAAATTAATTACATTTGAGAGCTTAATCAGGCTTTGATGTCCTGCCAATTTTTCATTTAATTTATGTTTACTGAAATTGTGAAGATTTCCCCCCAGATTTGATTTGTAGTATTTGCATTCAGTGATCTTTATGAATGTTACTATGTAATGATGTTTAAACAAATATTTCCCAAATTCATAACATGTTTTTCCAGTATGTATTATAAGCTATGGATAAATATAACTACTTGTCTAACTATTAACATTGTAGTCCATTTTTAAATTTAAAAAAGGTAATGAACATGTCTTTTTAAAGGCATAATTCTGTTTTAAAAATTGAGCTATGATGTAGTTTATACATTTTTTTTCATTTGACTAGCTCTACAATAGTGAAATTATTAATGCAATTGTCAGCACTAAATAAGAAAGCATCAGTATATTTAATTTAAATTTTTAAAAGTTTGGCACCTATCCATACATTTATATATTTGATAACATTTAGAAGTCCTTAGGATCTGATTAAAAATATTTTGGATGGAAATCTGTGCCACTTATTTCTATTATTGAATATAATGAAATTTTAAACTAGAAGTTCTGGAGGACATTAGTTTGAGAGAAGACCTGCCCCTATGGGATTTTTGTCATTTGTTTAAATCAGAGATATATTCAAATCTATGGTCCTATTTATTTTATTTTACTGCATTGCATTTTGCTGAAGAACCAAGGATTTCCATTATAGACAGAAAATGTCTTCAATATACAGCATGTAAATGACATTTAGATTGCAGTGAAATTAACATAAACCATTAATCCTAACATGATCTACACTTGGCATGTATGTCCAGTTATTCAGGTGATTGTTGAACAGATATTTTACAGAGTTGTGAAACAGATTGATTGCATTTAAAGCCAAAAATGTGTAAATTATTTTAAATGACAGCATTTATCTTGCAAGCATTAAATTAAATAAAAAATGGAAGATGGGACTACAGAGATTGAATAAATCAGTAATGCATGTCACTTTCTATCAGCTGTAGAGATAGTACACCCTGATGTATATTAGCACAGACAAGATGTTTTCATTTAATGTAGGGGAAAAAAACTGATCTAGTAAACAAAGTAGTTGTAAAATGCCACAAACATTTATTCTAGATGTCTAGAGAAAAGGTTAGTCAGTTAAAAAACAAATCAGAAGTACTGCTGCATATGTTGCTGTGGCATATGTTTATTTTACAAAGGAATTGAGCAAAATTTCCACTCCTTTGTGGACCTATTTGGGTGTAAGCTCTATTAATATCAGTGGTGTCTACTTTTGAGTAAATATATAAATTATTTCATTATATGAGGGGTGAAAGCTATTATTTGAAGTTTGGTCACGGGAAGGAAGAATTACTGAGATGTTAGATGAAAATCTTACTTTTGCTTGAATAAAATTGAAAAAGTATTAATGTATATTAAGAAATTATTAATATTTAATTCTAAGAGTTCTTTTATAAAAAGTAAATTATACCAAAATAGACTTATAACTGTTACATAACATTTTTATTCCTTTCTAGGAGAAATGACTGAATGAGGGTAATATCCTTGACATGACCATTTTGTCTTCCCTAGGATGTTCAGAATAGTGTTACTCTAACACTTGAGGATTTTTTTTTAACGTCAAGAGCTTTTAAATGGACTGATAATACCCCCACTTCCTCTAGAAATTCAAGATAGAACACATAGCATTCCCTCTTCCTATTTTACCTACCTGTGATAGGGGTTGGGCTGGGAGAGAATGAGTGGCTCAAATTTAGCCACTTAGCTTCATCTGGCTGAGGATTTTATGTGGACAAGCAATACTGGAATCCCAGCAAATCTTTGAAACTTTGCTGAGTGGACATGAGCAGTGGTGGGTTTCAACCGGTGTTACAACCAGTTCGCTTCATGCATGCACTTCACTCTGTGCAAGCGCATTGCATTTCAAAACAGCTGAGGCATGGCAATCCACTCTGCAGTGCCTATCAGCTGGGCTAAAAATGAACAAATATAGGTAGGTATAGCGCAGGGGTGGGCAGGAGGGCCCAGCTGATGCTCAGAGCAAACTGATTCACTATTGCCGCTACTGGCTCACCGGAACCGGTGCGAACTGATAGAAACCCACCACTGGACATGAGCAAAAGCGGAACAAGGTCTTGTATATCTTTGGCCCTTCTGCATTACAGGGCAAAGAAACGCAAAGGTGAGACAAAGAAAAAGGCAGGCACAGTGAAAATTACAGTGAAACAATTGAATACTTTAGATAAACTCATGACCAGATTTTTATTTATTCGTTCTCCTGTCAGCATGCTAGCCATACTATCTTCAGGACATAGTCAGTGAATAGAAACAGGCCACAGGTTCCTGACTGAGTCTTCTCTCTGTTGCCACTCAGAGTCATTTCAGCTTCACTCAGAGACTACCCTTTTTTTTCTTTTCTTTTTTTTTTTTTGTATTATGGCTTGTTGGCATGCAAATAAAATAGTTGTAATTTGTTGCATTTCAAAGTGATTTGGTTGCTTTAGGCACGCTGGGATTTGGCCACAACGGTGGATTTAGGCATGATTCTTCCCAGTGCTAATCCAACTCCTTAACCATTACATCAGAACAGGAACAATTGCTCAGAGGCACTTATGTATACAGTAGTGGCAAAAATTGTGGCAACCTTTTGGGAAAAGTGTATTTTTGAGGTTTGATGGCTAATAACACCACTTTTTTTTGGAGTTTCAAGATAATCATATTCCACTGCTGGAATGGCCTGGGAAGAGCCCAGACCTTAACCCAATTGAAAATCTATGGAGCCGACTAAAGAAACTTGTTAGTCAGAAGCAACCCAGCAATAAAATCCAGTTAAAGAAGCAATCATTCAATCTTGGTTTCACATTATAACAGCTGCAGAACTAAAAGACTTGGTTCACTCCATGGGAAGATGTTGTAAGGCCATAATTCATGCTAAAGGTTACCCAACTAAGTATTAACTGACATGGTGATAATTTTTGTATATCTCGTTTTTTTCTATGGTGATATCTCATTTTTTCAATGTGTTTCACTTTTCTTCTTTATACTGTAACTGCTATTCTAACAGCAGATCCTTCATAAAAGTTATTGCATTACATTCTTGATTAAATTATCTTTCCATTGATATATAATTCTATGGTACTACTCCAAAAGAAAGTGGTGTTATTAGCTAGTTTTAGAAAATACACTTTTCCCAAAAGGTTTCTACAATTTTGACCACTACTGTATATAGCATTCCTTTTGTTCCTGGTTATGTTTTGGATTCCCTGTGTTTAGTTTTGCAATATTAAAGCATTAAGTACACTATACGCTCAGTACTGGGATACAATCCCCAAAATGACAGAATGATCTTAATTCGAACCCAAGGCAAACCATTCAACATCATAGTAGTTCAAGTCTATGCCCCAACCACTGGTGCTGAAGAGGCTGAAGTTGACCAGTTCTGTGAAGACCTACAACATCTTCTAGAATTAACACCCAAAAATGATGTACTTATCATTATGGGGGATAATTATTATCCCCCATTATGGGAGATAATAAGAAGCCTAGCCTGGATCCAGCTATTTTGAATAACTTCCGTCCTGTCTCCAACCTTAGCTTTATTGCGAAAGTTGTTGAGAGTGTGGTGGCACGTCAGCTCCCATTGGCCCTGGATGAAGCAATATATCTGGGCCTGTACCAGTTGGATACGGAGACGGCATTGGTCGCACTGGTGGATGATCTCTGGAGGGCTCAGGACAATGGACATTCCTCTGTCTTGGTCCTATTAGATCTCTCAGCAGCTTTTGATACCATTGACCATGGTATCCTGCTGCGGTGCCTTGAGGGATTGGGAGTGGGAGGCACTGTTTTATGGTGGTTCTCCTCCTACCTCTTTGGGCGCTCGCAAGCGGTGTTGGTGGGGGGACAGAGGTCGGCCCCGAGGCCCCTTACGTGTGGGGTCCCTTAGGGGTTGGTCCTCTCTCCCCTTCTGTTCAACATTTATATGAAGCCGCTGGGGGAGATCATCCGTGGTTTCGGGGTGGGGTATCATCAGTATGCTGATGATACCCAACTTTTTATATCCACCCCGAATCAGCCCAGTGATGCCCTCGACGTGATGTCCCAGTGCCTGGAAGTGGTGCGGCTCTGGATGGGGAGGAACAGGCTTCAGCTCAATCCTGCCAAGACAGAGTGGCTGTGGATACCGGCATCCCGGTTCCAAGAGAGTATTCCATTGTTGGCTATAGGGGGTGAGGTGTTGCCCCCTGTTGATAGGGCGCACAACTTAGGCGTCCTCCTGGATTCACGGTTGACTTTTGAAGATGATGTTACAACCGTGACCAGGGGGGCATTTGCCCAGATTCGTCTGGTGCGACAGTTGCGCCCCTACCTGGACCGTGATGCCCTACGCACAGTCATCCATGCGCTTGTCACCTCCCGGATCGACTACTGCAATACTCTCTACATGGGGCTGCCCCTGAAGATCACTCGGAGGCTTCAGCTGGTGCAGAATGCGGCCGCACGGGTAGTAATGGGAGTGTCCCGATACTCTCATGTTACACCTCTCCTGCGGGACCTGCATTGGCTACCGGTTGCCCTCCGGGTGAGATTCAAGGTGCTGGTAATTACCTATAAAGCCCTACATGGCTTAGGCCTGGGGTATTTGGCTGACCATCTGCGGCCAGCGACAGTTCCCCATCGCCCGGTGCATTCTCACAGGGAGGGCCTCCTTGGGGTGCCGTCAGCCAGACAATGTCGGCTGGCAACCCCTAGGGAGCGGGCCTTCTCTGTGGGTGCACCTACCCTGTGGAATCAGCTCCCCCTGGAGCTCCGGGTGGCCCCTAACCTTCCCTCTTTCCGCCGTGGCCTTAAAACATGGTTATTTCGCCTGGCTGGTTTGGACTGAAGGGGTTTTAAAGGGGATTTTAATGTTTTTTTATAATTTTATTGAGTATTTTTAACATTGATTTTGCTTGTTTTTATTGTGAGCCACCCTGAGTCCTTTCGGAGATAGGGCGGCATACAAGTTCAAATAATAAATAAAATAAATAAATAAATAAGTCGGAGGACTTTTTTTCTTTGTGGCAAGATAGATGTAAAGTAGGAATTAAAGGAATTAAGCAGTGCAACAAGACACTCATAGAAATGCTTCCAGGTTGCTAGGAACATTCTTCAGGGCTATCATGGAGAAATGAGGAGGTATTTTAATTGGCCTTTCCTCCCATTCTAATCAGAGGATGGTGGTTCTGATTAATCCCATCATCACAAAAAAGTTATCTGTCTACTGCCAGGGGCTTAAGAAAGTATGCTCCAGAACCAGATCATATCTCAACTACTCTAAGGTAAAGGCCAGAAATGATATGGATATCATATCATATCATCACTGGATTAGACCAGTGATGATATGAGACAAGCCTATATTTGTCATGAGGCCATGAACTCCCAAGGTGCCTCTGATTCCAGACAGGTATATCAACAGACAGGAGTGAAGCCATGCAATAAAATCAAGTATCTCAGTAAAGGATACTTTACTGTATCCATACAGTATGTCACCATACAGCCTGGAGAGCAGTACAAATTGGCCCAATCTCACAAGCATAACATCATATATAACCATCTACAGGACAGTGCTTCTTACAACAATTAATGTCTCCTAGCCCACAGTTTTGTCTGCCCTTTAGGAGTGATGCAGGACAAGAAACTCAGATAGATCTCTGCAATCTCCTCCTCATCCAACCAGGTCTTGGTGATTCGTCATACCTGTTTCCTCATCAAGTCATGACTGAGGTTGGGTTTTTTTAGAATTAGACCATTATACAAAAGCATCAATTTGAACAACCCAGCAATCCAGATCTGTTTTGAGTATATATTAGAGAAGAGGACTACAGGCAGAGACTGATTCCAATCTATAGAAGTTCCTTCTGTGATGCTTTTCTTCTGTGCTGCACATTTTCTAGCAATAATGAGACTCCCCCCTCCCCCCCCCAAAAAAACCCACCTCTTTTTCTGGCAGGACTATTGCTCTTGAGCCAATTAAAACCTAGGATTAAGTTCTTGTAATATTAAAAGTATTTCTGTTTTTTTTAAAATAAAATTGTGAAAGTTGTTTCTGTTGCATTTCAATTACATGCTTTCGTTCTGGGTGAGCCCATTTAGGGAAGAATTTATATTGTTACAAGAGTGACATTGGGGAAGATATTTATGTGTGATGAATAATAGTACAAGCTTGGTAACTTTCGTATGGATCTGGATGAGGAGTGGATTGATATTATTGATAATTATATCTTTCTGGAGTCTGGACCCTTTGTGAGAACTGTGGTCAGTGATATTATGCTTCAGTGGTTTCACCCCACCCTAAGCAGATGGTACCAGTCAATGGCTTGGTTAAGCTAGTGGAACTATATTATCAATATGTGGCTAATTCTCAGCTATACATTTCCACCCCAAGCCAGAGATTTTTATGGAAGTCTTGAACTGGGTTTGGAAGCTTTTTCATACCTTGATGAGATGAACCATGTTCAAATTTAATCTAAGACAAATTGTTGTTTGTGCAGCTTTGCCTACCTGTTTTGATGATAACATTTGAAGAGGTGGTAAACTGAAAAAATAGTTTATAACTAGAGAGTACTTCTTCACTCATGGCTATTGTGTGAGGCCATGGGTTAGGAGATGTCACCCAGCTCCAGCATACATGGGTAGTGATAAGAACTTGAATTACTGTGGCAAGGCTCCTCCATTGTAGCCCTCCCTGGAGTGGAAAGCCTTGTCACTAATTCAGGTTCTTATCGCCACCCATGTGGATTTCTGCAATGTACTTTAGATAGGTCTGCCTTTGAAGGCCATTTCAGAAACTGTAAAAAATACGTACAAAATGCAACAATCTAAATGTTAGTGAATCAAATCACACAATGGTGCTTAAAAGTTTGTGCAGTCTTTTGAATCTTCAGTATTTTCACAAAAAACTGACCTAGAACATGATGTCTCATTTCGTCCTAAAATCCATTTAAATAAATAAGTCAGAAACATTTTCCCCAATAAATCAATATTACATACCTTTCTTAAAATCAACTTGAACACCTTTCTATGTGCTCCATCTGGAGATGTCCATGCATGTAGGTGTCATTTTGTTGATTCAAGACTGTGTTAGAAATGAAGAAATTATTAGATAGGCAATAAATTATTCTATTGCTTTAAGTCTGTTTCTTAGGAATGTCAGATTGAACTTCACTAGAAAAGCCATCAGCCTCCTTATCTTCTGTATCACTGGTTGCGGAATAAACTTGAAGAATTGTGATACAGGTAATCCCCAGGTTACAAGTGTTCTTTTAGTGAATGTTTGAAGTTACACAATAAGCGCCCCCTAGCATTTATGAACAAGTCCCAAAACTACGAATCTTGCCGCACCACGGCAGTTGTTCCTCCTTACGAACAACTGCAGAGGCTCTGCAACATTCATCCTGAATGTTGCTAGCGAAAATGGAGCTTCCAAGGGGCTGTTCCGCCCCTCCGACACTCCATTTGGGCCTCTGCAGGCCTCCCCTGGCATGTTGCAGGCCGAAATAGAGCTTCCAAGGGGTGGATCTGATGAAATGGAGCTTCTGAGGGACGGATCCACACCTTAGAAGCTCCATTTTGGCCTGCAACATGCCGGGTGAGGTCTGCACAAGCCTAAACGAAACTGCAGAGGGGCACATGCAGCTGAGAGACTGAAGAGGAGACAGCTTGCTAGATCTTCACATGGTAAGTGACCCGGTGTGGCAGATTGGGGGGGGGAAGCAATTGTGGGGAGCATGAGGTATATCAGTGGGTCGGGGAGGCCTTGAGTGATCTTAAGCAGGTGGCCTGTTCCATCACTAGGCCCCCATGGCCTTCCCCACACTGAAATACTTCATGTGCACTTTACAAATCGCGTATTCAATTAGCGAATGCGTGGGCGAAAGGAGGGAGTGATCACGTTCAATGTACGATATTCACTCCTACGAATCCTCAGGCTATGAATGGAATGAGCAGACTCCATTACATTCGTAATTCGAGGATTGTTCACTAAATCTAATTGATACCATCCAGTTGTTGCATCCAACTACTCTGTATGCTATATTTTTCCTAACTATGAAATTAATATCATTTGTTTTTTGTGATCTTGGTAGTAAACAGTATATTCTTCTGACTGAAATGGTCCCATTCCAGTCTGTTTCTGGTTTCCTAAGATGTTAGCATATAACCAATTCATTTCATCTTTCACTATGTTGAACTTCCCCATAGAGAAACTTTATGTTTCTTATACTGCATGCTTCCACATGAATTCTGTCTTTGCAGCTTTGGATTTATGCTAACTGTGTCATAAATCCTATTGGTATTCTGAATGATCTTCAGCATTTTGACTGTAATCTTACCTGATGGGCCATATCTGGCCTTATAGTAGCCATCCTTTTATTTTTCTTGATAAAGTAGAGTGGTTTACAATTGCATTCTCTTGCACTATATGAAATGATGTCTTAACAATTGTCATTAAAGTGATCACCTTTATCTGGCAGCTGAAATCACTGTCACATCTTGAATGATTGTATTGAGAGTATATATTCTCGTCCAAGTACTCTTTGCTCAGTCTTCTCAATAACACAACCCTGATGAGCAGGACGAGGAGTGGGGACAGTGTTAATTTATAAAACTACATGGATTGGCATCATGGTACTTAAAAGATAAAACATCCACAATGTAGAGAAAGTGAAAGAGGCAATTTTTTTATGCAACCTTCATATTGTGGGTCAAACAAGATTTTTTGTTCTCAAACTTGTCTTCCAGAAACTATCAAAGATAATTCTAGAGGACATTATAATGGATGATCAGCATTCATGCCTCCTGTATTATGGTAAATTTATGCTTTTGCTGGTTTTTAGATTTTTGTTATTTTAAAAATTGTGATAATACTGTACATAAATAAAATAAATTAATAGAATAGCTAATATATAACATAACTCAAACTTCAAACAGCAGATAAAACCTTAACACAAATTATGCTGATTAAATTTCTCATGGCATTGGTAGAAATCATTTCATATGTAGAATATCTTCCATTCAGAGTTGTAGCTTAGAGTTCTAGTTTTTCCACAACAGTAATACAGTTGTTGTTTCTGGAAATGCATGCTCAATCCAGTTTAGTCTGACAAACAGATGATTGTTTGCATAGCAATAGCAATAGCACTTAGACTTATATACCACTTCATAGTGCTTCACAGCCCTCTCTAAGCTGTTTACAGAGTCAGCATATTGCCCCCAACAATCTGGATCCTCATTTTACTGACCTTGGAAGGATGAAAGGCTGAGTCAGTCTTGAGCCTGGTGAGATTCGATCTGCCAAATTGCTGGCAGCCAGTGATTAGCAGAGATAGACTGCAGTACTGCACTCTAACCACTGCGCCACCACAACTCATCCAGTAGATGAGCATAGCCAGTAGAAATTAATGTACAACTGAATCAGAGGTGGTATTCATCCAGTTTGCACCGATTCATGCGAACCATTGGCGGAAATTTGGCCAAGGTCGCCGAACCGGTAGCAATGGCTAGCTGGCCACGCCCCCAAATCAGTCCCTCAGTCACCGCTCGCTCGCCCCGCCCACCATGTTCGCCTCTGCCATGTTCTTCATGCACGCGCATCCCATTTCCTTACAAGTTTAATGGGATGCGCATGCGCGAAGAACATGGCGGCAACAGCAGCTTTTTCCGTGACCTCCGGTACTTTTCGGCGGCCTGCAGCCAGCCGCCACCTCTTTGAGACCCACTTTGCAGTTGCAGTGGCTGGCTGGGGGCCGTCAAAAACTCTGGTCAGCTTGCCTTCCAGACTTTGGACCTGCAGAAGGTAAGCAGCCCGAACAAAGAGACGGTGGTGGGGGAAAAATTTTGAAACCCATCACTGAACTGAATGCATTACAAATGTGCATTGGGAAATACTAAGAAATGACTATGTTAAATGGTTCTAGCTTTTAAATAGAAAAATAACATTAGTTGAATGAAAATATCATATTCTATGAGATTGTAATGTCTATTTGGATTTCTTTCCAATGAATCTAAGGAGTCAGATTCTTACAGTAACAAAGTTAGTAGTATGAAATTGGCATAAGTGAAAAGATTTCAACCCCCATTTCATCTATTAATATTTTATATACTATTTTAATGGTAGAGGTGCTAATGAAGTGGTACAAATGTTAGTTGCTAGTTTACATGAAACACTACAGTACATTAATACTTTCTTGCCTCTAACCCAGACTCAACTGAAGATTGATTTGGAATCAGTGTTCTTCCAATGTGCAAGTAAAATGTTCTAGTATATTCAGCAAACAACACTCCTTGACAGTTCCCTTAATTTTGCATAGAGTTCCCATTTAATCATTATATAAATTAGTAGAGATTTTATGAAAACAATGCATTTAGAGAACCTGATATCCTTTCATCTGTGTTCTGCTACACAATATTGTCTCTTTAGCAATTCATAATTGAGATAAATATTCCATGATCTTGATACAAAAATGCATCTTCAGAGCATTCCTGAGTAGATCTTGCTTTGCAACGGATTATAAATTAAATAAATTCTTGCAGATGGCCAGCTCCTAGCAGACAAAATATCTTATCTTGTACCCCTTAGTGGGTTTTTTCTTTGTATTGAAAAGGAAGAAAAATGGCCAAAATGGTGGGAAAATATAGGAAAGTTAGAAGATTATAAATGAAATATGATGCTGCCTCAATTCCTTAAAACAATCTATAAATTGGAGTAGGTGATAATTGCATTATGAAAGCTGTACTTAGTTATGACTATCTACTATACGGGATCATTCAATTTTACCTATTTCAGGGAATAGCAGAAAGAGGAGAACAAAATTATTTTTCTATTTTATTTGTAAATTACAACTTCAGCTAGATTATCACAAAACATGCTCAATTGTATGGCAGTGGGGAAAAAATCAATACAATATATTACAACTCCATTTTATCTACTTTTCTCCATCCACCATCCCAAGGCATTAACTTTGTAATACCACAACAATTGAACTGATTCACTTTATTATACCGTGTACATCTGGAAATTATTTTCTTCAGCTGGCTTTAGTGAAAAGCTAAAAATAGTACATGTGTTTTAGCACAAATAAATTACATTAGTTTTTCTATTCTATCAGCTGTAGAAGGGTTTTTTATTCAGTAAAGAAGGCACTGAAAGAATGTATCAGATGAAAAATAAAAATACAGTTTTAAAACAAATAATTTCACTTAGCACTGAATATTATTAATGGTGGTGGAATGCATTTAAAATATGAGTTTATCTGTTTCTGAAGAATCTAATAGGCATTCTACATTTTGCTACTATCTGTGGCCTATAAAATCTAATGCTAGTTAATTTCTCCTCTTTTACTGAAATGTGAGAGTGGTTATTTTTGTTCTGAGAATGCTCCCTTTTCCTGCTTTTTGATATTAACATTGAATTGAATGAAGTAATAAAATATGACTTTGTTGGAAGCTCTGACATTTTACCACCTAAAATTGGCAGTGATCACCAGACCAGAAATGGAAATTGGCAGGTACCAATGGATACACAAGAGTTCAAGGCTACACCAGTACCATCATGTGGCACCATTGAAAGGCAATGTTAGCCAAGGTAAATAAAAGGATGGAGTAAAATATCTACATGAAGAGTTTTAATACAGTAAGAATTGCTTTCATGAGCTTTAGTAATGTTTCAAAAATATGTGACTTTGATTTTACTTTAGAAATTAATTATTACACATGGCCTATTTATTTTGCTTTTGAACTTATTTGAAGAAAACGTCAGTTGTATAATTTCAAAAACTGCCAATATTATTCAGAACTAATGTTTTTTAGTATCTTTGGGGGATCATCTATTTGACTTCAGTTCCTGCTTCCTTGAATTGGATATTTGCCCAATCAATCCCAATACAGTTTTGAATGTTGTGGGACAAGCCAGGCAGGGGTGGGGAAAGTATGATAAGGTTTATTTTAAACAAATTTCTTGATAATTAGTATCCTTTACAAATTAAATATTATTAAGAAATAATTAGCCACTTTCCATCCATACCTATACTTTGTATTATGATCATGGTCACAGCTGGATCTCACAGTATCCTTTCATTTAAAAAAATCTATAAAGCATTTGTAAAATTTGAAGAGCATCCAATAATGTCTTAGTTTGAAAAATCCAGAGTTATTTCTCCTGGATACTAAGATAAATGAATTTATAAAATCTCCAAAATAGCCCTAGCATAGAAAATATTCTAAATAGTATTTAGTTAATGGTCTATGGTGATGTTTTTTTCATACAATGGGGTTGGGTTTTTGTTTTTGTTTTTGTTTTTTTACAATTCAGTAGATATCAGTATTAATTCCATCTTTTACATGTTTTCAGAGGATATATTTCTTTAACAAAGGGTTTTGAAGAAGGGGCCATGTTATACTAATTTTATACCGGTGGTTAATTAAGCTACAAAGAAGAGCTGTTCCAAATAGACCAGTTTTGTAATTTGGTTCCACACTGTTTGTCGTTGCAAATTCTTATATGTTGATGGTTGGGTAAATTTTCTTTTTCTTTATCTCCTCTTTTTCCCACCTCCTCAAAAAAATTTCTTTTTTCCTTGTAAGGAAACTTTCTGGAGATTATTTATAGAAAGCTTTGCTTGCCTTTGTCTACCATCAGATGTATTTGTAACTGGCTGACAAACCATACTTAATGAGTAGTCCTTAATGGTACTACATTTACATGGAGGGAAATTAGTAATGAAGTACCACAAGGCTCCAGCTTAGGCCCTTTTCAATATTTTCAGAAATGACTTAGATGAGGGAATAGAAGGGGAACTCATCAAATTTGCAGATGACACTAAGGTGGCATGAATAGTCAACACCCCAGAAGACAAGCTCAGGATCCAAAAAGATCTTGGCAGACTTGAGCAATGGACCCTATCCAACAACATGAAATTTAATGTGGAGGAAAGCAAGGTTTTACATCTAGGCAGGAAAAACCAAAGGCACAAGTACAGATTAGAAGAAACCAGGCTCAAAAACAGTAACTGTGAGAGGAACCTTAGATTCCTCGTGGATGATTACTTAAATATGAATTAGCAGTATGCAGCAGCAGCCAAAAAAGCTAATAAAATCCTTGGTTGTATAAACAGAGGCATAGAATCAAAATCACATGAAGTATTGGTACTACTTTATACATTCTTAGTAAGACTACATCTGGTATACTACATCAAGTTTTGGTCACCATATTTCAAAAAGGATGTTGAACTTTGAAAAAAAAGTGCAAAGAAGAGCAACTAAAATGATTAAAAGCCTGGAGATGAAAACATATGAAGAATGGTTGCAGGAATTGGGTATGGCTAGTCTAAAGAAAAGAAGAACTAGGGGTGATGATAGCAGTATTCCAGTATTTGAGGAGCTGCCACAAAGAAAAGGGGGGTCAACTTATTTTGCAAAGCACCAGAAGGCAAGATAATAAATAATAGATAGAAACTAATCAAAGAAAGAATAACCTGGAATTAAGGAGAAACTTATTAACAGTGAGGACAATTAATCAATGGAACAGCTTGCCTTCCAAAGTTGTAGGTGCTCCATCACTTGAGGTTTTTAAGAAAAGACTGGAAGCCATCTGTCTGAAATGGTATAGTGTCTCCTGCTTGAACAGAGAGCTGAACTAGAAACCCTCCAAGATCCCTTCCAGCTCTAATCTGATAGAGTGAATATTCCATTAGGTAGGAATAAGCTGATTCTATCCAACTTTCCCCCATCTCCCTACATCATATTGGGCAAATACAATTGATTATGACATAAAATGGCAAAATTACAAATGATGTACACATTGATTGAATAGCAACCATACATTCTGGAGTGCTTTGCAGAAAGACAACCATCCATGGTTAATCAGTTCATTTTATTGATATAAATTTTACATAGTTTTCAAGAAACATCTTGTATTAAGGTACAGTATCTTTGATAAGGTTGATAATTAGGGACTTTTAAAGGAGTGGTTTGTAAAGATCCTTTTTTTTTTTTAAATAAAGTCAATATGCCACATCTCTTTTCATGCTTGATTACTTGACTCCATTACAGGGCTTGCTTCTCTTGATCTTTCCTAACAAAGTTAAATAAATTAGAAACAGAACTCAGATTTTGAAAATAAAAGCTTATTTCATATTTCCCATTTACATAATAACCCCACAACATAGGAAAATTTAGGAGACAATATTTTTAATGAACATCACTTAAAATTCATTTATGCCTTAATGCACTTAAAGACAGAACCTGTGGAAAGAAGCTGAGACATCCATTTCTGTGTTGACTCCTAGATAATTTTCCATAACGCTATTTTACATGTTTTTACTTGGGAACAGATGTTGGTGTGTCTGTTCCCAAGTTCCATGCCTTAACAAACTGAAATCCATACTCATCTTTTCTAGCAGTAAAGTGGATTCCCTTAATCAAATATTTCAGTATCAAGGTTCGCTTGCATAGTTTGATTTAAAGGACAGATAAATACATATAAGTAACCCCTATACCCATAAATAAAACTGAATGAAGATAGAAGTAGGAAAAGGGAACACTATTAAACTTGGAAAAATAAAAGAGAAATGGAAAAGATGGGAAAAAACTCATACAAGCCTTTGTTGTAGGGCTGTTTGTTGTGACAAACATCAAAAGGACTATGAGAAATACAGTGTTTCTGCAAAATGCATACAAACGTTAGTAAATGCCAGCACACATCTAACAAAGACATCTTACTAATTATTGGAAGCATAAGGAGAAGATGAGCAGATCCTCCTTCCCAAACAAAGAGGAAGAAGGAAATTTCAGTAAGTCCTCCAACCGTCTACCAAAGAACACCCAAGGAACAAAAATAAAGGTGAAATGGAAGACAGGTTGCTCCATTGAGAGTGTAAGCTACTAACCTTGTCTCAAGGCCAAGAATATATGTCATCCTCTATTTGCTCCAGTGGTGAAATCTGAACCAGTTTACTACCAGTTCGCTGGCCACGCATGCGTGCCACACACCAAATGTGAGCTGCATGTGCGCAGGCGCAGTGTGCACCAAAAGGAGGCTTGGGAAGGTAAGTAGAACAGTGTGGGGGGTGATCAGCTGTGGTGCGTGATTGTGGGAACCTTTTAAAAAACTTTTTAAAAGCATTTTTTACTACCGGCTTGGGCGAATAGGTAGTAAAAAATGCTTTAAAAAGTAAAAAAATAAATAAATCCCAACGATCAGCTGAGCAATGCGCGCTCATCGGAACTTTAAAAAAAAAACTTTTTAAAGCATTTTTAACTACCAGTTCCAGAGAACCGGTAGTAAAAAAATGCTTAAAAAGTAAAAAGAAAAAAAGTTCCAAGGATTGCTTGTCGCTCAGCTGATCATTGGAACTTTTTTAAAAATATTTTTTACTACCGGTTCAGGTGAACCGGTCCAAACCGGTAGCATTTCACCCCTGATCTGCTCCCAATATTCCAGGAAGGCCACATCCATTCATCCTTTTCTGCTGTGCATCAAAAGTAGCGTTCTGTTGCTGGCCCAACAGGTACATCTATTTCTCCTGCTGGTCTTCATTCCGTTGTAGGCAAATGCCTCTAATTCAGTTGGCTACTGTGCTCAGTAACAAGCACAACCCCCTGCCCCACCAGTTATAGTCTCTGCCCTCTGGAACCAATTTGTCCTGTTTTCCCTGCCCTCTTCTGGTGAATTTCTGGTATCTTCTCCTTTATTTCACTGTTGGACAAATAACACGTACTACTTTTGTTTTTATAAGTTCATAGGTAGAATGATGAAAGATTACAATTTCTTCTTTTTTAACAAGCTGACCAATAGAATGATGGAAGGTTGAGATTATTTTCTTTTCTATCTTTCCTTTTTCTCCCTTTCCTTTTTTTAAACTAATTTTTTTGATGGAACAGGGTGTTGCGGAAGGTCAGTATCTTTAGCCTCAATTAGTTGAAGAATGTGATCTGGGGATGACTTAGAGGCTTCCTATGTGGATTTTGCCTGGTCTGGGGAAAGCAGGCAAGAATCAGGGCAATTGGTTCCTTGAAGAGTGATGGAATAGGCAACAGTATCATGGTGGTGATGGGCAAAGCAAGATGTGATAGGGAGAGAGGCAGACAAACCACTTGCATAAAAATCAGTTTTGACATTGGTGTTCCAGTTCCTATGATCTGTGTGACAGAATATTTACAGACTTTGTAAACCCAAAGGGGGAGGAACTCACAATTCCCAGCTGATCACAAGTGGCTGCAAAAATGACTGTTTCTGCTGCCTGGTTACAAAAATCAACTGTCTGAAGTACATGTGGGCAATCTCTAGATCTCTTTCTTCCAGAGAGAATTTTGAGAGTCTGGATCTCACATCTACCTGTGTTTTTGATTGAAATGCTCCTGCAATCTGCACAGAGGGGGAAAAATATGAGCACTAATTTTATTCTCCTCACTAGAAGTCCATTGTGTTCTGAGCCATAAATAAACTTTATAGTTTATTTTTATACTCTCTCTTTAAGATTGAAAAACTTTCTAGCCTACACATCACTAACTGAGTTTCCCTTCAATCCATTTAAAAGAAATGAAAACTAGTTCTTTTCAGCTTTGAAAAGAAGCTTCAACTTTTTGCAATATACAGCGAAGAAGTGACTTAGATTTTAGACTTGTTACTAAACAGTTTAAATAGTAAGACTGTGAAAATGATTTAAAGAAGGATTTTGAAACTAATTAGAAAGATTCTCATGTAGGAAAAATGTGCTTTGTTATGTCAATGCAAAACAAGACTTGGAAGACCAATTACTAATGCATATGATCGCTACTTTAAAGGAATCTTTTGATCTGGGTATGTGAAGTGCTTGAGTTTTGTAACTCTTTACTGGAATGAAAAGTTGTTATTGAAGATGAATAAACTCCTTTGAACACAACCAAAATAGACTTTGAAGTGGACCCAAAAATTACAAATTACAAGAAAGAAATGGAAATTTAGATTTACAAGTAAAATTGGCTAACCATATTGGTTTTTTGTTTTTTTTTGCTAGTTTCCTTTGTTTAATATAATTCTTAATACAATTATTGGGGGAAAATAGAAACATAGTGGAGAGAGAAGAGAGTAATAGAAGAGATTCTTGAGAGCAGGTGAAGAGGGAAGCTTGAAAATAGATAGCCACAATATCATCAGCCTATAGAAACAAGTTACATTAAGTGCCAAGTGCAACCACACCCTAATATTAGAGACTGTCTAATGGATAAAGTTCAAGAATCGAATTGAAGATTACAGACAATGTGGGTGTCTTTGTTAGGTGCCATAATGTAACTTGATAGGTTGTTAAGAGACAAATTCACTTATAATAACTCTAATACTGAGGTACTAAATTGAAATGCTATGAACAAAAGATAGTAGAAACCTGTATCTTCTTGGAATGCACTTTATACATTTCATATTAACTATACCAAAGGATTTTTCAACATTCAACAAAATTAGAACAGCTAATTTCAGTTTGTCTGCCGTGATATCCATAGTATCAATTACAAGAAGGATATGGTCAAATGCTTTTGTATTTTTTTATAAATCCAGTTTGAGATGAATGAATTATTTTTATAGTCTCCTGATTAGAGCTGCATTTAATATTTTAATATTCACATTAAGCAAAAATATTGGTTCTATTGTTTCTCATCTTCTCTTTCTCAAGCTTTAATATTGCTGCAATATAGGCCTCATAAAATAATACAAAAATAATTAAATGATTGATTATAGAGCTCCAATATTGGTGCTAATGTCTGTAAACATTATTTCAAAAAATGGGTCAAGAAGAATGTTCTTCCTCTTGTTTTCATGTGCCTATATATATTTATTACCACAAAATGGAAAGACATAGATCAATACTGATGCCAAACATGGGATCAACATCTTACTTTTTAGAAGTCACGGATCAAGCCTTCTTCTATTTGTTAAATCCTATATTGACACACATCTTCATTGACTGTCAGACAAGTTGACTTCTAAATGCCAGGCTGTTGATTTAACGGTTGCTTCTTCACAAACTGAACAGCAAACTGTTCAAATTAGTTTAAATTGAAGTCACATAACAATATTTATTTTCAACCTAACCTTCCACCCCCTCTTCCCACCCCCAAACCCCAACAAGGTTGGGTTTATAAATGTTTAAATATACAAGTGAAAATGTTATTTGTTTGATTATAAAAAATAATAAAAACGTTTTTTAAAAAAAACAATATTTTCAGTCAAAAGTATGTCATTTATGATTAATTGCCCTGATAAATCCTAAACATCTGTGCGTAAACCTTCTAGTTGATGGGAAGAGAGTAATACAATGTTCTCTTGCAAGGTATTCTCTAAATTAGTGATCTTGCTTTACAGAATGGAATTAGAATAATGACTACTTCATATGAATCTACTTAGAAAAATGTGTTTCAAATACATGGTGCAAATACATAGTCTATTTGTACATAGACATAGTAAAAAAATGAATATAAAAGTATAACTGATTTGATTCTTAACAAAAAATTAATAGAATCAGTGAATATTACAAGAGTGATGAAGTGATGATGGAACTGACTGTTTTGGGGGGGAAAGTGTCAGGAGTACATGTTGGAGAAAAAAGGAAATTGGAGAAAAATGAAAGTAGAAAAAAGTTAAAGTATGAATGTAAGAAAAGTACAAGACTTGAATGAAACAGTATAGAAGATAGATTAATCTCTGAAGAGAATGATTGGAAAATAGGCAAAAGAAAAGAAGAAGTGCATGTTTCTTGGAGCAGAGCAAAAAGAAGTATATTTCATAGAACCACTCAATGTCTGGAATGGTGCAAGTAGTAAATATGAAAAAGAATGTTAAAAGGAATGATAAAAGGAAAGGATGCAGATGGGGGGGAGGAAGAATGCTGCAAAACTGAGGATGAGAGACAGATATTGCATTATGAGTATAGAGAGAAAAGGATAGTTCAATGAATAATATAGTTAAAGAAAGCAAGGAATGGTTAAGATTAAAAGAGGCAAAGAAAACATAGAGCAATGGAAACAAAAGATTGTTTTGGAAGTGAGTAGTCTAAGCAAGAATGCTATAACAGACTAAATGAATTTAGAACAAAAATTAGGGAATAATTTGGGATATTGAAGTAGTATTCTAGAGATTTATGCACAAATTGTGATGATTTGTTGATAAATGGAATTGGAAAATGAAAGTTGCAAAAGTGTTCCAAGAAAAAGAAAGTCATAAAATGAAAGAAATGCGTAGCAAGTAGTTCAACACTGAGGACCTGAGATGTCCCCTTGGTTAATTGATTTGTTTACAGATAAATGCGTAAGAATCTAATGATCCTAGATGTCAAGTTAAGGTTGTAAATGCATATGAACTTTTGTTTACAGATTATGTCATGTTGATTGAGAACCCAAATGCAAATGTTGGGCAGACTGCATGATGCAATGAAAAAATGCACCTGGAATTTATTGTACAGAAATAAGAGATAAGGTCAAGAATATATGGTTGCTGAATGAATGAATGTGGACTCAGTACAGAAGTCAACTATTAGTATGAAACAGGTACCTTAAGGTGATTTTGTTATATATATAGAAAGAATAATTTTTTTTTATTTTTTTATTTTTTATTTTTTAATTTGATTTATATGCCGCCCTTCTCCGGAGACTCAGGGCGGCTTACAATGTGTTAAGCAATAGCCTTCATTCTTTTGTATATTTTATACAAAGTCAGCTTATTGCCCTCACAAACTGGGTCCTCATTTTACCCACCTTAGAAAGGATGGAAGGCTGAGTCAACCTTGAGCCTTGGAGAGATTCGAACCAGCAGAAATTGCAGGCAGCTGTGTTAATAACAGGGTGCACTAAACCCCTGTACTATCAAGGCTCTTATGGGTTGATTGAGAGCTAAGATTGACTGGCAAAACCATAGTTGAATGTGGTTGATGAAGGAAAACAAATCAAAGCACAAAAGCAATGAATGAACCAGAATATGATGGAAACAAATATAATTTGCATGTCTTGAAAACGTTTTGTTTTGTTTTTCTTTTTTTTTAAAAAATCATACCTTTATTTTATTTTTTTTCTAATTTTTATTCCTCTCCTGCACTCTGGTTTATTTTATCCTACAAAGAAGTAGTATGATACCATCGACCATGGTATCATGCTGCAGCGGTTGAGAGGGTTAGGAATAGGGGGCACCGTTCTGTGGTGGTTCTCCTCCTTCCTCTCCGACTGCTCGCAGTTTGTGTTGACAGGGGGGCAGAGGTCGACTTCAAGGCGCCTTGCATGGGGAGTGCCGCAGGGGTCGGTTCTCTCGCCCCTTCTGTTCAACATTTATGTGAAGCCGCTGGGTGAGATCATCCGTGGTTTTGGGGTGAGAGTCCATCTGTACGCTGATGATACTCAGTTGTACATCTCCACCCCAGACCACCCCAACGATGCCCTTGATGTGATGTCTCGCTGCCTGGAGGCTGTGCGGGTCTGGATGGGGAGAAATAGGCTCAGACTCAACCCCTCCAAGACCGAGTGGCTGTGGTTTCCGGCACTGCGATATAGTCAGCTGGTGCCATCGCCAGCTGGTGTCTTTAGAAGAACATATGATGGCCGTGGCCAGGGGGGTTTTTTATCAGGTTTGCCTGATCCGCCAGTTGCAGCCCTTTCTGGACCGCGACGCCTTGCACACAGTCACTCATGCCCTTGTCACCTCCCGACTGGACTACTGCAATGCTCTCTACATGGGGCTCCCCTTGAAAAGCACCCGGAGGCTCCAACTGGTCCAGAATGTGGCCGCGCGGGTGGTTATGGGTGCAACTCGTTGGGCCCACATGACACACCTCCTGCGCGAGCTGCACTGGCTCCCAGTGGTCTGCCGGGTGCGATTCAAGGTGTTGGTTACCACCTTTAAAGCGCTCCATGGCATTGGACCTGGATACCTTCGAGACCGTCTTCTGCCACCAGTAGCCTCCCAGAGGCCAGTTCACTCCCACAGAGAGGGTCTCCTCAGGGTGTCATCAGCCAAATTATGTCGGCTGGCGACACCCAGGGGGAGGGCCTTCTCTGTGGGAGCCCCTGCCCTTTGGAATGAACTGCCCCCAGAAATTCGTAAAATCTCTGATCTCCGTGTATTTCGCTGTGCCCTCAAAACCTTGTTGTTCCGCCAGGCTGGGCTATCAATGTAAAGATTTTAATTGGTTTTAAATGGAATTTTAAATTTGGGGTTTTATAAATTGGGCCTATCATTTAATAATTTTAATTATTTTTAAATTTTGTCTGTCTTTGTGTTTTTAATTAGGCTGTACACCGCCCTGAGTCCTTCAGGAGAAGGGTGGTATAGAAATAAAATAGAGCCTTGGTAGTACAGGGGTTTAAGGCACCCTGTTATTAAGCTTATTAAGACCAGCTGCCTGCAATTACTGCAGGGTTCGAATCTCGCCAAGGCTCAAGGTTGACTCAGCCTTCCATCCTTTCTAAGGTAGGTAAAATGAGGACCCAGTTTGTGGGGGCAATAAGCTGACTTTGTATAAATATACAAAAGGATGAAGGCTATTGCTGAGCACATTGTAAGCCGCCCTGAGTCTTCGGAGAAGGGCGGCATATAAATCAAATTTAAATAAATAAATAAATAAATAAATAAATAAATAAATAAATAATGATGAATCTGTATGCAAATGCTAACAATGAATAATAATTCCATTAAGGAGAAAGTATTTTTTTAGTCTCACTTAGATCTGCATAGGCAGGTTGCCCCAGCACAGATACAGGCCACTGTTTCTTATGATCAGGAGTAAACAGAGAGGAAAACAGAACTCTCAGGCTTACACACACGCTGCTCATTCCCACCATAAATTTCAGTTAAATTAGGGAAGGCACAAATCTTAACAAACATACTACATGGTTGCATAGAAGACAGAGAAAGAGACAAACAAACAAACAAACAAAACAAAAAAAACCCCAATGTTCCTATTTATATATTTCCCTTTTCTTTAAGTACCTTTATTTAGCCAAATTGTCTTCCTCAGCAAAGCTAATTTCTTACATATCTCTCATGCTCTTCATTCTGGCTAGAACAGGCCTCTGCCTTTCATCCCAAGCGTTGAGCAAATCTCCTAAGGGACTCTTAATTGTCACCTTTGAACTGCCTCTTCCCATGTTCCGTCTCAGATGTGGGGCTCACTTTGGCTCAGTCAGATACAAAAGGAAAAAAAAAAACTTCCGCCTCGCAGTTTTACGAACTAAAAAGAGTCCAGGGGAGACTCTGGTTCTCTATCAGAGTATGGGCCCCTCCCTTCAAGGGAAGTCAAGCCACAGTTTTCAGGCCCCTTCCGTGGGCACCTGGGAGGACGTGCCGCTTTTTTCCTCGAGCAGTGAGTTCTGGCACCTCCTTTCCTGCCATGTGGATTTGAGAAGACCTGCCGCCCACTACGCAGTGAATACTGGCACTTTCTGAACTAGGCTTTGATTTTGGGCTTTCACAGGACAAAAAAACAACAAAAATTTTCTTCCCACCCTTCAGTCACAGCCCACTCGGCTTTCCCTCTTAAATACGGAAGGTCCCACACTCTGATGCCCCCCCCTCTATTTTCCCTGTTCTGTTGGTCACAGCTCAGAGGAGCTAGCAACAGGCAGGGGTGCGGCTAGAGGCCAAACAGGTGTTGGAAGAAACATCCTTCTGGGTTCTGCTCCAAGTGGGGAAACAGACACTGGAAACATGGAGACTGCTTGGAAAGATGGTTTTAATGGTGGACAGGATCACATGGCTTGAGTTCCTGAACAGAAAAGGGGCAGATACAGTAAATCCTCGGGTTTTTATGCTCTCTCTGGCTCTACATTTCTTGGGGGCCCGAAAAGAGTATCCTGATTGGTTGTCAGACTCCCAGGGGGTGGGGGCCTTGCTGGCTGATGGCCACATGTGCTTCCCAGGTCACATGTGGTGAGTTTCTGCTGCTATTGTGTAGAGGGCTATCTTTGTTGGATCTCCGGCAATTCCTACTATGGTTTCTGCCTGAAGGAGGTAGATCTTTGTTATGTAGAATAGACTGGCCCAGGCCTTAATGGCCCATTGACAAAGGATGGGGGCAGGAAGATGGGAGCTGCTTCAAAACATGCTTATCCCAGGGAAATATAATATTCTGCCTTTTTCATATTTCCTAAAATTTCACTCTTCCAGGAGAGGGGTGGGTGCTAACTTCCTACACAGGGAAGTGAGATCCAACTGCTGTTCAAGGGTGAAGCCACTCACACAAACACACAGGCATACACGCATTTCCCACGCTTTTCCATGCTTTAAAATTAAATTTTAGAGGTACTCACCTTCTTTCCAAGCAGCCTTTGAGCTCAAAACTCAAAACCCCTTTAAAACCTAGTTCCAAATGGCCAAGGTCCAGGAAAAATCCGCCCACAGACTCAATGGGTGCCGGCAAGGGAAGCTTACCTGGGCCTGGTTAGGTTGGCTTGGAGTCCCATCTTTGGATGCCAAATTGTTGGAAGAAATATCCTTTTGGGTTCAGTTCCAAGTGGGGAAAAAGACACTGGATTCATGGAAGTTGCTTGGAAAGAGGGTTTATTGATGAACAGGATCACATGGCTTGATTTCCTGAGCAGAAAAAAGAGCCAAGATGCTGAGAGTGCCTTGGTTTTATGCCCTCTGTTGGGCATTGAATTTGAGCTTGTATTCTGAATTAGTTGTCAGACTCCATGGGGCCATGCAGGGCCAACTCTGTAGTCAGTCCTGAGTCCCAAGCTTGGTTGAGCCTTGCTGGTTGATGATGTAATGAAGGGGTTTTGGGCAATTCCTATTATGGTTCTGCTAGAAGGAGGTAGATCTTTGTTATGTAGAATAGACTGGCTCAGGCCTTAATGGCCCATTGACAAAGGTGGGGGGCAGGGAGCTGCAGGGAGCTGCTTTGTCTTTAAAACATGTTTCTTCTTTTCTCATCCAGGGAAATATAATATTCTTAATATAATATAATATTTTTAATATTTCCTAAAATATTTCATTTTCCTAGGAAAGGGGTAGGTGCTAACTTCCTACAGTTCAATTTACACAGATGTTCATTTCCTATATTTTTTAGTAGATTTATATTTATAACAATATTCAGATCAAAACATAATCCTGGTGTTGGAAGAAATATCCTTCTGGGTTCTGCTCCAAGTGGGGAAACAGACACTGGAAACATGGAGACTGCTTGGAAAGATGGTTTAATGGTGGACAGGATCACATGGCTTGAGTTCCTGAACAGAAAAGGGGCAGATACAGTAAATCCTTGGGTTTTTATGCTCTCTCTGGCTCTGCATTTCTTGGGGTCCCGAAAGAGTATCCTGATTGGTTGTCAAACTCCCAGGGGGTGGGGGTCTTAGCTACCCTTGCTGGCTGATGTAATCTTCCCAGGTGCCATGTGGCGAGTTTCTGTTGCTAGATGGGTAGAGGGCTAATCCTATCTTTGTTGGATCTTTGGCAATTCCTACTATGGCTCTGCCTGAAGGAGGTAGATCTTTGTTATGTAGAATAGACTGGCCCAGGCCTTAATGGCCCATTGACAAAGGGTGGGGGCAGGAAGATGGGAGCTGCTTTAAAATATGCTTCTCCATTTCTCATCCAGGGAAACATAATATTCTGCCTTATTGATATTTCCCAAAATATTTCATTCTCCTAGGAAAGGGGTGTGTGCTAACCTCCTACACTGGGATGGTTGTCCTTTAATCTTATTCATATTATTACACTCTTTTGTGCACTGATTGCACAGTGGATTGTTAGTCTGTTTTGCAGCATCTGTATGTTGCAATTTCCAGGAGACAGACTTCTTGTTTTTCTTCTATCTGAATCTCTCCCTTAAAAAAATGGTGTTGGTGTGCACGTGTACATATATTCTAAAGCTTTCATTTTCCAGAGAATAACATTGGTCCAGTTTTTAACTGACCACTTTTTGTGAGTGTATTAAATCTGTAGCTAAATTCACTGTCAGCTTTAGGCAAACTACTGAGCTGTTATTAATCTGCTTCCATGGTAACTGCTGCTTACAAGCCTGAGGACAAAAATTTGTTCTTCTGCTAAACTGCACAAGAGGTTCTAGTGATACTTTAGACAAAATGGCCATTGAAAGACAATTCATTGATGTGTATCAGTCATGCATATTTACAGTCGAAGAATTTTGGTATCTTGGGATAGTGTTGCACATGATCACTGTACTTTCACATTCTATTTTTAATATTTTCCATTGCAGTTTTTTTTTAACAGGTTATTTGCTCCATTTGTATTTGCACTTTACACATAAGCTTTTATCTCCTCAAAGACTACATAATTCAAACAATTCTTTTCTTGGTAACTGCTAACATCTGGACAATTTTTTCTTCTTTGTATGCCAGCCACAATTTTATTTATTATTTTTTATTTAATTAAGGAAATTATACTAATAAAATTATTTCATAAAACAAAGAGATTAGAAATTAGCATTTTGAAGATTTAATCACAAATCTTTTGAGACACATCAAAATGAACCCAGCAAAGCCAAAAAACTTGAACAAAATAAAAAGAATGACTTTCTTATGGCTTCTGTTTTTTAGATGAAAATAATAGTATGAAAAAATAAAATTATACAAAGATGTGCTACTGCCTTGCCTAAAGTTGGAAGTTGTGCAGTGCATTCAATTAGAACAATTAATCAGTGGAACAACTTGTCTCCAGAGGTTGTGAGTGCTCCAACACTGGCTGTTTTTAAGATGAGATTGGATCATCATTTGTCTGAAATTCAGAGGTGGGCTGCTGGTGGTTCGCACCGGTTCGGGCGTACCAGTTGTTAAGATTCTGCGCAGTTCAGAATCCCACCATTGGTTGATCCCGCCCACTCCCACTCTATCTTGCCTTGCCTACCTTGGCGGGTGGCTAGATTTGCGCCCATGCCCAGCTACTCTCTGGATCCTTCGCTCACTTGCCCAGATCACGTGGCCCAGCTGATCTCTGCGCCTCACCCGCTCTGCTCACCATAGCTGCCTGTGAACATAAGGCACTCGGTGGAAGGGCCACCTCAGGGTGGACATGGAGCAGCTCGGCCACCTTTCGGGCCTGGCTCTCACCAGCCTTCCACCTGCATGCTGCCCACTTGCCCTTCACCTCAGGTTGGGGGATGCACCAGTCCCTGGCTCTGGCCTTCCCCGGGGCCTCTGCCCGCATGCCACCCACTTGTCCTTCGCCCAGGGTTGGGGAATGCATCAGTCCCTGGCTCTGGCCTTCCCCAGGGCCTCCAACTACATGCTGGTCACTCGCCTTTCACCTTGGGTCGGGGGCTGCACCAGCCGCCAGTCTTTGCTGGCATGAGAATCCTGCAGCTGCCACCTCTTTGCCGTTGTGAGAAACCTGCAGTTGCCGGGCTTTGCTGGCATGAGACTTCTCCAGCCGCCACCTCTTTGGTGGTGCGAGAATCCTGAAGCCGCCACCTCTTTGCCTGCATGAGAAAATACTCCAGCTGCCAGTCTTTGCCAACACAAGAAGCATGAAGCTGCCAGTGTTTGCTGGCATGAGAAGCCTGCAGCCGCTGGTCTGCAGGTGCGAGAAACCTCCAGCCGCTGCTCCATCTCGGCTCTGGCTGGCAAAAAGCAGCGGCTGCAGGCTTCTCATGCTGAAAAAAACTGGTGGTTGTAGGCTTTTTGCACTGAAAAAGAGCGGTGGCTGCAGGCCAGTGTCTTGGAGTGGGATCATGTGCCCAGCTGCACCAACAAAGGCCGGAAGTAGCTGCCTGCCATTTCCTGCTGCAAAAACGTTTTAAAAAATCCTGACTGTTGGGCAGTGAGACCCAGCAAGAGATGAGGTGTCGGAGAATCACTGTTGCTGTTGCTGCACAAAGTTAAGTCTAAGGCTCTGGCCACTGCCACTTCGGCCCACCTGCCCCACCCCACCTTGCCATGAGTGACATTGAGTTGGCCATGCCCACTCAGTCACATGCCTAGCTGCACCCACCCGGTTTTTAGGATGAACCAGTTGTTAAATTAGTTGGAGCCTACCACTGCTAAAATTGTATAGGGTTTCCTGCTTGATAGAGAGTTGGACTACAAGATCTCCAAGGTCCCTTCCAACTCTGTCATTTGTTATTCCTTGTGGGGTGAGTAACATCTATAGCAGCTGTTTTTGCAGAACTGAAATCCTTCTTTCTTTCTTTCTTTCTTTCTTTCTTTCTTTCTTTCTTTCTTTCTTTCTTTCTTTCTTTATTTATTTATTTATTTATTTATTTATTTATTTATTTATTTATTTATTAAATTTTTATACCGCCCCCTCTCCCGAAGGACTCGGGGCGGTGAACAGCCAAAATTAAAAACACACAATACAAATATTAAAATACATTAAAACGAAATTAAATTATCTTTGGCTACTCCAATTTAAAACCCCTTGCCCATAAAATTCCCCAATTAAAAGATTTTTTAACCCAGCCCGGCTTGCTGAAATAAAAAAGTCTTCAGGGCCCGGCGGAAGGTCCGGAGGTCCGGGATCAATCGTATCCCTGGGGGTAGCTCATTCCAGAGGGCGGGTGCCCCCACAGAGAAGGCTCTTCCCCGGGGGGTTGCCAGCCGACATTGCCTGACAGACGGCACCCCGAGGAGGCCCTCTCTGTGGGAGCGTGTTGGCCGGTGGGAGGTTATCGGAGGCAGAAGGTGGTCTCGTAAGTAACCTTAAAGTAAGTAACTTTAGATTTGATTTGGCTGAAAGATGCTAATTTTTCTTATCTGAATTCTATGTCATCACTCAAAAGAAGTTTTCTGACAAGAATTAATTGTTTTATTTCATAGCACTTACTCAGTGTGCTTTTCATTGTATATCCTGGGAATATATAAAACCATATAACCCTCTTCATCAAGAATGTGAAAGTTCTCAAAGCTATGATATGAGGATAACGTTTGATTTGGAAAAATCAAAAGTGAGAGAGCAATACATACATTTGTAGGACCGATTATCCTGGGACATCTGGATTATCCTGCCTTCATTCGTGAGATTTATGTAGGTTTTTCTGCGCTCTTAGGGCAAGAGGGGCAATCCCGCCTTGGTTTCTACTGGATCTCCATGAAGTTTTCGTCCTGACTATCACAATCCATTTAGAGCATGGCAGCAGTTCTCATTAAAAAGCCACTTTTTCAAACAATTGGGGAGCAGCAGGACTTCATGGAGTGTGCACTGAGTTTCAGTGACAGAAGTCTAAGAGCACCTAGAAATCCATAAACAGATTACTGGCAAGCCCCATTTCATTGTAGCAGGAGAGAGTGAGATTCTTTGCTTTGTAAGGACTGAACACAACACAGCATAGCAAATATGTACACACTGCTTTATTGCAGTACACACCTTCCCCAGTAATAGACTATTGGTCTTCTAGGATTTTGCCATGTCTTTAAAAATCAGCCTTTAATACTTCAAACAAAGTCTCAAAGTCTATAAAGAAGCACATAATATTTGCCTTTTCCCCAAAGTTCTTGTTCTATGTCTATCCTCCTTCTCCTCCTTCTCCTTCTCCTGCTTCACCACCACCTCCTTCTCCTCCTTCCTAATTTATATAACTGTCTATCCCATCAAATTACTTTGGGTGGCAAACAATAATCAGATAAAACTGTGATAGTTTGGGATTGGGTGTTGGTGTGGATATTCCTGTTCTAGTTGCAACTAAGTTCCTGGCAAAGCTCCAAGCTCTAGGCAGGACTCCCAGTAGGATATACTATGTATGAAGAAAATAGAGATGGGACGTGTTTCTGCCTGAGTGCAGCTGCTTTTTCAGTGTGGATAGCAACCCCAACTTGCTCCCTCCCAGAGAGTGATGGTTCCTTTTATTGTGACTTGCCCCAAGTAGCATTCTTTATTCTCAGTCAATAAATTCTTGTGAGCATTTACTCTAGTTTAAGTCTGATTATTAGCTGTTTTGGCTTGCTGCAGTACTTAGATTTTGTTTGCTTTCTATATTTAATGAGACATATTTATTTAGTATAATGGATAGCACTTTTCTTTGCTGTCCTAGTTCACCCTTCTTTCTGTACTTGACATAGAATAAAATAATTTCATCATCACAATGAAACTATTTGACTTCAGTACCTATGTTTATCTATGCATTCAGATCCTACGATTAGTTTCTTTCAATATGGAAGGAGTTAACAATCTTTGCAAACTCCTCTCCTGTTACATTTCAGTTTGTCTGACATGTAGGAAAGGGTTTGCCCCCATGGAAAGAAATATTATTGCTACAAATTCATCAAATTACGTTTCAATACAATTAAGTTATATATATCCTCTTTAAAGAGAACTATATAAAAGTATAGTATAGTTAAAAAATCATTTGAGCTGTGTTGTTGAAATTTGAGAAATCTGATCCTATCATAAAGCTGGTTTTTTTTTATCCAATTTCATTTTTAAAAAATAGTTAATTGTTCCAGTCATATTAGACAATGAAATAAATAAATTCTGGTCTTTCAAACACTTTGTCCAAATTCAGACATCAGATTGAATTAATTAATCTGTTCAGGTTAAAGCAAACTGACCATTTTTGAAGTTTCTAAATATTGTCTTTTATGTACACAGTAGTGGCTCACCTAAATCAGTGTAAAATATGTATCATTCAGATTTACATTGGGGATAACTTGGTTCCTATTCTTGGCTCATTAAATTGCAGAAATATCCTAATGGATCATATGGTGCATTGAATATGTTTACATTTTATTGTGTTACTTAAGAAATATATTTCTTTCTTTACTTTTTTTTGGTAGTATAGATTATTTAAGCTTTTTCATCAGTAACTGTTGTTGAGTTAAATCTAATTATGATCTTTATCTTAAAGAAAAGTCCAGACCCCAGATTTCCTTTCCTGCTTTGTTGTGATGCTCCATTGGTTTATGGAAGGTCATCTAATGCCCAGAATTAGGTTTTTTGGGAAAAACATGAAAAACTTTAGCAAGTTGTTTATGTGGCAAGAATCAATTCCACAAGCAGGTGAATTGACATTATTGTACTTTAAGGTGATAAGTGTATAAGGAAGTTAGTTGGTTAAATTAAGTGCAACTCTTTAGCACTCCTGGTTTTTATCAAATGAAAATCTAAATAATTGTTCTCAAATGTTTCCCTCCTCCCCTTTTTTTATTGTCTAGGTTGTTTTGAATGTTGCATTAAGTGCCTGGGAGGAGTTCCATATGCTTCACTTGTGGCAACAATACTCTGCTTCTCTGGAGTAGCATTGTTTTGTGGCTGTGGTCATGTGGCCCTTGCAGGAACTATATCCATCCTTGAACAGAATTTTTCCACAAACGTGACTGACCATGCTTTGTTATCTGAAGTGTAAGTGTGAATCTATTTTTTTTCTTTATACAACAAAGGCAGTGAAATTATTAACCAGTGAAATTGCCAAAGTAATGATAACAAATGTAAGCCATGTTATACATGTTTTCAGAGAGATCAACACTTGAGTAGAGATGTCTATGGATATTCTCAGTCATTCAGGTTATAGTTGTCCCAAAGGTGTTTTTTCAAGAGGCAACTGGACTTTCTTGTTTTTCTTTGAAGATGTTTCACTTTTCATCCAAGAAGTTTCTTCAGAGCTGAAGAAGAAGCTCTGAAGAAACTTCTTGGATGAAAAGTGAAACGTCTTCAAAGAAAAACAAGACAGTCCAGTTGCCTCTTGAAAAAGCACCTTTGGGACTTGAGTAGAGAATATATCAAAAGGAAAATATATTAATTTCTGGAGAACTTTTCAAAATACTGTATGGTTATTAATGACATTCAGTGGGGCTGAAAGTGTAATGAAGAAAAATTGGCTAATAGAATTCAATACTTTCAGTACTTTCGCTTCAAATGTTTTGTTTAATTCAACAGGGAAAAGAAAATTAAAAGTAGCAATCGATCTCAGAAAGAGGGCATAGTTATCCAACTCCATAACAACTGCTGGAGAGAAAAAAGGAGCTGTTGCCAGGAGATTAGACCCACTTAAAATATACTGGAGAAAAACATGAGAACGAAACACTGCAAATTTAAAGATAAAATAATAAATATAATGAGTAACTTGAAGGTTTCATGAAATTTCTTTCATCTTGCAACAAAATTATATGGAAGGTATATAATAAACTATGAACTATGAAGCTAAAGAAAATATATTTAAAGCGTTAGCTTCCATTTTCATTGGGATACAGAGCTCAGTTTGTTTATAATTCTGGTCACTGCAGTTGAACTAAACAAATACCCAATGTATTATATCAAATATAGAAGATAAATAAAATTAGTCTTTATGAATCAAGATTGCTGGATTTACCTAAATATAACATTCTGTTTCACAGTTGAATTATGGTTCACCAAAGCAAGGATACAATATACAAATATACTTTATTTTACAACCTTCCTAATGCAGTCATTTTACATTTGCCTTACAACTTTTAGAGCATTTTGATGAAGACATTAAGAAAGTGACTTTTTCTTAAATTCTTTTTAAAAAGCTTGAGATCTAGATTTATATGCAGTCTGGGAAATTAAATGCTTTTCTTTTCCTTCATTAATGCCTCACATCAAAGGCATTAATGGCAAAGGCAAAGTATGAAAGTATTTAATTTCTGATCCATAATGGCAAAATTATAAATAATTTTGTTGCTTAAACAGTCTGCCTTCAAAGAATATCAAGGACATTACATCAAATATTGCAAGAGTTGATTCCTATCTCAAATTGATTTTATCTATTTTAAATAAATGGCTTATGGATGTGGAATATATGTAAGTAAACTCTACCAATAGCTTATATGGAAAGATCCAAGCAGTTTAGAACTCTTCAAGACAAAATCTCCAGCTCCAAGGAGGTGTCTATATCAACAGGGAGGAAATTGAGATGCTACAAACTTTCTGAGCTATTCTTTCTGCTGCAAGATGCATTGTCAACATCTCATTAGAGCAGAGACCAGGAGGACTTCAGATTAGATGCAAGGATTTAGTAACAGTAACAGTTCTTGGTTTAAGATTCAGTTTTTTTCCTTAAGTGTACTCCTATTAGTTTTGTCAGATAAATATTTATTCAAGGTGGACTGCCAAAATTGATAAGAAATTGTTATCATATGGCTTTTGTCAATATTTCTTACCTCTCCAGGCTAATCAGATTATCCTGCAAAGAGGACAAAGATATGGACCATCAAAATCAAGTTCACATAACAATATAGGTTAGATAAAAAAAATCCACTTTGGAACATGTAAACTATTCATCCCCAATCACTTTTCCAAAGTTCAAACAGAATTTGTTTGAATTTGTTAACAGAATTTAGGGCCAGGTATAATCTCCCTTCTACATTTTTAACACTAAATATGGTACTCTAAAATTCTCCTGGGCAAAAGAATCTGTCTAGATTAGTGATGGCTAACCTTTTTGCCATCACGTGCCAGGAAGGGGGGCGGGGGAAGTGCGTGCGCATGCCCACACCCATAATTCTATGCATCCCACCTTGCACATGCATGCGCAATCCCCCCTCCCCCCCCGCTGCTGGCACGCAATGGCCAGGTAGGCCCTTTTTTCTTTCTCACCTGGCTCCAGATCCTCTCTATGCATCTGGGGAGAGCGAAAACAGCCTTCCCCACCCCATCAGAGGCCCTCCAGAGGCCTGAAACTGCCCATTTTCTGCCCTAGGAGTCTCTGGAGGCTGGGGAAAGCAAAAAACATCACTTCCTGTCCCACCGGGAGTTGGGAAATGGGCTGTTTCAGGCCTCCGGAGGGCCTCCAATGGGGTGGGGAAGGCTGTTTCACCCTCCCCAGATGCATAGAGAGGATCTGGAGTCAGGTGAGAAAGAAAAACAGGCCTTCCCCCCCAGGCCCTCTGGAGGCAGAAAACAGCCTGTTTCCCTACTTCTGGTGGGCCCAGCAGACTGGAAAATCAGCTGGCCGGCACATGCATGCGTGCCAGAGCTGAGCTGGCGTGCCCACTGATATTTATTTATTTATTTATTTGTTTAAATTTCTATACCGCCCTTCTCCAATGTAGGACTCAGGGCGGTGAACAGCCAAAGTAAAAACAAGACATACATACAAAACATACAAAATCTAAAATCTGTTTAAAATAATTAAATAATTTTGGCCGTAATTAAAACATTCCAATTTAAAATCCGTTTAAAATTTGACTTAAGCCAGCCCAGCTAGTTGAAATAAATGGGTTTTTAGGGCCCGACGAAAAATCCGGAGGTCTGTTATTGTACGTAGCTCTGGGGGGAGGTTGTTCCAGAGGGCGGGCGCCGCCACAGAGAAGGCTCTCCCCCTGGGGGTCGCCAGCCGACATTGTCTGGCGGACGGCACCCTGAGGAGGCCCACTCTGTGGGAGCGTACTGGCCGGTGGGAGGCTATTGGTGGCAGAAGGCGGTCTCATAAGTACCCCGGCCCTAAGCCATGGAGCGCTTTAAAGGTGGTCACCAACACCTTGAAGCGCACCCGGAAGACCACCGGGAGCCAGTGCAGCTCGCGCAGGAGAGGTGTCACGTGGGAGCGCCTCGTCGCCCCCAAAATCCCCCGCGCGGCCACGTTCTGGACCAGCTGGAGCCTCCGGGTGCACCCCAGGGGGAGCCCCATGTAGAGAGCGTTGCAGTAGTCCAGGCGGGAAGTGACGAGTGCCTGAGTGACTGTGCGTAGGGAGTCCCGATCTAGAAAGGGGCACAACTGGCGTATCAGGCGGACCTGATAAAAAGCCCCCCTGGCCACGGCCGCCAAATGATCTTCTAACGACAGCCGTGCGTCCAGGAGGATGCCCAAGTTACGAGCCCTCTCCGTGGGGGCGAGTGATTCGCCCCCAATAGCCAGCGATGGCGTCAGCTGGCTATATCGGGACGCCGGAAGCCACAGCCACTCGGTCTTGGAGGGGTTGAGTTGGAGCCTGTTTCTCCCCATCCAGGCCCGCACGGCCTCCAGGCACTGGGACATCACTTTAAGGGCATCATTGGGGTGGCCTGGGGTGGAGATGTACAGCTGGGTGTCATCAGCGTACTGATGGAACTCCACCCCGAAGCCACGGATGATCTCACCCAGCGGCTTTACATAAATGTTGAACAGAAGGGGCGAGAGGACCGACCCTTGTGGCACCCCACAAGCACGGTGCCTCGGGGTCGACCGCTGCCCCCCTGTCAACACAGATTGCGACTGGTCAGAGAGGTAGGAGGAGAACCACCGCAAAACGGTGCCTCCCACCCCCAACCCCGCCAACCGGTGCAACATGATACCATGGTCGATGGTATCAAAAGCCGCTGAGAGGTCTAACAGGACCAGGATAGAGGAGCAACCCCTATCCCGGGCCCTCCAGAGATCATCCACCAATGCGACCAATGCCGTTTCCGTGCTGTGCCCAGGCTGGAAGCCGGACTGGAGCGGGTCTAGATAGACAGCTTCATCCAGGTACCGGGGAAGCTGTTGCGCCACCACACTCTCAACAACCTTCGCAATGAAGCGAAGGTTGGAGACTGGACGATAGTTAGCCAAAACAGCCGGATCCAGAGAAGGCTTCTTGAGGAGGGGCCTCACCACCGCTTCTTTCAAAGCGGCCGGCAGGACCCCCTCACTCAAAGAAGCGTTAACAATCTTCTGGAGCCAGCCTCGTGTCACCTCCCGGGAAGCCAGTACCAACCAGGAGGGACACGGGTCCAATAAACATGTGGTCGCGTTCAGCCGTCCCAGGACCCTGTCCATGTCCTCGGGAGCCACAGGATCGAACTCCCCCCAGATAACACTCTCAAGACCTGCCTCAGTCATCCCGTCTGGACATACCCAGTCAGAGGCCAGCCCTTCCCGAATCTGAGCGATTTTGTCATACAGATACTGCACAAAATCCTCAGCTCGACCCTGCAAGGGGTCATCCCGCACTTCCAGATGGAGGAGGGAGCGGGTCACCCTAAACAGGGCGGCCGGGCGATTATCTGATGATGTGATAAGAGCGGCAAAATAGTTAGTTTTCGCCGCTTTTATCGCCACTAGGTAGGTCTTAATATGAGACCTCACCAGTGTTCGGTCAGGTTCGGAGCGGCTGGTCCTCCAACTACTCTCCAGGCGTCTTTTCCGGCGCTTCATCTCCCTAAACTCCTCGGAAAACCAAGGAGCTAGGTGAGTTCGGTGCCGGGTCAGAGGCCGCAAAGGCACGACTCGGTCCAAGGCCCCGGCAGCCGCACTATCCCAGGCGGCCACCAGGTCTTCAGCCGAGTCATGAGCCAGAATCTCAGGAAATGGCCCAAGCTCCATCTGGAACCTATCAGGGTCCATCAGGCGCCTGGGGCGGAACCACCTGGTCGGTCCCGCCTCCCTGCGGCAGGGTGCAGCGGTTAGAAAGTCCAGTCGAAGGAGCGAGTGGTCAGACCATGACAAGGGTTCGATGGCTATATCCCCTATATCAAGGCCACTCAACCACTGACCAGAGACAAAAACTAAGTCCAGAGTGTGTCCTCCTGTGTGAGTGGGGTCATGAATTAACTGAGTAAGGTCCATGGCCGTCATGGAAGCCATGAACTCTCGAGCCACCTCAGACGTTTCACCGATAGATGGCAGGTTGAAATCCCCCATGATGGCAAGTCTGGGGGTGCCCACCGCCACCTCGGCTATAACGTTAAGGAGCTCGGGCAGGGCCGTTGCCACGTGGCAGGGAGCCAGGTACGTGACCAACAGGCCCATCTGTACTCCACGACCCCACTTCACAAAAAGGGACTCACATCCGGCTATCTGTGGAACAGTGGTCTCCCTTGGATCCAGACCTTCCTTTATAATAACCGCCACCCCCCCGCCCCTGCCCTGAGCCCTCGGCTGATGAAATGCACGGAAGCCTGGTGGGCATATATCCACGAGGGGGACTCCCCCCTCCTGGCCCAACCAGGTCTCCGTAATGCCCGCCAGGTCCGCCTCCCCCTCCTGAATAAGATCGTGAATGAGGGGGGCTTTATTAACAACGGACCTGGCATTGCACAACATCAGCCGGAGGCTCTAGCCCTGAGAATCTGAACAACCTGGGGAACAAGAAAAGCATTTGGGACCGGAATGCGCAATCGCTCTAAGATAGCGAGTGCGCATTCCCCGCACATGATATGGTCCCCAGCTTCCGCCATATCTGCCCCATATGGCTACGTGTGCCACCTGTGGCATGCATGCCATAGGTTCGCCATCACGGTTCTAGATGAATCTAGAAAAGTGATAAAAATAATATTTTATTATGCTGTCCTTTCTGTGAAAATTTGTGTTTAAAATACATTAGCCATAGGCTGCAGAATTACTTGAGTCAACTGGGTTAATTTTATATCTTTCTGATTCTTTGGGATGTAAAGTATTGCATAACTAGTCAACTTTTGCTGTGAAAACCTGATAGCAGATCATTCAACATGATGTCTTGGATGGGACAAGCTGTCATTAAAGTTTAGTAGTGGTTTATAAATATGCATATGACCATTTATCTATATAAATAAAAATGTAAATGTCCGTTTGTACATAACCGCACATCTCCGAAAGTTCTTCACCGATTGCTTTCAACTTTTGACACAACGTTGCATTTGACTACGGGCGTGTTTCTATATACCTATATTATATACATGTCACACCTGTGACAGGTAAAAATATGAAAAACATTGGAAAACATTGAAAGTCATTGACAAACATTGACAAACATTGAAAAACAGCGCCACCTGCTGGACGTAAAACCAACACACCAACATTTTACCACATGAATTTTCAAAATTAAATCACAAATTTTTCACTAGGTATAATTCCAAAATATATCAACAAAAAAATATCAGCAGTCCAGATACAGAAGACTCAGGTAGCACATACATTTACATGTTTAAAAATGCTATAAAAATTGTTGCTCTGTTCCCTGAGGAAACATACTATACCACAGCTGCAGTTGTGTTTTTACTGAATGAAATGTCTAAAAATGGGCATTTGCACATATATACCTGAATACTTATAGGAAGCACAGAAGAAGGGAATTTTGGGGAAAAGCAGACTGGTTATGAAATGTCACTCCATCAATAATTTCCAGGATAGATAAATCACTTAGTAATAAATCTTGGCAATGCCATGAAAAAAAATGAAAATTTTACCACATGAATTTTGAAAATTAAATCACAAATTTTTCACTAGGTATAATTCCAAAATATATCAACAAAAAAATATCAGCAGTCCAGATACGGAAGACTCGGGTAGTCCTCGACTTGCAACAGTTCACTTACTGACCATTCCAAGTTACAACAGTACTGAAAAAAGTGACTTATTACCATTTTTCATGCTTATGATCATTGCAGCATCCCCATGGTTATGTGATTTACATTCAGCTGCTTGACAACTAACTTACATTTATGACGGTTGCACTGTTCCTGGGTCATGTGATCACTTTTTGCAACCTTCTGACAAGCAAAGTCAATGGAGAAACCAGATTCACTTAACAACAGGGTTACTAATTTAACAACTGCTGTGATTTACTTAACAAATGTGTCAACAAAAAAAAGTGGTAAAATGGGGCAAAACTCATTTAAGAAATTTCTCACTTAGCAACGTAGATTTTGGTTTGAGTTGTGGTTGTAAGTTAAGGACTACCTGTATTAAAGATTGATTGGATTCGATTGGAAAGATTTAAAGAGCTCAAAACCAGATAAGAAAAATATAGTGCTACAAACATAGCAATAGAAACTTAGATATAGAAATTCATAATTCTATAAAATATAAATAGTTGTAAATTAAAGTAATGGGCTCTAGCTTAAGATAGGTAGGAGAATAGAAACAAATATATTGTTAACATAACATGCTGTGGTGCGGAGAGCTGCGAAGGCCTGGCCTGAAAAGGTAAGGGCGATGGCGGGGGATGCAGAAGAGGCCGGGCGAGAGACAGAGATAAACAGAGGGAGAGGGAGAGAGATACATAGAGAAATACAGAGAGACCGGGGGGGGGGAGACACATACAGAGATACAGAGAGGGTGGGAGAGAGAGAGACAGAGAGAGATACAGAGAGGGGGGGAGAGAGAGAGATACAGAGAGGGGGAGAGAGAGAGACATAGATACAGAGGAGGGGAGAGAGAGAGACATACAGAGGAGGGGAGAGAGAGAGAGAGAGATACAGAGAGAAGGGGAGAGAGAGACATAGAGAGATACAGAGGGGGAGAGAGAGACATAGATACAGAGGGGGGGAGAGAGAGACATAGGGGAGAGACAGACAGAGAGATACAGAGAGGGGGGAAGAGAGAGAGAGACAGATACAGAGGGGGGAGAGAGAGAACATAGAGAGATACAGACGGGGAGAGAGAGAGAGATAGAGAGATACAAAGAGAGAGGGGGAGACAGAGAGGATTTTGTGGTTCCCATTGTTTTTTAGCAACCGGTTCTCTGCCCTAATCACCAGCTGCGTAGGCATGGCTCGGGGGCTGTCATATGACTGATGAAAGTGAGTGACATCAAGTTGGCCACGCCCACCAAATGTTCGTGGAGAGTTTGGAACTTCAGCCTTGCTCTTTTAGCCCAGCGGAAGCACCAGACTGGGCCACAGCAACGCGTGGCCGGGTACAGCTAGTTGTAAATAAAGATACACTTATGCAATGTTTTAAGAGGCTTGAATTTGTATTGTATAGGGAAAAAGTTTAATTTCTATCAAAAATGCTTAATATGTACCTTTTTAATCGAAGTGGAATTTGACTTTCCAGGATTTCTGAAGTCAAATGAACCAGATGCTTTTGATATAGCAATCAAATTATGGAATAAACAATGGAAGTGTTTGAAGGTTTCTAGTCCAGTTCCTATGCCTAATACCCTAACCTAAGGGTCCCTATTATACTGAGTGTACATGCTAGTTCAGCCAAACTTCATAGAAAATATTGCTATCAATGACAGAATGAATAAAGGTGACATTTTGGAGTCCAATGATGTTTTGATTTTATTTATATCCATTTGTGTCTGTATTTGTTTGAGTACATATACAGTAGACCTTGGTTAATGACCATAATTGGATTTGGGAACTCTGTTACTAACTGATGTGGTTGTTAAGCACATGTCACATAGTCACCATTTACAACCTTCTGATGGCTTCCCTGTTGTAGTTGCTTGTTGGAAGCCAGGAATAAAGGTCAGAATACATGTAATGTCATGTATTGCAACTATCGCAACTCAAGCTGGTTGCCAGGTACCCAACTTGCCCTCACATGACCATGGGATGCTGTGATGGTCACAACTTCAAGGATCAGCTGTTAGTCTTGTTCAGCTCTGTCGTAACTTTCTACTTTTTTCTACTCTTCATATGATGATAAAAGACATAATCTTAAGTGCTTTACTTATTTCATTTTCAGAATAAAACTAATGCAATATGTGATCTATGGAATTGCATCATTTTTTTTCTTGTATGGAATCATTCTGCTAGCAGAGGGTTTTTATACAACAAGTGCTGTGAAGGAGCTGCATGGTGAATTCAAAACAACAATCTGTGGTCGTTGCATCAGTGGAATGGTGAGTATGTTTTAGCATAAATCATTATTCTCTGGTATAAGCTTTCAAGCGTCAGATTAAATTTTATCAATAATACACAACTGTTCCATTGCCAGATAGGATTTTGTCCTTTTTTTTTCTTTTAAATTTGATTTATATACCGCCCTTCTCCGGAGACTCAGGGCGGCTTACAATGCGTTAAGCAATAGCCTTCATACTTTTTGTATATTTATACAAAGTCAGTTTATTGCCCCCACAAACTGGGTCCTCATTTTACCTACCTTAGAAAGGATGGAAGGCTGAGTCAACCTTGAGCCTGGTGAGATTCGAACTTACAGTAATTGCAGACAGCTGGTGTTAATCACAATGCTTTTAGTCTGCTGAGCCACCAGGCCCTTCTTACCATGGAAGGGCTGTTCACAAATCTGTTTTCAGAGATATTGATCTTATCAGGGTATCCTTCATTTTGAAGAATAAGAGAAATTATTCAGTTCAGATATGTATTTTACCACATATTTATTACAATCTGGGGCTTCCTTGTTCATATTAATTTTCTTGTAAGTTCCTCCTTGTGTTTCCAAGTATATGAAATACAGTTTGGAAGGCTTTTCTTACTACCTACAAATGCGAAATGCTCAAATTTGCCTTTAAAATGAAGAATTTTATGTATTGTTTCATTAGAAAAGAACTAACTTAGGTTTTAAAGAAAAATATGTGGCAAGTGTTATTCTTTACAATTTTGCAGACTAGTTTTATGTTTACTTCAGGATCTTTTATTGATCCAGTTTATTTTTCCACCAGATTTTAAAGCTGAAGCTACTTAAGCTCTGATCATTCTAAGATATAGGAAGCTCACTGACATTTTGCTTCCTGCTTGTGAGCTGGCTTTCTATTGATAGAGTTGAAAGACAGATCATTATTTTGTGTGGTTATTGCTTATGTGCTTAAGAATTAGGTTGGATTTATCTATTTGTGGTGTAATATTTTGTATTTTTTTCTGTTTTGTTCTTTTGATGAAAACAGTGAAATTAATTATGCATATACACAGGATACAGTATGTTCAGTTATGCCTTCTGCTCTTCTTTCTATCAAATAATCATCATATTATTATTTTCCCCATCCTCTTTGGCCCTTTGTAATCTCCAAATCCAGAAATCATCAATTTGATCTTGTCAGTTTTTAACAAAAACTCCATATACTGTTCCCAGTCTTTCAAAAGTCTTTTGTTATTTTTTTTTCTCTGACCACACTGGTTAGCTTTGTTGTTTCTGCAATTTTATAATCTAGTCTTTCACTGTAGATATTTTATTGCTCTTCCAACTTTTTGCATACAATAATCCTGTTGCAGTTACCACATACAATATTAATTTTCCACATTCTAATTCCGTATCCTCAGTAGGGCTAATTCTAGTTTTCTCATACACGGTGGACTTTTTCTCCTTTATACGAGGACATAGTTAACTGCTCAACAATGAATAGACAATGCTCTGTAGACCATCTAGCTCATAAGCTACACTGACTTAATAAATTGCTGGAGGGAGGAACTATGTTATTATTGAAGTAGAAATGTAAATCAGCGATTTTATCAGGCTCTTTATTGGATAAATAGATGGAACTATATTCTATTAGAGATCAGACTTGAACTGAATTGAATACTTTATTTGGCCAAATGTGATTAGACACACAAGGAATTTGCCTCCGTTACAGAAGTACATGCACTCCGTTACACACAGTGTACATGCAAAGCAACAAAATAATAATAGTACCAATAAAAGAGGGGGAATAAAGAAGATAATAAGGATAAATAATAATACCACAGCTACACTACATGGGTAAATATACATAAACATTAGATAGCACTATGAGAGTTAGGTGATCAATAGAGTGATGGCACAAGGGAAAAACATTGTACCTTGCCTAGTTGTTGATTCATGCAATATACAGGTCTTCTATGGAAGGCAAGTTGGTTGCAATTGTTTTTCCTGCAGTCTTCACTTTCTGTTAGAGTCTGCACCTGTCCTGTTTGATTGCTGCACCAAATCAGACAGACTTAAGAGTTTTGCTCTTGACAGTAAATCCAGTTTCAAAAAAGGGCATTAAATATTTGTTTATCATATTTTTACCAATTGAGGTAAATATGAAAGGGGGTCAGGTAATTTCTCATCCTAATTAACATTGGTGAAATTGAGGGAGAATTAAACTAGAATCCTGCAAGTATCCCTTAAATTTGGGTACTATTTCATAACTACTAAATTTACTTGAAAGGCTGGAATGCCTAGTTGTAGGCTTAAAGCATGCCTTTTTTTTAAATAGGAGACCTATCTGTCTGTGTTTATGTTATTATTCCAAATAATAAGTACTACTTGAGCCAGCTGTAAAATATAGCTTGATAAAATGTCTGATACATAGAAGTAGTTCCAGGGCTTTCCTCTGTCTGTTAATATTCTTTTCAGTGAGTATTTTAAAACTGTCTAATTTCTCATTGATAGTGTTTATATTTAGGTATATAAAGACTTCCAATCCCCCATCTTTTTATTAGAATTCAAAAACATTCTAATGCAGTCTTAAAATACTCATCATAGCAATAATTATAGTACTGGAGTAGTAAAATTGTGTAAAGCAAAAGTCCTTGGCTTGTTATGTGGGGCACAACTCTGTGTTTATTCCCCTAGTTTAGAAGCTGCTCAGTCTAAGTTTCCAAAAACCATACTCCATGTCCCATGCTCAACTTCAAATTCCCTTGTTTGGCTAGAGCTTGGCCATGTTAGGTTTCCCTGACACAAGTTCTTTGGAGTGAGTCTCTGGATCATTCCATTTGATAGATTTTACTCATGAGGAAGCAAATTGATTTCAAGTAATCAATTGAATGGTAAGCATAATGAACACTTTCTATTCATAATAAAAACTTGCTTGTGTAGCTAATTCCTCACTATATTTTATTGACTTTCAAGCTGAAATTACGATTTCATTAAGCACAATTTAATAAGACAGACTATTTTGATGGTAATATATTTTTAAACAGAGTATTGTGATTTTATTTCCTCTGACTCAATTCCACTATATATAAAGAGTTCTGTGTAAAATGTCTGTTTTCTTCACAGTTTGTTTTCCTCACTTATGTTCTTGGGGTGGCCTGGCTGGGTGTTTTTGGCTTCTCTGCTGTGCCAGTATTTATGTTCTACAACATGTGGTCAACCTGTGAAGTCATCAGATCACTCTCAGCAAATATGACTTCAGCAGACCAGATCTGTGTGGATATCCGGCAGTATGGTACTTACCTTAATCTGATTAAATGTTTTATCCTCTTTACTTATCCTGCCTTCGAGAGGAATTGTTTTATCCTTACGAGATGAACTGAGAAGCAACTATGTGTGGATTTTCATTATTGCTTTTGCAAATAATGTAGATTACACTAACCTGCACATTATACAGATACCTTTTACCCTGTTTTCTCCTTTTGAAATTAATATACTTATTAACTGGTCAGTAAATGCAGCAATAAAAGGTTGACAATGTGGCCGATATTTTATACACAGAATGGAGAGCTTGATATAGTCAATGTTTTGCTATTGTCAAATCCGGTAATATAGTAAATCATGTATGAAAAGTGAGCAAAACAATTATAAACGTATGCAGAAAAGTATCCTATGGAATGAAGAGCCGGAGGATTAAGGTTCGATTTTTAACATATATAGGCCATATATCTACAGTATATTAATTAGTTTCAATTGGCTTGCTACCATGATACTTTAAATATTGTATTAAATGTGAGATTATTATTTTTTTTGAGTGTTGGATGGCGATCAAAATCTTTGGAATAGGGCTGAGGATATTATCATTTTCTAGAAAGAGAGGGTGTGAGAAAAAAACCCTGTTGCACTTACAAATGAAGTATGAGTTCTAAAAAGAAAACATGTGACTATAATATTATAAATAGCACAATGGTGAAAATCCCACACATAAAAATGGATATAGTAATAAAATATGGCCTGCACAAAAAGATAACCTATTATGTTTTTGACAACCTGTAAAAATAATTGAGACTAAACAATTAACAGAAGGCAAGACATTTTCCATATAAAAAAATTTCTAAATCCTACCGATCAATTAAAATAAGAACAATGACACCTCATAATTTATGGAATGAGCCAATGCAACTAGTAGTGAAGGATACTGAGAATGGTAGACAACTGTTTCCCCACCTCTCGATAAAATCCTTTTTAAACAAACAAAGAAACTTGCCATGATCATTTAGAACTTCGGTTCAAGTTTGTACCCATTGCATATTTTATGGCTATTACAGACCTGTAAGAGATTTTCAAATAAATACTTTATTGCTTATATTCAGAGTCACAAAAATAGAACCTCCTAAAAAGAGAGACAAAGGCACAAATATTTGGGATGGTAAAAATTTACCCTTGTATGACACTGAGTGTTTTGGTGTTACATAATGAATGCTCGTTAAATACAGAAATGAGAAGAAAATGGATACTTATAAAGTTGGATAGTGGAAAATAGAAACAGAGATTCTGATATTATAAAGCAGCTCACACGAAAAAAGAGCTAGATCTGAGTGGGATTGTTTTGACAATAGTTGCAACATCCACACTCTAAGGTAAATCCTAAAAAGCAGTTTTTGCCTAATAAATATAGGCAACAAGCACAACATATGACAATGTCTTCGATGACTAAAATAACCATTTGTATGCCATATGGGAATCCTAGATCTGAGAACACCTCTTGACAAGGAGAACACAGCTCAGCGAATGCATACTTGGCGAATGCCAATTCCAGACTGCACTGGTCAACGTGTGTGTGTGTGTGTGTGTGTGTGTGTGTGTGTGTGTGTGATAAAGTAACACAACTTGTCCGTAGGTGGGGGGCAATTGAATTTCAAGAAGGGGTGTTAATTAACATTTAAATGTTTTCTTTGGTATTTAACTTCAGGAATCATCCCTTGGAATGCTATCCCTGGTAAGGCATGTGGATCGACCTTAGCTAATATGTGCAGCACGCCTGAGGTAAAGGAGACAAAATGCTTAATTATTCCCTTCCATATTTTAATAAAATTACCTAGCAATCAGCTACCTAAAAATTAATTAATCAAGAAGAAACAACACAAGATAGCTCATGAGATAGCTGCTAATAATGCTATTGCTAGGCTAAATTAGTCTATGGAGAACAAGTATTCTCTTTATACCAGATGAGGACTCACAATGTTGTGAGTGTTAGGAATAGTCTATATAGAAATAGTCCTATTGCAACTGCAGCTTTAAGTATGTTTTACTTTAAAAACAAACACATGCATATTATACAGAAATTAGCTAGGTTTTCTTTAGTATAGTGTGAAACTGGAAAACAGGAGGAAGAAGGTGTTTGGATATGTTTACCGCTTTGAGTTGTAAAAAATAATATAGGCGGGATATAAACAAACAAATAAATATCCCTGTAATAGCATCAAATATGACCATATCAGCCAACCAAGACTGTCGGAAACATGCAAAAAAGCTAATCCTATCCAGGACAATTTGATTATCTTTCATCAGTTGTTTACAATGGCCAGGCACTGATTATACAAAGACTGAGATAGAAGGGTAAATTATTGATGCAATTTCTATATTATTAGAAACCTCATTTATGGTAGCTACAGTAATATTATAATAGAATGTATTCTAGAAAGTTATTATCTTAGTGAAAATGGTCTTCTGGTGCTTAAATGCTTTCAGAGATCCTATGCAGCATCTCTAGTCTGAGGAACAGAAGTAACTTGGGATTGGCTTACAGTATTGTAGTATTATGTATTCCTAAGGAAAAATTAGTACGAGAATTCACATACAAGAGGAGCATCAATATTTTCATTATATTATTTTTTTCTACACTAGCTCATAGAATGAGATTGCCCAAGAACTGCATTAAGAGGTGATAATTTGCCACTGCTAATCTTAAATGGTCATTTGTTTTATCCTTGCAGTTCTATTTGTCATATCACCTGTTCATTGTGGCCTGTGCTGGAGCTGGTGCTACTGTTATAGCCCTGGTGAGTATCATTATATTTTTTCTCTTTTAAAATAACTTAAACCCCCTGTGGGATTAAACCAAATATTTAAACTGAAGTTTTTGTGTTGGTTGGCACTGGCTATAGTTTTCTCAGGATACTCCAAACAGCAGGGAAAGATTTATTGTTACCAAGAAAACTTTGCTTAAGTAGTAAGAATTATTATTGTTGAAGTGGTTTTTGCTATGTTATTTAACTTCATTCCCTTGCATGGTCAAAATAAGACATTTCCTGATAGAAATATGCTGGTAATAATTTATGAAAATATTAGTATACTTCAGAATGTTCCTCAGCTTTGGAATTAGCTTTAATTAATAATCTTCTTCCCTTTCCTTTTAAACATTTATATTTGTTTCAATTTAAGAAACTTTACTGAAGCAAAGCACATTAACTTATTTTAACTATCTATAGTAGATGTAGGGGAAACACCAGTGAGATTCATCAAGGAGTTCTTGCATTGATTAGCTTTTAATTTGTTAGTCAAATGCCTTGGCAGCAAAATGCCCTTTGGGTATCCAAAGTGAAGGGTGGAGAAACCTACCAGACAATTTTGTCATTACGTTTGATTAAAATGGAAATCCTTGCCTGACAGTCTTCGTTGTGATCTAACACAAATCTAATTGCCAAAAAGGCCTGAAGAAATTATTGTCTCTTATCTGCTGTATTTTGTTCTCTTCCACCAGCTGATCTACATGATGGCTACTACATATAACTTTGCTGTTTTGAAGTTTAAGAGTCGGGAAGATTGCTGCACTAAATTCTAAATTGAATAAGCTGCATTATGTAGCTTAAAATGCCGCTGACACCCTAGACAAAGAGTCTAGATTTTTAAAGTTTGTTATAGTAATTTGTAAATAGCTTCAGTAAGCATCTTTAAGCATTTTAGATTAATACAAATTATTTCTTGTATATGAATAACAGTGTGAGTGAGGCCTGGCTATTTTCTATCCTATGAGAGAACACAATCTTAAAGTGATGTTGTAAATCATCCTTTTAAAAGAAGAGGGGCTTTCATTTAATATCAGGCTATTTTTTCCTAATGATTATTTGTGAAACAATGTTTAGATCAATTAAGCTCTGTAATACAGTAAGTTATTCTATCACTACTGTTCACTAATATGAAAAACAATAAAATGTGTTATATAGTAGATAACACACAATATACAGTATGAGCTTGCTTCTTGATAACACCCTATGTCATAGACATACTAGATAGTTGACAAAGTTCTGTTCTCAAGTCCCACTCAACTATCTCTTAGCAATATAAAATAAAACTAGACTCTGCTTCAAAGCTGTAACTCCCATGAACAAGTCTTTTATTGCTCAATTGCTTTGGCACAACTAAACATCAGAATACCTGTTCACTAGTTTAGCATTTCATTTGAACATATGCATTCATTTTCCAGTCAGACAGAAAGTCTACACAGTCCTTCATCTGTAGAATGTCTTATTTATGTCGCTTTTTGTGGATTCTTTTAACCTATGGAAAAAATAAACCTTCCATTTTTGATAGCGCATCTCTTACCTGATAATTTCCATAGTGCAATTATTGACTATGCAGCACCAAATACAAACTTTTACCCAATATCTAGTTCTATTTACTCCAAGAAATACAATGAAACATACTCAAGTGTCAACTGTAGTTTCCTTTCCTTCAGGTGGCAGGAGATGAGAATGGAAAGAACCATCACAAATTTGAGTTGCTTGGGAGGCTTCAGCATGTAAACATGGACGATGTTCTCACAGCTTTTCTGTTTCTGTTCTTTCCCATTAATTGTTTTTCTTCCTTTTCCTTCCTAACTTTTTGCCAGCTGCTCCTTTGTTCAGCATGCAGCATTCTACATACCTTTAGAAATAAACTTTGCCTATTTTTAATATATTTTTTAGAATAACTTGGTATTAATCTTACTAGCTGCCAGCTTTGCCTCTTGACATACTCACTAGCCATCATGCTCACCCTTCTCTTCCAGATCCACTTCCTCATGATACTATCTTCTAACTGGGCCTACTTAAAGGATGCAAGCAAAATGCAGGCTTACCAGGATATCAAAGCTAAAGAAGAGCAGGAGCTTCAGGATATCCAGTCTCGATCCAAAGAGCAACTCAATTCTTACACATAAACGCTTGCCAGAGCCTTTTTTCAGAAGAATTTTGTAGCTCTGACAAATCATCGAGCAGATATATTGTCCAAGAGCTCCTAGGGCATATCCATAGGATAAAGTTGCAGAGAATATCCTTCATTCCTTTTAGCACTGAATTTGGAACTGGGGTTGGAGGGAGGGCATCACATTCCAGGCCACTGTAAAAAAAAAAGTTTACCAACTAAAACACCTTCATGGATTTCTCTTGGCAATCATAACATTATTATTGTTATTGTTCCTTAGCAGGGTACCAGGGCTGGTATTATTCAGCCCTGTAATGTCTAGATTTGAAAAGGCTGTATATAATTGCACAGATGTAAGTAACTCAGATTCTAGGATTTAACTAGATATTTCCTTTATTCTGAATACTTGTAATTATGCTTATTTGATACGATTTCAGAACATTATAAGTCAACATTCAGTTCCTATCAAAATTCAAACTGGACCTTGCACGTTAAATGCCAAAAGCGGTTTGGTTTGTTTTGGTTTTGAACACTCCCTTTTTAACAAAGCTGCAATGAGCCTCTCTTCTTCTGCTGCACTTATCAGCGTAAGGTGGGAACTTTTTAATTGTTTAATAAAATAGATCCAGACCCTGTAATCAGAATAATGATTCCCTTCTCTGAAAATAAATGTCAGCTTTGCCTTAATGTTTATTTTCTATAAATGTCTCTGAGCATTTATAGCATATAGCAGCTGGAGATCATTATCCTGTCTCAGTTTTAATAAAGCAGAAGATATTACCCTCTGGTCAGTTACTCAATTGTTTCAGGTTGAACAGATGAAAACTTTGTAGAACTTAAAAACCTTTAGCCATTCAGATTACAGGTCAACGCTCACCTCAATTTTGGTGCTCAATCCAATAAGCTGCAATAGTTTTCTCTTATGAAAAATTGTGATGTTCGAAAAACAGAGGGTGCGATTTCAAACTGTCTCCCTTAATATCTGCCTTCTAGCATTTTCAGAAATTTCAGTGCTAGCTTACTAGTGATGGTTTTTTTGTGTGCTATTTTTTTTAAAAAAAACAAATGTTTGAAGAAAAATAAAATGCATCAGTGAATTTCAAATCAGTGAACAATTAAGTCATGCATCCCTGTTTTGAATGTGTACTGAATATGAATGCTCTTTTAGAATATAAAGAAATGTGTTGAAAGCAAAAGATTGAACAAAAAATATTGGTATGGAAAATGAAATCAGGTATTATCTTGCATTTCACTTGTCTAAAGCTGACTTTTTTTTAAAGAAGCAAAATCTATATAAAGCAAGTAAGAAATAGTTTAGTGTTTGTTTTTACCTGTTGCATGAAGGAAACAAATTTCTACAGCAATGCAGGTGTTCTTCTAGTCCAGTGTTTGCATAAAGGTAACAGACAATGTCTTAAAGCCTAATTCTTTTCTAATACTTTGTAGCTATTACTGGGAGTTTTTTGAAGTTTTGTTTAAGTAGTCTAATTTTTTTATGTAAAAAGTATTCAATTTTGCTATGTATAATTTTTGTAACCTAACCGTGAATCAATATTTTATATCAGTGCCAAGGGCTTCCTGTAGTTATATCCAAGTGTTACAAATAAATATTTGTAGATAATAGAACCAGTAGTTGTGTATCCTTACTTTAAGTATAAAGAAATTGTGGCTGTACATTCCTTGTGGTATTGGGTTAGCACACAATTATAACTTTGCATGTATTGCATGTATAGTCGGAGAGTCCATACAAATAGAGATAAGTCTCTCCATGTGATTATACATATTTTTATTATTTATTTCACTTTGTTTGCATATTGCAACAATTTACATTTACAACTTCACCCTGTTTTGCCCCATCAGCTCCAGACACTGAGACAAGACATATTTCTACATTTCCAGTTTCGTCTATGATGGAGATATAAAGCTGTATATCATTAACATGCTAGTAATGTTTCCTAAATTCACAAATGATCTCTCCAATCATTTTCGGAATAGAATGGAATGGAATGTTGGAAGAGAACTTGGAGTTCTTCTAGTCCAATCCCCCAGACCATTTCAGACAAATGGTTCAGACAATCTCTTCTTAAAAACTTCCAGTGTTTGAGCATTTACAACTTCTGGAGGCAAGTTGTTCCACTGATTAATTGTTCCGTCAGGAAATTTATTCTTAGTTCTAGGTTGCTTCTCTCCTTGATTAGTGTTCTTAATTATTCTAAAGCTGAATTGAATTGGGTTGATCTTTCTCCCTTCAATCACAGACTGGAGTGGAACCACTTCCAAATCCCAAACCTCAGACAGGAGATTCCACTTGCAATAGGCAATCCCCAAGGTAAAGAGGACCTTAGCCACAAGAGGTTTTTTTTAAAGGAAATAATCAGTACCACATTCCAAATTGACAGATGACCTGTCTCAAAAGCTTAAGGTAAGCTATTAAAGAAGGCCTGGAACAAATGAACACTTAAGAGTCCAAGGACTCAACCACTATTTCTGCAATATCACCCATTGAAACTGCCCATTCAGGAAGGAGCAATAAAAGAGTATCCTCAATCTCTAATCCTTGGAGGTGGCCCAAAATAATAACATTGCCAAATGTTGACTTTTCTTTGAGAGAGCTCTCTTACAATGATGGAATTTTGAATAGCTTTTATCTGGAATGTATTTTTGCTAATGTGAAAAGAGCCATGTATTTACTTATCCGAAAATCAGCTCAGGAGCACCTATTTATGACTATACATATGTAGGTTCTAGACTGTATTTCTAATTATATGTCATACCCATAGTTATGACATCATGCAGATTAATTCAAATATTTGTAAATAAGCAATTAGATTTCCTTTTTTAGGAGATGGCCTAAAACAGGGGTGTCAAACTTGCATTGTCACAGTGTTGTCACATGACATATTGCAACTTTTTCCTCCTTCGCTAAACCGGGCATGGGCATGGCCAGTATGTGACGCATCTGGCCCATGGGCCGCAAGTTTGACAGCCCTGGCCTAAAACAATAAGATTGCCAATAGTATTGAATTTTCTTTGAGAGTTCTATCTTACAATGATGAAATTTTGGATAGCTTTTATCTGGGATTTATTTTTGCTAAATTGAAAAGAGTCATGTATCTACTTATTTGGAAATCAGCTCAGGAGTACCTATTTATGACCATACATATATAAATTCTAAATTGTATTTTTAATTATATGTCATAGTTATCATGCAGATTAATTTAAACCTTTGTAAATAAGCAGATTTCCTCTCTGCATACCCCCTGCAAAGGTCCAATCACAGACTGTCTAAGAGTGATTAATGCAATTTCCAGTGTGCTATAACCTGATCTAGACTAGATGGGATTCATGTAAGTCATGTAATCTGCTTTATCCAGAGCCCTATGTATTTGCCACCCCATTACAACCAAACCAAAGCAAAGCAAAGCAACCTTTATTGTGCCATTAACCAGCTCTTTCCCTAGGAGAAAAAGTTGGTGATAGTATGAAACAGCTGGGTTTTTTGTTTTTTGGGGAAATCGTCTCTTCCATGGCTGGTAGAATCAATTCTTTCTTCAAACAGATATTCACTACGTATGGAATCTATCCCCTTTTGCAGCTAGTATTAGTTAGAGAAACAGATCAAGCTGTTGAAGAGACCTCATACTTGTTTCACAGACTCAAAGGTGAAGAAGAATAGAATAGAATAGAATAGAATAGAATAGAATAGAATAGAATAGAATAGAATAGAATAGAATAGAATAGAATAGAATAGAGAATAGAGAATAGGAGAATAGAATTAGAATGAATAGAATCGAATGGGATGGAACGAAATGAGAGTTGGAAGGGACCTTGGCAATCTTCTAGTCCAACCCCCTGCTTAGGCAGGAATTCCTATGCCATTTCAGACAAATGGTTAACCAATCTCTTCTTAAATTGTTCTGTCAGGAAATTTCTCCTTAGTTCTAATCATAAAGTCTTGATCTTGCAAGACTTTATGCCATCTCATGAGATCCTCCAGAATCCAACTGAAGCAAATGTGAACAAGTTTGTTTGCAAAATGGAAATATAAGCCACTAGTATATAAATGTGAGCAAACCCGACTCCCTTCTAGCACTGATGATGTTACCTCTTTTGGTAATGAAATATCCGCAAGAAAACAACCAAGCCCACAGAGCACCAAGGATCCTACATTATTTTATGTTAGTCACTTCCAAACTTTCCCTGAATAGCTTGAAGAAAAATCACAATGAATAATTTTTATTTTTTATTTACTTTAATAGTAAGAGATCATAATCACAAAAACTTTTTAAAAGAAGTTTAATTGTATAATAAGTGTATAATTGTTATTCCCCTATTTTAAAAGCATTTGTACAGGATATGAAGTGAGAGGATATAAAATGTCTGTTTCTAAAACTTTCACTTAGTTCAAAGTAGTTAATATTCAAGAAATAAAAAAATCTTCAAACATGCAGATTTAATTTCTTAATGTTAATGATGTTTTTGGAGCTTTGGCTACAGAGAGCTATAACTCACTATTTGTGAAGTCTGCAATATTATAGAAGAGTAGAATTCAGATACATTGAAACTGAGAAATTTTCAATTTTCTATGATGATTGTAGCAAAATATAGTTTTTAAAAATGTTTTTTTAAAAAAAAAGGTAAATTGATTTAAGAAAACTTCTTCTGTCCACTTTACACAATAGAATAGTTTAAACAATTCATTCAAAATAGCAACATTTTGTAAATAATACAAAGTACCAGAACTGTTCACTCAAGGCCTGCAACTGCAATATTACTAACAGCAATATGTACCAATATATTATTTGTTAATTATTTTACAGACATAAATGTTTATAGTTACGCAAAATTATTCTCCTTACTGCCCAAGGATTGTTTTCCATATCAATCACATTTCCCACCGGTTACCACTTCCTCATCTTCACCAAAAATTGTCATCAAGTCCTTCCTGAGGAATGTCTGCAGCACTAACACTAGGGAAAACAAAATCATGTTAATTTTGGGAACAGCTATGGAGAAACTTACACTTTTGTGACCCCCATATTCTTTCCTCAACCAACTGCTCTTTCACTGACAAACCTTTGGGCCTTGAGTACTACATAACCAAAGGGAAAGCATGGCAGTGTTGAGCAAGGTAGCACTGCTTGCCTCTCAGCCTGTGGGCTGCAAATGGAAAAGACTGCTATCCAGTGGAAGCTCCTCACTATGGAAGAGTAAATAATGCAAGCTGTTTGCTCTAGCACCACCTCCTGATATCTCTGAGGAGTTCCACAATCCTCAGAAGCAAATCTCTGGAAGGCACAGGAAGCTGCAGTGGGGAAGTAGAATAAACAAGCCTTACACTTCTCTTTTCCCAATCTGTTCCCATCTAAGCAACTTGGATCTTTAAGGCACTGTCTCAGTGACTATAACCCAGACAAGGAAAAAAAATGATGTCGCATACCTGTCCTCCCTTTCACTGCCTAGTAGTGCCGCAGATGATATCTCAACTGCTTCTTTCTCGGCCTTCTGACAGAAAGAAGAGAGTTGTTAACTTGGTTTATAAATATCTCAGTAGCCTCTGAAACATCCCTATGAGGCAGAAGTGTTTCAAAGATTTAATCTGTGTTCTACATTGGAACTCAGATAATTTCTAGGGATCAGTAGGATAAATAGAATTTTGAGGGTAGGGCTATTTATTATTTATCTACTAAACTGCAACAGTTGTTAGAGGAAATTCATTTACAAATTTAAAAGATTGGAGACAGTGAAAAAATTATATGACCAAACAAATAGCTATCAGTTAACTTTGTTGTTGTTAGTTGCGAAGTTGTGTCCGACCCATCGCGACCCCATGGACAATGTTCCTCCAGGCTTTCCTATCCTCTACCATCCTCTGGAGTCCATTTAAGCTCAATCACAACTACACTTGTTTAAGTCTAAATATTTAAATCTAAGTATCCAAAAATTATATAAAGCAAGCAAACTAACAACTATCAGTTAACTACACCTGTTAAATCTAAGTTTTTAGTCAGACAAATCCTTGGCATATTTTTTTACCATCTAACAGATAAGATGCAAAATATGACAAAGCAAAGATGAAAAAAACCCCTCAGTTCTGGTTTGACAATATTTCATGGAATGGCTAATGCAAGAAACAGTTAAAAGAGATAAGGAACTAAATGGCAATTGGCTTTCTTTCAGCTTCAGAACTGAACTTTAGAATTTGGAATGTCTTATTATTGACCTTGTATGCTCACCACCTAAGCTAAAATTTTAAAAAATAAAATTAAGGATTAGTGAAATGAGCCAAACTACTGTAAAGGAGTCAAAGAATGTTTAAAAAGATTCTGTTAAAATCAATTAATGCTTTGCTGAAGCCATATACATTCTGGAATTCATATCTGGTATGCTCTTATCTGTAGATAATTTTGGATTGTGTAAGATTCGGTCTTGCATTTCTTGAAAAGTAATCAATGAAGAATATAACAAATAGCTATGTCAGCAGTTTTATATTAACATTCAAATTTAAAGCCATGTGCTAGAATATGAGGGCATTATCATCATACCCTGCAATGCAATATGATCATGAGGAGAGAGAATGTTGAACAAGACACATTGAACTTCTTCTGAAACTCAGTTTTGGTTAGTAAACTATTAAAATTTCTAAAAAAAAAAAAAAGTTATGTTTAGCTATTTTTGTCCAAACCATATTCTATCATTTCTTTTCTTGTGTAACAAAAATATGTACATGCAAACATTCATTTTTAAAAAATATCACCCAGACTAAATGCTATAACTACTTATAGCTACTGCTGCAATAAGAGCTGCTAATTGTGTTCCAATGCAAGACTGAAAACTAGAAACATGGAATGAGTCAGTTTAAGATATAAGTAATCTTTTTAAATTCTGATATTACTGAATTATATAAGTCATTCATATTTAGTAAATCCTAAGCAACCTCCAATTTTTTCCCCGCAAGATAAAACTTTGGGCTTCACTTTTGATTGGTTATATCTAGCAAAGCTTTACTTTAGTAAGAAAAGAACTGTACAATTAGTATGAAATGTATACAACTATACTTCTGGTATTTTCCAAATTATTTTATTCATGTTAATTCAAAATATTACCTTTTTTTCCTGTTCTTTATCTTGATTCTGCTGTATTATTTTCATGTATTTTTCAAGTGGATTGGAAACATCAGTGCCAGAATGTTCTTCAGACTTCAGAGTACTTGTCTGCATATTTGTTACTATTTCATTTTGAATCTCTTCATCCATCTCCAATGACTCTTGGACATGCTTTCAAAAAGCATTAAAAACATGTAATTGGAGCAAAGTACCTGAATTAACCCAAGTCCTTATATCTCCACCCAATATTTTACCTATTACTATATACACTACCCTGTGGAAAAGATACCTTCCAATTTGATATAATCAAAACATCCAAGCACAATTTAATCGCCTCCATTTCTCAGAAAAGCAAGAATCATGCCTAGTAGATCTTGGGTGAACACCATGTTGTATAGGCTCTAGCTTCAGTTCAGTTAACCACCAATCTTTAAGACCACCTCCTTTGTACCATTTCTATTCAGTCCATCAGCTGTAAAAGTATGAGGATACTCCAGGTCCCATTCATCAAAGGTTGCCTTATAGACTCAGGAAGCAGCCTTTCCTGTCACAGGACCTGCCCTTTGGAACAGCAGACTGGCCATAAGCAGGTTTACTGGCATTTCAGAAATCTTGATGTACTGGATGGGATCCCAAGCATAAGGGTCAGGTTAGTTTAAGGCTGGGAAATTTTGTTAATTATCATCCCAGTTGCCATTTCTTGCTCTTTATTATTTTTATATTTTTCTTTGTTTTGTACTTGACAGTCTTTTAAACTGGTGTTAGCCATTCACAGTCACTTCTGCAAGATGGGTAGCCAAATAAATAGAACAAAATAATGAACCAAATACAGACTATGGAAAAAGCCTTATTGAAAAAGAAAAGAAAACAAAGGAAACATAAAGAAAAAAGTCTATCTCTTAATTCCTCCTCTCTTTCACTCCCCTCCCCATTATTCCATGGTGGCACATGAATACAGTGAAACTGCATTCTAACATGCAGTATTGCAGGCTAGCTCATTGCTTACTGTCAGGAATTCAATCATGACCAGCTCAACATTGACTCAGCCTTCCATGGTCAGTAAAATGACGACCCAAATTGTTGGGAGCAATACACTGACTTTGTAAATTGCTTAGGGAGGGCCGTAAAGCACTGTGAAGTGGTATATAAATCTAAGTGCTATTGCATTTACATTGTGAAAATGTAAGAATGAGATACATTACTATTTCCTTATCCGGTTTCTCTGGTTCTCCTTGGTCTCTTTCCGAAGACTTCCCACTTTGTGTTTTCTCTTCTTCGGCCTTTTCTTCTTCCCATTCTGACTCCTTTTGTTCTTCATGATGTCTTCCCTCTAGGACAGTTTTCTCTGTTCCACCTTATAACAATGCAAATAACTTACATACCACAGAGAACAATGATTTGCCTATTAGTATAAGTCTGATTCCAGAGCCTGCATATTCTTATTAGTACTGATTCATGATATTTTTGCTTTTTCATAATTGCCAATATGCTTCCTAAACAAAGTAAAACTTCTATTGGACTGCAGAATTACTTGGATAGAACCTGGCATCTTCTATATTTAGTTTTTTGTTTTTAAAGACCTATTGTACCATATGATTTGGGGAACAGTATTACTGGATATATTCTGCAGAATTCTCAGAAACCAATTTAGAAAGACAGCCTTTTTAGCTACTAGTTATGAACAGGGAAGACAAGTGCACTGCTATGACACTATGTCACTAGTATCTACTTTCAATTGTTTCATTTCAGGATTGAACACCACTTCATTTATAGCTTAGTACAGTTTAAAAATTGCTTTGGGGTCTGAATCTTTCCTCTCCAAATATTGGAGGCAAAGAGTGACATACAAGGGACAAGGTAGGCAAAGGAGTTAAGTGAATTTTCTCCTGGAATCTTTTATTCCATCCACATCAACATGCCTTCATTACACTGTTACATTCAGCAGTTTCATCACTGAAGTCAAACCTGCTGGAACCTGTATTTGAATATTTTGTGTGCTTTTATTAAAAAAAATCATTAAATGTTCTTGAAATGCTTATCTTCGTATTGTAGATATTAGTCATTTAGTGATGTCTATCATAACAGGCAACTGTTCTACAGTGATAAAATATATTTTAGTTCATTAGCAGGAATCATAATTTCATTATGTACTTTCTTAAATTACAGAATTCACTTCCTAAGGTTAATGCTATAAACCATATTTGAACAAAATTTTCATGATTTCACTGATATGGTCTCTCAGGTTCTTAGTACAGTATATCAATGAAAGATAAATAATCTGTATTCAATGTTGCTTCCAAACACTATTGTACTGAAATAATAAAAGAACCTGACAATTGAAAAATAATTGCAAACTTTTTTCTTTTTTGGTATCTTGCAGCATATTGAATGCTTCTAGACATAGAAAATTAAATCATTCTTAATCCCTTGCTGTATATAATTTCCCTATTATGTATAATAACTGCTTAAAGAGCAGCATTTAATGTAATTTAAAAGCAATTCTACCAAAACCTTCAACTTCTGTGTTTTATAATAAACAAGCCATCTAGAAACAAGGCATTCCCAGAAGTGAACCAAAAACTTACTTATCTCCTGCTGTGAAATGCCTGTTGCTGGCATGGAGGCTGGAACATGGTTCCAACTAACTATGTCTCCAGATGGTTGTGACACATCGCTTTTGAACTGTTCTGGAATGTCCTCTTGATCTAGAGAATAAATATAAACAAAAACTTCATTATTCTGCAATTATCCAAGCCAGGAAGAAGAATGGAACAGTGTGGGAATGACTAGAGTTCAGAATGCCTAGTATAAGCTATTAATTAATTGTTCCTCCTGGCCAACCTAACAATTACCATAAAAATGAATAAACTTTCAATGGGTCAGAATGTTCTTTTAATCAGAATCATGGGACTGTCTGGCTTGGAAAATAGTTTTCTACAGTACATTTGTTAGTCAAGTAGGTGACTACAAATTCAATGTAGACGTCCTTTGTTTAAAAGGAGCCACAATAAGTATAAAAACAGTTTGCATTACTTCCTACAGTATTTCTTCTTTTGTGTGTCAGGTTTCCATTTCAACAACAGTACAATCTCACTGTGAGCATTTACATGATTGTTACAGGCGGTATGATAATATAGCAGCCTCTTAAATTGATCTATAGGTTCAAATCTTGAGCCATGCCTGGGATATCAGCACCACTCACATTTACCTACTATAGGTTTCATAATCTTTGGCCAAATCTATTTAAATTCTATCCCTGTAACAAACATGTGCATTTTGTGCATGTACCTGTTCTTTTACTTTTGTGAAAATAAATTTCTCCAAAATTGCATTTAATTAGTGTCATATATGACACTAATTTCCTTGTTTTTTGCAGTTAACTCAAATCCTACCTTCCATTTTCAAATAATGTTCCTATTGTACATTGCATTTTATAATTTTTCAGACAGATGCTTCTATTCTTTCATCCCCAAATTCTGACATTCATTATTTCTCTCCCACAATATTTTTCTGACCTTGCTTTAAGCTTTCAATAATACTCTATGACAGCTCCATAGATTTTATTTAGTTCCTAGGGTACCAGTTAACAATATCTCTAACATTATATCTCTTAAATCAGGAAGAAGCATCATGTATTCTCACATATAATAGTAAACTATTTATTATAAATAGTAAACTCTAGGCGATGTAGGCTGGTTTTCTATCACGTTAAAGAGGCAGAATATATATCTTCCAATTAGAAGGAATTAAAAGGGTAGTACGGAAAGAAACACAAATTAAAGGTCTGGAAATCAAGAAAGAAATCTATAAATTGCAAGCCTTCACAGACAATCTGGTCTTTATTCTTGAGGAACCACTACAATAGGGCATGAAGCTAACGGAGGTTTTAGTAGAATATGGAGATATAGCTAGACTGAAAATTAATAAGGATAAAACTAACATGATCGTCAAAAATATAACGAATAAACAGAAAGACGAGTTGACCAGGAGAACAAATATACAAATAGTGAAGAAAATGAGATATTTAGGAGTCCATATAACCACAAGATGCACTTCAATCAAAGAGGATAACTATGTCAAATTAATGAACCATATAAAAGAAGATTTGGAGAGATGGAAAAATTTGAGGCTCTCTTTGATGGGAAGAATAGCGGCGATCAAGATGAACATCCTACCAAAATTACTCTTCTTGTTTCAGAATATCCCTATAAAATTAGATAAAAAGTATTTTGGAAAATTGAATAAAATGACATCGGAATATATTTGGCAAGGGAAAAAACCAAGGATTAAATTTAAACTTTTACAAGAAACAAAAGAAAGAGGAGGGTTTGGCATACCAGATTGGGAATTATACCATCAAACAGCAATGCTTACCTGGGTAGTAGAGTGGATAAATTTAAAAAAATAGAAGATTGTTAACGTTAGAGGGCCATGACCTACATCTAGGATGGCACGCATTTTTGTGGTACGGGAAACAAGTAGCACATCAATACTTTCGAAGACATTTTATAAGACAGGCTTTACTGGAGACATGGAATAAATTTAACCAGCAGAACTACATGAAGATTCCGATTTGGTTATCTATATTAGAAGCGCTAGTCCATCCAAATCTAATCAATCAGGGAAAATGTGTTACCTATAAGGATATTATAAACGAAGAAGGGGGACTGAAATCAAAGCAAGAATTAAAAGAACAAGGGGTAGAATTGGAGTGGTGGCCCTATTTACAAATACAAACACGTTATTTGAAAGACATGAAAGAGTGGGGCACTAATAGGAAATTAATGACAATAGATAAGATTTTTCTGGGGATAAATGATAACTTGGTAAAGAAAATTTATAAATTCTTATTGGATTATAAAATGGAGGAAGAGCAGGTCAAGGAAACGATGGTGGCATGGGCAATAAATTTTGGGTATAATATGCTATTGGAAAAATGGCAAGAATTATGGGGAAAAAACAGGAAAATAACATTGGCAATACTGTACAAAGAAAATTTATATAAGATGTTCTACAGGTGGCACCTTCCGCCAGCGAGATTGGCAAAAATGTTTAGAAATTAGGCACGTACTATCATATGTGGTGGTTATGTAAAAAAGCACAGGAGTATTGGCGGAAGATTTATTTATGGTTGGTGAAAATAATTGGAGAAGAAATAGAATATAAACCAGAACTATTCCTATTGGGAATAATAAATGGGAAATACAGTAAAGGGGTAACTTACTTAATAATACATATTATAACAGCAGCAAGAATGAGTTTTGCCCAAAATTGGAAAAATAAGGAAACTCCTCTAGAAGTTGAAGTGATCAAAAATTTTTTGACATGTGCGAAAATGAATAGATTAACCTTGGAATTGAAAAATAAAGGCGAGTCAGAATACCACAAGATATGGAACAAATTTTATTAATGGTTGGAACAGAAAAGAGGGTCAAAAAACAAGAACTGACTAGAATTCATAATAATAATAATAATAATAATAATAATAATAATAATAATAATAATAATAATAATAATAATAATAATAATAATAATAATAATAATAATAATAATTTTATTTCTATACCACCCTTCTCCCGAAGGACTCAGGGCAGTGTACAGCCAATTTAAAAGCACAAGACACAACAATGATTAAAAATTAAAATAATTAAATAGATTGGGCCGGTTTAAAACCCCCCCAAAATTTAAAAAATTTAAATTTAAAATACCCCAATTTAAAATTATTATAATGATAGCCTGGCCTGGCGGAACAACAGGGTCTTCAGTGCGCAGCAAAACACCCGGAGGTCAGAGATCTTACGTATTTCCGGGGGCAGTTCATTCCACAGGGCTGGGGCTCCCACAGAGAAGGCCCTCCCCCTGGGTGTCGCCAGCCGACATAACTTGGCTGATGGCACCCGGAGATCCTCTCTGTGGGAGCGAACTGGCTGGTGGGAGGCTATTGGTGGCAGAAGTCGGTCTCGAAGGTACCCGGGTCCTGTGCCATGGAGCGCTTTAAAAGTGATGACCAACACCTTGAATTGCACCCGGAAGACCACTGGGAACCAGTGCAGCTCGCACAGGAGGGGTGTCACGCGGGCACAACGAGTTGCGCCCATAACCACCCACGCGGCCGCATTCTGGACCAGTTGGAGCCTCCAAGTGCTCTTCAAGGGGAGCCCCATGTAGAGAGCATTACAATAGTCCAGCCGGGAGGTGACGAGGGCGTGAGTGACCGTGCGCAAGGCGTCCCGGTCCAGAAAGGGCTGCAACTGGCGGATCAGGCGGAGAATTAAAGTTATGTATGTAATTACAATAGAATGATAATGGATAAAACAAATGTATAAGTAATATAGATAGAAGAAGGATGTCTTTATATATGTAAATACTGAACAGACTAATTGTATATAAGTAATACGATATATATATGATACTTATCTTTCATTTTAGTATGTATGGCAAAAAGAATGCCAGGATGGTTACACTGTATCCAATGTTTTAATATGTGTGTAATAAAACTTTAATTAAAAAAACTTTTTTTTTGTTTATCTAAGAGAAAGTTTAAATATTACCAAAAGCCAAAAAAAATGATCAAATTTTTATGCTCATAAGCATGGACGCTGATTCTCATGATTGAAAATCTTACAATATAAAGAAGAAACTTACAGTCACTAACAGGATTGTGGTTTTCTTGTTCTTCATCCAACAACTTGACAGGATTTACAGTGTTGCTAATATTTTGATGATTCTCTAGTTCTTGATATAAACTAAAAAAAATTAAAATTTAATTTAAGAAAACTATAGACCACAAAGCTAGTCAAAGCTGGAAAAAAAATAGATGTAAAAGAAATATATGCCCATGTGAATTACTGATACCTTAAGCTGATGTAATCATTTTCAACTGATATTGTTTTGCCCTGATTTATAAACACTCTATAAGAACAGTTGCATATATCCAATGCAATGGAGGGGAGGATTACTAGAAGATGAATTGCCAAGACAAAACTTTAGTTAAATAGTTAGAATAGTTAAAATGAGTAAACCAAATGAAGCTGACAAGGAATAGTCTGTGATATTTTACCATCTCTGAATGAGAAAGATGACTCATGGATAACCTCAAAATTATAACTAGAGAAAATTAGGCATATCTCATTACTTCAGAGAATAATGTATATAGGATGGCAAATACAACTATATTAAATATCAAATACTTCAGCGAAGTGAAGTTCTTGAAACTATCTTTGATTAAGAGTAACTAAAAAAACAGGTTCATTCAGTTAAATTTTCTAAAACAATTACCTTAACTTTTGTTTGTTAGGAAGTGGAGATGAACAAGCTGAATCAGGAGATGCACAGTCTCCTATTCTTAAAATAGGAGACAGAGGCTGATTAGCATTCTCAAGAGGAACTGCAAGAGATGAGCCAGTGATATCTACAAAGAAGAAGTCAATTGTTTATTCTCATACAATAGTCTTACTCAAGCAACATACCTGACATACCTCCTTGAGTGATATTTTTTAATGGCTAAACAATCCTCAGGAGACAAGTAAAATGTCAAAACTATTCACAATTTAATACTGGCAAAACTTGTGATTTTTAAAAAAATATTCTGGAATTTGCTAAATTAAATAATTCAGAATAAATGAGTTGAATATTTTATATTAAGGAATGCATTTTATGTGAAAATATGTAGTGGGCCTTCTGTATATACTTTAAATGAAACACATACACACCCTGGACAAGGGGGGGAAATGAGGAATCATTAAGAGATTGTTCTAGTTCATCATGCCAAACAGAGGAGCAACATAGCTCACAGAAAATGCACATGGCTCATGATGGCTGAAAAACTGCAGAATAATTTAAAATGAGCACACATGCAGGTATTATAGGTTCTGGAACATGCATGGCATTTTGAAACATTGGTACACTATACACTAGTTGGAAGTAAACACTTAATTGTGATATAAGACAATAATTTTTTTGTATCACTACTTTAATTTCAACTTTAATTCCATGTATTTATTAGACAACAGAATTTATTAAAATTGAAACACTCCACAGATAGTTCTTGACTTATGACAATTACTCAGCAACTGTTCAAAATTATGGCAGATTTCCCAGAACTGCTTAGCACCCAGTTCCAAAGATCCAATGTTTATGTGATTGCATTTTGGTTGCTTGGCAACTAGCCAGCATTTATGGCTATTTGCAGCATTCTGTGGTCATGTGTCTGTGATTCTACTTCTGGTTTCTGGTACAAAATGCCCATGGACTACAATATAAAGGTTCACTTAATGACTGTAGCTTTTGCTTAATGACTTTGCTTAATGTAAAAAAGTAATAAAATCAGGCATGGTCATGTGATAACCTACTAAATGACTGCCACAATTTACGCCTGTAATTCTGGGCTCAATTACGTTCCTAAGTCAAGAATTACCTTTATGCAGTGATTATGTGAAGACAAACACTCCCACACTGCAGGAAGTATATTGAAACAGTACTCCCATTCCAGCAGTGAGTGGGAAATTAGAAATAATCTATGAAAGGGAGTAATGAATTATGACACCAAACTTTTTTATCAATAATGCTTGCAACTCACACTAAAGCAACCAGATTTTGTAACTGTATCCAATTGTATACCTTCATTAAAAAGATTTTTACTGATGTTCCGCCTTGCTTTGGAAACAGGAGTAGAAGAGAGACGCCTGGAAGGTTTTTTTGGAGTGGTACTAAAATGATTCTCATTTCCTGGTGCCCAGGTATAGCTTTTACTCTTTTGAAAGTGAAAGGAATGTTCTTGGGACAATGAATTCTCCTGTGTAGATCTCTTTCTTTGCTGAGATGCTAGGATACAGTTCCTTGGTGATTGGGAAGATGATGGGATCTTTGTTGAGTCAATTGCTCTTTGAGTGACTTTGTGCTGGTAATTCCTGTAGGCCTCTTCCAAGTACTCGGCTTCTCTTTCCAGTTCTTTTATCCTAGTTTTTGTAGTAGCTACAAATTCTAAGTCAGAATCTGGTGACGTGTTGAATTTTACAATGTGATTATTATGAGTGGGACCTGGATTTCCCATTCGAACACTGGTCACAGGCTGAGTTTTCAAGAAAGCACGATCTATATAAATATCATGTGGAACAACCTTATCATCAATCAAGTCAATGACTGAACGATCAACCAGAGAAGGCTTAGGATTCCGATACACTTCATTTTGTAGTGCTAGATAACCAAGAGTTTCATATAGAAATTAAAAAAAAAAAACATTTTAAGAAAAGTTGTAAGTGTGAATGTTGATCTGGTCATATAGTTAACACATAAAAATAACCTGTGCATTTGAAACCTACCTTAATAGTTTTGTATATTTTTTTCTACACTCAAATCCAAATAGCAAAATTACCCCAAGTCAGGGTGATGAGACAAAATTCTAAAATAAAACTGAAAATATTATAGTAATGGTAACAAGTCATGCAATGTAATGTAATGTGCTCCTTTCACAGATAAAGGCTGCTTCTACTCATAGCAAGGGAAGCTCCCTCATATCTTAGTCAATACCTGAGAATCCCTTGACCCTTGAGCTCATCCTCTTAGAACTAACACATGAAGGGTCTGCAGTGAGAGGAAAGACTTGAAAACCCTGCTTGAAGAACTAGCCATTAGCCATTGGAATCTATTCTGGGTTCTCTACGAATCAACTCCAACTCCCAAAGATTGAATGAAAGATTTAGCATTCAGCAAAGTTAGTTAGCTGATTGTGCCTTCAAGGCACAAAAAGAAGAAAAGCATGCTAATAAGCTTTTAATACAGCATCTGTCCCCCTTTCCTCAAAGTAGTTTGCCATAGACTTTTGCAAAGGTAGATACAAGCCCAAATTCTTGTTTGTGCAAGCTTATGAACACAAAACTTTCAAAATACATTCTCTCAACAACTACCCAGCTCTGCTTTGGACACTATATAGGCACAAATGATTACAGCTACAGGCAACAGTTTTTGTTACTTCCTTTCATTTCTGTGTTGGGCAGACCAATAAAATCTTAAAAATCAAACGAAGAACTAAACTACAAGCTGAAATGTTAGAAACCAGAGGGCAGTTTTTAATTATTTCAAAATTATTTTTTGGAAACAAGGAAGCTTTGAATTTAAAAGACCTTTTATAAGAATTGCTCCTAGCCCAAATTATTTCCCTATGTTCCGTAATGAGGTATTGTTCTTTGCAGTAAATAATTATGTTCCGTAATGAGGTGTTGTTCTTTGCAGTAAATAATTATATCAAAGAAACAATACTTTATTTTAAAAGAGGGCAGTCATTCATTATGCATATTGAATGCATAATTATGCAAAATTCAATAATTTTATTTTCTTGCTATTTAGTTAATAAGTTGTGGCAAAAAATAATCTACATGTTTAAATAAAATTGCCTCAAATTTGTATCAAATAGAAAAAGGCTTGAGTTTAAAGGCAAAAAGATGTGAGAAATCAAAATGTTCAAACCTGTCTGTGTTTGCTTCCATTGTAACTTTAATTCTTCTATCTGTATATTTAACTTCCTGATGGTATTTTCATAGTCTGACAACTGGTCCTTTAACTGTACACAGTGATCCATCTGAAAACATTACAAAGAAAATTTGGCTCAAAAATACAAAGGTGTTATTAATACAAATAAGATTAATAACAATTCACACTGGAAGCTAGATTATGCTTACATTGCCATTTTTCTCTACTGAATGTCTCAGACAGAAATCTGGTCAAATATTATTGGAAGCATCTGCAAAACCCAGAAAAACCTACCTCCTTTTGTAACTGTTTTTCCAAGACCTGTTTATGAGTTTCAGATTCCTCACATTCAAGCTTTTTGGCATGTTCCATTCTTTTTAACTCTGCCTGAAGGACCTTAAAGTCAGATGACAGACGACTCAGCTCTGTAAGTTTAGGAGACTGAAAATTATTTTTTTAAAAATCACATCTTGCCTTCACTCTGAAATACCATATCCAAGAAAATATATTCTATCATGTATCCAACTTCATTTATAGCTTTATGATGTATGGATAAATTATTTTTCAGTATCCATAAAAAAATGGTAAGGTATTTATTTCTAGACCAATCTTATAAAACATAGTAACATAAAAATACAACAAAAACATCTTGCATACAAAAAACCAAAAAAAAAAAAATAATATAGCAGATTTACTGAAGGGAACAGGAAAATTACACTGATCTGATAATTTAATGTAAAGAAAGAAATTGGAGCTACTGTATATGAGCTTTTGTCTCTTGGCCCTACCATCATTGGGTATTGCTTAATACAGTGGTTCTCAACCTTCCTAATGCCGCGACCCTTTAATACAGTTCCTCATGTTGTGGTGACGCCCAACCAGGGGTGGGCTCTAAATTTTTTTACTACCGGTTCTGTGGGCATGCCTTATTTTGTGGGCGTGGCTTGGAGGTCATGTGACTGGGTGGGCGTGGCTAGCTGGTCATGTGACCGGGTGGCCATGGCTATGTGTATAGGGACTACTCAGAGGGCTGAAAAAAGTCATTTCTGACAGGTCCTCGCACTTTTGACTGGTCCTCACACTTATGACCATCCTCACATTTATGCCTGTGCAGCATTCTTAACAACCATGTCACTCATTTCACAACTGCTTCTCTTCAACATGGTGATAAGATAAGATAGGGCAAAAAACGTAAATTCGAGGACTAGTCAAAAGTGCGAGGATCAGTCAGAAATAACTTTTTCAGCCCTCTGAGTAGTCCCTGTGCACAAAAGGACTACCCAGAGGGCTGAAAAAAGTGATTTCTGACAGGTCCTCGCACTTTTGACCGGTTTTCGCAGTTATGACTGGTCATCATTTATGCCCATTGTAGCATTCTTAACAACCATGTCACTCATTTCACAACTGCTTCTCTTCAACATGGTGATAAGATAAGATAGGGCAAAAAACGTAAATTCGAGGACTAGTCAAAAGTGCGAGGATCAGTCAGAAATAACTTTTTCAGCCCTCTGAGTAGTCCCTGTGCACAAAAGGACTACCCAGAGGGCTGAAAAAAGTGATTTCTGACAGGTCCTCGCACTTTTGACCGGTCTTCGCAGTTATGACTGGTCATCATTTATGCCCATTGTAGCATTCTTAACAACCGTGTCACTCATTTCACAACTGCTTCTCTTCACCATGGTGACAAGATAGGGCAAAAACATAAATTGTGAGGACAGTCGTAAGTTCGAGGACTGGTCAAAAGTGCGAGGACCAGTCAAAAATAACTTTTTCAGCCCTCTGAGTATGCATAAAAGGATACAGCAATAGAGAGGGATGAAGGAAGGGAAGGGAAATTAGAGTAGGAGTGAGGATAAGAGATGGTGGAAGAGAGGAGGAGAAGGAGAAAGGAAGAGGAAGTAGGAAGGAGAAGAAGGGGGGAAGAGAAAGTAAGAAGGAAAGAAAAGAGAGAGGTGGTAGGTTTGAGGAGAAAGATAGTTGTACAATAAAAAAGATGAAAGGGAAGAAAGCCAACTCCAAACAAATATAAAGATATTAAGATAAAGAATGAATTGTTAAACTTTAAAGAATAAAAGAGAACAAATATGAATAAATAGCAATAATTAGAAACACACATACAAACATACAATGTATTTTCTTTGAACAGAGTATTTGGCCGGTTCACAAATTTAAACAGTGTTTAGTCATTTCAATTAAATTTACAATTTCTATATTTCCTTTTTGCCATATTTATTCCTCATCTATTTTTTTTAAAAAACCAATATTAGCCTTCATCCTCATCTCTAATCTTAATTAAATTCAATTTTCCCTTCTATTCTATATTATACCCCTTCCCATTGTCATCTATTTTTATATCCATCCTCACATTGGTTAATTATGTAATATTACAGTTGTTTAATACAAATTCAACATTTTAATATAAATCAATTAGTTATATAACTATCTTTTTTGTATATTAATCAATATGAACATGAATATTCCAATTATTTCCATGCAATCCAATTTCCTACAAATCCATTAAATATATTTACCAATAATAATAAACCAAATAATTTCCCCCATATATTCCTCCAAACCACAACTTAACCATTTCTGCTTTCAACACAATATACAATTAATAGTATCTCAATTATTACAATTCCCTAGTTAAATAGAGCTTTTTTTCTTTTGTGTTTTAAAATCTTGAACTCTCCTCTTTTGCCCTAAATTTCCCATTGTTTGCACCTATCTTTTTTGGTGAGCAAAAAGAAAAAGAAATCTCTTTCCCTGCCTCATTTTGTCACGTTGCAGCAAAGACCCTTTCAGTTTTGTTTTAGTTAGGGGGAAAAAAAATTGCTCCAGCACTTTGCAGCTAATCAACTTATGCTAATTAACCTATGCTGACGCTGAAAGAGGCTGTTTTTTCTATTTTTGCAGGCACCAATCTTCTCATTTGTTTTCTGTTAACACTGATCACCTGTAGGGCGGCTCTTTGAAGCCCCGCGGCAAGAATTTAAACAGTTTTTTTCCCTCTAGCCATCAGCTGGGACTCCGAAGGCAGCAATAGATTGGGGGTGGGCGGGGTAAGCGAACGGCGAACGGCGATTCGACAGAGGCAGAGGGTGAGGGTAAGTAAAGGCGGGGGGGCGAGAGAGGGCTTTGGCGACCCCTGTGAAATGGCCGTTCGACCCCCAAAGGGGTCACAACCCCCAGGTTGAGAACCGCTGGCTTAATATTATCTTAGCCTGCAATCTTAGTGTAAAAAGAAATCTGAATAGTTTTAAATATGAGGCAGATACACCAAGTAAAACAAAAGTATGTACTTTCATGATTGCTAAGTAAATCTGGCTAAGAAGCATATAACACTATGTGACAAACTAACAGGAGGAATGAGATATGCACCTCATCTTCTCTGCCTGTAAAATGTTATTACTGTAATTACTTTAGGCTTGGATAAATGATTGATTCAAAAGAATGACACTAGATTCAACCTGGTCACTGCTATATATATAAAATACAGATAAATATGTTTCTTCTTTAACAAAGGTTCTGAATATTGAAGAGCCTTGGTGGCGCAGCAGACTAATGTGCTGTTAAGTAACACCAGCTGCCTGCAATTACTGCAAGTTCAAATCTCACCAGGCTCAAGGTTGACTCAGCCTTCCATCCTTTCGAGGTAGGTAAAATGAGGACTCAGATTGTGGGGGCAATAAGATGACTTTGTATAAAAAAGAACACTGCTTAGGGGGGCCCGAAAACCCTACTAAGCAGGTATACACAAAAGTATGAAGGCTATTGCTTAAACGCATTGTAAGCCGCCCTGAGTCTCCGGAGAAGGGCGGCATATAAATCGAACCAATAAATAAATACAATAAATAAATATTCCCTTCAGTTTTCTTTTGAAACAAGAATGAAATATTTTAATGGTTTGAGGAGCAAAAAAGATGTCATTTCCCACTCCCCTTAAAGAATATATGAGATATAATTGTTGTGTGTGTTATTCTTTCCAGAACTTAGAATACTATGTCTTTACTGAAATAAATGACAGAAAAGCACGCTTTACAGGTCAATGTTAACTGCACTTCAGTTATAATGTTTCTGTATTTTTGCTATTATTTCCTGAAACACTAAAAACATTAACTCTTAGGACAGAAGTACAACAAGAAAGAAAACAAGTATCTCATATCCAATGTAATAATGCTATCACAAATAGTACAAAATTATAGTATCTGTGTAAATCCTTGCCAATAAAATAACAATTAGAGTATTAGATTCACACTAACTGTCTTGGAGCCGTAGGTTTTCATTGTGTGCTTCCTCCAGCTGCTGTTCAAGTAGTTTATTTTGTGCTTGATGCTTTATTTTCTCCTCTTTTAGTGTAGGATAATCTGAAACTTCTTTCAGTTTTTCAGTCAACAACTGATTCTGTTTGCTTAGTAATAAAGCTTGAGCCTTGATTGAATCAATTTCCAGCTAGAAATAAATCATAAGTTAGAAATAAAATTATCAGACTTGTTCAAAGATTTATAGACTATTCATTTAGCATGTCTATTTCAGAACATGCTAAAACTTCTGTATTTAAATTTCAATTACCTCAAGTTCTTTTGCATGCAAAACAGCTTGGCTGAATTCTTTCTTTTTTGAATTAAGTGCAATATTCTCTTCATGTAAAAGCATAGCCTTTTCTAATCAGAAACACAAAAAGTTTTAGATTAAATTTATTTTGAAAGTAGATTTACAAGACCAAAAGTTATTTAACTTTTTTTTACTAGTTTACCTTTTTGTTCTCGCTCATTTTCAGCAAACTTTTTTGTCCTGGTTATGTATTCTTCTTTTAATTCCAGTTGATAACTAGAAATAAAATAACATGATTAAAGACTTAACGTGATACTAAAGCTAATTTTAGAGTGCCTTTGAGTCAATCTTGGCTCCTGTTTATTGCCTGCTCTAGTTCTTACTAATTTTTCTATCCAAAAGAAAACAATGTTGAAGAATGCAAATTTGCCAATCTTCTTTTCTGTCATAAATTGAATGTTAGGATGAATACATTTTGAAAAGAAAATCAACTTGGGCATATGGTACATCAAAAACCTACATACAGTACATGTATCATTACCTACATAAAAGTTACAACCATCACTCACAACAAAAGAGAAGCATCATCAAACTCTTAGTGACTGAGCCAGCATTGCCAGCTTTATTTGTGGCTTCTACTTCTAAACGATTGCTTTTTAAACAAATTCATATCATCTAGATTTAAGTGTTAAATTCTGTTTCAAATCTAGACTTCAAGCTAGTTGTATTTTCTAATACTATATTTATGCCTTTTTATTTCTTTTATTTACCGTATTTTTCGGACTATAAGATGTACTGGTGTATAAGATGCACCAAGTTTTTGAAGAGGTAAGTAAGAAAAAAAAAAGGTTTTTGCCCTCTCCGGTCCCCAAGAGCACTCTGCAGGCCTGCCAAACCCTCTGCGCGCGTTTTTCGCAAAAACGGGCCTGTTTTTCACAAAAACGGGGGCATTTTTGCCCTCCCCCAGCTCCCAGGAGCATTCTGCAGGCCTCCCAAACCCTCTGTGCGCCTTGTTTTTGCGAAAAATGGGCCCATTTTTCGCAAAAATGGGACAAGCAGGGCGGGGCTTTTGGAGGCCAAAAATGGCTGTATTCAGTGTATAAGATGCACCAACATTTCCACCCTCTTTTGGGAGAGAAAAAATACTCCAGAGTCTTATACTCTGAAAAATAAGGTATTTGCTTTAAATTTCAATTATTTTTATATTCATTTATTGAAATAAAAATGCATTGACCTCAAAACTCAGTGTTTAATTCTTCATAAATATGCCTAGAATTGTATTTTGGTTTTTTTGCATCAAACTGAATATGGAGAAAAAAGTCAGTATGTCTGTATATTCGCAACAGCAGCATTTTCTTTTAATCATAGTACCAGCAGGTAAATAAGGCAATAAGTTTTATTATGGGTTTAAGCTTTTGAAAAATCTATTAACAAATTAAAATCCATGTCCTTCTAAACAGTATCCGTCACTACAGGCTGAGCAAGTAGCATGAAATACATGCACTCTTGACTGTCAAGAATACCAAAAGCCCTACTTACCCTTCTTCTTCCACCTCCCTCTGACAAGATATTTTCATAACATACAAATATAATCTAACAATTTTTCTCTTCTTGCTGAGGTGACTTGTTCTCTATACAGGCAGTCCTCTTAATGAGCAGGAATGTTCTTCTATACAGATACTACTTACTCAATGTTCATAATTGGGACCGGAATTTCCATTACTAAATGATGTGGTTAGCAGGCACAAATCACGTGACTGCATTGCTTAGCAACTGCAGTTTCAGTAGTTCTGAAGTTCCTAAAGAAGTTAAGTTGTGGTCATTAGGCAGGACTGTACTGTTGTTAGGTGAGGACCTCATGCTTCTCCTGTTCTGCCATGCTCATCTCTGCTTCAACTCCCCCCACCTATCTATTTCCATCCCAATCTCTGCCCTTTGGGCCATCTTGAACTCTACCATCCCTATTGTCCTGCTCTCTGCTGATCCCGTTTGTCTGAACCCCACCATACATTCTGCTTCTCCTGCCACTCCGGCTGAATCTTTACCATCTTATTCCTCCCACTGCTGATGAAGCACACCTGGCCTGGACCTTTGTGCCTTGTGAAGAATCACATCAGGCAAGCCTCATCAACAGCAGAAGGAAGACAATTGCAAATGTCAGCTGGGGGCAATGGGGGTGACAGGGAAGTTGACATATTAGCAAGGCAGTAGGATCAGTGGAGTGTAGGGCACCCAAAAGGGCAGAGATGGGAGGATGGGTAGGTGGGAAGAGTTGAAATGCACTCTATGGTCATAAATGTGGGCAGGCTGCCAACATCCAAATTTTGATCATGTAACCTCAAAATCACTGAAACTGCCATAACTTTAGGGATTGGTTGTAAATGCCATTTGTTCAGCACCAACATAACTTCAAAGAGTTGCTAAACAAATGTTCATTAAGCAAGGACTACTTGTATACATGTTTAAACATTCTCTACAGACCACAGGCAAATATATTACTTTAACAGCTCATTCTTCAACTTCTGATCATACGTCTCCTCAATGTTTTTCACATTATTCTCCCGCTGATGAAGTGAATCTTCAACTGTTTTATTCTTTGATTCTTGAAGCTTTTGAGCTCTAGGAAAACAAAAGAAAATGTCTGGTTAGTATCATAAATGAGTGTGCTCAGTGTGGCAGTGACACCTTTTTTTATTTTTTTTTGGTACAACCACCTTCACCAGTCTTCTCTGTTGTGTCAATATGACATTAGAAGGCATAGTTCTAACTTCCATTTCCAATCTTTTCATTGCTGTTTGAGAAAACAATATCATTACCCCTCTCCTATGAAAACATTCTCCATAAAAAATAAATATTCTCTTAAAGAAATATTTATGATATTTATTAAGACTTATCAAGCAAATTCCTGCCTTTAAATCAAAAGTGGTGAATAGCTTTTCCCTTTTAGAGTCAACCAACAGTAGGAACAAGCAGTCAAGAAATATGCCACCAACTAACACTCGGTAGAGCAATCATGAAAAGTATTGGAAAAGATATTTAAATGCAAGTAATATGATTATACCTATAAAGATCAAAATCATGCAAACCATACTATACTGAAGCAAAAGTTGGACTTTAAAGCTGGATAGAAAAATTAGTCCTCAATTTATGAGAGCAATTAGAACCAGAATTTTCATTACTAAGGAATACAAATCATAATGTGCAACTGCATGGTTTAGGAATGTCAATCTCTGCAGTCCTGGTTGCCATTATTAACCAATCTCACATGTTAGATGAGGCAACTTCCTGCTGCCTTCCGACAATAAAATCAGTTTAAGCCTAAATTGATTTAAATATAAAGTTAAAGCATGATATTCTTCAAAGCATAAAAATATGAATGCAAAATAACATTGGATGAATTGCTATTGGCATCTGTATGACTGAACACTGTATGGCATCTTTATGACTGAACATGAAAAACATGTTTCTAATGTATGACTCAATAGGAAAAAAATAGCAGAAACATACAGTAACAGGGAATGACTATCCTTCTAAAGATGTAATATTTATAGTAATATAATTTCATCTGTTTATCATTTCAACTTAAAAGAATCCTTTGAATAATAATAAGAGAGAAATAAACATGCTAGATCCAAGCCTTTCTAAAAGCATTTGGGGAAACTACAGAGTTGGTTGTTCCCCTAACATGGATGTCTGCAACCTGCAGCTCTAGAGCCACATGTGGCTCTTTCACCCTTCTGCTGTGGCTCCCTGTGGCCCTGTCGCGGTAGAGGGATGAAAGAGCTATCGCCCAGTCGCCGTACTGTGGGAGTGAAGCGCCCCTGTACTTGCCTTTGTGCGGCAACAGAATTCCGCTTGGTACATTTGCTGTTGCCACCAGCAAAGAGGATGGGAGAGAATGAAGGGGGCAGATCTTGCGGGATAGGGGCCATCCCCCAAGCCTGGCTTTTGTCCTCCCTTGTTGGCAGGGCCAAGAGAAAGAAGGGAGCGGCGTGGGGAAGTGCTCCCCTCCCTGGCCCAGCGCCAAGCACAAAGGTCCAGTGGGGGAGGGGTGTGGCCCAGCAGAAGCGGCCCCATTGGCGAGTGGGATGGTGGAGAAGCCTGGCCCGGCTCTCACAGCTGTCCCACTGTTCAGCACCTCCAATTGCCACCTTTGAAATGTGCTGCGCCTTTGAGGAAGCGGGGCAACGATGGCTGGGGCAGTGGAGGGGCAGCGGAGGCATCAGGGCTGCTTCCCCCCTCCTCAGCAAACTGGGCCTGGAAGAGGGCGGAGAGTTGTGGGCCAAGCACTGGAGGGTCGCCCCAACACGTGTTTCCAGCGTGCGCTCCTCTGTCCCGAAGTGGGATTGAATGGGGGGGTGGAGGAAGGGAGCGCGGGGAGGGGAGGGAGGCTTCAGAGAAGCCTGGCTGGCTTTCCTTTTGGCATGGGGCGGAGGGAAGACCCAATATCACCTCCATGGCCTGCCTGCTGCTCTCGCAGCATCTTGCGCAGCACAGTGAAAGTGTGCTTCATAATGGGGGAGACTGGATCCCCTCCTCCTCCTCCTGGAGTCCATTCCCTGCCCCACTCGCCCCTGGCAACTCTATCTCTCTCAGGGCGGAGAGCAGTTCACACGTCCAGCACCAACAAAGCTAGAAGTAGCTGCCCCACATGTCCTGCTGCAGTCAAGCAGTGAGAGACACAGAGAGAGAGACGGACAGATTCAGCTCGATTTGGCTCTGTCTGCTCCCCTCTCCCCGCCTTTGCCCAGTTTTGCAAGGATTCAGCGGACACTGCCTTGGTGATGGGGGAGGGGTCGTTCCATACTTTGCCTGCCAAGTGTCTTCGGGGGTGCCCGGGGAGGGAGGAAAGGAGGGAGAGAGCGAGAAAGAGAAAAAGAAAGAAAAAGAGAAAGAAAGAGAGAGAAAGAGACAGAGAAAGACATGGGGGGGTGGAAAGAGAGAGAGAGAGAGGAGAGAGAAAGAGAGAGGGAGGGAGCTAGAGAGGGAGAAAGAGATGGGAGGGAGAGATGGGGGAGGGAGGGAGGGAGGGAGGGAGAGAGAGAGATCTGTTTCCCAAAGAAAACACCTGGAGCCACAAAACCTGGGTAGGCATGGTTGGATTGTGTGTGTCATGTGACTGGGTGGGAGTGAGTGACATTGAGTTGACCATGCCCACCCAGATTTTGTGGCTCCTGGTGTTTTGTTTTCTGTGGGAAATGGGTCCCAATGGCTCTTTAAGTGTTTAAGGTTGCAGACCCCTGCCCTAACATGTCCTGAGATAACCAAAATTTATGCAGTATTTAACCCTGTTTGAATAGTTTTTGTTGTTATTCAATTGTTAAGTCCTGTCTGACTTCACAACCCATGGACCATAGCATCCTAGCCCCCGTCCTGGAATGGTTGCCTATATTGAGAAGTTCTATTCTTTCACACATTGATTTCTTGATTTACTGCATTTCGTAATATAGACCAACTTCTTTCAAATCTTCTCCATTTTATGCAGTTTAAAATGTGGATTTAAACATGTTAAATACATATATCCCAGAAAAAAATTCCTATGTTAGGGAGAAAGGTATATACCAGTAATGGCACATGCGCTCGTCTGGGTTGCAACCCGGAAGAATTGCCCAGGTGCATGCATGCATCCGAAAATCAACTTCCGGTTCATTTAGTCTTCTGGGTTTCTGGCGCACATGCTAGTCTTCCGGGTTTCTGTTGCGCATGATGATCAGCTGACTGGTGTGCATGATCACGCAGGAAAATGGAAGACCAGCTCTTCCAGTTTCCGATACTGCCACACGCACAAAGGCCAGCTGATCATCACATGCGCATGCGCGCCAGAAACATGGAAGAGGAACGGGCAACGCCGCGCATGCCAGGCGACATGGCTCTGTGTGCCACTTCGAGCACATGTGTCATAGGTTCGCCATCATGGGTATATACAATAGCATACAATGGTTCCTCAGCAGCCTTTCCAGGATCTTTTGATTGTTTCTTAATGAAATGAATCTATTTTTTTTTTGTCTATAACAGGGCTGTCAAACTCCTGGCCAATGGGCCGGATTTATCATGCACTGGCCACACCCACGCCCAGTTTAGCAAAGGGGGAAAAAGTCACAATATGTCATGTGATGCCGCCGTGACGACACGAGTTTGATACCCCTGGTCTATAAGGTGTGACATTTAGAAAATTAAGATAGGAATCGCTTCACAAAAGAAGTATTTCCATTAATTATTTTTAAAAACTCACATTTCAAAGACTTCTATTCTCTTCTTTAGTTCTTCCTCTCGGCTTCTTACTGTTTCAATATCTTTTAGTAAGGTTTGTCTTTGCAAGTAAATTTCCTTTGCATCAATCTGTTAGGAAAAACAGTTTGGGTGATATATCCCTCAAAAACAACAATTTGAAAAAACCAATGTTTGTAATACCAACTTCCATAAGTTCCTACTTCCTTCACTGGTTTATTGATAAACTAGTTACTTGGCACAAGAAGATATGGAAACTGCAGCTTAGGTGAAATAACAAGTATGAGGGCAGATCAATGAACATGAAGCAATGAATTCCAAACCAGGTAACAAAACAAAACAAAACAAAAACCCTCTTGTCACTAGGGACAAGCAAAACATTTTAAGCTTGAAACAGATATTTCAAGTAGTCTGAAAGGCATGTTTCACAATGTCATGTACAAAGTGAAGTTGTTTTGCAATTCTCCTCTCTAAGTGGACTGGATTTAGGCTTAGTCAGGTGATCTGGGGAGGGAGATCTAGCAGGCATTTTAAGGAACACTACTACTTGTGGCATTGTAAAAGATTCATTCTAGAACTGATTATTCTCCAACGATGCTGCACGACTGTCCAGAAAATAAGCCATTTCTGTTGTAACTAGAGAGAGGGAGAGAGAAGACAATTCTGTAATTTCTTTATCTGCATCTCTTTCAATCAACCTATAGGAAAAGAAGGATATACTCCTGTTTGAATTCAAGGAAGCATGGGAAAAGGATGAAACAAATACTTATATCCACACCTGTAAGGACTTGCCCCAGCTGGTCTCTCAGGAATGCGAAACTCTTGATTCCATTGAGTTGAATCAAAATAACTTTTTCTGAGAGTAAGTGGTTGCAGTAAAGTCAGGCGGAATCTGAAGGTCCTGCGCAAAGCACAAAGCAATTCTTCCATTTCCCCAAACCCAACCTCCGACCAGTCCACCGGCAGCCAATGTGATGCCACAAGGATGATTTGAGAAAGCTGAAGTGCTAGGTAGATAACAGGTCACTCTCAGGGCATGACGGCCTTGGAACCAGGCTGGAACCGGCTGCAAGTCTGCTCTGACTCCAAAGACAATCCCACTCCCTAATTCTCAAGTGCTTATAGCAAAAGCATGCGAAAAATGCCAGCCAGCCTTCCCCCCTCCCCTCCAACAGAATGGCAGGACACTATGTAGACCTGACAATTTGCCAAATACTGAGAGGTTAGTATTTCATATTATGTTCTGTCTATTCTTGTGATCCTGTGGTGAAATTGGACCAAGAGGCTTGTTCTGCATTCTTATTTCAAAAGGTTTTCAAAGTTTTCAAGCCATTTTAAGATAAGCTTAAAAAACATTCCCAGAAACTTTGATCATGAGGTAAAATTAATAGGACTAATTAAAAAAATTGTCCTAAATGTTTGAAATATTTCATGTTTTCTCCTCAATGAAGCACAAAATACTTCAAGTGATTCAATTTTTGTTCTGTCATAATGCAGTCAATGCATGGCATCTTGATGGAACAATCCAGATTGGATATCTTCTTGCAAGCCCAAAATAAAACACATTTCCCATTTCTTTCACAACTCTGTTTATCAAATATAGGCCATTAGCTGAATAAATAAATATATCTTCATTTTCCCAGTACAAACTGAACATTAGTAGCATCCTACATAATTAAGCATAATGTGACATGTCAACCCATTGAAATCCTCTTAAAAATCCTATTTTTATTATGAGTATCTAATGTACTAATAACCATATGTGATATCAGAAACCAAGGCAAAATATACATAATTACTTTCAGAAACTTTCTGAAAGAACTCCTAATATTGGATAGTTCACCAAACACTTTCATTGCATGGATAGTTCACCAAACACTTTCATTGCAGAAAATTTCAAAGGATTAATAACTATGTAGCTTTACTTTTTTTAAAATTACCTCTTGCTGTTTATGAAGTCTTTCAATAGCATTTCTTTCTCGAGAGATCAGAGCCTCTGACTTGGCCCGATGATCTCTTTGAAACTCTTTCCGAAGTTCTGAAATTTCTTTCTGGGATTTTGCCCTTTCATCCATTTTGATTTTGGCAATTTCAACATCCTTGAAGTGTTGTAACTGTAACATTTATAAAACAGAAATTGAAAACACTGAAAACAGGTATGCTGGCCAGAAATTCAACTACCTTTTCCTGTGCTTCAAGTGTACTGTTCATCTTGTAATTTCTTTAAATTTCTTAATGACATTAACATTTATTCATATGGTATATTTTCAACTTTTGAGGGAAATTTGAAATAGCAGCATTCACCTAGAATTAACAAAGCCATTTATCTTAAAATGCAGATGTTCAGGGAATACTGTTGGAACCTTAAATTATTTATGCTTCATTTATGCTCAAGAATGGACATATTTCCTCATCTCTGCAGTCTATAACATTTCAGATATTGAGAAAGAAAAGTATGGAATGGCACAGTGATTAGAATGTACAGTAGTATTACAGGCAAAGTCTACCCACAGCCAGGAATTTGATCCTGACCAGCTCAAGGTTGACTCAGCCTTCCATCCTTTGGTAAAATGAGGATCCAAATTGCTGGGGGCAATGTGCTGATTCTGTAGACCAGTGTTTCCCAAACTTGGCTATTTTAAGATGCATGGACTTCAACTCCCAGAATTCCCCAGCCAGTATGCCTGGTTGAGGAATTCTGGGAGTTGAAGTCCATACATCTTCAAAGGGTCAAGTTTGGGAAACACTGCTGTAGACCACTTAAGAGAGGGTTGTAAAGCACTGTGTAGCAGTATATGTCTAGGTGCTATTGTTATGGAATTGACAGTCACAGAATTAAAAACAACACAGAAGCTCAGGGATTTGAACATCACTGGGTTACACTAGATACAACCAGTATTTGTGGGTCATGTTATTTATATATACAATTTGATTTCAAAATACATATATTCAGAACACATTTTACTTTTCCAACAAGCAGGGAACAGGAAAAGAAGCACCAACATGTTGCAGAGGAATCTGTTAATACTTCCTCTTGATGTACTATGTCCCTATTTCAAATTGTCTCCTGTGAGGGAAGAAACTATTTGGCGATCCAATTGTAGTTTTTCTGAGACCCTTTCAGCTGTAGCTGATAGTATAGAACAGCGGTCTGAAACCTTAAACACTCAAAAGAGCCATTTGGACCCATTTCCCACAGGAAACAAAACACTGGGAGCCACAAAACCTGGGTGGGTGTGGCCAACTCGACATCACTCACTCCCACCCAGTCACATGACCCCCCCCCCCCGCCATGCCTACCCAGGTTTTGTGGCTCCCAGTGTTTTCTTTTCTATGGGAAACAGGTATCTCTCTGTGTGTCTCTCTCTTTCCTTCTCTCTCTCCTTCCCTCTCTTCCATGTCTCCCTTTATCCCTCTCCCTCCCTCCCTCTCATCTCTTTCTCTCTCCCTCTCATTTCTCTCTTTCTCTCTCTTCCTCCCTCCCTCTCTCATCTTTCTCTCTCTCAACTCTTTCTCTCCCTCTCATCTCTCTCATCTCTTTCTCCCTCTCCCTCCCTCTCATCTTTCTCTCTCATCTCTTTCTCTATCTCCCTCCCTCTCTCTCCTCTTTCTCTATCTCCATCTCTTTCTATCTCTTTCTCTCTCTCATCTCTCTATGTCTCTCTCTCTCTCTTTCTTTCTGTCTCCCTCCCTTCCTCCTTCCCTCTTCCCCACTTCCCAACCCACACACCCAGAGAATAACTGTAAGGAAATTCGGCCACGTTCACTCTGTCTCTGGAAAGATACAAAAATAAACTTTGCGTTGCAAAAGGAGTGACTGTCAGGCTGTTACATCACAGCACCACGAGTTTGCCACCTTAGATCGCCGCACACACTTCAGAGAAGAATCATCCCAAGCAGCTGCACACTCACACAGGCATGCACACACTTCCTGCAACTCGGTCCAATTAGTCTCTGGGCGCTCCCAAAGATGCTTAGCAGGCAAAGTATGGACAACACACACACATACCATCACCAAGGCAGCGTCTGCTGAATCCTTGCAAAACTGGGCAAGGCGGAGAGAGGGGGACAGAGCCGAACTGAGCTGAATTTGTCTCTCTCTCTTTCTGTCACTCTCTCGCTGCCCGACTGCATCAGGAAACGGCGGGCGGCCGTTTCGGTCTTGGTTAGTACTGGACGAACAACCTGCTCTCTGCCCCGAGAGAGAGAGTTCCCAGGGGCGAGTGGGCAGGGAATTGGCTCCAGGAGGACGAGGGGACCCAGTCTCCCCCATTGTGAAGTGCGCTTTCACTGTACTGCTGCTAGAGCAGTGGGCAGGTCATGGAGGGGATATTGGGTCTTCCCCCTGCCCCACGCCAAAAGGAAAGCCAGCTGGGTTTCTCCTCCTAGAATCCCCCCTACCCTTCCCCCTGCTCAAATCCAATTCAGGAGCAGCGTGTGCTGGAAATACTGTTGGAGCAACATTGGAGCATGCCTTCTGACCCTCTGGCACTCTGCCCACAACTCTCTCCACTCTCCTCTCCTCTTCTCTCTCTCAACCCTCTCCTTTTCTGCTGAGGAGAGGGAGGAGCAGCCCTGATGCCTCTGCTTCCTCCCCCCCCCCCCGGCCCCAGACATTGCTGCCCGGCTTCCTCAAAGGCGCGGTGCATTTCAAAGGCGGCAGCTCGCGTTGGAAGTGCCAAACAGCGGGACAGCTGCGAGAGCTGGATCAGGCCTCTCCACCGTCTGACTCGCCAATGGGGGCGCTTCTGCCAGGCCGGCAGCCCCCCCATTGGGCTTTTGTGCTCAGCGCTCGGCTGGGGGAGGGGAGCGCTTCCCCACACCGCCCCCTTCTTTCTCTTGGCCTCGCCGACAAGGGAGGAGGAAGGCCAGGCTTGGGGAATGGCCCCCACTCCACAAGATCCGTCCCCGCCGTTCTCTCCCAGCCCTCTTTGCTGGCGGCAACAGCAAATGTACAATGAAAGCGGAGTGCTGTTGCCGCGCAAAGGCAACTGCAGGGGCGCTTTGCTCCTGCATTAAGGTTCTGCCCATCACCACTGCTGCGACAGGGCGACAGCTCTTTCATCCCTCTGCCGCAACAGGGCCACAGTGAGCCGCAGCAGAGGGGTGAAAGAGCCGCATGCGGCTCTAGAGCCATGGGTTGCTGACATCCGGTATAGAACATAATCCAATTAGTTGGCTATCTGTGCTTATTTTAACAATCATTCAAAATATTATTCACCTCACATACTCTAAATAGAAGAAAGTTTTCTCTCTTATAATAGACAAATTCCTTTTACTTATAACATCAATAATTTATTTATTTATTGAATTTATATTGCCGCCTATTTGCACATGGCAGAATATAAAACCTCATTTAAAACAATAAAACTAATAAAAAAGAATCAAATAAATTAATGTAATAAAATCACACGCACCCACCCCGGCGACAGACATCTAATGGGCTCTATCCCGCTCTGGGTTCCCCAGGCCCACTGGCAGAACCAGGTCTTTAGCGCCTTCCAGAAGAGTGCTAAAGTGGGGGCCATTCTAATCTCTGGGGGAATGATGTTCCAGAGATAGAGAACCACCATAGAGAAGGCCCTTTTTTTGGGTTCCACCAGGTGTATCTCCCTAGGGGATGGGACCTGCAACATTCCCTGCCTCCCCGCTCTGATGGGTCAGGTTGATGTGACCGGCAAGAGATGGTCTCTTAGAAAACCTGGTTCCAAGCCATGAAGGGCTTTAAAGGTGACCACCAGCACCTTGAATTGCACCTGGAACCAAATCGGCAGCCAATAATAATGTTAAGTTCAACAAATATTGATCCTTTACTTTTCTTCCTTGGGTTTTATTTTCTTAAGAAAAAGCCAGTCATAAAAACAAGGAGACAAACATAAAACAACATAGGCATGAATATGAATATATGAAATTACAATAATTTCATATAGCTGTAACTATCCCTTTTCTCCTTTCCAGCTGTCATTACCTTTTGCGACATTTCTGCTTGCAGTTGCTGCTCTATTTCTCTTTTATATTCAGCAAGTTTTACATGAAAAGACTCAGATAAATGGCGCTGAGGATACATGTCTGCAAACTGTTCATCAATTAGTTGAAGTTTCTCAGCTACAAAAACAAAATATATGAAGTGTTCCATTATTGAGGTATAAAAGTCTTTAGTAAAAAATATCCAAAGGAGAAGAAAATGAAACCAAATTATTTTGGTATTTCTTGTTGGTATTTCTACGTATATGAATATAACGTAGTATGATACAGAGGTTGAAAACAGAACTTAAAATGCAGACTAATTTAGAAAACTGGCTTAATGCACAGATGAGAAGCTGAGCAATGGAATTCTTCAGAAAAATAGTTGTTTGGGGGATCATATTAACAGATGCCATCTTACAGTACCATATACTGTATATGACAAAGGGAGCAAGAAGAAGAATTCTGCTACTCATCCTGTTAAAAAAATGATCTGCGAAGCAACACCCAGTATCAACAAGTCTGACTAGGTGGCTCAGTGACTAAGACACTGAGCATGTCAAACAGAAAGGTTGGCAGTTCAAATCCCTAATACAGGTCTCCTGCATGAGCAGGGGGTTGGACTAGATGAACTCCAATTCTGTTACTGTTAACTGTTAACATTAATGAAAGATAATTGTGGATCCCTTGATGTTCCCTGAAAGATAACTATGGAGCCCTTGGTTGTTTGATCGCAGATGTTTCATTACCTGACTAGGTAACACTATCAGTGCTGGGGAATGTGGGATTTGCTCCGTTTATATACAATAACTTGCAAGCTACTGTATGTAAACATGGAGCAAACTCCATACTCGCTAGCACTGATATTACCTGGTTGGTAATGAAATGTCTGCAAGCAAACCACCAAGTTCAAAGAGAAAAGGATTACATAATTCAATCCTGAGCTACAGATATTCTCTTCTATTGGAACATAACCTCCATTTACAAACTGTAATAAAAATTTACAAACTATAATATATCTATGTCTAACAAAAATAAGGCAAATGTAATTGAGGACTGAGAGGTACCTGTACACATTTCAATACTAAAATGCCTAAGAGGTTTTGGCCCTCACCTAAAATCCTGCTAAATATACACACATCCACTGAAGCTACATAGATAATTTGCTGAGTTGCCTGAGGATAAGTCAATTATAGTACTAAACTTACCAAGAGATTCTTTGTAGAGTGCTGAACTTGTCTGAGTTTCTGCACTACAGGTCTCCTTGCAGAAATTGTATTCCACTAATTCTGTTAACATCTGTACAAGAAAGCCTTGGAGAAGTACAATTAATAACAAATCTATCTCTCATAAGGAGAATATCAAAAAAGAATGCTATGCTATAACACAGAGTCCCAAACCCTGGGCCGCGGACTGGCACCGGTCTGTGGCCCAACAGGAACCTGTCCATGCAAGCAAGTGAAGCCCACAGGTGGGATCCAGGCAGCATGAAACCACTCCCTCCCGTCTGCAGAAAAAACACTCTCCAAGGAATGGATCCCCAGCACCCAAAAGGTGGGGGGCCACTGTCATAACAGTAAAAAAGCAAAGGACAGTTCATGGAATTTAAAGCAAAAAATGATCTTCTAACACTGCAGTCATATTGGTTACCAAATCCTATCCCTATTTTGCCCAATTCATTTCCTCAAAACATTACATTAAATCAGAAATGACATTTTACAAATTAATTCTCTAATGGCAGTTTATGTTTTTAAATATACTGAATGCTAATCATCCTTCTGCTTTAATTTTATACTAAAATAGAAGGTTTGTTTTAAAGCAGGGAGAGAGACGGTTTTTGTAGTTGTGGAGATTATTTTTTTAAACTCAATCTGCACAGTAAGCAGGAATAAGATCTTTGTAATGGACAGGGTTAGCATTTTTAACATTTTAGTTAGGAGGTTTTCATGACATCCATTTCCTCAACATCTTTGAGTAGCTTATAATGACGTATGCGTATCACTAAACAGTTTAAAACAAATAAATTGAAAGTCATACCTTTCATGCTGGTTTTTGTTAAATCTGAAATCTGTAAACAGAAATCCATTTATTCAAAACAATGTTCACTACTAGGAGCTGAATACATAAATTTTGTTGAAGTAATATTCTTTTACCAGCATTTTATAAAGATCACTCGTTGGACTGATCCTAATTAGCTGGAGCAGATCTTGTATACTAAGCTCCTACGGAAAAAGAAAAGTAAATTCTTAACCATCATCTACATATTTTAAATTCTACATAGTTGAGAACAATAAAATAAAATATCATATTGTAAATGGCAAAAGATAGTACTTCAACATATAAGTCAGCATTTTCTCCTTTTCTATAGCCAACGAAATGTCTCCATCTACAATTTCCACAGTTACATATATATCTACTAGCTGGATAACTGTGCTTTGCTACGAAACTATGTGATTGGGCATGATAAATTGAACTAGTAATGCCCGGATAGATTCCAGAATGGATGTCCCTCTCATTGTCATCATCACCAACAAAGTATATCTGGAGAAATGAAGGCTGCTGCTGAGGCCCCGCCATGATACTCCCTATCCTGTGGTAGACCTGCCCCTGCACTTTGAATGTTGGCATATTTGGCTGTAGCTGCTTGATTAACGTAGGGGTTATTATCTTCCTCCTTCTATTGTCCCCATAACAACCCTGTGAGGTAAGGTTGGGCTGAGAGAGAGTGACTGGCCCAGTCACTCAGCTGGCTTTCATGGCTAAGATTGGATTCAGTCTCCCGGTTTGCATTCTGGTGCCTTAACCTCTAGACCAGGAGTGTCAAATTCAAGGCCTGCAGGCTGGATCCAGCCAGCGGGGTGTGCTTAGATCTGGCCTGCAGGGCCACCATGGAAACAGTGAAAGGCTGGCCCACAGTGCCTCTGCCAGTGACTGGTGTTACAGTAGAAGGAACAAATTTGTCTGACCTGAGGTCAGTGTAAGAAGTGATTTGGGCCTCGGACACTATGCAAGAGAAATTCGGTTCACAATCCGTTGGCTCAGTGGTGGTCGGTGATTGAAGCTCATAAGGGAATATCTCTCCTGCCGCCTTGAGTTCAGAAGCAGTTCCATAGGTGGAAGGCGTAGACATTTTGATGAGGTAGGGACGTTTAGTACTGTAAAGAGCCCCAGACCGCTCCTCAATGAAGGAGTGGAACGTCTGCCAGTTTGAACTGAGGTAATGGAATGTGAGGCACCTGGCAGTTGGAACTTTTCAGGTGGGGAGGGGGAGTAGAACGTCTAACTCCTTAGCATCAGAGTGTGTTAATATACTGTATATGAATATACTATATATGCAATACTAATGATCTGATGGTAATTTCAAAAAATTCTTTCTTAGCGAGCACCTAGAAGCCAAGAGGAACATACGTGCCAAAGTTCAAGTTTGTAGGCTTTATCATTCTGGAGATTTCATGATGAGTGAATGGATTTCGCTTTTATATATATAGATTACAATCAATCTTATGAATACTGTACTCCTCAATCCATTAAGTAATAGAAAAGGGTTTTTCAGTATATGGGACAATTCTAAAGATGGCTCAAAAATTTAGTCCAAGTAGAGCTACAGTATTACTATCTACCACTATTCAAAAAGGTCATGTGGTACCAGTGCTTGATTAAAACTGCTAGATCACCAGTCTTTTTTCAAATTCCATTTAAGGGTTTCTTTGGTACTGAATTTAAAACCCTGAAGAATCAGAAGGTAGAGTACCTCAAGGAAATCTTCAGATGTTAGTTTGTCCTCTCTTCAGAGAGAAATGCATTTGACCTTTTTCATTGCCAAACAAGACACAACTCTTATACGAAACATTTCTATAGTTTTATACTTGATATTAAAGTCTTATTCATCATTAGAAAGTATATCTTGCTGGATTACTAATTCACTGCAGATTATTTTTCTTTCTTAACATTGTTTAAAATCTTTTTGATATGTTAACTATGCAAAATGCCAAGAGCACTTGGTTATTAGATAAAAATATAAGAAATAAACACATACCAATTTAGATTTTTGTTATCTTGAAACATTATTGCTTTTCCTGTCTGTCTAATATTCCTAGAGAACTTTGTCTTTCCACTTCTGCTTTTGAAAATACTTGTGGAGTTATAATCTATTCTTAAGTTTCTTAAGGAAATTTAAAATGTATATGCCTTTTACAAAGAAACATGTAAAAGTACTACAATTCTCTCCCTGATCCTTTACCCCATTAGCATCATCAGCATAAGTATGCGTTCATACAAATATTGTTTTAGATTGTATATATGCATGCCACCTTTGAACATTCTCTATGAAAAAGCCTCTTCAAATACTTCATAGGTTTTGCCTATAAATTAGCAAAAAAGGAATTTGTCACTTTTTCCTTCTATCACAACACTGAGTTAATGAACCAAATGTTAATATAAAGCACCTTCTTATGCTCATAAAATATTACAGTTGCCTGCCTCTAATACAGTGTTAAGAGAATTTGTAGGGACACTTCTTGCCAGGTTCTTAATCACTAAATAAAATTGAAAAGTATACTTTAACTCTTCGATTTCGTTAAAAAATGCTGTTTCAAACAAAATGCAGGGCATTAAATAAATAAATAGGAGCTGTGAAGAAACCTAGCTTAAAGCTGCTTGGAAAAAATTTAGTGATTTCAATTTTTTATGGATTTTAGTGGCAACCAGTGCAAATTTTAACATTTTACTTGGTGGCATGCACCAAGCAAACTGAAAGTCCTAGCAGGAGTTTGAAATCTTGCTTGGATTTCTGCTCCCTCTTGTCTCTGAGAGTTGTCTGAAAGAACTTCCTGCCAAAGGATTTCAGTTTTGTGCCTGCTTGGATTTTGGCTATCAGGCACACAGCTAAAATCCTTTGGCAGGGAATTTTTTCAGCTAGCCCCCAAAGATGAGAAGTCCTCAGCAGATGGCAGCAGCCTGCAACCTTCTCTGCTAGCTTCCCCACTGGGTTTCTGGGAAAGCTGGCAAAGAAGATTGCAAACAGAGATCACATGACTGTAGGATGCTTGGCAACTGGTCCTAACTACAAACAGGATGCCAAACACTCAGATCATGATCACATGAAGGCTGGTGCAATATTTTGTGATAGTTGAAAGTGCTTTACAGGCCATAAACTACCCTTTCCAAGACTGTCATTAATTTGAACCATAGTTAAGCAAACTGCCTTAGGTTGAGAAATTCTTGTAATAGATTAAAAAAAAAAAATTGGGTACCAGTTCTAAATTAAGAAGGCACACTGTAACAAAAAACAGAAAAAGCTACTCAGCTCCTATTTTGGTTTCAGAATGCAACTTGATTGGAAGAAACATGCTCAGGAAATACCTCTCCACTTTTGAAGAGGAAAGTACTTACTTTATCCTTTTCTAATCCACTTTCTGGGTAAAAAACAGACAGTGAATATTCATAGCCACATCTTCGCAAATGATCTGCCACTAAACTATTACATGCCACAATGATCAATGAACTGCATTCACTAGAAGTAGCCTTTGGGAGAATTTCTCTACATAAAACTGGATTCATTAGTTCATGTATGAGTTGCTTACGGAGTTGCATCTGAAACAACAACAAAAAAATTCATTACTGTTGTTTTAAACTTCCCCCCTGAAGAAAAGCAGGGTATAAACATGATAATTAGTGAAGTTTTAAATCTGGAAAGGTAAAACTGAGCTATGTGTTATATTATGCATAATGTGGTATTGGTTTTGTAATAATTTACATTAAGGAGAAAGCTATGGTTTGGGGATATACTTTGGAATGAGTTTAGAGAAGCACAAGGTGGGTATCACTAATTAAATGTTATGTCATTTTACACACTCCTAATTAAAGTTAATGTTTTGATCTGATCTGCATTGAGAATATTTGAAAAGCTCCCTTGAATAAAATGAAAATGCACTCTAATTTTAAAGATTAGGATTGGGCAATCTTTTGGCAGCCAAACTATAATTTGAGCAGAGCATGAGCTTTATGAGAAAAATTGGTAGTCACATCATAGATATGGGCAGTGCTGGAATGCTTTGATTCCCATAGCAAGGATGTCTTAATTTGTGTATTAGGGTTAAATCTATGTTAGGTGTATACAAGCTTGCACATTTTAAAATGGCAAGAATTTAAAATTTAATAATTCATATGAAAGTGGCTAAAAAGAGAACCACATTTAATCCCTCTAATTTAAATTACTGTATGAATCTTAGATTATGGGGGGGGGGTCTTCCCCAAAAATGCACTGAAAAAAAGTGTATAAAACTAGTAAAGGTATCTTTCTAATAGATGTGTGAATCAATAAGTCATCACAAACTGGATATCTGTAAGGTTTCACATATTTTATCACTACTGCTACCAATATACTATATATTTTAGTATACCCAGCATCATTTAAACTGTAAGCTACTACATTTTTAACAAAAGTTTAAATTAAATTGGTATAACTTATTATAACAAATATTCAGCTGATTTTGCCAAGATTAAGACCCAAATTATCCTAATTTTAATATATTTTAAATCAAAGACCTTAAGTGTGTCCAAAACGCCACGGTTTTTAAATGTCTGGTATAATTGTTTCCGGAGGTCATCTTGTGACAGAGCTTTAAATTCAGATGAAGACATCAGAATCTGAAAACATGAAAAAAATAATGTAACATTTTTATATCCATAATCCAATTTCACAATAACATATTTGGCAATATAAATGGACTCCATTAAAATACTAAGCACTACATACTGAAATCTACATCACAACATTTTAAAAATTAAATGTTTGGAAGAATGAGCAATGTGTTGTAGCAAAACAACAAAAAATGCTATAACATATTACTCATTTACTACAACTTTCTTTACTACAACTTAAGCTTTCATAGACTAGAATTTAGTTTGTCAAATGCACAAAGACGTAGATACATAAAGACTTAAATGCTTAGTTTAAATAACTGAACTACATAAATAATGGTACAGATTCATTTTGGGAATTTAAGATCATAAATAACGATAGCAAACAACTCAGTTTAGATCTGAATTTATAGAATTATTTTATAGAATTAAAAAGAACAGATATGTAGATGAAAATAAATGAAATACTGAAAGCTTCAATAAAAACAATAATCAGTAAAATACTCATCATATAAAGCCCATGTATTATTTTATTATTTTTATTTATTTGTATCCTGCCTTTATTATTTTTACAAATAACTCAGGGCACTGAACATATTCAACACATCTTCCTCCTCCTATTGTCCCCACAACAACCCTGTGAGGTAAGTTGGGCTGAGAGAAAGTGACTGGCCCAAAGTCACCCAGCTAGCTTTCATGGCTAAGATTGGATTCACAGTCTCCCGGTTTGCATTCTGGTGCCTTAACCTCTAGACCAGGAGTGTCAAATTCAAGGCCTGCAGGCCGGATCCAGCCAGCAGGGTGTGCTTAGAGCTGGCCTGCAGGGCCGCCCTGGAAACAGCGAAGGACTGGCCCATGGTGCCTCTGCCAGTGAAAACAGAGCTTGGGAGGGCCGTGTGCGGCCCGAGCTCAGTTTTTGGCTGCAATGGCCTCCTACAGCGCTCTGCCAGTGAAAATGGAGCTTGGGAAGGCTGCACACAGAGCTCAGGAGCGCCATATGCGGCCCTCCTGAGCTCCATTTTTGCTGGCAGAGCACTGCAGGGAAGGAAGGAAGGAAGGAAGGAAGGAAGGAAGGAAGGAAGGAAGGAAGGAAGGAAGGAAGGAAAAATCAAAGGAGGGAGGATGGAAGGAAGAAGGATGTGAAGGGGGGTCATGTGACTGGATGGGAGTGTGTGATGTCAAGTTGGCCACACCCACCCAGGTTTTGTAGCTCCCAGTGTTTTGTTTTCTGTGGAAAATGGGTTCAAATGGCTCTTTGAGTGTTTATGGTTGCTGATCCCTGACATAGTGAGATCCAGCACATCTGCAGACCAGGTTCTGAAAGGAAGGTTAAGTCATATTATCATTAAAAGTTGCCAGACTCTAATGCCCTAAGCCCACTTTATGCATTTTTATTTACTTGCTAGATGTATACTCCTGTTTTGTGTCCTTATAATGACCCAGAAAAGCTTTCCTCTCATTTCTTACTTTTCCATTTTGTATCATATAAAAGTTTGGATTTTACTTACAAATAAAAGAAATTAGCAAAGGCAATTTTAATTACTGTGGTAGAAAGCTTCGGACTCTAATATTTAAGTAACAGTACCCAAAGCAGCATTCCATCCATTGCTCTGCAAAGAACAAAGCAATAATACGTTCATCCCAGTTTGAAAAAATCATTCCTCCAGAATATCTGCTCCACTTCCGTCTCATAGACATCACACTTCCCAGGCTACTTTCCCACCCCTCTCCCTCAACAGCCTTGCTCGTTTCAGGGTTTATTTTGTACACACTGGGGATCGGAGAAACGGGGGAGGTAAAAACAGAACAGACATACACAACGCACCAAACTCGACACCGCAGCAGAGAAGAAAACCACAGTTCCTCTAACAATCCACCCAAAAAAAAAAAAAAACACCAAAAAGGCAAAAGGTCTCCTCACGCCCCACCCCCGAAGGAATTGCGTCCAATGACGATGCGCCCTGAACCGCCTCTTCCAATCCTGCCGTTGTTGCTATTACTACTCTGAGACGCGTTGCTATCCCAGAATTCTCACGAGAACTCGCGGGGCTATTTTCTAATTCGCGCTTTAAAAGAAAAAAGAAAAAGTGGGGAGCGGCTTCTGACGACATCAAACAGCGCCGAGTGTTCTACGAAGGAAGGATTAGATTCTTATCTTTTCCGCCCTCTTTGAAACCCGGCAGCTGTAGGGCCTCAGGTGAGCTGTTGTTTTTTTCTTTTCTTTTCACGGATTCTCTAAAAGTGGATAGATGGCATTTATAGTATTTTGCTTTTTAATGGGAAAAGAAATAAACAGCAGCAGTGTACTATAAAAGTCGAAATTTTCAACAGGGAATAAGTGAAATATAAGGCTGTTTCTAACCCTGGAAAATCTCTACTTGAAAGTCAGATGGAATCTCTGGTGTAGAATTCAGATATTTTAGGTTATCTGGCCCGCCCCTGGAGGGCTATTGTATGTGGAATTAGCATCATCTGGGTAGCCGGTTTTTCCTATTTAACATTTTATTATGATCATCTGGCATATATTTTTCAATCTGTGCCTTATATATCTTTCCTTATTTTTAAGCCATATATCAGGTGCCCAAGGAACAAATTATCTCCATAAATGAACAAATAAATACCGTAGTACAATTATCTGAAACTTTGCTGAGTTTATTTAAAAGAAATAGAAAGCTTTATTCTGAGCGAATATACTATGTTTTTTTAAAAAAATAAACTTAAGCATAGTTATAGCCAGGTGAAAAGGTGACGATAATATTATGCATCCCATCCCCCAGTAATATCTTTTTAAAAATATTATTTACATAAATAATTGTGAGAAATTTTCAACTGACAATATAAAAAGTGTTATTTTTCATAATGTACTAGTGTATTTCATAACTTATATTGACTGTTAAACAGTAGAATTGATATTTATTGGAATACAATGTAAATATTAGAATTGATATTTCAATAAATGTGAATTGGAATTTATGATACAAATCTCAGATAAGATGTTGGAAAGAACTTTGCATTGTTGCTACTCAAACGAAATTATACTTTGTGACTTTAACAGTAAATTTAAAAGTTAAGCATTTTCTTTCCAACTTTTACTATAACTTGTTAATAAAAATATATATTTAAATTTTTCATTCCCATTGAGGTGGAGCCAATTACAATACTTTATGTATAAATAAAACTTCAAATAGTATCAAATAGCAAGAACTTCATGGGATTCATTATCTAACAAGACTGTTATAAATGCTTTAACATTTAATAGGTTAGTTTTAAAATTTTAATATTTATTTTAAATTGACAAGTTTTAAATTATGGGCCAAATTTATAAATTATTTTAACTTTATTTTTTAACCGTGATGTTTGTATAGATGTTTTTTATCTGGCTGTTCACCGCCCTGAGTCCGAAAGGAGAAGGGCGGTATAGAAATTCGAATAAATAAATAAATAATATATGTCACTATTTTTTTCTACAAACCACTTCTTTTCTAGTTGCATGATTCTGTTCTGTTTCAGAAGAGGCCATATTTTCATTATGTCGGGAAGCTACTATTTTGTAATTGTAGGTCACCATGATAATCCTGTATTTGAAATGGAATTTCTACCAGCTGGTAAAGTAGAATCTAAGGTATGAAATCTTGTTCAAATGCACAGTATATAGTATCAAATCGTTCTATCACTTAATCCAGGGGTCGGCAACCCTCGGCTCCGGAGCCACAAGCAGCTCTTTGGGCCCTCTGCCATGGCTCCCTGTCCTATCATTGGTTGGCCCCGCCCCTCATTTCTTTTTTGGACTCCAGCCCAAAGCGGCAGGAAGAGACGGCTGCATTACGCGCAAATGCGTGAAGGCAAGTACAGGACTGCTTCGCTCCTGCACACTCCTCCTCTTGTGACTCCCTGGCCAGCTGTGGCTGAGCTGGCAGCGTGCACACATGTGGGGAGACCCTCCCCAAGCGAGCGCCAAAGCTCAGGAAAGGCATGCATGGGGCGTGCAGTGGCTCGCTTAAGGAGGGTCTCCCCGTGCGTGCGCATGTTCCCAGCTCAGCCACAGCTGGCCAGGGGGTTATGAGAGGAGGAGTGGGAGGAGGGTCGCTGGAGAATGCAGGAGCGAAGCGGCCCTGTACCTGTCTTCACACCACATTTGCACGTAAGGCAGCCTTCGCTTCCTGCCACTTTGGGCTGGAGTCCAAAAAAGAAATAAGAGGGGCGGGGCCAACCAGTGATGGGACAGGAATGGAAACTCCTCACTTTGAAATGGCAATACAAATCCCCAAGGTAATTAGTATTTATGTTGTATAAGAGAGAGTAACATATTGCTTTGCCAATTCACATGACTTCCTAATATGCAACTATTGCACATCCACATGAACTTTTCAATTGCCTCAACACAGTTAAAGTTACTCCCTCGGGAAAGACACATGCGTGTTCTCTCTCTGTTCTTCCCTCCGCGCTCGGCTGAAGAGCTGCCGGAGGTGGGCGATGACATGGCAAGGCGATGGCCGGAGCATTAATGCAGGAGAGAAGCCACATCCTGTTAAGACCCTCCTTAAGTGAGCGGCCGCCCACCCTGTGCTTGCCTTTGCTGCGCTTTGCTCCCAACCAGGGAGTTAGGAGGGGGGAAGGAGGAGGACGGTCACCCGAGGGAGGGGAGAGAGAGAGAGAGACATACACACATACAGAGAGAGAGAGAGACACACACACACAGAGTGATACACAGAAAGTGGGTGAGACAGAGACAGAGACACATACAGAGTGATTCACAGAGAGACATAGAGAGACACATTCAGAGTGATACATAGAGAGCAGGGGAGAGAGGGAGAGAGAGATACAGAGGGAGAGAGACACAGGACAGAGGGGAAGATAGGGAGAAGGACAGACACAGAGATAGAGCAGGGGAGATAGGGAGAGGGGGAGAGAGACTGGGACTGGGTGACTGGGTGGGAGTTAGTGACAATGAGTTGGCCAGGTTTTGTGGCTTCCAGTATGTTTTTTTTCTGTAGGAAACGGGTCCAAGTGGCTCTTTGAGTGTTTAAGGTTGCCGACTCCTGACTTAATCACTCAGGTTCTTCGTTAATTTGATTTTGGAACTTAATTGATTTTTTTTTGCTGCTATTGAAAATTATATATTCAAGTCTGCAGCCCAACTCACCTGGATTATATATCCTGATGAACATCCATTTATTTGATTTCTGTTGTCCTGTCTACCATATAAATTGGATCAACTTTTATGCCTTAACTATGATTTAGTATACAAGGATATATTTCAGTATGAATAAATGTTTGAAATCACCTTTTTTTCTTCTAAAAACTGCAAAAAAATATTTTTTCTAAACTACATACAAGTACATATGTTAGTATCTAATATTGCATTAGTCTGAATTAATTCTGTTCATAGTTGTATATTATAGTACATATTTTACATTGTTTAAGCAAGTAGCTTAATGTATGTTATGCATGAAAAAATAAGTTATTTTATACTTTTTGTTTTCAGTATTTAGAGTTGAGCTTTATTTTTCCTCTCAGGATGACCATCGCCACTTGAATCAGTTCATAGCTCATGCTGCTCTTGACCTAGTAGATGAAAACATGTGGTTAACAAATAATATGTACTTGAAGACTGTGGATAAATTTAATGAATGGTTTGTTTCTGCCTTTGTCACTGCAGGCCATATCCTTTTTTGTTGCAATGCTATAAGAAGAACATTTCAGAATAGAGATGGAAAGCCTATGGCCTTCCAAATGTTCCTAAACTACAATTTTCCACATTTCTTGCCATGGTTGGGCAGTGGTTAGAATGCAGTACTGCAGGCTACTGCTGCTGGCTGCTGGCAGTTGACTTGGCCTTCCATCCTTCCAAGGTCAGTAAAATGAGGACCCAGATTGTTGGGGGCAATATGCTGAGTATAAACCGCTTAGAGAGGACTGTAAAGCAATGTGAAGCGGTATATAAGTCTAAGTGCTATTGCTATTGCCATGGTCGCTGAAATAGTTGCCGTATTTAAGTTGCATCCAGAAGTCTATAGGTTTCTCATTCATTTTATAATATGTAATTATCAAACCATCTCACAAATGTGACTTTTGGTGGTTAAAAATGCAGAGATTCAGCAATAAGTATATTTAAAGCCCTTAATAGCATAGAACCACATTACTTGCAGATCGCCTCTATTTCACCAGGTCAAATAGGGTGGGCACATTCCAGGTCCCTTAAATGTTTTCCTCTAACAGAAGCTAGGAAGTGCACCTTGCCCTGTGGAATATCCTCTATACAGAGATCTGATAAGCCTCCAGTCTCCTTATTTCCTTTATCTGGCCCACAAGTGTTGGTGTAGAATGAGGTTGAAGCCAATGGTGGGTTGCTCCTGGTTCGCACCGGTTCACTAGAACCGGTAGTAAAAATTTGTAGTAGTTCGGAGAACCATTAATAACATTGGCTGGCCATGCCCCCGAACCGGTCCCTGGCCCGGTCACTGCTCACTTACCCCGCCTACCTCATCAGAGGCTTTTTTTTTTTTACTTTTAAAATCATTTTTTCTACAACCTCTTCGGCTGAAAAAATGCCGAAGTGTAAAAAAGTGTAAAAAAACAGCCTCTGACAATTGTGCGGCTCAGCTGGGATCTCAGAGGTTTTTAAAAGCATTTTTTCTACAACCTCTTTGGCTGAAGAGGTTGTAGGGGAAAAAAATGCCTTTAAAAGCCTCTGGCGATCCCAGCTGAATTGCCTGATCGTCAGAGGCTTTTAAAACCATTTTTTCCTGCAACCTCTTAAGGTTGTAGAAAACATGCTTTTAAAAGTAAAAAAAAAAAAAGTTGGCCACACCCACCCAGTCACATTACCCCCACCACCAAGCCACGCCCACAAAATAAGCCACACCCACAGAACTGGTAGTAAAAAATTTTAGAACCCACTCCTGGTTGAAGCCCAGTAATATGTTATGTTGATATGTTTGTGTTCTGGGGCACCATGAGTTTTACTGTCAATGTTTGAAGCTTTCTGCAAGGCCTACCATCACTTACTTCATGGTGAATTCCCTGCTCAGAAAACATCTCTACTTGTATTGAACCAGGGGGTTAATTTAGTCTGAGGAGTTGCTGAAGAGCATTATTCAGAGAATCAAATGCTCTGCCGTCTGATATGAAAAACATTTTCCAATGTGAAAAAAATAGTTTTATCTTTATCAGAAAAGAGAGATTTCAAGGATAATTAGGCCATTAAGATGGAATAGCAGTCTCCAGCTTCCTATTTCACAAACTGGCCACCTGAACAAAATGCTGTGCTTATGGCAAGGTTCACTCTAATTAGAAGCAGATTTCAATTAGCCCTTCCTTTGATGGATGATACAGTGCCCTGCTCTTACAAAAGGGTTAAATTCAGAAATTGCATATTGGGCACATAATCTTTCTTTAATACATTAAAAACATACACCCCTGTGTTGGAAATGGTATTTGTTCTGCTGAAGCACTATCATTCTAAAAATCACCTGAAAATTTACTAGTATGTTGCTTTCTATTGCCACTGCATACTGTAGCTTCTTGAAGTAGTATTTCATACTATTTCATACTACTGTACATTTAATTCTTATTTTAAGTTCAATTTCCTAAATTCATATAACACATTGAATTAGCTAACTACAAGGGATAGCTTTGTGCATATATGAAAGTTTAGATGGCTAGTTTCTATTTCGGTGTATGGTGTGAACATGTCCAAATTCTGATAGGATATAGAATGCACAGGCATGATGGTATCCATTCTGCTTACACACAACAGAATTGTGTGCTTTTGTATGAGTTTTTGTAAGATAGGGTGATCATTTTGTCATAAAAATTAGATTCATGATGTAGTCATATTTGGAACAGGGATTAAGGGAAAAATCTATCAAATGTTGTAGTTAGATATTTAGGTATTCATTAATTTCTGCCTAGAACTCATCTTTCTGGATCTGAATTTTCTTATGTATTTCTTACCTATTATAAGTTCCCCATAAATTCCTGATATCTATAACACATGGAAGAATACAGGTAGACTTACAACCATTCATTTAGTGGCTATTTGAGGTTATAATGGTACTGAAAAAACGTGGCCTGACTGTTTTTCAAATGTCACTATAGCATCCCCATGGATTCTTGGCAACTGTCATGTATTGAATTTATTGACACGGTTGCAGTGGCCCAGGTTCAGGTGATCACCTTTTGTGACCTGACGAAGTAATGGGGAAACCAGATTCACTTAACAACCGTGTTTTTAATGATTCACTTAGCAACTGTGGTAAGAACTGTTGTAAAATGAGGCAAAACTCACTTAGCAACTGTCTTGCTTAGGAGAGGAAGTTTTGGGCTCAAGTAAGTAGAGGACTACCTGTATACAGGTAATCCTCAATTTATGACTGTAGTGGAGCCTGCCCAGTATGGTGACAACGGTTGTGTGAGAGAGCTTTCCTTAACTCCCACCCCCTACTTTTCTTGATGCCATCATTAAACAGATGTGTGGGTCGTTGACCTCATAGGTGGGGAGGTCTACCATCCAGCTGGGTCCATAAAGGAGGCAGAGAAGCTGCAAAAAGCTTTGCAAAGCGAAAAACAGGTCAGCAAGGGGAAGAGCCCAATTAGATTAGGGCCTAGTGCTGTATTCTAATGCCAGAGAGGCTTCCAAAGAAGCCTCTGCATAGCTGATGCTTGTGGGCTGAGCCTCTGCTCCAATCAGCTGGTCATTGGTAGACTGCAAATCTCTCCTAGGTTTTGAGGAAGCCAGCTGCTGCACACAAAGGCGGCAGCTTCAGGATAATCTTCCCAAAACCAGAAGCATAAATTTCTTAATAAAGAAAGCAAAACAAGCTGGGAGGGACAGACTTCCTGATTCCCCCCCCCCCCACACACACACACCTTATTGGATGCTGAAACTACATTCTCTGTCTCTGCCCTCCAATTTCAATCCCTTGAGGAAATTTTAAGGAATGGGTTAAGAGTATTCAAGTAATCTTAATGAGAGAAAATGTTTTATCGTTGTTGTTAAAACCCCCACCTAGACTATGGTCCTTAGAAATCGATCTTTTACATCATAAGGCCTTTTGTATTTTATTGATGTCTATTGACCCTGCATTATATCCCAGTATATCTTGTAACCTAACCATAACAGAAGTTTGGGTGAAACTGCATAAGCTATTTTGTTCAAAAAGCTCCCATGTTACAAACAGAGTTTATAGGGAGTTCTATTCCGCAAGGTTGAAGGCGGGAGTAGATATTAATGAACACTTATGTGAGTTAAACAGGTTAAGGCAGGAATTGATGTTGAGGGGGGAAACAGTGTCTGAACAAACCCTCATTACTGTTATACTCAATTCCCTTGATCCTAGCTGGGATAATTTTATATCGCTATTGGATAATTTTAGTTGTAATAACTTATCTTTAGAAGTGTTATCTGGCAGATTGATTGCAGAAGATAACCTGCGAAAATGCAGGGCGGCTTTTCACAAAAAGGAAAAACCTTTAAGAAGGCCCGATAGTTCAGATAGAGCATATACTATCGGAGAATGCTTCAATTGTGGTTCAAGAGAACATTATAGAAGGGATTGCCCACAAAATGTGAATGCTAGGGCATGCTCAAAGGTACCTTCTGATAATAAATGTAAAAGGAGGCCATTACCTCCTGGTAGAAAGCCAAGTGTAGATGTTCCTAACCACAGAAGGGGTAAAAAGCCAAATGAAGGCAACAAAGGGAACAATCCCAGGTTTAATGATAGCTCTGTAGGTATAGTGGAAACTACTGAGTCAGAACTTACAAGGGAACAGCGAGAGCAACTATGGTTAATGGACAGTGGAGCCAGTAACCATGTTGTCAGTGACCGAAGGTTGTTTGTTAATATGAGAAGGCATCAATCCATGGTCAAAGTTGCAAACGGTAAAAAGGTGAATATTGTTGGCATTGGAGATGTTTATATTCCTGGGATAGGAAAGATTCATGGAGCATTGTATGTACCAGAGATAGATCATAATTTGCTAAGCCTAATGAGGATATGTGAGAACCCCAGAATGGAGATTCTGTTCTCAGGAGGAACAGCTGTGATCAAAAACAACAAATGTGTGATTGGGGAGGTTTTGAAGATAGGTGGCTTGCCTTATTATTCCCCCAATACGAATGCTGAGACCTGCAGTGATAGCAATTATACTATCTCATTTGGTAGTAACAATGAATCACAGTTAGAACTAGGTGATGAGGATCAAGACTTTCACCAGAGGAAGCCTTGTAAAGACAAATGTAAAGTTAATAAAAAGTTTTTAAATTTTAATTTAGAGTCAGATAGTAGGGAACCTGAAAATGCTAATGCAATTGCTATAGGTGAGCCGCTGCATAATGAATGTGCTCACTTGATGCATCGCAGATTAGGTCATGTGAGTTTTCCTATAGTGAAAAAGGTAACCGAACACTCAAGGGGAACCAAGATCAATGACTGTAACACATTCCTAGACTGTTCAATTTGTAGGAGTGCAAAGTTGAAGGTGAAATCTGCGCCCAAGAGGTCTCAGAGGTACTCCGAACACCCGTTTCAGCTCGTCCACATGGATTTGGTGGGTCCATTCGCACCTTCCGTGGGTAAGAGACGGTACTTTCTTACCATAGTAGATGACCATAGCAGATTTGGATTCGTTTTTCCCCTAATGTCTAAAAGTGAAACGTTGACTAAGTTTAAGGAATTTTGTAACTTAGTCCAGAACCAGCACAAGGTCAGAGTTAAGAAAATCTTAACTGACAGAGGAACTGAATTTAATTCAAATCAGTTCTCCAGCTGGTTGAGGAGTAAGGGCATAGTCCACTTACGCACCGTGCCTTACTCTAAGTTTCAAAATGGCATCGCAGAACAGCGCAGCGACGTATTACAAACAATGATGCGGTGCGCCCTAGAGGATTCCGGACTAGACTTCGCGTACTGGGTAGAAGCAGTTAGATACGCGAATTACACCTTGAACCGAGTGTGGTCTAGCGTGGTGCAGAAGACCCCATACGAGGTGCTATACGGCCATAAGCCTAGCTTGGCACACCTCCATGTTTTCGGAGTGATGGCCGATGTTCATGTCCCGAAGGAGATTAGGAGAAAGGGAGACCGGATCTCTGTTAAACTGAGATTCGTTGGTTATGAGCAGGGCTCCAAGGCATTTAGGTTTGCCTACCCTAACGGAAAACTGATGATATCAAGGTCTGCCACCTTTCACGAAGGGGCCAATTGGAGTAAGATCCATGCCAATGAGATTCTTACTCGGAACCCTTCCCGTAGTTGTCGTAGGCAATCGGAGGATGTATCGGAGAACCTATCCGATGATAGGGATACATCTGGTTCTGGGAAGCGTGGAACCCAGACACCCTTGAAAGGGATATTGAAGCATAAGATGGGGGTAGCCAGGAAGGATAGGCACCCAGCTTCTGAGACGCATAGTGATAGTCACGAGGTAGATGACTCATCGGACGACTCTGATGTCAGTGACACGCCCAGAGGCAGACCAGTTAGGGCTACTAGAGGCAATAAGCCTAGGAGGTACGACGACTTTGTTACCTCAGTCGACCAGGTTTTGGCCACCCCTCAGAGATATGAGGATGTGCTGGCCTTACCTGACCATGAACGACAGAAGTGGCTGGCCGCCATGGATACAGAACTAGACAGCCTGAAAAGGCTGGATGTATTCATGCCAACAAGATTGCCCAAGGACAAGAGGGTGATCGGCACTAGGTGGCTTTTCAAGCAAAAGCCCATTGAAGGTGGGGGCTTTGTCTATAAAGCGAGACTAGTAGCACAGGGATTCTCGCAGAGATTCCCTGACGATTATGAGGACACCTTCTCGCCCACGGTGCGTCCTGAGAGCATGAGAACAGCTCTCATCATCGCTACCATGCGAGGCGAACATGTATATCAGTTCGATATTCAGACCGCGTACCTGCACGCCCAGTTAGACAAAGAGCTGTACGTGAGGATTCTTCAGGGAGTAAGCCATCGGGAAGACGATGTGTGGTTGTTGAACAAGAGCCTATATGGCTTAAAACAGTCTGGTAAACGATGGTACGAGTGTCTCACAAAAAGCCTGAGAGAGATGGGCTTTTTACCATCGTCGGCTGACGAGTGTGTTTTTGTCAAGGAAGATCAGGGCATTAGGGAAACGATACTGTTGTACGTTGATGACATCCTATATATTTGCAGATCAGAGAACAGGCATAAGAAGTTCTCTGAGGACCTAAGTAAGAGTTTCGCCTTAAAACCATTAGGTCACATTAGCAAATTTTTAGGGGTGCAATTCGTAAAAACCGAGAAGGGGTTTCGGCTCTCTCAAGAAGATAAAATTAAGGAATTGCTTAAAAAGTGTAGCATGGTAGAGGCGAAGCCATGCGATACCCCTATGGCAACAGACTTCCTTAAGAATATGTACACTGAGAGCACGGAGTTTGAGGATAAGACCCTTTACAAGTCCGTGATTGGGTTGTTGTTGTACATTGCAAGATGTGATTGTTTAGATGCTACATATTATCATGTTTGGTGGACCTGTAAGAAAGTTAAGGCTTTTTGGATAAAAATTTGGTGGGTTATGCAGAATGTTTTGAAGAAAAAAGATCAATTTTCTCCACAACTGTTTTTATTGGGTATAGTTAAGGGTTTTACTTCGGGTGAAACAAAGTTGATATTGTACATGATAACAGCTGCGAGATTATTGATAGGTAAATACTGGAAAAATGAAGCTTTGCCCACGATCGAGGAATGGACTTTGAAGATGGCCAGTTTTGCAGAGATGGCGAAGATTTCGGCATATTTAAAAGATTGTTTACAAGAGACTTATGAATGGAAATGGAAAAAGTGGATAGATTATGTTCAGAACAAATATCAAACCAGGAAGTATCAAATAGTTTTTATTTGAAAATGTTATATTAAGATAGAAATATTTTAATGTAATGAAGATGAAAAATTATAAGGGGGAGGGAGGGTTTCAAGTTTTATACAAAGGGGGTTTTTTATCTTGATTTGAGTATATTGTATGGAAGTCCGGGGGGAGGGGAGGGTTAGGGAGGATGAGGTTGGGAGATTTGGGTGGGTTGAGGGGGGGGGAATGGGGTGAAAATGTAATTGTAAAACTTTTGCAATAAAAAAAAAAAAAAGTTCTCTGAGGACCTAAGTAAGAGTTTCGCCTTAAAACCATTAGGTCACATTAGCAAATTTTTAGGGGTGCAATTCGTAAAAACCGAGAAGGGGTTTCGGCTCTCTCAAGAAGATAAAATTAAGGAATTGCTTAAAAAGTGTAGCATGGTAGAGGCGAAGCCATGCGATACCCCTATGGCAACAGACTTCCTTAAGAATATGTACACTGAGAGCACAGAGTTTGAGGATAAGACCCTTTACAAGTCCGTGATTGGGTCGTTGTTGTACATTGCAAGTTGGACTAGACCGGACATCAGTCTAAGTGTAAATGTGTTATCTAGACATTCTGAACATCCCACACAGTACCATTGGAGCGGAATCAAATGACTCCTGAGATATTTAAAAGGTACTGTGAACTATTCATTGTTATTGGAACCAGAAGCAACTAGAGAATTAAGATTGAGTTGTTTTTCGGATGCCGATTGGGCAGGGGATGTTAGATCTAGAAAAAGTACCTCGGGGTACATTGTATACCTAAATAGTAGCCCCGTGTATTGGTACTCTGGGAAGCAGAAGTTAATTGCAACTTCCACAGCGGAAGCTGAGTATGTCAGTTTGTCCAAAGCTTCCAATAACCTAGTTTGGTTTGACGATCTTCTGGTAAGCTTATGGAGGCAGCCCATACAACCTATAAAAGTCTATGAGGATAACATGGCTGCCATTAACATATAGGAAGCTGATGCTGTAGGCCAGAGATGCGCCATATTGATATACAAAACAAACATGTGAGGCAATTGGTGAAAACAGGTTTCATTAGGACTGTGTATTGTGAAACCAAGGAACAGGTAGCGGACGTGTTTACCAAACCGCTGCCCCGTGACCAACACCTCTATCTTCTGGGTAAAATGTCGATGGCTATGTGAATGTACTTACCATTGATGTATATGTGTACCCAGTGTAGAATGTATGTTTGTTAACCAGTCAAATAGCCGCAGAGGAGGGGATTGTCACGAGTGTTTCCAGGATTGCTGTGGCTACCTGCCTACTCACAAACAGTATGGTTTCAATCAAGCCATCTCCTGTTGGCAATTACCTGCAAGCCTTCCCCGCCCTAGTTAATTGCAGGTTAACTCCCCATATAAGCAAGGACCTTTTGCTTGCTACTCAGGCCTAGACTCCTGGTTTAGGCCTAAATGCACAGCTGCAAGAAGCTCAGTGCAACGCCGCAGATGGGAGAAGAATGCAGATAAGGACTCCAGACGCCGTTGCAGAGAAACTCCCATGGATGCTTGCCTTTTGCTGTTTTGAAGCACGCAAGCTATCATCGGGACTGCTGCTGGACCTTTTTCCTCCCACAAGCTTCAAGCAATGTTTGCTGTTTGAACTGTTTTTACTTCAGGTGACTTTTAGCTGTGAAGTTTGTGCTGCCCCCACTTTGATTGCCTTGATGATGTATCGACCCCGAAGCTGCTTACCTTCATGCTAGCTTTATTCTCTTGTGAACTGTTTCAGTATTGTGGAGAGGGATCTAGGGAGATAGCCTTGCTTCACATACCCAGATAAGACTTTGTTTTAATGTGCTTTCTTAAAGACATAGTGCTTTTTAAATGTTTTAAAGTAAATTATATTTTTACACAAGACGCCTCTGTGAGAATTATTTCAGTCTCAGTGTGTTTACTCATGAGCTGGTTCACGGTCCGGGGTACCCCTCACCCCCATTTCATAGCAGTTGGTAGCAGAGGATGGTTTAACGAACCTACGCTCATGTGGTAACGCGCTAGACTGGAATGTCTGCAGTTGAACAGATGTTGACTAGGGCAGCAGCAGCAGCAAAAAGTATGAAGTCACAAACTGGACTGTCTGGGGCTCAGGCCAAAAATGTTTTGGCTGAAAAACCCCAAACTCTAATTGATTTAGAGAATAGTGGAGCTGTAAGTTTTGGAGCAGAGGCCTCAACTTCTGAAGGGCCTAAGATAGTGAGTAAACCATCATCACCTAAAGAAATAGAGACTGGAAGAATGCCACTTCAGGTCTTGAAAACAAATATAGAGGTGGATGATGAGTTTAGGAAGGCAATCCTTCAGTTTTTAGGTTTGCCCACAGTAAGTCAGAACCCGACTGCTGATTCTAGCGAATTATTAAAGAATCCAGCCGTGAAAGGAAAGAAGATCGAAGTCCTAGAAAACACTGGATTGGTAAGAGACTTTCAATCTTTTCCTAAAACCCCTACCTCAGACCATAAGTGGAGAATGGGGGATAACAGACTGCCTGATTCGAATGTTCCTGCTTCTTTGTTAAACCAGCATGGCCAAGTTGATATTGCGCCACCTGCTGTTGAAGCCATCATAGATCAGGCTATAAAGACTTTAGCTCCCTTGATGACGTCAGTGACTTCTGCTAAAAATTTAAGAGACTCTCATGTTGAGCGTAAGGTTGCAAGTGTGATAGAAACTTTGGCAACCATTTTAGGCGATGGTTTGCAGGCCATTTCATAACATATATCTACAAACTTACCTTTTCTATGATTATTTTTCATCTTTTTCAGCCTATATGTTTTCAGTAATAAGTACTTCAATCTCAGATAGTCATTCTATTATAGCTTCTGCATTCTTTATACCTGTAAAAAGTATACTGATTTAAATCAGTAGAATTAAAAGCAGAGAACTATCACCATAAATAGAGCAAAAATTGATATAACAAAAAACATTTATCAAAATCCTGGGCAAGAAGAGTCAGCTTTGTGGTCATGAACCAAAGAATACTTTTTGAAAAATGTGTTTTTTCATAACTTACAGATATTAAACAAAAACTTGTTTATACAGAATGTCATCTGTATAAAGAAATGTAGTTTCTTTAAAAAATGAAAACCTCATTTGTTAAGAATTGGATTTCAAAGAAACTTCAAAGATACTGTGGTCTAGCATCTGGACACTTGGTTGTATACTTCTCCAGTCCCTTCTTAGTCTGAAACTTAAATGTGATACTGAGTGAAGAATTTTAGGGTCATTTTTCCCAGTTGCCACAGTTTATTGGCAGAGTTTCTCAATCTCAGCAACTTTAAGATGGGTGGATTTCAACTCCCAGAATTCCTGGAAGTATATTCTGTTCAATATATTCTGAAAATATATTCTGTTCAAAAGGTTGTTTTTTTTAAATATTTTGCTGCCTTTTTTAATATAGGATTTAAATTGTGTGGCAGGTAGCTTTAACCAGACTGCATGTAAATCCTTAAAAACACATTTGTTTTCTTAACTTTTTCTACATATGAGATTTATAATGCTTCATGATGTAAGACAAGAAGATGGAATCAAAAACTTCTTTAGCGATGTCTATGATCTGTATATAAAGGTAAAAGCTATAACAATGTTATCTATCATACAATGAATTGTGTATTCAGTGGGAATTTGGCTTAGGAAATAACCTACAGGTAGTTCTCCACTTACAACAGTTCATTTAGCGACCATTGAAAATCACAACAGCACTGAAAAATGTGAGTTATGACTGTTTTTCACAGTTACCACCTTTGCAGCATCCCCATGTTCATGTGGTAAAGATTCAAATGCTTGGCAACTGGTTCATATTTATGACCGTTGCTGTGTCCCAAGATCATGTGATTACCTTTTGTGACCTTCTGACAAGCAAAGTCAATGGGGAAAGCAGATTCACTTTACAACCAGCTTACTAACTTAACAACTGCAGTAATTCACTTAACAACTGTGGTAACTAAGGTTGTAAAATGGGGCAAAACTCACTTAACAAATGTCTCAACAGAAATTTTGGGCTCAATTGTGGTTATAAGTTGAGGACTACCTGTATTTGGCTAAACCTATTCACTTGCCCTGTATGTATAGAGTTGGAGAATGTAAATTGTGTACTTTAATTCCATTTTGCAATATGAAAAAACATTACTGTTTATGGTACTTTTGCTTATTAATCGATAGGCAGTGAAGGCCTAGCATACTTGCATGACAGGTACGTTAAAACTACTGCTTTAGCTGTATAAAATCTTGTTCTGAAACAGAATGTTCTAGGGAATTCAATAATGTTGTATTCCTCCTCTGTAGGTTTGTCTGGTCATAGGGTAGGAAGAGAATGTTGAGGAATTCTCTAGAATATTCTGTTCCCAGAACAGCAGCTTTTGCATATATCTGTGAACTGGACGGAGATAGAATGCATTTCGTTCAAATTAGTTCTAGGAACTAAAATCAGTATGATAGATTAGATAGTTAATGTAGATCAATATTCTTTGAAAGTTTTCATTGCAAAAATAGAAATAAGTCTTCCTCAAGGAGAAACAAGGCATTATCTGTCTACTTTTCCATCTAAAACCAGAATCAATGATTAATGGTAGGTTGCTATAAATTTCCAGAACATTAGCAAAGACCAAGTGGTTCAATACAGGTCTTTAGACAAATTGATTCTTAAACTGTTCTCACTATATTCTTTCTTTCTTTCTTCAGTTTGCAATGAATCCTTTTTATGAAGCTAATTCTCCAATTCGATCCACCGCTTTTGATAGAAAGGTTCAGTTTCTTGGGAAGAAGCATCTTTTAAGTTGAATTATTCCATCTGTAACATAACATGAAAAACCTATTGAGTGAAGCAACAAAGAACAAAGTGTTTAAGTTTTACAAAGCAAGAAAACTTCAGAAGTCCAGCAATTTCACTATCAAAGCTGACAACTTTAAATGTGTGTATATACATGTATATGTATGTAAATTCCAAAATAAATGCTAATATGTGTCTTGGAATTTTCAAGCACCATTTACTAAAATGATTGATAGCATAGACCACACTTTATGGGAAGTTTTTTTATTGTAGAAGAGTTTCAGTTCAGGGCTAATGTGTGAAGGTAATTTCAGATCCAACTATGAGTTGAAAAGAAAAAGTATTGGAGTGTGCATAAAAAACTAAGTACTTCTAGTCATGAACAAAGTTAATCTGCTTTTAGTTTGATAAGCTAATACAGATAGTCCTCAATTTACAACTGGTCATTTAGTGACCATTCAAAGTTATGATGGACCCCCCCCCTCCCTAAGGTACAGGTCAATTCTGAAGTTCTGTCCCCTCCAGCCACATGACTATATTTCAGTCACTTGGCAACCAGCCTCATTTATGACTGTTTGCTGCATCCCGTGATCCCGTGACAATTTACTACATTTTTGCCCAAACCCCACATTTACTTCGTTTTCAGCAAAAATGTCCCATATTGAACAATGAGTTCACTTAATGACTTCCCTAAATAAAGGTTGTAAAATCAAGTCAGACATATGCTGCCTGCCTTATGACCACCACAATGTTCCATTACGTTGGTAAGTTGAGGACTTGCATGTTTAGTGTGTGGGGGAAGTAAGCACATATGTGCAGCTCTTTGTGCAAGCAGGGGGCGCATGTGCCCGCCACTTGCACAAATAGAGCTGCATGTGCATTCATGCTTGCCCACCGCTCATATCAGACCATCCCCTCCCTCTACCCCCATCCCCAACCAGTTCTCAAAGCTGGAAAGGTTGGAGACCTCTGATCTATTTTCATTTATGACTTTGAATACCACTTTCTCTTTTCTCTGAACATATATTAGTAAAATAATGTCTTCAGACAAATAAAATTGCATACCTTTATGTAAAGCAGGAGGTGGTCATGAGGTTACTTGGCTCTACTTTAGACACATTAAATATTCCCCCGCCCCATCTTTATTACAAGTAACTCAAGGCAGCAATCATACATAATACTTCCTCCTATTTTTCCACAACCCTGAGGTGAAATGGGCTGAAGGAGAGTGACTAGCCCAAAGTTACCCAGTCAGCTTTCATGCCCAAGGCAGGATTAGAATTTAGTCTCCTGGTTTCTGTCCTGGTGCCTTCATACTTTCACAAGCATAAGTTATCTCAAAATGAATGACATCCAAAATTTGCAAGTGGCAAACTCTGGAAGCTTTTGTATTTAAATAGTAATGTGTGTGATTAGGAATGCAGATCCATTAACATCTATTACATAGCTTTCCTATAGAGAATATGTCACTGCCTAAATGGACTGGATGGTGTAATAGCAAATTAATTGCTGGAAAATAAAAAGGTGGTTACATTGTTTGGTATTGTAGAATAATTTTGTTCAGTGTTTTCTACAATGTTCATTAAGTCTTTGAATCCATTAAATACCTGTCAAACTATTAAGATATAGCTTGAATGTATTGCAGTTTACCAAATAATTATGTATTTAAATGGCTACCCCTTTGTTCAGTGAACCTCTAATATACACAGCTACTATTGCCAGTTCACTGAATAGTTCAGACAAATCCTTAAATACCTATCTTAACTATTTCACTGATTTTTGAATTAATATGTATCTTTACTACTTTTCACAGGCATTCTGGAAAATACTCCTTAAAAGTAAATGTACAGTTGCACAAATGACTTAACTGTCAGTTATATGTTTGTAGGGTGTAGTGCAAATATTTAATATACTGTACATTTTCTGAAAATGTAATTTTTAAAGGACAGAATATATTCTAATTAACATACTTCCAGATTTACAATATATCTGTAAATTGTAGGAGCACAGAGAAGCATACATTGCTGGCTGCCAGAGGTTCAGCAGTTCAGTTCTCACCAGCTCAATATTGACTCCGTCTTCCATCCTTCCAAGGTCAGTAAAATGAGGACCCAGATTCTTGGCAATATGCTGACTCTGTAAAACCACTTAGAGAGGGCTGTAAAGCACTGTGAAGCAGTATATAAATCTAAGTGCTAATGCTATTGCTACATGTTACTCTGCTAAATTTATCCATCCAGTTGTATGGGATAGATTATTTTTCATCAATTGTTAGTGACCAGCCCAATGAGCTTTTATAGCTGAGCATGAACTTAAATTTGGGTCTTATACTAGTTGAAAAGCAAAGACGTTTACAGTGATACAGGGACTTCTCTTTAAACTGCCTATCTAATCTCAACATCGTTTGGAACATAGGAGAAAGCACACAAGTAGGGAAATACTATACGTTGACAGAAAACATATAATATTTGAATACATTTTCAGTTTCTAAATCTTGTGCCATATCCATCATTGGATATTGGCGATCATGTCGGCAATCCTATTTTTTCAACAGCCATATGAAAAAGTGCTGCTGAGTTTTGTCCAAACCATTCCCTTAGGTTTTGAAGCCATGATGTTCTTCTGCCTGGACCTCGTTTGCCTTCAATCTTTCCTTGGAGGATTAAGTGAAGGATGCCGTATTTTTCTGGGTGTCGCATCACATGTCCAAAATATTCTAACTTTTGCTTTTTAATGGCTTTGATTATTTCCCTTTGCTTTCCCAGGTGGCTTGTCACCTCATTTGTGATTTTAACCCAGTTTATATGTAACAGTTGTCTGTAAATCCACATTTCAAATGCTTCTAGTTTCTTAAGTGGTTTTCTGTCAGAGACCAACTCTCTACTCCGTAGAGCAAGATAGAAAAGATGTAACATTTCCTTGATCCAGTTGTGTCATCGTCCAGATGTGGGCTGCTTCAGTCGGATCTGTTGCTGGCTGAGCCATAGTTTTTTTGACCACGCCCCTTGCTCCTCCCTTTGGGGCCCAGTTTAGGCTCAGTCGGCCTGAGAGTAACACCTCGTACAGATCTGGCTCTCAGCCCAGGTCTGTTCGATTGCATTTAAATTGTAAGGTTTTTTGACCTTTTATTTTCTTATTTCTTTCATTTATTTTCCTATTTAATTTTTTCTTGTAATTTCCAGAGGTTCCGGTCTACTAGGCTAGTTAAGAAATATTTTTAGTTTTATTTTGCATAAAATAGTCTACCAGTATACCTCTTATTGGAGCAGCCTGTTCTATCAGGCTCTTCAATAGCTCCAGGCGGCGGCCATTTTGGAAGCCTCTTCGTGCGTCTTTTTAATTTTTTTTTTCTTCCCTTTGGTGGGTTTTTTTTAAATCTATGCCACCAACAACAGCGCAGGGGGCTTAAACCATTGTACCACCACCGTTTGTAGCGATATTCTGGGACAAACCCCAGAATCGCTAAAATCAGCCGCCACCCCCGCCCTCAGCTCCCGGGACAGCAGAACAGCTGTAGGGCGGTCCTTTGAAGCGCCGCGGCACTTTGGAAAGGTGATAATTGCTGCTTTGCCACCAACGAGTCAATAGGAGGCTTTTTAACCCTTTTTTAGCCAGTGATCCTCCTATACCACCAACGGAGCTTATACAGGAGAGGTGTAAGGTTTCCTTACACTCTCCACGTGGCAATATTACAGCCGGGGTTTTTTTGTGGCTGTAAAGGCGCTTTATAGGGGCTGTTTCTAGGTTTCCTGGACAGTCACCTCTAGAGCAAGTTTCTTCTGCTCACGTGTTACTTGGCAGCCAGTGAGCTAACGCCAGATCCTCTGCTTTTGTTTACCTTACCACATGGCAAAAGTGAAACTAAATCTTTACAGTCGACATCTTGGTTGCAGTGAGTATACTATTGCAATGGCAGAGCGTTCTTCCCACAGGGAGGGAAATACCATGCCTCAGGGAAAAAAAGCAGATTGCAAGCGCAAGCACTCTTCTAAATCAGAGGAAAAAGACTTGCAAAGGAGGCATAAGGCTTTAGAGAAGCAAATTTCAAAAGCTATTGTTCCCAGTAAGGAAACCTCTCCTCCCCCCGCTATTCCCCCCCTTCCTATTGTTGAAGTTCACCAAGCTTGGTCTTCAGAAGGTGAGGGAGGGGTTCTTATTCAAGAAGAACAGAGCACTCTGCAAAATCCATTTGCAAGTCAAATAATTTCCCCAGCTTCTCCTGCTCCTAGCAGAAATGTGACACCAGCTCAGGCTGCAAGGGAGTTTCCCTTGCAAGATCAGATCCCAGAGGACCCTTTTAAAAATCTGCCAGAAAACTTACAAGTTTTAATTGAAAGGGCCATTGCTTCTCGAGTGGAGGATGCCTATAAAAGACATCATTCTGGATCAATAATTTCTGAGCATTCCACTCATGCTAGAGTATCTCCTGCAGTTAGTCTTACTGGCTCTCATTCCCCTACTGCTTCAAGGGCTAGTGAATCCTTTGCTTTGGAGATGGATCACCATTCTGATTTATCAGATGATGAGGGCGTAATTCAAGATCAACCTGCCTTTACAGGGTTATTTCCTCTACACAAATTTAAGTCTCTGTTACATAAGGCACGCATTACTGCAGCTCTAGACAATGATGATTACATTAAAGAATTGCAAGAAGATAGCCAGGGTCATAAAAAGGGACTTTTTGCTGAACCTACTCCTGAACAATCCTTTGTTCCAATCCCTCAATTATTTACAGACGTGGTTAAGAAACAATGGTCTAGCCCTGCAACCTTGGCCTCTGCCCTTGCTTCAGATAGGAAGTATTATACGGTTGCACCCAAATTTGCTCAACTGTTGCAAGTCCCCCCCAGTGGACAGTCCTGTAGCAGCTCTTTCATCTCCCTCCTCATATGTGACAGGGGATACTTCCGAGGGTCTACGACCAGAGGATAAAAAACTAGACTTCCTGTGCAAGAAGAACCACCAGGCTGCTGCATGGGCAATTCAATCGGCTGCCTCAGCCTCCTTTTTCAACCGATCAACCATCCTTTGGCTTCAGCAATTGCAAGCAAGAGTGCCCCCTAGTGAGGTTCGCCTCCATCAGGATATTAATAAAATCATAGCTGCTACTCAATTCTCAGCAGATGCCACTCTAAATTCGGTTAAATTCGCCTCTAGGGCCCTAGCCTCTACTGTATCAGCCCGCAGGATGATCTGGCTCCGTCAGTGGCTAGCAGATCTTCGAGCCAAATGGCGTTTGGCTGCAGCTCCATATTCTGCAGTGAAATTATTTGGTGAGTCACTTGAGCCCCTCCTCATTGAAACACGGGACAAGCGTAAGGTTCTTCCTTCAACATCTACACGTGTTGACAATCTTATCCTTATTACAAGAGGGCATTCTTTCGTCCCTATTACCATGGAAACACCTCCCAATAGGGCTTCCCTCAGGGATCAAGCCGGTCTTCGGACCGTCAGTCCTTTCGGGATAGGGACAGACAATTCACACAGTCCAAGCGGCTCTTTCGTGGCTCCGGCTACCGCCAGACCCGCAGCCGTAAGTAATTCATCACCAAATCCTCCCATTGGAGGCCGCCTGGCTCTCTTCGCAGACAGGTGGAAAGCCTCTACCCCAGACCTCTGGGTCCTATCCATAGTAACATTTGGCCTCCCCCTGGAATTTCTATCCACACCTCCGACACATTTCATTCAATGCCCACCTTACAGCAGCGAGTCCAGACGCCTCTGATGGACCAAGCTGTTCAACATCTCCTGCATATTCGCGCCATAGAGGAGGTCCCTCAAAGCGAATGGAAACAGGGATTTTATTCTATCCTGTTTGTGGTTCCAAAACGGTCGGGGGGGTGGAGGGCAATACTGGATTTAAAATCTCTCAATTCTTACATAGTGTATCGCAGATTCAAAATGTGTTCACTAACCTCTATTCTTCAGGGGATTCGTCCCAACGACTTTCTAGTTTCCATAGATCTCACAGAGGCCTACCTTCACATCCCAATACTTCCAAGGCATCGGCAATATCTCCGCTTCAGCTACGCAGGAAAACATCTACAGTACCGGGCCCTTCCCTTCGGCCTGGCGTCCGCACCAAGGGTCTTCACAAAGGTACTGGCAGTAGTAGCAGCTCACCTGAGGCAACAACCGGTAAGACTCCAGGCTTACCTGGATGATATTTTGATTCTAGCTCCATCTCACGACCAAGCCTTACACGATCTACACATCACAATTCAAACCTTGACCGAACACGGGTTCCTAGTCAACTACAAGAAGAGCCACTTAGTACCAACCCACAGACTCGTCCACCTCGGGGCCATCATAGATACACATCAAGGCGCAGTCTACCTGTCCTTGGAACGCCGAGCCGACATCAAAGACATGATAGCTCACATTCACAAATACCCTTCTGTTCCATTGGCCACCTTGTCAAAACTTCTAGGCAAAATGATCTCTTGCATTCAGATCGTCCCCTGGGCACGCCTTCACGCCCGACACCTGCAGTGGTTTCTACTGCCTTTCCAACGAAAGTAACAAGCTCACACCATGGCCACTGTCAGAGTCCCACTATCAGTCAGGCGATCACTACACTGGTGGACATCGCCTTCTCTAGACGGGGGATGTCCTTTCATGGACCAAAACAGGATCACCCTCACGACGGATGCCAGTCTTTATGGCTGGGGGGCGCATCTCGAATCGCATGTGGCTCAAGGTCGTTGGTCTCCATCAGACCTGTCCAACCCCATAAATTGGCTAGAACTGAAGGCCATCCGCCTAGCTCTCATACAGTTTCAACAGTTTGTTCAAAACCATCACGTTCTGGTGCTGACAGACAACGTAGCTGCAAAAGCACATGTCAATCGTCAAGGGGGGACTCACTCGAGACGTCTCATGGAGGAAGCCTTTCATCTAGGCAAGTGGGCCGAGCAACATCTTCTCTCCATCCGAGCAGATCACATAGCGGGGACAGAAAACATCCAAGCAGATTTCCTCAGCAGGACTCAGATAGACAATGCCGAGTGGCAGCTCCATCCGGACATTTTCCAAGCGATATGCAACAGGTTCGGATTTCCGCGCATAGACCTCTTCGCAACGAATCTGAACACTCAACTTCCTCGCTTCTTTTCAAGGTTCCCGACTCCGGGAGCGGAAGGGATCAATGCTCTCCGCCTCACATGGCCTCCCGGTCTTCACTATGCCTTCCCACCTCTGCCTCTGATCCAAGCTCTGCTCCAGAAGGTGGTCGCCGACAGGGCGGAAATAATCCTGATAGCTCCGCACTGGCCACGGCGCCCGTGGTTTGCGGATCTGGTCAATCTCTCCATATCACACCATTGGAGGATTCCATCGGACCAGATCGTCCTGAGGCAGGGAGTCCTGACCCATCCGGAGCCTCAGTGGCTCCAACTGACTGCTTGGCACTTGAAAGGGCCCTCCTAAAGCGGGACATCTATTCAGATAGGGTGATTCCTACTGTACAGGCTTGTAGACGCAGGTCCACGGTTAGGATTTACAATATCACCTGGGTAGCCTTTGTACGATGGTGTAGGTCCCACCAGATCAATCCTCTGCTAGCCTCCCCTCCTCAGGTCCTAGAATTCCTGCAGGATGGCTTGGACCGCGGTCTGGCCCACAGCACCCTTAGAAGACATGTGGCGGCACTGTCTACGGCCCTATCCAAGCCCTCTGAACAGCCGCTCACTCACCACCCCGTTATTAGAAAATTTCTGAGAGGTGTCAGGCTCTTACGGCCTTCCTCGATTCATAGGTATCCCACTTGGGACTTACCCAGAGTCCTTGATGCCTTGACGGCATCTCCCTTTGAGCCCCTCCGCACGGTCCATCTTCGTTTCCTCACCCTTAAGGTAGCATTCTTAGTGGCCATAACTTCGGCTCGCCGTATCTCAGAGCTGGCAGCCCTCTCTGTTAGGGAAGATCTATGCATATTCAGACCCTACACCGTCGTCTTACGACTGGACCCGTCCTTTATTCCTAAAGTTAATTCACTATTTCATAGGACTCAGGACATTATTCTTCCCAATTTTTGTCCTAAACCTTCCCATAATTTGGAACGGAGGTGGCACACCTTAGATGTGCGGAGGGCTCTGAAAATATACATTACACGAACTGCCCCTTTCAGAAAATCCGAGGCCTTGTTTGTCTCTTTCTTGCCAAGTTCCTTAGGGAATAAGGCTTCATCTGCAACAGTTGGTCGCTGGATCAGAGCATGTATTGCCTTGGCATATCAAGCCCAGGCGGTTCCTATTCCCAGTCAAATTACTGCTCACTCCACCTGGAGTGCGGCTACATCGGCGGCCTGGGCAACTTAGGCTTCCCTTGAGGAGGTCTGCAGGGTGGCCACCTGGTCCACCCCCTCGCCATTTATTAGACATTACAAGTTAGATGTCTTTGCTTCTGCGGAAGCGACATTTGGCAGGAGGGTTTTGCAACAGGTGCACCGGTCAGGGGTCTCCCCAGGCCCTTCGTCATCCCGTCCTTAGGACTGCCAAAACTTTGGTATGTCCCACATCTGGACGATGACACAACTGGATCAAGGAAATTAGGCATTGGTCTTACCTTGAAGGCCAAATTTCTTGATAGTTGTGTCATCGTCCAACCCCTCCCTCTGTCTCAGGGCCTGTACAGTTTATTTTTTGTTAATGTTAAAGGAGTTTATTTCCAGTTGTCCCGTTGGACCAGTTTCTATTTCTGAGGATGATGGTTCCTGTTGGAGCTTGTTCCTGTGGCCTTCTTCGCCAAACTGGGCCCCAAAGGGAGGAGCAAGGGGCGTGGTCAAAAAAACTATGGCTCAGCCAGCAACAGATACGACTGAAGCAGCCCACATCTGGACGATGACACAACTATCAAGAAATTTGGCCTTCAAGGTAAGACCAATGCCTAATCTGACAAGCCTGATTTTCAGTCTTAGGTTTATATCGTGACTGCAGAAGACGTTTTTCGTTTTGAAGAATGCTGTTCGAGCTTTCTCTATCCTTGTCTTTATTTCACTGATCATGTCCCAGCTTTCATGTAAATTAAAACCGAGGTACGTGATCCTTTCAACTTTTTCTAATGGTATTCCTTCTGAATTTATCAGCGGTAAATTAATGGGTTGTTTGCTGACGACCATGATCTTGGTTTTTGAGGTGTTAAACTTCAAGCCATATTTTTCAGATATTTCTGAGACTCTGTTGATGAGGTGCTGAAGATCTTCAGTTTCTGAATATGTAAGCATTAACTTTTGTATTTATGCCTTCTGTATTGTGATTTAAATATGGACAACTTCTGCATTTAGAATTCCTTATTTTCAGTCGTAGCTATTGAAAGCAAAATGAATTTAAGATCAAATATTAAAACATACACTTCTCATTGGGATGCCATCATAAGACAATAATTCTTTTTACCTTTACATACAGATAAGTCTAGGGAATATAGGTAACCCCCGGGTTACGAGCGTTCCCTTAGTTAATGTTTGAAATTATGTAAGTGCCCCCTAGTGTTTGCAAACAAGTCCTGAAACTACAAATCTTGCAGCACCACAGTTCGTCCTTACGAACAACCACAGAAGCTCTGTAACATTCATTCTGAATGTCGCCAGCCAAAATGGAGCTGAGCTCCGTTCGGGCCTCATGCTCCCCACAATTGCTTTCCCCCCACCCAACCTGCCACACCATGTCACTTACCTTGTGAAGATCCAGGAGTCTCCAGCCTCTCAGCCATGTACCCCCCTCCCCAATGCTCTGTTTGGGCCTCCTCCAGTCCGTTGCAAGCTGAAATGGAGCTTCTGGGGGGCGGATCCGGCCCTCCGACGCTCTGTTTGGGCCTCCCCTGGCCCATTGCAGGCCGAAATGTATCCTGTGAGGGGCGGATCCGGCCTGCAACGGGCTGGCAGAGGCCCAAATGGAACTGCAGAGGGGCGCACACAGCTGAGAGGCTGGAGAGGAGATTGCTTGCTAGATCTTCATAAAGTAAGTGATCCAGGACAGCAGATTGGGATGGGGTGGGGGTAAGCAACTGTGGGGAGCATGAGGTATTTCAGTGGGCCAGGGAGGCCTTGGGTGGTCTTAGGCAGGTGGCCTGTTCCATTACTAGGCTCCCCATGGCCTTCCCCACCCTGAAAGACCTAATGTGCACTTAATGAGCCTTGCATTTTACTAGTGAATGTATGGACAAAAGAAGGGAGTGATCCCGTTAAGATACAAGATTCACTCCCATGAATTTTTGGGTTACAAATGGGTTACATTCATAACTCGAGGACTACCTGTACAATGGGGTGTTTAAGAAAAAGGAAATATAACTGAATAAAATATAACTAGTTCTCATCTTAAGTTTAAAGTCTGTTCTTAAATTTATTGAATAATGTGGTGCAGTCCCCTAAAACTACGCCAGTGTACATACTTGAGCATATTCTGCTTTTTACTAAAATAGTATCTAAACTGCAGGGGAATAGTAATACGTAGACTAGCATATGGTAACTATACAAACATACCAAAATAGAAATGTAAAGGTAGTATAATTGGAAATGGAATAGAGATGTTTGACTTGGAGTAGTGAACATTTCATCTACATTGTATTTGTAAATATGTGATTTGCAAGTTGTCTTGTTCTGAGTTAGCTCTACACTTGTATTAAGATTTCTGCCTTGTAAAAATATTTGTAACATACAGGTAGTTTTTGATTTACAATCATTAGTGTAACACATCTAAAGTTACAATGTCATTGAAAAAAGTGACATATGACATTTTCACACTTGATGACTGTTGCAGTATCCCCATGGTCACATAATCAAAATTCAGACATCTGGCAACTGTATATATGACAGTTGCAATCTCTGGGGATCATGTGATCACCTTTTGCGACCTGACAAGCAAAGGCAATGGGGAAGTCACTTAACAACCATGGTACTAATTTAGCAACTGCAGTGATTCACTTAAGAACTGTGGCAAGAAAGGTAAAATGGGGCAAAACTCACTTCCTTAGCAACAGAAATTTTGGACTCAATTAGGGTCATAAAGTTGAAGACTGTAATTTCACCCAAACTCAACAAATCTGTCTGGGATTTCATTCACAGATTTTCAATCAAAACTGAGTCAAGCTAATGTTGTAGTTTAAAAACCTGACAACTTATGTCAAGATTTAAGACATACTGCAATCATTTTTTTAAAAAACAAACCTAGTAATGTATTATCTATTGCCCAGTGTTGGGCAAAAAGAGCAGATAAAGACAAACACGCACAGGCTCCATATATGCATATTTATTATCGAACTTAAAATCTACAGGCAGCTCAGTGACACTAGGCAAATAGCAAAAGCCCTTAAAATGTTTATATTAAATCAGATTTTAAAAAAACAGATTAAAGATGCAATCGTGAATAAGAATGTACTATCTACTAATATTGCTTTATGAAAAAGGTTTTAGTGAAGCAAACATGGATTAGTGACCTCAAAAATATACATTAGATATAAAATTTCTATTCGTCAACTGAGTCCCCAAGTAGTGCTTCTAGAACTTTCAAGTTTTAGTATATAATTTATTATTCAAACAACATTTAAATTAAATGAATTATTGAGTTAATACCTTCCCCAAATGTCAGATACCATTTATTTAGCAATAGGTCACATAGAAGAGAATCTTCTGGCAGCACATAAAGCAGTAAAATATTACAGTTTAATATATTAGAGTGTCATCCAATGAATCATATGTTCTATTATTATTCCCAGTTAAGAATGATATTGAACCAAGCTAAATAGTCAACAGCATGATGAACTAGGTTTGGGCTTTCGGTGAAGATTTATCGTATCTGTTTGAATCAAGTGATCTGATCTATCATCAGTAGCAAGAACTCTTCGAACAGCTTCCTCAAAAGCTGCTGCAACATTAGTGGCATCTTTTGCACTCGTTTCAAAGTAAGGATGGTTGCCATTGTTTCTGCACCAGACCTGGGCTTCTTCTGTAGAAACTTGCCTCTCGGTTATATCAACTTTATTACCCAGTATCACAAAAGGGAATGTTTCAGGCTCTTTCACATCTGCGTAGTAAATGAATTCTTTTTTCCAGTTGCTCAGATTTTGGAAGCTTTGAGAATCATCTACACTGAAAGTGAGAAGGCAACAGTCAGAACCTCTGTAGAAGGGAGTCCTCAAGCTCCTAAACCGTTCCTGGCCTGCAGTGTCCCATATCTGCATTGTGACAAAGTGTCCATCCACTTCCAGATCTTTATTTAAGAATTCTACACCTATTGTATGGAATAATTGGGTATCAAATTTGTTAGTAACATATCTGTTCATAATTGAACTCTTTCCAACTCCTCCATCTCCTAAAAGGATTACTTTAAGGAGCGATGATTTTGTTGCCATTGTTTCAAGAATAGATCCTTTATGATCTCCAGATCTGCAAAATAAAACAAGACTCACATGTTGCAAACATTTCAACATAAATTCAACATGAAATATTAACTCTATATGCTAGTGAATCAATCAAAAATATTTTCTTTGTTCGTCAAAAAGAACAGAAGACTGATTTTAGTACAATTAGATATTGTATATTCCACAAATTAGGCAGAAATTCGTACAGTATTCTAATGGAAAATACTGACCT